>NC_092744.1:38260009-39486676 GCF_047496795.1 Chiloscyllium punctatum
TATACTTCCAAATAGATGATTATATTTGTTACAAACACTGAAATAGCCATGCAATTTAGTTTAAACAGTGAAATAGCAAATAGTACATTAAAATATAAGTGCTTACATTTCAAAAGGATGAAAATACGAAACAGGTTCGATCGACCAGTTCTGGGACATTAGACCACAGTAACTATGAAGATAAACTTTCCTTCTCATATTTCAAACATTTAATTTTGGTTTCTGGCTTGATGTAAAACAAACTATCCAGCTTAATTATTAATCTCACCTTCTTTGTACCATAGAGAGTTTCCAGAAGCTTTTCCTGTGCATTTTCAAACCGTTGATCCAGGTTGGATGCGGTCTTCAGTACTAAATTCCATATCATATAATTGTTCAAAATACTATATGATTTGAAACATTTAAATTGTTAAATATTTTTGCATGTAAATTTAGATATACTGTTCCATATCATATCTAATTTACTAAAATATTAACTTTCTCAAAGTATAAAACTTTTATCCAAGACTGAAGAATACAGTTATTACTTAAATTTCTAACTAGAAGTATAAATGTTTATTTCAGTTGTTTTATTAATGTAAAATGCAAAAGTCACATGACGTCTTTACTATTTTCTTTAGTGAGGAAGCTAAATAGACATATCATGTTTTAATATACAAAATATAATTTATATTTCTTGATGTCATATTGTTTGTTATCATATGAGATTAATTATCTACTTACTGGAAAAGTCAAGAAAGGAAGTTAATTGCAGTTGAAAATTAAGAAAACAACTAAAATGCTGTTAAAAAAAAATTGCACTTCGGTTGGAACAGTGATATAAAAATAAAAAGCATGGGAAGGTTCTTTATATGCTGCTAAACTGCATTTCACACGATGACTACCATCAACATTTATAATTAGGTTTGATGTAAAAACATAAGGCTCTGCAAGCAAACTTACTCTCTAATTATTTTTTCTGCCTTCATGAACTTCTTACATCAGAAGTCTATCCTGGAAATGCATCAGGACGCCAATTGTGGAGCCATGCAGTTTAGATGAGATGGCAATAATAGGAATAGACCATTTTGCTCATGCTTACCCTGACATTCAATAAAATAAAGCCAATTTGATTCAGTCTTCCTAGCTATCTTCCATAACTTCTGACTTTCTTATCAAACAAGATTCTAATTCTATCTTAAGTATCTTTTGTGACCTGGTCTTCACTGTTCACATGAGAAAGAATTCCACCACACAGGAAAGAGAATTCCACCTCACAGGAAAGAGGACTCTAAACATGAGGAGGGAACAAATTTATTCTAATTTCTACCTTAAGCAGGAGGTCACTTCTTTGAAACTGAAGTCATTGTAGACTCCCCCCTTACGGAAAATATTCTCTCAGCATCTGTACCCTCAGAAATTTATATATTTCAAATATATTGCCGCCAACGGCAGAAGTTGTATCCCGTGAAACCATTGTGGCAAATTTATGTCATAATTTGTTGGAAAAACAATTACATATTGAATGTAATGGCTGATTGAGAGTAACATGGCTTATGTCTGAAACTTCTTGAAAGTAGTAGGTCTAATTCAAAATGTAATAACAGAATTTTTTTAACCATAACACATTAACAGCAAAGTTGAATCTGATAATGTAGAGAAAGGTTGCAGACTGTATAGGCAGAGTATCCAGGTTGAATTTAATCAGACTTATTTGTACTGAAACAATAGTCCAAATAAACAAATAATTTATCAAGAACCCATGATTATCTTAACTGAATAAGTAAGTCAACATGAATATGATTTTCTTCTCAATTGCATGCAGCCTTTTCTAGATTGTAAAACACATTTAGCAGACATTCTCAAGTATTAACATAACGTTAAAGTTGGGGTAAAATCAAAACATTGTTGACTTTTTTAAAACTTAGTTGAGTTTTAACATTTCATAAGGTTTTTAAAACAAGTAATTAAAATGTTCCCCTTGGCTACTGTGTTGGCAACAGAATACTGTTTTTAACAAAATCATTCTTGGCAACTGAATGTTGCTGGCGAAGCCAGAAATTATTGTCCATTCCCCCATGCCCTTGAGCAAGTGTTGGTGCACCACATACAACTGAGTGGCTTGCTAAGGTATTTCAAAGGGCAGTTAAGTGTCAAGCATATTGCTTCAAGTCTACAGTCACTTGTAAGCCTGGACAGCAGGTTAGGATAGCACATTTCTTCTCTTGTAGAGCAGCAGCGAATTAGATGGAGTTTCACAACAATGTGGCAGTTTTATGATCATTATTAATGAGACTACCATTTTATTCCAGATTTACTGATGAAATGGATTTAACTGTGAATGTGGGATTTAAATTTAGTTCTTTGAAGCATTAGTTCAGGCATCTGGATTATTATTCTAATAACGTTACAACCATGATACAGTACTCTTCCAGTACTATTCTTCACCAATCTAAGCAGAAATGTCAATAACAGAGAAATAAATTCAACAAAATTGATGTACAATTCATGTTAATGAGTTGGGGGGGGGGCTTAATTTTAAATCCAAACATCCAGCAAATTATGAGTGGTACATGCAATGACATAAGTGACTTGCAGTATAATTTGCTGGAATTTCTGTCCCAATACTGAAGGACACACATTTTCACACTTTGCAAGTTTTAGTGGCAAACAAGACAGGTGAGCAATTACATTTAACCACAAGATTGACTTGCTGCCCTGCTTTTGCCAAGCAGTATTTTGACTCACATGGTGCTTGATGAATATAATCAAGTCAGAGCTTCATGATGTCATTATGCAAATTTTAACTGGCTAAGTTCTGTCAATACTGCCAACTGGCACATTCACTGAGAGAAGAGAAAACTAGAGCTGTTTGTTTCATCATAACTGATGAGGTGACTGAAGTTGCATAAAATCAGTGTATAATTTGCAGACGTGCAAGTCATTAGGATCAGTGTGTGATTGTATGCAATGCCCTTCCACTGCTGTTCCTACATTTCTCTTCTGTCCAATTTTGTCTGCTTGACTTACTTTCATTAAGCACTTACTGCATTTCATATATGTTTCAGTTGTTCCTGCCAATAATATCATGGAAATATGAATAGGTTATTCATCTCTTTTAGTCTGCTCCACTATTCCATCAAATCATGCCTTCTGTATCTTAACTGCTTATAAAGAAGTTTATAAAGAAGCAGCTGAGTTTATTCTCCTCTGCTACGCAGCCACCAAAAACCCAACTGCAGTTGAAAATCAGGGTCTTACTCTCAATGAAAACTAAATATTTTTTGGAGGGGGAGGGCAAAGCAAGTGGGTACTGAGGGGGAGATATTTTACATAACGAACTTCTGCTTTCAAAATGTAATCTAGTTTATTTTATTAATAATTTATTTATTAATAATTAATTACATAACTACTTTTTAAATTTCTGCTCTCTTAAATTTCACTCCCTTGTGTATGAATAACAATTACCAAAGCACTGTCTACAAAGTAACAATCTATCTTCAATTACCTCTTGTCAGTATTATTAATAAGATCAGACACCATCTGCAGATATTCCTTGGCATAGACAACTACTGATTCTGTTTCATTCAGATCCACTGGTGCCAGTCCAAATGATAAATAATCCAACCAGTCAATGGCAGGTGCTAAATTCTGAGAAGATGAAATACAAGGAAATCCAGAATTGAAAACTGATATCAAATTTGAGCAATTTTAAAAATTTTACTAAGTTGTCCTAAAGACAAGTGAGTTTATTAGAGATAACAACAGTCACCTGAAACCATTTTTTAATTTCAATGAACACACTGCAGTTACAAATAAAACTTGTGGTACGGGTTTGTTTTGTGGGGAAGTGGAATTCACAGTTCTGGGTTGGCTTGCTTCTCCTTCTACTATTGTCACTTCGTTGTCATCAGTGATCCTCAAAGTGGCTTGCATCTTGATTGAGAAGGAGATGCAATGCTGAGCAGTTATCAGATTTCTCCTACCAGATAACGGTGCCAATGCTTTAGGGTGAACATGAGTATATCTTTTTGCATCTTTCCTTGACCATCCTTTGAGCATTTGCCAACAAGAGCTAGGCAAAGAGAAACTGCCAAGGAAGGTGGTTTCTCAAGCATTCAAAAGCAATGGAATGTCCATCATTGTTGTTTCTTTAGATTCGGGGCTTCAATACTGGCAAATGCAGCTTCCTTGCCAAGATTCAATGGAAGCACCACTGGTGCAAGGTCTCAATGATCTGTGTGCCAGTAGATAGTCTAGGTTTTATTATAATAGAGTTGACAACACAATAGCCTTACAGAGCGAGACCTTTCTGACTTTCTTTGTTGTCAAATTGTCACAACTTGAAAAAAGGCAACACTGCCACAGTTGACTCTGTGCTGGACTTTATATTGGAAGTGCTACACATACTTTAAAACCAACTCATCTATGCAGATGGCATGCATGAATGTTCAACTATCCTGGGAAGGACTCTACAGAACTATCATTTTGATGATTTTTAAGGACAAGGCAAACATCGTATATGAGGTATTGAGAAGGTTAAGCCCGTGTGAATGAGCCATCATGCAGCAACTTTTCACCAAGTGAAGTTTGGGGAGTCCTCTTCGCTAACATCAAAGAGCTGATGTCAAAGATGAGACAGTTCCTCCACAGAATAATCATGTAACAATCTGATAATCATACATAGAATCATACTTCTTGATGACCTATCTCCTACTTGACCAACGGGAGAGATCCACTCAAGTTGGTGGCACTGTGTCTATGCTGAGGGAGTGAGTCTTGCAGTTCTCGACTGAAGTGTCACAGCATCATTGCTGGGTCAAACTCCTTCCACTCCTTAAGTAAAAATACTTTAAGTGTGCCTACATCACAGGAATTGCATAAGTTCAAGTAGGTGTTCACTATCACCTTCTCTTGGCAATTGGAGAAGGGCAATAAATGCCCTGGTAAATTAAAAATTAATTTTAAATTCAGTCAGTGAAGATAACTTTTCACTGGGTGCTACACAGCCAGGCTGCAGATTTTGAAATATGTATCAAGTTCGAAGGAATCATCACGCACAGTCAATGAAAGCAGTAAGGAAAGATAAGGAATAAGTTAATTGTAGAAATTTCTCCTGTCTTCATGAGGTGAAACAAGATGCAGACCACTGCAGTCCAGCAGGTGAAAGAAAGAAAGAAAAGGACACCAGCAATTGTTGAAGTCATTGGCCTGTTTCCCAGGAAGTGTCCAGAACATGTCATAATAAATTATGGAATGTGTAACCAATGTGTGGTTACAACAAATACTATCAACATTCTGTCATCAGTCATACAGTGTGTTAATGTTTTTGTCGATCACATTGTTAAGATTTGTTAACTCATATTTAAATTTTAAAAGAAAGAGATCATAGGTGTCAACTGTCTTTGAGCATTTGTAAATAAGGGACAGCTGGGTAACTGAGGTTGCTGAATGAGAGGTACAAGACTGAACAAGTCAGTAAACATTCTCTCCACAAAGAAATGCTATGTTTTGGTTTAAATCACACCAAATCGCTCAGAATATATGAAATGGCGTAGCAGAAAACAACTGGCTCAAGGTGGAGATTTGAAACTAATGCTTTCTTAAAGCTCAACAGAGTTGAGGAGAAACGTCTTCACCCAGAGTGTGGTGGATATATGGAATGCTCTGCACCAGCGGGCAGTGGAGGTCAAGTCTCTGGATACTTTCAAGAGAGAGATAGATAGAGCTCTTAAAGATAGTGGAATCAAGAGTTATGGAGATAAGGCAGGAACAGGATACTGATTGTGGATGATCAGCCATGATCATAATGAATGATGGTGCTGGCTGAAATGGGCCGAGTGGCCTACTCCTGCAACTATTATCTATTGTCTATTGTCATAACATAGTAACTGGAACCATCACAAATTCACATTTTATTCTAAGTTGCAGCATTCAAAACCTTTTTTTAAATGTGAAGATTAGAGAATTCTATTGCCAAAAACACTGATATTTAGAGGACTTGATATAGCAGCAATTTAATAGAACCAATGTGAACCTTTTGTATGACAAATACAGAATACTAATTTCATCATACTCTGGGTCACATTAGAGTTCTGAAGATGGGTCACTGGAATCGAAACATTCACTGTGTTTTCTCTCCACAGATGCTGCCAGACCTGCTGAGTTGTTACAGCAATTATTGGTTTTGTTTGTGAAAAATTATAGAGTTGTGTTTCAATCATAGGTTTTTCCAATAATTTGATGCTTTCACTTGGATGTATTTGTTTCTTAGATTTCAAACTTATTGGTGTTACTCAGCAATGCAATAGAAAAAATGTCCGATTCAGTCCAAACTTAGTGCATTTTCATACCTGTAAATCTGAAATGGTCATTTTGTGGTATATTTTCTCTTCGTCCCTACGTTCATCCTGGGGAACTGTGATATTTGCAAGGATAGTTTCAAATTCCAAAATTTGCTGCATCTGAATGTATGTTGAATTACGCTCTCCGCCCAGAAGTATACCCAGTTCAACCATATAGTCCAGATATGCGTTCAGCACCTGCAAAACATTTGAGAAAGTGCAGTACACAAGATAAAGTACACCAAGCTGAAGTGATATGAAGGGAAACGGGAACATTTACAAGACCACACTTTGTTTAGTCAATAGCCTGGAGATGGAGAAACCTGGGCAAATAATTTTCCTGAATTGTCCTTGCCCCAATGTCGTTATTTACCAGAAATGGAGTGGGAACAGTTCTGCTGTCTATCTGATGAAAAATGGAACAGTATATCAGGAGCAGTATCAAGATAATTGTCAGCTCACAATTACAGTACTTTTGTTCAAGCAGCTCTCCCATCTCTGAAAAAAGATCAAACTGAGTCAGAAGAGATGCCATCCTGATCATCATCTGTTCCAGCCTCCAAAGTTAAAAAGTTCCAAAATAAAAGTAACTTTGCAGAAGCAAATTTCCATTTTATCTTAGTCTGATGCATGGTGTCAATGCCTACACATGAAAATCAGGCTCATGATGCCAATTTTTTCAATTCCTGGTAGTAACGTCCTCACCACTTACTGGGATTTCCAAATAGTACAGTATGGCTATTAAATCTGCTTCTGGCTTCTTCTTTACTCAGCGGGTTGTGAGTTCATGGAATGCCCTGCCAGTATCAGTGGTGGACTCTCCCTCTTTATGGTCATTCAAGCGGGCATTGGATAAGCATATGGAGGTTATTGGGCTAGTGTAGGTTAGGTAGGCTTCGGTCGGCGCAACATCGAGGGCCAAAGGGCCTGTACTGCGCTGTATTTTTCTATGTTCTATGTTTACTATTTCGTAGCAAGGTGTATTTTGAAGATCAAGTGTTAAAGAATAAGGAGTATATCCCAAATACTACTATTGAATTTTACAAGTCCAAACTTAGATTATTTTTAAAAATTATCTGTTTGCAACATACGCATACCAACAGAAATGAAAGACCCCCTAATAGACATAAGGGTCTTTTTAAAAAATTCCATTCACTTGTATATGCATTACAAAATAATCTTGCTGAATTTGGCTTCTGGAAAGCAATTGGAAAGTGCATGTCAAGCACATAGTTAATCATACAGAAATTAGACATACGTTCAGAAGAAAATTTATCTTAAACATTTAAACCTGAATGAATTTTTCTTGACGACACCTTGTATCCACCTTTTCCTTTCCCTTCCCAGAAATTCTTTAATAGAAACAAGAGAAAGAGAATAGATATAAATTTGATATGACACATTACCTTTTCATTTGCTGTTTTGTTTAGGTAGTAATCACGAGATGGAAGAAACACGCCTGACTGATCAACCTAAAAGAGAAAATAAAAGCCACAACATTTGATTTTTTGGTATTCATGGCCTGTGGGCAATCTATTAATAATCTACCCAAACTTCCCTCAAGGTGACAGTCACCATTTTGAACTTTCTGCAGTGGATGTTTTGAGGAGTCAGTTCCAGGAGTTTGACCCAAAGGATGAGGGAACATAGATACATTTCAAAGTCAGGATAGGGTGTCACTTGGAGCTGATCTTGCAGGTAGTGGTGTTCACGTTCATCTCCTGCCTTTGTGTTACTTTGGTGTTAGAGGTCTCATGTTCAGAACTTGCTGTTGAAGAAGACTTAGTGAATTGCTACAGTGCAACTTGTGTGTGGTACACTGCTGCCTTATACTACAGTAGTAGAGGGACTGAATGTTTAAGGTGGTGGCAGGGTGACTACCAACTAAGCTACTTTTTTCTCATACAGTGTTGCAATTTAAGTAGGCAGAAGTGGGTACTGCAGATGCTGGAGATTAGAATCAAGATTAGAGTTGAGATCTCCATCAACAATGACCGACACCCATAGTTACCTGGACTACACCTCCTCACAACCTACCTCCTGCAAAAATGCTACCCCGTATTCCCAACTCCTCTGCCTCCGCCACATCTGCTCCCAGGAGGACCAGTTCCACAACAGACAGTTGTGATTGTTGGAAGTCGTAGAATCATACAGTGTGGAAACAGGTTTGTGTGCCCAATTTTTCCATCCAAGCAGGTTTCCTAAACCAAATTAGTCCCGTTTGTCTGCATTTGGTCCATATCCTTAAAAACGTTCCTATCCATGTATCCATCCAAATGTCTTTTAAATGTAATTGTACCCTCCTCTACCACTTCCTCTGACAGCTCATTCTATATGGTAAAAAGAATGACTGCAGATGCTGAAAACCAAATACTGGTTTAGTGGTGCTGGAAGAGCACAGCAGCTCAGGCAGCATCCAACGAGCAGCGAAATCGACGTTTCGGGCAAAAGCCCTTCATCAGGAAGGGCTTTTGCCCGAAACGTCGATTTCGCTGCTCGTTGGATGCTGCCTGAACTGCTGTGCTCTTCCAGCACCACTAATCCAGTAGCTCATTCTATATACAGAGCAGGAGCACCAGTTCCACCACAGAACACACCAGATGGCCTCCTTCTTTAAAGACCGCAATTTCCCCTCCCATACGGTTGAAGATGCCCTCCAATGCATCTCATCCACATCCCGTACCTCTGTCCTCAAACCCCATCCCTCCAACCACAACAAGGACAGAACCTTCCTCTAGTCCTTACCTTCCAATCCACCAACCTCTGCATAAACCGCATCATCAGCCAAAATTTCCGCCACCTCCAAACGGACCCCATCACCAGGGATATATTTCCCTCCCCACCCCATCCACTTTTCGCAAAGACTGTTCCCTCTGCGACTGCCTGGTCAGGTCCATGCCCCCCAACAACCCACCTTCCCTTCCTGGCACCTTCCCCTGCCACCACAGGAATTGCAAAACCTGCGCCCACACCTCCCCCCCTCACCTCTGTTCAAGGCCCCAAAGGAGCTTTCCATATCCATCAAAGTTCACCTGCACTTCCACAAATGTCATTTATTGTATCCATTGCTCCTGATACGGTCTCCTCTATATTGGGGAACATCTCCAGGACATCCACACCAATCAATCCTACTGCCCCATGGCCAAACATTTCAACTCTCCCTCCCACTCTGCCGAGGACATGCAGGTCCTGGGCCTCCTCCACCACCACTCCCTCACCACCCGACGCCTGGAGGAAGAAAACCTCACCTTCCGCCTCGGAATACTTCAACCCCAGGGCATCAATGTGGACTTTATCAGTTTCCTCATTTCCCCTCCCCCCACCTTACCTCAGTTTCAACCTTCCAGTTCAGCACCATCCTCATGACCTGTCCCACCTGTCAATCTTCCTTCTCAACTATCCGCTCTACACTTTTATCTGACCTATCACCTTCACCCCCACCTCCATCCACCTATTGCACTCTCAGCTACCTTCCCCCCAGCCCCAGCCACACCCCCTCCCATTTATCTCTCCACCCCCGAGGCTCCCAGTTTCATTTCTGATGAAGAGCTTTTGCCTGAAACGTTGATTTGGTCCTTGGATGCTACCTGGCATGCTGTGCTTTTCCAGCAACACTCTAATCTTGCAATTTAAGTGTTGAGTTCATCCAAACAAGTGGAGAATATTCCATCACATTGCTGACTTATGCCTTGTAGAAAGTAAAAAGGCTCAGGAAAGTCAGGTGGTGAGTTATATATTACAGAATATCCAGTGTCTAAGCTCCTCTTCTAGCCTTCGTATTTGTGTGGCAGTTATATCAATGGTGACCCCACAGTGTTGATGGTGGTAAAACAATTGAATATTAACATTTGGCAGTTACACACTCCAAGATGCAGATGGCTAGAGTCTGCTAGTTACATGGTACGAATGTTTGTCAAAGCCGAAATGCTGTCCAGATCTTCTGCATACAGGTACAGATTGCTAATTATGTGAAAAGCTGAACCTACATGGAGGAAAAAAGGTGATTGATGAAGCATCTAAAGATGGTGATGTTTAGGACACTGCTCAGAATGACTCTCATAGCAATATCCTGAGGCAGAGATGTTTGGTTTTAAAAATGCGATCATCCTTCTTTGTGTCAGGCATGACTTCAGACAGAGGAGCCTTTCACCTTGCTCTGAGTGCACATCCAATTCTAGAAAACTCCTGACACTATTTTTGTCATGTCTCCTATCTCTACAACCTCTGGAAAATGTAACACATTTGTTGGAGACTACTATTCTTGTTGACAATGTTATAATTGCTGTCTCCTTAAGGACGCCAGCCATGGTGATGTCCATGTCAAATGCATGAGCTTGTAATCAGTGGGGGAAGGTCAGGAAGATAATTTATTGAAGGAAATCCTGAGCCTTCACATTTATCACAATGAAGCATCTTCACACAGTTATCTCCTACATAGTACCACATAAACACCGTAAGGATGCCATTGCCACGTCTCCAAAAGGAGTGAGGTATATGAGCATATCTAAATGCATGAGCAAAGGTTTTACACTATATTATGGGAGTAGAATTCTGCCAGTAAGCAAACCTGAACAACTGCCCCTTGGGAGGAAAAGGCATTCTTGCACCTTGTACCTCTTGTTCATTGTGTCAATATGGCAGCTCAGAGGCATTGCTTTCAAATTGTGTCTTTGAAATGAATTTCTGATGAGAAATTCAGTTGATCTTTTAAATGGACTTATTGATTACACTTGCTTAGTGAACATGACAAGAAGGCACTTAGTGCAGACAATGTAATGGTTTTTTCTGCTTGAGGTTATTGTTTTTAAGATGCATTCTTGGACAAATGAATCACCTGCCGATGAAGTGCAAATCAAAGCCAGATGGGTGTCATTACTGAATCAGTGCAGTGCTAGAAGGGCCTCAAATTCCAGAAGTTTCACTCTGCCCTTGACAAAATAAATAGCAACTTAGTCTTCCAATCTTGCATGTAGTGTCAGCCATTTTGTGTAGTTATTGCACAGTTGACTTCTGATCCAACATGACAAGGCTCCAATGTCATGTTCTTGTGAGTGATTTGCAAGCTAAGAAGCAAGATGTTCACGTCCTATCTTCATCTTCCTTGATGATCTTTCAGCCTCCTCAGTTCTGTTGGGCCCATACCTTTGTGAATTCTTGTGAGCTTGTTGGCCACTGTCCCCAGGAAGAGGCCAAAGAGATGATGACTCAGATTGATCATGATGTGGCACTCTCCCTTCCTGAAGCTGTGACTCCCCTTCCACGCTCTATGAGATTTCACCTTCATAATTTCCTTAGAACTTAATCCATTAAACCCCAATCCCAGATGTCAGTTTTGCATATTCAATAGGATTCTGTGGACAGACTGCACCCTGATAATCCCATAACTACTATTATCCAAGATTCTGAGACTGACAGTGGCACAACTCCCGGAGTGACTTAGCAGGACAATCTCTACTGAGCATGACCAAGCCTCTAGATTCATTGTCACAGCACCCTGAATGACTCACCTGTAATCCCTGAACTGGTTTCAATTGGCTTGAAAGATTGACTGTGATCCAATACCCAGCCTGCAAGGAACAGATCCTTGCACTTTGCTCAGGTCAGGTACTTAAATGGCTGTGGTCAACCCCCTAGAAGGGAATGAGATGCATCTCTCGACTGAGTGTCACCATACCTCTTGACTGACTGTAATCCCTTTTGACGCCACGAATGAGTGCTCCCCTTGAATTTTCACAATGGCCATTTGTTTGAAGCACATGCAGTTTGTTTGCTGTATAAACTGCTGGTACACACTGCCAGTGTAAGTGACACAGCCCAATACCAGAACAATACATCCATCCCCTTAATTGTTCAGTGCTCCCCACTGTGACAAGCTAGGGGACACTGTGCTAAAGAACAGTGCACGTCACAGTGGCTGGCAGCCTGCAAGTAAATGCAAAGTGAGCAAGTGCAAAGAAAGACAGTTAACAGCTATTAGCCTCATCCTGTGTAAGTGCATGTAATGCACATGCTCCACTAAGCAAAGTGACCTGATAGATGCATGCAAGTCAAAAGTGTCCATGAGCTCTAAATTCAAATGTTGAAAGGGTGAAGTAATGTGAGAATTGTGACGATATGGAGAGGCTGGTGGTTCACTAATACCTTCCTGATGAAGGACTTATGCCCGAAACATCAATTCTCCTGCTTCTTAGATGCTGCCTGAACTGCTGAGCTTTTCCAGCACCACACTCTCAACTAATCTCCAGTGTCTGCAGTCCTCATTTTCACTTTGTTCACTAATACTGTCTTGTGTGAACGAAGGGTTGAGGAGGATGTTGACTGTGGAGTATACAGGAACATATGTGCTGCATGCAGAGTTGGATGGTGGCCGTCACAAGCAATTGGTGAGCTGCTGCTGTCAGGCACCCACTCTGAATTAGAAATTTTCACATTCTACTTTTTCAGGGAGGAGAACTAGGAGTGGTGTGTTAGTAAGACATGATGGGCTAATAATTAGATAATATAAATAAAAATAAGGTAAGTCACCATTCAGTAGCGAGATTCCGAAGTCACCATTTAGAAAAATCGCTAAACATTTCCTGATACCAAGATTCTGATTTTTTCATTTTCACCTTATTTTCCCAACTTTCTCTACTCATTCCAAACCAAAGTGAGAAAATTTCCAACAAATCTTCAGTGGTGCAACTGGAATAATGTCAGGGCATAGCCAAAGCTTCATCCAGTGGGGCTGAGCCATTCCTTCAGCCTGGTTTTAGCAGACATATTCTGGAGATCATAGTAATGGAGGTTAAGGGTGTACATGGAGCCTTCTGTTTCCATTAATTATTTCCCTACCACCATTTACGACCAGATGTTGCATATCTGCAGACCTTTGATCTGATCTATTGGCTATGGGATTGTTTAACTCTGTCTATAGCATGCAGCTTCGAAGGTTCAGTAGGCATAAAGTCTTGTGATGATTTTTGGAAGTTTGGGACTCCACTTTTACCTATACCTCTTGGTATGTCTAACATGTTTTTCTATACTCCTCATTGATCAATGGTGAACCTATTGGCTAGATGGTAAAGGTAGAATAAAATACATGCTGAGTCATGAGGTTACAAATACACGGTGGCACAGTGGTTAGTACTGCTGCCTCACAGTGGTTAGCACTGCTGCCTACTAGAAGACCCGGGTTCAATTCCCGCCTCAGGCAACTGTCTGTGTGGAGTTTGCACACTCTCCCCATGTCTGTGTGGGTTTCCTCCCACAGTCCAAAAATGTGCAGGTTAGGTGAATTGGCCATGCTAAATTGCCTGTAGTGTGAGGTTAAGGGGTACATGTAGCAGAAGGGGTCTGGGTGGGTCCCTCTTCGGAGGGTCGGTGTGGACTTGTTGGGCTGAAGGGCCTGTTTCCATGCTCTAGGGAATCTAATTTACAAAAAAAATGTGATGGAATACAATGCTAATGCTGTTGATGATTCCACAGCCATTTAATGATTGGCCAATCTGTTCTTAAAATTTACGTATTTTGCATTACGAGTAACTTTGAATAGTTTCACACATTAGCCTACATACCTGAATGACATTGCTGTTGGAACTTTTGGAATCTGCACTAACATAGACGGTGAAAAAAGGAACTGCTCTGTAAGTCCCAGAAACTGCTTTTAGCACTTCCATGAAGTTGTCTTTATCCCAGGGACCTGTGATATTCCAGCCGCCTGTCTGCATTAAAGAGATAATTTTATGAACTTGATTAGTACGAGTGATTTGATGGATATAGAAAGTACATTGTTACTTTTGGACCTTAGAAAGTAGGCTTTGGACTTTAAAACTAGCAAAAACAAGCAAGATTTTTTCCCCTTTTGTTATTCATGTTTGCTGCTTTGCGAAAGTTGAGCTAAAATACATTTAATTTTTCAGACGTCTTTTAACTTTACAATTGTGTTATTAATGTTACATTGAAAGATGCAACAATCTTCCACATTACAACTTTGTTAATCAGGTGCTGAAGTACAGAACTGAGCCCAATTTTAAACATCATTGTTATAAACAGACACAGATTACATATCACACATATCAAGACTCATTCACCACAGTTTCAGCTTGCTCCAATAAGCTGAACACAGGTAAATTAATGCTCATCATCTGAATATAATTAAACATTCAATTAATATTCAAAGAACACCCCCTCCCTCTCTCACTCACCTTTAGCATTATTGCATGGTCCTGAACAGGCTTTGCATGTAAATTAATTAGTTGGAAACAACTGGAAGTCGGTGGACAATAGATGAAAAGTAATACTAAAGGTTTAATGGAGAGAAAAATGCTGTACAGCTGTACTTAAAAGCATTTCTGAATGTAAAGAAAAAAACATAAAAAGATTCCAAGAGCCTGGATAGTTCTGTCAATAGAGCACTTAACTTTGGGGGTCTTATACCATCATGGCCAGATGCTTACAACTTAGCCAAAAGGTCCAATTCCCATCTGCCACAGAGGCATGTCATAACCCATGTCTGAACAGTTTAATCAAAAATAAAAACGAGCATTCCACTGGTGAGAGAAGAACTAGCAAGATTAATTAGATAGAGTATAAAGAAACTAGGAATGTACTTAAAAGGGAAATAAGGAGGGCAAAATGGGGACATGATATAACTTTGGCAAATACAATTAAGGAGAATCCAAAGGGTTTTTACAAATATATTAAGGACAAAAGGGTAACTTGGGAGAGAATAGGGCCCCTCAAAGATCAGCAAAGCGGCTTTTGTGTGGAGCACAGAAAATGGGGGAGATACTAAATGAATATCTTGCATCAGTATTTACTGTGGAGAAGGATATGGAAGATATAGACTGTAGGGAAATAGATGGTGACATCTTGCAAAATGTCCAGATTACAGAGGAGGAAGTGCTGGATGTTTTGAAACGGTTAAAGGTGGAAAAATTCCCAGGACCTGATCAGGTTTACCGGAGAACTCTGTGGGAAGCTGGAGAAGTGATTGCTGGGCCTCTTGCTGAGATATTTGTATCATTGATAGTCACAGGTGAGGTGCCGGAAGACTGAAGGTTGGCAAACGTGGTGCCACTGTTTAAGAAGGGCGGTAAAGACAAGCCAGGGAACTATAGACCAGTGAGTCTGACCTCGGTGGTGGGCAAGTTGTTGGAGGGAATCCTGAGTGACAGGATGTACATGTATTTGGAAAGGCAAGGAATGATTAGGGATAGTCAACATGGCTTTGTGCATAGGAAATTATGTCTCACAAACATAATTGAGTTTTTTGAAGAAGTAACAAAGAAGATTGATGAGGGCAGCGCAGTAGATGTGAGCTGTATGGACTTCAGTGAGGCGTTTGACAAGGTTCCCCATGGGAGACTGATTTGCAAGGTTAGAGGTCATGGAATACAGGGAGAACTAGCCATTTGGATACAGAACTGGCTCAAAGGTAGAAGACAGAGGGTGGTGGTGGAGGATTGTTTATCAGACTGGAGGCCTGTGACCAGTGGAGTGCCACAAGGATCAGTGCTGGGCACTCTACTTTTTGTCATTTACATAAATGATTTGGATGCGAGCATAAGAGGTACAGTTAGTAAGTTTGCGATGACACCAAAATTGGAGGTGTAGTCGACAGCGAAGATGGTTACCTCAGATTACAACAGGATCTGGACCAGATGGGCCAATGGGCTGAGAAGTGGCAGATGGAATTTAATTCAGATAAATGCAAGGTGCTGCATTTTGGGAAAGCAAATCTTAGCAGGACTTATACACTTCATGGTAAGGTCCTAGGGAGTGTTGCTGAACAAAGAGACCTTGGAATGCTGGTTCATAGCTCCTTGAAAGTGGAGTCGCAGATAGATAGGATAGTGAAGAAGGCATTTGGTATGCTTTCCTTTATTGGTCAGAGTATTGAATACAGGAGTTGGGAGGTCATGTTGCGGCTGTACAGGACATTGGTTAGGCCACTGTTGGAACATTGCGTGCAATTCTGGTCTCCTTCCTATCAGAAAGATGTTGTGAAGCTTGAAAGGGTTCAGAAAAGATTCACAAGGATGTTGCCAGGGTTGGAGGATCTGAGCTACAGGAAGAGGCTGAACAGGCTGGGGCTGTTTTCCCTGAAGTGTTGGAGACTGAGAGATGACCTTATAGAGGTTTACAAAATTATGAAGGGCATGGATAGGATAATAGGCAAAGTCTTTTCCCTGGGGTTGGTGAGAGGGGAAAGATATAAAAGAGACCTAAGGGGCAACGTTTTCATGCAGAGGGTGGTAGGTGTATGGAATGAGCTGCCAGAGGATGTGGTGGAGGCTGGTACAATTGCAACATTTAAGAGGCATTTGGATGGGTATATGAATAGGAAGAGTTTGAAGGGATATGGGCCGGGTGCTGGCAGGTGGGACTAGATTGGGTTGGGATATCTGGTTGGCATGGACGGGTTGGATCGAAGGGTCTGTTTCCATGCTGTACATCTCTATGACTCTATGACCTGCTTAACATTGTTTCTTAAAACCCTTGGTAACTGAATACTCTGGAATAGCATTTGTTCTATGTGAAGTTTGTGTAATTGCTAAACGAACTGTTTTAGTCTGACTATGGGTGGAAGATGACTTTCCAAAAACGGACTACCCTGCCATACAAATTGGCAAGCTGCCAGTGGATGTCGGAAATACTGCAAATGGCCAGTTACCATACAGCTAAAATTCAAATGAGGTATAACAATCAAAACTATTCAAAATGCTGCAAATCAGAATCAAAACCCATATTTGGAAGAATCCTGTTTAAAGGTTCAGACTGTGTATGTAACGCAATTCTAATTTTTTTTCATTGGACATTAACTAAGCACTATTTTCAATATTTAAAACAAAGTTGATAAACATGCTATCACAGAAGTAATTTGCACCTATTACAATAAATAATCAAAGTGGAAAGCACTTAACAAAATATTTAATATTAATAATTAAAACCATTCTTGGACATGGGAGGAAAAGAAAAATAGGATGTGCTGCCTTGTTTTTTTTTAATTTCAAAAATATACTTTATTCATAAAAATCCTTTGGTATCCGTACAGCTTGTGATGCCATTGATATGTATATATTGTATACATTTACATACAGAGATCAGACTGACTCATTTGTATATACAAGTCTGCATGTTAACCATCCAGGTGTTTAGTTGAGGCGTCAGCGGAGCCCAATTACTGAGTGCCCCCCACCCCCTGTTTTTCTTTGGCAGGCAGACTGTACACGGTGGTCTTTCCCCACTGCACCTTGGCGGCAGCTGCCCTAAGCTTCAGCGCATCCCTCAACACGCAGTCCTGGACCTTGGAAGGTGCCAGTCTGCAACACTCAGTCAGGGTCAACTCCTACAGCTGGAAGACCACCAGGTTTCGGGCAGACCAAAGAGTGTCTTTCACCGAGTTGATGGCCCTGCAAGTACAGATGATGTTCGTCTCAGTGTCTCTACGGAACAGACCGTACAGCATGGAGTCCTGCATCACGGTAGCTGCTCAGGATGAAACTTGACAAACACCACTGCATTCCTCTCCCAACTTCCTTTGCATAGGGAACTGCTCAACAGGCTCTGCCCTCTCCTTTTCCCGAAGGGTCTCGAGGACACTACGTGCTGACCACTTCCTGATGGACTTGTGGTCAAAGGTAATTTTCATAAATTTCTCCACGAAGGACAGGTGATACAGAACGGTCCAACTACTTGGAGCGTTCCGCGTCAGTGAGGCCAGGCCCATCCTTCACAACACCGGGGACAGATAGAACCTCAGTATGTAGTGACACTTGGTGTTTGCATACCAGGGATCCATGCGCAGCCTGATGCAGCCACACACAAAGGTGGCCATCAGGGTGAGGGTGGCATTAAGTGTATTTATTCCCCCTTTGCCCAGATCTTTATCCATTATGTCCCTTCGGACCCGGTCTTTCTTTGATCTTCACATGAAGTGAAAGATGGCCTGGGTGACTGCAGCGGTACAGGTTCAGGGAATAGCCAGACCTGTGCCACATAAAACAACACTGAGAGCACCTCACACCTGATGATCAGGTTTTTTTTCCCACGATGGAGAGCAACCATTGCTCCCATTTGCCCAATTTCTGCCTTACTTTACTGATACGCTCCTCCCAAGAGTTGGCGCACGCTCCAACCCCTCCAAACCAAATAGCCAGCACCTTCAGGTGGTCAGTCCTGACGGTGAAGGGGACAGGGGATTGGTCGCCCAGTTCCAAAGAGCATGGCCTCGCTCTACCTTGGCCCCCGAGGCCTGTTCAAACTGGTCACTGATGCACATGACTCTGCATACATACCGTGGATTCGAGCAGAAAATGATGATGTCATTCATGTACAAGGAGGCCTTAACCTGTAGGCTCCCGCTGCCAGGAATAGTCACCCCTCTCAGGCTCGCATCCTTCCTGATGGACTCGGCAAATGGTTCTATGCAGCACACAAACAAGGCAGGAGAGAGAGGGCAGCCTTGCCTGACTCCAGATCTGACCGGAAAGTTATCTGGGTCCCACCCATTGATTGAGACTGCACTAACAATGTTGGTGTACAGCAGTCGGATCCAATTGCAGATTCCCTCCCAAAGCCCATTTTGGAGAGCACATCTCTCATGTACGTGTGCGATATCCTGCCAAAGGCTTTTTCCTGGTCCAGGTTGATGAGGCAGGTGTCCACCCTCCATCCTGCATGTAGGTGATTGTGTCCCTGAGGAGTGCCTTGGTTTTTTTATGTAGCCAAGGAAAGAATGCTTGAAGTCACAAGAAAGTAAAATTCCATTGCATGTGCTCCTGTCCTATTTCAGGAATGCACTTTACAAAAGTGAGCATTCATGGACTATAACATGCTATCACTTATAGATTCAACTTTTAGTTACAATTTCATATCTTCCCTTCAAATAATTACGGATTGACAATTCTATTGTTATCAATATTTGAATGTGAACATAGGAGGTACAGTTAATAAGTATGCAGATGACACCAAAATTGGACATTTGTTGACAGCCAAGAAGATTACCTCAGTATACAGGACCTCAATCAGATGGGCTAATAGGCCGAGGAGTTTAACCTAGATGAATGTGAGGTGCTGCAAAGGCAAATCAGGGCAGGACTTCAATACTTAATGGTAAGGTCCTGGGGATACTGCTGAACAAAGAGACCTTGGAGTGCAGATTTGTATTCCTTCAAAGTGAATTGCAGGTAGACAGGGTAATGAAGAAGGCGTTTGGTATGATTACCTTTATTAGTCAGTGCATTAAGTATAGGAGTTGGGAGGTCATGTTGAGGCTGTACAGGACATTAGTTAGGCCACTCTTGGAATACTGTATTCAATTTGGGTCTCCCTGCTATAGAAAGGATATTGTGAAACTTGAAAGGGTTCAGAAAACACTTACTATGATATTGCCAGGCTTTGAGCTACAGGGAGAGGGTGAATAGGCTGGGGTTGTTTTCCCTGGAGTGTTGGAGGCTGAGGGGTGACCTCATAGAAATTTATAAAATCATGAGGGGCATGTACAGGATAAATAGACAAGGTCTTTTCCCTGGGGTGGGGGAGTCCATAACAAGAGGGCATAGGTTTAAGGTGAGAGGGGAAAGATTTAACAAGGACCTAAGGAGTAACTTTTTCATGCAGAAGGTGTTGCATGTGTGGAATGATCTGCCAGAAGTGGTGGTGGAGGCTGGTACAATTATAATGCTTAAAAGGCATCTGGATTGATACATGAATAGGAAGGGATTAGAGGAATATAGGTCAAGTGCTGGCAAATGGGACTAAATTCATTTAGGATATCTGGTCGGCAAAGATGAGATCGACCAAAGGATCTGTTTCTGTGCTGTATAAATTTCTGACTCTATAACATTAATGAATCACTAATGAATCTCAGGAACATATTTTTGAAATGACCAATAATAAAATCGTCAACTTTGTGTTAACTGTAAGAAGGCCAGAAAAAGAAATTCAAAGGTGTTGTGTAATGTAAACTCATCGTTAAAGTTGCAAAACAAAAGTACAAGAAATGCTGTACTAAGAGGTATGTTAGTAAGCCAATAAAAAGATTAGAGTTAAAAATGGATTATGTAAGTAATATTATACTTAGAATAATCGGATCAATGTACGGCAGGAACCAATTTCCTATGGTACTTTCTGATGTGAATTATCTTTCCTCTAACTCTCCCTGCACTCAAGGCCACATTTTTCCTCTGTCACTTGCTCTGCTGAAATGTATCTACTTAATGGCCACAAATTCCAGATCTCTGATTAAGAAAAAGAATTATGCAATTCACTTCTCTACCTTTCCTGGTCATGAAGCTTAACCAAAGCAATTTTGAACTGCAGTAAGAGGTTCACTTGTGACTCTCTCCCTCGATTGGTTGTCTCCACTTTCCTTCACCCACTCATGTCTCATTGGACAAACCCATCTGCACTACTAATAATTCAAAGCATAACAAACAAATAAAACCAAAAAATTTGGTTAAATTTGGATGCCTCCAGGAAATTGTAAGCATGAAAAAACCCAAAAGTGTTCTTTTGGAAATAAATTTGGAACTGCAGAATGCATGAACTTACTCCATCCCTCAAATCAATAACCACTCACTGCTGATTCCTTAGAACCTTGGACACCCATGTCACACAGGACACAATTTTTAACTGACAGTTTAAAGCCAGTGTATCAAAAAAATGGAGGTTGAACATAACTTTATTTCTGCATTTTACACAAAGATGTTCTACTGAGACTCAGCAACACTGTCAGGTCCCATAAACCGACTTTGTGCCTTTATACTCCACACAATAGATATTTATGCCTGTCCAGTATCTAAGTAAAGAATCATAAAGTTCAAAGATAAAACACAGAGTTTGGTACAGTGCACCACTTTGTGATTTGTGATTATCCTCAACTTCAGTACTGAGCACTCATGAGTACAGGAAATATGAGGTGCAGTCCTTTTTTTATGCATTTGTGAGGCACGAATGCCACTGGCTAGCCAGCATTTATTGCTAATCCCTAGCTGCCCCTGAGAAGGTGACGATGAGCTGCCTTCTTGAACTGCTGTAGTCCACGTGCCACAAAGCTAGTTCAACTATTCAGTACTATCGTGGCAGATCTTGGGATTCAACTTCACCTTCCAGCCTGTTCTCAGTATTGCTCAATTCCCTGACAGAGAACAAAATTTGACTATCCTAATCTTGGATGTATTTAAATAGTGGAGCAATTAAAACCCTATGATGAGATAAAAATTCCATAGATTCATAACCCTTCAAGTGACTTCTCCTCCTCTCAGTCCTAAATGATTAAGCGCTTATCCTAAGATTGCGCTCTCTGGGTTTGGGTTCCCCAAACAATCTCTCAGCATCCAGTCTATCAAGCCCTTTCAGCATCTTGTTTGTCTCAATGAGATTGCCTCTCATTCTTTGAAACTCCAGAGAATATAGGCCCTTATATATATATAAAAACATAATTTATATATTTATATATATATATATTTAAAACATATTTATTTATATATATTATTTCCCTCCTCCCACAGACTAATTTTGTGAATCTTCATTGTACAGTATTACCTTCAATGCAAAAATATCCTTTTGGAAATATGGAGATCAAAACCGCACACAAAAATCTAATCATGGTCTCGCTAAAACCCTGTACAATTTTAGCAAAACTTCATTATTCTTGGACTCCCGCCAGCTTGCAATGAAGGCCAATTTCATTCCTAATTGCTTGCTGCACCTGCATGCTACCTTTCTGCATTCATTGTTTTACTACACCTAAGTGTCTTCGGTCATCAAAGTTTACAAGTTTTGTACCTTTTTAAACAATAATTTTGTTTGTCTATTCTTACTATCAAAGTGAATAACTTCACACTTCCTTACATTACATTATGCCAACTCCCTGACTGCACATTCACTTAACCTGTCTAGACCTGTTGGAGCCTATGATCTCCAACAGCTTAACTTACCACCTAGCTTTGTATCTTCAGCAAATGTAGATGCAGAACTGTTTCTTCATCCAAGTTATTAAAAGATTGTAAATACTTGCACATTCATCACAAACCCATGTAGCACTCTATTATTCAATGACTTCCAACTTGAAAATTTCAATTTCTGATCTATCTCAGCCTTTTATTCATTAACTAACAATCTATCTATGCTAAATAATCAGCCACAATGTCATAAGCCCTCATCTTGTTGGTTAACTTTTGTGTAGCACTTTATTGAATGTCTTTTGGAATCCAAGAATACTACATCAACCAATTCCCTTTCACCTTTATTAGTTGCATTTTCTGAGAACTCTAATAAACATTTCAGTCAGTCTCTCTCTTTAGTAGACCTGTTGACTTGATCTAATCATTACTATGATTTTCTAAATTTAATGTCAATATTTCCTTAATAATAGATTTCAACATTTACACAATGACTTCTTTTGTTCATTCATTGGACATCACTGACTGGGCCAGCAATTATTGCCCACTCTCACTTCCCCTTGAGAAGGTGGTGGTGAGTTGCCTTCTTGAACTGCTGAGATTCATATGCTGTAGGTTGAACCGCAATGCCTTGAGGAAGGGAATTCCATGATGCTGACAATGAAAGAATATTGATATATTTCCAAGTCAAGATGGTGAGTTGCTTGGAACTGAAATTGCAAGCGGTGGTATTCCCATGTATCTGCTGCCCTTGTTTTTTAAGAAAGAAGTGGTTGTGGGTTTGGAAAGGGTTATCATAGGTGAATTTCTGCAGTGGATAATACACACTGCTGCTACTGGGTGTCAGGGATGGAGGCAGTGGATGCAGTGCCTATCAGGTGGGCTGTTTTGTCCAGGATGTCAAGCTTCTTGAGTGTTACAGGACTTGCACCCATCCAGGGAAGTGGGGAGTATTCTATCACATCCCTGGCTAGTGCTTTGTAGATGGTGGACAGGCTTTGGGTAGTAAGTAGGTGAATTACTAGCCACAGTATACCTCATCTCAGACCTGCTATTACAACCACCATATTTAAATGGAAAGTCCAATTGAGTTTCAGGTCAAGATGATGATAAGCTAAGTTGCCTGGTTGTTCAGTTTTCCCTCGATTCTCTTTCTCAAACCCAGTAGAACATTTGTTAACTCCTATGCTGATTGACCTACTCCTGAATTTAATACATTTTAAAAATAATCACTAGAGTATTGATGATCTCTGTGCAGTCATTGCTTTTAGTATCACAGGACATAGGCTATCTGCTCCTGGGGAACTGTTGGGATTCTCGTCCCTGAATTTTCTCCAATACTTTTTTCTATTCATATTAGTTTTCTTGATTTACTCATTCTTTTTGGCCTCAGGTTATGACTTATTTCTGGTATAAAACTTATGCCTTTAACTGAAGATAGATGCAAAATATTTTTTCAATGCCTCAGTCATTTCCTCATTTTCCATGATAATATTTCCTGTCTCTGCTTCTAATGGACCAGTGTTTACTTTAATGAGTGTCTTCCTTTTCACATACATGCAAAAATTATTACTATCTGTTATTAAAATTCTGACTCATCGAATCTCATTCTATTTTCTTCCTTTATCATCAACATTTTGCTGAGCCTTTGCTTATTTCTAAAATCTTTCCAATCCTCAGACTTGCTTCTAGTCTTTGTTTGCAACACTGTAAAGCTTTCCTTTTAATCAAATATTATCACTCACTTCCTGAGGGAAACACAGATGGGTTTTTTGGTGCTAAGCTTTTTTTAAAAAATGGAAATGTACTTCAGCTGAATCTTTCTTTCAATGTTTCACAACATTCCTTTACGACCAATGTTCCCTCTGAGCTATGCAGCTGCTCCAGCATTCTGTGAATGGTGATGGGCATGCCAACGCAGATCGCAGCACTGACTTCCAGTTAAAATTAAATGAACACTGTTTGCCACCAAACCTTGTGGTCTCTTTATACAACATATTGCTCCAAGAAACTAACACAATAACAGTTAAAGTCACTTTCTACTAGACCACCCTTGCCAATTTTATTGTTCGTGCCTTTGTTGTACACTCCAATTACTTCTTGTTTAGTTCTCAATCCCACTGTATAACGACCTGATAATTTACTCCTCCCAGTATTTGCTGATACCATCTCTAATTTCCACCCCTACTGATTCTATTTCATGATCTTTTGAGGGCAGATCTTTCTCACTAATGTCTTTATGGTATCCTTTACTATTAAGGCTACCATTCTAGTTGTTATTGCAAAATATCGTGCACAATGGTATATTTATTTTCCAACTATGACCACTTTGTAACTTCATCTCTGTAATGGCAATTAAATCCAAATCATTTGCAGCTCATCTATTTTACCGCAAATGCTTTGTGCAGTCAGAAAAGAGTTACTTCCATGATTTTTAAAATGCAATTCACTGAAATGATCTTATTGACTAATTTACTATTTTTGTTAACTGTGTTCCTTTCTGCATGATTTTACCTGTACTGCTATACTATTCCGATGCCTGAACCTCTTTTTGAATTTCTACATCGCCACGCATCGATTTGTTCAAAGCCCCATCCACAGCCCTAATTATATGAATGGCACAGTTCCAGTATGGTTCAAGTGGAGCTCATTCCAAACAAGTAGCTCATTTTTGTAATTATGTAGAGTCCCATAAACAAAAGCTCTTCTTCCCTCACTACTCTGAGCCACAGGATTAATTTTCTAATCTGCTTGAGGATATACAAATTGGATATGCCAATATCATTAAGTTTAATATTCAGCAACTTGATCTGGACACCTAAATGTTTCTTAACAGCTCATTATTCCTGGTTCTACTATGATAAAGTTTTGTAAAATATTATGATGTGGATTCTGAAGAAGAGAGAAATAACATTTTTTAATTCTAGTTCTGTAAAGGGAATTGTTTATTTTTGAATAAAAAGACTTCATTAACAGGAGGTTCAAATTAGCCTTTCAAAGAAAGCATATCACTAAAGATAAGCTACATGGTGAGTTAACTTAGAAACTGTTTATAAAGCTGAAGTTTTAAGACATACAGGAAGAAAGGCCTGTGGGACTTCAGGGAAAATCAGTGAATCAAACTGTGTTTGCATGTTGCAGGGAGGGACAAGGATTAAAAAGTCACATCTGGTTATTGTGCAGGAAGTCCAAAAGAAAATATGTTAAGGGTTTAGATGGAGAGGAATTTGTTAAGTGTGTACACAAACATTTTCTGATTCAGAACTCTGTGGGAAGCTAGAGAAGTGATTGATAGGCCTTTTGCTGAGATATTTGTATCATCGATAGTCACAGGTGAGGTGCCGGATGACTGGAGATTGGCAAACGTGGTGCCACTGTTTAAGAAGGGCGGTAAAGACAAGCCAGGGAACTATAGATCAGTGAGCTTGACCTCAGTGGTGGGCAAGTTGTTGGAGGGAATCCTGAGGGACAGGATGTACATGTATTTGGAAAGGCAAGGAATGATTAGGGATAGTCAACATGGCTTTGTGCATGGGAAATCATGTCTCACAAACTTGATTGAGTTTTTTGAAGAAGTAACAAAGATTGATGAAGGCAGAGCAGTAGATCTGATCTGTATGGACTTCAGTAAGGCATTTGACAAGGTTCCCCATGGGAGACTGATTTGCAAGGTTAGAGGTCATGGAATACAGGGAGAACTAGCCATTTGGATACAGAACTGGCTCAAAGGTAGAAGACAGAGGGTGGTGGTGGAGGATTGTTTATCAGACTGGAGGCCTGTGACCAGTGGAGTGCCACAAGGATCAGTGCTGGGCACTCTATTTTTTGTCATTTACATAAATGATTTGGATGCGAGCATAAGAGGTACAGTTAGTAAGTTTGCAGATGACACCAAAATTGGATGTGTAGTGGACAGTGAAGAGGGTTACCTCAGATTACTACAGGATCTGGACCAGATGGGCCAATGGGCTGAGAAGTGGCAGACAGAGTTTAATTCAGATAAATGCAAGGTGCTGCATTTTGGGAAAGCAAATCTTAGCAGGACTTATACACTTAATGGTAAGTTCCTAGGAAGTGTTGCTGAACAAAGAGACCTTGGAATGCTGGTTCATAGCTCCTTGAAAGTGGAGTCACAGATAGATAGGATAGTGAAGGTGGCGTTTGGTATGCTTTCCTTTATTGGTCAGAGTATTGAGTACAGGAGTTGGGAGGTCATGTTGCGGCTGTACAGGACATTGGTCAGGTCACTGTTGGAATATTGCGTGCAATTCTGGTCTCCTTCCTATTGGAGAGATGTTGTGAAACTTGAAAGGGTTCAGAAAAGATTTACAAGGATGTTGCCAGGGTTGGAGGATTTGAGCTACAGGTAGAAGCTGAACAGGCTGGGGCTGTTTTCCCTGGAGCGTCAGGGGCTGAGGGGTGACCTTATAGAGGTTTACAAAATTATGAGGGGCATGGATAGGATAAATAGACAAAGTCTTTTCCCTGGGGTCGGGGAGTCCAGAACTAGAGGGCATAGGTTTAGGGTGAGAGGGGAAAGATATAAAAGAGACCTAAGGGGCAACCTTTTCACGCAGATGGTGGTAAATGTATGGAATGAGCTGCCAGAGGATGTGGTGGAGGATGGTACAATTGCAACATTTAAGAGGCATTTGGATATGTATATGAATAGGAAGGGTTTGGAGGGATACGGGCCGGGTGCTGGCATGTGAGACTAGATTTGGTTGGGATATCTGGCCGGCATGGACAGGTTGGACCGAAGGGTCTGTTTCCATGCTGTACATCTCTATGACTCTATATGGATGTACCTGTTGCATCTTCCTCATATCCTGCGGCTTCACACATAGGCTGCCTTGCTGATCTTTGAGGGGCCCTATTCTCTCCGTAGTTACCCTTTTGTTCTTAATGTATTTGTAAAAACCCTTTGGATTCTCCTTAACCCTACTTGCCAAAGTTATCTCATGTCCCCTTTTGCCCTCCATCATTTCCCTCTTAACTATACTCCTACTGCCTTTATTCCCTTCTGATGATTCTCTTGACCTCTCATGTCTATACCTGACCTAGTCTTCCTTCTTTTTCTTAACCAACACCTCAATTTCTCTAGTCATCCAGCATTCCCTACACATACCAGCCTTTCCTCGAGAAGGTGCAAAACTTGACCTACTCTCGGGAAATAAGGCAGGGCAGGTGACTGAGGTGTCAGTGGGGAAACACTTTGGCGCCAGCGACCATAATTCTATTAGTTTTTAAATAGTGATGGAATAGGACAGACAGTATCTAAAAGTTGAAATTCTAAATTGGAGGAAAGCTAATTTTGATGGTATTAGGCAAGAACTTTCAAAAGCTGATTGGGGGCAGCTGCTCACTGCTGGAAAAAGTGAAGTCTTCAGAAATGAGATAACGAGAGTCTAGAGACAGTGTACTCCTATTAGGGTGAAAGGAAAAGCTGGTATGTGTAGGGAATGCTGGATGACGAGAGAAATTGAGGTGTTGGTTAAGAAAAAGAAGGAAGTATAGGTCAGGTATAGACATGAGAGATCAAGGGAATCATCAGAAGAGAATAAAGGCAGTAGGAGTATAGTTAAGAGGGAAATGATGGAGGGCAAAAGGGGACATGAGATAACTTTGGCTAGTAGGGATAAGGAGAATGCACAGGGTTTTTACAAATACATTAAGGACAAAAGGGTAACTACGGAGAGAATAGGGCCCCTCAAAGATCAGCAAGGCAGCCTATGTGTGAAGCCTATGAGGAAGATGCAAAATAAGCATGTTGCATCAATGCTTACTGTGAAGAAGGACATGGAAAATATAAAATGTGGGGAAATAGATGGTGACATCTTGAAAAATGTCTGTATTACAGAGGAGGTGGTGCTGGATGTCTTAAAACAGTTAAAAATCGATAAATCCCCAGGACCTGATCAAGTGGGGCCTCGAACTCTGTGGGAAGCTAGGGAAGTTGGCTGGAGGTTGGCTAATGTGGTGCCACTGTTTAAGAAGGGTGGTAAGGACAAGCCAGGGAACTTTAGACCAGTGAGCCTGATGTTGTTCATGGGCACGTTGTTGGAGGGAATCCTGAGGGATAGGATGTACATGAATTTGGAAAGGCAAGGACTCATTCGGGATAGTCAACATGGCTTTGTGCATGGAAAATCATGGGAACTTGATTGAGTTATTTGAAGAAATAACAAAGAGGATTGATGAGGGCAGAGTGGGAGATGTGATCTATATGGACTTCAGTAAGGTGTTCGACAAGGTTCCCCATGGGAAACTGTTTAGGAAGATTAGACATTATGGAATACAGGGAGAACTCGCCATTTGGATATAGAACTGGCTCAAAAGTAGAATACAGAGGGTGGTGGTGGAGGGTTACTTTTCAGACTGGAGGCCTGTGACCAGTGGAGTGGCACAAGGATCAGTGCTGGGTCCACTACTTTTCATCATTTACGTAAATAATCTGGGTGTGAACATAGCAGGTATAGTTAATAAGATTGCAGATGACACCAAAATTGGAGGTGTTGGTGGACAGCGAAGAAGGTTACCTCCAAGTAGAGGATCTTGATCAGATGGGCCAATGGGCTGAGGAGCGGCAAATGGAGTTTAATTTAGGTAAATATGAGGTGCTGTATTTAGGAAAAGCAAATCAGAGCAGGACATATACACCTAATGGTAAGGTCCAAGGGAGTGTTGCAGATCAAAGTTACCTTGGAGTGCAGGTTCATAGCTCTTCGAAAATGGAGTCACAGGTAGATAGGATAGTGAAAAAGGCATTTGGTATACTTTCCTCTAATGGACAGAGTACTGAGTATAGGAGTTGGGAGATCACGTTGTGGCTGTACAGGACATTAGTTAGGCCACTTTTGGAATATTGCTTGCTGTTCGGTCTCCTTCCTATCGGAAAGACGTTGTGAAACTTGAAAGGATACAAAAAAGATTTACAAGAATGTTGCCAGGGTTGGAGGATTTGAGCTATAGGGAGAAGCTGAATAGGCTGGGGCTGTTTCTCCTGGAGCGTCAGAAGATAAGGGGTGACCGTATAGAGGTTTATAAAATCATGAGGGGCATTGATAGGATAAATAGACAATGTCTTTTCCCTGTGGTGGGAGAGTCCAGAACTAGAGGACATAGGTTTTGGGTGAGAGGGGAACGATTTAAAAGGGACCTAAGGGGCAACTTTTTCATGCAGAATGTGGTGCATGTATGGAATGAGCTGCCAGAGGAAGTGGTGGGAGGCTGGTACAATTACAGCATTTAAAAGGCATCTGGAAGGGTACATGAATAGGAAGGGTTTGGAGGGATATGGGCCAAGTGCTAGCAAATGGGACTAGATTAGGTTGGGATATCTGGTCAGCATGGACGGGTTGGACCAAAGGGTCTGTTTCCATGCTGTACACCTCTCTGACTTTATGGCATCAATTGAGAATGAAATTGAAAAGTTAAGTAGGATGATACTTTACTATGGTTGAGTGTCCATAAAAGGATATCGCATGGAAAAAAGTCAACATTGTTTTGCTATTTATGATGAGGTATTTCAAAATTGTCTTACATATGGCACTTTATTTTTGTTTATTTGTGTTATAAACTTTTGCTTTGTTAAAAGGACATTAGCAGATTTGTGTGAATGTGCTCAACAACTGACCACTATGGCAATCAAATTGTAAAATGAAAACACAATTATCAAGCCAAGTTTCACTTTGGGATGTGGACTTGTCCAATATTTCTGTTAGCTGGGATCATAATTACAAATATTGTGGATTCTACGTGGATTATGACAACTGGATCCTCTGACTCGAAGTTCATCTCCAGCTTTAAGGAGGTAAGACCATTAGACATAGGAGCAGAAATTAGGCCATTCAGCCTGTTGAGTCTCATCCACCATTCGATCATGGCTGTTAAGTTTCTCAACCCCATTCTCCTGCTTTCTCCCTATCACCCTTGATCCCCTTGACAATCAAGAATCTACCTCCAACTTAATTATACTCAATGACCTGGTCTCCACAGACTTCTGTGGCAATGAATTCCACAGATTCACCACTTTCTGGCTGAAGAAGTTTCTCCTTACCTCTGTTCTAAGGGGTCTTTCCTTTACTCTAAGGCTGTGTCCTCAGGTCCTAGTCTCTCCTACCAATAGAAACATCTTCCCATCATCCACTCTGTCCAGGCCATTCAGTATTCAATAAACTTGGATTAGATTCACTCCCCTCCACTCCTCCACTACCCCCCCCCCCCCCCCCCCCACTCCCCCAATCCTTCTAAACCCCATCAAGTATAGACCCAGAGTCCTCAAACATTCCTCATACAGTTAGCTTTTCATTTCTGGAATCATTTTTGTGAATCTCCTCTGAACACGCTTTAGGGCCAGCACATCCTTCCTGAGATATGGGGCCCAAAACCATGCACAATACTCCAAATGTGGTCTAATGAGAGCCTTATAGAGCCTCAGAAGTATATCCTGGCTTTTGTATTTAATTCCTTTCAAACTAAATGCCAACACTGTATTTGCCTTCCTAACTACTGATTAAACCTATAAATTTAGTTTGAGAGAATCCTGGACTGCCAAGAGACTGCCAAGTCTCTTTGCACTTCAGATTTATGAATTTTCTCCCCATTTAGAAAATAGTTTATGCTTCTATTCTTCTTTCCAAAGTGCATGACCTCATACTTTCCCACATTGTACTCCATCTGCCACTTCTTTGTCCACTCTCCTAACCTGTCCCAATTCCTTCTGCAGCCTCTCTGTTTCTTCAATACTACCTGTCTCTCTCTACCTATCTTTGTATCATCTTCAAACATCACCAGATTGCCCTCAGTTCCTTCATTTAGATCATTAATGTATAAAGTGAAAAGTTGTGGTCCCAAAGCTGACCCTTGCAGATCACTACTTGTCACCCACTTCCATCCTGAGAAAGTCCCTTTTGTTATCCCCACTCTCTGTGTTCTGCCAGACAGCCAATCCTCTATCCATGCTAGCACCTTGCCTCTAATACCATGGGCCCTTATGTTAATCAGTAACCTCCTGTGTTGCACCATATCAAAGGCCTTCTTTAAGTTCAGGTAGATAACATCTATTGGTTCTCCTTGGTCTAACCTGCTCGTTACTTCCTTCAAGAATTCTAACAGATTCATTAGGCATGACCTCCCCTTCATACAACCATGTTGACTTTGCCCTATTTTACCATAAACCTCCAAGTATTCAGAAATCTCATCCCTTGCAATGGACTCCAAAATCTTACCCATAACCAAGGTTAGGCTAATCAGCCTGTAATTTTCCATCTTTTGCCTTACTCCCTTTTTAAACAGGAGTGTCACATCAGCCATTTTCCAGTCCTCTAGGACCCTCCCTGACTCTAGCAGTTCCTGAAAGATCACCTCTAATGCCTCCACTATCACTTTAGCTATCTCCTTTCGAAGCAGATATACCGAACCTGGCACTTGGCTGGGAAATAAAATTTCACAACTCCTAAATATTTGCTGCACATAATAATATGAGGAGAAAGTGAGGACTGCAGATGCTGGAGATCAGAGCTGAAAATGTGTTGCTGGAAAAGCGCAGCAGGTCAGGCAGCATCCAAGGAACAGGAGAATCGACGTTTCGGGCATAAGCCCTTCTTCAGGAATGAGGAAAGTATGTCCAGCAGGCTAAGATAAAAGGTAGGGAAGAGGGACTTAGGCGAAAGGCGTTGGAAATGCGATAGGTGGAAGGAGGTCAAGGTGAGGGTGATAGGCCGGAGTGGGGTGGGGGCGGAGAGGTCAGGAAGAAGATTGCAAGTTAGGAAGGCAGTGCTGAGTTTGAGGGGTTTGACTGAGACAAGGTGGGGGGAGGGGAAATGAGGAAACTGGAGAAATCTGAGTTCATCCCTTATGGTTGGAGGGTTCCTAGGCGGAAGATGAGGCGCTCTTCCTCCAACCGTCGCCCTTGTGGTTGGAGGGTTCTCAACACTTCAACTCCCCCTCCCACTTCACCAAGGACATGCAGGTCCTTGGACTCCTCCATTGCCAGACCATAGCAACACAACGGTTGGAGGAAGAGCGCCTCATCTTCCGCCTAGGAACCCTCCAACCACAAGGGATGAACTCAGATTTCTCCAGTTTCCTCATTTCCTCTCCCCCCACCTTGTCTCAGTCAAATCCCTCGAACTCAGCACTGCCTTCCTAACCTGCAATCTTCTTCCTGACCTCTCCGCCCCCACCCACTCGGGCCTATCACCCTCACCTTGACCTCCTTCCACCTATCGCATTTCCAATGCCCCTCCCCCAAGTCCCTCCTCCCTACCTTTTATCTTAGCCTGCTGGACATACTTTCCTCATTCCTGAAGAAGGGCTTATGCCCAAAACATCAATTCTCCTGTTCCTTGGATGCTGCCTGACCTGCTGCACTTTTCCAGCAACACATTTTCAGCTCAGAATAATATATATGCCCTTTACTATCTCCTTTCACTACCACATTCCTCTTTGATCCCTCCACTTGAACAGTATCCTTTACCTAGTGCCATAATCAGTCCTATAATACACCTTGCAGTTCCTTTGCTCATCCAGAGTCAGCAAACACTTCATACAAAGTCAACAGACTTCTCTGATCTTACTAGCCTTAAGGTTTGACCATCTCCTGGAAAAAAGTGTCCAGGTAACCTTAATCCCCTCTTAAAATGTGTTGCTGTGTCTGAAGCCTGGACTCCAGCTCAATGAGTCCAAGCTGAATCTTTTCAGGTTGCATACATTTGTTTACACTGGATCACTGATTATCAGGAGCTCCCACATTATGCAGTTGCAACATATCACCCACACTACCAACATTATAATATTAATTTATACTTCATATATCAGTCTAATCTAAACAAGCTTTACTTCTGCTTATATACATTCAAAAACAAATAAAAACCTGCCAATTATGAATACATTACTTGAGCTTTTAAAAGATAAATGGGAAAAATGCTCACCAGACAATCATTTAGCTACTTTCCTGAGATAGCATACTTAGATTTTTCTCAGAACGTGGCCAGTCCAGAGTATCCTCCACCGAAGAGAACAGTACCTTCTCCCTCTTGACACCAAACTCTGTCACTCACCAAATTCCCAGGCTCACACTTTGAGTCTAGTTGCACTTAAATGATGAACTGTTGCCTTTATGTTTACTCAACATTTCCTCAATATAGATTAGATACATGTATTCAGTACAAATCAATACGTCAAGTCATTTTAATATTTTTCAGTCCTTTATAATGGATCAAAAACAAAGGTATTCATGATTAGGTATCATTAAATATAACTAGACCCTTGAAGGTACATTACATGGAAAAGAGATCACAATATCAGTCAAGTTCGCTAAGGTTCTAGGGTGGCTATTGACAGACCACTTGGGCTCAATAATTTCATGTGCATTTACATGCAAAGGGCAAGGCCAAAGAGAACCATGGTCTTCTCAAAACCTTCATAGAGATGGCAGACACAATAATAAGTCAAAACTATCACTCCAGACTCTCTTAGTTCTTTCATTTATAGAATTCATTCCTACAGTGTGGAAACAGGCCATTTGGCCCAACAAGTCTACATCAACCCTCCGAAAAGTAACCCACCCAGACCCATTCCCTACCCTATCACTCTGCATTTTCCATGACTAATGCAACTAACCTACACATCACTGAACACTATGGGCAATTTAGCATGGCCAATTCACCTAACCTGCACACTTTTGGACTCTGAGAGGAAACTGGATCACCCGAAGAAAACCCACGCAGACACAGGGAGAATGTGCAAACTCCACACAGATAGTTGTCCCAGGCTGGAATCGAATATCTAATAATAGGAAATATCTTCAAGAATGTATAAAGACATGATGGAGATATCCATGATAACAAACAAGGAATTGTAATTCCATGAACAAATTGACGGTCATTTTCAATGTTCCGAAAACATTGACGAAACAAGTCTGCTGGTAGGTGAAGTTTTGAAGTAAATATTTCCACTATTCAATCATATCTAACATTAACTTCTCTGTTATCCATCACTAAAGGAAATTCACATTTAAATGATTTGCCTACCACATTCAAGACTGAACTGTTTATTCCTGTACCTTACACAAACAGCCCATAAAAAAAACAGTCTCAGCCCTTGTCTGAGACCCATGACACAGTTTAGAGAAGATCACAAACCTCTGTGCCGGTTGTCAGGCATGTCTCTGACATTGACTGGCTGAGTCTGGACAATCTACAGTTTGGAAACCATAGCACCAGTTAAAGGACGCTGTTCAAATGTGGTAATGATAGGAGATAGCAAAGGCATACATACTATTCTGTGTAGCAAGTGATCAGGGTAAGAGAAACACAATTTCTAAATTAAAACAGAAAAATAAGTGTTTAATTTTGTTCCCTGTGTACCCCTATCCCACAATTAAATACTAAAATTAAGCTATAGCTTATTTGCAACTATTAACATGCTCACAGACAGGAAATACAAATGGGAGTTGGACGAGATCTAGACTGATGAATTTTTTCCCATCTTGTCTGTTGGAAAGTGCAGGCTTACTAATTCACTGAGAAATTAAATGATTTTATAGTTATGGTTTAAAAAGCTATTCCTTTTCCATGAGTCAAATTCGCTAACCATCAGTCCTTTAACTCAATTTCTCTCTCCATGCTTGTAAATTGCCCATGTTGGTAAATTTCTACATTCAGGTCAGGGGAATAAAATAAATTGCCTTGCTTTAATACAGTTATAGAATCATAGAATACCTACAGCACATACACAAACCGTTCAGTTCAACTTATCCATGCTGATCAGCTATCCAAAATTAAACGAGTCCCATCTGTCAGCATTTGGCCCATGTCCCTCTAAACCCTTCTTATTCATATACCTATCCAGATGCCTTTTAAATGTCGTAATTGTACCAGCCTCCACCACTTCCTCCGTCAATTCATTCCATACACGCACCATCCTCTGCATGAAAATGTTGCCCCTTAATTTTTTTCCTCTCTCACCTTAAACCTATGCCCTCTGCATCTGGATACCCCAACTCTGGACATTTTCAAATGTGGCCTCTGATTTGCACTGAAGATTTGAAAATTACTTAACAAATGCCAGCGAATCTCCTGTGGACCACTCCTGATCGCAGAATCCCTACTTTGCGGAAAGAGTCTCACCAACACCTCTGAACAGCATTCCACCCAGAATCTGCACCCTTACCCTCTAACCCCACACTTACCATAGCTAATTCACTTACTTTGCGCACATCTTTGGACTATGGAGGTTGAAGCACCCAGAAACCCAAGCAATCACAGGCAGAATATCTGTGTGGAGTTTGCAGAGTCACTCAAATCTGGAATCAAACCCAGGTCCCTAGCAATGTGAAGCAGCACTGCTGATCATTGAGCCACAGTGCCACCTTTCATTTGATGTCTGTTTAAATAACAACATATCTTATTTTGAGTCTAAAGGAACACAGTGCCATGTACAGCATGTAAATGCAATCTACTAGTCACCTGCTAAAACGCAGATAAAGAGTACTTACAAACTGGTCAATTGAGAGGCAACCAATTTTTGTTGCTCCAGTATTTCTAAATAATTCCAAACTTTGTGTATTACAAATAATTACGTATTTCTTTATGCTTTTGTTAAGTCAGAAAAAATCTAAATTTACTTTTGAGTTAATGTATTTTTTTGTAAATAAACTGCTTGCTTGTCCTGCCATTAAGTCCCACCCTGTCTTTAATTTACTGGCTGACTTAGTGTAACTCATCAGCTCACATAGTGGTGTTAATAGGCTGGATATCCACCTCAATTTTACCTTAAAGTAAGATAAACATTCAATGCAAAAACTAGCAACTATTCCACAGGTCCATAGTCACTGGGAATACCCAATCTAGTTCTATCCTTACAATTAAGTATGATCTATGGTTCTCAGTAACCTACTAAAATTAAACACATGACGTTCAGTCAAAAGAGATATTTCAAACCACGTGGTGTGATTTTTATTAGATGTACCTAAGACAAGGAACAACTCTCTTATTTTAATAAAAACAAACTGCAGGAGAAACTCGACAGGTCTATCAGCATCGGCAAAGAGAAGAAAGTTAATGTTTTGAGTCCCATATGACATTTCCTTCACTTTCTGAAAAAGTCATATCCAACCTGAAACATTAATTTTGTTTCTCTCGCTACAGGTGCTGCCAGAGCAGCTAAGTTTCTCAAGAATTTTTTTTTTAACTTCAGATTTTCAGTGTTTTGCTTTTACTCTCCTATTGTACCCAATTGCTTTGGGTGATCATTAACAAACCCAAATTCCCTCTTTGTCAGTGTGTCCAGAATGTAGCTGAAAGGTTTTAAGCATTTACGATTTTACTTTAATTGAACACGAACAGCACTTTATGAGTTATATAAAATCCTTTCTATGTAAAAAAAACAATCAAAATCATGAACCACAATTCAATGAAATAAAAGCATAGAGCTCACTTCAGGATTTATCACAGTCAGATGAATGGAAAGGTTACACCACCTTCAAACCTGTCAAAATTTAATCAATTCATCTAAAACTGTACTTTAAAATTTTAAGTTGATTCTGCATATGAAGCTTTAACAGAAACTAAAAAAAACCTAATATTTATGATCTTTTAAGACTTACCTTATTAATGAGATCAATCAAAGGCTGTGCACCAAGTTCTTCAATTCTTTGCTCATTCAAGCAGGAAAGATAATAACGTTGAGCTTTCCGCTCTGCCTCACTGCTAGAATTAAAGGTGGAGTTTTCTGTAAAAGATAGAAGGAATTGTCATCAATCTAAAAGAATGGGCATATAAATTGGTATGGATACATCCACTCAGAGGATTAGTCCCCTGAAAATCAGCTAATTTTTTTTTAGAAACAGTAGTTCAAAGCTTGAAAAAGAAATCTAAAATATGAATGCCAAGTGTGTAACAATTTGACATACCATTAAAAGTAAGACTACAGCAATTTTGGTCATCTTCACAGAATTATTTCCCAAAACAGATTTATTTAGTGCACTTTAATATTCAGATAGCCTCGATACATTTTTAAACTCCAATTACAGATGAGCATGTCCCCATCATAAAGCTACCAATAAAAATATAAAGGTCCAGCAAAGTGCAGTATAGGAAAGAATGTGAAGTGAAATTCAATTGTTTCAGTCCAAACACACATGCATAAAATCAGTAAGGGTCACAAATAGTAGACAGGAGCCAGAGATACCCAGGTTTATAGGACAAAGATCATAACTAGTATTTAAGTTTTGCAGGTAACAAAGTCACAGTGACCTCACTAAGAGCAACAAGTGAAAAGATCATGCATGACCAAAAAAAGGCAAGTTATTTGTGTCAACTACACCTGAAAACAAGGAACTATTAAACAATCACTATTTTAAAAAAATCAAAGCCCTTAGCATTTTTGCCTCAGACTCTTTGCAATGTTAAGAAATATGTCAAAAACAATATCTCTCAATGTGTGATTCTTCAAGTACTTTTGTAACATAGGACATTCATCACCAGAGAAAATACCACACCATAGTTATCGCAAAGATTAAAGCTTGTAAATGTATTCTTCCCAGGAGTACTTGTTACAGCTACATCTTAAAATATTCATGATGGAGAAAGTAAACAATTTTAAGATTAGCTCAGTAGGTGGCTAAAGAAGCAGCTTCACTTATCTAAAAGCCCCTAGCTAAAGCAAGCTATATTTGAAAGACAGAAACATCTATCTTGAATTCTTGAATTGTATGATGGCAAGAGTGTTCTACAAGATTCCTGAGAGAGTAGAGAAAGTGCAAACTGAAAACACACCCACAGAAAGAAGCATACATTTGCCTGTAGAAATCAAAGCTGCAACAGGCTGCATTACATAGAGGAGCAGATGAATTCTGAAGTCCTAGAAGCTCAGCATTTAGAGCAAGCAACAACCATGGGTTTATAAAATTCAAAACTGTGTAATGTATTCCTCCAAATCTCGATATTTAAGCTGCAGCCTCTCCCTTATACCCCCAGAGTCAACTACTTTTCAGCAGTTCATTTCATCTGGATATTATTCATTCCAAAGTATGAATATAAAGTTGGAGGTGATGTGTCATGTTTTTATTGACAATAATGAGAGTTTAAATTTTTTTTGTCTCCATGAAATGTAGAAACTAGGAACAGGAATAGACCATTTACCCCTTCAAGTCTGTTCTGTCATTCAGTTTGATCAATATTGATCATCAACCTCAATTCCACATTCCTGTGTTTTCCTGATATCCCTCAATGCCTTTAAAATCTAAAAACGTTATCTATCCCTGTCTTTAATATATTCACTGACTTGGCCCCCACAGCCTTCTGTGGTAGAAAATTTCACAGGTTCACTACCACCTCAGCTGAGTCCTGAATGGACTATTCCGCATCCTAAGACTGTATCCTCTAGATGTCTAGACTCTCCTGCCAAGGAAACCATCTTCCCTGCATTTAATCTGTCCAGCCCTGTTAGAATTTCATATATTTCAATCAGATCACCTCTAGAATATGCAGGCCCATAAAGCTATCTCTCCTCAAAGGACAATCCTGCCATCCTCACTGGCTGGATTTGAGGAAGGGTCACCAGACCCAAAATATTAACTCTGATTTCTCGTCGTTGACGTTGCCAGACCTGCTGAACTTTTCCAGCAATTTGTTTTTATTGTTATTGGTTTGTTTTCACTCAAACATCAAAAAGATAAAGGGCAACCTGATAAAAGTTTACAAAATCATGAGAAGCATGGATCAAATGGAGAATCAGAGTCTTTATCCCAGTGTGGAAATATAAATTTCTAGGGAACACTGATTTAAGATAAAAGGGGATAAGTTCAAAGGAGATGTGAATGGCAAGTTTTTTTATACAGAGTGTGGTAAGTGCCTATAATGTGATGCCAGAGGAGGTGGATACATTAGCAACATTTGAAAGACATCTTGACAGATATGTGAATACACAGGGAAGAGAAGGATATCAACTACAAGGAGGCAAAAGATTCTTAATTTTAGAATGACATCATGCGTTGGTGCAGTCTTGGTGGGCTGAAGGGCCTGTTCCTGTGCTGTATTGTTCTCTGCTTGATATGAAGCTGCTTGTGTATCTTACATTATCCAGACCATTCAGCATTACGGCTTCAATATTATGTCCTGTTCCAATTGTAGCATCAAAAGACTGCCTGTAACTTTAAAAAAATCCTTTCTGTTTCTGATTCCCTGGATTCCACATCCACATGGTGGCTACTTCTATATTAAAACACACTGTTGCACTGCAAAGCCTTGGAATATTTCTTTCATGACTGCCTGAATTCTATCTGCAAGCACAGAGAAGCCAATTACTATTGCATCATGAAGCATCAATATCAATGTTTCAAAATCATCAGTGGAAGCATTCCTGAGAGATGCTCTGATTGTGCTCATTATCCAACTGCCTTCAGGCTCTCTTGCTGATGCCAGTGACATTGCCAGTTATGTAATGTCAGTGCACAAAGACTCGTTGGATAACAGAATCTACAAACATACAGATTGCAGTCTGCAGTATGGCATGAAGAAAGAAAGTAGCTGACTTACTGAATAGCTGAATTGAAACTGGAATCAAAAACTAAAACATCACGGTCAAGAGTAAAGTTATGTATTTATCCAGTGACTGCCAATTCTTCTTCAACTTTCACTTCTGCCAGGTCCACATTTATGTAAGGTGACTCACTTTGCACTTCCATGTAAATTTTGGGAACTCTGAGAGGACTGGTGCCAGCTTCATTTGGGGATTATGTTAAGTACTGTAGTGAGATTTGTTGCTGAACGAACTCTTGAGGCTGGTATCCCATCACCAAGTCACCCTTTATTTACAGATGGAGAATCCTTGACACTGATCCAGCTCCCTCCAGGCCAGGTCTCAGAATAAACAGGATTGGACAAGCATATGGACGTACGTGGAATAGTGTAGGTTAGATGGGCTTCAGATTGGTATGACTGGTCGGCACAACATTGAGGGCCAAAGGGCCTGTACTGCGCTTTAATATTCTATGTTCTCTTTCTGACATTCCTGTTCTTATATTGAAGCTGTTAATCTGATCCAATCTGGGAACTCATATTCTGTGAAGTCCATCTGGCCAACCTTGTTACAATCACCACAGGTTGCTAGTTGCTTCCTGGGTTATGTTATATCAGTAACAAGAGGATGGCACAAGGAACGTATTTGTTGTTGTTATGTAGACTGTACAATTATTGAAAAAAAATGTGTGGCACAGTCTTTGCCTTATAATTGCTCAAATACATTAGAAGAGAAACTTCGCAATTATAATAGTTCTAAATTGAAAGCATGAATCTATTTTTAATTTATGCATTATCCATGCCATTCACAGCAAGAAAACTTAATAAGAACATCTTCTAAGTGGATAAGAGATCTGTATTGCTATGAACCTAAAACTTCTGTATGCGTTACAGTTTAGGTAGATGATTTTGGTAGGGGGATAAAAATGCTTTAAATGAGTGATTATTTTGGGCAATGTAACTCACTAATAGTAAAGTCTCATAGAGAAGAGCTCAAAAACTTATGTGTCATTAAGTTCAACACATTCATTCATAATCCTGCCATAATTTCTCTTTCCATTGCACATCAAGGCAGACATTCATAAGAATCCCCTAACCCGAGTTCCAAACCCTCTCATTTCTTTAGTTTCTCTTTTATCTTTGCCCATCCTATCCTTAATTATTATTTTACAGAATATGAGTGGTACTTGGAAGGACAACATTTCTTGTTCTTGAGAAGATGACAGTGAGCCACAGGAGTACATGCACACTGCATTAGGAAGAGAGATCCATTTTATAATACAGCAACACAAAGAAAGGCAAATAAGGTTCCAAGTAAGGATGGTGTTTAGCTTGGAGAGGACCTTGCAATTGGGAGTGCTCTTACACGTCTGCTATATTTGTCCTTCTGGATATTAGGAGTTGCAGGTTTGGAAAGTCAAAGAAATCTGCTGCTACAGTCCACCAGTAGTGGAGGGAGCAAGTGTTTAAGGTGGTGGGTAGAATGCCGATGAGCTGCACTGTTTTGACCTGGATGGTGTCATACTTCAAAAGTATTAATGGAACTGTACTTATCCAGGTGAGTATGTAGTATTCCATCACGTTCCTGACTTGTGCCTCCCTATCCTCTCCAAAGTCCTTGATTGATCCAAGGTTGAAGACCACCAATTCAGAAACTGCTGTTTTTATGACATTTATAATCGATAACCTCTGGCTGGTCTCTCATACTAGATTCTCCATAAACTTTAATACAATTTGGCTGTCCATATCCAAACTCTCAAAATCCTACAAAAGTGCTCTGCCTATCTCATTCATGTTCCAGTTTTCCAACATCTCAAATATAAAACTCTAATCCTTGTTTCAAATCCTTTGGTTGTCTCAGTTCCCCCTATGGTTATGATCTTCTCCACTTGTACAATGCTCTGAGAGCTTTGTACTCCTTCTACATTGCTATATGCATTCCTAATTAATTTTACCCAAAGGTCTATGGGCATGTTATCTGTAATTTAGGCCCAAAGTTCTGGAATTCTCTTCTTAAACCTCTCTCTCCTCCTAGGAACATAGGACACAGGAACAGAAGTTGGCAAATTGGGCCTTGACGTCAGATTTACCATTCGATAAGATTATGCCTGATCAGATTGTGGTCCCAACTCCACTGTCCTGTCTGACTTCTGCAACTCTCAACTCCTTTTATTTTTAAATTTTTATTAGCAATTTTTTTTAACTTTACAAACATATGAAGTTATTGGAAAAAACAATCAATCACAAATATCAGTATAATAAAAAGAAAAAAAACACAAATTACTACTATTATCTACTAACTACTAACCTACTCTATAATACAAAGCAAACCCTAACACTGTGCAAAGCAACACCAAAAAAAGAAAGAAAAGCAAAAAAAACAAAAAAAACACAAAATACAGAACACCTATGCTCGGCGCAAGGCTCCCAAACAAAGGAACAATAGACAACAGACAATAGGTGTAGGAGTAGGCCATTCTGCCCTCCGAGCCTGCACCACCATTCAATATGATCATTGCTGATCATCCTTAATCAGTATCCTGCTCCTGCCTTATCTCCATAACCCTTGATTCCACTATCCTTGAGAGCTCTATCCAACTCTTTCTGAAATGAATCCAGAGACTGGGCCTCCACTGCCCTCTGGGGTAGACCATTCCACACAGGCACCACTCTCTGGGTGAAGAAGTTTCTCATCTCTGTCCTAAATGGTCTACCCCGTATTTTTAAGCTGTGTCCTCTGGTTCGGCACTCACCCATCAGCGGAAATATATTTCCTGCCTCCAGAGTGTCCAATCCTTTAGTAATCTTATATGTCTCAATCAGATCCCCTCTCAGTCTTCGAAACTCAAGGGTATACAAGCCCAGTCGCTCCAGTCTTTCAGTGTACGGTAGTCCTGCCATTCCAGGAATTGACCTCGTGAACCTACGCTGCACTCCCTCAATAGCCAGAATGTCTTTCCTCAAATTTGGAGACCAGAACTGCACACAGTACTCCAGGTGTGGTCTTACCAAGGCCCTGTACAGCTGCAGAAGAACCTCTTTGCTTCTATACTCAATCCCTCTTGTTATGAAGGCCAGCATGCTATTAGCCTTCTTCACTACTTGCTGTACCTGCATGCTTACCTTCATTGATTGGTGCACAAGAACACCCAGATCTCTTTGTACTGCCCCTTTACCTAAATTGATTACATTTAGGTCGTAATCTGCCTTCCTGTCCTTGCCACCAAAGTGGATAACCATACATTTATCCACATTAAACTGCATCTGCCATGCATCTGACCACTCACCTAACCTGTCCAGGTCACCCTGTAATCACCTAACATCCTCCTCACATTTCACCCTGCCACCCAGCTTAGTATCATCAGCAAATTTGCTAATGTTATCACTAATACCATCTTCTAAATCATTAACATATATTGTAAATAGCGGGGGTCCCAGCACTGATTCCTGCGGTACCCCACTGGTCACTGCTTGCTATTCCAAAATGGAGCCGTTTAGCACTACTCTTTGTTTCCTATCAGCCAACCAACTTTCAATCCAAGTTATTACTTTGCCCCCAATACCATGCGCCCTAATTTTTCTCACTAACCTCCTATTTGGAACTTTATCAAAAGCTTTCTGCAAGTCCACGTACACTACATCTACTGGATCTCCCTCGTCCATCTTCAGAGTTACATCCTCAAAAAATTCCAGAAGATTAGTCAAGCATGATTTCCCCTTCATAAATCCATGCTGACTCTGACCCATCCTGTTACTACTATCCAGATGTGTTGTAATTTCATCCTTTATAATAGATTCCAGCATCTTTCCCACCACTGAGGTCAGACTAACTGGTTTATCATTTCCTGCTTTCTCTCTCCCACCTTTTTTAAAAGGTGGTACAACATTAGTTACCCTCCAATGCGCAGGAACTAATCCCGAATCTATCGAACTCTGGAAAATAATCACCAACGCATCCATGATTTCTTGAGCCACCTCCTTCAGTACCCTGGGATGTAGACCATCAGGCCCCGGGGACTTATCAACCTTCAGACCTAACAGTCTCTCCAACACCAATTCCTGGCAAATATAAATTCCCTTAAGTGCAGGTCCTTCAGCCACTGTTACCTCAGGGAGATTGCTTGTGTCTTCCCCAGTGAACATAGATCTGAAGTAACAATTCAATTCTTCTATCATTTCTTTGCTCCCCGTAATATATTCCCCTGTTTCTGTCTTCAAGGGCCCAATTTTAGTCTTAACCATTTTTTTGCCTTTCACATACCTAAATAAGCTTTTACTATCCTCCTTTATATTTTTGGCCAGTTTACCTTGGTACCTCATTTTTTCTCTGCGTATTTCCTTCTTAGTAATCCTCTATTGTTCTTTAAAAGCTTCCCAGTCCTCTGTTTTCCTACTTATCTTTGCTATGTTATACATTTTCTCTTTTAACTTTATATTTTTCTTAACTTCCCTCATCAGCCACGGCCACCCATGCCTCCTCCTAGGATCTTTCTTTCTTCCTTTTTGGAATGAACTGATCCTGCATCTTCTGCATGATACACAGAAATATCCTCCATTGTTCCTCCATTATCACCCCTGCTAAGGTATTGCACCATTGAACTTTGGCCAGCTCCTCCCTCATAGCTCCATAGTTCTCTTTATTCAATAGAAATATTGTCACTTCCGATTGTACCCTCTCCCTCTCAAATTGCAGATTGAAGCTTCTTGTATTATGGTCACTACTTCCCACTGGCTCCTTCACTTCGAGATCCCTGATCAATTCTGGTTCGTTGCACAATACCAGATCTAGTATTGCCTTCCCCCGGTAGGCTCCAGCACCAGCTGTTCTAAGAATCCATTTCGGAGGCATTACACAAAGTCTCTTTCTTGAGGTCCAATACCATCCTGATTCTCCCAGTCCACCTGAATGTTGAAATCCCCATAACAACTGTAGTAACATCTTTGCGACAGGCCAGTTTCAGCTCCTGATTCAACTTACATTCAGACTACTGTTTGGGGGCCTGTAGATAACTCCTAAGAGGGTCTTTTTACCCTTAGAATTTCTCAGCTCTATCCACACTGACTCTACATTCCCTGATTCTAGGTACCCCCAAGCAAGGGACTAAATATCATCCCTTACCAACATGGCCACCCCACCCCCTCTGCCCGTCAGTCTGTCCTTACGAAAGCACATGTAGCCTTGAATATTCACTTCCCGGGCCCTGTCCACTTGAAGCCATGTCTCAATTGTCCCCACAATATCATATCTGCAAATTTCCATTGTATACATACCCGTGTTAACTTGGGAGACTCCCTCCAGGGCCCAGGGCTTGACAAATCTAATCATCCTGGTTAAACAAACGCCCCAGTTAAGATATCTGATAAATCTATATCCAAATAACTCAAGTAGGGCTGCCATGTCTTATAAAAATTGTCTGTTGTGTGGTGCACCATGTTTGTGAAAAAGTCCAAGGGAATGTGCTCCATAATTAATTTCTGCCATTCCAGCAAGCCCGGGTTCTCAGACACCCAATTCATCAGAATATTCTTCCGTGCACAGGTGTGCAAGAATACTGAATAGTTTCTTCCCATGCTCATTTAAAAATGGTAAATTTGGTAGACCTAAGAGGAGAGTTATCGAGTCTACTTTGACTTCAGTCCTCAATACCCTCCCTATCTCTCCCACCACAGCACTCCAATAAACACGAAGCCTGTTGCATGTCCAGAAGCAATGGGTAAGAGTACCTACACTTATTTTACATTTGGGACACACTGAAGATGCCCCTTTTTTAAACTTCACCAGACGGTCAGGTGCCAGATGAGCCTTGTGCAGAACTTTTAACTGCGTAGTGCATGTCCTGTTACAGATTGAAATCTTTCGAGTATTCTCCCACATGTTCTCCCATGTTTCAGAAGAGATCTTCACTCCCAGCTCCTGCTCCCAGTCCTCACATAACTGGTTAATATCCTGCCAGGCCCTGACACCCAGCAGGCGATAGAAGGCACTAACCGAAAGGGTGCTTGTGGAACGTAGCAACATCCTCTCTGTATCGGGCCTATAGGGCTTAATGAGAAGCTTAGTCTTATTCTGGATGAAATCCCTAACCTGAAAAAAGCGGAAAAGGTCTCCGCTGGGCAACCCATATTTGCAGCTCAGTTGCTCAAAAGACATCATAACCTTCCCCTCAAAGAAGTCTCCCAAACTAGAAACTCCTCTCACTGCCCATAGTTTGAACCCTGAGTCCATCTTCCCTGGTCGGAGCCCTGGCATGCCAACTATAGGTGTAAGTGGCAATGTCTTGGATAAACAACCCTCACTCTGATGCATCACCCTCCATGCCTTGACTGTACTAATGACAATGGGGTTCCGGCAGTGGTCCATAACTGTCCTCATGTTATCCATGAACAATAGGTTAATAAGAGGGCACTTTGCTTGGGAGGCCTCAATATCCGGCCATATTGAGTTTGGATCATTACCTATCCAATTGCAGACAAAGGACAGCAGGGAACTCAATTGATCCTTCTGATGTCTGGGAAATCAACTCCTCCACCTCCTTGAGGCAACTGCAATTTAGTAAGTTTGATGAGGGGCCCACCCACGATGCCTGACAAAGGAACCAAACCACCCCATAAGCTTCCGCAGCGTTGACCTGGGAAACATTATAGGGAGCATATGCATGGGATAAAAAAACGAGGAAGAACATTCATCTTAATGAGAGATATTCGGCCCAGCCATGAAATTGGAAGAGCCTCCCATCTCTGGAGATCTCGCCTAATATTGTCAAGTAAATGAGCAAAGTTAGTCCGAAATAACAGATCAAACTTGGGGGTAATAAAAATGCCTAGGTATCAGACCCGTGCCCGTGACCACTTAAAAGGGAACTTAGGGCCACCTTCAACTTCTGACACATCCTTAAGGTTCCCCAAAGGCATAGGCTCCGATTTTGCAAAGTTAATCTCATATTCTGAAATAGCCCCAAATGACTTGATACATTGTATCAAATGGGGTACGGAGGTGATCGGGTTCGATAAAAACAGAAGGACATTGTCCGCATACAGTGTAATCTTGTGTGCCCTCGATCCCACTTCCGGAGTGGTTATGTGGATGTTCTGACGAATCACCTCTGCCAACGGCTCTATCACCAACATAAGCAACAATGGTGAGAGGGGACAGCCTTACTGACTACCCCTACCTATTGTAAAATTCCCAGACTTCACCCAGTTGGTGATGACAGCGGCCACAGGGTGGCGATATAAACCTCCACCCACCTAGCAAAGACTCCACCCAACCCAAACTGTTCTAAGACATAAAAAAAATACGGCCATTCCACCCAGTAAAATGCTTTCTCTGCATCTAAGGAAATCACCAACCCTTGAATCGATCGTTGCTGACAAACTTGGACCACATTCAGCAACCTTCTAATATTATTAGAGGACCTACGGCTCCGTATAAAGCCTGTCTGGTCCTCTTTAATAATGTGGGACAACACCAGGATCTTGGACAGAATCTTGAACTCTGAATTTAATAGAGAGATGGGCCTGTATGAGGCACAATCCTCAGGAACCTTCCCCTTCTTAAGAATTAAGGAAATATTAGCTTCTCTCAAAGATGGTGGTAGGCGTCCATGCATAAAGGAGTGATTGTATATCTCCAACATTGGCCCTGACAGAATCCCTATAAACTCCTGATAAAACTCACCCGGAAGACCATCAGGGCCAGGCACTTTCCCACTCTGAAGTTGCCTAGCTGCCTCCTCTATGTCCTGAACTGTCAAGGGGGTATTAAGGAGAGAGGTCTGTTCCAAGGTTACCCCTGGGAGGTCCAGGTTCTTAAAAAAGGTCTGAATTTTAGCACTCCTGTCTTCGCAACCTTCAGACCGAGACAATTCAGAGTAAAAGCTCCGAAAAGTCTAATTCATCTTTTTAGCATCGTTTGTAAGGACCCCTGCGCTGTCTCTGATTGCAGTAATGGATTGGGGAGCATGCTTTTTCCTAGTCAGGTATGCTAAATACTTCCCAAGCCTATCTCCATATTCGAACAGCTTCTGTCTAGCAAAAGCAAGTTCTTTCTTTGCGTTTTGTGTCAGTATTGAATTCAAGGCAGCCCAAAGGGCTGTGATCCGCTGTAACTTAGTCACCGAAGGCCGCGCAAAATGTGCTGCCTCCGCGGCTTTCAACTGTATCTCAAGTAGACGCTGCTGTTCCTCCTTCTGTCATTTCCAGCTATCCGAGTAGGAAATAGCTAATCCCTAACAAAGGTCTTAGCAGTGTCTCAAAGCATGGACGGACTACTAGCCGTGCCTGAGTTGATAGTCAAGAATTCCTGAAATTCCTTCAAAAAATATTCCACAAATTTGGAATCCTTAAGGAGAAAGGGGTCCAAACATCAGTGCTACAAACCTAGCCCTTCACTCTTGGCCTTAACCTCCAAATATACTGCCGCATGATCAGAGATAGCTATATTCCCAATTTTACAACCCATAATCGAATCCAGAAGGGCCAAGGGACCCAGAAAGAGGTCAATCCTTGTGTGACATTTATGTGGGTTTGAAAGAAAGGTGAAGTCCCTGCCGGTAGGGTGAAGACATCTCCAAATATCCACCAGCCCCAACTCCTCGTAAAAGTTAACCACCTGCTTGGACTGCGAAGAAATAGTTGGGGGCCCACAAGGCAACCTGCCCACTGTCTGATCCAAAAGACAATTAAAATTCCACCCCCTATAATAATGTGCCATATTCCAAAAGCACTCTTACTTAGAGAAAGCACTAATAAAAAATTTGAGGGGATGCGCCGGAGGACAGTAGACATTTAAAATGCCATATTCCTCCCCATGTATCAGGGCTTTAAGTATCACAAACCATCCCTGCTCATCTTTCACCTGCTCTAATAATGTGAACGGAAGATTTTTCTGGATAAGTACCGCCACTCCCCTACTTTTAGTAGTAAAGGATGAAAAGAATACCCGTTCATAACCCCCCTGTTGTAATTTTGGGTGTTCCCTATCATCAAGATGGGTTTCCTGCAACAAAGCGATATCAACTCTTTCCCTCTTACAGCTAGAAAGCACTTTTTTCCTTTTAATAGGCGAATGACTTCCTTTAATGTTCCAGGTGCACCATTTGATAAGACACTTAGCCATATCCCCTTTCAGACACCCTTGAACCCCTCAGAGGGAGAACCCTGCTTACAAAGCTCCGAGCATAAGTAAATAAAGACTCATAGAATCGAAAAACTATATATACAAAAACTACTCTATCATAACTAGAAACAACTATTACTACCAAAAAACTACAAAGAAAACCAACTATAGAACCTTGAATGGAAGACTCTAGCCCCTGCCCTTAGGGGGCACTCACCCTGCCCATCCTCTCTTTCACAGCTCCTTCAAAGCTGGACTGTGCCCCAGCCTTAGGCCAGAAAGAAAAACAAGGAGATGATCCTTAAATCAAAAGACAAAGTCAGGATGAGCACTCCACCCATCCCTGGCTTCGTGACACCCCTACTCATGACTAAAAGAGAAGCAGAACAAACAAAAAAAAAGGGAGAGAGAGACAACAAAGAACATCCACAAAATTTCCCATCACAAAACCCAGTTATTAAAAAAAAGGAACAACTTATTCAAAGTCTTTTCCCCCCTTTCCAAAAAGGAAATTATTAGGGAGAAAGAAAGGAATAGAAAAAGGAAGGGAAAACATGGGGGAAAAGAGAACAAACATTAACCACATTCTTCAGGCCAATCCATCTATTTTAAAGCGTCCACAAAGTTTTTAGCCTTATCCGTTGAGTCAAATGTATAAACTGAGTCCTCAAGGCTGAAACGAAGTACTGCGGGGGATCTCATGGAGTACTGGATGCCCAGGTTCCTCAGCCACTTTTTAACTTTATCGAAGGACTTCCTCTTTCGGATTACAGCTGCTGAAAAACCTGGAAAAACATGATTTTTGACCCCTTGTACAGCAGTGCCTGCGGATCTTTTCCCAGGGATCTGGAAGCGTCTATGACTTTTTGCTTGTCCTTATATGAATGGAAGTGCACTAGGACCGGGTGGGGATGCTGCACTGGCCCTGACCTGCGCACTGTAACCTGATAAGCCCTTTCAATCTGAAGCCTGCAGGACTCGATGTGAAGGCCCAAAAACTTAGGCAGCCAGTTTTCAAATAAACTGACTGGCTGCTCACCTTCCTCACCTTCAGGGAGCCCAACAATTCGGAGATTTATCCTCCGACCTCGATTTTCGAGGTCGTCAATATGGTTTCGCAAGGCCCACACCTCTCACTCCAGCACTTGGATCCGACTGGATGAGGACTCCATCGCAGCTTCCAAGGCCTTAGTTCAACCCTCCACCTCCTCCAGCCTCTCCCCGAGGCCCTGGATCTCCTGCTCCTGCTTTTGCAGCATAGATGCAATAGCTTGCACCTGAGCACGAATCTCCCCACGGATTTCCTCAATTGCAGCCGCAACTTTCAAGGTAAGTCTCTCCATCGCCGCAGCCAATTCCTGTGAGTCTGTCAGGTCCTGGGGTGGGGGTTCAGGAAAGGCTGCTGCTGCTGCAGTCTCTGGTGTGGTAGGTGCTGGAGGGGAGTGTCCTCCCTGCTGCAGTTTGCTTGCTCCTTTTCCCTTTGGCATCCTTCCCCCTCCCAAATATTAACAAATATGTGTTCTGCAAGGTTTTAAACTAATATTTCCACCATATAAGTTGGCCAGGGATGACAAAAAACACTGGTATGCCTTGGCTGTTAGGCAAGCTATCCACAGCAGTCCTACAGAATCGCCACCATCTTGCCAAGTCCCATTCTCAACTCCTTTAGCAGTTCAAGAAATATCCAACACTGTTTTGAATAAATTCAATAACCTGTCTGCAGTAGTGCCTGGGGAAGAACAAACGACAACCAACAACCTTCAGAGAAATAAAAATTATCATCTTAGTTTTAAAGGGATTCAAGCTTTTTTTTAGTTAATTAAAGCCTTTAAGCTCTTCCTTCGAGTGCACCTCTTTGAACAAGATTTTCATCACGTCTTTTAATAGCTCTTTCTAGGCTCAGTATCAAAAATATGTCTGATTATACTTGCCACATTGAAGGTGCTACGTAAACGAACATAGTTGTCTTATGCGTAGCTTCTCAGAACTAAAATATCTTATGGTAATGCTCAGGAACTGGCTGAATACATTACAATTGTCAAATGTCCAACTTTAATCTTTTAGAATACGAATTTCTGCTCTTTAGGACCTACAAGTTCTCATTTCTCAATCACTTCCATTTGGATTGTTTTTCTTATGCATTATTGACTCAAGGCACTCGAGCAATTGCAATTGACACTTGTAACTTGTTTTTGAATATATCACATATTGAGTTACCTTCTTCAATTACATGCCTCAATTACTCATGCTCATTGCATCTTAGTGGTTTTCTTCAAAGCACTAATGATTTACAGCCTCTGCTGGTACATATGTTCCTGTGCTGGCCTCAACTGTGAATACCTTCCCTTCCTGGATTAAGATGATAAACAGTTTCCACATCCTCCTAATTAAAGTAATGCTTACTCCTTGAAAAACATGCACCGAGACTTATATTTTTCTAACAATATTTTACATAATAGTCCTTTCAATTTTGTCAATTAGAAGGTTGAGAGTGAATGTGCAAATGATAATGTACATAAAATTAATGATGTTCTTCATTTTGGGAAGCCACAAATTATTATTTGAACTTTTGCTATTTCTGTTGCTGTTTGCTTCTAAAGCTTATGTGGCAAGATACATAGTAAAACAGGACTACTAATTATCCTCACAGAACTTAGAGTCAATAGGTAAGGGATTTGCCCCTGAGATTTCCTGTATTGGTGTCTGGATGTTAACTGGTGCACAAACAATGTGCTCAACAGTGACCTTCATTGAAACCGTTAAGTGAAATGTGGTTCATTGACTCTCCATGTAAAACCTCTTGGTTCAGCTGATGGCACAGCTGATACAGCAACATCCTCCAAAGAGCCTAACATTCCTTGTGTACTGCCCTACCATGTTATGGTTGCCATTTCTAATGGTAGAGATCTGCTGACGAAGTAATACCTGATTCATTAAAAACCTAAAGAACTGTGGCTACTGTAAATCCAAAACGAAAACACAAATAGCTGGAAAAGCTCAGCAAGTCTGGGAGCATCTGTGGAGAGAAATCAGAGTTAGTGTTTCGAGTCCAATGACTGTTCCTTAGAACCAGACCCAAAATGTTAACTCTAATCTCTCTCCACAGATGCTGCCAGACTTGCTGAACTTTTCCAGCAATTTCTGCATTTGTTTCTAATACCTGCTTCAGATCATCAGCTTCTTCACTGTTAGTGTTTTCAAGCCAAGGGCTCCTCCTTGTCATGCACCAAAGGAACTGTACCCACAGCCGTATCCAATGTACACTTACCCTTGAAGAGAAATCACACTGTTCTATTCTTTTGTGTCTGCTATAATATTTCAGTAATTGATTAGTTGGGTGCAACTATCTTTCGTAGTTCTTTGCAATATAGTTTAAAGATTTACTTTTAAGAATTGTTCCCGCTTTCAACTGTCTTTCCCTACTTCATTTAAGATGGCCTTGTAGCCTTGACAAATTAGAAGTGCCACCCTCATATTTATCTCCTAACCTGAAGAAGTCACACATCTCTAGATGATTATTACTTCATATTTATCTCCTAACCTGAAGAAGTCATACATCTCTAAATTACTAGTACCTCATATTTATCTCCTAACCTGAAGAAGTCACACATCTCTAGATTACTAGTACCCATTGCACTACTCCTCCACAAGCCTCTGTGGAAGGCTGAACATCAGCATATATTTTTGTTTGACCCATGCTCCCAATTCACTCAGCAGAATTATCTGCAGAATTGAAACAAGTTGGCTATTTCAGAATGGCAGAAGTTTGTGCTTACTTGTCATTGACTTGAATTGTAAAACTATTGTTACCATTGTCATAAAATGGACTATGTTCAACTTCCATCATTTGATTTTAATATGTGAGACTTTCACGTACTAAATATGGTATTGAAAAGTCACTGCTGACCTAAAATGGCCACTGTGATCACCTGATACGCCCCATCACCCACGTGAAATATACAAATCCAGCTACCTCAGACTTAAACCATTTTAAATCAAGTGGTCTCTTCAGTGAAGAGACAAGAAATTTAATATCTTATTTTACTCATACTTATAGTAGCATAGAATTCCTACTTGCATAATAACTTTATATTTTGGAGATTAAAGGTGACCTGCATACTGTTCAGTTTGAAAAAATAATGGAGCTAGACATGGAATACTCAAAATAATAAAATTTCAACAGCTCACTTTGAACAACAATGTCCGGTACAAAAAGATCCCCATGCTCTCAGTTTCCCGTAAGTTCAGAAATTAGCAGGTAAAAGCAACTGGTAATAACAAGAATAATTCACTGAGAACTCCAAGACATCTGCAGCTTTGCCATGAAGGAGGAAACAAGATAGCAGCTCAGCTATTGTGACGCAGATTTTAGTCTCACAACCAAAAATCACGTTTACTTTCCTGGCAGTATTAGATACCATCAAACCCAAACCCAATATTTTCAAGCACGAAATCTGTGTTTTTTAACTATTTCATGTCCCATTTTTTGGGGGTTGTAGGTAATAAAATTGTATTAGTGATCGTAATGAGGTCAGCCAGGTGAATCTCACAATATGAGTTTCATGATTGGACCAAGCTGTTAATCTGGTCTAATCAGGGAGCCTTGGCTGACAGATATAAAAAGGAATGTCAGACATCCTATTCAGTCTGGCTCTGAGATCTGGATCAGTGTCAAGAACTCTTACATGTAAATGAAGGGTGCCTTGGTGATGGGATACCAGCCTCTGATGTTATTTCACACCAAAGACAATTACAATAGATTACCAGTGTATTTTTAACACAGTGAGTAAAATGTTTACTAAACAGAGAAAACATGAACTGCATCACATAAGATAAAACGGTTGGAAAGGTTTCATTATAAACTCACACATTTATTTTATCTCAGCAACAGTCTCACAAACACCAAAAACCCAGCAAAGAGTCTCATACCAAAGCTTCTTTCTCAGGCTGGTGTATATTCAACTGGTTTCTTCCAATGAGATGTGTGCTTTTGCTGAATGCATATTTTTTGTTCAGCAAGTATCTCACCTTGAAATTCTTAAAACAGCCTGCAAAGAAAACTCACTCAGAGCAAATACAGGTTCCCTGATCTCAGTTTCTAGCATGCATGTAGGACTTCTAACCATAGTTTAACATCCTACTTTCAACTTCTGGTGCACACACACATTGACTGACTGACTCCCTTCTGAATTTTTTTGTCTGTATGTATCCAATGTATGCCTTTCATTAGGTAATAGCATCAATTTCTTTCTTACCTTTTTTAAATCCACTAAATTATTGACTCTAAGCTGTTTACTTCAAGATTTGCACAACTCAATAAAAATGTATATATGCAAACAGGTCTTGTGAGTGGGTCTTGTTTTGTACTGTTTAGTTTTAAGGTATATACAACTTTCTCATTTCACGATCTGTTTTTAAAAAAGCTCACTCTTCCAAGTAGTAACAGTCACTAGTAAAAACACACTTGCTAATAGATAGCCTCTAGAAACAAACTGATAGGTGTTTGATTTGATGTGGAACTCTCACCGACCAAGCACATCTGTAATGAAGAGCTCATGATGTCATACATCCTACCACCCTGAACAAAATGAGTAAAGAAAATATCATAGAATGCCTATGATTTTAGTGAGAAATCAGAAAAATAACAAAAAGAAACTAATTAGGAGGATGCTGTTGCAATAATTGGCATCCTAGGGATTCAAACAGGAGATAACATCAGCTGAGTATCACTTAGCATCCAAAGATTGATCATGCACCCCTTAAGCCATGAGATTGCAAGAAGATAATTGAACATGTTGTGCACAAAATTTGAAAACACTGATTTACTGATGGGCTGCACCTTCAGAATAGTGTCCCAGTTCCACTGGAATGAAGAGTCTGTATTATACGTGCTTGATCTTATTTTTCTCAGAGGTCATGTTAGCACCATTGCAGTGAACTGCTAAATTATGTTGTCTCAGTGAGCTTGTATGAACCAAACTATTGTCGGTAGAACCTTTTGGAATTGTGTCTTTCATAGCATTATCTAGCCTGTAGTGCTAGAAATCATTAACATTTTAGACTGAATTTTAAGTATCAGTTGATTAATTAAATTGGCTGCACAGAAGTACAAAGGCTCTGTTTAGTTTTAAGTTAAAATTCTATTTCAGTTAAATATTGGAACACAGAGGAAGCCTGTTAGCAAATTCTATTATGCCAATGGGATAAATGGCTGATCTACAGACTATCTCTGTATAACCATAATATAACAACAGCTTGCATTATATATAACAAATGTCCCAAAGATGTTTAGTTTGATAGCAAATCACAACAGCAGATTCAGGTCAAACGCTTAGTCAAAGTGGTAAATTTTTAAAGGACCATCTTAAAAGAAGCAAAAAGTTTGGAGACAGAATCCCAGAGCTTCAGACCTTAGTAGCCAAAGGCATAATCACCAATGGCAAATATAGATATCCCAAAGGATTGTGGGAATGGGGAGACAGGGAGGGGTGAAAACCACAAACAAGATTGAGAATTTCCAAATTGTAGACATGATTTGGAGGTGCTGGTGTTCGACTGGGGTGTACAAAGTCAAAAATCAAACAACACCAGGTTATAGTCCAACAGGTTTATTTGGAAGCACTAGCTTTTGGACCGCTGCTCCTGATCAACCACCTGATGAAGGAGCAGCACTCTGAAAGCTGGTGCTTCTAAATAAACCTGTTAGACTATAACCAGGGTTGCATGATTTTTAACCTTCCAAACTGGAGTTTTACTTCGCCAGGACCCATTGTCAGTTCACAACCTCACAGGTGAGGGGTGACCAGGGCTTGTTGGTCGTAAGGATACAGGCAGAATTATACATAACCTCAATCCATAGAGGGTAATATGTGGAAAAAAATAGCCTGGGAAGCATTGTGATACTCAAATCTAGAAGTCACAAAGGAATTATAAGGGTTTCAACAGGATACAAATTGATGTAGGAATAGAATTAGCTGATGTTGCAGAAGTGGAAATAGGGTTCCTTTGTATTAGCACGTAAGTGAGAAGCTTACTACAGAATCAAATATGACACTGGGATTGTAAACAGCCTGGTTTAGCATTACACAATTGCTGGGGGTGGGGTGGAGTTGTTGACCAGGGAAAGGAGCATGGATAAGTCCAAAACTAAAAGACTTATAGTACCTTAGGTTAATCCAGATTCATTTGCACTAACATTCAAATGTTCTTCTTTGCCAAAGAAAATATGTTTATGTGAATACAACATTGTGTTGTCTATCAATCACAAAATGTCAATGGAGATGAAGGCATTATGGTTTTTTCCAATGAACAGACTATACCTTTGACCCACTTTTAGATTCAATTAACTTTTTGACGCAAAGAAATCTAAGATAATTGGTTCAGAATCGATAAAAGACAAATCTAGCAAAAAACTCCTCTTTATTCTGGAATCAGAGCTATTTAATGCCTTCATGTCAATCTACCAACATTTGGAAGTTAAATGAGAGTTGCTGGAGTGTTGATATGGTGCACGCAGATCAATATTAATGCAGTCCACATATCAACTTCACAATTCAAATGACTGGTTTAATAAAAGGGCGAAGGCAGCCACAAGAAAACTTGTATCTGTTACGATTTCAAGATATAATTTTCAAAATGCAACTCATCCTTTAAATAGCCTTCCTCTGAAGCTTACAAATTTGAAGGGTGATGTAAGTTATTATTTTGCTGTGGTTAATTTTTGAAATAATGCTAAAAGGTCAAGGAGATCATTATCAATAGTAAGAAGTCTTGGATTCATTTTATGGAGCATGTGGTCTCCTACTTTCTAAGATTTATTTCTGGTTACTGACTCATGTATCTGAGGTTTGGTGGTTGCATTTGGGGGAGGTACTGCTGTATATGAAGGTAGAACAAAGTTCTTGAACATCTCCAGCAGGTTAGGTTCAGAGAAAGTGAATCCTCCAGCAGGATGTCATGACCAAATATATTTTCCCATCCCCCTCCCTTATCCAGCATTCCACAGGGACTGTTCCCTCCATAACACTCTGGTCCTCTCACCTGACACTCTCAACTCTCTCTTCCTCCCCCATGGCACCTTCCTACGCAATTGCAGAAGCTGTAAAATTTGTCATTTCATCTCCTCCCTCCTCAACATCCAAATACACCTTCTCACTCAAAGACGTGATTCACTAGTACTTCTTTGAGCATAGTCAACTACATTTACTGCTCATAATGCAAATAAGTATATTCTTATTATAAGAAAAAAAATTCCAAGTGGAAGGCTCACCATCTGTAGTTAGCTAAACAAGTTAATCAATCATAAGGAAAAAGCATATAACTTTGCAAGAAGGAGCAGCAGGTCAAATGATTGGTCAGAATAGAAAAAAACACAGAACGACTGAAAGGTTAATTGGAAAATACAGTATAAGAGGAAGCAGCTAGAAATGCAAAATACAGAGCAAAAGCGTCAACTGATATCTAAAAAGAAAAAGAATAAGTTAATTAAATGTTGGTCCTTTAGACAGTGAGAATAGAGAGTTGATGGTAGATAATCAGGAAATGGTGGATAAAACGAACAGGTATTTTACTTCTCTCTTCACTCTAGAATACACAGAATACATTCCAGTAATATCTGGGAATCAGGTGGAAAGAAATGAGAAACTTGAGGAAATGGTACAAGAGGTACAAAGCAAATTACTCGAGGTAAGGGCTGAAAAGTTCCCAAGTCCTGATGGACTTCATTCTAAGCATTTAAGAGAGATGGTAATAAGGCAGCAGATCTGTTAGTGCTAATTTTCCAAAATTCACTATGTTCCATAAAAGGTTCTATCAGACTGCAAAGTAACTATTATAACCACTGTATTCAGGAAAGGAGGGAGACAGGAAAAAGAAACTATGGCCCAGTTAGCTTGATATCTGTTCTTTTAGGAAGACCTTAGAATCTATCATTAAAGTGATTATACCTGGATGCTTTGAAAGGGTATCACGTTTAATCAACTTATTTGAATTCTTTGGAAGAATAACATGCATGTGGATAAGATGGTGCCTGTTGTCGCATAAAAGCTATTACACAAAGTAGAACCCCATGGTGTAGCGGGGGAACACATGAACATGGATAGACGATAGCAGAAAAAAAAGTATGCTTAAAAGGGTCCTTTGCTGATTATGGGATGTGCTGTGATGAATGGAACCCAGCAGGTGCTGAGGACTCAATTTTTCAATTTACCTAGATGAGTGGAGTGATGGAATGGCATCTAAATTTGCAAATGACTCAAAGTTAGGTAGAAAGGTATGTTGTTAGGGTTAACGTTTCAACATGTGTGATCCTTTGAAAAATGATTCACCAGAAACATTAATTCTGTTTTTCTCTCTCTAGAAGTGCTGCTTGAGCTATTTCTAACATTTTTGTACAAAATTAATTTATTTTGTTACATATAGATGTGAACTCAATTCTTTGGGGTACTATTTGCTTACACTCACCACTTCCAATTATTGCACAGATGCACTCTGTCTTTAACATGAATACAGCTTAATATGACTATCTCATACTCAGTTAAAATGGTACAGGTGTGCAACTCTTCCCTCATAAAATCCCAAGCAGAACTTTGGAGGAATGAGTGAAAGTCATGGCTATCTGACACCCATGGGGAAAAAAACTATGGGCCAAACCCCAGCAGCATCAATACTGGCAATATAATATACCAAATTTCTGTCATCACATGTTCTCATGCTAAATGATAACTGGTCAAAATGTTAAGTATTAAATACTTTACACAAGAGAACTCTGGTACAACACTTGTTTTAAATCATAACTCTATTTGAATGAAAATTATCCAGTGTGGAAAATGAGATGAAATTTACAGCAAGTCATAAAAGCATTCAGGATTGAGATGATGCCTAGCCAGCACAGCTTTGACAGTGATCCTTTTAAAAATTACTTATAGGATATAAGAGAACTTCCTCATGGTTCAAAGTGAAAAGGAATTAAAAAGGCAAAAGTGATAAGAAAGGTTCAAAACGTTGAAGAAAATTATAGTCAAACAAGTACATGAAGATGTATTTTTTTTATACGTAGCAGGAAATTCTCAACTTTTATTGTAACTTTCCAAACAATGACTCAGCAACCTTCAAGAGGCACCACTGCAACATGCTCATTTCATCCATATTTATGGAACACATTGATCAAACTAAATTCAACATCTTTAAGAGCCATGGGATTTCAGGGCAAGATACAAACTTGATGGAGGATGAAATGAAATGAAAACAATGTCCCTCCCCTCACTAACGTTGCTGACTATCTTGTTTCCTCTTGGATGCAAATCCAACCTTCCCACAATTGAAATTTGAATCTCTCCAAATCAAGATGTCCATCCTGCCAAAGTAAAGAAATATCCCTTAACATAGTCAAAAATAACATCCAAAGTGGCAATGACTATGCTTGGCAATCACTCCTCATCATTCTTCATCTATCTGCAGCCTTTGACATTACTGATCATGTCATGCTCATCTAACATTTCTTTCAGGCAATGCAACTAAGTAGCATCATCCTTGCAGATTTTATTTTTCTCTGTTTAATATAGGATCACCTGAACCAGCCGGTCTTCCTGCTAATTCACCATTATCCCTGGTATCCCCCAATGATTTGTTTGGAAACCCCACCTTATTTTGCATCTCTATGATGCTTCTTGATGACATAACACAAAGACACAGCATTAGCTTCCACGTGCAAAATTCTGTGGAGGCAAGATCTCACCCTGCTAGCTGGAAATTGCAGAGTACTAGGGGAGACTTTGCAGCAAGTGTAAGAGGAGTTGCTCTAAACAAGCCCCGCTTTCTAATGCTGGTTCCCACAATCAGCCAGTAAGTGCCTTTGACGGAGGAGGCCAAGATGGCAACAACAGTCTACACATGTTTATTTGCCATGTATGGTAATAGACCTGCATATTCCTAAGCCAGCAGGGGGAGAATGAAGTTCTCAAATGGTCATTAATTATTCACTTAAGGTCCTCAATTGATGGTGGAATAGGAAGGCCAACAATTAGCCTTTCTGCCCTACATTTAACTCAGGATGGAGGAAGGAAGGTGACAGAGTGTTCATGCACCAACCTCCACCCGATTAAGTTCCCTCCCCACTTCCAAACATGTCAACAGAGAGAGCAGAATATTCTGGCTCATATATACTTAATGACAGCGAGATCTACTTCACTATCAAGTCTCTATCTCCAGCTGTCTCTAATGTATCACAGTATTTGTAAGAAATCCAATAACCAATGAGTGGAAATTTCTTTAATCAAATAATAGAAAAAGAAGCCATTATTTTCAGTTTGCACCATAAACTCTGGTGGATAAAAACTAGAGACAAAGCAACAATTTTAGCATCATAATTGACTTCATGATGAGTACCTCAGCTTATTTTCATCCCATCACTACATCTGCCAATTTCTACCTCTATAACATTGCTCAATTTCACCTCTTTCTAAGCTCAACTAGGGCACAAATACATACATGCCTTTGGAATATTTGTCTAGGTGTAACAATGCTTTCCTGGCCTGCCTTCCATCTTTACTTTCTATATACAGAGTCCATTCAAAACTCAGCTGACCATATCTTAATGTACACTAAGTCCCATTTACTCAACTATTGGATGCTGACTTGTACTGGCTCCTAGTCTAATAACATCTGAAATTTAAAAATTCACATTTTTGTTTTGCAATCTTTCCAATCACCTTACACTTTCCAACTCTGCAATCTCTTCCAACTACGAATGGTCCAAGATCTCTGCGTGCCTCCAATTTTGGCCCAATTCTAATTACTTCTTCATTGGCAACTGAGTATGTGATGGTACAAGTCTTAAACTCTAGAATTCTCACCTCAAATCTCTCACCTCCTTTGAAAAATGTTTCTTAATACCTACACTCTTTGACCAAGCATTTAGTCATCTATCCAAATCACCCTTAATGTGACTCAGTGTATGATTTTGTTTAATAACATTTTGCCTAAGGCACTTCAGGATATTTTACTGTGTTAAAGATGTCTCATCATTGTAGTTCCAGTTAATGGGACAAGATCAGGTTAGGAAAGTGAAACTCCTAATCAGCATGCCCAACAGTTCAGCATTACAACTACTAATGTCTACATTAATACCTTAGAACTTCTGAAATTCAATGCAATTTGTTTAACTTTTCCAGAAATCACCAAACTAGAAGGCACTATGGAATTGTAGGTTAGCCAGAAGCTTAACAAAGGAAACAAAATATTCAAAGGAGCTAAACAAATAGGTTAAATTTAATGCAAACAAGTAAGAGATATTGCATAATTTATCACCATTCATAAAGACTGTAATCAAAATTTAATTTTTGGATTGGAACAGACCTTGCGTCAGGCCACACAAGTACTAGAAGCATTGCAGAGAAAAAGTGATAAGACTAAGCTGGAGGAAATGTTCATGAGACTTGGAAGCAAATTTTTAATTGACCACCTGTGTGTTAAAAACTGGTATTATACAACTGCTGCACTTTATAGAAACTGTTATATTTTTATCATTGAAATTAATGGAAATGAATGATGGGCAGTCTCTCTATTGGGCTTATGAATCACACCACCAGTTTTAAACCCAAATGGACTTTTCTGCTAAGAAGGGAAATTCTGTGAGGTGATCATCAAGGAAAGAAAATGAATTTGTGTTAAAAAAAATCCAAAGATCTACTTCACATTAAACATGGGATGACAAAGGAAAAGAACTTTCGGACTGATCCTGAAACCATCAACTCAAAGACTACAATTACAAGCAGCGTGATAAAGGGAAAAACCTTGGTTTTGGATTCATTAAGGTGGGATGGCTTATTACATCCTTGAATACCTCGTGAGACAGTCAATGAAATGAAACACCAAAAGAAAAGTTATTTCAGACAAAAATATAAACAGGAATATAGGAATAAGAGTAGGCCATTCAGTCCCCCAAACCTGGTCTGCCATTCAATGTGATTATAGTTGATTTCTGGTTTAAATCCATATGCCTGCCCTTGGCCCATATCTCATAATCACTTTTCTTAAAGAAAAATTAAATACTAGCATCCACTGAAAGAGTCTCAAACCTATACTACCCTTTCCATGGAGAAGTGCTTTCTAACATCTCTTTTCAATGTCCTGGCCCTAATGTTTAGGCTATGCCCCCAGGTTCTGTAATCCCTAAATCTCAACCTGAGCTACAAACCTTCACAAACCTTGCAAAATCCCTAAACCAGTGGAGCTATGCCCAATGGAGAGAGTTTATCTTTCTCTATCCTGTCTTTTTCCATAATATCATGAAGATTTGGATCGGATCACCCCTTAACCTTCTAAAGTTTGGAGAAAACAGGCCTAATTTGTATAATCTCTCCCACATGACTTTACCTCAGGTATCAATCTTGTAAATCCATGTTGTATTCCCTCCAAGGTCAAAACATGCTACCTAAGGTGTGGTGCCCAAATTTGCTCAAATTGTTCCAAGTGGGATCTAACCAGGGTTTCATATAACTGCAGCTATCTACTGTATCCTTGTGCTCTAGTCCTTTCAATATAAAGGCCTGCATTCCATTGGCTTTCTTGATTATTTTCTGATAACTTCCCTGTTGATGGTGAAGACAGGAAGCAAAATTAGCTTCTGTCCTCAATTGCATCTGATTTATTCTTGTCCTAAGTGTTACTAAATAAAGAAAATGTACGAATTTTGACATAAAACCTCCTGGCTCAACATTGAGCCATAAAGGCAAATTTGAACAGTAGTTTTCTTTATATATTTTCTTCTCTTCTTAATAGAGCTAACAAATTTACATGTACCCAGAGAACTTGTTTTTGCTTTGCAAGGCAAACATCGGCATAAAATCAAATACAAAGCCCAATTATGTTCATGTGTATACCATATCACAGCAAAAGAATAGAGATCCTGAAGGAAGCCAGCTTCATCTACACCATGGAGGTATGTACTACAATTTGACCAATTTCAGAAAATTGCAGAAATATCACTTGCTGATTTAAAGGAAGGGTTGCATTGTGCTTGCATCGAGTTTTAGGCAGAAGATCTGTATCACATATTTACCAAAGATAATTTTTACTCTTAGGGACTAATCACATGCTACTGTAATATTATAGGCAAAAGTGAGGACTGCAGATGCTGGAAACCAGAGGTTAGATCAGAGTGGTGCTGGAAAAGCACAGCAGGTCAGGCAGCATCCAAGGAGCAGGAAAATCAATGAATGATTCCTGATGAAGGGCTTTTGCCTGAAATATCGATTTTCCTGCTGCTCGGATGCTGCCTGACCTGCTGTGCTTTTCCTGCACCACTCTGATCTAAACACTGTAATATTATACTCATGCATCTCCTCTTAAACAGGCTACAATTGAGCAAGTGTCAGTAGAATAAATTTTCTATTTAATCTAATCTACTAATTCTGCACTCTAATTTGAATTTTACGAAGCTTATAAGTTGTCTAGGAGAAGCACATTCAAAGGTTTGTTCGCTGGCTAGCAAAATGAGGAGCTCATTTACACTTTACTCTGTTGTTAAATTACATCATACCTATCTTACATATTTGTTGTGTGTTGTACTTATGTTTAAAATGAATTAAAAGTGAAAAATAACAATTTCCCAGCAGGGTAAGTATTGATATATACTCTACATTTACACCCTAAACACTCCTCAGTTAATGATATTTGGAATGTATGTCTGGACCGATCAAAGCTTCCTGTTGCAAATAACAGTGGAAAGGAAACTGGAACAGTAGCAAGAGAGAAATAAGATGGAAGTGAGCCAAGGCAATACAACACAGTCAATGGTAGGATTGTGATATTAAGCAGAATCACTGGCATGAGGCAGATGTAAATGAAGTCAAAACAGAAAACATAAAAAAACTCAGTTTGTGGCAGTTCACAGCTGTGGTTAAAACAATAATTCTTGCCAAATTTTAAATGAACAGGAAGTTAAATTGGATAGGTTTATAAATGACTGCCGATATTTTATGAAAGTAAGTTTGAAATACCTTCCTTATAAACCGAAAGGGTCTATTTTTCAGACACTACATCACAAGCAAAAACTTACAGATGACTCATTAAAAATTCATAGGGGCATTGCCTATGATTTTGCTCCTTTAATGTATATTTCCAATGTCATCCATTACATAGGACCAAAGATTCCATGTTTAATTTTCATTAGTTAGAAAAACAACATTTCTAATAATACTGAGAGGGTGAAGAAATGAAATGTATATTGGGGTACAAAAATAGTATATTTTTAGTTTACGGAATTCGAATTTGCGATGTAGTTAATTATGCCACAAATACACCTGCTCTTAAATGCAGCATAAATTTTGGTAAAGTTGGCTGCTAGCAGTCCATTCCCATAGTCTAATAGTTTTGCAAATGTGTGCAGTGTGAAAAAAAACCTGCTATCCCAGGAGTTTTATCACTTGCATTGGAAATGCAGCTGACTCACGTCATGCATACAAAAAAGGGGCAAGATATCTCCATGCCTATAAAAATAGAATGGCAAGATTTAAATATTACATGCTTCATCGGAGGATTTACTTTAACTAAAGCCAAACCTAATTGCTGTTGTTAATAATGACTGACTAATGATTATTTTAATTAGGGGTAGGATTTCTCTGAAGTTAATGGTTCCAAGATGATACACCTGGCAACAGTAACATATCAACTCTCAATAAGGATCACATCAACAAATGATCTGATCCTCACAAATCCAACCCAGCCAAATACCACCACATCAGTCTACTCTCCATCATCAGTAAAGAGATGGAAGGTGTCATTAACAGTGCTATCAAGCAGACCCTACTCAGTGACACCCAGTTGGGTTCTGCTTGGACTGCTCGCCCCCTGACCTCTTTACAGCCTTGGTTCAAACACTGACAAAACAGCTGAATTCCAGAGGTGAGGTAAGAGTGGCAAGCCCTTCATATCAAGGTTGCATTCGATTGAGTCTGGTATCAAGGAGCTCTAGCAAAACTGGAATTAATGGGTATCAGGAAGCAAACACTCCAGTGGTTTGATCCATACCTGACACATAGGAAGATGGTTATGGCTGTTGGACGTCAGTCATCTCAGCTCCAGACATTTCTTTATGAGTTCCTCAGGATAGTGACCTCAGTCAAACCATCTTCTGATGCTTCCCTCCATCACAAGGTCAGACATAGGTATGTTCACTGATGATTGCACAATGTTCAACACCATTCACAACTCCTCAGATACTGAAACAGTCCATGTTCAAATGCAACAAGATCTGAAAAATATCTAAGTTTGGGCTGACAAATGCCAGGCTGTGATCATCATCAATAAGAGACACTCTAACCACCAGACCTTGACATTCAATGGTGTTACCATCACCAAATCCCCCACTAACATCCTAGGGGTTATCATTGACCAGAAACTCAAGTGGATTCACCACATAAACAAAGTGGCCACAAGAGCAGGTTAGCGATTTGAAATACTGCAGTGAGAAACTCACCGCCTAACTCCCCAAAGCCTGTCCACTATCTACAAGGCACAAGTCAGGCGTGTGATGAAATGCTCCCCATTTGCCTGGATGAGTACAGTTCCAACAACACTTAAGAGGCTTGACAACATCCAGGACAAGTTGATGCCCTGGGATTGAAGTGTACCGAGGCGGAAGATGAGGCGTTCTTCCTCCAGGCGTCTGGTGGTGAGGGAGCGGCGGTGAAGGAGGCCCAGGACCTCCATGTCCTCAGCAGAGTGGGAGGGGGAGTTGAAATGTTGGGCCACGGGGCGGTTTGGTTGATTGGTGCGGGTGTCTCGGAGATGTTCCCTAAAGCGCTCTGCTAGGAGGCACCCAGTCTCCCCAATGTAGAGGAGACCACATCGGGAGCAACGGATACAATAAATGATATTGGTGGATGTGCAGGTGAAACTTTGATGGATGTGGAAGGCTCCTTTAGGGCCTTGGATAGAGGTGAGGGAGGAGGTGTGGGCACAGGTTTTACAGTTCCTGCGGTGGCAGGGGAAAGTGCCAGAATGGGAGGGTGGGTCGTAGGGGGGTGTGGACCTGACCAGGTAGTCACGGAGGGAACGGTCTTTGCGGAAGGCGGAAAGGGGTGGGGAGGGAAATATATCCCTGGTGGTGGGGTCTTTTTGGAGGTGGCGGAAATGTCAGTGGATGATTTGGTTGATGCAAAGGTTTGTAGGGTGGAAGGTGAGCACCAGGGGCGTTCTGTCCTTGTTACGGTTGGAGGGGTGGGGTCTGAGGGCGGAGGTGCGGGATGTGGACGAGATGCGTTGGAGGGCATCTTTAACCACGTGGGAAGGGAAATTGCGGTCTCTAAAGAAGGAGGCCATCTGGTGTGTCCTATGGTGGAACTGGTCCTCCTGGGAGCAGATACGGCGGAGGCGGAGAAATTGGGAATACGGGATGGCATTTTTGCAAGAGATAGGGTGGGAAGAGGTGTAATCCAGGTAGCTATGGGAGTCAGTGGGTTTGTAAAAAATATCAGTGTCAAGTCGGTCGTCACTAATGGAGATGGAGAGGTCCAGGAAGGGGAGCGAGGTGTCAGAGATAGTCCAGGTAAATTTAAGGTCAGGGTGGAATGTGTTGGTGAAGTTGATGAATTGCTCAACCTCCTCGCGGGAGCACGAGGTGGCGCCAATGCAGTCATCAATGTAGCGGAGGAAGAGGTGGGGAGTGGTACCGGTGTAATTACGGAAGATCAACTGTTCTACATAGCCAACAATGAGACAGGCATAGCTGGGGCCCATACGTGTGCCCATGGCTACGCCTTTGGTCTGGAGGAAGTGGGAGGATTCAAAGGAGAAATTGTTAAGGGTGAGGACCACTTTGGCCAAACAAATGAGAGTGTCAGTGGAAGGGTACTGTTGGGGACATCTGGAGAGGAAAAAACGGAGGGCTTGGAGGCCCTGGTCATGGCGAATGGAGGTGTAGAGGGAGTGGATATCCATGGTGAAGATCAGGCGTTGGGGGCCGGGGAAACGGAAGTCTTGGAGGAGGTGGAGGGCGTGGGTGGTGTCTCGAACGTATGTGGGGAGTTCCTGGACTAGGGGGGATAGGACAGTGTCAAGGTAGGTAGAGATGAGTTCAGTGGGGCAGGAGCATGCTGAGACAATGGGTTGGCCAGGGTGGTCAGGCTAGTGGATCTTGGGAAGGAGGTAGAATCGGGCAGTGCGGGGTTCCCGGACTATGAGGTTGGAAGCTGTCGGTGGGAGATCTCCTGAGGTGATGAGGTTCTGTATGGTCTGGGAGATGATGGTTTGGTGATGGGGGGTGGGGTCATGGTTGAGGGAGCAGTAGGAAGAGGTGTCCTCGAGTTGGCGTTTGGCTTCAGCGGTGTAGAGGTCAGTGCGCCAGACTACCACTGCGCCCCCTTTAACCGATGGCTTGATGGTGAGGTTGGGATTGGAGCAGAGGGATTGGAGGGCTGCGCGTTGTGAGGGTGAGAGGTTGGAGTGGGGGAGGGGAGACGACAGGTTGAGGCAGTTAATGTCCCGGCGGCAGTTGGAAATGAAGAGGTCGAGGGCAGGTAATAGGCCAGCGCGGGGTGTCCAGGTGGATGCAGTGTGTTGGAGGTGGGCGAAGGGGTCCTCGGAAGGTGGGCGGGAGTCCTGATTGTGAAAGTAAGCTCGGAGGCGGAGGCGACGGAAGAATTGTTCGATGTCACGTCGTGTATTAAATTCATTGATGCGTGGACGGAGTGGGATGAAGGTGAGTCCTTTGCTGAGGACTGATCGTTCGTCCTCAGTGAGTCGGAGGTCTGGAGGGATGGTGAAAACTCGGCAGGGCCGGGAGCTGGGATCTGGTGCGGGTGTGGAGCTGGGAGTGGGGTCGGAGCCAGTACCTGGAGTGGGTGTGATGGTGGGGGGAATGGGGGTGGAGGCATGAGCTGGGGTAATGTTGCCCTCGGGGTTCTGGGGTGTGGGGATAGTGACAGTGGGGTCTGTGGGGGGCGTGCCAGCAGAATGCAGGTGAGTGGCGCTGGTGGAGGCGGAAGTGGTGGTGATCATGGCATAGGGGTGGCGGAAGTCACTGAGCGTGTGGCATCAGCGATGATGTGAGGGCCGGAAGTGGCTGTGGGAGTGGCCATGATGTGGGCGGAAGTGACATCATCACTCAGCATGGGGGTGGTAGCTGCGTCAGCCGCATGGCTAATGGCGTTTCCGAGGCCAGGGGAATCTTCTGGAATGTTTGAGGAGCGCTGGTTATGGAGGTGGGTGGATAAAAGTTTGTTGTACTTACAGTTTTTGATGTTTGAGATGGAATTGAAATACTGTTTGTTGAGAGTATGAATTCTCCTGAAGATGTAGTACAGAATGGGTCCTTTGCAATTCTGAGAGAGTGTGGCCCTCAGCTGGGGCAGGGCTGACTGTAAAGAGGTTAGGTGACGACGCATTGCTGCAAGCGTGGAGCGGAGGATCTTGAAGGAGAACTGTTGCTGGTGTTTTTGAATCTGTAGTCTGTACTGTTTGTCCTGTTCGGGTCTGAACTCTGCTGGTTTAAAGGTGGTCTGGAGTCCGTGTGGGATGAGTTGGTTACGGAGGCATGCACTGAGGAAGCAAATGTGGCTGTGGTACCGAGTTTGTTTCACAACATGGTTGAAGAGCTTCAGAGCAGAGGAAATGACCTGGGAGTTGCAGTGGGAGAGGACCGCCCCCACCCTTCTCTAGCTTATCTCTCCATGCTTCAGGCTCACTGCCTTTATTCCTGATGAAGGGCTTTTGCCCGAAACGTCGATTTCGCTGCTCATTGGATGCTGCCTGAACTGCTGTGCTCTTCCAGCACCACTAATCCAGTATTTGGTTTTCAGCATCTGCAGTCATTGTTTTTACCTCGTTGATTTTAACCCTACTGCGAATCCTCTTGCAAGGATGCCTGCCTTGAAGAAGTTTTCCTCCTCTCTCTACAAGAATCTCAGGGAGTCCCTCTCCCACTGCAACTCCCAGGTCATTTCCTCTGCTCTGAAGCTCTTCAACCATGTTGTGAAACAAACTCGGTACCACAGCCACATTTGCTTCCTCAGTGCCTGTCTCCGTAACCAACTCATCCCACACGGACTCCGGACCACCTTTAAACCAGCAGAGTTCGGACCCGAACAGGACAAACAGTACAGACTACAGATTCAAAAACACCAGCAATGCGTCGTCACCTAATCTCTCTACAGTCAACCCTGCCTCAGCTGAGGGCCACACTCTCTCAGAATTGCAAAGGACCCACTCTGTACTACATCCTCAGGAGAATTCATACTCTCAACAAACAGTATTTCAATTCCATCTCAAACATCAAAAACTGTAAGTACAACAAACTTTTATCCACCCACCTCCATAACCAGCGCTCCTCAAACATTCCAGAAGATTCCCCTGGCCTCGGAAACGCCATTAGCCATGCGGCTGACGCAGCTACCACCCCCATGCTGAGTGATGATGTCACTTCCGCCCACATCATGGCCACTCCCACAGCCACTTCCGGCCCTCACATCATCGCTGATGCCACACGCTCAGTGACTTCCCCTACTGCCATGATCACCGCCACTTCCGCCTCCACCAGCGCCACTCACCTGCATTCTGCTGGCACGCCCCCCACAGACCCCACTGTCACTATCCCCACACCCCAGAACCCCGAGGGCAACATTACCCCAGCTCATGCCTCCACCCCCATTCCCCCCACCATCACACCCACTCCAGGTACTGGCTCCGACCCCACTCCCAGCTCCACACCCGCACCAGATCCCAGCTCCCGGCCCTGCCGAGTTTTCACCATCCCTCCAGACCTCCGACTCACTGAGGACGAACGATCAGTCCTCAGCAAAGGACTCACCTTCATCCCACTCCGTCCACGCATCAATGAATTTAATACACGACGTGACATCGAACAATTCTTCCGTCGCCTCCGCCTCCGAGCTTACTTTCACAATCAGGACTCCCGCCCACCTTCCGAGGACCCCTTCGCCCACCTCCAACACACTGCATCCACCTGGACACCCCGCGCTGGCCTATTACCTGCCCTCGACCTCTTCATTTCCAACTGCCGCCGGGACATTAACTGCCTCAACCTGTCGTCCCCCCTCCCCCACTCCAACCTCTCACCCTCACAACCCTCACAAGCCTGACCACCCTGGCCGACCCATTGTCTCAGCATGCTCCTGCCCCACTGAACTCATCTCTACCTACCTTGACACTGTCCTATCCCCCCTAGTCCAGGAACTCCCCACATACGTTCGAGACACCACCCACGCCCTCCACCTCCTCCAAGACTTCCGTTTCCCCGGCCCCCAACGCCTGATCTTCACCATGGATATCCAATCCCTCTACTCCTCCATTCGCCATGACCAGGGCCTCCAAGCCCTCCGTTTTTTCCTCTCCAGATGTCCCCAACAGTACCCTTCCACTGACACTCTCATTCGTTTGGCCAAACTGGTCCTCACCCTTAACAATTTCTCCTTTGAATCCTCCCACTTCCTCCAGACCAAAGGCGTAGCCATGGGCACACGTATGGGCCCCAGCTATGCCTGTCTCTTTGTTGGCTATGTAGAACAGTTGATCTTCCGTAATTACACCGGCACCACTCCCCACCTCTTCCTCCGCTACATTGATGACTGCATTGGCGCCACCTCGTACTCCCGCGAGGAGGTTGAGCAATTCATCAACTTCACCAACACATTCCACCCTGACCTTAAATTTACCTGGACTATCTCTGACACCTCGCTCCCCTTCCTAGACCTCTCCATCTCCATCAGTGACGACCGACTTGACACTGATATTTTTTACAAACCCACTGACTCCCATAGCTACCTGGATTACACCTCTTCCCACCCTATCTCTTGCAAAAATGCCATCCCGTATTCCCAATTTCTCCGCCTCCGCCGTATCTGCTCCCAGGAGGACCAGTTCCACCATAGGACACACCAGATGGCCTCCTTCTTTAGAGACCGCAATTTCCCTTCCCACCTGGTTAAAGATGCCCTCCAACGCATCTCGTCCACATCCCGCACCTCCGCCCTCAGACCCCACCCCTCCAACCGTAACAAGGACAGAACGCCCCTGGTGCTCACCTTCCACCCTACAAACCTTCGCATCAACCAAATCATACACCGACATTTCCGCCACCTCCAAAAAGACCCCACCACCAGGGATATATTTCCCTCCCCACCTCTTTCCGCCTTCCGCAAAGACCGTTCCCTCCGTGACTACCTGGTCAGGTCCACACCCCCCTACGACCCACCCTCCCATTCTGGCACTTTCCCCTGCCACCGCAGGAACTTTAAAACCTGTGCCCACACCTCCTCCCTCACCTCTATCCAAGGCCCTAAAGGAGCCTTCCACATCCATCAAAGTTTCACCTGCACATCCACCAATATCATTTATTGTATCCGTTGCTCCCGATGTGGTCTCCTCTACATTGGGGAGACTGGGTGCCTCCTAGCAGAGCGCTTTAGGGAACATCTCCGAGACACCCGCACCAATCAACCAAACCGCCCCGTGGCCCAACATTTCAACTCCCCCTCCCACTCTGCTGAGGACATGGAGGTCCTGGGCCTCCTTCACCGCCGCTCCCTCACCACCAGACACCTGGAGGACGAACGCCTCATCTTCCGCCTCGGAACACTTCAACCCCAGGGCATCAATGTGGACTTCAACAGCTTCCTCATTTCCCCTTCCCCCACCTCATCCTAGTTTCAAACTTCCAGCTCAGTTACTATCTCCTTGACTTGTCCGACCTGCCTATCTTCTTTTCCACCTATCCACTCCACCCTCTCCTCCTTGACCTATCACCTTCATCTCCTCCCCCACTCACCCATTGTACTCTATGCTACTCTCTCCCCACCCCCACCCTCCTCTAGCTTATCTCTCCATGCTTCAGGCTCACTGCCTTTATTCCTGATGAAGGGCTTTTGCCCGAAACGTCGATTTCGCTGCTCGTTGGATGCTGCCTGAACTGCTGTGCTCTTCCAGCACCACTAATCCAGTATTTGGTTTTCAGCATCTGCAGTCATTGTTTTTACCTCTTTTACAACATCCAGGACAAAGCAGTCAGCTTCAATGGTGGCACATCCATAGACATCCACTCCCTTCTCCAACATGCAGTAGCAGCAGTGTGTATTATCTAAAAGATGCACTGTAAAATTCACCAAAGCTCCTCAGACAACACTTTCCAAAGCCATGACCGGTTCCATCTAGAATTCAAAGGGCATCAGATAGATGGGAATACAATCCCTCCAAGTCACTCACTATCCTTACTTGGAAATATAACTCTGTTCCTTCACTGTCGCCAGGTTACAATCCCAAAATTCCCTCTCTAATGGCATTGTGGGTCAACCCACAGTATGTCGATTGCAGTGGTTCCAGGAGGCAACTAGAGACAGGCAACAAACGCTGGCCAGCCAGCGACACCCACATCCCACAAATGAATTATAAAAAATTATATTGCTATTTTTGGGAGTACAGAGAGAAACTTGGCTCTCACTATTTTGATAACATTTTAAATTCTGATGCATTTTGGAACATGCACATGATACATTTTGGGTTGTGAAATGCACTATGTTCTGTCTTTCATGTTTTCTTTATGAAACAATCAAGAATCCAACAGGCCAATCCAAAAGGTCCACAGCAGCGTAGGGTATCATTGATAAATAACCAGCTGCCCTGGCTCTTTAAAGGCATCCAGAAGCGTTTGACTTCAGATAATCCTGTAAATCTAGTAATTGCCGAATGTTAAGTCCTGGTAAAACATGTAACATTCTCCCCGTGTCTACGTGGGTTTCCTCTAGGTGCTCCGGTTTCCTCCCACAGTCCAAAAATGTGCAGGTTAGGTGAATTGGCCATGCTAAGTTACCCGTAGTGTTAGGTGCAGGGGTAAATGTTGGGGAATGGGTCTGGGTGGGTGTGCTTTGGTGGGTTGGTGTGGATTTATTGGGCCAAAAGGCCTGTTTCCATGCTGTAAGTAATCTAATCTTTTCCAGCACTACAGTCTCGACTCTAATCTTCAGCATCTGTAGTCCTCATTGTCTCCTTATTCATGAAGCAGCTGAAAATGGTTATTCTAGCATATTACCTTGTGGACCTTCTGCAGCAGTATCCTGGGATTGAGACACTTCATTATAGGGCCTTGAGAAATGCTGTCGAACTGAAAGACCTAGGGGTGCAGGTATACAATTCCTTGAAAGTTCGTCACAGGTAGACAGGGTGGTGAAGAAGGTATTTGGCACTTCTACCTTCATTGGTCACATCACTGAATGTGGGAATTGGGACATCATGTTACAGCTTGGTAAGATCTTGGTAAGGACACATTTGGAGTACAGCATACAATCCTGGTCATCCAGTGACAGGAAGGATGTTATTAAACTAAAAAGGATGCAAAATAAAACTTACAAGGATGTCACTGAGACTGGAAGGTTTGAGTTACAAGGAGAAGGAGAAGCTAGATTGGCTGGGACTTTTATCCCTGGACCTTGGGAAGGTGAGGGGTAACCTTACAGAGGTTACAAAACTATGAGGGGCATAGATAAGGTGACTAAACAAGGTCTATAGCCCACAGTAGGGGCTCCAAAACTAGAAGGCACAAGTTTAAGGTGAGGTGGGGGAGGGGGTTAAAAAGGAACCTGAGGGTCAGCTTTTTCACACAGAGTGGTCTGTATATGGAATGAGCTGTCAGAGGAAGTGGTAGAGGAGGGTACAATTACATTTAAAAGACATTTGGATGGATACATGGATAGGAAAGATTTAGAAGGATATGGGCCAAATGCAGGCAAATGGGACTAATTTGGTTTAGGAAACCTGGTTGGATGAACGAGTTGGGCACACTAACCTGTTTCCACACCGTATGATTCTACGACCTCCAACAATCACAGTTGTCTGTTGTGCTTCCTCCCGACCTTCCCCCAAAGTCTCATTGTTTTTCATTTTTTATGGTCAACACAAAGTAATGTGATGTCATTTTGATGCCTATGTTGATAATAGGTAGTCTGTCCAATTTCACCCCTTTCTTTAACCTTTGTACTGAGATAGCCTAGCAAGTCAGTCATTGCTGTGGGTCTGGACTCATGTCAGCCAGAAAAAGGAAAAGTTGCAAATTTTCTTCTCCAAAGGATATTATCAATAAAACCCTGATTCAATAATCAGTGGTCAAATCTAGTCAGCTTGTATTTCCAAATTTTACTGCATTCAAATTATACCATCTGCAATTTTTGGATTTGAATCCTATCACCACCTCCCCTATTATATTACTTCTTTTAACACCTTCCCAGGTACTTTGTTGATAAAGGCCCCACAGTTACAAAAGCTGCCAATCACTGAGAAATACCACAGTATATTTGTATTGTACACTCAACACAAAATACAGAGATCCAAGAATGAAAGCAGATGCAGATGTATTGATTCAGTTTGAGGTTATTGCTTTTTTTATCAAACATCTATAAATTGAAAAAACGAATCAAATATCAAGTGTTTTGGAGAGCTCGAATGTGCAGAGATTATTGTTGAATGCACACTTGGCTATTAACCTGTGTCAACTTTCAAGCACTAATGGAATACCAGACCACTGTCACATATTAGAAGAGGAAAAAACTCATTACGTATCCCTTGTGTTTCACTTTTAAAATGTCAGACATTGTACAGTGGGAAGAATAAAATCTTAACAAATCTTGAAGAGGTGTTGAAAACAAAAAGTTACATAAAACCGCGTCACCATGAATTACCCATTTCCCCTCACTAGGTCGGATTTATCAAGTCTCATTTTCTTTAAAGCAGAATGGATTTTCTTCTCATCATCTGACATAAATGCCAAGGCTGGACTTGAACTTCACAGATCCATTTTCAAAAGACATTATATTGATTAAAAATTTCAGATCTTTTTTCTAATATGTTAGCATAATCACACAAATATAAATGGATAAGATGCCACATTTCTCACAGTAAAATTTGTTATTTCAAAACCTTCAATGAACAGTGTAACATTTACAAAAATGTTCTTTATTTGAATATTTTGGACAAAATTATTACAGAAACTGTAACAGTTAAAATGTGAACATTTTAGGTTTTAAATGTGGAAACACAAGAGTACAGGAGCAGGAATAGGTTATTCGGTCCCTCGAGCCTGCTATGCCATTCAATATGATCATGATTGATCATCGAGCTCAATATCTTAATCCTGCTCTCCCCCCATATTCCTTGATCCTTTTTTGCCACAAGAGCTATTTCTTCATCCTTCTTGTAAAACAATATTTTTCACTTTCTGTGGTTGTGAATTCCACATGCTCCACTACTCTCTGGGCGAATATTTTATACCTCATTTTGGTCCTAAAAGGTTTATCCCTTACCCTTAAACTAAACCAATGTAATCCTATTAGTACTTTATAGGTTTGTATGAAATCTCCTATCATTCTTCTAAACTATAGTGAAAACAATCCTAACTCACTCAATATTTCTTCATATATCAATCCTGCCTTCCCTGGGATCAATTTGGTAAACCTTTGCTGGACTCCCTTGATAGTAAGAACATTGTTCCTCAGATAAAGAGATCAAAACATTTCAGGTGTGGCCTCACCAATGCCTTGTATAAGTGAAACAAGACATCTTTATTCCCGTACACAAATCCTCTTGTTATGAATGCCAGGGTACAGTTTGCCTTCTTTGCTGCCTGCTGCAGTATCTGGTTACTTTCAGCAACAGGTGCACAAGGACACACAGGTCTCATTAAACAGTCCCCTCTCTAAATTTACAGCTATTCAAATAATAATCTGCCTTCCTATTGCTAAGCTCACACTTATCCACATTATACTGCATCTGCCGTGCATTTGCCCACTCACTCAGCCTGTCCAAATCACACTGCAAAATCTCTGCATTTTCCTCAAAGCTAACCCTTCCACCCAACATTGTCATTTACAAATTCTGAGATATTACATTTAGTTCCCTCATCAGAATCATTAATATATCTTTACTACCTGCCATTCAGAAGAAGACCCATTTATTCCAACTATTTTTTTCCGGTCTGATAATCATTTTTCTATCCATCTCAATACACTACATCCAATCCTATATGCTTTAATTTTACACATTTAGCTCTTTTGTGGGACATTATTTAAAGCCTTATGAAAGTCCAAATAAACCACACTGAATGGCTTGCCCTGATCAACTCTATTAGTTATATCCTCAAAGACCTCTAGTAGGTTTTTCAAGCATGATTTCGCTTTTGTAAATCTAGGCTGACTGTGCCTGATTCTACCACTGTTTTCAAAGTGCTTGGTCATACAATTCTTGAAAATGGACCCTGTCATAGAGTAGTAGAGCTGTAAAACAGACCTTTCGGTTCAACTTGTCCATGCGAACCAGATTTCTCAACCTAATCTAGTCCCATTTGCCGCACTTGGCCCATATCCCTCTAAACTCTTTCTATTCATATACCCATCCAGAAGCCTTTTGAATATAGTAACTGTACCAGCCTCCAACACTTCCTCTGGCAGCTCATTCCATACATGCACCACTCTCTGCGTGAAAAAAATTGCCCTTTAGGTCTCTTTTAAATTTTTCTCCTCTCACCCTAAACCTATGCCCTCTAGTTCTGGACTCCCCCACCTCAGAAGAAAGACCTTGTCTATTTATCCTATCCATGCCTCTCAGGATTTTATAAACCTCTATAAGATCACCCCTCAGTCTTCGACACTTCAGGGAAAACAGCCCTAGCCTGTTCAGCCTCTCCCCATAGCTCAAATCCTCCAACCCTGGCAACATCCTTGTAAGTCTTTTCTGAGTCCTTTCAGGTTTCACAACATCATTCCAATACGAGCAGGATCAGCATTGCACACAATACTCCAAAAATGACCTAACCAATGTCCTGTACAGCCACAAGCTGGCTTCCCAACTCCTGTACTCAATGCAAAATTTGCAATTTGAGAAAACATAATCAGCAGGATCCAAACCTGCACGGGGAAACCCCAATAGATTTCTCATCCTTCTTCCCTGCTATGAACAAAAGACTCGCTGGTCTAAAATTCAGTTTTATCTCTACTTCCCTGTTTAAAATAGTGGGAATACATTACTTACCCTCTAATATGTCAGAACTAATCCAGAGTTTAAAGTATCTTGGAAGTTTTAGTACAGATTCCATTAAGCAAAATACAATAATACCAACAAGACACAGACAGTAACATTAGAAAAATGGCTTTGCTTCCTATTCCATGTACTTATTATTTCAAGTTTGATAGGAATTTATTCATGCTGCAATATTTTCAAAACTGTCATTACACAGTTTTTAATTTACCTTTGAAACTTTTGCTGACATAACAACTAAAGTAAATTTTAAACAGTGGTGGCACAAAGAACCAGTGCTGCACTATTGTAACTGCAAGAGAAGTGCAGGTTTGTCAGATTTATGTGCCTAAAGATACAAGATATAGTTTAGATAATGTTTATTTAATGAGGAATTCAAAGAATCATTTAAGCCTCCAGCTCCGCAGTGCTCTTCAGATGTAGTATATCAATCAGCATGTGTTTCTTAATTGATTCATGGAATGTGGGTGTTGCCAGTTGAGTCAGTATACATAGTAATCCCCCCATACCCACAGGGGATACAAGACTTACCGCAAAAGCCCAAAATCACGGATAGTAGCAAATCCATTCACTTAAATGGGAAATTTACCTCCCCAGTAGCTCCCTGGTCCCTGGTTCTGGAATGTTCCGTGTAATATGTTCTGGCCCCAGTAAACCACAGGTAACTGAAACTGCAGAAACTGACTCAACGGATATGGCAGTGGCTCTGTATTGCCCATCCATAGTTACTCTCAAGATTGAACAGGAACGAACAGTTTATCATGTGAGGAACGTTTGAGGATCCTGAGTCTATACTTGATGGTGTTTCAAAGGGTGAGAGGGGATCTAATTGAAAATTACAGAATATTGATTGGCCTGGAGAGAGTGGATGTGGAAAAATGTTTCCATTGGTAGGAAAGACTAGAACCCGAGGGCCTAGCTTTTGAGTAATGGGAAGACAGAGATAAGGAGAAATCTCTTCAGCCAGAGAATGGTGAATCTATGGAACTGACTGTCACAGAGGCTGTGGAGGCCAGATCATTGAGTATATTTAAGACGGAGATAGACAGGTCTTGATTGTCAAGGGGATCAAGGGTTATGGGGAGAAAGCCAGAGAATGGGGTTGAGAAACTTATCAGCCATGATTGAATGGCAGAGCCGACTCAATGGGCTGAATGGCGTATTTCTGCTCCAATGTCTATTGGTCTTATGGTCTAAGTAGTTGTAGTGAGCTGCCTTCCTGAACCATTGCAGTCTTTACTGTATGTCTTTCCACAATGCCATTAGGGAGAGAGTTCATTGATTCTGGTCCACAAACATTGAAGGAATGTTGATATATTTCTAACTCAGGATCAGAATGGTGAGTGACTAAGCTGCAGATACTGGTGTTCCTATGTATCTGCTGCTATTGTCCTTCCAGATGATACTGGTCATGGGTTTAGAAGGTGCTTTCCACAGATGCCTTGTAGAATTTCTGCATGTATCTTGGAGATGGTACAAGCTGTGTTACTATGCATCTGTTTGGAAAGAGTGAATGTTTGCAAATGTGGTGCCAATCTAGATGGTGCCAAGATTCATGAATATTGTTGGAGCTGCTCTCATCCAGGAAAGTAGATATACACTCACACTCCTGGCTTGTGCCTTGTAAATGGTGGATCAGCTTTGCAGAATCAGAAGATAAGTTATTATTCCTAGCCTTTGTCTTGCTCTTATAGCCACAGTATTTGTGACTAGATCTGATTAATGGTAAGCCCTAGGATGTTAGTAGTGGGATATTCAGTGATGGTAATACCATTTAAAGTCAAAAGGTGTTGCTTAGATTCTCCCTTGCTGAAGATTGTCATTGCTTGGCATTAGTATGTCCTAAACGTAGTTGCCATTTGTCAGCCCAAGCCTAGATATTGTCTCGGTCTTCCTGCAATTTGACATGTAGTGCTTCAGTATTCTGAAGAGTCACAAATGATGCCGAACATCATCCAATCATTAGTGAACAGCCCTAGAACATTGTGACTCAGAAACGAGAATACTCCCAACTGAGCCACAGCTGACACCATCTAATAAATTTTTTCAAACCAAATCATCTAAACTTTTTTTTCAAAAGAGGGTCCAGCATCAACAGTATATTTCCCAAATGAAATGCTTGCTTGAGGAGCACAAAACGAGTCCATCAAATTAGGAAAACAACCAGAAATCCATCCCGTGATATTTCAATGCATTTAATGGGCCAACAAGTTGAAAAATTGGTTTTGTAGTGGCACCAAAAACACACAATTTTTACATATACTTGTATGAAAATGATATCTAATGATATTTTAACATATAATATTTCCTAATGTTTACACCAGTACAGCATAACATTGTTATATATTCAACCATATAAAATGCGCATCCTGGACTGTTGGTACATGCATTTTAGGCAAATAAATTCATTTTTATAACTTCAAATTTAACCTTTAGCCATTTTTGCCGTTTCTATTTCAGGCTGCCCTAACACTATTTTCCTTCTTATGCAGACTCTTGGGATTGAGGATGTTCTTGTTTCTGCTCCATTTTGAAAGGTTCTAAGATGTTTGATGAGTTTAATGCATGATCTGCAGACTCTTCCACAGGAGAACCAGGTCATGGTTGAAGACTTACTTTAATGTTGGATGATTTAAAAGCTTTCTCCAACTCCTTGATATAGTCTGTGTGTTTTTTCAAAGTCTTGGAATGTGTTCAAAAGTTTTTGTTTGACTAGCACTTTTGACCTCTTCAGGGATGTTTCAGGGCATCAATATGGCATTTCCCCTGTCTATCTGGGAGACTTCTTCCACCAGGTCCGAATAGAACAGCTGCTTTGGGAGTGTGGTGCCAACGACACACCCTGCCCAGAACGTTTTTTTTTCAGTGATTAGCTCCTTAATGCCATCCACCCATCTTGCTAGCATCTTGCAAAAGCACTGCCATTGGAACTTCACCAATGGATTGAAGTGCAAGTCTGCATGCCATATAGGAGTGCGAGTGCACCATAGTCACATGTTTAAGATCCTGGACTTTAAGTTTTCTTTTCATCAGTTAGGAAAACTCAGCACATTGGACGAATCAGTGATTCTCATTGCCCATGATTTTTCTTGTTGAGGAGGCTCATAAAATATGGAAAAAATGGACTAGTAACTTCATGCTTCCTCAGCTATTCACTTGTTCTCTTAAAGACATTTAATTTCTTCTTCCTGTCATTATTAACCTTAACAACCCTTTACCATCTTCTATTTTGTCTGTTAGTCCTTTATATATTATTCTCCTTCCACACTTGCATTCTTTTTTCCATTTCATTCTTCCCTTGTTTAGCTCATTTTTTGTCCTGTCCAATGATTATTGCTTGAAGTGCTGGATTTCACAAATAAAGGGTTGCCAAATTTTCAGGATCCTATAGGAGTTTCCAGGCATTGAAGACTAAGCTCTGGGACATGGCTTCAAGGAACCGGGGTTATAAAGTAGTTTTTAAAATATTGCGTTTGAAGAGTTACAAAATTAACTGATTTACACACATTCTCAAATTATCCAGTGTATAAGAATCTGTTTATTTTCCAGTTGCCAGAGAAAGGCAGTGTACCTCAATCATTGTAATTTCAGTATGCCACATAGACCTTCATACCTGCTGCACCATTCAATACATTATGGCTGATCTATGATCTAAATATACCTACCTGGCTTGACCCAAAATTCCTTATTAGCTTAAAAATATTTATTTAGTGGATCCAGTTCAGTTTCGGATCAATGTACATTGAGTTGGAGTCAACGGTTATACCACAGAATGTCATGCGAGTTGGTTAATTTTTTTGTTGGAAAAGGTTATTTTTGATGCTTACATGAACTTCTGTTGCATGTTACTCGTCAGTTCAAACCTTAATGTTCTCAAGGTCTACATATGGTAAGCTTCCATATTTGAGTTGCAAACACTGTGCAATCATATGCAACAATTCCACTTCTAACTTTAAGCTGGGAGAAGGTAATTAATGATGGAGCTGATGATGGTTGAACCTAGGACACTATAGAGTCACAGAGCCATACAGTACAGAAACAGGCCCTATAGTTCAACTAGTCCATGCCAAACGTAATCCCAAACTGAACTAAACCCAATGTTTTCACCTGCACTGAGGGGTAACCTTATAGAGGTTTTTAAATTATGAGGGGCATGGATAGGATAAATAGACAAAGTCTTTTCCCTGGGGTCGGGGAGTGCAGAACTAGAGGGCATAGGGTTAGGGTGAGAGGGGAAAGATATAAAAGAGACCTAAGGGGCAACTTTTTCTCGCAGAGGGGGTACGTGTATGGTTTGAGCTGCCAGAGGAAGTGGTGGAAGCTGGTACAATTGCAACATTTAAAGGCATTTGGTTGGGTATATGAAGAGGAAGGGTTTGGAGGGATATGGGCCGGGTGCTGGCAGGTGGGACTAGATTGGGTTGGGATATCTGGTTGGCATGGACTGAAGGGTCTGTTTCCGTGCTGTATATCTCTATGACTCTATGACATGCTTCCCACATCCTGGTACCTAACTCAAAGCTGTGTCTTCAACAAACTAGCAATTTCCTGTAATGAACTAGGAGATTATTATTCCGTCAGACCTCTTTCCCCACAGACGCTTAGAAGATTTCAACACAAACCTGCTGCCTTATTATTAGTTAGATGATAACACATACAAAGCTAAAGATTATTCAGTTAATAACATTAAGCCATAAAATATTTCCAATCATGAATTGCAACATAATTTAATTAATTGAACAATGAGTCTTAGATAATTTGCACTAAACGACATACAGGCTTATAGATTAACACAACCTCGCTGACCCCATTTCATCTCTTTCATATCTTTATTGGATCCAAAGTTTCCTACATCATAATTCACTTCCTTTGATTGTTCCTATATGGCTTTAAGTATTCCTTCTTCACCCTCCTTTCTTCACCCTCCATTCCAACACACCACCTTTTCCTCTAAAATTTCCCTTTCTTTGAAATCTCATAACTGGGGCTGACTAAGTGAATGAACTGCAAACAGGATTTAACTTCAATTTGGTTACAAGTTCAGTTGCAGATGCATGAAAATTATTGGCAACATTATCTTCCATTCATGTTGTCCTAATATGATACAGACCGGGCTTTGTGTTTAATTTTTTTTCTGTGCAAGTCCCTTGGGGTGATTTCTCGAAACACAAAGGCCACCATCCTCTCTGATTTGGCAGGCATGCTTATCACAAGGCCTGCATCTTTTGTAGTACAGTTTGTCCATTGCAAACTGAAATGTTGATGCATTAGTTACTTCTCTGCTTATTCAGATCAACAGTAAAAGAAGTAATTTAATAATGTCCATGCTGTAAGAGCACTTGAGAACATCTTTTTATATTTATCACTGAGAGCAGCTCTGCCAAACACATTGCCAAATTCAAAACTTCACAAAGTTAAAAAAAAGTTAAAGGTTTACAAAATTGTACCAATTTTATCATTTGAGAAGATTTGTAGCTTAGGTTGTGGTCCAAGTTGTAAGTTTGCTCACTGGGCTGGTAGGTTTGTTCTCAGACATTTCGTCACCATGCTAGGTAACATCATCAGTGAGCCTCCAGTGAACCGTTGGTGTTGTGCCTCACTTGCTATTTATCTGTCTCGGTTTGGAAATAATGTCATTTCCAGTTCCATTTCTGAGAGGTTGATAAATGGGGTCCAAATCTACACGTTTGTTAAAGGAGCTCCAGTTTGAATATATGACAGCCAGTCTGGCAGCATCCAAGAGGCAGGAGAGTCGATGTTTCAAGCAAAAGCTCTTCATCAGGAATGCATGCTGACGAAGAGCTTATGCTCAAAAGGTTGACTCTCCTGCACCTCGGTGCTGCCTGACTGGCTGTTCTTTTCCAGTGCCACACTTTTTGACTCTGATCTCCAGCATCTGTAGTCCTCACTATCTCCTATTTTGTATATGACATTTGATCTGCTGGTTGTTGGTATGGGGTCCTTTAAATTCATCAGGAGCTGTTTCAGTGTGGTGGTAGGTTTACGGGCTACCACAAAGCCTACACAAGACAGGTGAAATTAACTGGACAGACCTCCAAAAGAATGAAACCTGAAGGATCCAACACACCCCATTTCAATGGATTACCAAAGGTACATAAACAAGGAACCCCCCTCAGACCCATAATCTCACTTCCCAGTACAGTGACATACAGACTAGTAAAGGAACTGCAACGCAAACTGAAACACCTAGTAGAAGACTCAAGCCACTCCATCCACTCGACCCAGGAATTCCTTTACATCAAAGACACCAAGGTAGAGGACAACAAAGTCCTGGTTTCCTTCAATGTGACAGCCGTGTTCACATCAATAAACATCACCCTCGGCAAAGAAACACTGTCTCACTGCTAAACGAACCAAGGACACAAATGCCTGACAGCACCACCTCCATCAGCAAGAACAGCATCCTCAAACTAGTAGACCTGTACCTTAAAACCCACTTCACTTTCAACAACAAGAGCTAAAACAAATCAATGGGATACCTATGGGATCACCAATATCATGATTCTTAACAGAAGCAGTTGTGCAGAAGTTAGAACAAACAGTCCTTTTCACGATCCAGCCCAAGCTTTTGGTCAGCTATGTGGATGACATCTTTGTCATCACAAAACACAACATATTAGAAGAAACACACAAACACATGAACAACATCTTTACTGATATAAAGTTCACCAAAGAGGAAGAGAACAACAGCAGACCCCCCTCCTGGACATAACAATAGAACAAGAAGCCAATGGAGAACTGCAGACCAGCATCTACAGGAAAGACACGCACACTGACCAGACACTCAACTACAGGAGCAATCATCACAACACCCACAACAGAGCTGCATCAGGACATTATTTAAATGAGCCACAACACACTGCAGCACCCAGGAACTACATGAAGCCGTGGAAAAACACCTATACAACATATTCAAGAACAGCGGGTACCTGACAAGCGCAGTCCACCGATTCCTGCACAACAGACCCAAACAAGACATAACACACCCAGAAATTCTAGCTACCCTGCCATACATCAAAGACATATCAGAGATGACGACCAGACTACTCTGGCCCCTAGGATCATGGTATCCTGCAAACCTACCACCACGTTGAAACAGCTCCTGATGAATGTAAAGGACCTCATACCAACAACCAGCAGAATGAACGTCAAATACAAAATACCCTGCAAGGATTGCAACAAACATTGCATTGGACAAATGGGCAGGAAACTAGCCACTAGGATACATGAGCACCAACTAACCACCAAAAGACATGACCAACTATCACAAGCATCCATACACACAGACGAAGAGGGACAAAGTTTGACTGGAAGAGTACATCCATCCTAGGACAGGCTAAACAAAGACATACACAGGAAATCCTAGAGGCCTGGCCTTCAAACTGGAACTCCATTGACAAACATATAGATTTGGACCCCATTTGCCAACCTCTCAGAATCAGAACCGGAAATGATAATCGCCTCCAACAACAAACCGAGACAGATAAAGAGCAAGTGCGACAGAACACTCATGCTTCACTGGAGGTCACTGATGACGTTACCTAGCATGGTAATGAAACATCTGAGAATAAATCTACCAGCTCAGCAAACAAATTTACAACCTAATTTTACCACTGCAATGAAAGCAACATTAAAAAACTTTGCATCTTCTCAAATTTCAAAGTATTACCTCATAATTTTGGTTTTGTAGGAGGGGGTTTTGCCAAGATTTATTGTGCAATCATGTACTGGAAGTTTTTTAAATAAAAACATGTTTGCAATAGTTCAATTCTTGAATGTAACATTGCAAGCTGGACTGAAGCCTGCCATGATAAATGGATTTTCATTTATTATGTGCATTCTAGCCATCTTTTTCTGGTTACAGGTATCACAATGATTTCTAACCAAGTATGTTTTGCATTTAGCAATGCACAACATATTATCAAAGGAAGTTTTTCAAACACCATAAGTAAAGCAAAATGTAACACTTTAAATGGTAAAACTGTTAACTGCAGAGATGAGTAATGGATGTCAAAAAGTATGTTTATTATATTAATCTGACATAAATAAACTACATGTCAAATCACATTCAATAATTATCATATCTTTTTCCTTTTACTTACCCAAAAGATGTTTCATAACTGCCTGGTTCTGGTCCCATAAACTATTAAAGGTATTCCAACGTGACCTTCCATCTGGCAATGGATTTTTCTTTATCCATCCCCCGCAGGCATACTGATAAAAGTCATTGCAGGGGCCCACTGAACGGTCTAGGGATTCTGTTATTTTCGCAGCGACCATGATACAAGTTTCGGTCAGACAAATTTTATGTGAAGGATCTGCAAAACGAAAAATGCATATAGAATTCCCTTTCACAACAATAAATCATAAATGTCAAGTGGTAAGTTAATATTGAGGTTTGGTCATTTTCCTGAGGTGACATATAAAACAGAAATGGAAAATGACTTTCATGCAATCACCATTCAACTCAACAAATTTGGTTAGGTCAGACAGGTCCAAGGTTGAGAAAGAAGAATAGAAAAATTGAATTTTAAATAATTAGACTCGGAAATAGTATAGCCAAGAAGCAAAAGTAATATTTGAAAGATAGGTTAAGTAGCACTGTACTATTAAAATAATATTTTGAGGCAATTGCTATAGTTGTCTTTGTATTCCAATGTCTCTAGATTTCAATTACTGCAATATTAATATTATTTTCAGCATCAGTTCTAAGCTGGAAAATCAACTAAGAATTACACTTCAATATCATGTTGAAAGCCTAAAGGATAGAAATGAGTAGTCCACGAACTGCCATTACGTGGCATCTCAAGACCTCGTGAAGTGGTTCCATAGCTGATGAAATGAATTGTCGTCACTATTAAAAGTCGGAAAACACTGTAAGCAGTTTTCACATGTAAGCTCATATACAGCAGTAATGAATAACCAAATAATTTATTTCAGGAATAAATGTTTGCCAGGCCACAAATGCTTTTCCTCAAATCCTGAATGTCACATCTTTTTAGATTTTTTAGATTACTTACAGTGTGGAAACAGGCCCTTCGGCCCAACAAGTCCACACCGCACCCGCCAAAGCGCAACCCACCCATACCCCTACATCCACCCCTTACCTAACACTACGGGCAATTTAGCATGGCCAATTCACCTGACCAGCACATCTTTGGAGTGTGGGAGGAAACCGGAGCACCCGGAGGAAACCCACGTAGACACGGGGGAGAACGTGCAAACTCCACACAGAGAGTCGCCTGAGGTGGGAATTGAACCCGGATCTCTGGCGCTGTGAGGCAGCAGTGCTAACCACTGTGCCACCGTGCCGCCCATCTTATAAATTCTTCATTTCCGATCATAAATTATGAAATAATTTAACTAATTGAACGAATTTTAGAAAATTTGTACTAAACAACACACAATCTTATCGATGAACACAACATTCAGTGACACTATTTCATCTCTTTCATAACTCAATAGGATTCTTAGCTTCCTGCATCATAGTTTACTTCCTTTCACTGTTCTTTAAGTATTCCTTACGCCTCCTTTCTTCACTCCATTACACCACCTCACCTTCTCTCCTAAAACTTTCCTTTATTGAAAATATCATAACTGGGGCCTGCTAAGTGAACAAACCGCAAACAGGATTTAGCTTCAGTTTGGTTATAAGTTCAGTTGCAAATGCATGAAAAGTATTGGCAACATTATCATCCATTCATGTTGTTCTAACATGATACAGACCAGGCTTCGTGTTTTATTTTTTTTGTTCCCAAGTCCCTTGGGGTGATTTCTCGAAGCACAAAGGCCACCGTCTTCTCCAATTCGATAGGCTTGCTTGTCACAAGGCCTATAGCTTATGCAGTACAGCTTTTCCACTGCAAACTGAAATGTTGACGCATTTAGTTACTTCTCTACTTATTCAGATAAACAGTAAATGAAGAATCTTTGGAGGATTTTTTTTTTGACACTCCTGTTTTTTTTGGAATTCAGACATTTTTTCTTCTTTTCGAGCCTGATTTTCCCCGGCACCCATGTCGCATGTGTGAATGTGTCAGACACAGTGAAGAACAACAAATGTGTAAATCTTTATTTATATTCCTCCACCAGAAAGAAAGGAAACACCCAACTGGCTAGTGACAAGCTGTGCTCTTCTCATCAAAGGACAATTCTGCGTGATCAAACAGTGAAGGAAAGGGCAGGGATTAAATCAAAACAGAGTTGAAGGGGGAAATAATATACTCCATTCCCTGCGGTGCCCACCTCTCCCTGAACCGACCAAGAGTGCTGGCAGACATTGCGTGCTCCTTCTCCAGAGACACCTGGGCTCTGACATAAATGCGGAAAAGGGGCAGGCAATCGGCTCTCACAATCCCCTCCAGTTTGGCCAGGCCCAGGAGCAAACTCACGAGGAGGTCCTCTGACCTGCCTTCCCCGCCTCCGCACTGGGTGCCCGAAGATCAGGAGCGTGGAACAGAAGTGCAGCCAGAGACAGAGAAGACAGTTTTTAAGAAACTTAAAAATGGAGTGCAGGCGCCCACACCCATTATATAGATGGTCCACTGACTCCACAGCACCATAGAATAAGCAGTTGGGCTGGGAGTCTGTGAACCGCCACTCATCAGAGGATTTTTTCTTATCTTTTTCCTTTGTTTAACCCCCACACTACCTTCCCCAGCATCCATGTTGTGTGTGTGCAGGTGTGAGACAGTGAAAGACACTAGGTGCACGAATCTTTATTCAACTTTCCACCACCAGGAAGAAAGGAAACACCCAAGTGGCCAGTGATAAGCAGTGCCCTTCACATCAAAGGGCAATGCTGAATGATCAAACAGTGATGGGGAGGGCAGGGATTAAATCAAAATAGAGCTGGAGGGGGAAATAATGCACTCCACTCCCTGTGGCGCCCACCTCTCCCTGAACAACTCCAGGGTGTTGGTGGACACCGCGTGCACCTTTTCCAGAGATACCTGGGCTCTAACGTAACTGTGGAAGAGGGGCAGGCAGTCGGCCCTAATGACCCCCTCCACGGCCCACTGCCTGGACCTATTTATGGCCAGTTTAGCCAGGCCCAGAAGCAGACCCACGAGGAGGTCTTCAGACCTGCCCTCCCTCCTCAGTACCGGGTGTCCGAAGATCAGGAGCATGGGACTGAAGTGCAACCAAAAGCAGAGAAGAAGGTTTTTAAGAAACTTAAAAAGGGAGTGCAAGCGCCCACACCCAATATATAGATAGTCCACAGACTCCACAACACCACAGGACAAGTAGTTGGGCTAGGAATCCGTGAACCATCTCTCATTGGAGGATTTTTTTTAACATTTCAAGTCCAGCATAACTCTTCTTCAGAACTGCCGGTTGGATTCAAAACATGATGGATGGTGAAATAACTGAAGGTGGTATCCCATCACCAAGTCATCTTTTATTTACATGTGCAAAATACTTGACACTGGTCTGGCTTCCTCAGAGCCAGCTCTCAGAGTGAATAGAACCCCTGGCACTCCTGTTTATATTTTTTTTACACTGATCCAGCTCCCTCAAGAGCCAGCTCTCAGAGTGAGAAATGCCCCTGATAGTCCTATTTATTTGTTTTTGTTTATTTTGCAGTAGTGCTTATTTTTTCCCCAGCACCCATGTTGTATGTGTGCAGGTGTGTGACGCAGTGAAAGACACAAGGTGCACAAATCTTTATTCAAATTTCCACCACCAGGAAGAAAGGAAACACCCAAGTGGCCACTGATAAGCAGTGCCCTTCACATCAAAGGGCAATGCTGAATGATCAAACAGTGGAGGGAAGGGATTAAATCAAAATAGAGTTGGAGGGGGAAATAATGCACTCCACTCCCTGCGGGGCCCACCTGTCCCTGAACAACTCCAGGTAGTTAGTGGACACCTCGTGCTCCTTCTCCAGAGACACCCGGGCTCTCACGTAACATCGGAAGAGGGGCAGGCAATCGGCCCTAACGACCCCCTCCATGGCCCGCTGCCTGGACTGGTTTATGGCCAGTTTGACCAGGCCCAGGAGCAGACCCACAAGGAGGTCTTCAGACCTGTCCTCTCTCCTCCATACCAGGTGCCTGAAGATCAGGAGCGTGGGACTGAAGTGCAACCAAAAGCAGAGAAGAAGGTTTTTAAGAAACTTAAAAAGGGAGTGCAAATGTCCACACCCAACATATAGATGGTCTATGGACTCCACAGCATCATAGGACAAGCAGTTGGGCTGGGAGTCAGTGAACCACCACTCATTGGAGGATTTACTTTAATTAAGGCAAGCCTGATTGGCTGTTGTTAATAATGACTGACTATTTTAATTAAGTGTAGGATTTCTCTGAAGTTAATGGTTCCAAGCTGATACGCGTGGCAATGGTAACATATCAACCCTTGATTAGGATCACATCATCAAATTATCTGGTCCATATAAATCCAACCCAGCCAGTTACCACCCATTGGTCTATTCTCCATTATTAGTAAAGAGATGGAAGGTGTGATCAACAGTGTTTTCAAGCAGCACCTACTCAACAATAACCTGCCCAGTTGGATTCTGCCAGGGCTGCTCAGCTCCTGACATCATTACAAACATGGACAAAAGAGTCGAATTCCAGAGGTGAGGTAACAGTGACAGTCCTTGACATCAAGACTGTATTTGACAGAGTGTGGCATCAAGGAGCTCTAGCAAAACTGGAATCAATGGGTATCAGGGGACAAATTATTTGCTGGTTAGAGTCGTACTTGGTACATAGGAAGATAGTGGTGGCCGTTGGAGGTCAGTCATCTCAGCTCCAGGATATCTCTGCAGGAGTTCCTCAGGGTAGTGTCCTCGGTCTAACCATCTTCAGCTGCTTCATCAATTGCCCTCCCTCCATCATAAGGTCAGAAATGGGGATGTTCGCCAATGATTACATAAATTCAGCACCATTATTACTGCTCAGACACTGAAGCAGTCCAGTTCCAAATGCAACAAGATCTGGACAGTATCCAGGCTTGGGCTGGCCAGTGGCAAGTAGCAAATATGCCAGGCTATGACCATCACCAGTAAGAGACAATCTAACCACGACTCCTTGACATTCAATGATGTTACCATCACTGAATCCTCCACTATCAACATCATAGGAGTTATCATTGATTAGAAAATCAACTAGACTCACCAGATAAATGCAGTGACTACAACAACAAGTCAGAGTCTCGGAATACTGTGGTGAGTAATTCACTTCCTGACTCCCACCATCTATAATGCACAAGTCAGAAGTCGGATGTAATACTCCCGACTTCCCAGAATGTGTACAGCCCCAACAATACACAAGAAGCTCAACATCATCCAGGACAAAGCAGCCCACTCGATTGGCACTTTATCGAGAAGCATCCACTCCCTCCACCACCAATACTCAGTAGCAGCAGTGTGTACTATCTACAAGATGCACTGCAGAAATTCATCAAAGATCCTCAGACAGCCCCTTCCAAACCCATGACCACTTCCATTTAGAAGGTCAAGGCCATCAGATATATGGGAACAGCGCCACCTACAAATTCCCCTCCAACCCACACACCATCCTGACTTGGAAATATGCTGCAATTCCTTCACTATCGCTGATTCAAAATCCTGGAATTCCCTCCCTAATGGAATTGTAGGTCAACCCACAGCCAGTTGGCTGCAGCAATTCACAAAGGCACCTCAACACCACCTTCTCAAGAGCAATTAGAGATGGGCATTAAATGCTGGTCAGGAAGCAATGCCAATAACCTACAAAATGAATAATCTTTTTAAAAGTGCGTAATGATCTATCACTAGCCATCCTCAGCAGATCTTTCCTGGTCTCTTCCTGGGGTTTACACCACTCAAAGCTGGTCTTCAGCCAATTAGATTAATTCTATGAGACAGAGTTGAAAAGAACGATGCTGGAAAAGCACAGCAGATCAGCCAGCATCTGAGGAGCAGAAGAGTCAACGTTTCAGGCATAAGCCCATCATCAGGAATGTGGTGGTGGGGAGGTGCAGAAGAAGGCTGAGATAAATAGGAGGGTGGAGGTGGAGCTGGAGGGAAGGTAGTTGGAAGGGTGATAGGTAGATGCAGGTGGGGGATGATGGTAATAGGTTGGAGCAGAGGGTGGAGCAGACTGTGGAAAAGAAGATGAATAGGTGGGACAATTCAAGAGGGTGGTGCCAAGTTGGAGGGGTGGATTAGGAAGAGGTGAAGAGACAGGAGATGAGGAAACTGGTGAAATCTACCTTGATGCAATGTGGTTTGAGGGTCCCAAGGCAGAAGATGAGACGTTCTTGCTCCTGGCGCGAATGGCTAGGATTTGGTGGTGGAGGCGGCCTAGAACTCGCATGTCTTTGGCGGAGTGGGAATGGGAGTTGAAGCATTCTGCCAAGGACATGCAAGTCCTGGGCCTCTTCCACTGCCAAATTCTAGCCACCTGACACCTGGAGGAAGAGCGCCTCATCTTCCACCTCGGGACTCTCCAACTACAGTGCATTAACATCGATTTCATCGGTTTCCTCATCTGCCCTCCCCCCCCACCTCATCCGTCCAACTCGGCACCGCCTTCTTGAACTGTCCATCTTCCTTCCCACCTACCCACTCCACCCTCCACTCTGACTTATCACCATCAACCCCACCTGCATCGACCTATTGCCTTCCCTGCTACCTTCCCTCCAGCCCCAACCCCCCTCCTCCTATTTATCTCTCAGGCTCTAACCTGGCCAATTCAGACTGAGTCTGTTTAGTTTCTGTACTTTTACTGCATGCTTGTTCAAGTTTCTTCCTCAAATATACCTATTCAATGTGCCCTCTTCTTCCACAGATTCTATATACTGGCCATTCACTGTATAACCTGTTTTTCAACATGGATGACAATTTTGGAGTCTTCATTGGAGATCATCTCACAGTCACTAATTTATGAACTCTCATGGCGTTGAGTTTTCATGGTTTCTAGTTCTATTGAAATTGCTATTTCCAATGCTTAAAGTCTACAATTCCTTTGCCTCACTAATCGTTTCTGGATTGCTTTGTATCTTTAACCAGTCTGTCTCTGACAGCATCATTTATGTTGTCTCCAAATTTGCAGAGCTCTGCCAACTTCTTTAACATTCTAAGAACTGGGAGAAAGATTCACCATTATGTTGGTTGCCTTTCTGGAAGCTGAACCTTTCAGTAATCACCAAAGGTTTTGGTGAAAAATGGTTATGTAGGATTCCTACTTTATTTTCATCAGGTTTGGAACCTGCCTTCTCTGACTATCCAAGACTCCGCAGGAAGTTAAGAGTTTTCCCCCATAATGATCTGCATCAAGTTTGTTAGCTTGAACAAAATAATGGAATACCTCTATGTAGGCATTCCAGCTCTCTATATTTTCATCATATGGTCCTATAGAGCTGAATTTTCTTGTCAATTTATATTTTCCTTTTAAAGTGTGGCGGGTCTATAGAGCATGCTGCACCACAAAAATGTAAGCCCTCCTTTGCTTCTTCCAGTTTAAACGAGATATTCCCAATGTTGCCTGTTTCTTTCTGAATTTACACCCCTAGATCAAAACCACTTGCCTCCACATAGGGTACTCACAAAACAAACTGCGGTTACTGGAAATTTGATCACTTTGATGGGATTGTACTATAGGCCAACACCACCACTCCTCCACAGTGCACCCCCCCCCCAACCCCCACCACACCACGCACCCTTTCTCTCCAGCAGAAAATTGAGGAGCAAATATGTATAGACATCCTAGATATCTGTCAGAATAAAAGTAGAGGATTTTGATTTTCCTAACAATCGATTTGGACTGCTATAATGTTAAGGGGTGACGGAGGACATTGTTAAGTGTGTTCAAGAAAATTTTCTTCATCAATATGTAGATGTACCAATTAGAGGAGGAGCAAAACTCAACCTTCTCATGGGAAATAAGGGAGGGCAAGTGACTAAGGTGTTAGTGGGGGAGCACTTTGGGACCAGTGACCATAATTCTATTAGTTTTAAAATGGTTATGGAAAAAGGATAGGCCTGAACCACAAGTTAAAGTTCTAAATTAGAGCAAAGCCAATTTTGACAGTATTAGACAGGAACTTTCAAAAGTTGTGGAAGGCTGTTCACAGGAAAAAGGGATGACTGGCAAGTGGGAGGCTGTCAAATGTGAGATAAGGAGAGTCCAGGACAGCATATTCTGTTAGTGTAGGAGGAGTAGGGAACAGTGGATGACTAGGGACATTGAGGTTCCGATTGTGAAAACGGAGGCATTTGTCAGGAATAGACAATTGGGAACAAGTGAATCCCTTGAAGAGTATAAAGGGAGTAGGAGTACACTTACGAGGGAAATCCAGAAGGCAGAAAGGGGACATGAACAAACCTTGGCAGATAAGGTTAAGGAGAATCTGAAGAGTAACTAGCAAGAAAATAGGGTGCCTTAAAGATTAATGAAGCCATCTATGTGTGTAATTACAGGAGAAGAGTTCGATACTAAATGAATTTTTTGCATTGGTATTTACTGTGCAGAGAGATACGGAAGCTAGGGAATTTGGGGGGAATAAATACTGATGTCTTGAAAAGAGTGCACATTACAAAAGAGGAGGTGCTGGAGGTCTTAAAATGCATAAAGGTAGATAAACCCCTAGGACCTGATCAGGTTCTATCTGTAAGAATAATAGGGTAGTTACGGTAGGGGATTTTAAACTTTCCAAACATCGACTGAGACTGCCATAGTGTTAAAGGTTTAGATGGAGAGGAATTTGTTAAGTGTGTACAAGACAATTTTCTGATTCAGTATGTGGATGTACCTACTAGAGAAGGTGCAAAACTTGACCTACTCTTGGGAAATAAGGCAGGGCAGGTGACCTAGGTGTCAGTGGGGGAGCACTTTGGGACCAGCCACCCTAATTTTATTTGTTTTAAAATAGTGATGGAAAAGGATAGACCAGATCTAAAAGCTGAATTTTTAAATTGGAGAAAGGCCAATTTTGACGGTATTAGGCAAGAACTTTCAAAAGCTGATTGGAGGCAGATGTTCGCAGATAAGGGACGGCTGGAAAATGGGAAGCCTACAGAAATGAGATAACAAGAATCCAGAGAAAGTATATTCCTGTCAGGGTGAAAGGGAAGGCTGGTAGGTATAGGGAATGCTGAATGACTAAAGAAATTGAGGGAAAGTGAGGACTGCAGATGCTGGAGATCAGAGCTTTGGTGAAGAAAAAGAAGGAAGCATATGTCAGGTACAGACAGGATAGATCGAGTGAATCCTTAGAAGAGTATAAAGAAAGTAGGAGTATACTTAAGAGGGAAATCAGGAGGGCAAAACAGGGACATGAGATAGCTTTGGCAAATAGAATTAAGGAGAATCCAAAGGGGTTTCACAAATATATTAAGGACAAAAGGGTAACTAGGGAGAGAATAGAGCCCCTCAAAGATCAGCAAGGTGGCCTTTGTGTGGAGCCACAGAAAATGGGGGAGATACTAAATGAATATTTTGCATCAGTATTTACTGTGAAGAAGGATATAGAAGATATAGACTGTTGGGAAATAGATGGTGACATCTTGCAAAATGTCCAGAATACAGAGGAGGAAGTGCTGGATGTCTTGAAACGGTTAAAGGTGGATAAATCCCCAGGACCTGATCAGGTGTATCCAAGAACCCTGTGGGAAGCCAGAGAGGTGATTGATGGGACTCTTGCTGAGATATTTGTATCATCGATAGTCACAGGTGAGGTGCCGGAAGACTGGAGGTTGGCAAACGTGGTTCCAATGTTTAAGAAAGGCGGTAAAGACAAGACAGGGAACTATAGACTGGTGAGCCTGACCTCAGAGGTGGGCAAGTTGTTGGAGGGAATCCTGAGGGACAGGATTTACACGTATTTGTAATGGCAAGGACTGATTCGGGATAGTCAACATGGCTTTGTGCGTGGGAAATCATGTCTCACAAACTTGACTGAGTTTTTTGAAGAAGTAACAAAGAAGATTGATGAGGGCAGAGCAGTAGATGTGATCTATATAGACTTCAGTAAGGCATTCGACAAGGTTCCCCATGGGAGACTGATTAGCAAAGTTAGATCTCATGGAATACAGGAAGAACTAGCCATTTGAATACAGAACTGGCTCAAAGGTAGAAGACAGAGGGTGGTGGTGAAGGATTGTTTTTCAGACTGGAGGCCTGTGACCAGTGGAGTGCCACAAGGATCGGTGCTGGGCCTTCTACTTTGTGTCATTTAGATAAATGATTTGGATGCGAGCATAAGAGGTACAGTTAGTAAGTTTGCAGATGAGGTGTAGTGGACAGTGAAGAGGGTACCTCAGATTACAACAGGATCTTGACCAGATGGGCCAATCGGCTGAGAAGTGGCAGATGGGAGTTTAATTCAGATAAATGCGAGGTGCTGCATTTTGGGAAAGCAAATCTTAGCATGACTTTTTCACTTAATGGTAAGGTCCTAGGGAGTGTTGCTGACCAAAGAGACCTTGGAGTGGAGGTTCATAGCTCCTTGAAAGTGGAGTCTCAGGTAGATAGGATACTGAAAAAGGTGTTTGGTATGCTTTCCTTTATTGGTCAGAGTATTGAGTACAGGAGTTGGGAGGTCATGTTGCGACTGTACAGGACATTGATTAGGCCACTGTTGGAATATCATGTGCAATTCTGGTCTCCTTCCTATCGTAAAGCTGCTGTCAAACTTGAAAGGGTTTAGAAAAGATTTACAAGGATGTTGCCAAGGTTGGAGGATCTGAGCTACAGGGAGAGGCTGAACAGGCTGGGGCTGATTTCCCTGGAGCATCAGAGGCTGAGGGGTAACCTTATAGAGGTTTACAAAATTATGAGGGGCATGGATAAGATAAATAGACCAAGTCTTTTCCCTGGGGTCGAGGAGTCCAGAACTAGAGGGCACAAGTTTAGGGTGAGAGGGGAAAGATATAAAAGAGACCTAAGGGGCAACTTTTTCACGCAGAGGGTGGTACGTGTATGGAATGAGCTGCCAGAGGATGTGGTGGATGCTGATACAATTGCAACATTTAAGAGGCATTTGGATAGGTATATGAATAGGAAGGGTTTGGAGGGATATGGGCCAGCCACTGGCAGGTGGGACTAGATTGGGTTGGGATATCTGGTTGGTATGGACGGTTGGACAGAAGGGTCTGTTTCCATGCTGTACATCTCTATGACTCTATGACTGTAGGTGCATCTCAGGACATTGTGGAAAGCTATGTAAGAAATTGTGGAACCCCTAGCAGAGGTATTTGTATCATCACAGCCACAGGTGAGATGCCAGAAACTTAGAGAATGTCTAATGTTGTGCCATTATTTAAGGAAGGCTGAAAGGAAAAGCCATGAAACTATAGTGGTGGGTACGTTGTTGAAGGAAATTCTGAGTGACAGAATTAACATCCATTTGGAGAAGCAGAGGCTGATTAAGGATAGTCGGCATGGCTTGTGTGAGAGAAATAGTGTTTCAAAACTTGTCTGAGGTTTTTGAAGAGGTGGTGAAGAAGACAGATTTGTAGATGTTGATGACATGGATTTTAGCAAGGCCTTCAATGAGGTTCCACATAGTAGAATGCTTAGCAAGGTAAGATCACATGGGATTCAGGGACAGCTGGCCAACTGGATACAAAATTGGCTTGATGGTGGGAAAGAAGCTGGTGATTGAGGGTTGTTTTTCGGACTAAAGACCTGTGACCGGCGGTGTGCCACAAGGATCAGTTCTGGGTCCACTGCTGTTTGTCATTTGTATGAATAATTTGGGCGAGAATATAGACACTTGATTTTTCTGTTTGGGGATTACACCAAAACTGGTGGTAAAGTGGACAGTGAAGAAGGTTATTTAAGAGTACAAAGAGATCTTGATCAGCTGGGCCACTGAGCCAAGGATGGCAGATAGAGTTTAATTTAGATAAATGAGAGGTGCTGCATTTTGGTAAAAGAAACCAGGGCAGGACTTACACACTTAATGGTAGGACATAAGGGAGGTGTTCCAACAGAGAGACCTAGGAGTGCAGATGCATAGCCCCTTGAAAATGGCATGCTAGTTAAGCAGTGGTCAAGAAAGCATTTGACACACTTGCTTTCATTGGTCAGAGCACTGAGTATAGAAGTTGGGACGTATGTTGCATCTATCCAAGACATTTGGAGTACTGCATACAATTCTAGCCACCCTGTTAGAAGAAGGATGTTATTAAATTGGAAAGGGTGGAGAAAGGATGTTACGGAGACTGGAGGGGTTTGTATTTTATGGCGAAGCTGGATAGGCTGGGAGTTCTTTCCCTGGAGTATAAGAGGCTGAGGGGAGACTTTATAAAAGGTTTATAAAAACCATAAGAGGTACAGAAAAGGTGAATAATTAAGGTTTTTTACTGAGGTGAAGGGAGTCCAAAACTAGAGTTCATAGGTTTAAGGTGAGAGAAGAAAGCTTTAGTCATAGTGATGTACAGCACAGAAACAGACCCTTTGGTCCAAATTGTCCATGCCGACCAGATATCCTAAGTTAATCTCGTCCCATTTTCTAGCATTTTGTCCATATCCCTCCATACCCCTCCTATTTGCATTCCCATCCAGATGCCTTTTAGATGTTGTTATTGTACCAGTCTCCACCACTTCCTCTAGCAGCTCATTCCATACATATCACCTTCTGCATGAAAACGTTGTCCCTCAGGTCCCTTTTAAATCTTTCTCCTTTCACCTTAAATCTATGCCTCTAGATTTTGACGATTCACCTTATCGTGCCCCTCATGATTTTATAAACTCCAATACTCCAGGCAAAACAGTCCCAGCCTATTCAACCTCTCCATATAGCTCAAACCTCCAACCCTAGCAACATTCTTGTAAATCTTTCCTGAATTCTTTCAAGTTACACAACATCCTTCCGATAGGAAAGATATCAGAATTGAACATAGAATTCCAAAAGTGGTCTAACCAATGTCCTGTACAACCACAACATGACCTCCCAACTCCCACACTCAATGTACTGACCAATAAAGGCAAGCATACCAAACACTTCAGTACCCTATCTACCTGCGGCTCCACTTTCAAGGAAGTATGAACTTGCACTCCAAGGTGTCTTTGTTTGGCAACACATGCCATGGACAAATGAATCATAAAAATTAGAGCAGCTTTTGTTAGAAGCAGCCTATCGTCCACCTTAGCAGTGTCAGTGTCAATGCTAGCACAAATTTATGCTATCGTAAATTATGGCCATTTCCCCATTAAACTCTGAGTTGGAACAAATCAACTCATTTTATTTGTGATCTTCAGGCTAGTACATTTGTAAAATAAAAGACTATTTTACAGAAATTCTCATATAATCAATGATAATTGACAGAAACCTACAGCTACCCTCCCAAGACAACCTCATGGCTCACTTCAAAGAAGCGCAAGGGAGTTACACTGGTATACTGGAAAATTAATCTTTTAATCAAATACTAAAATTGATCATTTAGACATATGTCATTGCTAATTGTAGGTCAATGCAATGCTTAAATTCGTTTTCATACTTACAACATCACAACATTAAATACTCTTTAAAACTACCTCGATGACACTTTAGAATGACCCAAAAGTTGCCCCAAATAATACAGATACAAGTTCAGAATTTTAAGAGGATTTTTGCTTTTTAAAACAGATCTATGATCTTTAAAAAGGATGTAGAACATTAAGAGTAGATAAAATGAAAGAGAAACTAAAAGGTATTGCCAGTATGCAGTATTCAAAAGAATAATCAGAAAAAACTAAATCTACATAATGGATTACCCAATTTTAGCTTACCTTGGGAATTTTTTATTACCAGAGTAATAACACAACCAATCAGGGCCATGACTACAACCAAGAGGACTGCTAACAAGGTCAGTTCCAACTGTGTTATTGTTCCAATTGATCCCAAAGAAAGCGATTTACCTTTTCTGAAACCAACCTGTTGAGAATTCAATGAGAAATTTCAATATAAATTTTCCTTTCAATATAAATTATCACCAAGCCCTTGAACAAAAGAAACATTAAGACTAAGCATTATGATCATTTAAACTAAAAAATTACATTGTGAAAAAAGGTGCATCCTTCTAATGGAGAATGATCAGATAGCCACCACAGAAGTAATTTCTTTACTGAGACTTACTGTGCATTTGTGCACAAGGGAATCTACGGGGTAGATTTGGGACCAACAGCGAAAAATTAAAAACTACAGTGTGAAAAATATTTGACTGACCACAGATTTCTGTGATTTAATTCAAATCTACATCAAAGATAATTAACAAAAGGCATTATTACTTTTAAAGGGGAAAAGTCGTCAATATTATAGGTTTATAAGCTTAAACCCCTCTATCCCTCAGATTGTGTATCTAAATAGAGATACATTGACATAACACTAATTTACCTGGAAACATGATTAAATCTTTAACTATTCCAAGGCATTGCTAACAGCCTCCCACCTTTTACGCTACATGAACGTCATGTAATCTATAACTGTACTGACCATGTCCTACCTTACATCAAGTCCCATTCATCCAATAGAAGCTCACAGATAAGCAGAGTCTCAATTTTTAAATTCTCCTATCTTTGTTCACCAACCTCTACGGCATCTTCCTTCCCTATCACTGTAATCACCTCCAAGTCCATCACCTTCAATGGTATTTCCTTTTTTCTAACTCTAGCCTCTTGGGCACTACTGCAGTGCTAATGAAAATGTCTTCAGCTATTTTGATTTAGAGATGCTGGTGTTGGACTAGGGGGTGTACAAAGTTAAAGTTAAAAGTCACACAACACCAGGTTATAGTCCAACAGGTTTATTTGGAAGCACTAGCTTTCAGAGTGCTGCTCCTTCATCAGGTGGTTGTGGAGTATAAGGTCTGAAGATACAGAATTTATAGCAAATGTTTATAATGTGATGTAACTGTAAGTACCCTGACATGTTTTATGATGTCAAATGCACAACAAAATCTATTTTACATCAAATTTCAACGCATTTTGTAGTCTACGAGATAAAAACAATGACTGCAGATGCTGGAAACCAGATTTTGGATTAGTGGTGCTGGAAGAGCACAGCAGTTCAGGCAGCATCCAAGTAGCTCTGAAATCGACGTTTCGGGCAAAAGCCCTTCATCAGAAATAAAGGCAGTGCGCCTGAAGCATGGAGAGATAAGCTAGAGGAGGGTGGGCGTGGGGAGAAAGTAGCATAGAGTACAATGGGTGAGTGGGGGAGGGGATGAAGGTGATAGGTCAAGGAGGAGAGGGTGGAGTGGATAGGTGGAAAATAAGATAGGCAGGTAGGACAAGTCCGGACAAGTTATGGGGACAGTTACTGAGCTGGAAGTTTAGAACTAGGGTGAGGTGGGGGAAGGGGAAATGAGGAAACTGTTGAAGTCCACATTGATGCCCTGGGGTTGAAGTGTTCCGATGCGGAAGATGAGGCGTTCTTCCTCCAGGCGTCTGGTGGTGAGGGAGCGGCGAAGGAGGCCCAGCACCTCCATGTCCTCGGCAGAGTGGGAGGGGGAGTTGAACTGTTGGGCCACGGGGCGGTGTGGTTGATTGGTTCGGGTGTCCCGGAGATGTTCCCTAAAGCGCTCTGCTAGGAGGCGCCCAGTCTCCCCAATGTAGAGAAGACCGCATCGGGAGCAACGGATACAATAAATGATATTAGTGGATGTGCAAGTAAAACTTTGGATGTGGAAGGCTCCTCTACATTGGGGAGACTAGGCGCCTCCTAGCAGAGCGCTTTAGGGAACATCTCCGGGACACCCGCACCAATCAACCACACCGCCCCGTGGCCCAACAGTTCAACTTCCCCCTCCCACTCTGCCGAGGACATGGAGGTCCTGGGCCTCCTTCACCGCCGCTCCCTCACCACCAGACGCCTGGAGGAAGAACGCCTCATCTTCCGCCTCGGAACACTTCAACCCCAGGGCATCAATGTGGACTTCAACAGTTTCCTCATTTCCCCTTCCCCCACCTCACCCTAGTTCTAAACTTCCAGCTCAGTAACTGTCTCCTTAACTTTAGATTAGATTAGATTACTTACAGTGTGGAAACAGGCCCTTCGGCCCAACAAGTCCACACCGCCCCGCCGAAGCGTAACCCACCCATACCCCTACATCTACATATTCATTTACCCCTTACCTAACACTATGGGCAATTTAGCATGGCCAATTCACCTGGCCTGCACATCTTTGGACTGTGGGCGGAAACCGGAGCACCCGGAGGAAACCCACGCAGACACGGGGAGAACGTGCAAACTCCACACAGTCAGTCGCCTGAGGCGGGAATTGAACCCGGGTCTCAGGCACTGTGAGGCAGCAGTGCTAACCACTGTGCCACCGTGCCGCCCACTTGTCCGGACTTGTCCTACCTGCCTATCTTTTCCACCTATCCACTCCACCCTCTCCTCCTTGACCTATCACCTTCATCCCCTCCCCCACTCATCCATTGTACTCTATGCTACTTTCTCCCCACGCCCACCCTACTCTAGCTTATCTCTCCACACTTCAGGCTCACTGCCTTTATTCCTGATGAAGGGCTTTTGCCCGAAACATCGATTTCGAAGCTACTTGGATGCTGCCTGAACTGCTGTGCTCTTCCAGCACCACTAATCCAGCATTTTGTAGTCTGTTAAGTCCAGAGTATCAAAATGCCTGTTTAGAGGGGAGGCGAGGTCGAGTCGTACTAACGTTCAACAATTAATCTTGATAATCTCCCGGGCACTCAGGTTTGAATCCTGCCAAGGAAAATTTTAGAATTTGAATTCAATTTTTTAAAAAACTGGAATTAAGAGTCTAATGGTGACCATGAAATTATTATCAATTATCAGAAAAAAAACCACCTAGTTCATTAATATCCTCTGGTAAAGGTAACCGCTGTCCTTACCTGATCTGGCCAACATGTTACTCTGGACCCACAGCAATGTGGTTGACTCTTAACTGCCCTTGGTCAATTAGGGACGGGTAATAAATGCTGACCTACCAGCAAATGCTGACCACATCCCATGAATGAATGAAAAAGAATCACTTGTTTTAAGTGTTATGATGGTCAATGATCTCACAATTATAATACTTGTAATCCCAGGATTTTTATTGAATTCAAGTTCATCATCTGCCTTGGTAGAATTGAAATTTGGGACCTCAGGACAATATCTAGATTAATAGTCTTGCAATAATACCACTAGGCCAGTGCCTCCCCTCTAAACAGGCACTTTGGTACTGTGGACTTAAGCCACTACAAAATGAATTGAGATTTGCCAAAAAAATTGAACTCGCTTATACAGTACATTTAAGAGTGCGTCATAAAATGTGACAAAAATGCTTCACGTAAGGAATTAGAAGTACTTCCAGTGCATCTTGTGTTCTGAGACTGGAGTTATGATTGAATATGCTGATACTAAGTACAGTACAGATGAAATGTTCCACACAGTCCATAATAAATACAACACTTAAAAGGCATCTGGATGGGTGAATGAATAGGAGGGTTCAGAGGGATATGGGCTAAGTGCTGGGGGGGCAAGTGGGACTAGATTAGGTTAGAATATCTGGTCGGCGTGGACACATTGGACCAAAGGGTCTATTTCCATGCTATACATCTCTAAGACTCTAAATAAAAGCTGGAGTATATCATTTGACCCACTTAGCCTGCTCTTCCATTCAATACGATCGTGGCTGATCTGTCTGTGGTTTTAACTCCACTTTCCTGCCAAACCTTCCTCCCCCAATCACTCACCTTCCCAACTTCAGAACAAATTCCTCATCTAAACCTTATATCCCAAAGCATACAATGCTATAGGCCAAGTGCTGGAAAATGGGATAAGAACAGTTTGGTGCTGGTTGTTGAAGGTCATAGATTCAATGGGCTGAAGAGCCTTTTTCTGTGCTGTAAACCTCTATGGCTCTATAAGGAAGATCCCTTATTTTAAAGTTAGGTCCCCTAATTCTAGATTTCCTCCAGTACAGGAAATATCCTCTCAGCATCTACCCTGTCAAATTCCCTCCAAACCCTGGATGTATTTCACTAAGACCACTCATTCTTCTAAACTCTAATGAGTATGGGCCAAATCTGTTCAATCTTTCCTTATTTAACATTCCTCATTCCTTTTATCTCAAAGTATAATTAATTAGTAATTAAATCTTCATGTAAACGTAAATGCAACATGTTGAACTCCAAAGCAGCAAAATGGGACTGCTTTCAGTTTAAAATTAAGAAAGAAAATGTCCCAATATGTTGTCCATCCAGAACTACAAAGGACCGGTTCCATGTTTTAGCAAAGAGCCCAATTTTCAAAGCATATATGGTGGGGATCTTAAAGTTCAAGCACTGCTTTAAAAACACATGCATAGCAAGAACCTGCCCAATTTCAAACATAGATAAGCAAGCAGTTCAAAATGACTCATTTCTCAAAATATGAACACTGCAGAAAAACTCAAATATCTGAGCAGTTAGGTTTTGTTTATGGGAAAGCAAAATAAATATTACTGTTTACTCTCCTCATGAAACTACTATAATCAGGACTATTCCAATAGACATCACAATGAAGAAATTGTTAGTCACTATCTTTAAAAAAACCAAAAGAAAATGGATAAACAAAGGATACAATGTGGCTGTTCTTGATTATGCTGTAGCAGTAACTGCACTTTCCTGTGCACATTGTTACTAAAGAAACTGAGTTGACACCATATCATGAAACGACTTCCTAAACATTCATCACGTATACAAATAAAGGAAATGAGTATTAGGCTGGACAAGAAACCATGATTTAATAAAAATCAGTTTGACCAGTCAATTCTACAAACCTCCACACTTTCTGGTGAGGCATTGCCATCTGTTGCTAATTCTGTAGGATCATCATCTTCAAAAGTTGCACGCTTATAGTTTGACATCTGTGTGGTTAAGAAGAAAAAATATCAGTCAGTTAAAGCGAAGTAACGTTTAGCTACTAGAAATATATAGGCTGCATTTTTTGTGGAATCTGTAAACAGCATTTACTAGTATTGTCCAAAGTCTTGCAAACAAATGACTGAACAGTAGCACTGAATTGAATAAAAATTTCTTACATTCACAAGCGTTTAATTTCAAAGTCAAAAAGAGTGCAGTCATGTAACACAATGACTTCATCAATAGAAAGGGTTTCATTTCATCAATCTGCAAGTTATTTGTGATGACCTTAGAAGTCAGCGCCAGATACGTTGGACAGAGCGTGCCACATATTCCTAGCATGCTGTGCTCTGCATAACTGCAGCAAGCAAAGACAGGATGTGGTGGAGGCTGAAGAGCTGGGGGAGCAGCAGCAGTTTTCTGAGGTGGAAGATGAGGACATGGAGTAGGAACAGCATCACCTAATGCACAGTAGAGTGCTGCAGCATCAAACACAACAAGCCAAACAGGACTTGACTGATACCCAGTTACAGTTGATGAAAGCTGGATGCAGTGATCACTCACTGATAGTAACTTAGTTAGTGCTCAAAAGGCAAGCAATCAATTTCAGTTTTGAGATGCAAATTAAACTGTTTTTTGTTCACTTCTCTGAATGAAAGTAAATGCTTTGAACCATTTCAAGGCTTTCTTTTATGTGATGGCCCCCTATCGAACAAAAGATAAAATGTTGGAATACACTGGATAGTAGAGAAAGACTAGCATTAACTTAGACAGGATTGTAATATAAGATGAGTCTAAGGATAGAGAAGCTGTGTGGTTTGCTTCTTAATCAGCAATAAGTATAAGAATGTGCACTTGTATGCGCAATGAAGAATCAGACCTACTGTTGTGCTGTAGGGTTGGTTTGCAGTTACTCTCTCACTACATGTACAGTGAAGGGCAACTCCAGACACCAATGCTTGACTTGGGGTTTAAAGAGGGCACCACCACCACACAGATCTCGAGATATCGCAGCACCGTCAGGTACTTGCAACCTACAAGTGGTGGAACAATAGGCCAGAGAGAGAAAAATTGCAGATGCTGGAATCCAAAAGTAGATAAACAGGAGGCTGGAAAAACATAGCAAGCCAGGCAGCATCAGGAAGTGGAGAAGTGGATGTTTTAGGCCAAGCAGGAAACCACAGGCCAGTTGGCTTAACATCTATCAGTGGGGAAATGTTAAAAGCTGCTATGAAAGTAGTTTGGCAGTTCAAGGTAATCAGGCAGAGCCAACATGGTTTTGTGAAAGCGTTTGCCTGTTTAGCCACTCTACTGATGATGTTATTTAAGGAAATAGCATCCAGTGGATAAAGGGGAATTATTGGATATACCAAACTTAAGATTTTGAGAAGGCAGTTGATAAAGTGATACAAAGGTTTCTATAGAAAATAAAAGTTCATGGTGTACAGGGTAGTGTATTAGCATGGACAGAAAACTGGCTTTGTCATCTGAGGCAGAGAATGGGCATAAATGGGTCTTTTATGGTTAATAAGATATAACAAGCAGTGCTCTGCATAGATCAGTTATGGGAATTCAACTGTTTAAAATTTATACAAATGATTTGGTTGAAGGGATAGAAAGCATGGTTAAAAATTTTGCTGATGACACAAAGACAGGGAGGAAAGTAAGTAAAGGCAAGGGAAGAGAAAATATGATGGCTACAAAGGTAGATAGATCAAGTGAGTGGACATGGACCTGGTAAATTAAGTAGACTATAGGAAGTTGTGAAATTATGCATCTTGAGGAAGACCAAAAAGGCACGTTTCTAAATTGCAGAACGACAGATTGCAGAGTTCTAAGATGCGGAGGGATCTAGGTGTTCTAGTGCATGATTCACAACAGGCTAGTAGGCAGATACAGCAAGTAATTGTTATTTATTGTGGTATGAACTGAATGCAAAAGTTGGGAGGTCACACTGTTACACTACAAAGTACTGATGAGACCACATCTGGAGATCCACATACAGTATTGGTCAGTTTAGGAAGGATACAAATGCATCAGAATATAAGTGGAGGAGGCAATGGAAATTCTTATGAGGAAAAGTTGGCTAGGCTACACTTGTAACTGCTGAAGTTTAGAATACTAAGAGGCAATTTGATTGAAACATACAAGATTCTGAAAGGTCTTGACAGGATTATTATTTACCTATTTTTCTAATCAATGTGTTCAGAAATACTACTACACACCTCTGCAGCAGGTGGGACTTGAACCCAGGTTTCCCAATCCAGGGAGAGGGACACTACTATTGCACCCTCATTGGAAGAACCTAGAACCGAGGGTCACTGTTTAAAAATAATATGTCAACCAAGACAGTTGTTTTTTAAAGTACAAAGCATCATGAGTCTTTGAAATTCTCTTCCTGAAAAGGCAATGGAGGCCGAGACTTTGAATATTTTAAGGCAGAAGTGAACAGATTTTTGATGAGCCATGGTGTGAAATGTTATCAGTGGTAGGCAGGCATGTGGATTTGAGATTACAATCAGATCAGCAATCATCATATTGAATGAAGGAGCAAGCTCAAACAGATAAATTATGTATTTCTGTTCCTTGTTCTTGTGTTCTTTTGTTGGTACATGTGAAAATTCATTGTGAGAGAAATTTGTGGGAATAAATACTCAAGGTCCAGAAAGTGCTGAGATTAGTATTGCAACCACATTTGTCCTTTATGCAGATGATCACTCCAAACCTGTTTACAATAGGCTTGTATCTGTATAGATCCAATAACTAACAAGAAAGGAAATTCAGAACCTATTTTCCCTAACAGCAACTTTTAATAGTCTTTGAATGCAACAAATGATAGCAACTGGGCAATCAGTTGTGCAGTCAATCTTCTTTGATTAGATTAGATTACTTACAGTGTGGAAACAGGCCCTTCGGCCCAACAAGTCCACACCGCCCCGCCGAAGCGCAACCCACCCATACCCCTACATTTACCCCTTACCTAACACTACGGGCAATTTTGCATGGCCAATTCACCTGACCTGCACATCTTTGGACTGTGGGAGGAAACCGGAGCACCCGGAGGAAACCCACGCAGACACGGGGAGGACGTGCAAACTCCACACAGTTAGTCGCCTGAGGCGGGAATTGAACCCGGGTCTCTGGCGCTGTGAGGCAGCAGTGCTAACCACTGTGTCACCATGCCGCCATCTAATCTTCTGAAGACAAATAAAATGTAAACTACACAAAATATACAACTGGATTTGAGAGTATTTGAATATGAGAATATTATGTTGTGAAATTTCCCGTACATTTCTTATCAGCAGATGGTATTCCGCCCTCTTCATTTAAGTGGTAAAAGTTTTTTAAAAAGTTTTAAGTTAATGTTCATTTTTAAAGCAGAGAGAGAGTTTGAATTTGTTTGGCTTAAAAACTGACATTGTAAGACTTTCTATAAAGTAAATTAAGCAAATCATAAGTCTTATATAAATGACAGGCTTCAGCAAGTTTTTTTCACAAGACTGTACTGGTAAGAATGTTCAAGATCATGTAAGCCATAAATAACAGTTGGCTTCAACAAGATGATGAAACCTTCACTCTCTTTTCAAGGGCATTTTTGTGGGATGAATCAAAAAGAGTAATTCATTTAGTTCCTCGCTGAAGAAAATATGGTTTAAGGAAAAATTCTACGACTTTGATCTAGCAAACAGCCAATATACGCACAATGAGTTGAGGGGAATTATTTTTCACAGTAAACTGTTAAACTTAACTATCCTATTTTCCTTTTTCTCCAGAACTTAGAGTCTACATGGCAGATTTCTCTACACAAAAAAAATTGTGTTCATCTTAAAATTGGAAAAAAATCCAACCATTGCATGTCTGTGCAATCAGATAGAAATGGATGTCAAAACAGAGGAGGATACATTAGGCAGGAGCCACCAAACTACCCTTCAACATACTCATCACCCATTATATTATGTATATCTATAATTACCTCCAGTCCTAAAATCCTATTGGATCTCTGCACACCCAAGTCTAACCTCGAGATCCCAAATTTTAATTGTCCTATTTCCGGCCTTCAGTTGCCAAAGCCTTATAGTCTTAAATTTCCTCCCCAAAACATCTCAACTTATGTTTCTTCCTTAAAGATGTTCCTCAAGATTTCTCTCTTTGACCAAGCATTGGTCATCTACATTCCATTTCCTTTTGTGGTTCACTGATCATCCTATAGAGTTCCTGCAAATATTTTACTATGTTAAAAGGTGCTCTGTAAATACAAGTTGGCCTAACTGACCAAACTTAAGAGTTATGGCCTGACTTTGATCTAACTGTATTTTATGGAATGCAGATGTTACAGGACCAGCCAAAACATTATCATGTGTATCTCTGTTCTTAGGTATTAGATAAAGTCATCCATAGTCCTACTGGACCACAGGGCTTCTTTTTTTCATTAGCGAGAGACAATTAGTGGTGGTTTAACCTGAGGGTTGAGATGGGAAGTTCATTCATAGAAACTTCCAGCGCAGCTGTTCGCATCACCCTGCATAACTGACGAGTCGCCCAGCCAACTGAGCTAACCCATCCCCATTACGCACAAGATCCTGGAAGGCTGGACCAGGTGGATTACTGTACGGTTGACCCTTTAGCTCTTGTTTCTCCTGGAGGCAAAACAGAAAACTCCAAAGATTTTCATTCGCGCTACATTGGGCTTACCTATTGGTATTAAAGCATCCACTCCAACCCACGAGTGTTACTAGATTATAAACAAATACATCGACCTTAAAAACAACCCTGGCAAAATCAAATATGTGGAACGTGTAGTCAATTGTTTCGCATACAAAGCTAATAAAAACGTTTAAATATCGTCGCAACAGCAATATCGGCAGCAGAACCAAGAGTCAAAATCCGATTGGAGTTTCAGAGCACGAGATCAAAATTCTAATAAAATCGATCGAAATTATTACGTGTATTACCATAAGCGGTGCTGCAAAACTTTCCTCTGTAGACAGCTGCATCCGGACCAGAAGACCAGCGAGAACCGATTGACACTGCACAGCTGCTAATTAGCCCTTTCCCGCCGTCTTCATTGCTGGCTATCAGGGCGGGCTCGCACGATTGGTCACTAAGATGCTGCAAGTTTTCTTGACGATCAGTTATGCTAGACCATCTGTCGTGGTGAACATCAGTCCCTTTCTCCCTCCCGCACCAGCTCTTACGAAAAAAAAAATGAAAAGGCAAGCCTCTCGGTTTGTGTGTGTGAGAGAGAGAGGGAGCAGAGCCAATCATTCGCTCATGCCAAGAGCCTATCCACACGCCTGCAGACACTAACTGCATTCCATAAACATCCTTCCTGTTACTGCATGTTTACACAGAAGGTGGGGGAGGAGGAATAACCTGTGCAATCTGCACCCGAGGGCAGCTAATCGTCATCAAATGCTTCAGCAGCAATACCTTCGCGTGTAGACGCTGTCCCCCAGATTGGGGTTTTGGGTTTTGGGTTTTGGGGGGGGGGGGGGGGAGATTGAATAGAAAATATGGCACTTTCAACGTTCACAAATACAGACTCAGAGCTCGAAAGCAGCAGAAGAAACAGAGAGAAAAAACATACAGGCAACACGTTGGGTTTTTTTTTCAGTTTTGTGACCTCGAGCTCGACACAATGCAGGGAATTTTAAGATAAATAAAGCGGCTTAGCCGCTGCTGGAGGAGTTTCCGATTTGGCATCGGGGGATCTTTATTGTTCCCCTCTGATTGTTGATGCCCCCTCCCCCCCCCGGGAGACCGCTTCTTGAATTGTAAGGAACAAGTGCTTCGTGACTGAGGATACATGTGAGAAGTTAAACACACTGGAAAAATACGGTGCGTTTGTCCGCAGCAGCCCTCGCCAGCAGAATGGTATCGAATCTCCCCAGAAACACGACAACTGGGTCCCACTCTCGGGTTATCGCCGAGGCAATCAGCACTCGGTGGTGAAACCAGGACAAGACAGATATGGTTTATTTTCACACTCCATCCTCCGTCTCCTGATCTTCTGGGTTGCACTGAATGCTATGTCAAATAATGTTAAAAGAGACACTCTGCTTTCCTTTGCAAAATGTCCTCAATGTTTTTTTTCCTCTAATCAGCCCCTGTTCAAATGACAATCCGTTGTATTCATGTCCAGGCTCTAACCCCATGACGCAACTGTGCTTTATTATATAAAGGTGGCAAGTTCCCAGTGGCACTTACAGCTACTCTCGACGAGAACCGAAAAAAAAGCCAAGCTTTACGATGGTAAAAATAAAACGTTGAAAGCAAAACAGACAAATACATCGGAATGCTGAAACAACGTATTCTTGATTAATATCACACAATCATTCATAATAAAAGCTAAATAAAATGGTCCCTGTGACAGGTGATCGCTTCACTTACCGTCTTGAACTGACTCAGGAATTGCGGGTCCAACCAACGTTGCTGTTCTTACTCCAGACACTGACAAGAGGGAATATTTACAGATTCCTCACAGCAGTTATAGTTTCGAAATAAGTGAGTTGGCCCCAAAATATCGTGGGTTTGGTTTGGCCTAATGCCTTTTACGAACTTGAAGCAAACAAAGAGAACCTCCAATTCTATTACCAGCTTCTCAGATTCATCCAATGGGCTGCAAAGTGAAGCACAGCTCCCGATAAACTATCTCTCCTCTTAAAGGGAGGATGCCCTCAGAACAGGAAAATACTGTTCTTTGTTCAGTCGCGTGATTCAGAATGCACCACAAAACAAGTTCAGAACTAACTTTTGGATACCGTGTCCATTAAAATGGGAAGTGAATTTAACCTGTTAACGTGTAATGCTTTATAAAATTATTTTTCTGTATACTTTATAAAGGAAGTTATTTGTCGGTTAAAGTCTCTGTTAATGCTACAATCAAATAAATTTCATGCTAGAATGCTAATAATAATTATGACAGTAACTGCATTTTTCTTGTGCTTATGTAGGAGTGGACAAGAAGCCCAGACTATTCACTGCCAGGTTTTTGGGCCAACTGAGCTTTCAACCTGAAGAGAGGAAATGAGAAAATTACTGTAGACAGCGTACAGATTGTGTCTACCACAGAAAAGCTACCATGAAGAATGGTACAATACCCAACTCAAACTATGCAAGGAATAACAAAAAATCAACTGGAGGGAGTTATTTTCCTACCACATACATGATTATTAAATTCAATAACTGATCCATAAGATTCATAAGATATAGGAGCAGAAGTAAGCCATTTAACCCATTGCCATACAATTAGATCCTGACTGATGTTTTTACCTTTTTACCTTGATCTGATAATCCTCTACTTTCCTTCCTGAACCCCACAACCCTTGTTCTTGTTATTGTCCAAAAAACCTGTCACAGCTTTGAATACAGTAAACAATCCAGTTTCAATAGTACTCTGTGGTAATGATTCCACAGGTTCACCAGCCTCTGATCCTGATCTTTGCCTCAAAGGAAACCAAAGAACTGTGGATGCTGGAAAACAGAAACTGCTCAGCGAATTATTTGGAAGAAGGGCCACCGAACTCAAAATGTTAACTCTGCTTTGTCTCTGTAGATGCTGCCAGACATGCTGAATTGTCCCAGCAATTTCTGTTTTTGCCTCATCTTTGATGTTTTCAGAAAGCTCACCAAATGGTGGGAGGTTGGCTTGATGCACTGTCCAGAATGAGGAAGATCTTGAAATCCAAATATTTTCTACTGTAATAATTTTTAAATCGTTCTTGCAAGCATCAACAATAGGGTCAGATAAAAGTTGCCCCAGCATCCAATTTCTTTTGCTTGACCTGAAGTAGCATGGACTTAAGGTAACCAGGGATGGAATCACATAATAAACAACAGGAGTTCGCATTTTTATTAAATTGTTCCCCAATTCATCAATTGCGTTACAGCCAAATTGTATTGACGAAATGCGCATTATAGGAGAACGACTTGTACTGGTCTGATCAGAGCCTTGTATAGCCTCAGCAGCACATCTCTGCTCTTGGATTCTAGTCCTCTTGAATGCTAATGTTTCAATTGCCTTCCTAACTGTAAACTGAACATGCCTGTTAACTTTAAGGGAATAACTAGGACTCCAAAGACCCTTTGTGCTTCAAATTTCTGAAGCCTTTCCTATTTTGAAAATATTCTTCCTGCAAATTGCACTTTCCCATACTATATGTCATATGCCATTTCTTTGCCCACTCTCCTAATCTCTCCAAGTCCTTCTGCAGCTTCCCCACTTCCTCAATATTACCTGTCCCTCCAGCTACCTTTCTGTCCCTTTGTGCTGAGATGATTGACCTCCACAACCACAACTGTCATCCTTTGTGCCAAATATGACTCCAACCAACAGAATGTTTGCTGTACTTGCACCTGCCACCCAACTTTTCCTTTGACTCCAGCTTTACCAGGTGAAGAAGGGTAGATCAGTACAAGATTGCAGTAATGTAGTATGCAGAATGTCCTGAAGCATGATTCATGGCAAACAGCAAGCAACTTATGCAAGCAGTTCACTGAGATCCTTACACTCACTGCACTGAATTTTTCTATGTTCTATGTTCTTTATATCGATATAAGGAAGCAGCATAGTTCAGGAACTTTCACTGCATATCCGTAAGAGGGAACAATCAACAATTAGCTGAAGGACCCATAGATCATGGGTTATTAGCTTCGCACAATACAGTTAGCATTTGCTAGAATCAAGTGACCATCTGTACAGCTTGAGATAGTCATGCAAATATTAATCATAAGGAAGGCTTGGATGCTAGGAGCAGATGGTGTGGACACATAAGCCCTGAAGATAACATGGAAGTGGAAATTCTGTTGAAATTAGAGGACTCAGCACCTCACACGAAAATAAACTGATCCTGTCTTTGCAGCAAAGGATTGACTTTTGTTCATTTTATACCAACATTGCATGGAATTATTGTGATGCGGAAATGTATAAATATGTTGTTTTGAGTTGTGAACAACAGAGTTCTTGGAGCTTGACTTTGGGGCCTCTCCCATGCTGCGTTGGTATAAGCTTAAATAAAGACCACCTAAAGACTCAATTTGACTAATTCCCTCCAACAGTAGGGCTCCTTGATGCCACGCTTGGCTCAAATCGGCCTTAATGTCAAGGCAGTCACTTGCACCTCACTGCATGCACAAAGACCCCCAAATCCTGCTCTGCTGCAGCTTTCTGCAATGTCTCCCCATTTAAATAATATTTATTTCTTCTTTTCTTCCAGCCAAACTTCATACTTTCCTTCACTAAATTGCATCTGACATGTTTTTACCTACTCACTCAACCTGTCTATATCCTGTGTAGACTCTGTGGTCTGAATCTTACATTGTTTTGGTTAAATCCAAGTGGTAATAAGGTTTAGGCAGAGTTTTGTGTTGCAAGTACAAAGAAATTTTCTCATCCTTACACTCACTGCATTAAGTGCCTATCCTGCATCTAAATCATCTCTCGCATCCAATTTCCACTGCATCTTATCACATACCAATCCCGGAATAACCTTATTGCTCAGTGGATATTCACTCAGATATTGATATTCTTTGTGTGCACTACCTTTGAAAGGTCACTCTGTACCTGGACAGGCATTAGCAATCCAGTATTGCACCTCACCGACAATGTAATGACAAAGCAGCCATAATGTCACATATAGCTGACATGGCTCACACGCACAACTCCATTCACTCACTAAATGGTGGTTAACCACCAAGCCACACATTTTACCTGTACTTTTGTGAATTAATAGTCCACCAACAAATTACCTAAATAACCTATGAAATGAACATCAAACACTGTCCACAAGTGCAATGCAATGATAACAAAAGTGAAGGAAAGATAGGAAGAGGAAGTAGACTAAACTAAATGAAGTCAGAGGGGGAAATAATCTACTCAAGACCCACAGTAACTTTATCTGTCCTTAGCTACATCCCAACTGAACACAGTTCCTAATGCTCACTTGCAGCTTGTCATTGTTCAGTAGGGAAACATCATAATGTCAAGCAATTGGACAAATGCAAACATAATATGAGTTTTCATTAGTCCTAAGTAAAGGGGAATAGAAATGAAGCCAACAGAGAAGTGTAGTAGTCCAAAATAGCTGAGCTCTGTCATGGACAACCAGAAACCTGAATTAGGCATAGGCAGCATTAAACCTGTACCTCCACATCAGTCAGATATGATGGTAGCATGAGTCATTGTCGCAGTGGGCAGCCCTTGTCCCCCCAGTAACTAGCATGCAGGGCTGCTGGAGACTCAAGTGCATAAGGTGCATGAGATTGCTCTAGGGTATAGGAATCATGACACTACCAGGATAGAATCGTTATATTTAAGTGATTATGAAGACTCAAACTTGTGTTGTTCACAGAGGACCTCTAGAGGTGGAATGAATGGTGGTTTTCCTATATCTAGCAATGGCTTTTTGTACTGTCGTTGCTGTTAACTTTAACATATTAAGATGCCCAGGTTTAATTTGCAAGCATGCAGCTTCAAGTATTGGTCAGTGTAATGTCATGCCATCCAGCAAACTCGATTTAATATGATTTGATTTGACTTGAGTGTTGTCACATGTACCTCGGAACAGTGAAAAGTTTTGTTTTGCATGTAGCACAGGCAGATCAAAGATCATAAGATGATTGAACAGAGTGAGGCATACAAAATTACGGCTGCCAAGAAGGTGCACTAAAAGCAAGACCAACATTAGATTTGAAATATGAGAGGTCCATTCAGAATTCTAACAAAAGTGGGGACAAAACTGTTCTTGAATCTGTTGGTACTTGTGTTTAAGTTTTTGTATCTTCTGCCTGATAGGCGGGAATGAAGTTGGAAGACATTATACCCAGGGTAGGAGGGGTCTTTGATGATATTGGCTGCCTTACCGAGGCATCAAGAAGTGTAGATGGAGTTAATGGATGAAGGTTGGCTTGCGTGATGGACTGGGCTGTGTTTACAACTCTGTAGTTTTTTACGGTCTTGGGCAAAGCAGTTGCCATACCAAGCTGTGATGCATCCAGATAGAGTGATTTCTATGTTACATCTATAAATCTCATGCTTTCAGCCATCAAACTGACACTTACTCTGCCAATTTTGTTCCTTCCACTTTCTAAGAGAAATTCACATCTAGAGTAAGAAAGAAATATTGGCAGGGAACGCAAATCATGCTGAACACCATCAGCATTGAATCCTGCCAGATCACCAGGCACTCCCCTGAGACTGTATTTCCTTTATTGTCTTGTACGATCCCAACAAACCATTTCAACCCATTCTCCAATGTGGAGACATGCCACTTTGAACTTCATCAACACTGTCCTCCCTGCCCCCTGAACCCCAGCATCACAGTGTTGATTCCCACCTGCTACTTTACACTCCCCCTTCATAGTCAATACCCCTCCTTCACCTATGGTAACATGTCTCCATTTCTTTTCTAAATTCTGCAAATTGAACTAGAGATTCACCCCACCCTGAACACTGTCCTTATCCCCATTACTATAAATGCCTCTGCTTTCCCCATGCCCAGCTTTGACTCTGCCTCCCCTCCATCATTAAATCGCAAGTCCTACAGACCCCCATTTTGATCACTCCTACAAGACTGGCCCCAGGATTGTATCAACTCGAGACATGTGGCCAACTTTTACAATCAGCCCCTAGACATAGAGTCATAGAGATGTACAGCATGGAAACGGACCCTTCAGTTCAACTCATCCATACCAACCAGATATCCCAACCCAATCTAGTCCCATTTGCCAACACTTGGCCCATATCCCTCTAAACCCTTTCTATTTATATCCCCATCCAAGCTTTTTAAATGCTGTAATCATACCAGCCTCCACCACTTCCTCTGGCCGCTCATTCCATACATGCACCACCCTCTATGTGAAAATGATGTCCCTTAGGTCTCTTTCATATCATTCCCCTCTCAGCATAAACCTGTGACCTCTAGTTCTGGACTCCCCTACTCCAGGAAAAAGACCTTGTCTATTTATCTTATCCATGCCCGTCATGATTTTAGAAACCTCTACAAGATCATCCCTCAGCCTCTGCCACTGCAGGGAAAACAGCACCAGCCTATTCAGCCTGCTAAGATTTGCTTCTCCAAAATGCAGCACATCGCATTTATCTAAATTAAACTCCATCTGCCACTCCTCAGCCCATTGGCCCATCTGATCAAGATCCCATTGTAATCTGAGATAATTTTCTTTGCTGTCTACTAAATCTCCAATTTTGGTATCATCTACAAATGTACTAACTATACCTCCCAGGTTCATATCCAAATCATTTAAATAAATGATGAAAAGCAGTGGACCCAGCACAAATCCTTGTGGCACACCCCAGGTCACAGGCCTCCAGTCTGAAAAGCAACCCTCCCCCTCCACCACCACCCTCTATCTTCTACCAGTTCTGTTTCCAAGTGGCTAGTTCTCCATGTAATCCTGCATTCCATTAGCTCTAACCTTGCTAACCAGTCTCCCACAAAGAACCTTGTCAAACCCCTTCCTGACGTCTATATAGATCACATCTACCTCTCTGCCCTCATCAATCCTCTTTGTTACTTCTACAAGAAACTCAATCAAGTTTGTGAGACATGATTTCCCATGCACAACACTATGCTGATGATCCCTAATCGGTCCTTGCCTTTCCAAATACATGTAAATCCTGTCCCTTATGATTCCCTTCCAACAACTTACCCACTACCGACATGACTGACCAGAGCCCAGACTGTTGTGTTCACAACTCCTTGACAAAGTTTATGCAATTCCCCTGACTATTTGTGACCCTAGAGAACTGATGAATACTCTCTGGACTGGACTGAGACAGATCCCCTAAATAAGCATCCAAAATGGATAAGTAACAGGGTCGATGCCTCTTCACTGTACATGGTCTGTCTCCCTGACTGACAGACCTGGGGCTCCCTGACTAACAGTGGCCTCCATTGACTGTACTGAGGAGTATACCACATTATTTTCCAACTGAGCCATTTGGTGTCATTTAATGATGTACAGCATGGAAACAAACCCTTCGGTCCAACTTGTCCATGCCAACCAGATATCCGAAATTCATCTAATCCCATTTGCCAACACTTGGTCCATATCCCTCCAAACTTTTCCTCTTCATATACCCATCCAGATGCATTTTAAATGTTGTAATTTTACCAGCCTCCACCAATTCCTCTGGCAGCTCATTCCACATATGCACCACCCTCTGTGTGAAAAACTTGCCCCTTAGGTCCTTTTAAATCTTTCCCTTCTCACCTTAAACTCATGCCCTTTAGTTCTCCCCCACTCCAAGGAAAATACCTTGTCTATTTACCCTATCCTTGCCCCTCATGATTTGATTGAGGTACCATGATAGTCATGATGGTTTGGCAGATGCCAGATTGCAATGTCTGGAGATGATGGGAAAGTGACTGGCGCCCATGGATCATAATCTGAGATGTTCTTGCCTAGTATCCAACATGGAGGCCATTATAACCAAGAAGCAAGCTGAATCTGCCAAGTACTCATTTTGATTTCCTTGTTGGGTTTTCCTGATGTCTAGCCTTTTTTGCAAGTTTGGTTGCTAACAAGGAATCTGATTATTAATGAGATGAGTTGTGGCACTAACAAGGTGTTTAACAAATGTTAATCCCCATCAATTGGCATCTCATCCTACCTAGCGAGAATCTTGCCATGCCATTTGTGAAATTGCAAAGGGTTGAACAAGATGATCTCAATGTCAACACAGGCCTCTTGGCACTTGTTGCCTGATTTTGCCATAGCCCACATTGCTCAGACCCTTACAAGAATCCATGCTTTGGGTAATCCTCACTAGATGCCTTGCCACCTATTTCTTGTCATCCTCAATCATCCAAGTCATTAATTTATATTGTAAATAAATGTGGTTCCAGCCACTCCACTAGTTATAGATTGCCATATGAAAATGCCACCTTTATTCCAAATCTCTGTCTACTATAAATTAGCCAGTTGTCTAGTAATTAGATTAGATTAGATTACTTACAGTGTGGAAACAGGCCCTTCAGCCCAACAAGTCCACACCGCCCCGCCGAAGCGTAACCCACCCATACCCCTACATCTACCCCTTACCTAACACTACGGGCAATTTAGCATGGCCAATTCACCTGACCTGCACATCTTTGGACTGTGGGAGGAAACCGGAGCACCCGGAGGAAACCCACGCAGACACGGGGAGAACGTGCAAACTCCCCACAGTCAGTCGCCTGAGGCGGGAATTGAACCCAGGTCTCTGGCGCTGTGAGGCAGCAGTGCTAACCACTGTGCCACCCTAATATATTCACCCAAACTCCATGAGCCATTTTTGCGTAACTAGTCTTATGTGTAGTACCTTAATAAGCACTTCTTGAAAATCCTTTATCTATCCTGCTTGTTACCTCCTCAGTAATTTCAAATGAATTTTCAGGCATAATTTCCCTTTTATGATGCTGTGCTGACCCTGCTTGATTATATTATGTATTTCTAAATGCTCTACTATTACATCATTTATAATAGAACCTATATTTTCCGAATTACAGTTATTAAGTTAAATAGCCCATGCTTACCATTTTCTTTTTGTCTCTCTTTAGATAAGGGTGTTACGATGGCAGTTTTCCAATCCTCTAGAAATATACCAGAATCTAAGGATTCTTAGAAGATCACTATTAGCATCTCCACTATCGTTGTAACTATTTTCTTTAAAATTCTAGGATGAAGCCAACTAGGTCTAGGGGATTTATTGGCCTTTAACTCCATTAGCTTCCCTACTACATGTTCTCTCCTACAGTTATTGTGTTTATTTGACGTACCCACCTTTAGCTCCTCAACTATTTAGATATTTTGGAACATTATTTATGTCTTCTACTGAGAAGACTTATGGAAAATATTTATTCAACTGCTCTGCCATTTCACAGTTCCCTATTATTATTTCTAGCCTCATTCTCAAGGGGGTCTGTGCTCACACTGGCCTCTCTCTTCCTTTTTATATATTTAGAGAAACTTTTACTGTCTGTTTTTATGTTACTTACTGATTTGCCCTCACAATTGCTTTTCTCCCTCTTTTTTGGGGGTTACCTTTTAAAACTTGGCTTTTAAAATGTTCCCACTCCTTTGATTTACCACTAACTTTGCCACATCTATATGTTTTTCTTTCAACTTGTAGCTATCCTCAACTTTCTTGGTGAATCATGTTTTTTTTTGTCCCCTTCTTCACTAGGATATAGTTCTGAGAACTGTCCTCCAATGTGAACCACGACAGTACAGGTATCTCTTAAGGTTCACTGTCACCTATGTGCTCTATAACAAAACAAACGATAACATTTTATTCAGTATTCTAAGTACAAAAAGTAACATATACGACACTACCTTACCATTTGACAAACTTCCTCCTGACTGGGTTACAACAGCAAAATGTTGTACAAATACGAGAACTCTTTCAGACTACAAAACCAATTTATATTTCTATAGTTCCTTAATTTTTAAAAAATTCCAAGATGTTTGAAGATTAATTTCATTTGGTTAACAAATTGTTTTTACTACAGACACCATGTAAGCAATTAGTGGTAACTGTAGGAACACAGAAACATTACTTACACTTAGACAAAGGAATTAATTAATATTGTGAATTAAAACCAGCAACCTTAGGCTTTGTCAATAAATTGTTATTTCTGTGACTCTCAAGATATTAATTTACTGAACTTCTTTGAGTTATATAACATTCATTTGAACAAACTATTAGAAACTAAAGAAGTTATCTTCTTCTAATTTTTCAGTAAAATTATGCAGTCCACATTGGAACTGTAAGCATATTTCTGTAAATGGAAGATTATCAGTCGATATACCAAATATTTACGGCATACAAAAATGATGCATACCATACTGTCTTATGTTTGCCATCTCATACCCTTAATAATAAATTATACCTTTGTTATTTTCTTGTCCAAGATATTGAAAAAGGTTTTAAATTTATAGCCACGCTTTAACTGTTTAACACATGCTGAACCCCCATATTTTGCATAAGGAGTTCTTATACTAGAGGTCCAATGGTAAGAATCAACCACATTTTTGTCTTCCACACCACTCATCCAGAAATTTGAGCCTGAATCTCTTTATGAAACCTTCTGACTTTTGTAATTTTCTGGAACAGCAAGAGTAATGCTGTGCTAGTATTCTTCAAGTATGTCCACAGCAGCAGTGCAGTAAACATTTGGTTTTGTTTAGACAACAGATTGACTTTTATGCTTGTTTTAGGGTGTGTTGGCTGCCAGAGAAAACCATAAAAGTTGTAGAAATGTTTTTTAGGATGGACATTTTCTGCCTGGGGTTCTCTATAAATGTCCGGTTGCACAATAGGTATGTTAATGGTGACTTAAGGATCAAGAATAGAAAGCACAGCAAGCAAGAATAGAGTGACAGAATGGCTGGGAACATAGCAACAGGAGGAGACATTCAGCCCATCAAGCCTACCTTGCTATTCAATAAAATTGGAGTTGATCGTATACTTCATGACCTTTTATGCATCCAATCCCTGAAACCCTATGCCCCACTGGTAATCAGAAATCAATCAATCTCTACTTTAAATATATTCAAAAACTGAGCTTCCACAGTACTCTGTGCTAGAGAATCAAAAGGTGCAACCTCTGAGTAAAATCAAATGTATCCTCACCTTGAATCTATAAAGCATTCCCTTTATTTTTAGATTGTGTCCCTGGTTCCAGACTGGGTAAATATCTTACTTGCACCTACCCTTTAAGTATCTGTAAGTTTCAATAAGATCACCAGGGTTCAGAAAAGATTTACAAGGATGTTGCCAGGGTTGGAGGATTTGAGCTATGTGGAGAGGTTGAACAGGCTGGGGCTCTTTTCCCTGGAGCGTTGGAGGCTGAAGGATGACCTTATAGAGGTTTATAAAATCATGAGAGGCATTGATAGGATAAATAGACAAAGTCTTCTCCCTGGGGTGGGGGAGTCCAGAACTAGAGGGCATAGGGTTTGGGTAAGAGCGGAAAGATATAAAAGAGCCCTTAGGGCCAACGTTTTCACACAGAGGGTGGTACATGTATGGAATGAGCTGCCAGAGGAAGTGATGGAGACTGGTACAATTGCAACATTTAAAAGGCATCTGGATGGGTTTATGAATAGGAAGGGTTTGGAGGGATATGGGCTGGGTGCTGGCAGGTGGGACTAGATTGGGTTGGGATATCTGGTCGGCATGGACAAGTTGGACTGAAAGGCTTTTGCCTGAAACATCGATTTCACTGCTCCTCGGATGCTGCTTGAGCTGCTGTGCTTTTCCAGACCCAAGTTGGACCGAAAGGTCTGTTTCTGTGCTGTACATCTCTATGAATCTAGATAGTACGGACCCAGTTTGACCAATATCTTTTCATAGGACAGTCCCATCACAGAACCAAAGATTCCCCACAGTGCAGAAAGAGGCCATTTGATCCAAGTCTGCAACAACCCTCTGAAAAAGATCTTGCCCAGGGCCATCCTATCCCCACAATTACCATGGCTAACCCACCTCTTCTGGACATTTGGGGCAATTTAGCATGGCCAATCAACCTAACTTGCACATTTTTGGACTGCAGGAGGAAACCAAAGCACTCGGTGGAAACCTACGCAGACAAGGGGTGAATGTGCAAACTCCACACAGACAGTCACCTCAGGCTAGAATTGAACCTGGGTCCCTGGTGCTATGAAGCAACAATGCTAACCATTGTGTCTCCTTATCTCATCTTAGGAACAAGTCTGGTAGATTTTCATTGCATTCCCTCTATGGCAATAATTTTTTTCCTGAGATAAGGAAACCAAACCTGTATACGCTTCTCCAGGTGCAGTCTAAACAAGCTCCTGTACAAGTGAAGCAAGACTTCACTCCGCCTCTGCTCAAATCTGTACTTAAATCCTCTTCCAATAAAGTCTAACATCCTATTTACCTTTCTAATACCTTGCTATACCTGCATGTTAGCCTTCAGTGACTTATTGACAAGGACACCTAGGTTCTTTTGCACATCTACCCTTCCCAACTTCTCAGCATTTAAGAAATACTCTGCACATCTGTTTCTCCTACCAAAATGGATAGCCTTTGTCCACATTGTGTTCCATCTGCCATGTTATAGTCCATTTAGTAAGCCTGACCAAATCCTCCTGAAGCCACTTTATATCTTTCTCACAACTAACAGTCCCACTCAACTAGATATCATCCATAAATTTGGAAATATTACATTTGATTTTCCAAATCATTGGTATCTCTTGTGAAAGGTTGAGGCCCACATATGGATTCTCCTAGTCACAGTCCGTCAATGCAAAAATTACCTAATTATTCCACTCTCTGTTTTGTGTTACCAGTCATTATTCCACACCAGTATGTTATTTATTATCCCATGTGCTTTAATTTTTCTAAACAGCCTCTTGTGGGGACTGTATCAAAAGCCTTCTGAAAGACTAAGTGTATTACGTTCAACGGCTCTCATTCTTCAATTTTGTCCGTAACATATTTTAAAAAGTCAACAAATTCATCAAGCACAATTTTCCATTCACAAATACATGCTGACTACGCCCAATCAGGTTATTATCAACCTGGTGTCCATTTACTCCAGTCTTTATAATGGATTCTAATATTTTCCCTACGACTGATAAAAGGCTAACATATTTGTAGTCCCTGTTTCCTCTCTTGTTCCCTTTATAAATAGTGGGGAGACATTTGCTACCAGCCAATCTACAGGAATCATTACAGAACCTTTAAAATGTTGTAAGATAGTTGCCAATGCATCAGCTGTCTGTATAGCCATCTCCTTCAACACTCTGGGATATAGAATATTGGATAGTGGGATTTATCAAATTTCAGCTCCATTCTCTGGTACAAGAAGAAAAAACTCACAATTGTGGAAACAATATGCAAATTGCATTATACGATATACATGTAATTCAGCATGGAATTTAGATAACAGTTTTATGGGTTTGTTTGAAGTTCCTCTCTCCAATGCTTGAGCAGGGACATTAAAAAAATTGGGTTAAACTGGCTGATGTTCCTATCAAAATTGTTAAGAAAGGAATTTCAGGTAGAGACACTAAACATTCCTGTGTTAATATCTCAAGGTATCATTTCAGAGATCTGAGAAATGACTCAGCACTTTGTAAGTCCAGTCACTGAGGAACAAAGCAATTACCAAAGCAAGTAGAATTTAAGTAACAGCAGTGTACATGCTAAAAAAAACCCCAGTAATATTAGAACTGTAATGCTGTCTGACAAGACTGCACCTGGAGCACTGTGTTATATTTTGGTCCTACAAGTGGTACTGAAAGGAGTTAAGAAGCTGATCACTATTCTCAAGAAGACTGAACTATAAGGGAAGACTGGGGCAACTTGGTTTATTCAATCTTAAAGAGAGCAACTAAAAGAGAATTCCAAAGAGAAGTTTAAGCTATTGAAGGGTTAGAAAAGCACAATCTGGGACACAATCTCAAGTCATTCATTCTTACACAAAATTGCAGCCAGTATCTGGTGTTAACAACTTAACTCAAAAAGTTTGTCAGGGGTACAAAATGTCGACAGGAGACGCTGAACAGAATTTTGGATCAGGATCACAATATCAAGGTCAACTGGGGGACACAGTCTGGCACTGTAGTGAATAGTCACCTGGGATTGATTTTCAATTGGCTTCAAGTGGTCACAGAGGCTTGCCATACAATTAAGATAGCTGGTGGCTCTTGAAACTAAGAGGCTAATGGCATACCCTCCAGCACAGAGGAACCTGCAACCTACAGTTCAGGTAAGAAAAAGAAAATGTCTCGATTTTGAGGCACCCTATCCAGAACAGTTTGAAGTTTTAAATTAAAAATGGCCATTGTAACTGCCCACCACAGTGAAGGAGCCTGTGGTCAGGTAGTCAGTGAGGACCTCAAAGTCTGCCTGGAGTGCTGGCCCCCTGGTCTGCTACTACAAAGCAACCTCCAGAGAGCGGACCCAGCTCCTGACACCTTGGAAGACATGCAGGCTGACTGGACAATTCCAGTCAGCTTCTGACAATAGGCTTTAATAGGTCATTAATTCCCCTTTGACGATCAATCCTGCCTCCAGAAAAAAAAATGGGCTGGAAGTGGAATCCACAGTTTTCTTTTCATATATTCAGTTTTTTAATAAACTTCCCTTGGAGTGGTGGTGACATCATCGGAGGGGCTAAGGGCCAGAGTGGAGTGGGCTGGAGGCATGGAGCAGAGCAGGACAGCCAACACGCTGAAGGCCCAAAGCAGAGTGGGGTTGGCTGTTGGACCTGGGACTGGTGTGGGCAGTCAGCAGCTTGTGAGACCAGTTAAACCATGTGTGGAAGAGCCTGCATTGATCTATTGCAAGCCCTCTATTTCTTTTTAACTTTATTTCTTACTTTTCTAACTTCTACTTTGAATATTTGTAAGATAATGCAACTTTTTTCTTTATTTCTCTATTTTGTATCTAAGATTGATACTTAGATATTTTGTATCTCAGATGGCACCATGTGTGGCGACATGTTTTCACTATACTCCTGTAATGCTGTTCTTGAGTACACATGACAATAAACTTTATTCAATAAGTGAATACTGCAAGTAAACTAGCCCACCAGCTGACAGCATAAACTTTTAAGTCCACACATCTCCAGATTTTCCCCTTTTGGAGGAAAACATCTTCCACTCTGCATCATGTCATTTTCAAATATTTGCTCAGACTCTCAGCATACAGACAGAGACGAAAACAGAGACATCCTTCAGTAAGAAGAGACACAAACAGATGAGCCTCTGAACCTGGATGCAATCTACTAACAAGAATGTAAACTCCAGAAAGTCTTCACTTCTGGAAATCCATTACCAAACAGTATCACCAATGTCGTAACAAACTGGCGAGAAATGCCGCTGATCTTTAAAAACATGGTTCCTTCAGTGTAACAATCTCATGTTAACCACCAGAAGAGCTGCAAGTTAACTGTTACATGTATTCTTTACGATAGTTTACGATCTTATATTCAAATTATTGGAAAGCAAAATTAAAAATTTTGTGTGACCTCCAGGCCCTTATGCGGAGAGGTGTAAAATATTGCACTCTAATAAATGTATCTGCAATAGAATTTTTTTTTCTGAGGCCAATTTGACAGCAAATTTGACTTCTGAAAAATTCCTTTCTCTATCTCTCTGAGAAAACACTGTCACTTTAATTATCTGAAAAGAATAATATGCAATATTTTGATAGATTTATTCAATTAATGTCCAGTATAAATATTCTCAGAGGTGTAAACACAGACATCACAAATCCCAAGAAATGTTTCTTTAAAGTCAAATTTTGAGATTGGTATGAACAAATCAAGCCAGGTTTTTTTTTGTCATTGCTCCAATTCTGCTTTTTTCTAATAACTATAAGCTCAACCATGCTTCTTGCCATAGCAATTCCACATCATTACTGGACTAACTCTAACTTTCAGCATGAAATTCCACATTATTAATCACAAATCAACTCACTTCCTCAAATTTCTCTACAATAACAGTTCCATGTGTTATGGTGCCACATATAGTTATCCCTGAACAGATCAAGATTTATAAAGCTGATGTGATGGAAATTTTGGCAAACATTAAGATTGATAAGTCCTCAGGGCCAGACCAGCTTTATCCTAGATTGCTCTAGGAAGCAAGAAAGGAGATTACTAAGGCATTGGTGAAGATCTTTGCTTCCTCACTCTTCACAGGAGTTGTACCAGAGGATTGGAGGGAGGTGAATGTTGTTCCTCTCTTCAAGATGGGTAATTGGGAAATCCCTGGCAATTACAAACTAGTCGGTCTTACGTCTGTGGTCAGCAAGGGTTTGGAAAGAATTCTGAGGGATAGGATTTATGACTATTTGGAAAAGCATAGCATGATTAAAGGCAGTCAGCATGTGTTATGAGGGGTAGGTCATGCCTCATAAATCTTATTGAGTTCTTTGAGGAAGTGACGAGACAGGTCAACGAAGGTTGAGCAATGGATGTAGGGTATATATGGACTTCAGCAAGGCATTTGATAAGGTTCCCCACAGTAGGCTCATTCATAAAGTCAGGAGGTATGGGATACAGGGAAATTGGCTGTCTGGATTCAGAATTGATTGGCTGACAGAAGGCAGAGAGTGGTTGTAGATGGAAAGTGGCACAGTGGCTCAGTGGTTAGCACTGTTGCCTCACAGCACCAGGGTCCCAGGTTTGATTCCAGCCTTGGGTGACTGTCTGTGTGGAGTTTTCACATTCTCCCTGTGTCTGTGTGGGTTTCCTCCCACAATCCAAAGAGGTGCAGGGCAGGTGCATTGGCCTTGCTAAATTGCCCATAGTGTTAGGTGCATTAGTCAGAGGGGAAATGGGTCTGGTGGGTAGCTCTTCGGAGGGTCAGTGTGGACTGGTTGGGCCAAAGGGCCTGTTTCCACACTGTAGGGAATCTAATCTATTCTGCCGAAAGGTCAGCGGTGAGTGATGGCCCTGTTATTGGGCCTCTGCTTTGTGTGGTTTTTATTAATGACTTGGATGAGGAGGTTGAGGGGTAGGTTAGTAAATTTGCCGATAATAGAAAGGTTGGAGCTACCGTTGATAGTATTGAGGGCTATTGCAGGCTGCAGTGCGACATAGACAGGATACAGAGCTGAGCTGAGAAATGGCAGATGGAGTTCAACCTGGATAAATGCAAAGTGATGCATTTTGGAAGGTTGAACTTGAATGCTGAATATAGGTTTAAAGACAGGATTCTTGGCAGTGTGGAGGAACAGAGGGATCTTGGTGTTCAAGTGCATGGATCCCTCAAAGTTGCCACCCGAGTGGATAGGGTTGTTAAGAAAGTGTATGGTGTTTTAGCTTTCATTAACAGGGCAATCAAGTTTAAGAGCCGTGAGGTTTTGCTGCAGCTCTACAAAACCCTGGTGAGACCACACTTGTATTATTGTGTCCAGTTCTGGTCATCCTATTATAGGAAAGATATGGAGGCTTTAGAGACAGTGCAAAGAAGGTTAACCAGGATGCTACCTGGACTGGAAGGCTTGTCTTATGAAGAGAGGTTGACTAAACTCGGACTTTTCTCTCTGGAGAGAAGGAGGAAGAGAGGTAACCTGATCAAGGTATACAAGGTAATAAGAGGCATGGATAAAGTCGACAGACTTTTCCCCAGGGCAGGACTGACTGGCATGAGGAGCCATAGTTTTAAGGTGTAAGGAGGAAGATATAGAGGAGACATCAGAGGTAGGTTCTTTACACAGAGAGTTGTGAATGCATGGAATGTGTTGCCAGCGGTGGTGGTGGAAGCAGAGTCATTAGGGGCATTTAAGTATCTGCTGGACACGCATGCGGACTGCAGTGAACTGAGGGGTGTGTAACTTAGCTTATTTTACTTTAAATTAGGATAAATCTTTGGCACAACATTGTGGGCCAAAGGACCTGTTCTGTGCTGTACTTTTCTATGTTCTATGTTCTACTTTCTTACTATTTACTATTAAATTATCTTTCCTTGTTAACACTCATTAGCAACTTTTTACGTTTCCTGCGTTCCTGCTGATCAAATGTCACCTGCATACCAACTATATCAGTGCTCGAAATTTTGTCATTTCATCATCAGAATTTACAATAATTATTTATAAGATGTGAGGAAGAAGGATTTGTTTAGTTCCTTTATAAATACTTCATAATTCTAATAATACTTCATAACTGCTGTTAGTGAGATTTTCCAGTGAAACAGTGCTGCCAAATTCAGAGAAAAGTTTTTTTTAAAGTAGGAATTGAAAGATGTTCACATGCCTCACAAAATCAAATTCTCTTTGCAATCAATAAACGTTGTTTCATACAGTCCTGGGGTCCTCAATTAGTAGTTTTCAACAAACAATGAAATCTCTTGTCCTTATTTCTCATTTAAATTCTGCTTGGTCTTCCACTTATACTCCTTACTTTTATCCTCAGCTTTCCAAGAACTGTATCCATTAGCATTTTGTTTGCATAATCTAGCCAAATGTTCAGCTTTTTTTTGGATTCCATGAGACCCTTCTCATCCAGTTCATGCAATAATGTGGAATGCTCAAAGGGAGTACCCTCCTTGCAACTTTCATTTCTCTAATTTGCAACATGCCAAGCTTCAGGGAAAGTTTTATTTTTTCAATCTGAAGACATGAACAGAAAGGCAAAAACCACAAAGGGAAATGTAGAAAATGCCAGCTGCCAAAAAATAGTAAGCCTGAGACACTCCATCACAGACGACACATCAATTTATGTACTGCAGCAGAACTTCCACTGAACTTGGAAAATACAGTGTGAGGCACTACTTATGTAATTTCACATTGGACATTGTGAAAAACTGGATCTGCCAAAAGCAGAGTCACGTGAAATTTAACTTATGATTTCACATTTAGTAGTCCTTGCATTGATTAGTCCATTACCATTTCAGGGATATCAATAATTCCTCAAATTCTCAAATTGAGGTTTTAGATGTGAATTCAGCCAAGTGCAGAACTGTTTTCTGGTTGTGTTTACACCTCTGGGTTAAAAATTGGATAAGGTTCATTGTCAAGCACAGGGATAACAATGCCTGCCCAATCATCCTGTACCCAATGGATATGATGCAAGGAACACAACTTTTTTGTTGTTTAATGATCTTCATGCTGGTGGCATGTAGCCCAGTGCGAAAACATGCAGCTAAGTGGCTGCATCTTAGCAGGGGGCACAGGCACAAACAAGCCCAGCATAATTAAGCTACTAGAAAAGCAAAATATAGCTGATGATGGAAATCTGAAACAGACACAGCAAATGCTGGAGAAACTCCACAGGTCTGGATGCACCTGTGGAGTTTGAAACAGTTAGTATTTTCAGTCCAGTATCACTCTCTTTCAGAATCCAGTTGAATAATTAATTCACTGTCACTTCTCTCCAAGGTATGCCCATCTTGAAGAAGTTCTGCTCTTCTCTCCAACAACATATTCTCCTTCATTGCTTTCTATTTCTTTTCTAGTGTTTGATAGAATTATAGTTACAAGAAGATTCATTTGGACTCAAAATGTTAACGTTGTGTCGTTCTCCACACATGCTGCCAGACCCACTGAGTTTATCAAGGGTATTCTGTGTTTGTTACCAATTAAACTGGTCAGCACTTCTTTAGCCAGCTTGCAACTTTGAAAGATGAGGTGCATTTTCATTGCTACAGATGTTGGAAATGAATTGCAAAGATTTTAGCAGGAAGAGTTTGAATCAATGGAGCAACAGATCAGAGAGTTCTCCCAGGTTCTCTGATGCAGTACTGGACACTATAGTTCAGAAAGTGGAAGTAGATCATATTTCTGACTGAGCCAGGAGGCTGTCCAGTCATGCAATGTGAATGTAATGGGTACAAATAAGTCCCGAGGTCAATGCCAGCAATCGAGCAGCACCAAGCACCTGGTTACAATGTTGGAAAAAGTCCAGTTACTTCATACAAGTAAATATTTTAGCAAATACACCTTCAAATGACAACATCTACCCACTGCACAACCAACCTCACACAATGCACCATACCATAACATTCACTGATCAAAAACCTCTAGCAAAGAGGACAAATGTCCGGCATTCACAACCTCCATCTCATCCTCACACACTTATCACAGCAAACAAGTGTGCGTGCACACTTACGCACATACACACAGACACAGTCATTACCTGCAGGAGAAAGTGGGAAACAACAAGAGCCAGCAGTAATGAATCAGTGGGGTGCAGGAATGCCATAAGACCTCATCACTGTTAGGAAGACAATATTCAATGTTATTGCTGTATCTGTCAATGAGTCTGTGGCAACTGACCTTAGTGATACTACTCAGGATGGCACTATGTTCCTGCCTTTTACCTAAGGAAAAGGCAATATATCCTTTTTAATGTGATAGACTTAGAAATGTTTGATCTGTCCATGTATATGAATCGCACAAAGTTAATATGTTGGTACAACAAGCAATTAGGAAGGAAATGGTTGTCAGCTTTTGTGCAGAAGGATTGAAATATACTAAGACCTCAGTTCTAGATGCATTCTGTGATATCACAACTAAATGAATCATAGGAATCAGTACTAAAGTCTCAGGTGGGTTCATTCAGACATTCCCCACACAGAAAAATCAATATGTATGTTGAAATACCGTATAGTAAATATATAGTACTGTACATACCTGACTAAAATATTTTGTAAAACAAAATAACTCACTAAATATAAAAGTGATACATTATAATTCAAACATGATAATACTCATCAATCTCTGTCTTCTTAATCAGGACCTTCATTTTAGGGATGATTTGTTTCCTTTCCAATTCGATAGGTTCTGAGATGGCTGATAAGTCCAAACACAGCTATTGTACATATGGAACAGGTGATGCTGCGAGGATCAGTTAGGTACATTGTTTGAAGGTTTTTACACTCTGCCACTTTGACTTTGCCTCCAAACACTCCGTGTTTGATGTCATCGTGAATAAACTTTCTCCCAGTTTAGTTGGCCAGCATGTAGAAATGTTTGACTTTTTAGGGATGCTTTGAAGTCATAGAACAGAATCCCTACAGTGTGGAAGCAGACCATTTGGTCCATCGAGTCCACACCAATCCTCCAAAGAGCATCACGCCCAGACACAGCCCCGATCCCTTAACCCCTGCATTCCTCATGGCTAATCCACCTAGCCTGCACACTATGGTCAATTTAGCATGTCCAATCAACCTAACCTGTGCATCTTTGGACTGTGGGAGGAAACCAGAGCACTCAGCAGAAACCCACACAAACACTGAGAGAATGTGCAAACTCCACACAGACAGTCGCCTGAGGCTGGAATCGACCCCAGATCTCTGGAGCTGTGAGGCAGCAGCGCTAACCACTGAGCCAAAAGTATTTTAATGTTGGTGGCTTTGAGCGATGAGCACCTCAACATTAAAGTATGTTTGTTTGTCACCGCCAGTAAATGCCTGTTTCATTGACTTCTGCCTTATTTGATGGAAATTTGTAGAAAGGTCAGACTTGGGGCTCCACAATTAGTCAAAAGATTTTAGAATCAAGCTCCGAAAGTGTAAATATTGCATCTTATATTTTTCACCCAAACAATTCCTGAGACAAGAAAATCAATTTTACCATGTACAATAGCAAATAGGTCTCACTGCTTTCATGGATTTTAAATGGCTTCTCTCCCTTACTTTTTGTGAAACTCTACAACATACACACTTGGGCCTCCAAAATAAAAATTAACTTAGAGTTAAGTACTGAACCTCTTCTGCATAAAATGACCAACATGGCCTCAATTTCTATCTTTCAAGAAAATCTTGTTTGTTTGGATATTCTTTGTTGAGAACCTTGCTTTGGAGCCTCCTCAAGGGTGAACGAACTCCTCTCGTAGCTTCAAAATTGTGTCAGTTGAGTCATGGGCCCCAAAGTCACATCAATGCAAATTGCTGATGTGAAATAATACAAAATTGCACATGCAACAATGCAAAATAACATTTGTTAAGTCAAATTTGAAGATGCAATTAGAAATGCCAGCCCCAAAATGCCACCCTCAGGCAGCATGGTCGCACAGCAGTTAGCACTGCTGCCTCACAAAAGCAGGGACACGAATCTGATTCCAGCCTTGGGTAATTGTCCGTGTTGTGTCTGCACATTCTCCCCCTGTCTGCATGGGTTTCTTCCGGGTGCTCCAATTTCCTCTCACAGTCCAAAGATGTGCTGGGTAGGTGGACTGGCCACGCTAAATTCCCCATAGTGTTCAGGAATGTGCAGGCGAGGTGGATTAGCTGTGGGAAATGCAAGGTTATGGGAATAGGGTGGGGGCGAGGTAGGTATGGGTGGAATGCTCTTCAGAAGGTTGGTGCTAAATGGCCGAATGGCCTCCATTTGCACTGCAGGGATTCTATGATTCCAGCTTCCTGTCATGCTGGAACCTGAGAGAGTGCAATTTTAGCAAACTGGCAACACTTCAGTATGAAAGAACTGGTGTTAAATTCTCTGACAACATAGTACACAATACTTTCACTAACTCAGCAGCCACAGTAGAAGGTGAAAAGCACCTCAGTTGCAACCTTAAATAATTATAATTTTAAATATCTCTGCTGGGTGAATGCTCCTCTCATGTGGTTAGATATATGGCAACTACACATATAAAAGAGGGTGACAAGGTCCAAAATGGCAGCTTGTGCCTCAAATCAGTGTTGACTGAAATCCCACCCTACAGTCACATGCTGCCTGCACACGCACAGAATGCCTGCCCTTTCATCCTTCAAAAACATGGGGATGACTGCGCACTAAAGTTGACTGCGGTTACCAATCGCTGACATTGGTTTTCTCTCCCAACTCCAGTAGCACCAAAATCAGCAGCATTTTTGAACTCAACATTATTCAGTACAAAATTAAATAGAAACATCTGCCAGGCACGTTGCAATGTGTTTCCCTGGTTTCATCAACGGAAATTTCTAGTAGCAGCTTATCAACAGATTTCTGGCAGGAAAAAACACATGCTGCTAATCTCACATTGGGACAAGTATACGAGCTAATTATAGAATTGTAACAGAAGCAGTCATGGAAAAAACTGTAGCCTGAAGCTTATGGAGTAATTTTATGTCTTCATACTGCTAACCCCACAGGCGTATTAATTTGTTGTGGATTTTAACTCTGATCCCATTTTAGGTGGATGTGTAGAAGTGGGAGTCAGAAATGTAACTAATGGTCAATTGACAACCAGGTTATTTTAATTCCTAGACCTCATTCTAATTATGCTAGTTACCTTCCCACTTGTTCTGACCAGGAAATTGGTGGAAAACAATGGAAAACCACGTGGCCCATAGAACGCCCACCAAAGCCAAGTTGGTCATGGGACTGAGTGCTATTGTTGTGTTGAAGGTTCTTATGCTGATATTGTGGTAATGTCACTGGACTGGTAATCTAGAGATCCAGGCTAATGGCCGGGAGACATATGTTTAAATCTTACTATGGCAGCATGTGGATTTTAAATTTAAATAATGATTCTGGACTGTAAAGCTATCCTCAAAACTCATCTGGTTCACCCTCTAGGGAAGGAAACCTGCCAACCTTACCCAGGCTGGCCTACATATGACTTCAAATTCATAGCAATGTAGTCAACTCTGAACTGCCCTCTGAAATAAGAGATGAGCAACAAATCATGGACTTGCCTGTGACCCCCAGATCCCATGATAGAATGAAGGGAGAAAATGCATTTGTCCATGGCAGTAATGATAGGAGTGACCATTGCAGAGTCACTGTGGAGAATACATCTCACTTTCACACTGAGGACATTTCATTGTGTTGTGTAAAACTGCCACCATGCTCAATGGTGTGAATTCAGAATAGATCTTGCGGCTCAAAACTAGATATCCATGACATGATATGAACCATCTGCAACAGAATAATTGTATTCCACCATAATCTAGTCACATGGCTCAGCATCATTTTCACTCTGTCATTACTGCCAAAACCTACAACACAGGTCTGCATATTGCCTAAACACTGAAACACATACTACAGCTGGAAAAGGCAACCCAATAATCAACAAATCAGATCCAAGCTTTGCAGTCCAGCAATGTCTGGTTAAGGATGGTGATAGACACTTAAACAATTCGTGAAGAGAACCAGTTTCATGAACATCCTCATTGTGAATGAAACCAGTGGAAACATTAAGGTAAGTATTTACAACCAGCTCCAGTCAAAAGTGCCACATCTTCAGCTTCCCCCTGAAATTCCCACAACAGCAGTAATTAACCTTAAGCTATTTTACATGATATCAAGAAATGGCCAAGCACCAACAAAATTCTAGCTTTTGAGGGAACATTGGTCTTATAGAACTAGCCACACATCTAGTCAATCTAGTCAATCTGTCACAATACAGCTACAACACTGACATCTACCAGACAAAGCAGAAACTGCAAAAGGCAGGACAGACCCAATCTGGCTATCAGCAACACAGCATGACGCACCTGGATAATGCACTTGAAATCAAACCCAACTATGCAAGGAGTCATGATTAAATGATTAAACGAATGCATTGCCCCAGTTATTCTCAACTGTTTAACTGGTTTAAAGTATTATGCATGTTAGGGTTTACTCATTGTAAGAAATTAGGCATACATTGTAATTAAACTATTTTTAGCCAACAAAAAAGGCATGTATTGCTAATTTATAACTCTATAACTTAAATTCTACCTTCAGGAGTTTATTGAATAAGGAAATCAGGAGAGCAAAAGGAGGCATGAGATAACTTTGACTGAAAAGATCAGGGTGAAGCCAAAGATATTTTTTGAGTGTATTAAAGAAAAATAGAATAATTAGAAAGAGAATAGGACCTCTCAAGGACCAATATGGACTTGTATGTGTGAAATCATAGGGGATGGGCAAGGTCCTCAATGAATATTTCTCCTCTGTGTTTACCATGGAGAAAGAATGGGGATGTTAGTGGTGATATCTTGGAGACAGTTCATTTCACAGTGGAGGAGGTGTTGGATGTATTAGAATGTATGAAGATGGATAAATCTCCTGGCCCTGATTAGCCATGGTTGAGGTCCTAGAAGATTGGAGGGTAGTGAATGTTGTGCTTTTATTCAAGGAAGGACTGCAAAGAAAACCCTGAGAACTATATAACTGTAAGCCTAACATCTGTGGTAGGTGAGTTACTTGAGAAGATAATGAACATAAGAAATACATGCATTTGGAAAGAAAGGGTTAGATTAGGAGTCAGCATGGTTTTGTGTGTGGGAGAATATGACTCACAAAATTTGTTAGAATTCTTTGATGAAGTGACCAGGAAGGTTGACAAGGGCAGGGGTGGGGGGGGGGGTAGATGTCATCTAAATGGATTTCAGTAAGGCCTTTGATAAGGTTCCACATAGTAAGCTACTCTGGAAGGTTACATCGCATGGAATCTTGAGAGACTTGGCACAATTGGCCTGAAGGTAGGAAGCAGAGGGTAGTCGTGGAAGGATGCTTGTCAGACTGGAGGCCTGTGACTAGTGGTGTGCCTCAGTAGAGGGTGCTTCGCCCATTGTTGTTTGTTATCTATGTCAATGATTTGGATGAGAGTGTACAAGACATGATTAGTAAGTTTGCAGATGACCTTAAAATAGGCAGTGTTGTGGATGGTGAGGAAGATTATCGGAAATTGCAATAGGACCTTGATCAGCTGGGGAAGTGAGGTGAAAAATGGCAAATGGAGTTTAATATTGATATGTTAGGGAAGTTATGTTGCAGTTGTACGGGACGTTGGTGATGCTGCACTTGAAGTATTGTGTTCAATTTTGGTCACCTTGTTATAGGAAGGATGTTACTGAACTTGAAACAGTGCAGAAGAAATTTACAAGTTTATTGCCAGGGCTCAAAGGACTGAGTTATAGGGAGAGATTGGACAAGCCAGGGCGTTTTTCTTTAGAGAGTAGGAGAGTGACGGGGGAAAGTGTATAAGATCATGAGAGGCATGGATCAGGCAAATGCATTCAGGCTTTTCCCCAGGGTTGGCGAATTGGGGACCAGAGGGCATCAGTTTAAGGTTAGAGGGGAAAGAATAAAAGGGAACCTGAGGAGCAACTTTTTTTTACACAGGGGATGGTATGCATTTGAAATGAGCAGCCAGTGGAAGTGCTTGAGGTGGGTACATTAACAACATTTAAAAGGCATTTAGACAAATACATAGATTAGAAAGATTTAGAAGGATTTGGGCCAAGAGCAGGGAAATGGGGTTAGCATGGATTTTGGTCAGCATGGACTGTTTGGGCTGAAGTACCTGTCACCATGCCATAGGATTCTGTGATTCTCTACGATTCTATGACGAGACAGGGTAAATGGAGGAAGGATATTCCTGATGACAGGAGAGTCCAGAACCAGGGTCACAATCTAAGGATATGGGGTAGGTCATTTGGGGTTGCATTGAAGAGAAATCCAGAGTGATGAGCCTGTGGAATTCTCTGCCACAGAAAGTAAATGAGTGTAAAACATGTTCTAAGAAGGAGTTTGATATTGTTCTTATGACAAAAAGGGTCAAAGGATATGGAACAAAAGCAAGTACAGGTATTCAGTAGGGTGATCAACTCTGATCATTTTGGATGCTGGAACAAGCTTGAAGGGCCAAATAGCCTACTCCTCTTTTTGATGTTTCCATGTTCCAAAATGCTGTCAATAGCTCAACACAGGAACATCGACTGTCCCATCACAACTTGGAGCAGTGTGGATTAGTTCAAGGCAATATTTCTTATAAACTTACAGATGTTTACACCGGAGAAGGAGGCCATCAGTCAATAAATATCTGACTTCATTAATCCAATTTTCTAGCTTTTGGCCCTATCCTGAAGGAGGTGAATATTTAAATGCTGCTTAAATGTCATCAGAGTTTCTTTTGGCCAATGAGTTCCAGATCCTACCACATTTTCCTCAATTTCCCTTCTTAGCTTTCTATCTCCTAGCACAAACATATGCCCCTCCCTGATTATTGACTCCTGTACTAAATGGAAATGTGCCTTCCTGTCCACCCTTTCTATGCCCATCATAATCTTATACAACTTTATCAGAGCCCCTCTCAAACTTCACTGTTCCAAGGAAAACAACCAGCCAAACAGTGTCTTGGTAAATCTCTTCTGCATCCTCTTTAGTGCAATGATAGCTTTTCTCTAGTGTGGTAACCAGTAATGAATACAGCACTTCAATTGTGTCCTACCAGTGTTTGGTAAAGTTATTCTTGCCTCCCTCTTCCAATAGACTGCAGCTTTGTCAGCAAGGCAGAGCCACATCCAGTGGTGGCCATTGCTGGGATTTGGCCAGAACCCAAAGTAGAACAGCTTATGGAAAACAAAATCAAGGTAAGTCCAAGGTATCAGCAGAGAGGCCACAGCAAGGGGTAAGGGTGAGGAAGGAATGTGGGGAGGGTTGAAAGGAAAATATGATCTTGGGAGCTGGTGCCTTTGATAAGTATAGGGTCCCCACTTTCTTGTCCAACATCAGCTTGCCTTGTAAAGTATCTGAGTTACTCACATCCCATGGACCTCCCTGTACCATGGTTAAAATAGCAGAGAGGGTGAGATGAAGCCTATAAATTGCAATTAGTTGTCAACTCTTGTAAAATAGGAAACAGGTCAGAGGTGAGCAGGAAAGAGGTCTGCCATTTGCATTTCAGGCATGCTGACAGAGGGTCAGAAATTCCAGACCCTTGATTCTGTTATCAGCTTTTAAATTCTAAAGAAGTAATCACTTCAACTAAATTGTTTTATTATTTCAAGATTAAAATTGGTTTAGACACTGATTATTTTAACATTTCTTCCTTTAGAATTAATAAGGAATCATGGTGGTGGATATTCAATGTTACTAGTTACGCACTCAGGAGGAATTTTCCTTACTCCACCCACTCCCACCTAATACACATAGTCTAGACAATGGAAAATCTACTGTTACCTCAGTAGACCCAGCATAGATGGTGTGAAATCTCCCTTTCCCCCACGACACACACCACTAATCGTCAATTCCATTGACATCAACAATTAGACAACCATTTATTAGTACATTCTGTCAGTAAATTGTTAACAGAACCATGACAGGATTGAATGTACTAACTGATCAATACTTTGTTCGCTGATAGAAAATGGTGTTTCATCAGTACCCGATCAATTGAACATCATACTTGTTAAGTAGTATATTGTTTGCATTAAGTATATTTGTATATATTAGGCACATTGATGTTTTTTCTACACTAATGTATGTTTTATTCAATAACTAAGTACAAAGCATATTGATCTTTCCCAGTGTTATTTGTTACACTTGCTTGGCATGAATTATAAACAACAAATCAAAGACTGCATGTTCATGCATATTATAACATAATTTTAGGAGATTTTAATTATCCTAAATAGATAAGGCCTTAGGAAAGATTAACGGAATTGTCATCCTTCCAGCTTTGATTTTTGTAACATGACAGGCCTGAAGACCAGTGTCTGTGTTGCAAAACAATGACTCAAGCTCCAACTTTACCCACTGAATGATGTTACCCCAAGCATTCAAGCAGCAATCCAGATCCACAAACTCAGGAAGTGGATAATAGCCAGAAAAAGGGAACATCACATTGTGACACACACTGGGCAGGAAGAGGTAGCTATCCCTTTCAAAGTTGATAGTTGGGATTTTGATGAGATGATGGCAGAGGGGGTGGGTGGAGGTTAGGTCAGCTGAGGAGCCCAAATAGCAGGATCCCAGAGGTCCAACTTTTATGATGAGCAATAAAGGGACCATTAACCCCTTGTACAAGCAGTGGTTTCCATTTACATAGTGGCAACAGTGCATACGTGGGAGGAGTCGAGCTGTATCTGCAGCTCAATGTAAGATATTTTCAGTTATGTGCAGAGCAGCATGCACAATGCAACAGTTTAGGGGTTGTCCAGTTTAGGGGGGAAGATTGTGTAACTGGCCAGAGTTATCATTACGTCCAGAGTGAGAGCTATGACATTTAGACAGTTTCCTTGGAAGAAACCTTAACAGCACCATAGTTCAGAGCTTTCCAAGCTTTATTGTAATGATCTGGTTTTCAATGACAGCATTTTGGTGAATAAGACAGCATATCAGCAAGTACCTATTCTCTAAGTGCTGCTCCTCTGAAAGACCTGCAACCAAAGGAAGGGACCTAGCCAGTAATTATGAAGATGGGGATTTCCTTGGGAATGGAAGTACTTTGCAGCATGCTACAAATGATACACTTCTCCAGCAGCACTTTAGTATTCTCGGTAGAAAGAGCGGTCAATTAAATGAAATTAGCAAACTTTACAATGGGTAACTAATTCATTCTTGTCAGTTACACCTAGGTAGCACAGACGGAAGTCACCTCCAAACAAATCAAAGAAAGTTTCAGTCATCTCTAGCCCAAAATACATCTTGAGTTTTAACAGAAATGGCAGACCAACCATCACTACAGCAGTATATCTTCTCTTTCCTATCTCCTAACGCAACTTATTAGCAAGTCCCAGAGTCTTCCCAGTGCTCAAAAAATTTGCAATAAAGTGCCAGCAATAAATTGTTGGATTCAGCAGGGCATACTTGTTCTAGCTGTCTCTCCGGATCTTTTCAGCATCAAATTATTTCTGGTTAATTTAAGTTGTGTTAAAATTTCTCATGCAATTTAAGTATGTTGAACCCTACTGTCTGAGCTAGCCCTTGGACCCACTCCCTGTAAAATTACACTTTTTGTTGAAATTACAGTATAATTGCGATCTTATAAAATGATTGGTTCTCTTATATGTATTTTAAGCCGCCCCTAAACTAACCTAAATTCCATGTGATTACAACTAATATAGCGGACAAGATATTCTGATGGCCTGATAATCGGTCCTGAAGCATAGGCTGACCATGCAGAAAGCTGACACGGCTGACTCCAAGGGATTAGCTTTGGAAATTGAAAACTCTGATGGGCTGTTTCACAGCATCTTGAGCTCGCCAAAAAAAATCCCCTTAGAATCATCAAATCTCTACAGAGGCCATTCAGCCCAGTGAGTCTGCACTTACTGACCAAAGAGCATTCCACCCTACCCCCATAACTCTACATTTACCATAGTTCACCTACCCTAGAATGCACACTACAAGGAAATTAAGCATGGCCAATCCACCCAACCTGCACACCTTTGGACTGTGGAGTGAAACTGGAGCACCTGAAGGGAACCACACAAACAGGGGGAGAACATGCAATCTCCACACAGGCAGTCACCCAAGGCTGGAATTTTGTTTTGCAAAAATATACATTATTCATAAAAAGTTCTTTATGTACATACACACTGACTAAAGCAGCTCAGCTTTGTACATTCTCTGCATATTGAGAACAAACAAACATTGTGGTTTGACTTTCTCTATAGTTCAACAAACCCAAAGGCATTTTTAAATTATACAAAGTACTATTGACATGTATTTGAGGCATTGGGAAGGTCCAATAACTGAATGGATCCCCATTATACTTTGACAGAAAGACCTCATACAGTGATCTTTCCCCACTGTGCCTTGGTGGTGGCTGCTCCAAGTTTTAGTGCATCCCTCAGCACATAGTCCTGCACCTTGGAATGTGCCAGACCACAATATCCAGTTAAGGTCAACTCTTTGCACTGAAAGACCAACAAGTTTCAGCCAGACCAAAGAGTGTCATTCACCAAGGGGATGGTCTTCCAGGTGCAGTCGAAGTTTGTTTTGGTGTGCATCTCAGGGAACAACCTTTCAAGCAGAATCCTGCATCAAAGAGCTACAAACAAGGACAAACCTTGACAAAAAACTACCACACACAAGGCTGAAATCAAACCCCGATCCTGGTACCGTGAAGGAGCAGTGCTAACCAGTGTGCTACTTAAAGCTGGGGAATTCAGATGAATTTGACTCATTTAAGCTTAATAATTACAGTCACAACCCTGGTGAGAACAGTACACTGGAAAATCAAACTCAACTATTCCGTGAGTTATACAATTCAGTTTCCTGACCCACAAGCCATAATCAGTAAAGATTGGGGGCAATATTTCATCATCACTAACACTGAACACTGGAGCTCCCCAGGGGTGCATACTCAGCCCCCTACTGTACTCACTGTATACCAATGACTGTGTCGCCAAATACCAGACTAATGCCATTTACAAGTTCACTGATGATACTACCATAGTCGGTTGAATCTCAGATGGCGACAAATACCCATTTGCCTGCACCTGTGTTTTTGTTTTTGCCGCTGTTTACCTATTATTTACTATCTATGCTACTTAATTATGTGCTCTGCATGTATTGCTCGCAACATGAAGCTTTTCACTCTGCCTCGGCACATGTGACAATAAGTTCAATTCAATTCAATTGTGATATGTGATCAATTTTATCTCTAGAACAGATAATACTTAATTGTGACCACAATCTAAGGTGAAAGAGACTCTGAGGAATGGCCATTGGACTTGAAATATTAACTCTGATTTCTCTTCACAGATGCTGCCAGACCTGCTAAGCTTTTCCAGCAACTTCTGTTTTTTTGGGAAAGAAACTCACATCAGGTTTCATCAACAACCAAGAAAACTTTAAAATTCAGTTCAGTACAAGTATATTGTCTTACATGTGACCATGTGGGTCATAAATATGTAAGTTAAATTACCACTCCTTTAAATCTAAATATACACACATTCATTCACAGAAAGGACAAACAGGATGTTTTTTTTCTATTTTACTTTTTCAGGAATATCATGAGTGAAAGATATATGCAAAAATGTATAAATTTTGCGGATCAGAATTCTAAATGAAAGGAATAAGGTGAGGTGGCTTCCTTACAACTGTTTGTTGCAATAATATCACAACATCATCTCAGTAAACTACACAATTAAGCACATTAGCTACACTTAATACATAAGCCTTTGGAAGGTAGCTGGGCATTCTTAAACCCAAATGTCATAACTCAACAAAAGCTGATATCTCTTTAGCTCTTGATGTTCACAGTACTTGCCCATACCTCTGCACGAACTAACACTCAGGAACTCCAACAGTCTTAACATCAGTGTAAGCTGACTCTGTTAACTTGCTTGCAACTATTTCTCAGCTTCAGCTAAAGAAATCATACTAAACACCTTTTTTCAATTATGCCATTCTTGAAGAAAATTTCAGCCACTCTAACGTGTGCTTGTGACATTACTGTGACCTTTAGTGATGGACTTTGGTTAGCCATTGCTCTGGTCGCCACATATGATGGAAAAATACCTTGAACTTGTTCCTGTAACCTCACTAAAACTTTCTTTAATAAAAATAAAAAGCTATAACATGCAAAACAAACAGGTCATTACATAGGAGTTAATAAACTCCATCTATGGATAATTTTTGAACAATTCCTACTCCCGCTATTCCAGATATTAATTCATATTTTAAGCACACTTTGTACAAAGGAATGGCTACATACTCTGCACTAATCCATTTGAGTCAAATTTTGACTTTCAATGCTCTATCAGAAGGAAAAACTAGGTCCTTCTCCAACAAATGAATTTGCATAGTTCCTATATCCATTATTATATTTACAGGCTTAGTTCTATGATTTAAAGTTATATTATCTCTCATCTCTCTCCTTTATATGTCTCATCTATTTTATTCACCTCTCCTGTATTCACAGCAGGATTTACCTTTGGTTCATAGTAGCAGTAAAAGTTAAGTTTGATCCATAGTATTTTTCTTTTGGATCCATTTTCCAGATTTATTGTTATGAAGCTCATTAAGTCCTAAGGGCTTCCATCACATGGTCCTGCATTATAAATGCAAGTGTCCCATTCTGTGACAACGGAAACACTTGGGGCTATGACTCTCACTTCCACCCTGAGCACCTTCCTTTCTAGTCTGAGGAGGAGATGTCAGCGTACTCCCAGCTGTCATCTCGTTAACATAATTTTTAATGTGTAATTCCTTTAAACACCACATGTAGGTGGCGTAAACAGCATATATACACAAAGAGAAAGATTATGTTATTGATAAGCAATGGAAGGCAGCAACCAATCTTAATGATGGTCCTGCAGCAAAAAGTTTATCAGGTTTTAATTTTTTTTTAATTAGTGCACAAAATAGATAAATGGAGGCTGACTCCCCCTTCTTCTGGCACAGGCCTTCCTACACTCTTACTTATGGCATTAGCATTTATCCCTGTTCCTACTGGGACCCCAGCTTCTGCCATGCCTCCTCAGTCCCCTTGTGAGCAACGTATGCGCTGGTGATGACATCACTATGCACAGAACATGCCATGTCATTGACACATGTGCAGTTACTTCCTGCTGCTGCAGCCAGCCAATGTCATGGGCCACAGCTATCCTTGCTTGATAGCCATTTTGATAGTATGGATAGTCACTCAAAAGTTTTACATGCGTCATACTTATCGTTTATTTCCTCTACAATTTTTAAGATACTCATCACTCTTCTTCCTGCAACGTCTAGTAGGATTTCCAAATATTTTTATCAATGTGTTCAAACACAACACTTCTGGAACAGGTCAATGGGCAAATTGCCAAAGTAATTATAACATAATACTCCTACTTTCTTTCAAACTCCAATCCTGATGCCAATAACACCTTCTTAAGATGATTATTACAGAAGTTAGGTCTTATAAAAAGAACACAATAATTTTTGGTTATGTAAACTCTAACTACATAGACTTTCAAAAACCAAAAACCAGTTGTTTTGTCATGTTCTATGTCCAGTTTCATTTGAGACTTTTTCATTGATGGCCTGCTCAAGAGAGTGTATGTCACTTGATAACATATCTGTGCTAATAAAGTGGTTATCCCAGCTATTTAACAGGGAATTATTACTCTTTTTATTGATTTCAGTAGGCCATCATCCCTAAATCTGAAGCAGGTACAGATATCAAGTTCAATAACGTTACTTTGGTTTTTATTATTTAAAGAATCTTGGCCACATTTTAATCAACCCTTTCCACATATGAATGTGAATTAACTGTCCAAAACAGTGCAATTACATGAGTTTGCAACTTAAGCATTCATTACTGGGCTGAAGCTTCTTGTAATGAGTACAACTCCCTTTGCCTGATCAGTATCAATATCTTCACCAAATCTTGCCTACTGTGAATAATGTTGAAAACCTGGCTTTTTCCAATTAGAACAATTAATTGCGTAATGATAACTTGAGCCGTATCTGGCGCAACACCTGATGAACATACCCCTTTCTTTACTGGAGATCATTCTTCCATTAAAGTTTCCCAGTTCATCTGTTTTAATTGCCAGAAATATCTCAATCATTTTATGAATGATTCTCCTTTCATCTTGATAATTTCAGCCTGTATTTGGGTGGTTTCGTATTGCTATTATCGGTGAATCCTCAGTTCTGTGTGTTGCTGCTGAATATCCCATTTAAGCCATGAAGGCTTTTTACAAAATAATTTTTTGAAGGATACTGAGTTCTATTCCAAAAGCATAGTCTTTTATGAAAACCTGACTCTAGTTAATATTAATGGCGGAATTGTATATAGCACTGAATGACGTGGGTTACAGTGATAAACTGGAAGAAATCACATGAAAAATCAAGTAACGATTTTCTCAACATCAGGAGTAACTGGTTGCATTTTCCAAGAGTTTTGTGTGTTGAGACAAGAGTCTTGCAAAGGAGCAGTGACAGAACTATTATTGAGGATTATTGCTTGTTATTATCTTCACTAGCTACAATTTGCACGCCAGTAATATGCAGCTTACTATCATACCATGGGGCAAATAGAAACCATATGCTGAGAATTTCTGACATGAACGTCAGAGTGGGTACCTGGTAATGCCAGCTTGCTGCTTGCTCTTTTGGAGTGCATCTTGGACACCGGGCACCACCATCACAGATCACGCCCTGTGGACAGCTTACTCACACAGCCGACATCCATGGACACTGGAACTTGACATCTTCTGGAGTCTCTGAACCATCATGATGCATCGTTTATCTACATACTTTTCACTTCAATGCTGCAGTTCAGGATGCACCACCAGCAATCATTGCAATGCTGCTACAAGGATACTTTACACACAGGGCCATGCACCCAGTTCCCAGCATAGTTAGTCAAAGACAGCCTCTAATATTTGTTCAGGGGCTTGAATACGGTCATTCAGCTAGTTCAGGTGGTCAGGCCCAATACCACCCCCTTATAGGGAATAAACAGCACCCTACCATCCATCCTGATTCTTTCAGGCATATTATGGGCCATTCTCACCTGCACTGAGACAAAGGCAGTGAATAAATGAAGTGAAAATAAGTGGTATAGTTGTTAGTGCTGGTGCATATAGGGGAAAGGTGCTGAGGTGTTCTGAGTGACAAGAGGAAGATGTAGAGGCTGTGCAGTGAATTGGATGGGGAGGGGTGAGTGAGGGAAGATGTTATATGCCATAGTGAGAGCAGATGAGCCATGATGAGATGTATGTACTGTAGCAAAGATATTGAGAATATGAGATAGCAATAAGAAGATGAGAAAGTGGAACCTACCCTGGCAGAACGTAGAAGGTCATTGACCTTCATCCTGCAGTGCGGTGCGTTCCTCCACATGGCTGAGAAAATACTGACTCAGGCGGCAACCTCTGACCAGATTGGCAAGGTCTGGCATAAGAGGCTGCAAAAAGGTTACGAATGTCACCTTGAAATTATGTTGTTAATGATCATTTATTCTTAAGGATTGCATGACAGTCCATGAAAACGTGGAGGACTAATACAAAAACAGGGAAAATATACCATGCTTCTTCATTCAAGTGTGTTAATCTTGGCTCATTTGCAGTACTTTTGCATCTGAAAAGAAGATGCGATTTCAAGCCCTAGTCTAGAGGCTTGGGTATTGTATACAGCATGTCACTCCAGTGCAATATTGAAGGAGTACAGCAATGATTAGAGGTGCTATCTCATAGCAAAGACTTTAACCATGGTTACATGTGTTCTCAGATGGATGAGAAACTTTTCATGGTGCAATGTGAAGATTAGCTTTCAATGAACACCACCAAACAAATGTTATCTGATCAATATTCTTATTGCTATTTGTAAGTTAGCAGCTAGATTAAAATGGTTATTACAGCACTTCAGGCTGTCCTATGTTCAGAGAAAGCCTAATATGAACTTACATTCTTTCTTTCTTTAATTTGAAAAGCAGTGCAACTGAAAAGTGGAAGTATAGAGTTGGATAAATACAGGAGAGAGACTGACTGATGGCACACACAGCTAAATAACCTGTCAATGTTTACTCCAGGCTCATGCATAAAGAAACACCATTTGGGTAGTAGCCCTTGTACAGCAATATTCCAATATGTCAAGGAAAAGGGGAAGAAAAAGTGAATTAAAAAAGTAATGTTTGCTGCTTGCAATCTCCAACTGTCTATGACCTGCAAGAGTTGAACAAAATGTGAATGAACAAAAAGTGTTAATATAATTACAATAAATTCACTTTTTAAAGGAATTAAGTATATTCCTTTCCGAACAGTAAGTCTGACTTAAGCGACAATGTAACTATACAGGTAGACGATCCTTCATCCGAAATTGTCGGGACCAGCTGTTTTTCGGAATTCGGAATTTTTCAGATTTCAGAACAAATGTAGCGCCTGCTGTAGGGTCCAGGGCAGCACCCCATAATCAAACATCAATACTGCTGCAAAAACATACGAATACTCACACTAAGTGGGATAATAAAAACTAGAAATACTACTAAGGTTTATTTATAGAATAATATACTGATAAATGAAATACATAGACCATAAATACTCAACAACATTTTATTTTCAGAAAAAACATTCCAAGAAAAGCATTCATTAAAATTTAAACATACACAGCTTCAACACTATGGCAGACAGCATTTTTAAAGACTTCTTCAAGTGTCATCTGTCTCATTAACATAGGTTTCTGTCTAAGCAATCTCTCTTTAAATGAGTAAATTGCCATAATCTCTTGCTCACTGATCAATGAATGTTGTTCAAGGCCAGCAATTAACTAATCACACATTTTCACCATCTCATCTATGGGGACTTTTTCAACCGTGTTCATTATGTCATCATCATCATCATCATCATCATCACTACTACCCTCACATGTATCTGTATTTAAAACCATTTCAGCAATTTTCCCATTGCTCAAGGAATGCACGACAGGAGCATCATTATGAATGTTTAGCATTTCTTCGATGTCAGCTTCCTGTAATTTATTTTCACTTTCGTCCGATAAACTTTGTGCGTAACTTACAAGGTTGGCTATCATCTTTTTCTCTTCAGTGACACAAAATCCTTCAAAGTCTTCATCTGTAGGTTCATTTACATGAAATATCGTTGTAGGTCAGAGTCTGTGCTGAGCATTTGTTAATGTTGATTTATCAACATCATTTCAAGCGTTAGCAACTGTGTAAATGACATCCTTAACACTAAACTCTTTCAGGAAGTCTTGGATTCCTACCTCTCTGTCGACTGCAACAAGCACACAGTTTAAAAAATAGTCTTTAAACTTGGTCACAAATTCCTTGGTCACAAGGCTGTAATACAGATGTCACATTAGGGGGCAAGTAAATGCCGAAAACATTATTTTTCACAAGATGTTTGACAGGAGGATGTACAGAGCAGTTGTCCAAGAACAATAAAATTTTACAGTTTTCTTCCTGTCCAGCTTGCCTACAATGAGCTTGTGCTGCTGGTACAAAGTGGTTACTGAACCAGTCGAAAATAAAAATTCTCTGGTTACCCATGCTTTGTTGATGCATAATAATGCACAGGCAAATTGTGTACACCTTTCAGACATCTCGGATGTTTGTTTTTCCCAATCACTGCCAATTTTATCTTGTGTGGGCCCGCAGCATTGACACACCCAAGAATAACATTCCTGATGAAGGGCTTTTGCCCGAAACGTCGATTTCGAAGCTACTTGGATGCTGCCTGAACTGCTGTGCTCTTCCAACACCACTAATCCAGAATCTGGTTTCCAGCATCTGCAGTCAATGTTTTTACACCCAAGAATAGTTAATCTGTCCTTAGTATCCTTAAAACCTGTTGGTGCTCTCTCATTAGCCGTAGTTAACGTTTTTCTCAGGACATAGCATCAGTAGAGCGCTGTTTCATCAGCATTGTAAATTTGTTCAGAACTAAGGCTTTGTTCAGATATCATCTTGGCAAATTCATCAATAAAATCTTCAGCTGCTTCATGTTCGACAGAAGCCTTTTCGCCACAGATTTTCAGATATTTTACACCATTACGCTTCTTAAATTTCTGCAGCCAACCTTCTGAATATTGACATTCACCTTTAATGTTCATTTCGTTATAATACTTCCTAACTTGTTTCATGACCAACAAACCAGCCATTGGCATACGTTCATTTCTTCTTTGTAGAATCCACTCCATCAATACACGGTTAAGATCGTCATTTTTTGCCCAATGTAGTGTTCCCTATTTTTTCATTAGTTTATGATCATCACTGTTATCATAAAACTTGTCTATCTGTTTAGTTAAATCATATACAGCGGTAGTTCCGACACCATATTCTTCAGCAAGATGCTGCACAAACAAACCATGATCATGCTTCTGCAATAACTCTACTTTCTACATTATTGATAATTTTTCATTGTTATGTATATGTGTACCTGCAGCTCTTTTTGGCATATTCACAGTGAAATTAAACAATTAAATACAGTGAAACAATTCACAATTGACGCCTGCCAGTGCTGGGCCATGCCGCCACATGGGTCAAGTGGGTGTGGCCTTCACCCACCAAAAAAACCTTGTTATGTTATGCAGGCATGACTGATGCTCCACACTCCACGAAAAAACTTCGGATTTCAGAGCTTTTTGGATTTTGGAACTTTGGATAAAGGATCGTCTTACCTGTACAATCTGAGCATTGACGTCTGAAGAATTTGAAGTTTAGATATGTGAAAAACATTGTTCTTGAGTGATTGAAAAAGACATGCTGCATTGGAAAAGCATAAGTAAAATTAATTCAATATGACGATGTGAAATGAGTGATTACAGAAAGAAGAAATGTTTGGAATGATATGTGTTTCAAAGAAACAGTTAAATGTGCTCAGGTAAATTAAACCAGAGTGCTGAAGAAATTCAAATAATTTTGATTGGTCTAGAAGTCAGAAAACTGATTACTGTTTCATAACAATATATCATTGAAGAGACTGCTAGAAAAGTTAAATTAATTGAAAAACAGGGCTCCATATTCCAGCTAGATTCTTCTGATCTGCATTTGGAACTGAAGCAAGAGATCAGCAGCTCCCTACTTTTAGCTGTTGCACCGTTTCTCCACAGTGGGCAGACAATCTTTAACTATTCCTTTCACTTTCGAATTGCTGGGCACTGAGACCTGCCTTTTCTGGCTGGAATTGGTGAGGCCAGCTATGGGTGACGATTCAGGAGAGACAGTGTCTAGGGCTGGTACAGAATCCTGACCTGGATTGGTAACTGGGGCTAGTCCAGGATTGGACCTGGATTAGTTAGGGTCTGGGATCTGGATCTGGGTTAGGTTCCACTTTATCCAGTTTCCCTAGAAGCACATGGAATTGGTGGCTGTTGCTTTAGGCTTCAAAGGCCTTTATCTTATAAATGTGGTACCACCCAAATTTTCCTGTATCTAGCAAAATTCTTACACAAATAAGTTGGTCTTGATCTCCACTGAATGGGGACCTATATATCCCGGAAACAGGAACTTTCCTGGCTGGAAAATCTGTAACATCATACATTGCCCTACCTCATGCTCCGACAGACTCACCTTCACATTAAAGTATACCTTATTCCACTTTTTCCTTTTCGCCATTCTGACTGCTGCTGCTTTGTGTGCAGTCTGTACATTTTCTAATACAAATTTCAGCTTCCTTTACAGTGGACTTCGACCTCGGGCTCCGTCAAACCCAGTCCTATTAAGAGTTTGATACCTCTTTTGAGGTAGCAGGTCTTTAGAATGTGGGGGAGTGAATCCAGTTGAACTGGAGGATGAGTTCCTTCAGAGCAGGCCACAAAAGGGTAAAGCTACATTCCAGGTCCAGTTGTTTTGATGGATGATTTTTCACAGCATTCCTTCATGGGAGAGATTTCCACTGGACTGAAGATGGTAGACTATGTGGAACCTGACATCAAACCTATTCATCACCACCTGTATTACCTGGGCTGTTAAATGGGTTCCCTGGTCTGAATCTATACTGTGTGGAAGACCCCATCTGGTGAAATTGTGCTGTGTTAAGATATCCAATGCAATTTTAGTGGTGTTTGTTTGAGTGGGGAATTCTTCTACCCATTTGCTAAAAATATCCACGATAACCATGATATACTTTTATCCCCCTTTACAGGGTGGTAGGGGGAGCCAACATAGTTTATTTGAAAGTCAGCCCATGTCCCTGTTAGTATACCGTAATTCTTCTTTATTAGCACACTTGTTGTTGTTCCGGCCTGTACCAAATCTTTCACTTTGGTTTGACTCACAGCAATGGCCAAAGAAATTTGATTATTGTCCTGGCAATGCTGTCAGATTGTGGTCCATGGGTTCATCAGGGCAAGGTAAGATCCTGAGGATGCAAAAGGATCTTTTGCTTTCAGAAAAGGAAGTGAGGGTCTCCAATCCTCACTGATCTTGGCTATCTATGGCTTGCTTTTCCATTTCCTCTCAGTCTATCCCATAATCACTGTCCTCACCTGATTCTATTCTCTCAAATAAGCATATTGTTTCTTTTTGCAAAGGTAGTTGGGACTTCAATTTTTCACACTCGTGCTGACATTTCGAATGGTCTGCAGAGTAAGTTCTGTTTGCTTTGCCTGCCTGGTGCATGGCTCTGAATGCAACCTGTAGGTTTTTGAATTTCCTGGTCAGCTTGTCCACAGCTTTCCGGGCTGGTCACTGACCACGGGCTGTGCTCCTGGTATCGTCTATTGCACTGGGTCAGAAACTGTCTAAATGTATCCCATTTGCCTGGTTCCTCTGATACTGTTCTGCTACTTTGACTCTTACAATCTCCCATTGCTGTTTCACTTCCCCTAGGTCCTTACTTAGCTTCAGGGTCTCTCAATCTCTACTTGTCAGCTGCTCCTTGCAGCTGGCTATCAGCAAACCCTTGCTGAGGTTTAAGGCACACTTCCCTTCAGTTTTTGTTGCACCTCCCAGCATTTTTGTCCTGTGACTCCCAGACCCAATATGCGTTCACTACAATGGTCAACCTGCCTGGACCAATTCTTATTTTAGTACTGTTTTCCTATCTTCTCCCACTCTGAGCACTGTGCCATTTTTCTTGTTGTTCCCTTTTAACTTACTGCTGTCTCTCTATCGTGGGTCCCCGACCATATACTGGCTGCTTTTTCACTTCTCTGTGCTTCTGAGTCCCCGAATCTTTTCAGTATCTCTTACTTTGTAGGTCCCCAACCCTACTCTGGTTTCTCTGTAATTTTGTGGCTTTCTGACCCCATTATGTGGCTTCTTGCCACCCCAAGGGTACTGTGACCCTGTGCTACCTTTAGTCCTCCTCACGTTACCAGTACTTGGTTTAGGACCCAATCACTGGCCAGCAACCTTCATCCTCTTTCACCTACATGAATCCTGGCTATCCCATTGGGCAGCTGCTCTGTTCAGTCAGGCTCAGCCTGGAGTTTAAGTTTGGTGGGATTCAACTCCAGAGTTTATGCAAACACTTTGAATCAAGGTTGACCTAGTGACGTCAATTTTGTCTGTGCTTTGAACCTTTCAAACAGTTTATGTATTAAAAACACTTTACCCAAGTGTTCTTGTCAGTGAGTTTTGTGGTTCAACTCAATTTTATTAACAAAATATTCCTTAGTAAAAACACTATGTGAGTATTTCCTGAAATCCCACAATATTTACTCTCTATCTAGCTCTATCTGTTTGAGAAAGGATATTACCCACAACAATCCACATGTTTGAGCTGGGCCATTGGAATCTCCTTCCTCTCTGATGTAGGGTTGCTCTCTACCACAATGATTGGTCTTGCAGGTCAGGGTAAATCTTCTCCTGGGTTCTCTTAGATTGCGGCGCAGTCTTCCACCACAAGTCTTGCTGCCGATCCTCACCGCATCTTCACTGAGTCTTCACTGAGGGGATGGCTCCCAATTCTGTGTTTCTATCCCCTCCTCAGCCCAGACCATTCATAATGTTCTGTGGACTTTATCAATGGGGTAATGAACTGGGTTCAAATCATTCAATGGGGTCACACCAACCCCCTTCCCTGTTGCCAAGACAATATGTGTAAAGTGCACATACTCAGGCAATCAAGATGCCAGAAAGTCTGATCGAATACACAACCCTTGGGCTGTTTGTATCTTCATTTCCACTATTCTCTGTAGCATTTTGCTGTTGGCTGCTGTTTACCTTAGCTTGGCCAATTTACTGTTGGGCCTGATTTCTCTGACTGTGGGTCAATTTAGAATGTCCAATTTTAGGCCCCATGATCACTTGATGACAGTGGTAAACTGCCTTCCTTAACCACCGTACTGTACGCTTTCACCCAATACATGATCACGCTGATAATTGAATTGAATTAGCTTTATTGGAAAGCTTAATTCCATAAAATAGCTGATTTTTTTTGACTAAGAACAAGTTGCATAAGTTTGTTGGGATTTTCACTGTGAGTCTGAATGAGTTTTCTTGCTAAGTCTAACCAAACTTGTTACATTAAGTACTGTTCCTGCCCCTATAGCATATATCACGTCTAATTTTGATCTCAGCTTACCACACGCTACTCCTGGAACAATTCAACACACACCAGATATCCTGGGAGTCATTGGCATCCATGGCACAAGCATCATTCTAAATGAGCATTGTGAGGCTGGACAAGCACTGTGAGTCTGGAGCTGCCCCGTTACAGTTCCTGATACTGCCTGGACATGGCAGACAGAGGAAAAATGTCAAACTTGGAACTCCTGGTGGAGAGGGTGATGCACAGGCCAGAATTCTTTCCTCTCCTTCCCAGGTGTGGAGGCCAAGTTTCCAGACCATAACAACCAACATTCCTGCTAATCTTTTTTCTTCTGCACGGACCTCTAAATTCTGTGCATGACAGTGATTTCTGGAACTAAGAGTCAATTCTATGAATGTTGCTGGCACACCTATTGCCATTTGCAGAACTTCAGAGAGATTATGCATGAACAGTTACGCTGCTTAGGGAGAAGGTTGATGTCAGCCCGCTCTGAGGAGGAGCAGAAGAAAACCTATAAGTAATACGCAGTACTGTAGGGAGAAAGCCAATTACAGCACAAGTGCCGCAATCTTCTCTTTGAAAACTCACACTCACTCTATATTTGCTACTTAATCAGCTCCAGGACATCTTTACATTTTCTGTAATGCCTGCCTCTCTCTCATCCCAAGAGAAAAGCAACCCAAATTAGGACAGAAAGAGTCAAGAGGGGTGGCGTGCTGCCAGTCTTTCAACTCTCCATTCTTTATGAGGAAAGAATCCTGACTTGGACACACCAAGCATATCCTGTATGTTGGTTTTGGAGGCTGGCCTTGACTTATTGTGTGGAATCCTTAGAGCAAAGGCTTTCTACCTTGACTTTAACTGAGGTTTGCTGACAACTATGACAACTGTCCTGGCTTTGCACCTACAATAGATGTCTTGGCAAGGCAGCAGTACGGTGAGCCTGGTATCTCTAGCAAAGCACAAAACAGGAAGGGAAAGGATGCTGTGAGAGTCCAGGCAGGCTCAGACTTAGAAAGCATGTCCCTCAGCATACAGTGTCATTACAGTCACATGAAAATAATGACTTCAGGTCCAGCCTGAGGTACTGCATTGAGGTGCAGAAGCATCCTATAAGTGGATCAGGAGTGTGCAATGAGGATTCTGAGAGGTTGGCACATGTCTGATGGACATGGGATGTGTGTGGCCTGGTGTCCATGTTTGTTGATGTCAAGTGTCCACATAGAAATCATCTGGAGGAAGCAGCAAAATTAACCTGCCAAGCCCCAGTTTTAGTTTCCAGTTTGGATTTTCCCAACCTCTTGTTGGTTGGGCAAGTTTGATACAACTATCATATTAATGAGGCAAGTTGGGCCATCAATAAGGAGGCCTTCAACAATTTACTGCATGGTAAACTGGTTAGTAATGTTAGACCATGTGGGATCCAGGGAGAGCTAGTCAATTGGATACAAAATTGGCTTGAAGATAGGAGACAGAGGTGGTAGTAGGAGGTTATAGTTCAGACTGGAGGCTTGTGACTGGCGATGTGCAGCAAGGAGCGGTGCTGGTTCCACTGTTGCTTGTTATTTATATCAGCAATTTGAATGAGAATATAGGAGGCATGGTTAGTATGTTTGCAATCAACACCAAAATTGGACATATAGTGAGTGGTGAAGAAGGTTATCTAAGAGTACAATGGAATCTTGATCAACTTGATCAAGTGGACCAAGGAACAGTAGATGGAGTTTAATTCACATAAATGTGGGGCGTTGCATTTTGGAAAGGCAAAGCATGGCTGGACTCACACAGTTAATGGTGAGGACCTAGAGAGACCTAGGGGCGCAGCTACACAGGCACATTGAAAGTTGCATCCCAGGTAGATCGGTCATTGGTCAGAGCTTTGAGTAAAGGAGTTGGCACTTCATGTTACAAGTCAATGGTAGTGCCATATTTAGGGCAGTGCATACAATTCTTGTCATCCTGCTATCGGAGGATGTTATGAAACAGGAAATTTTGCAAAAACAATTTACAAGGATGTTATCAATGTTGATATCCTCATCTCCCTTCCCCCACCTTCTCCCAGATCCAATCCTCTAACTTGGCACCACCCTCTTGAACTGTCCTACCTGTCCATCTTCCTTCCCATCTATCCACTCCACCCTCCACTCCGACCTATCATCATCCTCCCCCCCCACACACACACCTTCATTCAATTATTGCATTCCAAGCTACCTTCACCCCAGCCCAGCCCCCTCCCATTTATCTCTCAGTCCCCTTAGGGTCCCTCACATTCCTGATGAAGAAGTTATGCTCAAAACTTCGACTCTCCTCCTCAGATGCTGCCTGACTGGTTGCGCTTTTCCAGCACCACATTTTTTGAGTCTGATCTCCAGCTCTGCAGTCCTGACTTTCTCCTGTTATCAAGACTAGAAGGTTTGAGTTTATAGGGAGAAACTGGATAGTCTGGTACCTTTTTTTCCTGGAAGGCAGGAGGCTGAGTGGTGACATGATAGAGGTTTATAAGATCATGAGGGGTATAGATAAGGTGAATAGCCAAGATTTTTAATCCAGGGTAGGGGCTTCCAAAACTAGAGAACATAGATTTAAGGTGAGAGGAAAAGATTTAAAAGGGACCTGAGGAGCAACGTTTTCACACAGAGGGTGGTGTGTATATGGAACGAGCTAACAGAGAAAGTCGTAGAAGCAAGTACAATTACAACATTTAAAAGACATTTGGACAGGTACATGGATAGGAAATGTTTAGCGGGATATGGACCAAATGCAGGCAAATGGAACTAGTTCAGTTTAGGAACCCTGGTCGGCATTGACAAGTTGGGCTGAAGAGCCTGTTTCCATACTGTATGACTCTAACTGCTGGAATGATCAAATGAATCTGTTTTAATGTCTCTGCATTCAGTTGCAGACTTGAACTCCATGTTGCTTCAATCCCAAGACAGAATGGTAAAGCAAAATAGTCAAATTTACTGAATGAACCCGAGATGAAGAACTGAACAAAAGTGTGAGATTACTGCTGTGTAATATCATTGATGGCACAGTCAGTCACAATTTTGGTTTCTAATGGTCAAGACTCAACTGGGTAGTAATTGACAAGAGTGGATTTATCTTATTGTTTCTAGACAGGATTTTTCATATTTTCATTAATTTTTCATATTGTCAGGTTGATGCCAGTGTTGTAGCTGTACTAGAACTGCTTAATTAGCTGCGCAGCTAAATCTGCAGCACATCTTAAGTACTATTGCTGGAATGCTGTAAAGGCCCTTCGTCTTTTCAGTACCTTATGCCTCAGGCATTCCTTAATATCAAATGGAGTGAATCAAGTTGACTGTAGACTGGCATCTTTGATGCTGAGCCTCCAGAGGAGACCAATATTGATCATCCTGTGGCCCTTCTGACTGAAGATTGTTGCTAGTGCTTCAGCCTTGTCTTTTCTGTACTGATAGACTGGGTTGCCCTATCATTTTGGATGGGGATATTTGTGTAGCTTCCTCCTAGTTAGTCATTTAATTATTCACCACCATTCATGACTGCATGCTTATTACCTCATGTTTTGATCATAATTCCCCAAAAGCTAACATTTGGAATCCAGATCCTGCACCTACCCGAGTGACATGCAATGAACACCAATGCCTCCACTCAGGTCAACTAATTACATATTAATGCCAAGTTCCTAAAATATAATCCAGTAATTATTGGAAATTGAAAGGAGGGCATGTGGAGGACACGATATTACTGCAGTTATTTTAAGGAAAGCTGCTTTTCAAAGTTGGGGGGGAGAGTATTTAGTTACCAAAGTATTCAGCAAAATTGCAGTTGATTTTAAAAGGATCAGTCATGACAAGATGTGTAAGAGCTTTGGTTTGATGCAATGCTTGTTTGGATTGCACATCTTTGTCTATATGGAATTGCTTTCACTATCCACAATGCACCATAGTACAGTGCTGCAGGATGACTTATTAGTAACTCATTTTGAGATTCAGCAAGCTAACCTACACTCTTTGTTGCATTATGCTTGGCCTGTTAGGTTACTGGTGACGGGGGAATGGAGGAAGACTCTAAAACAAGTGGTTGCGTACAACTCTCCTGCTGGTGATGGCCCACAATGCCTCATTGATGCTCAGTTTTTAGCTGTTATCCTTAAATGATGGCGGTTATATCCTTACTACACAGACAAAAACTGGTAAAGACCATTGTGGACCAGGCCATACCCTCTCAAAATATTTCAAGAAAGTAGCCCAGACCCTAACTTTGCTAGTTGTTTTTAGCAGATGTAAAGTGGAGAGATGCACTTGTTAAACCATTTACTTTTAACAAAACAGAATTTATTTACAAGTTTACTGAATGAAATACAAACAAACAGAATACCAAATAACTTAACCTACCCGAAAAACCAACAGACTATCCCAACTTAACAATGCTGTTCCAAATACTTGTAACAGTCCCCATAAACACCCCTTGACACAAAAGGTAAAATCAAACATAGGGTCTTACAGGAGAGAGAGAGATGGTAGCATGGCACACCTTCTTCCACGTAACCCTTTCTTGGGCCAGCAGTCTCAAACTGAATTGACTGCCTGCTTTCAGTGAATAGCCAGACTGCTAATGCCAAACCAAACCAAACCAGAGAAAAGCTGAGCTGGGAGAACCAGCCATTCCCCTCTTGTTGTACAAGTGTTTCTTTTAAACTTGTATGCCTCCTGAATAAAAACAAGGACAACCTAACCTTGTTAAAGGAGCAGCATCATGACAAGACAAAGAAGAAGTAACACTCACATGTTAACGTTGCCATATCTGTTAGATATTGATAGATTGGTGAGGACAAGATCGAGAAGGTTTCTCTTTCTTAATGGTTCTCTCACCACCAGCTCCAGGCCCAATCTAGCAACTATGTCCCTCTAAACTTGATCAGCTCAAAGGGTGATGGCGCCACTGGTGAGAGATGTTGAAGTTCCCATCAAGGGTCTATTCTGTTCCCTTGTCACCCTCAGAGCTTCCTCCAAGTATCGATCTACATGGAATGTATCAATTCATCAGCTAAGTACAAGTAGTAGAGGCAACGCACAGATGGTTCTGCGCACATGTTTGGCCTGAGGCCATGAACCATCATGGGGTCAGAATCATTGTTGAACTTTCCTAGTGTCACCTCCTCTTAGCTGTTTAACATCAAGATCTGCCTGTCCAGTGTTTATCCTTTCAATGGACAGAACATATCCAGGAAAGGTGATGGAGGTATGCATCCTAGCAAAATATTGGTCTGCTTAACATCTTGGGCATGTGACTGAAAATTTAGTTTAACATCAAGGCAAGTGGAGATATTCACAAAAAGCATAGGAAATAGATTTTCAATGTATCAGTCAGGTGGAAAATTGTTGTTATGAGTTTGCTGCCCCTTATAGGAAACATCTGACTTTCATTACACCAATGCCAAATGCATATTATATGCTATTACGTAATGTAATCCTGCCGGTGAACAGCTGAATGTTAATAACTGGACACTGGGAATAGCTTAACTAAGCAGATGCACATTCTTTTCCAGCAGGCTCTGGCTTAGTATGGTGGTGGATGGAGGAGGGGACGTGACCCCTGGTGACTGATGTTTTGTTTTCCTGTTTTATTTTTCCTGCGCAGTTTCAAACAAATCTGGGTGTTAGCAGACACTGGCAGTTTGCTCACCTTTTTCTGAACAGTGCATATCAGGCAAGTGCCAGGAGGGTTACAAGCAAAGGATATTCTTATTGCTTAGGAACATACGTGAACTTTATTCTCTGGGTGGACTTCACCTGTTTGCCTTTGCCAGAAGGTTCAACACAGTTAGTGCCTTAACAGGCTGAGTGCAATGTAGTTGAATAAAAATGATTCATCAATGGAAATTTGAATGGTATTGGATTAAATGATTTTGTATAAATCACATACTGGAAAAGTTGAAGGATTACTTCATGCATGAATAAATTACAAAATAATTTATGCATTTATGGTGCATATAATCAAATAGAAATGATTATTCATGAAGAGAGACTTCTAAAATTAAAATGTCTGAACAGTATTTCAAAATACCTATTCCTGAGAATATTATTCAATTGATACCCATTTCAAATGTATCTAAATACATGTGATTCATGAAACAATTGCAGAATTTTGAAGATCATATAATCATGTCATGGTCTCATGGCTTCATCACATTTTAAATCTTTATGCTTATTTTATTATATCTTTCCACTAAGTCTTCTTTAAGGCCTTTAATCTGCTCCCTAGAATCCTGTGAGTCTTTTGGAATTTTGAAAGCTTTGATCAATTTATGAGATATCAGAAACCATGCTTATAATCAATCTTCCAGAGTTTGCAATGAATTTCATGCCTGGCCCAGTTCACCTGCTGCTAAAATCCTTACTTATAGCCTTTGTTGCTTCTTGACTTGATGATTCAAATGCTTTCCTGGCCAGCCTGCTGCGTTCCTACTGTCTAAATCTTTGCATTATGTATCCTAATTTGCACCTTCTTATTCATCCATTATTCCTATGTTTGCTGGTTTATGTTGAGTCTCTGTCAAGCAAAGATAAAATTTTAAGTTCTCATTTTTGCTGTCAAAGCCTTCCATGACCACATCAATCCCGAGCTTTGTAATCTCCTTCAGCCCTACAACTTTCCTGATTTTTTAAATTTCCTACATTTATTGGATTACACGTCTTCAAGATAATACAAAAATGCAACCTTTCCTTGTACTGCATGATTTTAGTCCCAGTAACATTCTTGTGAACTTGTGTTACAATGTCTCAATATGAGGCATGTTTCCAGAAATTATCACCAGGGGTTGCATTTTTCAAGGATGCAGGCTGGTCATAACCCCATTCCCCACAACCCCAACCCGCAGAAGGAGAATCAGCCTTAAGCCTGATGTCGATTACCTCCAGCAGACTTATTTACTTGAAGCAGTAATGCTTATGACACTTCCTTTAACATTAGAAACTCAGGACATCATTGTGGTATTGAAAAACCCAACAGATATTTCTTGCAACTGTTACCTATAAACATTTCATTCCTCAGGCATATGAACACCTGGGCTCGGATCAAGTTATTTGTTCACAAAAGAGGCGCACCCTTCCAGTAGAATGCCTTGCTTCAAGTAATTTGAGATAAGATGGAGGAATAGACATTTTTATCCTAAGATCACATGCCAGTGGTGAAGCCATGAGCATGTCTCCTAAAGGTATACTGACATGCTGACTGTCAGCTAATAGACATAATGCAACAAATCCAACTGGAATAAGTATGCCTTGCAATTGTAATATGCTTGTGGGTGGATTAAATTGGTGAAGAGTGGGATCTTTACCCCTCTGTGAAAGGTTCTGCCTGCAGGAACTGCTGGTCAATCTAATTGGTGACGAATTCCTGTCAATCTGGCCACATTATACTGCTAAGAGTGCTGGAAGGGGCAGAAAAAAGATCATGGTTGCCCTAAAAATGTAAGTCCATTTAACTACTTATTTACATATTGCAGTACTAGTCCATTATGCAGATCAGCTCAGCAGTGAGCAGGAATGTGGTAGGCTAGATAACCAACATAATAAACAAGTTTTATTCACCAAAACCAGCCCAGCATGGCATTTGAGATTCAGCATATATTCCTGATGCACTCTAATGGAAGTGAAACCTAAATTGTAATGGTAATTACATGTTCATAAATTAAATATGTTTTGGACATGAAAGAACAACGACCTTGCAATTATATTGTACATTAGAGCTTCTGTAAATGATTAACAGCATAGCATTTGGCACTGTGCCAAACAAGGACTATTAAGACAGGTGGCTGAAAACTTGGTCAAAGAGGTAGGTTTTAATTAGTATTAAAAAGGAGAGAAAGATGCAAAAACCTTTAGTAAGGGAATTCCAGAGATTAGCCATGGAGAACTGGTACAGTTGCTGATGATGATACAATGGAAACCAAGAATATACAAGAAGCCAAAATTGGAGGAGGACAACGATCAGGGTTGTACAATTAGAGAAGCTACCAAAGATAGCCAATAGTGAATTCTGAAGAAGGGTCATTGGACCCAAAATGTTCACTCTGCTTTCACTCCACAGATTATGCCAGATCTTCTGAGGTTTTCTAGCAATTGCTGCTGTTGTTAGGGAAAAGTGAAGCTATGGACATTATTTAATACCAAGGCTGACAATTATAATAGAGGCATTTGCAGTGTGGAAACCAATGGAGGATAGCACATACAGGAGCAAAGGTGAACTGAACTTAATACAAATTAGGATATTATTGGCAGTAAGCATTTTAGATCATTCAAAATTTATGGAGGGTACATGATGAAAGGTCAGCCAAAGTTGAAATATTCAAGTCTATTGGTAATAAGGATCATCTACAAATGTGGAGGGGAAAAGATACCACATGAATTACCGATCATCACAGTTTGCTAAATGACTTGTGCCACTCTGGCAATTGTTTGTGCAAAATAGTAGCTCACTCTCATCTGTAACCTTTTCATGAGATTGCTGTATTTATACATGAGTTCATAGCATTCAAGATCTTATTTAATAGTGCAAGTACTTTAATAAACAAATTAAGTTCCTGCAATGCCACACAACCTCTCTGCAAGGAAACAATTTAAACTGTAGTGAAGTATTCCTGCCGTTGATATGAGATTTAAACATTCCAAACTCAAAATCGTTTTTTTTTAACTTTCTCTCTGAACCCAATATTTCTTTTGTTTGCTTCATTTCTCGTTCTCTTACCTCATTTAATTCTAATTGATACATTTTCATCATCTTACTCTTTGAAGCTCACTTTAAAAAATTATGGAATATTGGTCCTGTTGTTCAACGAGGGCCCACACTTCATGCTATCCCTGCTGCACCATTAGTACCTCACACTTTCAACAGCATGCAAGAAAAAAGAAGATTCAAGCTGAGGGATGAGAGTAGGGTCTTACCAAGAGGCATGCTGCAAGATACCCCAATCTAGCAAAATAGTACGAACTGTTATATATTTGTGACAGCTTTAAGAAACAAATAGACACTGAACATTTCTTCCAGCACAAGAGAATAAAATCTAGAGTTACTCTATTTTGTGATCCAGAGACTCCCAAGTAGCAACTTTTTAAAATTGTATTTACAGACTGTGAGCATTATTTTTAAAGCCATCACTTATTGTTAGTTCCTAATTGCCTCTGAGGATGTGGTGGTGAATACTTTCTTGTACCATGATAGTCTGAGTGAAGTTCTAGGATTTTGATCCAACAACGATAAAGGAATGGGGATACATATTCATGTCATAATGGTATGTGACTTGCAGATGATAATATTCCCATGCACTATGTATTTACAATAAAATGGATAAATTACTTGTGCAAATAGACCTAAATGGACATGATATAGTTGGGATTATGGAGATGTGACTGAAAGTTGGTCAGGAATGAGAACTGTATATCGAGGGGTATTCAGTTTTTAGGAAGGTCAGACAATAAAAAAGCAAAAAAGGTGAGATGGCATTGCCCGTGAAAGAGAAAACTAATGCAATACTGAGGAAGAGCGGAGGGACTTGAGGCTGTTTTCGTTAGAGAAAAGGTTGAGAGGTGACTTAATACAGACATATAAGATAATCAGAGGGTTAGATAGGGTGGACAGGGAGAGCCTTTTTCCAAGTATGGTGACAGCGAGCACGAGGGGGCATAACTTTAAATTGAGGGGTGATACATATACGACAGATATCAGAAGTAGTTTCTTAAATCAGAGAGTAGTATGGGTATGGAATGCTTTGCCTGCATTGGTAGTAGATTCGCCAACTTTAAGTACATTTAAGTCATCATTGGACAAGCATATGGGCGTACATGGAATAGTGTGGGTTAGATGGGCTTCAGATTGGTATGACAGGTTGGCGCAACATCCGAGGGCCAAAGGGCCTGTACTGCGCTGTAATGTTCTATGTTCTATGGCTCCAGTGAAGTGGAATCAGTGTGGGTAGAGCTTAGAAAAACCAAGAGACAGGAATCGACATTGGTGATTGAACTGTACTAGTAATTTTGCAAAGGCATTAAACAGGAAATTACAGACACAAGCAAAAAAGGTACAGTTGGAATTACGGACAACTTTAATCCATATATAGAATGGACAAATCAAGTCAGTAACAATACTGTAGAGGTCGAATTCCTGGAGAGTGTTTCTAGATCGACACATTGAGGAATCGAATGGAGAACAAGGCATCTAGATTTGATATTGTGTCATGAGAAAGGAATAATTAGCAGTCTAGCTATGGAAGATCTCTTGGGGAAGACTGACCATAGCATAATCAAATTCTTTGTTAAGGAGGAGAATGACGAGGTTGATTCTGACACTGTGTCCTGAATTCAAATGAAAGTAAACTACTATGGTATGAGCTATAAGCGGACTATGGTAAATCAGCAATATTACTTAAAGTGATAGTGGTGGAATAGGCAATGGCAAACTTGTAAAGCATACATGAAGGAACTACAGCAATAGTTCATTCCTTTCTGGCTCAAAACCAAAATGGGAAAGGGTCCCAACCATAACTAACAAGGGAAATTAGGGATGGTATTAGATTCAAGGAAAGGACATCCAAAAGAAAGCAGCAGACCTGAGGACTGGGACCAATTTAGATCTCAGCAAAGGAGGACAAAAGGATCAATTAAGAGGAGGAAATAAAGTACAAGAGTAAGCTTGGCAGAACACACACTCCAATTGCAAAAGTTTCTTTAGGTATGTAAAGAGAAAAAGATTAGTGAAGATCCCTTACAGTCATAAACATGTGAAATTACATTGGGAACAAAGAGTTCTTCCTTCATCAGGTGATGAAGGAGTGGTGTTCCAAAAGCTTGTGCTTTTGAATAAACTTGTTGGACTATTACCTGGTGTCATGTGAATTATTTCTTAGTCCAACACCGACACCTCCACATCCTGGGAACAAAGAGGTAGCAGACCAATTAAATATTTACTTTCGGTCTGTCTTCACAAAGAAGGACAAAGTAACACCCTAAAAATGCTGGGGAACACAGAGTCTGGACAGAGAAAGGAATGAAAGGAAATCAATATTAGTAGGGAAATGGTGGTGCGGAAACTGATGGGATTAAAGGCTGATAAATCCCAGAGCCCATTAACTTACATTCCAGAATAACTAAGGAAGTGGCCCTAGAATTAATGGATACGCTTGTGGTCATCTTTCAAGATTCTGTAGACTCTGAAGCAGTTTCAATGGATTGGGGGGTTGCTACTGTAAACCCACTATTTAAAAAAAAGGAGGTATATAGCAAACAGGGAATTATAGTTAGTTTGATCTGACATCAGTAGTAGGGAAAATGCTACAGCTCATTAGAAAATATTTAATTGCATAGCAGTTGATAAACAGGACAGGATCAGACAAAGTCAGTAAAGATTTATAAATGGGAAATCAAATTTGACAAACTGAGGATGTAATCTGTTGATTTGATGAGGAGGAGCCAAATCCTTTGAATCCCTACAGTGTAGAAACAGATCATTCAGCCCAACAAGTCAATATCAACCCTGCAAAAAGCATCCCACCAAGACCCATCACCCTACCCCATCCCTGTCACCCTGCATTTCCCATGGTTAACAAAAACTACACAGCTGTGAACACTATGGGTAATTTAGCATGGCCAATCCAACTAACCTGCACATCTTTAGACTAGGAGGAAACCAGAGCACTCGATTGAAACCTACACAGACACAGGGAGAATGCACAAACTCCACACAGTTGCCTGAGGGCAGAATTGAATCCCGATCCCTGGCACTGTAAAGTAGAAGTGCTAACCACTGAGCCACTTTCCCCACCCACTCCCCCTCCCCCTCCCTCCCCACCCACAATGAGCATGAGACTCAGGGTAGTATAGTGACATGGATACAGAATTAGTTGGTAGACAGGAAAAAAACAGTAGGAACAAACAGGCATTTTCTAAGCAGCAGGCAGTGACTAGTGGGCTACCATGGAATTACTGCTTGGATACCAGCTATTCATGCTATACATCAATGATTAAGATGAAGGAACTAAGCATAATATCTTCAAATTAGCAGATTACCCAAAGCTCGGCAGGAAGGTGAGTTGTGAGGAGAATGCAGAGATGCTTCAGTCTGATTTGGGCAAGTTGAATGAGTGGGCAAATATAAGGCAGGTGAAGTGTAACTTGGATAAATGTGAGGTTATCCACTTTGGTAACAAAAGCTGCAAGGAAGGTTATCTGAACAGCAATACATTGGTAAAGGGACAGGTACAACAAGGTCTGGATATTCTTGGATACCAGTCACTGAAAGCAAGTGCAACAGATACTAAAGAAGGTATATAGTATGTTGGCTTCCATAGTGAGAAAACTGGAGTACAGGAGCAGGGACGTCTTCCTGCGATTGTACAGAACCCTGCTGGTACCACACCAGCAGTATTTTGTGCATTTTTGGTCTCCTTACATGAGGAAGGATGTTCTAGCTAGAAAGCAATTGCAATGAAGATTTGCCAGAATGATTCCTGGGGTGACAGTGCCGATCTGTGAAGAGAGACTGGTTCAGTGAGGACTATCCTCACTGGAGTTCAGAAGAATTGAGGGAGATCTTACAGAAACCTATAACAGGACTAGACAGAGTAAACACAGGAAGGATGTTTTCAGTGACTGGGGACTCCAGGGCCAGGGTTCACAGTGTAGGGCCAGTTGGGACTGAGATGAGGAGAAATTCTTGAGCCAGACAGTACTGCACCTGTGAAATCCCCTGCCACAGAAAATAGCTAAGGTCAAAATATTGAATATTTTCAAGTAGGAGTTAGACGTATTTCTTAGGGCTAAAGGGATCAAAGGATATGGGAGAAAGCAGGAACAGGGTACTGTGTCGGACGATCAGCCATGATTATATTGATCGAGTGAATGGCCTCGTGCTCTTATTTTCTTTGTTTCTGTGCACCTGTTATCTGTTTTGTGCGAGCTGTGCTACCTCCTCCCCTGCACTGAATATAGTTCACTGAGGCCCAATGTCTCATGTCACATGGATTCTTCCTTTAAGTTATCCTCTAAAAAATGTGAAGTGTCAGTATCTGATCTGATGGCTGCCAGTATGAGAGGGGATTACAGTGTTTTTATCTTTAGCACTGCTTTTCTACTGTTTCATCTCTTTCTTGTCCACTGCAGCTGACCAGGGTGCAGTCCTCAGGTATCTGAAAGAAAAAGGGTACAACTGTAGGGATGTCGTGTGCAAACAAGTGAAAACGTGAAAGGTGCATGTTGGCATTATCTGCAGCTTGTAAATTTGGGGAGATTGCAGATTGAGAGGAGAGGAGATAGAGAATGAGGTATGACATGGTTACATCACTGCCCACTTCAGTAAAGTTCGCTCCAATGATGGTAAGCAGTGTCTCTTCCATTATAGCCATGACTCGATGACTTCTCGCAGGATCGATATCCTATAAATTAGGTGCTTCTGCTTTTAGTGATGCCTCATATTGTTCTGCAAGAGAGGGAAATGTGTCAATGAATGTTGTGCAATCAAGTTGTGCGAAGTAGCTGTCATAGTTGAATAGCTGGCAGGTATGGAAGCTAGGCGAAAGTGAGGACTGCAGATGCTGGAGATTAGAGTTGGGAGTATGGTGCTGAGAAAGCACAAGAGGTCAGGCAGCATTCGAGCAGCAGGAAAATTGATGTTGCAGGCAAAAGCCCTTCATCAGGAATGAGGTATGCAAGCTGCAGATGTAGCTGTGCTCTTACACTAGGGGTAAGTCTATAAGGGTGAGATAATGCTCTGAATGTTATGACAGTATCAGATTGATGGAGTTGTTTACCAGCTGAGAGATTGGAATATGATGAATTGAACAGTGCATGAAATCAGTTCCACAGTTGGTGGGGTATGACATTTGAAGATGCATTCACTGACATTTAGAGCTCTTGTGTGAGATCATTGACTTATTTTGGTACTCCATCCAGGTCCTCGAGGCAAGACCTGTGGCATTGAGCACAAGTGCATCTGATCCCACTGTCTTTGCAATGTCTGTCTTAGGAGCCTCCTGTGGATAGAGGACAGCTCTCCACCTCCTGCAGCAGGGACTCCATTTGAATATCTAGAAGATTGGTTCGTTTGCACCATTCATTATTCTTCCTGTTCAGACTCTCTTCTAACTACTTTCAGCACCTGCTCCAACTATAATGGTACACCACCTTTAGGTAGTGTAAGATAGCTTTAAGTGATGGTAAGTCACACAAATTTGCAGTTCCTGCTGAGGCAAGAAGTCACTCAAGCAGCTCATTTAGCACTCAACTGCATATTACAATCATGTAGCTTAGCAGGCAGCCCAAAGGAAACAGGCACAGCTTAACAATGAATTGTCATCCCTCTTTGTTTTTGGGAGCTATCCAATTTTGACCTTTGATGTTTTCAGACCTGCACCTTAATTTTTTTGCATTAAAGTTAATTAAATAATGATCTCCTCTTATAATGTTGAAAATGTATTATGTGATCACATGACCCTGAAGGAACATTTTGTTCGTGCATGTATAACTGTAAGGAAGGAAAGATTGTATGGAAGAGAACTATAATTTATACAATAATGAAGTGTCCTCAATTTAATATTCTCATTATGTTTGATTCTGCTGAAAAGAGTTGTGTAGTCTCACAAGTGTAAAATAAATACAACCCAGTCATTTCAGTTGAATGTCAACCATTTTGGGGAATTATATTACAATAATCAACCATTTTTTCCAAGCTAATAAACTTGGACGATGTTAATCATTTATCCTTTTTATTGTAGCACAAAACATGGTAATTGTTAAAAGCTATTTAAAGGAACAACTGGAATGTGCAGGACTCTAGCATTTGTATATTGTATCCAATTCTACATCTTCGCTGCATTGTTCTATATTTTACAGTAGAGTGGTGTTCACTTACTAACCGAAAATACCCTCATTGAGGTGCAGGTAATTTAGGTAAAGGGGTAATAAATGGGATATGAATTTACGTGTGTATTCAAAATTGAGTAGGAAAATTACACGTTCCAAAGCTTCTAAAAGTCCTAGCAATTCATCAGCGCTGCAAATTCCTGTTAAAAAAAAGTTGACCAAAGCACATTAGTAACACATATCAAATTAGGATATATTTATTTTATAGATTGGGTTTGGTGGGTCTAAAAATGCAAAATAAACTGGCAATTATCAAGACACCTGTTACATGAAGATTATTTTTGTCCTCCCTTCACATAACACGATTTTACTTTGTTCTCGAAGTATGTACCTGGTCTCCGAAGAGGGAAGCAGAAAGCTTCCGCGATGCTCAAGCGATATCAATCTAAATAAACTGATCTGTGTCCCTGCGAGAATGGACGCGTCTATTTGCATGGCGCTGATTGCAATAACAATCATATTCTCTCAGTGGAGGTAGTTTGTTCCCAAGCGAGATTGGTGAAGTCAAAATGTGTGTTCGAATGTGTGGATTTTCATTTGTACTCAGAATGTCAAGAAAATTTGCCACTATACTTTATATTTTTATCACTACATCATTTGCTCTATGTACAAAACAGTCGTATCGTAGTCCAGCGAAATGAACTACGGCCCACTTTATAACTACTGGGTAAATTAATAAACCCCAAGCGGAACACATCCTTCCTGTTTGTCCAAAGATCAACAACAATGCCGCGTGTCATTTTTCCCCAAAACATCATCTTTGGAAACATTTCAAAATGAAGCCAGAACACATAAAAGATCTTTTCATATTTAAAGCAGAGAATAACAGACCTGCCCTGTACTTTTCCATTTAATCTTACTGGCGCCTGTTTGTCACGAATTGTCATTGCAAACAGCATTTATGGAAATCGTATGATTATTTAAATACCACTTACAGCTCGAATTTAAAACACGCAAGAAAATTAAAAGCACAAGAAGCTGGAAGGACGCATTAATTCTCGTGTTGTTTTCACTTGGTGAATTACTGTCCAACATGCACGATCGCATTACGAAGATTGCTTGTTCTGTTCACATTATCTAGCACAGTATACACACAAGTGTCAACAAAGCCGGCTTAGAACTTACATTATTGCTGAGATTTTGTAGAGCCACATTCATCCTGCAAATGTTTTCTGATCTATCACGCCTCAAACACTTTGGCGATGAAAACATCACTAAGTGGCATGGTCTGTTGTGTTATCGCAGCCGGCGGAATAATAGGGATTTTGTTTTTTTCAAAAACAGCGACGTGCTTATTGATAATTGAAGAGGAGGTTGGAAAGAATGAGGATGGCCGCGCCTTGGAGGCCCGCCACTCTGCTGAGGTGATCTTCCAATCACATATTGCGCACTGGTTACTATGACAAGAAATCTATTGTAGCTCGGAGATGGCCGGCAAACATCAGGTGTGGCAAGAGCATATGCAGTTAATTCTATCCACTCTGGTCATGATTAATTCAGTGCGATCGCAACTGGAATCTCTGTTTCCTTTATACTTTGGTGTGCGAGCAGCCTTCATGCGTAAAGGTAATACGTCTAAGAGCATTCAGACCTACCGAAACTCAAATAGGCGCTGAAGGGCTTCTTTATTAGAAATTGATCAGTGAGTTGAGCATGATCAGTCCCTAAGGAAAATCTGAGAGTGCTAAATCTGACTCTTCGAAAAATATTTCGCAAATGTCTTTTTACACCAGTTCTAACAAACCTGACACTGGAAATATTTTGTATTGCTATTAGAATATGACTAAAGGCTAGGATTATATTGTCAGCATCGAGATATTAAAGTTTAAAGAACCACTAATTTATAAGCAAGGAAAGGGTATTTTTTTAAAATAAAAAGCTTGTAAAGTTCACAAATATGGAATGGGACATGGCTTTAAGAGCTGTATTTTGTTTTTGGAAGACAGGATGAGACAGAAGTGCCCAGCAGTCTACTCCAAAGCCAACAAACATCTTGTGAAGGTCTTGAGGTATTTTTAAGGTTGGAACAATAGAGGCAGCCTGAATGGGTGGGGTCAAGCTCCCACTGAAGCCATGTTTTTTTTAATTTTAGCCTTCAATAGCAGTTGCTGGGGTCTTGAATCTGGGTATGGAAGCTCTTCTTCCTGTCTCTGTTACAGCTAAAAACTGGGGTTCTCATCCTGCTTTTAGAATTACATGTGAGACCATCTATTTTAAACAATTTGCCTTTGCCAAGGGTGTATTTGTGGGATGTTCTTATATAGGGATAGTTAATTAATAGTAGTTTATATATTATTTTATTAAGCATTTTGATAGAGTTACAGCTAAGCCAATTTTCTTCTATTTTTATTTGTTTAGTATTTTAATTATAGTGTATGAATAAATTATGTTTTGCTTCAAGCCTGGTAGTTTTACCAATCAAATTGCATCTGGAACACAGCACCTTACACTTACCTATAAGATAAAAAAAAGTTAGGGTTTTAGACTATCTTAATATACTTTGAGGGGGTTTGACTTGGTCCACAACAGGAATCATATGTCAGAGTATGATAATAGAATGTGTGCATCATTAGAATATCTGCTGCAATAGTGTATCAATTTGACATTACAACAAAAATACATTTTATATTCATTCATGGGATGTGGTCATTACAGATATTTGTTCCCACCCCTAACTGACTGTGGGAATATTAATTGAACCACATTTGTGTGATTTTGGAGTCATGTAGATCCCAACCTAGGCAGGCAGATTTCTTTCCCAAGGAAAGGAGAGGACATTAGCGAGCCAGGTGGGTTTTTACAGCAATCAGTTTTAATTTCACTGACAGCATTATTGTGATGGCTTTGAATTTCAGATTTAATTATCATTTAATTGCATTAATTAATTAATTCAATTAAATCCCACCAGCTACGAGAGTGGAGTTTGAACACATCCTCAGAGCATTAGACTGGGCCTCAGGTTGACTAATCTAGTGATATAAGGACTTAGTATCTCCTTGTGTGAAAATAATTTGAGTATATATACCACATTTCATGAACACAGGTCATCCCAAAGCGTTATAGGCAACAAAGTAATTTGACAGTGTAGTCACTGATATGAAATAGGAAATGGGATCTATCAGCTGTTCAGCAGGCCTCGGTCACCTTCATGGATCAAGCGATACAGCTTTCAAATTAGACCTTTGACCTGAATAATGATGTAGCTCAAGAGGTGCTTTGGCTTACAATGCCCCTATTTGGTTTTGTATTGTTCTTTTGACAGATTAAGGTGCTTATTGTAATAAGGCCATGTTAAGTACATGTTGTCATCAGGAGAATGACATGTGTGTTGACTTCTCCCACCATATTCTTCCCAATGGTTCCCAAGACAGGCAATCTCAGCATTAATGAACCCAGAATGATGATCTTCTCTTCTCTTAGGAGTTGACCAAGGTCAAAACGGAACTTTTTTTTCCCCTGCCATCTTCATTGGATTCAATGGTTGGGGCATAAATAGTGAAGATGACTGCCATATTAGTTCAGAATAAACTGCATTGAACAAATCCTGGTGTTTTTTTAAGCCAGCTCCACATATATTCAAGCAAAACTCAAACAAAAACTGAACAAAATCAATTTCGATAGACTGGACATTGTGTCCAAAATGGCAAAAACCATCTCCCCAGAGGTGGGTGAAGAAAGTACATCAAAGACATTCTGAACCGCTCCTGGAAGTGCAACAGCATTAGCATTAAGGATTGGGATGAGCTTGCTACTAATCTTCAAAATGGTGATAACTTGTCCATGGAATTGAATCATTGCTTTGAGTCACAACATCTTCATGATGACATACAGTAGCCACAAGAAAGGAAGCAGGTTCTGCACTCTGGATTACACTACCTAATAGGATATTGTGACCTTTGATCCCCAAGATCTCCAGGTCAAAAACCCACCCACTCAGTCACATAAAGATCCTCGGAAAAAGCTTGCAACCCCATGTAGTGGTTGAACTGAGGGACAGCTTGCCAATCATAGAAAACATATTAGGTAATTCATGCACAGCAAGCTCCCACAAATAGCAATGTGGCACTGACCAGAGAATCTGTTTTTGTGATGTTGAGTGAGTATTGGCTATAACACAAGGGATAACACCACAGCACTTCTAATAAGTAGCCCTGACTTTGATTTAACCTGTCATGGAAGGAAGATTAACTTTTTAGCATGTAACTGAAAAAGGGCTAACTTACAACGTACAACTCTTCTGCAGAAACAGGATTGTGATGAGTGGACCTGATGGAAGCATTAGCCTTCATTTTCAGTTTCAACTGCTGGTTGGTTAATTTCCACAATAAATTTGAAATCATTCTGCTTTAAATGCAGTCTTTAGCGTTTTGATGCAAATAACCATTGAGAGCTATTCCAAATAGAATCGAATGATGCAGGGAATTCTGAGTGCAAAAGATAAAAGAGGAAAAATGGGAAGTTTAAATGATCAAAAGAAGGGTTGTGGCAATTAAATAGTGCAGTTTTAAGATAAAAATTCTGCTAAATTAAATTTAGCAGAAAAGAACTGGATAAGGTGTATATCTTCATCTGGAATCAGTACAGATAGGATCAAATGTACATGAGTGTTCCAGTTTAATAGTGCTTTCTGTATTAGAAATCTCTAAAATTGTCAGAATACATTGCGTTAATCTTGACATGTTAGAATAAATTACGGAAGTTACAAATAATATTTAGGCCACGTCTGAATGAGGTTCATAATGACTCGTCACAACCAATAGTAATAATAATAGCTTGTGGTAGAAGAGTCTGGAAATTATATTATTTTCTTATTGATTGCAACGTTACACAGAAACCCATTTTTAGCAAACTGTATGAGCATGGAATTGTGCATAATTTGAGTTGCTGCATGAAATGTAATTCATACATGAAACAAATAAAACGTAGTCAGTGTAATCTTGACTGGCTTAACCTCTTGTTCAATACATAGCCAATATTGCCTTGCAGACCAACAAAATCTTTAAGGATATTATGATAGATAGCAAGCCAAGATTCTTGAAATTAACTGTTAAATTACAGCTGTCTGTTTTAGGAGACTGACCATCTCTGCAGAAAATTATTTTAATGAATGCCACACTTTCTTATTCATAGCAAGGGAAATGCAGTTAGTTCGGTAAATCATGCATCAAATATGATTTTAATATTAAACGTGGTTTACAACGAAACACGTTTTCCTCTCGTCTACTATTAATGTTGTTTTCCTCTTTAACTACACAAAATTATACATTTTTATGACTATCAATGATCAAAATATTTCCTGTTCCTCAGACGTTTGGCAAAGGATTTTATGTTATTTATTTGACAAATGTAGCTCGTGGAACTCGTATTCAACAGGAAGAGTTGGAGCGACGCCATGTGGACATTTCTGGAATATGCAAGTGCTTTCCTCGCCAAATTCAAGATGTCCAAAATATTTCAGCATGGATGCAAAAGCGTTTCCCTAAATTGTATCTGTTTATTTACACAGATCTGTACAATTGAGCATTTTAAGTTCGGAACAGTAACTGACATGGCAGCTACTTTGTTCACATATTAGCTTCTTCCTAACTGAAAATGTATTCCTTGTCAGAGTAAAGCCTGTAGGATAATCAAGCAAGAAATATGTATAACGCCTTTCACGGGTTTAGGGTGTTCCAGGCATTTCCAACCAACAACGTGCTCCTGAACTCCAGTTAGCTATTGCCGGGTAACCCAGCAACCAAAGTAGCTGCAAAAAGATCATACGAACTGCTTCGAAAAAAACCCAGCTGAATCGTTGATTTTATTTTAGTGTTTGTTTATTTCTTGGATTTTGGTTGAGGGTAAAGTTGACCACGAGGGAAGTCTCACCAGCTTGTCATTGAATTGCACCATGGAAATTTGCAAAGTTCTGATTAAAAAACGTCACGAGTTGAAACGTTAACATAGTTCATATTTCCACGAATACTGCCAGATCTGTTGTGTATTTCCAACAATGTCTGTGTTAATTTCAGATATTTAACATCCGCAGAATTGGACCATCTTTGGCTCAACTCATTCAAAAGATAGCACAACGGACAGTGCAACATTTCTTCAATGCTGCACTTGTAGTGTTGGTTAGGTTATTTGCTCAAAATCTCTGCAGTAGAGTTTGAACACACAACCTCTGTCTCAGAACCAAGAGTGAGACACCAGACGAAACCTAACAATTACATGATCAAAAGTTCTTCTCCCTGACGTTAGTTGTATATCATTAACAATAAGGAGACAGAGTTAGATTACCGATTTGTGGAGAACGAAATAGAGCACCGAGGTCCAAAGAACTGGATATAATCAACAGATGGAATTGACCAATAATCTTTGGGCTGCAAAGACATCATAGTTTTATTGATGAGTAATTTGTTGGATAAATATTATATTTGTTAAGCAATTAAAGTGTTTTTCTTTATGTGGTTAAAAGCTCAGAAATTATAAATTTCATATGAAAGAAACTAAATTTTAACAAAATTGAAGAAAAATTATTAAAAGTGCATAGCGATGTTAAAAAATTGGGCAACATCTGTCATTGTACACTTTTTTATACTGGAAAGTAACTAATATCTACTGAATTCAATAGCAAATATCTGTTTTAAAAAGTCCCTGGTTTGACCTGGAATCACTGGTAACTGTAAAGTTGTGAATGAGGCAAATAGGAAAAGACTAAGACAGATCACACACAGATATAATGTGGATCCTAATGATATCACATTTATAATTGTGGAGGTTGAGGGAGTGTTGGTGAATTATTGAGATTTTTGACAACCATGGCATAGATTTCCATGTCTTTGACCCTAAAGACAGCAGACCAATGCCTCTGGACCTGACCAAGGAAGTCAATGTAACATACTACTTTGCTTCTCATTTTGCCATCACATTGTGTTTCCTGTTTCTTTATCATCACTTCTTAAATAGAATAACAAGTCTTCATTCACTAGTTTTATAATTATTACAACTGCAACTATCAGATGAACAATCCTATCCAACTCAACTGTTTTAATTTATAGGATATTTCTTGTACTTAAAAATTTCAATGAGATCAGTTTAATGACTTCTTACTTAGAAATATAGGTTCTTGATGGCATTCACTTCCAGTACAAACCTATCTCATCCAAACTGAAAATTTGATTTAAGCCGTAGCCTTCTTCCTCTTAATGTTTTTCACTATGGGAGGAAATGTCTTTGCATGTTCCTCATCTGTACTGGCAGCCAATAACTTAATCTCATGAAAAGCATAGCGATTCTTAAAACCAGCAAACCAGCCACTACTAGCACTAAAGGAATTTCAGCTTTTTTCTTTAAGTCTTCATAAACTGAAAAGACTTTCTCTTTTATTGTGAGAAAGCTGGTCCCAGATCGCTTTCTCATTTGATTTTCCATCCACACATTTAGAAGTTGCTCCATCTCCTCAAGTTCCTTAGGCCGTGATCTCACATATTTGCTAGCACTCTGGCTTGTTCCAGCAGTACAGCTTGCTTTGATTTTTTCTGCATTGTCTCCAATGGTGCGTAACACAGACTCCTTTATTTCTGTTGTACAAACAACAACATCACGTGCTTTAATTACATACAAAATGCATTATAACATCAAGCTTCTCTTCAAGTGTTATAGCTTTTCTTTTATGTTCTCCATCCATAATTTTATCACTGGGACACTTCTTGTAAACATTCTTGTTACTTTGTCCTCCCGTATTTGTGGGTGACACTGCAAAATTTGCAAAAGAAAGAACTAAAATTACTCTCAAAAAACACTTCGCAACAAAGCACGCCAGTCAACAGAACATGTGATATCGAAGCGGAGATTCTGTTGGTGTAAATATTATGTTGGGGATGGATCACGTAATAGCAAAAGTTCACGGTTTACAAACAGCGTTCACCTATTCATCAATTGTATTACAGTCAATTCATGTCAACGAAACTTGTAATAGCAGAAAGGACTGTACCTTCACATTACTGCTGGCTAGTTAATGTTCATGTGTCCTGGTGGCTAGTTTTCTGCCTATTTATACAATGTAGTGTTTGTTACAGTTCTTGCAAAGTATTTTGTAAATGATGTTCATTTTGCCTGTTGTCTGTGGAGTGTCTATGAAGTTCATTAGCTGCTGGAGGGTTTGTGGGCTACCATGATGCCGAGTGGTCTGAGTAGTCTGGTAGTCATTTCTGAGATGTCTTTGATGTGGGGAAGCTCAGTGAGCAAACTTATATCCAGAACTTCAACCTGAGAAACAAATCTTCTCAAAACTGGCTGATACCTTTGACCGCGATATGCTAAAACTGGCCTGAAGATGAGAAACAGCAGCTAATCCACAGACGTTCTACTGCTGGAACAAGCCTGAATGCAAGCAAATATGTGAGATCATGGCCAAGAGGCAATAGACTTGTTAAGCATTCATGTCATTCTTTCCTTTTTAATTATAAATTTCTTGCTTCATGTCCAAGAGTTTTATCAGTGTTTTGGTTATCAGATTACGTTTATTCAATTTGAGTAAAACTATAAACTTTCTTATAGTTTTTTGTACTTGGTATCTGTCATGTTTCTTTTCTCTTCACTGACTCTAATGGTATTTTGATTTTAATGTGTAGAGCCAGTTTGGCACACTTGCCATCATCATTCAGAACATTGAGTACAGGAGTTGGGACACCATGGGATATTATGTTATGACTGTACATGACATTGGTAAGGTCACATTTGGAATATTGGTGCAAAGCTGGTTGAATTACTATAGGAAGGATGTTATTAAACTGAAAAATGTGCCAAAAAGATTTACAAGAATGTTACCAAGACTGGAAGGTTTGAATTATAAGGAGTAATAAGGTACATCATTTTTTGAAATTTGTGTCACAGGTGGACAGGGTGGTAAAAAAGGCTTTTAGCACGCTTGCCTTTTTTGGTCAGACTTAAGAGAATAGGAGTTTGGACATCATGTTGAGATTGTACAGGATATTGGTGAGGCTGGAGTGCTGGTGCAGTTCTGGTCATAGAGTGATAGAGTCATAGAGATGTACAGCATGGAAACAGACCCTTCGGTCCAACCTGTCCACGCCCACCAGATATCCCAACCCAATCTAGTCCCACCTGCCAGCACCCGGCCCATATCCCTCCAAAACCTTCCTATTCATATACCCATCCAAATGCTTTTTAAATGTTGCAATTGTACCAGCCTCCACCACATCCTCTGGCAGCTCATTCCATACATGTACCACCCTCTGTGTGAAAAAGTTGGCCCTTAGGTCTCTTTCATATTTTTCCCCTCTCACCCTAAACCTATGCCCTCTAGTTCTGGACTCACCAACCCCAGGGAAAAGGCTTTGTCTATTTACCCTATCCATGCCCCTCATATTTTGTAAACCTCTATAAGGACACCTCTTAGCCTCAGACGCTCCAGGGAAATCAGCCCCAGCCTGTTCAGCCTCTCTTCATAGCTCAAATCCTCCAACCTTGGCAACATCCTTGTAAGTCTTTTCTGAACCCTTTCAAGTTTCACAACATCTGTCCAATAGGAAGGAGACCAGAATTGCACGCAATATTCCAACAGTGGCCTAACCAGTGTCCTGTACAGCCGCAACATGACCTCCTAACTCCTGTACTCAATACTCTGATCAATAAAAGAAAGCATACTAAACACCTTCTTCACTATCCTATCTACCTGCGACTCCACTTTCAAGGAGCTATGAACCTGCGCTGCAAGATCTCTTTGTTCAGCAACACTCCCTAGGACCTTACCATTAAGTGTATAAGTCCTGCAAAGATTTGCTTTTCTAAAATGCAGCACCTCGCATTTATCTGAATTAAACTCCATTTGCCCATTGGCCATCCAATCAAGATCCTGTTATAATCTGAGGTAACCTTCTTCGCTGTCCACTACACTTCCAATTTTGGTATCATCTGCAAACTTATTAACTGTACCTCTTATGCTCGCTTCCAAATCATTGATGTAAATGACAAAAAGTAGAGGACCCAGCACCGATCCTTGTGGCACTCCACTGGTCACAGGTCTCCAGTCTGAAAAACAACCCTCCCCCACCACCTTCTGTCTTCTACCTTTGAGCCAGTTCTGTATCCAAATGGCTAGTTCTCCCTGTATTCCATGAGATCTAACTTTGCTAATCAGTCTCCCATGGGGAACCTTGTCGAACGCCTTACTGAAGTCCATATAGATCACACTTACTGCTCTGCCCTCATCAATCCTCTTTGTTACTTCTTTAAAAAACTCAATCAAGTTTGTGAGACATGATTTCCCATGCACAAAGCCATGTTGACTATCTATAATCAGTCCTTGCCTTTCCAAATACATGTACATCCTGTCCCTCAGGATTCCCTCCAACAACCTACCCACCACCGACATCAGGCTCACCAGTCTATTGTTCCCTGGCTTGTCCTTACCATCTTTCTTAAACAGTGGTACCACATTAGCCAACCTCCAGTCTTCCGGCACCTTACCTGTGACTATTGATGATACAAATATCTCAGCAAGAGGCCCAGCAATCACTTCTCTAGCTTCCCACAGAGTTTTCGGGTACCCCGATCAAGTCCTGGGGATTTAGTCACCTTTACCTGCTTCAAGACATCCAGCACTTCGTCTTCTGTAATATGGACATTTTGCACAGAGTCACCATTTATTTCGCTACTTTCTATATCTTCCATATCCTTTTCCACAGTAAATACTGATGCAAAATACTCGTTTAATATCTCCCCCATTTTCTGCAGCTCCACACAAAGGCCGCCTTGCTGATCTTGGAGGGGCCCTATTCTCTCCCTAGTTATCCATTTGTCCTTAATGTATTTGTAAAAACCCTTTTGATTCTCCTTAATTCTATTTACCAAAGCTATTTCATGTCCCCTTTTTGCGCTCCTGATTTCCCTCTTAAGTATATTCCTACTGCCTTTATACACTTCTAAGGATTCACTCGATCCATCCTGTCTATACCTTACATATGCCTCCTTCATTTGCTTAACCAAACCCTCAATTTCTTTAGTCATCCAGCATTCCATATACCTGTTAGCCTTTCCTTTCACCCTTACAGTAATATACTTTCTCTGGATTCTCGTTATCTCATTTCTGAAGTCTTCCCATTTTCCAGCCGTACCTTTACCTGCAAACATCTGTCCCCAATCAGCTTGCGAAATTTCTTGCCTAATACTGTCAAAATTGGCCTTTCTCCAATTTAGAACTTCAACTTTTAGATCTGGTCTATCCTTTTCCATCACTATTTTAAATCTAATAGTATTATGGTCACTGGCCCCAAAGTGTTCCCCCACTGACACCTCAGTCACCTGCCCTGCCTTATTTCCCAAGAACTGGTCAAGTTTTGCACCTTCTCTACTAGGTACTTCCACATATTGAATCAGAAAATTTTCTTGTACACACTTAACAAATTCCCCTCCATTTAAACCCTTAATACTATGGCAGTCCCAGTCTGTTTGGAATATTAAAATCCCCTACCATAACCACCCTATTATTCTTACAGATAGCTGAGATCTCCTTACAAGTTTGTTTCTCAATTTCCCTCTGACTATTAAGGGGTCTATAATACAATTCCAATAAAGTTATCATCCCTTTCTTATTTCTCAGTTCCACCCAAATAACTTCCCTCGATGTATTCCAGGAATATTCCCTCAGCACAGCTGTAATGCTATCCCTTATCAAAAATGCCACTCCCTCTCTTCTCTTGCCTCCATTTCTACCCTTCCTGTAGCATCTGTACCTTGGAACATTAAGCCGCCAGTCCTGCCCATCTCTGAGCCATGTTTCTGTAATTGCTATGATATCCCAGTCCCATGTTCCTAACCTTGCCCTGAGTTCATCTGCCTTCCCTGTTAGACCCCTTTTGCATTGAAATAAATGCAGTTTAATTTATTAGTCCTACCTTGTCCCTGCCTGCCCTGACTGTTTGACTCACTTCTGTTCTAAACTGTACCAGTCCCAGATTGATCTCTTTCCTCACTATCTCCCTGGGTCCCACCCCTCCACCTTATTAGTTTAAATCTTCCTGAGCAGCTCTAGCAAGTATCCCTGCCAGTATATTAGTCCCCTTCCAATTTAGGTGCAAACCGTCCTTGTACAGGTCACTTCTACCCCAAACCTCTACCTCCAATTGTCAAAAATGTGAATTCTTCTCCCATACACCAGCTCCTCAGCCGTGCATTCATCTGCTGTATCCTCCTATTCCTACCCTCACTAGTTCGTAGCACCCGGCATAATCCAGATATTACTACTCTTGAGGACTTTCTTTTTAAATTTCTGCCTAACTCTCTGTAATCACCCTTCAGAATCTCAACCTTTTCCCTTCCTATGTCATTGGTTCCAATATGTACAATGACATCCTGGCCCCTCTCCTCCTTGAGAACATTCTGCACCCTCTCTGAGACATCCTTGATCCTGCCACCCTGCCGTAGGAAGGATATTATTAAATTAGAGAAGGTTCAGAAAATGTTTACCAGGATTTTGCCAGGAATGGAGGGTTTGAGTTATAAAAATAGGCTGGATAGTCTGGTACTTTTTTCACTGGAGCATAGGAGGTTGAGGGGTGACCTTACAGGGGTTTATAAAATCATGAAAGGCATAAATAAGGTGAATCACAAGGGGTTTTCTTTCCCTCGAGTGGGTGAGTTCAAAACAAGGGGGCATGTTTCTAAGGTCAGAGGAAAACGTTTTAAAAAAGACATGAGTTTGTACACAGAGAATGGTTCGTGTGTGAAATGAACTGTCAGAGTAAGTGGTGGATGCAGATACAGCGACAACATTTAAAAGAAATTTGGATAAATACATGATTAGGAAAGGGTTGGAGGGGTATGGGCCAAACGCAGGCAAGTGGGATTAGATTAATTTGGGATCATGGACTAGTTGGACCAAAGGGACTGTTTCCGTGCTATTTGACTCTATGGATCTTTGACTATGACTCTATAAATTCCATCTCATTATTGCTTTATAGAACTGTAGCCTAAACTCTCGACACTTGTGCTTACTTTGTGTTGACTGTTCAACATTGTAATATTATTAGTCGGATAAGTAAGTTTTACTTGATTACTTTATAAATAAATTTACTTTTATAAAATTAAATTGGTGGTATAGAGTATGATGGGATACATTGTACCTGGCAAGTAAGAGTGATTTTGATGAAATGAATAGTCATTTAAAGCATCTGTCTTCTCAGGTTCTCGTGTTGTGCTTCCACCTATTTGAAGAACTAATAAACTTTGGATTTGCAATTAAATCTTCAGAATGATCGAATTTTGGCACTTAACATTGTGTTTAAAAGTGGCTTTCATCAGTCTCAAAACTGAACAGATGACTGGTTGGGCTTATTAAGGAGAACATAAAACATAGGAACAAATGATTCATCCCAGTTACTCTCTGCTAGTGCCCATACAAATCTCCTTCCTTTATAGCTCCCTCAATTTAGTCTTTCAGCATACCTTTCAATTCAATGTTCCTTCAGTTATTTATTTAGCTTCCATTTGAAGGCATTCAAGGCTGCTTTACTCAAACGCTTCCTGTTCGAGCGATTTTCATATTCTAACCACTTTCTGTGCCGATAGGTTACCTTCATATTGCCATTATTTATTAATAACTTATAGCCTATAGACTATTACAGATAGGAGAAAGTGAGGACTGCAGGTGCTGGAGATCAGAGTCAAGAGTGTGGTGCTGGAAAAGCGCAGCAGGTCAGGTAGCATCGGAGGAGCAGGAGAATTGACGCTTCAGGCATAAGCCCCCTTCATCAGGAATAAGGCTTGTGGGCTTGGGGCTGAGAGATAAATGGGAGGGGGTGGGGTTGAGGAGAAGGTAGCTGAGAATGCAATAGGTAGATGAAGGGTGGGGGTGAAGGTGATAGGTCGGAGAGGAGAGTGCAGCAGATAGATGAAAAGGGTGATGAACAGGTCAAGAGGGTGGTGCCGTCTGGGAGGCTTGGGATAATGTAGGGGGAGGAGAACTGAGGAAACTGGTGAAATTCACATTGATCATGTGTAGTTGCAGGGTCCCAAGTTGGAATATGAGGCATTCTTCCTCCAGGTGTAGGGTGGGAAGGGTTTGACGATGGTGAGGGCTATTACACATAGCCCATCTATTTGGATTATCCCACCAATAAAAATATTTCCTGCACAACTATTATATTCAACCCATTCATAATTTCAACAGTTACATCTAAATCTTCTCATTACATGGAATCGTTAGAGCATAGAAAGTCATTTTGTCTGTGCTAGCCTTCTAAGGAGCAACTCACAAACTGTCATTTCCCCATCCTGATTCCACCACACTGTATTCTTCTCCTCTTCAGATTATTCTCATCCCAGTTGGTGGTAATATTGGACATGTCAGATCCAAGATTGACATCTGACTTGATTGATCATGTTTTTCATTTATTGAATCATAGAACACACCTTTTGTTTGTTTTGTTTAAGTGTCAGTTTCATCAAGTTTATGGAAGGCTTCTCTCCAAGAGGCTTAGTAAATTTTCTCATGACATTTTTTCAAATTCACCTCCTTAACCACTTCCCCGACCCCAAAGCACCCCTCTTGCCAGATTCTAGCCCTATTTTATTATTCACTATTTCTGTAAGAACTCGCCAGTCACCTGCATCTCCAGAATGTCCAGCATTCCTGTCACCTTCTTGGCTTTCTGTCGTACTGAGTGTTGGTGCCTGATATAAGTTTTCATTTTCTGCCTTATCTTAACCTGTATGTGCCTTGATAACCACAGGATGATGGGTTTAGCCTACCCAAGAGTGGAGATGTGCTGTTGAGGCTGTATTACGTTCTGGTCAGATCACATTTGGAATATTTTGAGCAGTTCTGGGCCACTAACCTAAGGAAGGATGTGCTGGTCTTGGAGCAGGTCCAGAGTAGTTTACAAGAATTATCCCAGGGATGAAGGACTTGTCATATGAAGAGTGGTTGAGAACTCTGGATTTTTACACAGTGGAGTTTGGAAGGATAAGTTGGAAGATCATATTGAAACTTGGATAAAATTGAGAGACCTGGATAGAGTGGATGTGAAGAAGATGTCTCCACTTGTAAGAGAGACTAGGACCACAGCCTCAAAGTGAAGCATCAACTCTTTAAAACAGAGATAAGGAGAAATTTCTTCAGCCAGATGGTGGTTAATCTTGGAACTCGTTGCCACAGAGGGCTGTGGAAATTAATCTATTGAATGTATTTAAGACAGAGTAGATAGGTTCTTGATTAATAAGAGGATAAAGGGTTATGGAGAGTAGGGAGGAGAATACGGTTGAGAAATAGATCCACCATGATCAAATGATGGAGAAGACTCAATGGGCTGAAAGGCCTAATTCTGCATCTATATTCTTATGGTCTTGTGGTCTTAACTTCTGATTTATCTTCAAGAAGCTGTTTCCAATCACTTTTGCCATATTCCTCCAGAGCTCTCCATTGAACTTATCCCAATTGAAAACTTTACCAACTGGTCTATCTTTGTTGTTTTCCACAATTATGTTTAAACTAAACAAATTCTGATCGCTATCACCAGAATACTCTCCCAGTACCACTCCTTCTGCCAAAAATGTTTCATTTCCTAAAAGCAAGTTCAGCATCATACCCTCTTTTGTTGGACTTGCTACATACAGGCCAAAAGAATTCTTCTGAATGCACTTCATGAAATCTGTTCCCTTCGTTTCTTTTAAAATGAAACAATTGCATTTAATATCCTCTATTATGACTGCCCTGTTGATTTTACATTTCTCATACACTTGCATACATATTTGCTCTTCTATCTCTCTCCAAATGTTTGGGGGTTATAGAATTCTCCTAATAATATGACAACTCCATTTTTGTCACTCCGCTCAATGGTAATTTTTTAGAAGGATCATGAAATGATTTTTCTAACATATCATTGCTTCTCACAACTGTAATTATTTCTTCAATGCTGCTTCCATTTTTACACCCCTCTCCAGCTTGATTGAAAGCCGCTGTTAAGAGGAACATTAGGCTGTCATTCCTGTCCCTCTTTGAAGTCATGTTTCTGTAACAGCTAAGATATAATGCTGCCATGTTTCTAAGCATCATCAACTTGTCTGTTTTATTTGCTAAGCTCCCTGATCTCATGTATCCTTCAGTGTTACCAAACATTTTTTTAAAAATTCCAACTTTTGTTTCCTCTGTCTTCCAGACTCATTCACTAATTTTATGCATTTCTGTAAATGGAATCCATTTCAGGTTTTGTCTCATCTAACTTTATCCTCAGGTTCCCATCCCCCTGTCAAACTAGTTTAAGTTCTCCCTGACAGCATGAGCAAACCTCTCAGTAAGGATATGTGACCCAGGCCTATTGATATGCATACCGTCCTGCTTAGGTCTCACCTCATCTGAAATTGCTCCGAAAGCCTCAGGAATCTTAAGCCCTCCACCCTGCACACTGTTTCCAGCTACTTCTTCACTTGCTATAGCCTTGTATTTCTGTGCTCACTAATACATGGCACTGGGAGTAATCTGGAGATTCCATCTTTAAGGTGCTGCTTTTTTAATCTCCTTCCTAACTCCTTAAGCTCAGTGCACAGGACCTTATCCATTCTTCTACCTGTGTCATTGGCACCAACATGGATCATGGTCCCTGTTTGTCTATCCTTCTTTCCAAAATGTTCAGCAATTGCTCAGAGACACCCATGACCCTGACACTAGGAGGCAATGTAGTATCCTAGAATTATGTCTGGGGCACAAAACAACAGTTTGTCACCCTAACCCGATTACTATTGCTCCACTAGAATTCCTTGTAAAGCTGATCCATCCATGTTTTTTTTAATTCATTCATGGGATGACGGCATCATTGGCTGGGCCAGCTTGTATTGACCAGACGTCAGTTTAGCCTCAACTACATTGCTGTGGGTTGAGAGCCACATGTCGGCTAGACCATTAAAGATGATAATTTTAATGAACCAGTTGGGTTTTTCCAACAATTGGCAATAGATTTGTGGTCATCATTAGACTCATGTTTCCAGATTTTATTGACTTCAAGTTCCACCATTGCCATGATGGGATTCAGACTTTGGTCCCCAGAACATTAGCTGGGTCTCTGGGTTAATAGTCCAGTGATAGCACAACCAGCCACCACCTTCCAAAGCCTTGGCTCTGTCTGTACCCATAGAGGAACCATCAACTTCATTGTATTCAAAACTAGACACTGGTTAGAGAATGGGATGTTCTCAGGGGGCTCCTGCAGTCCCTGTCTGTTTCTTTTCACCTGTCATGTGGTTACCCTTTCCCTGTCTCCTTGTGTATCTTTAAGTTGCAGGCTGGCCACATCTATAAATGTGCTTTCCATGTTGCTCTAACCTCCATGGTTGTACCAGGTTCTCTGCAAATTCCATAATCCAGAGCCCAAGCTGCTGCAACTGATGATACTTCCGACACAAATAGTTATCTAAAATGCTCAAAGTGTCCTGGATTTCCTGCATTGCACTCCCGAGTTTGGATCTGCCGTGTCATTACTCTATTCATTAACTAAGAGGCTTGTTACTGTTCATAAATCTTACTACTGGTAACTGGTAACAAACCTTACGAATATTAATAAAGGTTAATAATAATAAATCTTGCCAGTATTATCAAAGTCTTACTCATAGTGATAAACTCTACTAATACTTAATACTCCTTATACAGAAATACAAGGTAAGATTCAGTAACTATTCAGTTGTTATGTGTAATATTTATTGTTTGTGCCTAATTACTGCAGAGGAGGTGTTAGTGAGCAAACTTCTTAGTCTGCTCCAGTCCTCACTGTGAGGGTACAGCCACTGGATTATTAGCTAGGGAATTTCAGGATTTTATTTGTATCAATGAAGAAACTGTGATCTATTCAGGTCAGAATGCTATATACTTAGGAGGTGAACTTGGAGAAGATGTTGTTCTGAAGCACCTGTTGCTTGAGTTCTTATGGATGACACAGTTGTGGGTTTGAGAAGTGTGGCTGAAGCCTTAACAGTTGCAGTACATCTTTAAGATGACACAGCCACCCGATCAAGGAGCAGTGCTCCGAAAGCTAGTACTTCCAAATAAACCTGAAAGTGAGGACTGCAAATGCTGGAGATCAGAGTCGAGAGTGTGGTGTTACAAAAGCACCATACGAGGAGCGGGAGAATCAACATTTCGGGCAAAAACCCTTCATTAGGAATGAGGCTTGTGAGCCAAGGGGGTGGAGAGATAAATGGGACGGGGGTGGCGCTGGGGGGAAGGTAGCTGCGAATACGATAGGTAGATGAAGGTATGGTGGTAATAGGTCAGAGTAGAGGGTGGAGCAGATAGGTGGGAAGGAAGATGGAAAGGTAGTACAGATCATGAGGGAAGTGTCCAGTTGGAAGGTTCTATCTGGGATAAGGTGGGGGGAGGGGAAATGGGGAAACTGGTGAAATCCACATTGATCCCGTGTGGTTGGAGGGTCCCAAGGCAGAAGATCAGATGTCAAGTTGTTAGTGTTTGGCGATGGAGGATGCCTAGGACCCTCATGTCCTTGGCAGTGGAAGAGGGAGTTGAAGTGTTCAGCCATGGGCTAGTGGGTCTGGTTGGTGCAGGTGTCCTGGAAATGTTCACTGAAGCGTTCTGCAAGTAGCTGTCCTGTCTCCCCAACCGAGAGGAGACCACATTGAGATCAATGGATACAGTAAATGACATGTGTGGAAGTGCGGGTAAAACTCTGATGGATGTGGAAGGATCCTTTGGGGCCTTGGATGGAGGTGAGGGGAAGGTGTGGGCACAGGTTTTGCAATTTCTGCAGTGGCAGGAAAAGGTACCAGGAGGGGAGGGTGGGTTGATTGGGGCTTGGACCTGACAAGAGAGTTGCAGAGGGAATCGTCTTAACAGAACCCAGATAGGGGTGGGGAGAGAAATATATCTCTGGTGGTGAAATCTGTTTGTAGGTGGCAGAAATGGCAGAGGATGATGCAATGTGTGTGGTGGTTGGTGGGGTAGAGGGTGAGGACCGGTGGTTCTGTCCTCGTTGTGGTTGGAGGAATGGAATTCGACGGCAGAGGTGCAGGAAGTGGATGAGATGCACTGGAGGGCATCATTGACCACGTGGGAGGGGAAATTGAGGTCTTTGAAGATGGTATGTTCTGTGGTGGAACTGGTCCTCCTGCGAGCGGATGTGGCAGAGGTGGAGGAATTGGGAATAAGGGATAGTGTTTTTACAGGAGGCAGGGTGGGAGGAGGTGTAGTCCAGGTAACTGTGGGAGTTGGTGAGTTTGTATTGGAACGTATTGGTGAAGTTGATGAACTGTTCAACCTCTTCGTAGCAGCACGAGGTCTTGCCGATGAGTTCGGTAAAAGTGTTTGTTAAGTGTGTGAATTCCTCTGTGGATGTAAAACACCAGAGGTCCTTTGCACTTCTGAGAGAGTGTGGCTCTCAGATGAGGCAGGGCTGACTGTAGAGAGATTAGATGGTGGCGCACGGCTGCAAGTGTGGAGCGGAGGATCCGGAAGGGGAACTGTTTCTGGAGGTTTTGAATTGTTAGTAGATATTGGTTGTCCTGTTCAGATCTAAATTATGACGGTCTGAATGTAGTCAGGAGTCTATGCGGGATCAGTCGGTTTTGTAGGAAAGTACTAAGGAAGGAGATGTGGCTGTGGTTAGTGAGTCTGCTTCAGGATGTGGCTGAAGAGCTTCAGGGCAGAGGAGACAGCCTGGGGATGTAACTGAACTCATCTCCACATACCTTTATACTGTCCTATCCCCCCCAGTCAAGGAACATCCCACCTATGTTCAGGACACCATCCTCGCCGTCCACCTCCTCCAAGACTTTGTTTCCCCCGGCACCCAATGCCTCATCTTCACCTCGGACATCCAGTCCCTATACACCTCTGTCCACCATGACAAGGGCCTCCAAGCCCTCGTTTGTTCTTCTCCTGGCGACCCCACCAGTACCCCTCCACTGACACTCTCATTTGGTGGCTGAACTGGTCCTCACCTTCAATAATATCTCCTTTGAATCCTCTCACTTTTCCAGACCAAAGGGGTAGTCAAAGGGCACCCACATGGGCCCAAGCTATGGCTGTCTTTTTGTCGATTATGTGGAACACTCCATCTTCCACAGTTATACTGCTACCATTCCCCACCTTTTCCTCTGCTACATCGATGACTGTATCAGAGCAACCTCGTGCTACCACAAGGAGGTTGAACAGTTCATTGACTTCATCAACACATTCGACCTCAACCTTATGTTCATCTGGACCATCATGGACACTTCCCTCCCCTTCCTGGACCTCAATGGTGACCGTCTCAACACGGATATCTTTTACAAATCTACATTGGGGAGATAGGATGCCTACTTGCAGGATGCTTCATAGAACATCTCCAGGACACCTGCACCAACCACCCCACCACCCCGTGGCCGAACACTTCAACTCCACCTCCCACTCTGCCAAGCACATGCGGGACCTGGGCCTCCTCCATTGCCAAACCCTAACCACTGACACCTGGAGGAAGAATTCCTCATATTCCATCTTGGGATCCTCCAACCACATGGGATCAATGTGGATTTCACCAGTTTCCTCATTTCCCCTCCCCAACCTTATCCCAGATCCATCCTTCCAACTCGGCACCGCCCTCATGACCTATCCTACCTGTCCATCTTTTCACCCACCTATCCGCTCCACCCTCCTCTCCGTTCTATCACTATTACCTCCACTTTCATCTACGTATCACACTCTCAGCTACCTTCCCCCGAGCATGATTCCACCCCCTACCATTTATCTCTCCACCCCCTTGGCTCACAAGCATCATTCCTGATGAAAGGTTTTTGCCCTAAATGGCAATTTTCCTGCTCCTCAGATGCTGCCTGAACTGTTGTGCTTTCCCAACACCACGAAGACTCTGATTTTTATCTTTGTCCACCCCAGTCCAACACTGGCACTTCCACATAATGCAGCCACTGGACACTGGTGGTAGAGTGACCGAATGTTTAATGTGGTGCATGGAATCTGATCAGCAGATTGCGTTTCCCTGATGATGTTGGCCTTTCTATTGTAGCTGGACCTTCCTCATTTGGGCAATCGGGAACAACTTCAAAATATGTAGATGCCAAAAAACATGGATACACTGTGACCTGTAAGAAAGATAGTATTAGATTTCAAGAGGTCTATAAATGAGCTACTGGGTGGGTCGATGTATAGGAGATGAATATGAAGTGATACATATCAGTTGGAAGATTGAGGAGAGGCAACAAAAAATAACGTTTGCAATTCTAAAGGAAATGTGGAAACAAAAACACCTAAATGTATGTGCACATATATCATTGAAGGTGGCAGGATGAGATGAAAACTAGTTAAAAAGATATGTGAATTCATGGACATTATCAATAGAGGCACAGAATACAGAAAGTAATGGAATTATGATGAGCTGATTTGTCCGATCTGGAGAATCATTACCAATTCTGGGCAATGTATTTTAGGTAAGACCAAAAAAGAAAATGCTGGACAATCTCAGCAGGTCTGGCAGCATCTGTAAGGAGAGAAAAGATCTGACGTTTCGAGTCTAACTGCCCCTATGTCAAAGCTAAAAAGGGGGGAAATCGGGAAGTATTTATACTAGGCCTTCGCTCAGCCTAGTATAAATATCTCCCTATTTCTCCCTTTTTTAGCTTTGACAAAGGGTCAGTTAGACTCGAAACATCAGCTCTTTTCTCTCCTTAAAGATGCTGCCAGACCTGCTGAGATTGTCCAGCATTTTCTCCCTTGGTTTCAGATTCCAGCATCCGCAGTAATTTGCTTTTATTTTAGGTAAGAGATGCCGGCATTGGAGAGAGTGCAGAAGATGTTATTGAAAATGGTTCTAGCAATGAGGAATTTCAATTATGAAGCTGAAGTGGAGAAGTTGTGACTTTTCCTCAGGAGGAGGAATGGAGATCTGATTGAAGCATTCATAATGTACACTGAGTAAACAAGAAGACAATCAAAGAACTGTGAATGAGAGAACACAAATTAAAAATAATTCAAATGAAAAGATTTTTTCATCCAGCAAGTGGTGAGGGCCTAGAATGCTGTTTCTGAGAATGTGGTGGAAGCACATTCAAAAAGGTACTTTTTTTTATTCATTTGTGGGACGTAGGCATTGTTCGCTGGCCAACGTTTGTTGCCTGTCCCTAACTGCCCTTGAGAAAATGGTGGTGAGCTGCCAGCTTGAATTGCTGCAGTCCATGTGTTGTAGGTTGACCTTCAATGCTCTTCCAGAGGGAAATCTTGGATTTTGATGCAGCAACAGTGAAGGAATATCAACATATTTCCGAGTTAGGATGGTGAATTACTTGGTGGGGAACTTGCAGGTGGCGATGTTCCCACGTCCTCTGCTTGTACTTTCAAATAAACCTGGTGCTGTGTGATTTTTAACTTTGTACACCTAGTCCAACACTGCCATCTCCAAATCATCTGCTGCCCTTGTCCTTCTGGATGGGTGCAGTTGAGGGTTTGGAAGGTTATTTGATTAGGAACCATGTGCAAGTTTACAGGGAAAAGGCAGAAGAAAGCACCAGATGGAATGTTTATTTTTGGAAAGGGTTTGTGTGGCAGACACGATGGTCCGAAGGTAACCATACAATAGACATTCTGAGAGTGTGAGAGTGCAGCTGGGTGTTTTGAACCGAGATCGCGGTTTGGTGCCCGCGGGTTGCCGTGGCGGGTGGGGTTTCCCGGCATTCCGCGGGTGTGGGAGTTGCGCGCCGTCATGGAGGACTCGAAGAAAGGCCAGCAGAAGCAGCAGGCGGCGGTGCCGCCAGCGCGGAAAGGCGAGGACAAGGCGGCCGGGGCCAAGGACAAGGACAAGAAGGAGAACGAAGACAAGGAGCAGGAGCTGGTAATGGCAATCCGCGGGCGTTGTTTGGGCGGCCCACTGTGTGGCCGGCAGCAACGATGCCGGTTCCTGCAGAGTCACGGGAGGCTCAGGACTGGGAGTCAGGCTGAGGCCTTCACGCTCAGTCTCCCTCTTCTCTGGCCGCGATCACTTCCACCAGCACCTCACACCCGCCGCCCCCCGCCCCAAACAATCCCCACTCAACACCAGCCCCGACACTCTTCCCCACCCCCGCTCCCATCACCGGCTTCCCCCTCCAAGCACTTCTCTCTCCAACCCCCCCCCCCCCCCAACACTCAGGATTTCAGGTCACACGTTACATTTACAGTTGCCGAGATTGTTGTTTCATGTAGACTGCGTGCGTCTTTAAAATAAAATTGATTTGACTGGCGAGGTTCTGCAGTTTGCTTCTCCTACCCCAACAAAATTCGAGTGCTTTTGAAAAGACACGATACCCGCAGTAACTTTGATAGGTAGTGTTAATAAGCTTTATGGCTAACTTCTCCATGTTCCCCATTGACAGAATATTGTAACGCTTCCCCACCAATCCCCAGTTCAGAATAGTTTATTCATTTATTGTCACTTGTATTTTTTATGGAAAAGTATTAAAGTTACCAAACCATGGTGCCATCACTTTTATCAATCCTGCACATCCACTACCGCACACTCATCATAATCCCCTCTCTCCCACTTGAATTAGTCTAGAAGCCAACAAGGAAGCACAGTGGTTTTCACATCCGATCTTTTAAATGATTTTAGCGAAGCAGAACAGTCTCATAATTGGAAGTTAAGCTGGACAAAGAGGAGACCACCTCAAAGGACAGAAAACTTGTCATTCTAGTTGTCGTTTCAGTTTAGACAATCAGTTCAGATTCCTGAGGAAGGGCTTTTGTCCGAAACATCAGTTTTCCTGCTCCTACGATTCTGCCTGACCTGTGCTTTTCCAGCACCATTCTAATTTTGACTGTTATCTCCAGCACCTGCAGTACCCTAGGCATTTCAGTTTACCCAAGTTTGGGTATCGTTGCTTTAAGGTATGATATGCACTGTATAATGCAGATTTTCATATTGCATAGTTAATGCCAAAATATTATCTAGCTTAAGAACGACTGGGAGTTTGAGTATGAACTCGTCAGATTTGCCTGAAACGTACACATTTTTAAAAAGGCCTCTAAATGCCAACGAAAGCAAGCTTGTCATATTTGCTTTATAATGTGGTGTCAGAAACTGGCTGCATAATGTAAAACAAGTTTTGGTTCACTACCACAAGTTGTTTCCATTACCATCCTGAATAACAAAATCAACAGTACTTTCCCATAAAATTTTTAGTTTGTGAATTATACAAAATTTGGCTGTGTGGTAGATAGTGAAAATGATAACAATACGTTGTGGAGATATTTTGAAATCTGAGAAATAGGTTGGCACATGGCGAATAAAGGAGAAAGTGAAGATTGCAGATGCTGGAGATCAGAGCTGAAAATGTGTTACTGGAAAAGCGCAGCAGGTCGCGCAGCAGGTCAGGCAGCATCCAAGGAGCAGGAGAATCGACGTTTCGGGCATGAGCCCTTCTTCAGGAAGGCAAATAAAGCAAATTTGTGTGAAGTATTATACCTTGGGAGAAACAGCACAGGCACTATACTCAGAATGGGACCACTTTATGGGGGTTAGTGGCAGAGGAACCTCATTTATGCTAAATATTTTGTGCTCATCTGTATGCAATATTGAGTACCACTCTTTTGGAAGGATCTGATGGACTTGCGAGGTTTACCGGGTTGATAGATGGGGCGATCAACTTTGGACTAGTTGAAGAGATTGGAAAAACTAGGTTTGTTCTTCTGAGTGCTGGCTACATTAATGAGAGACCTGATGAATGCTTTTAGTAGTAGGATGAAACAAAGCCTCTGACAGTTAATTGATAATCAAAGATCATAGGCAAAAGGACTAGACAAATTAAAGACTTTTCCACAAAGAAGGTAGCTAAAATTCTTGAATGCAGTATCCAAAAATGTTAAATTGGAGTCTATAGAAACGTTCAAAACTTTCAGTACTAATAGAGAAAAAGTGGGCAGGTGATGAAATTGGACAGGTTTTGAAGAGCAAAATGACATGACTGACCGATTAGCCTTGATTGTATATGACTTTGATTCCTAAATGTGCTGTCTGAACATTGAACTAAATTTCAAGGCAGCACTTATTGACTAGTATGTAATCTAAAACTGTCTTAATGCTTTCTCAGTGCTTTTTGTTGCCATTCAAGTGTCATATTTCCTATATCCTCTGCAAGTTTAATAAATTGGTTGCCATTAAATGAGTTTGTCCATAAAACTTTAGCTCTTGAGTAGTTTGAATCTGATGTGCTAATATTATTGACATTTTGAGCTAACTTAAGAAAAAAACATTTTGGACTACAGACGTGAGACCATAAAACACAGGAACAGAAATTAGCCTTTCAGCCCGTCATAGCGTCCTACAGCATGGCCCACACTGGTCCATGCTGACCAAAGTGTCAGCTCTACTGTGCCATTCAATTAAAATTATAATCGGTCTGATAATCCACAACTCTATTTTCCTACCTTTTCCCCATAACACTTAATTCCCTAACTGATTTAAAATCTGTCTACATCAGTCTTGAAAATACTGAATGATCCAGGTTCAGCAACCCTCTTCCTCTCATCCGTCTTAAATGTATGACCCCTTATTCAGAGATTATGCTATCTGGTCTTAGATTCTTCCACAAGAGGAAACAATTATTCCGCATCTACTCCATCAACTCTTTAAGAATCTTTTTATGTTTCAATAAGGTTGCCTCTCAGTCTTCTATATTCCAGTGAGTACAGACCCAATCTATTTAACCTTTATCATAAGACAGTCCAACTCTACCTGGTAATAGCCTAGTCAACTTTCTCTGGACTGTCTCCAGTGCTGGTATATCTTTCCTGAGATAAGGTACCTAAACCTCTTTACAGTATTCCTGACTGTCGCAAAATTCCCTACTTTTATACTATATACCCTTTGAAATAAAGGCCAACATTACATCGACATATTCTTTTTGCCTGGTGAAAGTTTTTTGTGCTGGTTTTTTGTGTATCATGGACAAGGATGCCCAAATCCCTTTGTTCTGAGCTTTGTGCAATCTCGTCTGTTTAAATAATATTGACCTCCTCTATTCCTGCCAAAGTGTATAACCTCTCATTTCTCTCATTATATTCCATTTGTCAAGTTTTTTTCCCAGTTCCTTAGCGTGTCTGTATCGTGTTGCAAATTCTGTGTCATCTTTACTACTGCCTAGTTCTGTGTCATTGGCAAACTTGGCTATAATACATTCTCTTCCTTCATCCAAGCTGTTAATATGTATTGTAAATAATTGCTGCCTAAGTATGTATCCCTATGACACACCACTAGTTTAGATTAGATTTGTTTACTTAGTGTGGAAACAGGTCTTTTGGCCCAACAAGTCCACACTGACACGCAACCCACCCAGACCCATTCCCCTACATTTACCCCTTCACCTAACACTACGGCCAATTTAGGATGGTCAATTCACCTAACCTTCACATTTTTGGACTGTGGGAGGAAATCGGAACACCCGGAGGAAACCCACACAGACATGAGGAGAATGTGCAAACTCCAGACAGTCAGTCGCCTGAGGCGGGAGTTGAATCCAGGTCTCTGGCGCTGTGAAGCAAGAGTGCTAACCACTGTGCCACCATGCTGCCCACAATTTTACAAGTTGTCAACCTGAAAATGCCCCCATTATCCCTACTCATCAACCTATTCTCTACCCATGCAAATATTTTTTTAAATTCATTTGTAAAGCTTGAGCGTCACTGGCTGGCCAGCCATAATGGCCCATCCCTATTTGCCCTTTAGAAGATGATGGTGAGCTGCCTTTTTGAATCACCGCAAGCCACTTGCTGTGGGTTGACCCACAGTGTTGGTAGGGAGGGAATTCCAGGATTTTGACCTAACGACTGTGAAGGAATGGTGGTATATTTCCAGAGTGGTGAAAGGCTTGGAGGGGAATTTGCAAGTGGTGGTGTTCCCAAATATCTGCTGCCCTTGTCCTTCTAGATTGAAGTGCCGTGGGTCTGGAAGGTGCTGTTTAAGGATCTTTGGTGAATTTCTTATAGATAGTACACACTACTGCTAGTGAACGCCATTGGTGGAGTGATTGAATGTTTGTAGATGTGCCCGTCAAGTGGGTTGCTTTGACTTGGATGGTGTCAAGCTTCTTGAATGTTGTTGGAGCTGCAACCATCCAGGCACGTAGGGAGTATTCTATCACATTCCTGACTTGTTTCTTGCAGATGGTGGATAGACCTTGGGGTGTCAGGAGGTGAGTTACTCGTCAAAATATCCCTAGTCTCTGACCTGCTCTTGTAGCTACTGTGTTTATGTGGTGAGTCCATCTGAGTCAATGGTAACCCCTAGGATGTTGACAGTAGGGGATACAGTGATGGTAATACCATCGAATATCAAGGGCATTGGTTAGAGTGTCTCTCATTGGTGATGGTCATTGTCTGGCATTTGTGTGGTGTGAATGTTACTTGCTACTTGTCGGCCCAAGCTTGGATATTGTCCAGATCTTGTTCCATTTGAGCACGGACTCCTTCAGAATCTGAGGAGTTGCGAATGGTGCTGAACACTGTGCAATCATCAGTGAACACCCCCACTTAGACTTTATGACAGAGGAAAGGTCATTGAAGCAGCTGAAGATTGTTGGGCCTAGGACACTACCCTGAGGGACTCCTGCAGTGATGTCCTGGAACTGAGATGACTGACCCGCCACAACCACCTTCCTTTGTGCCAGGTATGACTCTAACCAGTGGAGCGTTTGCCCTTGATATCCATTAATTCCAGTGTTGCCAGGGCTCCTTGATGCCTTACATGGTCAAATGCGGCCTTGTTGTCAAGTACTGTCACATTCGCCTCACCTCTGGAATTCAGCAGTTTGTCTGTGCTTGAACCAAAGCTGTAATGAGATCAGGCGCTGAGTGATCCTGGCAAAACCCAAACAGTGTGACGCTGAGCAGGTGCTGCTTGGCAGCAGTGTTGATGACTCCTTCCATCACTTTACTGATGATAGAGAGTAGATTAATGGGTGTTAATTGGCCAGGTTGGATTTGTCCTGCTTTGTGTGTAGAGGACATACCTGGACAATTTTCCACGTTGTTGGGTTGATGCCAGTGTTGTAACTGCACTAGAAGAGCTCAACTAGAGGAGCCACTAGTTCTGGAGCGCATGTCTTCAGTACAATTGCTGGAATGTTATCAGGGCCCATGGCCTTTGCAGTATCCAATGACTTCAACCGTTTCTTGATATTGCATGGGGTGAATCGAATTGACTGGAAACTGGTATCTGTGATGCTGGGGACCACTGGAGTAGCCCAAGATGAATATTTCACTCAGCATTTCTGACTGAAGATTGTTGTGAATGCATCAGCCTTATCTTTTGCACTGATGTGCTGGGCTCCTTCATCGTTGTGTGTGGGTATTTGTGGAGCTGCCTCCTCCTTTGAGTTGTTTAATTGTCCACTACCATGCACGACTGGATGTAGAAGCACTGCAGAGCTTAGATCTGATCCGTTGGTTGTGAGATCCCTTACTTACCTCTGCCTGTCTTTTGCTGTTTATGCCGTTTGGCACACAAGTAGTTCTGTTTGGTCGCTTCACCAGGTTGACACCTAATTTTTAGGTATGCCTGATGCTGCTACTAGCATGCCCTCCTGCACTCTCCCGAACCAAGGTTGATCCTCTGGCTTGATGTTACGTAATGGTTGATTTGGGGATATGCAAGGCCATGAGGTTGAAGATTGTGCTGGAGTACAGTTCTGCTGCTGTTGATGGCCCACAATGCCTCACGGATGCCCAGTCTTGAGCTACTATGTCGGTTCGAAGTCTGTCCCATGTAGCACTGTTAGTACCCCACAACATGATGGAGGTTATTCTCAATGTGAGGGTAACACTTCATCTCCACTTTTATCTATGCTTTCATGGAAAGATGCTTCTGCAGCAGGCAGATTAATAAGGATGAGATGAAGTATGTTTTTCCACTTGTTGGTTCCTTTACCACCTGCTGCTGACCCAGTTATATCCTTTCGGACCAGCTCAATCAGTAATGCTGCTGCCGAGCCACTCTTGGAAATGTGGTTTCATTTCTTTGTTGTGACTTAGAGTCATGGCGATGTACAGCATGGAAATAGACCCTTTGGCCCATTTCATCCATGCTGACCAGATATCTGAAATCCCCCACCCACATCTTGTGCCCTTGCCACCCTCCGTGTTTCCTCAGTGTTGTTCAACATGGAGGAGTAATGATTCATGAGTCGATGGAGGACAGTGCATGGTAACCAGTAAGAGGTTTCCTTGCCTGTGTTTAATCTGAAGCCATGAAACTACTTGGGGTCAGGACTCAATGTCAAAGATGCCCAGGGCAACTCCCTCCTGACTGTATACCACTGTGCCACCACCTCTGCTGGGTTTGTCCTGTTGGTGGGATAAGACATGTCCAGGGATGGTAATGGTGGCGTCTGGGGTGTAATCTGTAAGGTATGATTCTATAAGAATCACTATGTCAGGCTGTTGCTTGAGACTGAGACTGTTCTCCCAATTTTGGCACTAGCCCCCAGATGTTGATAAGGAGGACTCTGCATAGTAGATGGGGTTTTTATGTTTTTGCTGTTTTCTTCTCCAGGTCAATGCCAGGTGTTCTGTGTGGTTTCATTTCTTTGTTGTGACTTAGAGTCATGGCGATGTACAGCATGGAAATAGACCCTTCGGCCCATTTCATCCATACTGACCAGATATCTGAACCTAATCTAGTCCCACTTGCCAGCACTGGCCCATATCCCTCCAGACCCTTAACTAAGGAGACCAGCGCTGCACACAGCACTCCAGCTGAGGTCCTGCCAGTGCCCTGTTTAACTGAAATAGCTTACTTCTACATTCAGTCCACTTTCAAAAAACAATTATACCCCATCAGCTCTCCTGATGATTTGTTTGCGATTCATGCCCAGGATTCCTCTGTACTTCAGAGGTCTGGATCTCTGTGTTTAGATAAAGCGCTTTTCTAATTCACACTTTCACACCAAATGGGCAATTTTACATTTGTCCACAATGGACTGCATTGCCAGACCTTCGCCCGTTCACCTAACCTGGGACTTCAAACATTGCCTGTGCCTGCTTCGCAAGTGTGAAAGCCAGGCCGTGTCAGTGGCAAACCGAGCCTGTTATTACACAGGCATGTCCCAAATGAGACATGTAGGCCAGACCAGGTAAGGATATCTTACAGGAATCAGTGAACCAGATAGGTGTTTCTGACAATTGACAATGGTTTTCATTGTCAATTCTTAATTCCAGATTTTTAAAAATTGAAATCAAATTCCACCATCTGCCATGATGGGATTCAAACCTGGGCCCCCAGAACATTATTCTGGGTTTCTGAATTAATAATCGATTGATAATACCACTAGGCCACCCCTCCCCAGTATACTACCTCCAGCATCTTGGGCTCTTCTGAAGTCGCCTGTGTAGTACCTCCAAATGCCTTCTGAAAATTCAAATATATCTACTGCTTCCCCTTTATCTATCCTGCTTTGTTATTTCCTCAAAGAAGTCTTGTAAATTTGTCAGGCTTAATTTTTCCTTCGTGGAGCCAGGTTGTCTATATTATGTATTTCTGAATGCTTTGATATTACATCCTTTATAATAGACTTTAACATTTTCTCAGTAACAGTTGTTAAGCTAACTGGCCTATTGGTACCGTTTTATTTGTCTCGTTCCCTCAGTAAATGAAGGTAATTTTCGCAATTTTCCAATCCTTTGGGACTTTTCCAGAATCTAAGGAGTCCTTGAAGATTAATACCAATGTATCCACTACCTCAAAAGCTACTTCCTTTAACATTTAAGGGTGCATCACATCAGGTCCAGGATATTTATCAGTCCTTATAGCCCCATTACTTTCCATAGCACATTTCCTCCAGTGATACTATTGTATTTATTTTCTTTCCTCCTCTTCTCCTTTGGATATTTGGGAATTTTGGGATGCTGTTAGTCTCTTCTGCTATGAAGACTGGGTATTGCATGCACTAGACTTGGCTTTATCCTCTTGCTAATTAATTTTCTCCTCCGGTCCATTTTAAATTGTGATTCCATCGATGTCTGAATGCTGAAAGTCAGTTAAAACTGAAAATATAAGACATTAATTGTAAATATTGTTTCTCTCCGGATGTTATTTTTTATATCTTTGGCGTGCTCAGCATTACACTGGCATTTTGTTAGAATGCTGTGCAATGTTTTCACTGAACTTCACACATGTTATAATCTACCCATTTCATGTGTCTCATAATAAACTAAATCCAAAGAAGTATAATTTCTACAAAAAAAATCCAAATTGTGTTGAGGTGATTAGAGGAATAGGTTCCCTACACTGTGAAAACAGGCCCTTTGGCCCAACAAGTCCACACTGATCCTCCAAAGAGTAACCCACCCAGACCCATTTCCCTCTGACTAATGCACCTAACACTACAGGCAATTTAGAATGGCTAATTCACCTGACCTGCACATCTTTGGACAGTGGGAGGAAACTTGAGCACCCGGAGGAAACCCACACAGACACAGAGAATGTGCAAACTCCACGCAGACAGTTGCCCAAGGTTGGATTCAAACCTGGGTCCTTGGCGCTGTGAGGCAGCAGTGCTAACCACTGAGCCACCATGTTGCTCCTTTTTGATTTCTAGGAGTTGAAATGATTAATGTATTTGGAGGCTCGCTTCTGTGATGTTTCTTTATTTTCCGATACAGGCAAGAATAATTAGAAATCATACAATCAGCTTATAGTCCAACAGGTTCATTTAGAAGCACTAGCTTTTGGACTGCTGTTCCTTCATCAACTAGCTGTGGAGCAGGATCATAAGATGCAATTTATAGCAAAAGATTACAGTGTCATGCAACTGAAATGATACATTGAACAAATCTAGATTGCTGTTAAATGTTTCATCTTTTAGAATGGGTTACAGGTTTCAGTTCATTAATATGTAACTCCCAGAACTTCTATCAAGTCACATTTTCGAGATAACTTAAGGTTTTATTAAAAAAAAGTGACATCTCCACTCAGACAATGCACTAAAGATGTGAGGTTAGAGTCTGTCTGTATCCCAGTCTTGAGTCAGACTGGTTCTGTTTCTGAAGTAGGAATTTATGAAATGTTACATGGATTGACTGCCTGCATTGAATCTGCAGGCAGTCAATCCATGTAACATTTTATAAATTCCTACTTCAGAAACAGAACCAGTCTGACTCAAGACTAGGATACAGACAGACTCTAACCTCACACCTTAAAGCGTTGTCTGAGCTGAGGTGTCAACTTAAGTTTTTATAAAAAGAAGGTATCTTGAAAATGTGACTTGAAAGAAGTTCTGGGATTTACATATTAATGAACTGAAACCTGCAACCCATTCTTAGCAGCAATCTGGGTTTGTTCAATATATCATTCAGTTGCATGACACAAATCTTTTGTTATAAATTCTGTGTCTTATGATCCTGCTCTACAGCTACCTGATGAAGAAGCAGTGCTCAAAAAGCTAGTGCTTCCAAATAAACCTGTTGGACTATAATCCGGTGTTGTGTGATTTTTAACTTTGTCTACTCAGTCCAAACCCCACGCCTCCACGTCAAGGATCATTAGCACATCCCATGTTGTGCTCAGACGTTTACTTCGACCATTGTTGTGGGACAGCAGTGCCATGTATTTAAACTGAAGACCGTGAGGTTGTGGGTTGGTACCTCAAACCCTAGAGAACTATACCATTTTGTGGAGGAAAAAAAGGATATTTGAATGGCTTTTAAACTTTATTAATAGTCCCAAGAGTACAGTTGTCTTTAGTGTAGTCTTTGTAATACTGATATGCAAGGGCTCTCCAGTCTGTGAGATGGTCCAAAATACAAGTCATTGATGTGTAATGTCACAGCTAAACCACATGAGGGAACAAACACTTTTCTCGTCCTCAACAGTCATGTGACATCATACAAATAATATCACTTTTTACACAAGAAGCACGAAAGAAATGTGATCTCTGGCTGGGCACCAATCTTAAATGAAAAGGCAGAAGAGACGGGTTAAATTAAATTAACATCCAAGAAAAAGACATTGAGGACCTTTTAGTGTTGTGCTATAATGCCTTTTTTGGACTGAGTTTTTCATTGAGATGGGTGGGAGTAAGGAAGGTATAGTAAACGAGCAAAAAAGCACATTTAAGCTATTGCAAATTGCAAGTTCGCAGTTGTACAGGCAATATTATAGTGTGAATACAATATTGCAAATCCATTTAAAGTGGATCAAGCTCACACCACATTGTAACATTTGTTTTAACTCAGCTCTTCAGAAATGGGATAACAGTTGCTATCTATTCTATTCTACTAGCATTTAGAATAGCTTGAGTAAGTACGCTATAAATGTTATGAAGTTCCACTATGAATTTCGTCTTGCTATCTTAACTGTTTCTTTGAAATACATCCAATGTATGGTTTTTTTATATGTCAATTTTACCGCCATGAAAACATTTCTTGATTTAATTTCTTTTCAGTCTGACGAAGATAAGCAGCTACAGGACGAGCTAGAGATGCTTGTAGAAAGGCTGAGTGTAAGTCACTTTTACTTTGTCCCCTTTTGCCTCGGTTTGTTCCCTAATAGTGAATTGTATGCCCGTTTTTCCAGCTTTAAATGCCTGAGGGTAAAGTTTTAATAACTAACTTTGGAGGCAAGTGTGCAAAGACCTGCCATAGTATAATGTTTTGCTGAAATTTGTAAACAAAAAAATTCCTTTATTCACCAAGTAATCCTCTTAAATGTTTCTTTGTACTCTGGTTACTGTTAAGGTTTTTGATACTTTAATTTCACTGAATCTGTCATGTGTATTTTGCAACTTGAGATAGAAGTCACCTTGAGTAAAAGTATAAGCTGTAGTTTAAAATAACACTTGCTATAACTCCCCCTCCTAAACTAGGACAATTTTTTTAACTTCTTACTAGGAATCAGACTCGAAACTTTATCGGGCAGCTCTGGAGGAGCTCAGGAGGCAGATTCGTTCATCCACAACGTCCATGACATCTGTCCCTAAACCACTTAAATTCCTTCGACCACATTATGAAAAGCTTAAAGAAATCTATGAAAAAATGCCACCAGGAGAAAATAAGGTAACTCTTTGTGCATTAATGTCACATTTTGTCTGTTGAAATAATATAGAAGATATTTCTAGTGCTTGAGTATCGTGTTTATTGTACTTAAGTGTCACAAGTTGCATGTGTTGTAATTGTCTCCTATGATGTAACCATTTGAAATATAATTTCAAAGCGCAGCATTAAATCAGTTAAGCTTGATCACCCATGCGATTACATTTTTTGTGATTTTAAATTTGAGAGGTGAATTCACCTATCCTGCTGTGTCTAGTTAGTCCATCCACAGACTATCTGAATGCAGTAGTAAAGTAATTCAGATGATACTGCATTTCTCAGTGTTGTAATATATTTGTCCAAAATACTGATCTGATTGCTAACAGTTTACAACATTCTCATTTCTCTCCATTGCTCTTATATCACAGAGATGCTATTCCTACTTTTTCCAGAGCACAGAATACTCCCTCAAATGCAAAAACACAACTTAAAACTTGTGGAGAAATTCAATAGTTCTCACAGCAATTGAAGAAGTCAATATTTCACTTATTGTTTTTGTCAGTGCTCAGTTTTGAATGTTTCATAGTAATTTAGCTTAATTATTCCTAAAGTTTTACAATAATATTCGATACTTGAATCTATGGTGGTTTGCTTTTGTTTTGTGTGCTTGTAGAATATTTAGACTTGAGTAAAAGGTGAAGTATCAGGTTTGTAAACCTGAGAAATACTTTAGAAAGGTATGGAGAGGTTAGTGCAGTCAACAACCAGGTAGATGATATAAGGGTGTGGATGAGTAGTACCGTCCATGGAATCAATTGCATTAATTGAGCATGCAGTACATGGCGGGAGAAAACATGATTTGGGTTTTCAAAAAAAAGGGAGTTTAATTCTGATTGTGATTGTGTAATTTCTAAGTTAAACAACATTAAGTGTATCTATGCTTCCTAATACAACCAATGTAGAAATTGTATTAAGGTTCTGTAGAATCTACCTTGTTAGAAATAAAACATTAATATATTTTATTCTGTAAGTTGAAATAACATTTTCCAAAACTTCTATCCCTCTGTCATTCATGGAACTATTTGAATTATAAATTGCAAAGGAATGTCAGAATGTTAAATAAAGTGGAAGCACTTTTTCTCTTGCAGCGATTTTGTGCTGACATTGTGTCAGTGTTAGCCATGACTATGAGTGGAGACCGGGAATGTCTGAAATATAGGCTTCAGGGATCTCAGGAAGAACTTGCTTCATGGGGACATGAATATGTCAGGTGTGTTTTACCACTGTTGTAAAGGCTACTATTGTATGTTTTTCATGTTGACGTTATATATAATTGTTTGTCAAAAGGCATAAATTATTTTGAAAGGTATGTGTTGTATGAATGCAGCTAAACTAATAATTCCAACTTAATTTTAATCTTGTGCAATTAGCTAATGATTTTGGGACAAAACAGTTATTCTAAAAAGCTAAAGTTAAAACAAACTGCTTAATAACAGTGTAACTTGAGATAAATTTCCTCCTGTACATAATTATTATAACCTGATAGGACAAGACTGCTTTGTTTGCTGATTAAATGTTTGTAAATGCATTTTTCTTAAGTCATTATTCACTTGATTTATTGATGTGCAAAATTGCTGTGGTATTTGCCTTGTAAACAAAGGACAATCATTCTTCATGGTAGATCATAACCAAACTCTTTTGGATAATTCGGATGCTGTGAAAATGTGCTACATAAATGTAACTGATTTAAGAAAGGGAGGGAACTTCAGTATTGAAAATGTTTGAGTTTTCTTTTGCAGATTACGGGATAAAATGGTAGAGTGTTGATGTTCACATTGCTGACATAAGTACTTAGCCATAGTCCATAAAGAACTGTAGACACATCTCTCCTTTTTGAGAAAGGCATTTGATCTTGTACAGTTTCCGGGACACTACTCTGTAAATGATAAGGAAAAGGAGGGGTACTGACAATCATCTTTAATTGAGCACTGAGTATTATAAATTATGCTATAACAATAAATACAAAAATTGGAGCAAATGTATTTTTCAAGTTGGCATATTCTTGAGGGTAGCCTGGGAGGAAAAATAATATAATTAGGCTGTGTTATTCGCTCATAACTTCAATATTTGTGTAACAGCTTTATCTTGGCTTCCTTGGCGTTCCTTTCCTTATTTCCCTCTTCCTTGTACTTTTTGTTGCCTGTTTGTTTTCAATCTACTCTTCCTGATGATTCAGTATTTGTCTTGTGTTTGTGCTGTTGATATCAGATTGTCCAGCCCACAGACATGACATTCATTGAGGATTGTGGGTGGCATAGCAAGTAATATAATCAATTTGACCAGGTGAATTGCAATTGATATTCATATCTCGACAAGCTTTCATGTCATTTTGCTTATTCTCTCCTTTTTAATGCAATAGGATTGGATTTGATGGAAGTCTATTTTTCATTCGTGAAAATGTTTGCTTCTTCATGCTGTCATTGAACAAGTTTTTTGTTTAGGAAAGGTGTACAGTTATATCTGATAAATGTGGTCAGATGGTTTGCTTGATAAAAGTGTTTTGGTTTAATTTGTTTTCTTTTTCTAGGCATCTGGCAGGTGAGGTTGCAAAAGAGTGGCAGGAGTTAGATGAAAATGATAAGGCTCAGCATGAAATACTGCTCACTCTGGTAAAAGAGGTAGTTCCTTATAATATGGCTCATAATGCTGAGCATGAAGCTTGTGACCTCCTCATGGAGATTGAACATCTCAATATGCTGGAAGATTATATCGATGAAAATGCATATTCTAAAGTCTGTTTGTATTTAACAAGGTGCGTTGTCATGATTCTGAAACTGTTACAAGATGAATTATCATATTAGTTGTAAGTTATCCTATGTATAGCTTTAGATATACCCTGAATTTGCTCAATATGTTTTAGCTTTTGCCTTATTGGAATGATAATTGATTCTTCAATGCGATCAAAGGTGTTCAAATAAAATTTGTTTCAACATGTTGTATAAAGTTTTCACTTGGTACCTTCTATTAATTCTTATGTCCTTCCTGTAAACATTTATCTTATTAATCAGTACAAACTTGTCACTGCCATTCAGCCAATAAGGAGACATCTCAGTTATGTGTGTTGCAGCCCCTTTGTCAATACTACAACAAATATCTAGAGGGTTTTGTGGCACATTGGTAGTGTCCCTACTTTTCAGCAGACGGCCTAGGTTCAAGCCCCACCTCCTCCAGAGGTGTGCATTTAATACATTGGAACAGGTTTGTTAAAAATATCTAAAGAAATTCCTATACCAGACCAAGTTAACTTCTCTACTTCCCAGTTGCCAATCAAAGAACTATATTGATCACGTGTGACTTGGACATGGGCACTAATTGTTGGAAGACTCCAGTTTGATTATTTCCCCCAGTTTCTAGTTTCCTTTCCCTTGCAGATAGCATTTCATCTTGACTTTCTATTTACAATTTATATATCTATGACAAATTATAAACCAAGTGGTTTCTCTCCCAGATCATGAAGAAATTCAGTTTCATGTGCATATGCAGCTCTCTTTGAATGGATGGACAGGAACTTGAACACAAGAAATCGATGCAGCATATGTTACATCACCTAAATTTTAGGTCAACCTATTAAGAATTGTTTATCTCACACTTTAGGTTTTACCAATTTGTGTTCACTTTTTTGTTGTACTTGATTGTATTATATATACCATCATTATTTCTTTTATAAATTGAACATGTTTGTGTAAAGAATGTACTGAAATTTTTTGTTACAAATTATACGGTCTTCTTTTACTGAGTTTGCAAAATTGAGACCTTGTGGTTAAATATTTGAACTTTGAACATGGTTTTTTTTGTGTATTGATTTCAAACTTGTCCTTCAAGTAGCTTTTTTCTTCAATTTTTCAGCTGCGTCAGTTATGTTCCTGAACCAGAGAATTCAGCATTGCTTCGATGTGCTCTTAGTATATTCCGAAAATTCAATCGCTACCCTGAGGCTCTGCGTCTTGCACTGATGTTAAATGACATGGAATTAGTTGAAGATATTTTTACTTCCTGTAAAGATGTGTATGTTATTTTAAATCCGTCTGTGTTTGATTATTAAAGTGTGGATGTATATAGACTAGGAACTTGCACTTTTCACTGTCAGCTGATCCTTTCTCTATTAACAAATTTGTTTATATTTTCCTTTTCACTTTAAAAGTACTCATTTTTGATAAGCTATGATTCTCTACATGTTTGTATTTTTCAAGTATTTTATCCTAGTGACTACTTTTTCATGTTGATTATAATTGAGTAATACGCCATCTGCCATTTCTCCACCAATTTTCCAACTATCCATATCCTGCTGTATCCTTTCATGAATTTTCCCACTGTCCACAACTCCATCAATTTTTGTGTTGTACTTACCAATCGCACCAACTATATTTTCCTCCAAATCATTTAAACATTGTACAAACAACAGAGATCCTAATACTGATGCTTGTTGGAGCACCACTAGTCACAAACCTCCAGTCAGAAAAACGCCCCTCCACAATCCCCCTGTACTTTCTATGATCAAGTTAATTTTGTATCCAACTTGCCCACTCGTCGTGAACCTTGTGCAGTTTAATGTAGTTTAATATTGTTCATTTATCTTGATTTACAGTGTTATTCAAAAGCAGGTAGCATTTATGTTGGGTCGCCATGGTGTGTTCTTAGAGCTCAATGAGGATGTGGAGGACTATGAAGATCTGACAGAGATAATGTCAAATGTTCAATTGAACAGCAACTTCTTGGCCCTTGCACGAGAGGTAAACCACATTTTTAATTTGGCAAATGCATCTATTTAAAATCTGATGTCAAAAATAAGTTCTGCAGTGTCTTTAATTGGTGCCATGTTGAACTTAAACAAATGTGAAATATTAAATCCTTGTAGAAAACATTTTCTCCTTGTGGAGCTACAGTTTGACAGAAAAGCAGTTACTGTATTGTGGCTGAGGTCCAACTGACTTTGATGTAGTGTGCATGCAAGACTGAATCATTTAATTGATGATATTTGGTGATAGCTGCGAAGTTGAGGGTTATTTGGATAAAGTGCCAAAGACCTTTTAAAGAGAATAGTGAATTGCAGTACCATGAATGAGTAGGGTATTCTGGTCATTGTTAGTGTGCTGACAGTGAGGGGCCCTGGTCAATGAATGCTAATCTCTCAATTAGGAGGAAATTCACAGGCAAGCCCTTAGAAACTTGCCATGTAGTTAGCTGCAGTGATGGATAAGAGAAATCATAAACATCTGTGGTGGACAGAACTGCAGTTACCTTTATTGAAAAGATTGTTCCTCAGTGGTGTGCAAGCCTTCCACATCTTTACAAAAGATGAGGCTGAAGTATGAAGTATTTGCCTAAGTGGATGGCCTATCTGTCACTCCTCTTGAACACTCCAACATCATAGATGCCAGTGAGCTAATTTGATTTGCTTCATGTGTTATCAGAAATAGCTGAATGCGCTACAAAGGTCATTGGACCTGGCAACATTCCAACAATGGTGCTGACCCATTAGTCTTGTCTCATTCATCTGCAGATTGATAGAAGGGGTTGCTGTCAGTGCTATCAAGCAACACTTAATTAATATTTGCTTGCTCGCTAGCTCTGTTTGGATTTCACCTCCTAACTTCATTATAGCATTGGTCCAAACATGGACAAAAGAGCTGAACCTCAAGTGGTGGAATGAAAATGACTATCCTTGATGTCAAGGGAGCATTTGACTGATTGTGACACCAAAGGCTTCTGGCAAAACTGAGGTCAGTGTGAATGGAGGGAGAAGTCCTTCTGGCTGGACTCAAACATAGTACAAAGGATGATGGTTGTGGTTGTTGAAGGTCAATTACTTCAGTCTCAGGACAAAGCCACAGGAGTTTCTCAGGGCAATACCCTAGGTCCAAACATATTCAGGTACTTCAACTATTCCTATATCGTAAGATCAGAAGTGAGGATATTCACTAATTCCATAATGTTCAGCACTATTTATAATCTCTCATATATTGAAATAGTCCATATAAGTATGTGGCAAAACCATGATAACATTCAGATTTGGACTGATGAATGATAAGTTGCTTTTGTGCCCATAAGTGTCAGGCAGTGATGATCTTCAACAGACAAGTCAAAGGCTGGAAATTCTGGAGCAAGTAACTCATCTTATGACTCTCAATAGTGTTTCACCATCTGCAGGGTCCAAGAAAAGAGTTTAATTGAATGCCACTCTGTCTGGGTGGGTGTGTTTCCAACATCACAAGAAGCTCTACACCATCTAGACCAAAGCCCATTTAATTATCAGTCTGTTCACCACCATTGCACTGTAGCAACTCATCAAAGCTCCTTAGGCGACATCTTCCAAGCCTCTAACTTCTCCCACCAAATAGGAAAAGATCAAATATGTATGCGAATACTACTTACAAGTTGCCCTCCAAATCACACCATTTGACTTGGAACTCTATCGCCATTCTTTCATTGCTGTGGGGTAAACATCCTGGCAACCCTCCCTAATGGCACTGTGGGTGGACCTACACCAGTGCAGTGATTACAACTCAAGGTGGTGGCACCTTCTCAAAGAAGCAGGAAAAGAAGGAAAGTACCAATTGCATCTTGTGAATTGTGTACATTGTTGCCAGTGTTGTGAAGGATGTGAATGTTGAAAATGTTGACGGGGCACCAATCAACATTATCTGCTTTGTCCCAAATGATGCATTCATCTAGACAAGTGGAAAGCATCTTATCGCACTCTTAACTTGTGCTTTACAGTTAATGGACAGGGAATTCCAGCCTTTGATTTGATTTTGCAGGCACATCGTTTACATGGCTGCTCCCGTTCAGTTTTCTTTTGTCACTAGTAACCCAGCAGGGTAGTGGTAATGAGAAATCAAGTGGTGGTAATGCCATTGAATGTCCTGGAGCAATGGTTCAATTCTCACTTTTTGGAGATGGTTGTTGCCTGGCATTGTGTATGAATAGTATTTGTTGCTTATCAGCTGTCCAGGTCTCAGTATTTGAGGAGTCATGAATGTTGCTGCATTTTGTCAGTCATCAATGATCATCTCCATCTCTGATCCTATAATCATGAAAGGCCCAGAGAAACTCCTACAGTGATGTCATGCGGCTGAGCTGATTGAACTCCAACCAAATTCCTTTGTGCTAGTAAGTCTCCAGTGAATGGAGAGTTTTCTCTCCACCCTGATTCCTGTTGACTCCAGTCTTGCTAGGGCCCTTTGATGCCTAGTCTGTCAAATGTCACTACAGTGATAGATTATTCTTTAGTCAGAAGCTGCTTGGTGAACAACTTCACATCTAGAAAGGTCTCATGTTAGGCTTATGGCCACTTGATTGAGAGTGCCCAGCAAGACTCTGTTTCGATTGTGTGGTTATACATGTCAACAATTGCTTGATTTTTTTACAGTGTTTACCGTAGAAAAGTACTGTAAGACACTTCACTGTGATCAAAACAGGAAGGTTAGAAAAAAGGGCCAAAAGTCTGAGAACCTTAAAGATTGTTGGAAAGGTAGGGGGAGCCAGTTTGACTATGGAGCTGATATGAGCATTTGAGTGTCAAGGATATGTGAAGGCTGAAGGTAGAGTCACAACAGTGGAGTGAAATGATGAAGTTCGCACAAGCTACATGTATTTTAGCAGATGCTAAAAGAGATTAAAGATGGGGAATGGTCAGGTGAAAATTATATCAGGAAAATAGGAAACAGTACTGGGTAAGAATCCAAGAGAGAAGCTGCAATTTATGAACATTTAAAATTATATATTAAGACATGAGAAATATTTATTTTCTCCCCAGTTGGACATTATGGAGCCTAAAGTGCCAGAGGACATATACAAGACACATTTAGAGAACAACCGTAAGTTCTATCAGTTTTGAAATTGGAATATTATAATCTTGACAATTTTTATTTCTATTAGTATAGGTTTGCATATTTGTAAATCTGTAAAGGTTCAGTTGCTATCATGAATTATAAGAGTAAACTTGAAGTAATTTTGTCAATGTTGAATCTCGATATTTTTGTGCAATCTGTTTCTTGTGATGTTCTGTATCTGTGAAAAGTGTTATGACTAAAACAGGAGATGTGCTTTGTGTTCTATAGTCCCACAACTCCATATGTCACAAAATCAAGATACTTGTTTTATCTTGTTCCTGATTTGGCCATTTGTATGCTTTCTCTGTTATAGGGTTGGAATAAAAAGATCCACACACCGGGTCACTTTAATAAACATAAAATTATTGATCTATTATTAAATAGGACTTTGGGCTCTTGTTAATGTTCTACTTTTGGACCAAATTACCCAGGTTCAAAGCCCACCTGTTTCAAAGGTGTGCCATAACACCCCTGTACAAGTTAATCAAAAATACCTCACCAGTATTTTGTATGGCTGCAACATAATTTCAGTGCCCTTACACTCTAGTTCTCTAGATATCAATGCTAGCATTCCATTTAGCTCTCTGATTATTTTCTGCGCCTGTGTGTCTTCTCTTGAAAGAAATAATACAACTACTACTTCGAAATATTTTTAAAAGTATTAATGACAAAAGTGCCTGCAAATGCCAAATAATATCATTTGCTTACATAGGTTTCTAACAAAACAACATATAATTTGAACAAATACAAAACCTGGAAACAGTGTAAATTAATTTCAGTTAGCATATTTTATCTCAGTGAGTCAATACTTGAACAGCTTCCACAAAAAAAAAATTTTGTTTCTGTCACATTAAGAAAGATATGTGCACATTACATTCACAGGTATATGTATTGTAAATAACTTTTTCTGTTTTCAGCTTCATCCAGTGGGTTAGGTTTAATTTGTCCATAAGAAACATGCATGATAACTATCTGGAGGCCAAAAAATCCTACTGGGAAAGCAAAGTATGCATATAACAGATTTTATTTTGCTGGCAGGAACTATGTCTGTCTTGCTGCCAGTCGCAGTACAGTAATTAAGTTTAGTATAACCTTTAATGCTTGATCTTGCGTAAAACTCCATTAATATTTCCATCTTCATGACAATGGCCAAAATGCACACTGTTGCCTTGATTTTCAGACAGTTTCCAGCAAAAATGTCAAATAGGTGACCCTGTTCTTTACCCAGCAAACTAGTGTCCTATTCATTTAGTTCATCCCAGCCCCACTCGCAATGTCGTTGTCAGCAATATATCAAATGACATTTGCTTATCAATAACTTGCTGTATATCGTATGTTACAAAAGGACACTATTGTGCTTGTATGTGAAGTTCTCCTGACTTAATAGGCTGCAGACATTGGATTTAGAAACAAAAGATATTCATTTGAGCAAGGTACTGGAAGATCACTAGTGTTTGGAACATTCATACATCAACAGCTGGTCCTTAGTATGAAGAAAAGCAAATATTTGAATATAAGGGTGAAATCTTGGAATAGTTGTTGGGACCTTTTGCAAATTGTTTACTCCACTACTAGCGAGTTTTGAGAAAATTTGTTTGTAGCTCAGGTTGAGATTCTGGATGTAGGTTTGCACGCTGAACCTTCCAGCTCAGTGAACAAACTTACTCCATTACTAGTGATGTATGTAGGAGTATTGTAATGTGCTTCAGAAATAAATGTGACTAATAAAGCTAAATTTTACAGTTGGTATAAAAAACAAAAATGCAAGAGAAACGCGGGAGGTCTATCAGCATTTGAGGAGAGAGAAGTAGAGTTAACATTTTAAGTCCAGTCTGTTCCAAAGAAGAGAAACATTGTTTTTCTCTCTCAAACAAAAACTAAAATTGCTGGAAAAGTTTCAGTCTGGCAGCATCTATAGAGAGAGGTTTTACTATTTACTTCCTCCCCCGATTCATCTGCATAAAAAACTACTTTTCTATTCTGATGAGAAGTCATAGGACTTGAAACGTTAACTGATTTCTGTCCACAGATGCTGCCTGACCTGAGCTTTTCCAGCAATTTTAGTTTTTGATTCTAATTTCCAGCATCCACAGGTCTTTGGGTTTTTATTTACTGTTTCGCTCTCCACTGCTGCTGCCAACCTGCTGTGTTCTTCCAGCATTTGTTTTTATTTCAGATTTCTGGCATTGGCAATATTTAGCTTTTGTTTTAACAGAACATTATAGCGCAGTACAGGCCCTTCATCCCTCGCTGTTGTGCCGACCTGTGGAACCAATCTGAAGCTATCTAGCCTACACTATTCCATTCTCATCTGTATGCCTATACAATGACCATTTTAAATGCCCTTAAAGTTGGCGACTCTACTACTATTGCTGGCAGTGCGTTCTATGTCCCTACTACTGAGTAGAGAAACTACCTCTGACATCTGTCCAATATCTATCACCCTTCAATTTAAAGCTATGTCCCCTCATGCTAGCCATCACCATCCAAGGAAAAAGGCTCTCATTGTCTAACCTATATAAACCTCTGCTTATCTTATGTTGCAATTAAGTCACACCTCACCCTTCTCTCTAATGAAAACGACTTCAAGTCCCTCAGCCTTTCCTTGTACAACCTTCTCTCCATACCAGGCAACATCCTAGTAAATCTCCTCTGAGCCCTTTCCAAAGCATCTACATCCTTCCAATAATGCGGTGACCAGAACTGTATGCAATACTCCAAATGTGGCCGCACCAGAGTTTTGTGCAGCTGCAGCATGATCTCATGGTTCCGAAACTCAGGGCTACTTTAAAATTAAAGCAGAAGTTTGCTTTTGTTATAGGTTTTGGCAGCACTGGCTCCCAGATTGATTCTGCTCGTATGAACCTTGCTTCTTCATTTGTCAATGGTTTCGTAAATGCTGCATTTGGACAAGATAAACTGTTGACAGAAGATGGTAATAAATGGCTGTACAAAAATAAAGACCATGGTGAGTATCGTGTGAAAGCTGTTAAAATCCCAAGTATGATGTGCTGGCGGTGTGACTGATGCATTTTACTCTGTTTTCAGGCATGCTGAGTGCTGCAGCTTCATTGGGAATGATACTACTTTGGGATGTTGATGGTGGTTTAACGCAAATTGACAAGTATTTGTATTCTTCAGAAGACTATATTAAGGTGATTCATATATTCCAAATATATTTTATTTTTTAAACTTATTTGATTGGTTCACTTATTTTGCTTTTTCACAGTTGGTAATTGTTGACATCAGTGTTTTTAAAAATTGTCCACTTTAATGCAGTTCTGCTAATGATTAACTGATCTATTCATGAACATTAACTTATGTACTGGTATTTCCTATTTAGGGTGTTTCAAAGAAGATGATGATCCGGTATACTACTGTCCTGAAAGAATTAAGTTGTTTGATTATGCCACCAATATTGCTTGCATTGTTATTAGTATGGTGGTTTTACACTAATTGAATTGTTTCTTTCTCAAATTTGTTAACATTCCTAGTTTTCAGTCCCACCACATTGCTTTGGGAGATGTTTTCTTCCAATTCCATGGATAATTTACATTTTCAATGAATCTGCTTTATGTATCTATATGTTTAATGTCCTAAAGTTCCCAGATGTTGTAGCCAATTATGATAGAAGTTATATTTTTCTTCCTGATCATGTTTTGATTAGAAAGGTTTTGCATTTGCAAAATGTGAAATTTGTGAATAAAGTGAATGTTTTTAAAAGAACAGTTAGGAGTAGAATCAAATAATTTTAATTATTTTTTAAAACAATTAAATTTGTAAACTTGTATACTTGCTGGTTTAGCTAGAAACTAAAATGAATAAAATGCCATGTTGAAGGTTTTAATGCCACAATGATTGAAATGATTTTTAATGCACTTGTTGATAAGTATTAACAATACAGATGCAGTGTTCTGTTTTGGTTTTGATCTTCATATTCTGAATCAAGATTCATTTAAGATCAGTTTTCAAGCCTCTTGAGCACACCAAAAATTATCCATGTTTTGGATCAAAACATTTTCTGAATGGGATCTGTAAACATTTTAGATATAATCTTTGGATAACTGCTAGAATAGTGAATATGAAACAAATATATTTAAGTTCTGATATAGTTTCTCCAGCTAATTTTATTCAAGTTGAATTCCTTTTCTTATTTTGTGGGATGTTAGCATCATAGACTGCTATTGAGCAGTATCACTGATGCTTAGTTTGGGTTTTGGCAGGGTCATTGAGCTTCTGATGTCATTGCAACCTCGGTCTTAATCTGAACAAAAGAACTGAACTCCGCAGGTGAGATGACAGTGATAGTCTTTGCTATCAAGGCAGTATTTAACAGAATATGATACTGAGAAACCCTGGCACAGGTGAGTTGAATGGAATTTCTCTGCTGGTTGGATTCATACCCAGGGCAAAGGAAGATGGTTGTGTTGTTCAAGGTTCTTCATAGTTTCAGGACATCTCCGTAGGAGAACTTTAGAAATATTCAAGGCTGAAACATCTTCAGCTGCTTCTCTCCATCATGAGGTCAGAAGTTGCAGTGTTCACTATTGGATGATTGCACGTATTTAGTACCATTTATTACTCCTCAGATACTGAATTAACCATCTCTATATGTAGCTTGTTCTGGATCTTGGACGTCCAAGCTCGGACTAGTAAATAGTAGCATTCGAGATACAATAACTATCTCAAACGTGAGAGAATCTAACCATCTCCCGTTAATGTTCAATGGTATTACCCGCACTAAGTCCCCCGTTTTCAATATCTGGGGTTTACCATTGACCAGAAATGGAACTGGACCACTCAGATAATAATGGTAGCTTCAAGAGCAGGTCAGAGGCTAGGAATTCTGTAGCATGTAACCTGTTGGCTGTCTACAACATACAAGGTACAAGTCAGGATCTTGATGAAATATGCTCGCATATCTCTTAAAAGGCTTGATATGATCCAGGACAAAACGGACTGTTTGAAAGACATCCCATCCACCATGTCCAACTTTCACTCCACCACCAACTCGTGGTGACAGTAATGTGTGCTGTCTAGAAGTTGTACAGTAGCAGTTCACCAAGGCATCTTCAGTTTCCAAAACCATGATGACTGCCTCCTAGAAGAGACAAAAGCAAAAGATGCACAAAGGAACCACCTGCAAGTTCCCATCGACGCCTCCTATGATCCAGACATAGCCCGATCTTTGCAGCAAGTGTTGGTTGCTGGAAGAACTCCGGCTCAGAGTTGATGATCTGGAATCTGAGCTTCAAACACTGTGGCACATTGGGACGGGGAGAATTACCTGGATGCTTTGTTTCAGGAGGTAGTCACACCTGGCAGATTAAGTAATTCTCATTCAGTTAGTGATCAGGGACAACAGAGTGTGACTGTAAGTGAGGCCTCTAGGGGGAACCTGAGTTCAGAAGTGCAGGAGCCTCAGCCCTTGACCTTGTCCAACAGGTATGAGGTTCTTGCTTACTGTACGGATGAAGAAAAGGGCTGTGGACAGGATGAGCCAGCTGACCACGGCACCATGGTGCAGAAGGCCATTCAAGAGGGGGGGAGCAAAAAGACAAGTAGTTGTTTTTTTTTCTCCATCTCAAAACTCTTATTTAATTTGTTATGGTTTCAAATGACAAATGTACAAAATTTAGGGCTAAAAGATTCAGAATTTGTTTAACAAAAATAATGTACAACATACTTAGAGTAATTTTCAAAAAGGACATTTTATACAAGATTTGTTTTAGAAACTTGCACTTCTGACCATAAATGGATCTTTTCCATCAGGAAATCTGCTTTAAAAATTAGCCCCACTAATTCTACAGCCATTTACTGCTCCCAACACAGATACAGTTGTTGCTTAGCATCAGAGTTGCATGTTGCAAGTTAACCTTTCTTTCCCCTTTCTTGTGCAAGTTACATTTAAAATATTTCACTTCTAATAGTAAACATGGACAATGTTTTGGAAATCGAAGTTTACCAGCAAGTAAACAACCACCCCACAGTGTCCATGATGAGCAAGAGGGTGAATTTGGGAAGGTAACGACAAGTAGTTGTTATAGGGGATTCTATAATTAGGGGGACAGATAGTATCCTATGCAAGCCGGATCGGGAGTCTCGCATGGTGTGTTGCCTGCCCGGTGCCAGGGTGCAGGACATCTCCGACCGGCTTGAAAGGATATTGGAGCGGGAGGGGGAGGATCCAGTTGTTGTGGTCCACGTTGGGACTAACAACATAGGCAAAGCTAGGGCGGAGGACCTGTTTGGGGACTATCAAGCACTAGGAAGGAAATTGAAGTACAGGTCCTCAAGGGTCATAATTTCTGGATTACTACCCGAGCCACGTGCCAATTGGCATAGGGATAAGAAAATTAGGGAAGTAAACATGTGTCTAAGGGATTGGTGTGGGAAAGAGGGATTCCACTTTATGGGGCATTGGCATCAGTTTTGGAACCGGGGGGATCTGTAGGGACAGTCTCCACCTGAACCGATCTGGTACCAATGTTCTAGCGAAGAGGATAAATAGGGTGGTCAGTAAGATTTTAAACTTCTGAGTTGGGGGGAAGGGAAAGTGAAAGCGACAGGGAGTATGGAGTTAAATGGAAAGATAAGCAGGAGGATAACATGTATGCAGGTGGATTTAAGCTTGAGGCAGACTAGGAATGCAACAAAAATGAAGGATAACTTAGGACATCTTATGACTTCCAATATCTCTAATGATAAGAAAAGTTAGCATTAAGGCACTTTACCTGAATGCTCGTAGCATTCGTAACAAAGTAGATGAACTAATGGCACAGATCATCGTGAATGATTATGATGTGGTAGGCATCACAGACACATGGCTGCAGGAGGTTCAGGACTGGCAGTTAAACATCCAAGGATTTACAACTTATCGAAAAGACAGGGAGGTGGGCAGAGGGGGCGGGGTGGCCTTGTTAGTTAAGAACAAAATTAAATCTATGGCACTGAACGACATAGGGTCGGATGATGTAGAGTCTGTGTGGGTGGAATTGAGGAACCATAAAGGCAAAAAAACCATAATGGGAGTTATGTACAGACCTCCTAACAATGGTCAGGACCAGGGGTGCAACATATACTGGGAAATAGAAAAGGCATGTCAGAAAGGCAAGGTCATGGTGATCATGGGGGACTTCAATATGCAGGTGGAGTGGGTAAATAATGTAGCCAGTGGATCCAAAGAAAAGGAATTCTTGGAATGCTTACAGGATGGCTTTTTGGAACAGCTTGTCATGGAGCCCACAAGGGAGCAGGCTATTCTGGACCTGTGCTATATAATGAACCAGACTTTATAAAATATCTTAAAGTAAAGGAACACTTAGGAAGCAGCGATCATAATATGGTAGAGTTCAGTCTGCAGTTTGAAAGAGAGAAGGCAAAATCGGTGTTACAGTTAAATAAAGGTAATTACAAGGGCATGAGCGAGGAACTGACGAAAATTGACTGGAAGCAGAGCCTCGCGGGGAAAACAGTAGAGCAAAAATGGCAGGAGTTTGTAGGTATAATTGAGGACACTGTAAAGAGGTTCATCCCTAAGAAAAAGATTATCCGGGGAGGGATTAGACAGCCATGGCTGACAAAGAAAGTCAGGAAATGTATCAAAGAAAAAGAGAGATTCTATAAAGTGGCCAAGAGCATTTGGAAATCAGAAGATTGGGAAGGCTACAAAAACAAACAGAGGATAGCAAAGAGAAAGAAGGAAGGAGAGGATCAAATATGAAGGTAGGCTAGCCAGTAATATTAGAAATGATAGTAAAAGTTTCTTTCAATACGTAAGAAACAAACGACAGGCAAAAGTAGACATTGGGCCACTTCAAACTGATGCTGGAAGGCTAGTGATGAGAGATAAGGAAATGGCTGGGGAACTTAATAAGTACTTTGCGTCAGTCTTCACAGTGGAAGACATGAGTAATATCCCAACAATTAAAGGGAGTCAGGGGGCTGAGTTGAGTATGGTTACCATTACAAAAGAGAGAGTGCTAGAAAAGCTAAAAGGTCTTAAAATTGATAAATTTCCTGGCCCCGATGGGCTACATCCTAGAGTTCTGAGAGAGGTGGCTGAGGAAATAGCAGGTTCTTTTTCGGAATGGCAGCCGATGACAAGCGGTGTCCCACAGGGTTCAGTGTTGGGGCCGCAGCTGTTCACGTTATATATTAATGATCTGGATGAAGGGACTGGGGGCATTCTAGCGAAGTTTGCCGATGATACGAAGTTAGGTGGACAGGCAGGTAGTACTGAGGAAGTGGGGAGGCTGTAGAAGGATCTAGACAGTTTGGGAGAGTGGTCCAGGAAATGGCTGATGAAATTCAACATGAGCAAATGTGAGGTCTTGCACTTTAGAAAAAAGAATACAAGCATGGACTACTTTCTAAACGGTGAGAAAATTCATAAAACCAAAGTACAAAGGGATCTAGAAGTGCTAGTCGAGGATTCTCTAAAGGTAAACATGCAGGTTGAATCCGTGATTAAGAAAGCGAATACAATGTTGTCATTTATCTCAAGAGGATTGGAATATAAAAGCAGTGATGTGCTACTGAGCCTTTATAAAGCTCTGGCTAGGCCCCATTTGGAGTACTGTGTCCAGTTTTGGGCCCCACACCTCAGGAGGGACATACTGGCACTGGCGCGTGTCTAGCGGAGATTCACACGGATGATCCCTGGAATGGCAGGTCTAGCATACGAGGAACGGCTGAGGATCCTGGGATTGTATTCATTGGAGTTTAGAAGATTAAGGGGGGGGGGGTCTAATAGAAACTTACAAGATAATACATGGCTTGGAAAGGGTGGACGCTAAGAAATTGTTTCCGTTAGGCGAGGAGTCTAGGACCCATGGGCACAGCCTTAGAATTAGAGGGGGTAAATTCAGAACAGAAATGCGGAGACATTTCTTCAGCCAGAGAGTGGTGGGCCTGTGGAATTCATTGCCGCGGAGTGCAGTGGAGGCCGGGACGCTAAATGGCTTCAAGGCCGGGATTGATAAACTCTTGATGTCACAAGAAATTAAGGGATATTGCTGGTAAGTGGAGTTGAAATGCCCATCGGCCATGATTAAATGGTGGAGTGGACTCGATGGGCCGAATGGCCTTACTTCCACTCCTATGCCTTATGGTCTTATGATCTTGACGATCCCTCACTTGCTGGGTCCAATTCCTGGAACTTGGTTCATAGCAGCCCTGAGGGCTTGGCGACATCCGGCAGCTGTTCAAGACAACAGCTCATATTCACATTCTGAGCACCATCTGAGTGAGATTGTCAGTTCAGCAATCCGATTTCTTTGCCTGTTAATCTGAGTTTTTATAGCCTTCTGTTCTATTGATTCATTTCATTTGTAGTGGCACTGCATAGTGTTATGATCACAGGTGGTGCTAATACTGGAGAGGTCAAATCCAATACTGAAACCTGGCTGGATAACCATAAGTTTTCCTTTATATTTTTCTGACTGTGGAGGTGAATCAATAATTATATACACAAGAGCTGCCGATGAACTTTTAACATTGCATAAACATTTATAACACAAGAAGAAAGAAACAAACTAATTTTAGACAAGAACTGTTCGAACAATCTGTCACATTCCCAAAACCACTTGTATTTTTAAAAAAAATACAGGTCTAGCCTGCAACGTCCCATGTCCCATCAGCTAAAATTTTAAAAAGACATAGTATAATTTATAGCGCAAAGGTGGTGAATGACCTCAGACCAATCCACATGGTATAGTTACACCTATGATCGATTTTCTGGAATGATTTAGGTATAACTGAGTGCTTTGTTAATCATTGTCCGGTATTTTGCTTAACTGTTACTATGGTAATGGATTTAGAGTTACATTTAGGCCTGGTTGATTAAGATATCAGGTTTCTTCCCTGAAGGACACCAGTGAACCATTTGGGCTATTATGGCATTTTGGTCATTTAATCATTAGTTTAATCAATAGAAAGATGAACTTTCTATTCTAGAATAATTAATTGAATTGATGGGATTTGAACTTTTCTTTTGAAGCAGTAATGTGGGCCTTAATAGGATAGAAATGTTACACGCATTCTGCCCCACAACCCCAAAAGAAAACCCAAAAAGTGCTCAGAAGAATGCAAGTCCTGAGTGATATCACCATGGTAATTTTATAATGTGTATCTATTTGATCAAACTGCTAATCGTCTATGTCTTTCTTCTCTTCCAGTCTGGTGCCTTGCTTGCATGTGGTATTGTAAATTCTGGTGTACGGAACGAATGTGATCCAGCACTTGCGCTTCTTTCAGACTATGTCCTCCACAGCAGTAATACAATGAGAATTGGAGCCATCTTTGGGTAAGTTTTTTTAAAATTTGCACATCTGTATACTGTTCTTCAAACTGGTCTCAAAGGTATCTTTTCGCTGCTGCGTTTAATTTCTGTTAACTTTAAAATAGTCCAACATTAGGAGTACATATCTTTCCATTTGTTAGCAGGACTTGTATTGGGAAAGTTGGCTATTGTGTACAATGTGTTTATTGAAGAAATAGGTTCCTGGGTGCTCCTTGAATTATGATTGAAATATGCGAGGTTTTGTAACCAAGTAGCTTAATACTAACTCTTTCGTATGTTACAAGAGATAAGGTAAGGATTAATGAATAAGAGGATGCCATGCTGGAGGCAAAAGGCATATATTGATTGACAGTGGTGGCCACTCAAAGAACAATAACTCAAAGATCTCAATGGTAGATACTCGAAAACTTAAATGAAGATTAGTCAGACAACAACCCTCAATGTTAAAGCGTTTAGACACTACAGCATTGGCTACTGTGTGTACAGATCTACAAATAGGTATTTAATACCCAGAAAAGAGGGCTACTTTTTTTTTGATATTAAAAAAATTGAAGTTCTTTATCTGAGTTCTTGCAGTTCAACTTCACGGAAGACAGCCCTTCAAACCTAATTACCAATATCAACCTACTGAACCTTTACTGGGCTGCCTCCATTGAAAATATATATTTAGGCATAGAGATGTACAGCACGAAACAGACCCTTTGGTCCAACTTATCCATGCCGACCAGATGTTCCAACCCAATCTAGTCCCACCTGCTAGCACCTGGCCCATATCCCTCCAAACCCTTCCTATTCATATACCTATCCAGTTGCCTTTTAAATATTGCAATTGTACCAGCGTCCACCATTTCCTCTGGCAGCTCATCCCATACATGTACCACCCTCTGCATGAAAATGTTGCCCCTTAGGTCTCTTTTATGTCTTTCCCCTCTCATCCTAAACCTATGCCCTCTAGTTCTGGACTCCCCCACCTCAGGGAAAACGCTTTGTCTATTTATCCTATCCATGCCCCACATGATTTTATAAACTTCTATAAGGTCACCCCTCAGCCTCCGATGCTCCAGGGAAAACAGGCCTAGCCTATTCAATATCTCCCTATAGCTCAAATCCTCCAACCCTGGCAACATCCTTGTAAATCTTTTCTGAAGCCTTTCAAGTTTCACAACAATTTTATGATAGGATATATTTCCTCAAGTAAACTTACCAAAATTGTTCACCGTTTTCTAAGTGTGATCTGGCTAGTGCCTTTTATCGCTTCAGCAAGACTTCCCTATTTTTATACTCCATTCGTTTTTGAAGCTTAGACCAAAATTCCATTTTCTTTCCTCATTATCTGCTGAAATTATTCGCTTGCCTTTTGGGATTTATGAACAAAGGACTGCCAAACCCCCTTTGCTGTGGCTTTCTGCAGTCTTTTGCCATTTAACTAATATTCAGCTTCTTTATCCTTCCTGCCAAAGTGTGTAGTATCACATTAGATTCCACCTGCCAAGTTTATGTACTGCTGCAGACTTTGTCATCTTCATCAGGGTGGCACGGTGGCACAGTAGTTAGCACTGCTGCCTCACAGTGACAGAGACCCGGGTTCAATTCCTGCCTCTGGTAACTGTCTGTGTGGAGTTTGCACATTCTCCCCGTGTCTGCATGGGTTTCCTCCGGGTGCTCCGGTTTCCTCCCACAGTTCAAATATGTGCAGGTCAGGTGAATTGGGCAATTTAGCACGGCCATAGTGTTAGGTGTTGGGGAATGGGTCTGGGTGGGTTGCTCTTCAGGGGGTCGGTGTGGACTTGTTGGGCAGCAGGGCCTGTTTCCACACTGTAAGTAATCTAATCAAATCAAATCACTTGTTCTCCCACTTATTTTTGTCACCTGCAACTTCACAATAATATGTTCACTTCCCTCATTGAAGTCAGTCCTTCATCTAACAATGTAGATGAAGGAACTGAGGGCATTCTTGGTACGTTAACAGATGATACAAAGATAGGTAGAGGGACAGATAGCATTGAGGAGGCAGAGAGGCTGCTGAAGGATTTGGACATATTAGGTGAGTGGGCAAAAAAGTGGCAGATGGTATACAATATGGGAAAGTGTGAGGTCATTTTGGTAGGAAGAATAGAGGCATGGGATATTTTCTATATGGGGAGAAAATTCAGAAGTCTAAAGCACAAAGAGACTTGGGAGTTCTAGTCCAGGATTCTCTTAAGCTAAACTTGTAGGTTGTCAGTAGTTAGAAAGGCACATATAATGATGGCATGTATTTTGAGAAGATTTGAATATAAAAGCAGGGATATACTTCTGAGACTCTAAGGCTTTGGTCAGACCACATTTGGAGTATTGTGCGTAGTTTTGGGCCCCATATCTCAGGAAGGATGTACTGCCACTGGAGCATATTCAGAAGCGGTTCACCAGAATGGTCCCAGGAATGAAAAGCTTAACATATAAGAACTGTTTGAGGATTCTGGGTCTATTCTCGATGGAGTTTAGAAGGATGGGGGTGGGGGGGGTGGTCTAATTGAAACATACAGAACACTGAATGTTCTGGACAGAGTAGATGTTGGGAAGATGCTTCCATTGGTAGGAGAGACTAGGATCTGAGGGCATTAGAGTAAAGGACAGAACAGAGTGGTGAATCTATGGAACTGATTGCCACAGAAGACTGTGGAGGCCAGGTCATCAACTATATTTAAGACTGAGATAGGTAGGTTCCTGAGGATCAAGGGTTACGGGGAGAAGGCGGGAGAATGGGGTTGAGAAACTTATCAGCCATGATTGAATGGCGGAGCAGACTTGATGGATTGAATGGCATAATTTCTGCTCCTGTCTTATGGTCTTATGTATTGTAAACAATTGTGGCCCAAGCACTGATCCTGTGGCACTCCACTAGTTATAGGTTGACATTGTGAAAATGACCTCTTTTGTTTTTAAAACTCTGCCTTCTCCAAGATAGGCAGTCCTGTACCCATACTAATATATTACCTCCAACATCATGGGCTGTTTAAAATGTTGGTACTTCATCCATTGCTTCCCCTTTATCACAGTTGTTCCCTCCTCAGAATTCTAATACATTTGTCAGGCACAATTTTGCCTTCATGGGGATATAGCTGACTCTACGTGATCGTATATTGTACTTTTAAATGCTCTACTATTTCATTCTGTATGATAGACTCTTAACAATAACAGGTGTTAAATAACTGGCCTATAGTCACCAGCTTTTTGTCGTCTTCCCTTTTTGAACAAATAAATTACATCTTAAGGATTCTTGGAAGATTGCTATCAGTGCATCCACGATCTCACTAGCTACTTTCTCAAGTTTCCCAGGGTGCAAGCCATCAGTTTCAGGGGACTCACCAGGCTTTAGCTCCACTAGTTTACCTAATACTTCTTCTCTAGTGATAGTTATCATACTTGTTTCTTCTCAACCTTTTGGAATGGTATTAATGTCATCCACCATGAAGACTGATAGAAAGTATTTATTCAAATCCTTTGCTGTTACCTGATTCCCTATTATTATTTCCCCATACACATTGTCTAAGGGGTCTATGGTCATTTTGGCCCCTCTCCTCTTGTTTATACATTTCAAGAAGTTCTTGCTGTCCATCTGAATTTACTTGCATGATTGCCCTCAGTTTATTTTCTCCCTCCATTTTTTGTCATTTTTTCAGTTTAACTTTCCCAATCTTTGCCACACTCTGTATTTTGTATACTTCTAATAGAGTCATAGAGATGTACAGCACAGAAATAGACCCTTTGGTCCAACTCACCCATGCCGACCAGATATCCAAAATTAATCTAGTCCCATATGTCAGCACTTTGGCCATATCCTCTAAACCCTTCCTATTCATGCACCCATCCTGATGCCTTTTTGTGGAAGCTGTTTTTGGCCTGCTTGTTCGCTGACTTGTTCGCACAACCACCACTGAGAAAGCAGAAGCAGTTCTTTGTTTTGCTGACTTCCTTGTCTGCAGCCACCTGCTAAGCAGAGGATGAAGTCACTTTCTAAGCAAAACTGCAGCCCAGACAGACGCTGTTAACGTTCGGACATAGTATCTGGAGTGTGCATTGACTGAAGGTCTGAAAACAATTGCCTGCAAAAGATCATTGAGCAGGGCATGCTGCAAGGCCTTCCAGAAGACCTAATAAACTGTTTCCACAGGATTCCAAAATCATGTACCACTCCAAAGGCGTATCTGGAGCCAATGTAAATGTTAACAGACTTTTTGTCAGCATGGATGCAGGTTCTGGTAAGGGCAAATGTTTAGGTTGCTTGTGGAGAAGTTCCTTCTGGCAGTGCAGTGGATTAAGGAATTTCAAAAGTTGTGCATATTGCGTAGCCAGCTAGCATTTGGTGATCTGAGGGCCGAAAGGAGGAGCTATCTGTGAAAGGATCATATCTGGATTGTCTGACAGCGTTTCAGAGAGGTCAGGGCATGGGGTGACAAACTGTTGGACTGCATGCAGGCAATCATGGTCCTCTGCCGGGGAATCTTGTGTAACAGAGAGAAAGGTAGCAGGGTTTAAAGTGGGGGTGCATTGAAGCATAAGGTTAGTGTGAAAAGGTAGGATGACCTCCTAGCCACTTCTCCTTGACGCCATGAAATGCTGAGTTGCTGCTGAATTAAGCAGCAGGGAAACCGAATGAGGAACGAACGCTCTACAAGGGTGATCCAGGACAATAGCAGTGGACTCTTCTACTATTACAGTGGCAGCCACCACAGCTCATAAGCAGGCTGGCATGCCCCTTACAACAGGTGGTAACTGTACAGGATAAAAGGCTACAGGGTGCCGGAGATCCCCACGCATTTGTGTTAGAATGCTGAAAGCATATCCCTCCTTTTTGTTATCATAAAGCTGAAATGGCTGCCTATAACCAGGTATGGCCAGAGTAGGCGCTGAGGTTAAGCACCGTTTAAGTTTCTCAAAGGCTTGTGCCATTTCAGGTGTCCAGTTCACCTAGGTTGGATGTTTGGGCAAGGAGGTCTGGCGGAGAGGAGCATCAATAAATCATTAGTCCAGTATCCAATGCCTGCAGTAATTCAGCATGCCCAGAAAGGGCAAAAGCTCAGTTCGCACAGTGGGAGGAGAGAGGTTAATGAAGGCTGTGATACGAACTTGAGACAGTGATCTGAGACAAAATACTGTACTGTCTTGTGGCAGAGCTGCATCTTTTCAACAGAGGCCTTATGTCCATCCTCAGCTAAATAGCAGAGCATTGCAGCAGTATTGTACATGCAGGCATCAGGTGAGTTGGAGGCCATTAATAAATCATTGGCATATTGAACCAAGGTGCTTTTACATGGTATGTCTTTCAGGGTCCAGTGTACCACGGAGGGATATATAGTGGGGGTCTCCATGTACCAGTGGTTGTGTCCATTTAGATTGGCAGTCGCCATAAGTAAAGGCGTAAGGTACTGGCTGACAGGTGACAATTTAATTGGGAAAATGGCGAGCAGAGGTCAATGACATAAATATAAGTGGCAGTAGCAAGGAGGCTAGTAAGGATAGCATTGGTGTCTGGCACCACGGCGGAGCAGGGGACAACAATATCATTGACTGTTCTCAAGCCCTGCTCAAATTTCCACTTTTCCTGGCTTAGGATTAGGGAGGATAAGATAAGGATGCCTTGCTGTAGGAGGAAAGCTTCATACCTTCATTGGCGGGTGACAAATTTTACTGTCTGATGGTAGGGTGGCCCTGTGATATTAAAGAGTTAACTTGCTGTGCTGACCTGCAAGAAATTGGATGTTCTGAGGTGAGGATGGATGCCTCTGACTTACAGATAGTTGTAAGAAATTTACATTATCATATCCTATTATTCAGAGCCATTTACATGGCCATTTCCTTGCCATTCAGAGCCATTTACATTGTCATCTACTATTACATTTTTATCCCCTATTCAGAAATCAATAAGAACATTACAGTTGGAATTTGACTACTTCCTTATAGTTACAATAATAATGATTTGCAACAGATTTGACCATTAAAGGGATGATTTACACTATATTGTTTCTGGAGATGGTCCGGTCACACTGTTGTCGGATGTGTGACTGTGGGGTAGTGACTGGGTTGTCTTGTAGGCATCACTGTGATGTAAAGATTTTGAATAAAGGAAGAACTGTTTCCTTTGTTCAGAGAGACCTTTCGATGTGCTTTGCAAGCATGGTGAAGAGTGTTAAGAGTTTCTCCACAACCGTTGCTTAGTAAAAGTTTTGGTTGTTGTTCACAGAAGATGGCAAATTGCAGTTGCATCAGGTGTGTAAGAATCTCAGAAAAAAAGACCCTGACAGCCCCATGTTTCACAGTGACTGTATGAGGCAGAGCTGATATAACTAGGCCTGTGTCATTGGAGTGCTGTGCCCATAATGAAGGTGTCACATCATTGAGCAATAAGAGGCTGTCATCAGAGGGGGAGGGCAGTGGTGTCTGCAAGGTAAAGGTCACATCCTCGAATGAGAGAAAACAACACACACAAAACTCCTCCTGTCCGAAGTGGACAATCTGAATGGAGTCCAGGGGTTTAAATTCCTTTGGCGAAATGTGAAGTCTGTGCACCATCGGCCCCAAATCCTTTCGGTGCCATGGGGTTTTAACTGTGATTGAAACAGGAAGGAATTAGGCGGGGTTATTTTGGAAAAGCGGTCTTTGTTCAGCATTGAGCAGAACTTCCATAGCTAATCAGCACAGTGGTTCAGTGGTTGGCACTGCTGCCTCTGCCAGGGACCCGGGTTCGACTTGGGCAACTGTCTGTGTAGAGTTTGCATAGTCTCCCCGTATCTATGTGGGTTTCCTCCCACAATCCAAAGATGTGCAGGTCAGGTGAATTGTTCTTGCTAAATTGCACATAGTATTAGATGCACTAGTCAGGGGTAAATAAAGGGTAGGGGAATGGGTCTGGGTGGGTTACTCTTCGGAGGGTCAATGTCGACTTGTTGGGCCAACTGGCTTGTTTCCATACTGTAGGGAATCTAATCTAATCTCTAATCCTTCCTTACCAACATAACACAGGCCAATCAATGTCCGGGTAGAAGGCAGAGATAAGGGTCTACACTAACGGAATAAGGTGGGTGAAGCTCATGAAGGTAAGCTGCAGTGCAGTGAGGCTAGCACAGCAAGTGGCTGATCTGAACGATCCAGCAGAAGAAGGTGGTCATGGGAGATGGAGGAACATGTAACAACTGCAGGAGGGAAGACGTCACAACTGTGTATAGGGTTGCCCGGGAAAGTCCATGCATAAAGGTAGGAAATAAGAGAGGATGGAGGCATAAGTGTGACCATAGCGGCCTGCAAAAGGGGGTAATTGGAGTCATGGAATTCTAAGGTGAGGCACAGTGGAGAGCAGTGAATGGAAGCGTTCAGCTTGCAGAGAGTCTGATGACCGAGAAGGGCAAATGGACAGGAAGGGGAGATTATCAGTATTTCTAGGGTTTTTTTAAAGCTTTGATCTTCAGCAGAAGCTGTTGGGGTTTTTGAAGAAGTAGATTTCCTTTCCCCCTCTCAGCTAGGAAACTGACTCAACTTTAAACTGGTGTTGGATCATTTTCAAATAACAACCAAAATCTGAGAGGCGCAAAAACAGCCTCTTTATTCAGCAATCACAGCACAAGTTAGAGGTGGCAATAGAATCCCGAAATAACATTCTTACAAGAAATAACATTCTTACACAGTTCTTACATGTCATTACTATAATGTTACATTTTTAATCTCCAGTACACGAAGTATTGAAGCGCTTCTGTCCTGGGAGAGAGGAAATGGGTTAAAAATGAGCTTAACTGCTGGCTGGTTTTCCTGATGGGATGGCTGTCCAGTCTGCTTGCATTATTGGCGGTGTTAGTTCTTTTGTCTTTTAAATTTGTAAATGTTAGTTAAAAAATACTAATGATAGGCCTTAATGCTGTCAGTAAGTTAGGAATTGTAATAAAAGAATAAAGGATATTTGACTTGGTGACCAAACAGCTGGATGAGGGTAAAGCAGTTGATGTGGTGTATCTGGATTTCAGTAAGGCATTTGATAAGGTTCCCCACAGTAGGCTATTGCACAAAGTGCGGGGGCATGGGATTGAGGGTGATTTAGCAGTTTGGATCAGAAATTAGCTAGCTGAAAGAAGACAGGGTGGTGGTTGATGGGAAGTGTTCATCTTGGAGTTCAGTTACTACTGGTGTACTGCAAGGACCTGTTTTGGGTCCACTGCTGTTTGTCATTTTTATAAATGACCTAGATGAGGCTGTAGAAGGATGAATTAGTAAACTTGCGGATGACACTAAGGTCAGTGGTGTTGTGGACAATGTGGAAGGATGTTGCAGGTTACAGAGGGACATAAACAAGCTGCAGAGCTGGTCTGAGAGGTGGCAAATGGAGTTTAATGCAGAAGAATGTGAGGTGATTCACTTTGGAAGGAGCAACAGGAATAAAGAGTACTGGGCTAATGGTAAGATTCTTGGTTGTGTGGATGAGCAGACAGATCTCAGTGTCCATGTACATAGATCCCTGAAGGTTACCACCCAGGTTGATAGGGTTGCAATCAACTAGGAGAAAGTGAAGACTGCAGATGCTGGAGATCAAAGGAGAGTTTGGTGCTGGAAAAGCACAGCAGGTCAGGCAGAGGCATACAGTATGCTAGCTTTTATTAATAGAGGGGTTGAGTTTCGGAGCCGTGAGGTCATGCTGCAGCTCTGGTGTGGCTGCACTTGGAGTATTGTGTACAGTTCTGGTCACCACATTAAAGGAAGGATGTGGAGCTTTAGAAAGTGTTCAGAGGAGATTTACTAAGATGTTGCCTGGTATGGAGGGAAGGACTTATGAGGAGAAGCTGTTTTCATTAGAGAGAAGAGATAACCAGAGGGTTAGATAGGGTGGACAGTGAGAGCCTTTTTCCTTGGTTGGTGATGGCTAGCACGAGGTGAAATAGCTTTAAATTGAGGGGTGATAGATATAGGTCAGAGGTAGTTTTGTTACTCAGAGTAGTAGGGATGTGGAATGCCCTGCCTGCAACAGCAGTAGACTCACCAGCTTTAAGGACATTTAGATGGTCATTGGAAAAACATGGATGAAAATGGAATACTGTAGGATAAATGGGCTTCAGATTGTTGTGCCAACCTGTGGAACCATTGAGGGCTGAAGGGCCTATTCTGCACTGTAATGTTCTTTGTTCTAAACTGATTACTGCATCTGTGGTAAGATTTATTTACTATTTGCCAGTATGAGTTACATTCATATGATGTCATGTGCTCTGAAAAAAGTGAACCAACATACCTTTAAAAGCTAAAATTGACATGGCAGGCCGTGCTAATCGCTCGTCATCCTGGAAGATGTGCTTCAACAAGTCATGCTTTGTGGTACAACCTACAATGGCTGTCATCCAACATAAACTTCATTTCCTGATATGTCTGATCCAATATGAGCAGTCCAGCAATGGGAGTGCTCCTGATGTGCACAGATCTTGGTATAGTTCATTAATTGTAATTCGCAATTCATGAAATTCAAACCTCACCCACTATGGTGGAAAGAGCATGTGTGTGGCAGTCAGATCCGTTAAGTTGAAGACATTCTTAAAGATGATCTGTTACACTTTGGATAGAACCATTGTGAATCATTATAGTTGTCAACTGCCAAAGATGAGCACCTATAAGAGTGCAAAAGACTTGCCAGGATGACCTGACAGTATTACAAAAATACTTGGCAGCAACTGTTTATGTTGCCATACAGAGACAAATTTGATATATCCCAGCAAGTCCTCTTCAAGGCCAAAAATGTCCTAATACTGAAAGCATTACTCCAAGATATCATACTTGTATGTCCCTTATGTAACATGGGTATTGAAGGCACAAAACAGCTTGCAAATTAATCTTGTACTGGCCAGTGATGAATCTGAATGTTCAATGACCCATGAATGCATGCAAGACATTAAATGTTTCAACCTTAGCTATTGAGGGAGCTGCTGCACCCTCGAGTTGTTATTTTTGCTTCTTTGATAATAGAAGAACAGTGCATAGGGAAGATAAGATCCTTGATGATCAATTACGTATCCAAATTTCCCATTGTTTGATGATGCCACAACGCAAAGAACCCAACTGTTGCTAGCATGCTGATCACCATTTTCTCTTTATTCGTTGTACCAGAATAGATAGTGTCTGGCAAAGGCTGCAAATCACTGAAAAATGATGTAAAACATGTTAGCTAAAATGGGAGTGATCCGTATCACATTGTTATCCCACGCTCCAACAGTCCAGTAGAGCATGTGATCATGTGATGTGTACTGCCAAATCAGTGAAGTGTTGTCATCTCAGAGAGACTTTTTTCCAGTGTATTTTTGTGTAACACCAGTGAAAAATGTATTAATGTCTCTAGCACAGTTTATGCTTGGAAGGCAAATATGAATGCCCTTGCCCAGCAACTGTTCTAAGATGCAAGATGTTTTAATTCAAGAAAGAGAATGAAAGACATGCACAATGAGCAAGCAAGCAGGGAATGGGGCTGATTGTGAGTTAGAAATACAAATACCAGAGATCCAAAATGGTGGCGGTCTGAGTGGTGTGCTTTGCTGGGCTCTGAGTCATACCCCCTGGCAAGGTGGACTTTTAATCCCCCACCACCACCCCAGGAGAAAAATCAATAATATAAAGTTACTGAACATCTGGAGGTGCTAAAATTGTGACTTGATACGCTAAGATCAGGATGAAAACGAATAAAGAAAAAAGGGGTAAAAGGAGTACAGCAGCTATGGCACTCCCCTACTATATCAGAAGTGCCCAGACCCATTGCTCAAACTCCCGTGGTGGCCCCTTTGGTTTCATTTGGGTGGCACCGTTTACTCTGAGTTTGCCAGACTCGGAGAAAAGATTGTAGCAGCGATGGAGCCAATATCTACCATGCTGAAAAAGCATGAGCAGGAGATTCAAACATTGGACCAAAGAGTAGAAACAGTGGAGTAGAGGACCTCAGCTTTGGAGACCGTGGCGGAGGTCTCAGGAGGCAGGATTGAACACTGGAAGACTGGGTTGAGGTCCTTCAGGAACAAGTGGATAACCTGGAAAACAAAGGTAGAAGAAATATGGCTCATGGGTCTCCCGTAGCGCAAAGAAGGCAAGAAGTGGCTCCCGACGATCCTGGGGCTGGAGTTGGAGTCACATTTGGTGAGTGTGGCGCAGGCCCACCACATCGAAATGCATAGGTTTGGGCCAGACCCGCGCCCCCGCCTGATCCTAGTGCGACTCCAGCTCTATAAAGAAGAGGTTAGTGATTGAAACAGCAAGAAGATTTGGGAAGAGATCCACACGCTTCAACATACAAAGGCTCAAGAATAATGATTTTTTCAAGACCTCTCAGGAACCATAATTAAGAGAGAGGCATTTGATGAAGTTAAGAGAAAATTCAGGGATCTGAACATGCAATATTCCTTGAGGTACCAGACAGTTTTGCTCATGGAGAGATGGTATATAATTTTGATTCAGCAGAAAATACATCTTGCGAACTCTTTGAAATAAAGGACTCGAGTTGGAGGTTGGGGGGTGGGGTGTAAGGGGCACCGTTACGGGCAATGGTACAGTTTTTCTTTACTTTTTCTGCCCCTTTTTTCTCCACTTCCCCTTTTTGTGGTTATCAGTTTTATAGACTTTTTACTGCCTTGGTGTAAAACCTGATTTATTTATAATTTTGGTCGGTTTGGTTATTGTCTGGGGTTTTTTGCTAGTGTCCTTTTTTTGGATTGGGGGTGGCTATACTTTGGTTAAGATGTATGGACAAGTGGTGTATAGGGGGAGGTGAGGCATCCATTGTTAATTCTCAGGAATGTAAATAACATATTTTCTTTTTCTGTGTCTTGCCTGGGACAGGGGCATTGGCATAGCTGGAAGGAGGTGGAATGGTTTCAAGGATTGGGAGAATTGCCCCCTGTGGGCAAGGGGGAAAATCTCTCGTGAATTGAGCATTTTTGGGTGTTTGTTCAAGTTAAATGTGGTGATTTAGTTTATTTTTAGTTGTAGTAGCTTTTCTAGGAGTAGTTTTTAGACTTCAGAATTAATGTCTTTTTCGCTCGCTGCACCTCAGATAAGCTTCCTTTGTTGGGGAACCACTGGGCTGCCCTGGATAACCATGGCTAGTGATTTGTTCAGATGGTGCACCTGGAATGTAAAAGGGAGCCATTCCCCCATTAAAAGAAAGAAGGTGCTGTCAGGCCTTAGGAAGGAAAGGGTTGACATCGCCCTGCTGCAGGAGACTCATTTAACTGATAAGGAACATCTGAAGCAGCAGCAGCGGGGTTATGATAGCGTATTCTTCTCTTCCTTTAGCTCTAAGAGTACAGGAGTGGCTATACTGAGAAGAAGGAACCTTCCTTTCCAGGTAACTGAGCAAATTAAGGACGAACATGAATGGTTCATCACTCTTAAAGCTGTAATACATGGAGGAGAGTATGGTGCCCTGAATGTTTATTGTCCCTTGGTGCACCCTGTTAAATTTCTAATTGATGCAGTTGCTAAATTAATGAATCTTTGGATGCGCCGCACAATCATAGGAGGGGATTTTAACCACCTAATGGATCCCGGCGTAGACAGGATGCCAATGGGCTCAGCAGGCATGCCCATGCAATCTAGACAGTTGGTGGACGTGAGGAGTTGGGATTAGTGAATGTGTGAAAGCATCTCAACCCTAATGGAAGAGACTTTACTTTTTATTCCAATCCACATAAGTGCCACACCCGATTTGACATGTTTCTTCAGTTTGTTTGGACAGAACATTGGCTTGCAAGATTGGGAATATAACTATCTCTGACCATGCTCAAGTGTGTTTTGATGTTGAAATAAGGATGGCGGAATAGCACAGGTCATGGACCCATTCCTGTAAGGGATAGCAAATTTGTTGAGTGCATTACAAGAGAGTTCAGGGCCTTCTGGGATATCACCTTGGGTATGGCCAGTCATCCGGCAATACTCTGGGAGGCCACTAATGCATATTTACGAGACCTGATCATTTTGTATTCAACGACTAGAGTAGGCAGAGGGAGGAGCAGTAACGGATGCTGGATGCTTGGCTGAAGATAGCTGAGGAAGCATATTATAAATAGGCCTTCGTTGGTCAAGCTGCAGCAGGTCACGGCACTCCAGGCTGCTCTCGACTCATTGCACACACTGGTGTCAAAAAAGGAGATCTCTTTTGCTAAACAAAGATTGTTTCAATTTGGAGATAGGCCAGGTAGACATCTGGCCTATCTGGCTAGAAAGAAAAATGCTTCCCAATCCGTTATGTCTGTTAGAGAAAAGACTGGCACATTTACCTGTGAGTTGAGGATGAGTGTTAAATTTAGGGAATACTTTGCAGAGTTGTACCAATTGGAGGGTAGTGAAGCCAGTGCAGTGAGAATGCAGTCCTTATTTTGAGAACCTGGACTCCCACAGTATGACCGCAGAACGGGTCTCCCTGTTAAATGCGCCTATGACGATATAAGAGGTGCAGGAAACAATAAAGCATCTCCAGGGTGGCAAAGCACCGTGTCCAGCTGGATTCTTGAGTTACCTTTATAAGGAATTCATAAATGTGTTTGTGCAGCCACTTTTGAGTATGTATAGCTTTTCATATACATAGGATTGTCTTCAGCCCTCTTTTAAAGAATTTTAAAGAAGGGGAATAATCTCAAAGAATGTGCTTCATACAGACCTATATTGTTGTTGAATGTAGTCTTTAAAATTCTGTCAAAGGTGCTGGCCCAAGGTTGGAAGAAGTATTACCCTATATTATGAAAGAAGGTCAAACAGTTTTTATCAAGGGCTGTAGCTCCTCCAACAATATCAGGAGAGTACTGAATGTAGTGCAGGTACGCCAGCAAAGATTGATCCTGGGTTTGGTGGCCTCCCTAGACGCGGAAAAGGCATTTGACCGGATAGAATGGCTGTACCTGTTTAGGGTCCTAGAGTGCTTTGGTATGGGGGAGTCTTTGCTTGGTGGCTGGAGGTGTTGTGTAATGATCCTAAGGTAGCAGTCACTTGGATAAGTCGGATAATTTTAGTATTGGGAAAGGTAGTCGACAGAGATTATTTACCTTGGCAATTGAGCCGTTAGCCAAGGCTGTCAGGAGGGACCCAGAAATAGTGGCGCCAAGGGTGGGAGTGGGGGAGCATAAGATCGCCCTGTATGCTGATGGTGTCTTATTGTTCTTGGCCAATCCGGAGGAGTTCGTTCCTCTATTGTTTCAAAAAATTAATTTATTTGGCAGTTTTTCAGGATACAGGAGCAACTTCACAAAATCGGAAGCCATGTCATTGGGGGGGATTAGTGGACGCCTCATTCCTGCTGAAGGGCTTTTGCATGCAATGTTGATTTTCCTGCTCCTTGGATGCTGTCTGACCTGCTGCGCTTTTCCAGCGCCACTCTAATCTTAACTATGGCAGATTAGTGGAGGTGCCTGATCTGAAGGATGCAGTGGAGTACCCATTTAGACTGTCGTCAAAAGATTTTTTATATTTAGGAATTTTTATTACCCCTGCCTTCCACCAGCTGGACTTGAAGAGATATCGCATAAGCGCCCAGTTAGCATATATAGGTGACTATGCATGGCGGGGGGGGGGTGGTTTCGGAGTCTATTTGGTTTGACGTTGAAGCCTCGCAGTTGAAAATCCCCCTAGTTAATCTATTATTCATGGGTAAGATTAAATCGTGATCGAGCAGTGTAAGAGCTCAATCATTTTAAAAATGGTGAAAGCTTGGAGGATAGTGAGGCAAGACGAGGGCAATTGGCTTAAGACCTTGCTGTTTACCCCGTTGGCAGAAGTCCAAGGATTAAAACCTGGGGCAGTGGACTCTGGCTTTAAGCTATAGGGGAATGAGGTCATCTCTTATGGATTGTTCAATAGGAACCTTTTCCAGTACTTTCAGATAAAGTATTATATACAGAGGAAGATCACGCTCCTGGCTAGGCCTCACAAGTCAGACCTGGAGAAAAGAGTGCTTCGGTGCACGGGTGCTCTTTCAGTTAGTACTTTGTATCATTTACAGAAAGGACGTGCCTTAGGAGATGTGGAGGGACTCTGTAGGACTTGAAATCGGGAACTAAGAGCGGATATTTCATTGGGAACATGTCTGGGAAAATGTAAAAAAAATCCAAATATGTAACAAAGCATAGGCCATGCAATTGAAGATTTTACTCAGGACTCATGGCACCAGAGAGGCTAGCTAAGTTCAAGAGAGGAGCATCTCCAGGGTGTCCCAAACGTAATCTGTATAGACACTCTCACACACCGCTACTGGTCATGTTGCAAGATCCAGAGATATTGGACTGCCACAGTAAGGGAGCTGAAGGAAATCCTGGCCACCATCTCCACCCCCCCCCCCCCACCCCCTTCCCAGTCTTATGGGGTAGTGCAGGCAGGTGATGGAGCATCTCCCTCAAGACTACCTTACAAATATGGTTCACCACAAAATGGAGAAGTTTTCTAAGATGTTGCAGCACTTTCTAAATTATATTGACACAGACTTGTCGGCAATATTGGTTAGGGCTGTGATATAGCTGTGGAAGCCAGTTTGAGCGTCCATGGGACTCTGGGGGGGAAAAATATATGGGTACAATGACTGGTGCTTCCAGGGGTAGGAGCTTCAGTGGAGGTCTGGTGAGTAAAATAGAATAAAGCAATGTGATATAATTTAATTAAAGTTAATTTGAATTCAGCTTAATTTGGTTGTAATTTGTTTTAAGTTTACTAGATATGTTTGTCTGATAGAATAGTAGGTAGTTTATTATTAATAGTATTGTAATATGACATTGTGTGTACTACCTCTATCTTTTTGTATTTTGGTATTTTTTATATATTGTTGCTTTGTAAAGGATTTGAAAAAAATTTTAATAAAAATATTTATAAAATAAAAAATACAAATACCAGCAAAAGTTTATTATAGTATGCAACAATGGTGGTGCTACATTGCAAAGGAATAGAACCTAGCTCGGACTGGTATATTGCACGCCAAATCAATTAAATATTGCAGAAAATGATTGTGAATGTATGGTGCTATTGAGTGATAGCTATCAGTGACAGCACAATTAAGTTATCAAATAAGAGCAAAAGTGAAAAACACATACCTCTCCTAAGGCATATACCAAAACCAAATCAGAATGAGTTGTCAAACCTCCAAAGCATTATATTGAAGTCTGAATTTTAATCTTGCAAAAAGTTATGAAATTGTCAATATGTGCCTATGCTCAACCATATGTATTTGGGGTTTTTTCATTTTGGAAAAAATATAGATGTGTATATATAGGTTGCACTGTGTTGGAGATGGCTGGCCAGCTGATTTGCAATGCAGAGTGATGCCAAAAATGTGGGTTTGGTTCCAAAGCTGGCTGAGGTTGTCATGAAGGTGCCATCCTCTCAACTTTGCCCTTTGCTTGTAGTGTGGTGGTCCTGTAGGACTACAGTGACCTTATATTGCTCCCAGTTAACACATCATTCAGATAAGTGCTTGTGATATAATTCATCTTAGCTCGGAGCCACGCAAAACTTGACATGCTGATGAATGTAGACTTCTCTTTGTAACCAAACAACTTAATGCTAGCTCAGACATGGAAATGTTAGCTAATGTAAAATTTGTATATATTAGCTGAAATAAATGTCTGTTGAGTCTTTCAGTATCACATTAGCCAAGTCCACTTTCTTACATTACGAGGGTTAACATAAGTATTACTATATCAGTTAAAGATACTCTGCTGGAGGCAAAATGCACATTAGAGCATACAGATAACTTTAAACTTAAGTTGCAAGTTTTTGTTCTGTCGATTTGATAATTGTAAGTAGTTTGTGTAAACAGCATCTTTGTGTAATTTCTTTAACTTTTTGGTTGGCAGGCTTGGTCTTGCTTATGCAGGCTCTAATCGGGAAGATGTACTTGCTCTGCTTCTTCCTGTGACCCGGGACTCTAAATCCAGCATGGAGGTAAGAAAAAAATTTCTCTTGTTCAAAAATCTGAATGAAAACAGGAAGTGTTGCAGTTGACATCTGAGATATTACAATCAGATTAAGATCATTTTTTCAAACCTTGGTTAATCCAAAATAATCATAGGAGGAAAGCGAAGTTTCAGATGGTGTGCATTCAATTTTTCTCTCATTTTTTGTTTTGAAAAAACAATTTGCAGAGCTGTGGGTGAAAAGAATAAAATTTAACACCTTAAGTAGGCAGTTTCTTTCCATAAACAAAACTGACAGGAACAGATTGGGCCAAATGATCCGACTGATGATGCAGTTAGTTATACTTTGAATAGTATTCTGGATAGGATTGTGAAGGCTACAGCCATTCATGAATAAATTCCAGGATTATTTTTTATAGCAAGTTCATATGGAATGATAAGTTGGATGAACTAAATGGTTTTCTCTGTATTTAGTCTTAAACATGATTTCAAATCTCCCAATAAAATCAGTATATATTTATTATACTCGGTGATATTTTGGCTAATTTTGTTTTAAAAGCTATTAATTTTACTAGTTGAAGTGCAAGTTGTCTAACAAAAAATTAGAGAAGGTAACCGTGAAGACCATCAAATTTGTGATGTGTTATGAAGTTGAAGTTGTGTACTGTACCTTTGAGAGAGTGAATGCTGTTCCGAACTAAGAGATTATAAGCACAGTGTGTACTGGAAAATTGAAAATAGTAACATTTGGCTGTGAAATGGAGACCTGCGTTTTGGTTGCTATTTTGACAACAATTCTAATTTAACCATTCAGTTTAAATTATGCCCCAGGATACTAAAGCCAAGTCAGGTTTGAATTTATTGTTTTACCATCATCAAATCAAAGAGACAATCTGATGTTGGGGATATAAAAATGCGAACATTTTAAAAATGGGGGAGCAAGCAACTGCCATCGAGATAGAAACGCATGGAGATCTAGCATCTTGCTCTCCAAGAAATTAAGAAACATTCTCTATTCATATGAAACATACTTGCAGTAAAAAGAAAGAAGAACGAGCCATTTGCATACAGATCTGGCTCGAATTTAGAAGACTGTGGTGGTGGAGGGTTGTTTTTCAGACTGGAGGCCTGTGCCCAGTGGAGTACCACAAGGATTGGTGCTGCGTCCACTACTTTTCATTATTTATGTAAATGATTTGGATGTGAACATACGAGGTACAGTTAGTAAGTTTGCAGATGACACCAAAATTGGAGATGTAGTGGACAGTGAAGAAGGTTAACTCTGATTACAATGGGATATTGATCAAATGGGCCAATGGGCTGAGAAGTGGCAGACGAAGTTTAATTTAGATAAATGGAAGTTTAATTTAGATAAATGCAACGTGCTGCATTTTGGGAAAGTAAATCTTAACAGGACTTGTAGACTTATTGGTAAGGTTCTAGGAAGTGTTGCTGAACAAAGAGACCTTGGAGTCCAGGTTCATAGCTCCTTGAAAGTGGAGTCTTAGTTGATAGGATAATGAAGAAGCGTTTGGTATGCTTTCCTTTCTTGGTCAGAGTATTGAGTACAGGAATTGGGAGGTCATGTTGCGGTTGCACAGGACGTTGGTTAGGCAACTACTGGAATATCGCATGCAATTCTGGTCTCCTTCCTATCAGAAAGATGTTGTGAAACTTGAAAGGGTTCAGAAAAGACTTACAAGAATGTTGCCAAGGTTGGAAGGTTTGAGCTATAGGGAGAGGCTGAAGAGGCTGGGGCTGTTTTCCCTGGAGCGTCGGAGGCCGATGGGTGACCTTATAGAAGTTTATAAAATCATGAGGGGCATGGATAGGATAAATAGACAACGTCTTTTCCCTGGGGTGGGGCAGTCCAGAACTAGAGGGCATAAGTTTAGGGTGAGAGTGGCGAGATATAAAATGGACCTAAGGGGCAACTTTTTCACGCAGAGGTTGGTATGTGTATGGAATGAGCTGCCAGAGGAAGTGGTGGAGGCTGGTACAATTGCAACATTTAAAAGGCATCTGGATTGGTATATGAATAGAAAGGGTTTAGAGGGACATGGGCCAAGTGCTGGCAAGTGGGACTGCATCAGGTTAGGATATCTTGTCGGCATGGACGAGTTGAACTGAAGGATCTGTTTCCATGCTGTACATCTCTATGATGACCCAGGGAATTCAGCAGCTGGAAGAGTGAAGTCACAAAAGACGTCAACAGCTGTATGGTTTTGAAATTTAAGTCGATGTAATTTTAATAAGTCTCTTATTGGAACAGCATATTGTTACAGAGTTGGAGAGATTAACAGAAAGCAGGACTCCAAGTTGTGAAGATTTGTTGCTTAATGTTCACTTTTAGAGTTAAAGAATAAATTGATATTATTTTCTTTAAAATAGTGGAATTTTTGAATTCTCTGTCTCTCATATTTAATGGATTACTAAGCGAGGTGAGCTTTTCTGGGTGTTTGGGTTTAAGTAACAGAGGGGTTCACCTCAGTGTCATAACAGAAAGTAAATTTGAGACAAAATTCAAAAGGAAAATGGACTGAAATTATAGCAATGGAAAGACAATGTTTGGGGGGAGAAAAGCAATGTCGTTATATGAAACACTTGGAAAATCTTTAGAAATCATTAGACTAAGCAATGCAGCAATCCTGTCAGTTTAGTGTTGAATGTGGAAAAATAATTTAACTGTAGGCGAATTGTGACTGTGAAGCCACTCAACCAACTGCATAGTTTTGTAGATGTAACAAATCTTTTTGTCTTAAATAGATTGATAGTAAATGTTGACTTTACTGATTTACAGATCTTTGTCAAATAAGTTGATCACTGTGTCTGCAAGTGTCTCAGTATTATTTATGATTCTCCTCTTGCGGGTAAAGGTGAAATTAGTGGTGGAAACAAAATGGCGATGAGTTGGTTCAGTAGTAATAATTTTTAATAGTATGCTTTTAAAGTTATCAGTATATGAACTGAATTTTTTTTAGTACCATTCTCAGAGCAGCTCCAACTTGTGTCAAATATTCATTCATTCTTTGGTTTTTCCACGTAAACAAATAATCATTGGAAAAATCACTTACTACCTATATGAATATATTCACGTTCAGACCGTCATCACAACTACTGAGTGAGATTGTCTATTTAGCAAGCCTATTTCTTTGCCTGTTGAAGAGTTTTTATAGCTTTGTATTCCATTCATTAATTGCATTTGTAGTGGCACTGCAGAGTGTTATGATTCCAGCTGGTGCTAATACTAGAGAGGTCAAATCCAATATGGAAATATGGGTTTGATAACCATAAGTTTTACTTTTTATTTTTCTGACCATGGAAGTGAATCAATGATTTACACACTAGGGCTGCCAATGAAGTTTCAACATTGCAAAAACATTTATAACACAACTAAGAAACAAATTAATTCTACACTACATTATACAAGAACTGTTAGAACAATCTCCTTAGAAAATGTTAGAAAGAAATCCCTTTCACAGCAGCAACTTTATTAACATTCAAACCTGAGTAAAGAATTACCTTAGACTCTATGCTACAGCTTCTTCTTTGGCTGATAAGTCTGACATTGTTTTCATTTTGACAGATTTCTGTGCGTTTACTCAAAGATATTTTATTTAGTTAGAATCTCTGCCTGAACGCTTTCAAATAAGCTGCTAACTTAGTTCACTGTTGCTACTTAGCATTGGTTCCCTTAAACTGGTGTATTCAACAGCCTTCTAAAATGTCTTCCTCTTTGACACCTCCCACCATCTGCTTCTGAAAATTTCTTCCTGCAGTCTAGGTAACTAAGGACTTGTTGCCAGCCTTGACTGCTAATATTAGCAGTTCTGTTGTTAAGGACTTCTCTCTGTATTGAAGTGCTTCCTATCCCTCACCTCCATTTCTCCCCCTCTGGATCAGCAACCAAAACCAAAGTCAACAAATACACTCAATCTCCCCAGTGGCTTGATGGTTATTTATCTAAAATCACGTGACTACTTGTAAAAGCTTTTTGAATCTATTTTTCAAATTAACTTTTTGACCTTAAAAGGTCAAACTTTTACAAAACTGAAACTAAAAACTATTTTCCTCATGTTTATAGATCAAATTCTCAAATAATATATTATCAACCTTTATAATATTAACCACTTATTTGGAGTTGATATAAATACAGATCTATGGAGTTGATTTAAATAGGGACCCAAATAGGGTTCCAGTCGTCATGACTGATACTTGGGTCTTATTTGATTATAGAAAGAGGAATATTATATAAGGTTTTTTTAGGCAAAGTGATGTATATTTTTCTACCTGAATGAAGGTAAAAGCTCATGGGGCTGGAGCAAATAGCCACCTGTTAAAAAATTGGCCGGAGTAATATTCCTTTGAAACTTAAATAAAATGCTTACACATTGTATAAAATGTGTTTTATTGAAGGTAGCTTCTTAGGCTGTGGCTCTTTTATTTCAGTTCAACCACTGGTGCTAAATTATTGACATTAGAATGTTTTGTGTGATTACCTAATGCTTTGGTTTCAAATATAATCTGCAGGTGATAGGTGTGACTGCTCTGGCATGTGGTATGATTGCAGTGGGCTCGTGCAATGGAGAAGTTACCTCCACCATCCTGGAAACTATAATGGAGAAATCAGAGCAGGAGTTGAAGGACACTTATGCCAGGTGGCTACCTTTAGGGCTAGGTCTCAACCATTTAGGTAAGAATAAATATTGTGGCAAAACAAAAGCTAGTTCATGAAATGGGGTTTGTTTTAAATCATTTTCTTAATTTTCATTGTCAGTTTTCATAATTTCTCAAAATTAGGTCATTTTAACACTATCCTCAATTCATCAGTAAATGCTGTACACTTACAGTAATTGCTTTATTGCTTTGCATTTAACATTAAATTGGACTTTGGAAAAGTGGATAACAGATATGCATACCAGTGAGGTTTCTGTTAAGTGCTCTGCTTATCTAACTGAACTCAGCTTGAGCAAAAGTTAGCTTTCTTATCCCTGAACTTAGTAGTAGCGAGTCATTTTTCTGTCATTGATTGCTATCCATTGACTCTTTTGCTAGGTGGGGGATGAAACTGGTTTAGAATAGGAAAACTCCTGTGGTGAATAGATTTGCTGAAATTAGGACGATGTATGGGGAATAATCATTTCAACAATGTGCTGAAGAACATTTTGCTTGTCTCAGCTTCGGAGAGGTGTAAAATCATGTATGACTCTGAATCTGCTGTTCGTATTGCTAAATTCCCTTGTATTAGGTGAAAGGAGAATATGGGATATGGATCTGTAGAGTAATAGTGAAATATGTTTAGTAGAGATTGCAGAGTTACAAATTAAATAAATTCTATTTTGTAAGAAAAGGAAAAGTACTAGTAGTTAGGTTGGAGTGTTAAAAACAGTTAGAACCCAATTAAACTTGAAGAGAGTCAATAAAAATTAATAGAGGAAAAAATGGAAGTGAAGTTAAGGAGAGTAAAATATTTTATATTTATGTTAGTGGAAGGAGAATTTTTAAAGACAAGGTGAACTTTGAGATGATTGTCAAGTTGCAGGTGATAAAAATGATAGCACTTAGTAAGCCCTTGTTAAAGAGAAGTGTATCAGTAAAGTGAAATCCATGGAATGGTTGAGAATGAGGTAAGCCGATAAGTGGAAAAGTTTGGAGAATGCATGCAAGGTAAAGGGTGACTCAGTACTGAGATCTGACAGTGTCTGTACAAGGATCTGGAGGGAAAAAGGAAAAAAAGTGGAGGCCCTTGGAAGTGTATTTCAGGACATTATTGAGTATTTGCCAGAGGACTAGTGAGTGATCAGTGTTGAACCTAGTTTTAGAAAGATTAAGTGAAACCTGGTAATTAAAGACTTTAGTCAAGTGAGCACTGAGGTAGGGAAGATTTTAAAACTTTATATTTTAAAGTTTTTAAAAAATACTTGCGTAGAGAAAAATAGTTATGTAGAGGCAACGCTGAGGATTCCAGGGGACCATCATGCTTGATAAACTTATTGCAATTCTTTGACCAGTTAACACTCATGACTGATGGTTGAGTGCAATTGATTTGGTGCATGTGGACTTGTTGGCAGAGTTTCTTATGGGAAATAGTAGAGAACATTAAGGACCTTGAAATACCTGTTATGAATAAATTAAAGTGAGGGCTTGGAAAAATAATAGACAATAGGTGCAGGAGTATGCCATTCTGCCCTTTGAGCCAGCACCACCAGTCAATATGATCATTCTTAATCAGTATCCTGTTCCTGCCTTATCTCCATAACCCTTGATTCCACTATCTTTGAGAGCTCTATCCAATTCTTTCTTAAATGAATCCAGAGACTGGGCCTCCACTGCCCTCTGGGGCAGAGCATTCCTCACAGCCACCACTCTCTGGGTGAAGAAGTTTCTCCTCATCTCTGTCCTAAATGGTCTACCCCGTATTTTTAAGCTGTGTCCTCTGGTTCGGCACTCACCCATTTTTTCCTCATCAGCGGAAACATGTTTCCTGCCTCCAGAGTCTCCAATCCTTTAATAATCTTATATGTCTCAATCAGATCCCCCCTCAGTCTTCTAAACTCAAGGGTATACAAGCTCAGTCGCTCTGGTCTTTCAGCGTAAGGTAGTCCCGCCATTTCAGGAATTGACCTTGTGAACCTTCGCTGCACTCCCTCAATAGCCAGAATGTCTTTCCTCAAATTTGGAGATCAGAGCTGCACACAATACTCCAGGTGTGGTCTCACCAGGGCCCTGTACAGCTGCAAAAGAACCTCTTTGCTTCTATACTCAATCCCTCTTGTTATGAAGGCCAGCATGCTATTAGCTACCTTCACTACCTGCTGTACCTGCATGCTTACCTTCATTAACTGGTGTACAACAACACCCAAATATCTTTGTACTGTCCCTTTACCTAAATTGATTCCATTTAGGTAGTAATTTGCCTTCCTGTTCTTGCCACCAAATTGTTTTTTTCATAAGAACACAAATTATAGGATGCTGCAAGAAAATGTTAAAATTATGAAAGTAGGGAGCAGGGAAGATGGTAAGTGCATTCTGATACTTGAATTTAGGATGTGGGTCCATAGATTTGCAAAATTAAACATAACATTTCTAACAATGTGAAAAAGAATTCCCTGCACAGAGTTGTAAAATTATACATTTCATTCTAGTGTTGAGGGCCAAAACTGAAAATATCGGTTGAGAATATTAAGTTGGATACATGAATGAAGGAAAAGGAGGAGGGTTTTGAAATTGTCGGAAAGAGATGGGTAAATGTGATGACAAGTATTTATTTACACGGAGGGTAAGCAGTGGAGTGGACTTATTGGACCGATGACTTGATTGTGTTGTAATACCTGCATATTTATGTCTCTTCTGTTGAACCCTGATGAAGTTTCAAGTCAATGCATAACTCTCCTGTTTAAAGCACTGATAATTCATCAGCAAGTTATTCCAGTTTTCAGGGGTAATTTACTGCCTTTGTAGTTTGCGTTTTCTGCAGCAAATCTAGACGTGCCATTTCAGATTTTTTTAAGTATATATAAAATCTCTGTATATGCCCAGCTTCAAAATGAAGTTAGCATTATGTGAAAGATTATTATCATTTATTTCTGGTTCACAGGAAAAGGGGAGGCCATTGAGGCTATTTTGGCTGCCCTAGAAGTGGTGTCAGAGCCATTCCGCAGTTTTGCGAATACATTGGTAGACGTCTGTGCTTATGCAGGTTGGTATGGTTAGATAAATCTAACTAATCCACTATCGAGGATTGAGCTTGGGTACTACACACTACCTGGTATTAAAATATCAGGGTTCTTATGTTTTGACAACAGAATAAAATCTAGCCACTGAGCATGGCTGACATGCTTAGAAAGATTAGTTGTGGTAGTGGCAAGGCAGGGCTTCAGCAGTGGGGGCACACCTCACATCTTTCTCCATTGTTTAACCTTCCGATTGTTTGGCAGTGTAGCACAGGACAATCCAATCTCCTTTCTTCACAAAGGAATTTCTGTAGTAGTGCAGGCTGTGATGTTGGTATCATATCCATGCACTAAGTTCCTAGTTTTTATGATGGGATGGTGCTGGTGTTTTATGGTAAACAAAGTTAAAAATTACACACCACCAGTTTATAGTTCAACAGGTTTACTTGGAAGTCCTACCTTTTGGAGCATTGCTCCTTCGTCAGGTAGTTATTGGGAACAGGATCATAAGACGAAGAATTTATAGCACAAGATCATAGTGACATACAACTGATACATTGAGATATATTGAACAACCTGGTGTTGTGATTTTTTAACTTCCTAATTTTTATCAAACACTTCCGTTGAAAAGATAATTAGATATTTACTCTTGAACATATTTAAACTTAAGAATTCCAAATAACAAACCACTCATAGTCATACATTCGATCCGACTCGTCCAAGCTGATCAAGTTTCCCAAACTAAACTAATCCCATTTGGCTGCATTTGACCAATATCTAAACCTTTTCTATTCACGCATCTGTCCAAATGTCTTTTATGTCTTGTAACTGTGCCAGTATCTGCCACTTCCTCTGATGGTTTACTCACCACTTTTCAAATGGAAAAGTTGCCCTTCAAGTCCCTCTTTTAATTGTCCCCCTATCTTCTTAAAATTATGCCCTCTAGTTTTGAACTCCCCTACAACATAGTTTAAGGTGGCTATTTGGAGGAGAAGTATTAAAGCTTGTAGGAAAGGAGAAATAAAAAGGGTAACTTCTTTTTAGACACAGTACTAGAAATGAATGATTTTATTTTGCTTGTGGACAATGTTCTGTTTCCATCATCATTTATAATTTTCTAGGTTCTGGAAATGTACTGAAAGTCCAGCAGTTACTCCACATTTGCAGTGAACATTATGATTCAAAAGAGAAAGAAGAGGATAAAGACAAAAAGAAAGAGAAAGATAAGGACAAAAAAGAAAATGCAGCAGATATGGGAGCACACCAGGTATAATGCAAATCAGAAAATATTAGCAATTTATTGGGAAAATACTATCATTGAATGGCAGATATTTCAGTTGCAAGATGAAAATCTGTTGTTTTGCAGATCTTGGAAATAGGGCATTAAAAATAGAATTGAAGAAATACCAAATTGTTTCTATTTTGTAACGTAATTATTAATAACTTCATTTGTGAATCATAAGTTGATTAGTTTCAATTGTCAGAAATGTAAGGGAATCATAGTTAATTTACACTTCTGTGATTTTTGTTTTGTTTATTCGTGGGATCAGGTATCAGTTTAAGAAGCAGCAGTCTAGATGTGAGTGTTAGACAAAAGAAGGAGGTAGTGTTGAAAAGTGTGGTGCTGAAAAAGCACAGCAGGTCAGGGAGCATCTGAGGAGCAGGAGAGTTGACATTTCAGGCATAAGTCCATCGTCACATTTGTGATGAGGAGCTTATGCCCGAAACGTCGACTCCTGCTTCTCAGATGCTACCTGGCCTGCGCTTTTCCAGCGCCACGCCTTTTGATTCTGACTCTTAGTCCTCACTTTCTTCTAGTCAAAGAAAGGAGATACACAACCTAAGACAAGTGAAAGCCATTCTGTAGACTGGAGAAGCCCCTATTGTTTAGAGTGGTGTGTGATGTTGGTCTCTGATGTTTCTCAGTCTTTGGTGGTGATAATCTTTTGTTCTTCCCTTGAATTTTTGGTTATGTCTCTTCCCCTGGATGACTGCCACCAACCTATGTTAAAATGTTTTGGGGGCAGACAGTCTGTGCTATACTAACAATTTATTGAATCCTGTCGGCCAGTAACCATAGAACACCTAATTGGGATGTTGTGATAACTGTTGCCTCCTCGATCACCTATATCTGAAGATTAAAATATCTTTCTTTCTTAGACCAGAGCATTCTATTTTTCCAAACACTACATTGATAATCTGGTGCATAAGCCTCAGAGAAATCTTTGGTGTCATTTCAACAGGACATTGTGACCTTGGTGGTCTAAGTGATTCTTCTGCCTTCCTTTTGTCTTTATTTGCTAAAAACTTGGAGAGCTGCTGGTGCTGTAACAGCAGATAAATACTCCTTACTTCACACTAAATACTAGAAAAACTTTTAAAGGGTTTCCAATTTCCATTAATTAGCCTGTTTACTATCTGCATACTGTTTACTGTTTGCATAGCAAGCGAAGTTCAAGACCAGGATCTCATCAAAAGCTATAAAATTCTATCCGAACCAGACAGTGTCAAGGCGAGAAGAATGTTCCTGATGACAAGGGAATCCAGAGGTCACAGTCTAAAGATAATAGGGATATATCAAATGATGAGATGACAAATTTCTTCGCCCAGAGAGTGGTGAGCCTTTGGAATCACTCTGCCACAAAAAGCAATTGAGGGCAAAACATTGAATGTTCTCAAGAAGGAGTTAGATATAGTTCTTGGGGTAAAGGGATCAAGGAAATGGGATAAAAACAGGATCAGGGTATTGATTTGGATAGTCATCAATGATCATATTGAATGACAGAGCAGATTGAAGAGCTGAATTGTCTACTCCTTCTATTTACTCTCCTTCCAGATTTCAATTTATTTCACAGAATCCCAGAATTGTTACAATGCCGAGGAGGATTTTTGCCCCTGTTGTGTCTGCGCCATTCCTCCAAATGAGCCATCTTACCTAATGCTGATCTTCTGACCTCTCTTATTGTACTCATTGTTTCATTTCAAAGAACCATGTAAAGGTAAACTGGTCCAGAAGGACTATGGCAAAAGGGCTGATTGCTCATTAGAGAGAGCTGGCTGGTGGTGGTTTGATCTGAGAGTCATCATGCTTCAGGCAAGGGGCAAGGTTGAGGATGCAGCACCTAATGTGGCGACATTTGCAAATGCCTCAATTGAATCTACTTCCATCTATCTCTGTCTCAGGCCCGTCATTGCGAATATTTCAGTCAGATCTCCTCTTAGCCCTCTCCTCCAAGCAGAGCAGTCTCATCTTCTCAAAGTTATCTTCATAAACAAAATTCCGCTGCAGTAGAACAATTCCTGTGAAACTTTCCTGCACTCCAATGCTTTCACATCCTTCTTAAACTTTGGTGCCCAGAACTGGACACAACACTCCAGCTGAGGTTGAACTAGTGTCTTATAAAAGTTCAACATAACCTCCTTACTATTGGCTTCTATGTTCCTATTAATAAAGCCATAGATACTCTATGCTTTATTAACTGCTCACTCGACCTGCCCTACCACCTGTAATGACTTGTGCATATGTGCACCCTAACCCCTCTGTTGCTGCACACCTTTTAGAATTGTACTCTGTATTTTGTGTTATGTTTCCACGTTGTTCTTACCAGAATGTATCACCTCACATTCCTCTGCATTGAATTTTTATCTGTCGCCAGCTCTCCCCACACCCACTTGTACATATCCTTCTGAGGTTCTACGCTATCTCTTCCCAGTGTACAATGCGTCTAATATTGTATCATTTGCGAAGTTTGAAATTATGCCTTATTCGTCAAAGTCTAGTTCATTAATATGCATCAGGAAAAGCAAGGATCGAAACACTGACCCCTGAGGAACACCACTGCAAATCTTCCCCAGCCCAAACAGGATCCAGTAACCATTGCTTCATTTCTTATCCTTCAGCCAATTTTATAATATATTGCTGCTATCTATTTTATTCCACAAGTTCTAACTTCGCTCTCATGTCTGCTATCCAGTAGTACATTTAATACCTCCTGGAAGTTCAATGTATACTACTTTAACAGGTAGTATACCCTATCGGATTTGCCCTGATCAACCAACCTCACTGTAACCTCATCAAAAAATTCCAGCAAGTTCGTCAAAGTTTGATTTTTTTCTTTTAGAAATTCAAACTGGTCCTCCTTAATTCGAATGCACTTGTCACATAACTATTCATTTTATCTTGAATTATTGTTTTTAAAAGTTTCTGAATCACCAAAAGTTAAACAGACAAGTTTTTAATTGCTTGGCTTTTCTTGCTACCTTTTTAAACAATGGTGTGTCATTTGTAGCTCTTCCGCCTTCTGACACCACCCCTGGACTAAAGGAACATTGGAAAAAAATTTGCTAATAACCCCTGCAATTTCTCTTCTCACTCCTAATGCTATCCTTGGATGCAACTTACCCATCCGGTCCCTTATCAACCTTCAGTAAAGGCAGTCTATCTGATATGTCTTTATAAATTTAAAACTCTTCCAACGACTGAATTGCTTTTTTTTCCTCTTTCACCATAGCCCTGGCAGCAGCATCTTCCTTTGTAAAGGCAGGTACAAAGTACTTTGTGTTATATTTCAGCCATTCCCTCTATGTAAATCCCCCTTGTGGCCCCTATTCAGCCTCTACTCTTCCCTTTACAACATGTTACTGTTAACATCTTTGTAGAAGACGTCAGAATTCTTTTTCATTTTAGATACCAGTCTCTTTTCAGATTCTGCCTCGGCTTCTATAATTTGCTTTCTCACCACCCTCCTAAACATAGAATAGTCAGTTCGGTTCAGAATTTTACTTTCTTTCTGACATCCATCATAAACACACCTTTACTACATTATTACAGTTTCTAGTTGTATTTCTGTTATCTAGGCTCTGATTTATTTGCCCAGTTTTTCTGTTTTGAGGGAACATGCCTTGATTGTGTCCAAACCACCTGTTCTTTGAAGTTACCTGTTTCACTGTCATTTGTTCTGCCAGCCTTTGACTCCAGTTTATTTGACTCCAATCATTCTTGTCCCATTGAAGTTGGTCCTTCCTCAATTAATTATTGTTAACCTGGATTGTTTAGCATTCTTTTCCATAGTCACCCAAAATATGGTGCAGTGATCACAAATTTCAAATGTTCTCCCACTGCATTTGATCTACTTCATCCATTTCATTTTCTTAATAAGATTGTCACTCCTACTTGTCTTTCAAGAAAGAAGTCAGCATTTCTGGCATCTGATTCTGATCACAGATTCCCAATGGTGATGCCCAGAGTACCTTAAATGCAACTGCATCTTCATAGTACGAGATAGTCAGAGGAAAGCAAACCTTGCCCCATTTTCGCAACAGTTGTTGCTGTGTTCTGTGATTTAAATGTCCAGCAGCATGACCAGCCATTTTGGCAGCTTCTGTAAAAGAGTAATTGTGTAAGGCAAATAAATACGAGCTTAGGATTCCAGGTTGGTAAAGCTAGTGGTGGTGGTGGGGAGGGGGATTTTGTCAATTCTGATGGTAAGAGAGCGGTGCGTCACGTCAGGGTCTGGTGAGGTATTGAGTCTTAGGACTGGTTATCAGTGGTCAATTTCATTATTACCTGGGTGTTTGACTCAATTTTTACATTTTCTAATATTTCCTGAGTATGGCAAAAAAAAGTTCCCTAATGACCCAGGGAAACCATTGCAAAATATATGTTTTTATAATAGCAAATTTTCACACAACTTCATTTTAAAATTTTATTGTACTTTAATTAAATAGAAAAATGTAAAATTTGGAAGTATACTTCTTGCTTTGCTTTATAATAATCTTTTAGATTAATGGCAGTCAACAACTGAAATAATTTATCATTTGTAACTTTTAGGGAGTAGCAGTGCTTGGTATTGCTTTAATTGCCATGGGAGAAGAGATTGGAGCAGAAATGGCTCTACGCACATTTGGACACCTGGTAAGAGCCAATAGTATGTGAAAAATAGTACTTTTACAGGATCCCAGCAACTACTGGTCAGTTGAAAATTGAGATTGTATTACCATATTTTCTGTTCAATTATTAGCACTGTATTACAAGGAGAAATTAACTCTGTCACAGTCAAGCATTGAACAGAAATGTCTTTGCAGCGTCGATAGTTTCACTAGCTCAATGTTGTTTGGGTTTGCACTCCTAAAATTTGTCAAGATATGCTATAATTATTTGAAATTTCCATGATCTTGTTAAACCCATATGTGACTGTTCAATTTTAATTCTGTACCCAACACTCTTGTTAAGTGCTTATCTGTCACATGCACTTCATTGTGCATAAGACCATAAGACACAGGAGCAGAATTAGGCTATTCAGTCCATCAAATCTGCTCTGCGTTCAATCATGGCTGATATGTTTCTCAGCCCCATTCTCCTGCCTCCTCCCCATAACCTTTAATCCCCTTACTAACCAAGAGCCCATCTATCTCTGTCTTAAATACACTCAATGAGTTGGCCTCAGCCTTCTGTGGCAATGACTTCCACAGACAGGTATTATGAAGACTGCACTTAATACCACAACATTTTGTAAAGCTGTTACTGTATTCTTTTTGTGGCAGTTAAGGTATGGTGAGCCAACTTTAAGACGTGCTGTACCATTAGCACTGGCTTTGATTTCGGTCTCTAATCCACGGTTGAGTATACTGGACACTTTGAGCAAGTTCTCTCATGATGCTGACCCAGAGGTTTCTCACAATTCTATCTTTGCGATGGGCATGGTCGGAAGTGGTGAGTAATTTGCACTGATATTGGCACAGCAATACTTTCTAGCTCTGTTCAAAACCTTAATGGGAATATGCCAAGTCAATTTTAGTAATGGCAGAGTCAGGTTTAAAGTAAGCCTCCATTTCATGAAGTTTCATGGTTTTTATCTGGTGAGATAAACAATATAATTACTGAAGTGGAACTCTGATTTTGTACCACTTGCTTTCACTGTTCCTTAGATTATTTAGACACCTTTTATTTAAAATCCAAATATTTGGAACATACTGTTCTGTATACCTAAAGTATTTCATTTACATCTACAACAAAATTTTAGATTAAACTCTGCACCAATAGGAAATCCAGAAACAATAACTTCTTTAAGACACTAAATATTGCTGACATGACTACTAAATATCTACTTTGCAAATTGCAAAAGCTGTTTTCCTTGGAAAGTGTTTCTTGTCCCTGATAAAAATTCAGACTTTACTTCTGTCGTGTTAAATGTAAGCTTAATTTTTTTTGGATAATTTTTATTTATGAAATAGTTTGTTGTTTATTCCTTTCTATCTACATATAATCTGATTCTTCATTTAGTTTGTCTTTGTATAATTCCAAGATCTTGAGTTGGATACAACTCTCTGGAATTGATTCCTCCTTTTTTTAATATAAAAAAGGCTTTAAATAGTGCCTTTTGCAACCAAAGGATGTACCAAACCACTTTAAAGCATTGTGGAACTGTTATAATATTTTTTAAAATGTGCAGCCAATTTATATGCTAGAAACGTCCATAAAGGATGGTGATCATGAACCATCGTTTTTTTGATTGAAATATAACTATTGGCCAGGGCACTAGGCATAACTCCTTGACTGTTAGATGTAGCATCAGACAATCTTTTAGACTCACCTGAAAGGTCAAACAGGACCTTGATTTAACATCTGACCCAAGCGACCACACTTGTAATATTGCAAAGCATCCTTTACTCCAGTGTCATCTTTGATTTTTGTGCTCAGCTCAAGGAACAGAGCATAAACCCACCAATTGGTCTCTCGGGAGAATGTGCCACTAACCAAGCCATCATTTACCCTTCAACCAATTAGGTAAACTCAAAAAGAGAAGGGTAAAACTTCAGCTAAATTTTTTAAAAGGACTGTCTTTGAATTAGAACTGGTAACACAAGACTCAGGAGCAGTGGTAAGTCATTCAGCCGTTTGAGCCTGTCCCACTATATATTAATGTTATGGCTGATCGGATTGTGATTCCAACTCCATTATCTTGTATGCCATCTATATTCTTAAATTTCTGATAGTTAAGTAGGTCAAACTAACTCAGCTCGGAATAAATTCCGTGACCCAGCCTACATCACTTTGAGAGAAAGGGAATTCACAGACTAACTGCTTTCTAAAGGGAAGGAATTCCCATTTTGTCTGAACAGGCCAGTATACCTAGACCCATCTGTGCCAGAGTTCTGCAGTCTGTCTGTTTAAATAATAAGCTTGTTTTTCTCTTGTCCTGGAAAAGTGAGCAATTTTGCATTTTGTTATGTTCCATCTATGAATTATTTCCACTCACAGTATGTTTCCTTTTGCAGACTCCTCACAACTTGGTCTCCTTTTCTTGGTGTTATCACATATTTGACAACTATACATTTGGTTTCTTCATCTTGATCATTGGTCAAGACTGTAAAGAGTTCTAATTACTACTTTCTGTGGCATTCCACAAGTCTCTCCACGCCAAGCTGAAAAAGATCTAGTATCTTTATCCTTTGTTCTCTGTTAGTTAACCAGTTCATAATCAGTGTTAACATTTTACCCCTACACCACAAACTCTTATTATGTGTAGTAACCTTTGATAAGACATCTTATCAAAAAATGTTTTGGAAGTTCACACGCGCACATCTGCAATTCCTTTTATCCACCTTTCTTCCAAACTTCTTCCAAACCAATGACCACTTCAATCTTGAAGGGCATAAGCAACAGACACATGGAACACTGCCACCTGTAAGTTCCTCCAACTACACTCGATCGTGACTTGGAAGTATGTCAGATTTCCTCCGTATCATTGTGTCAAAATCCTTGAATTCCCTCCCAAACAGTTTTGAACATTTACCTAAGGAAGCTCACCACTATCTCTTCAAGGGCAATAAATGCTGGTCTAACCAGCAACACCAACATACCAAGAATGCATTGCAAAAACATAAATAATCTTGGCAAGTTATAACCAATGTCTTCGCTTTATCTGTAGCGTCTCCTTCCAAGACCTTGGGATACCAGCCTTCAAGTCTTCTGCCTTTAGAGCTGATAGCTTTCCCAATACCTTTTCCATAATGGTGGCAATTGCATTTTGAACCTTCAGATATTCTGTCCCTTTGTGCCTTTTTGACAGAAGCTGAAAATTGAACATCTTGGGTTAAACTCTGTCTGATTGTAACATCTCTATGAATCCTTTGGACCGTTTCATGTTGATCTGTGTAAAGTGTTAAATGTTAATCATCATCTACTTGCAAGGGAAATTACACCCTGTAGGATTCATAACCCTCAACTTTGAGTTCTTATTTCTGGATTTCCTTGTGACTTGGACAAGTGATTGAATATGACATGTCTGTCTTCTCTAAAGTGTCATTTCAATTTAGTCAGTAAATCTCTAGCATTGATTCAAGTAATCATTTTTCACATAAAAGGGTTTCTTGTTGGTAGCTTGATCTTTACTTCAATTGAGCTTGAGGTTGTTTGTGCAGCTTGACATGGTTAACTCTTAACTGCCCTCTGAAATTACCTAACAAGCTATTCAGTTCAAGGGTAATTAAGGATGGGTAAGAAATGCTATCCTTGCCAGTGATATCCACATCTCATGAAAGCATATTTTAAAAATGCAATCTCCCTTATTTATTTTTCTGGTCCAACTCTTTGTGGTGTGACAAAGTGCTGTATTTAAAATAGGTCAATTTTGATGGTGCAGTGTGCTAATGCACTGCCAGGTTTAAAGTCATTTTGATGTGTATAATTTCAATTCACACCAAACAGTGATCTCATAACTGTTTGTTCTGTTGAGAGCATATACAGATCCTTTCATGTATTTGGTAATCTTATATGGCACTTTGTAACACAGTTGGTTCTGCTATAACGCGATAGTTCCATGCTAATGCAATCCAGTGTTATAAGAAAATTGTATAATAGCAGCACCATTTAAACTAATGGGGCCAGAATCACTTTATAACCAATACATCCTTTAGAAGTTCGCGCTTTACTTGTGCATAATTCTTATCCCATTATATATAACAAAGGAATGGCCACTCATTCTGGAATTCTTTGAAAATGGTTCTTCCACATTGCAATTTGTAATTATATGTACAGTTCACATTCTGAAGGAAATAAAATTTGTTAAAGGCTGCTTCAACTTTTTCAGTTTGGTTGAGCTGAACTCTTTTCTCCTGAATAAGATGGTCGTTTGTTCAGTTTAACCTATGGATTTTGGTGTGCAATCTAAGTGAATTGTCAGATGTGTCATTTTAAAGTGAGGCTTTAAATTTAGGTTCAGCTGTTTAGTTGAATATGAATTAAGTAATTAGATTAGATTACTTTAGATTACCTACAGTGTGGAAACAGGCCCTTCGGCCCAACAAGTCCACACCGCCCCGCCGAAGCGCAACCCACCCATATCCCTACATTTACCCCTTACCTAACACTACGGGCAATTTAGCATGGCCAATTCACCTGACCTGCACATCTTTGGACTGTGGGAGGAAACCAGAGCACCCGGAGGAAACCCACGCAGACACGGGGAGAACGTGCAAACTCCACACAGTTAGTCGCCTGAGGCGGGAAATGAACCCGGATCTCTGGTGCTGTGAGGCAGCAGTGCTAACCACTGTGGCACCGTGCCGCCCACTATTCAAGAAGGATAGTACAATTTGCCAGTATCTTTGTATTTCTTCTTCAACTGAATTTATTGGCGCATGATATATATGGCTCAATTCTTTGAGTTATAAGGTTATGGGTTCAAGTTGCAACACATCCATCTAGACTAACACTCCGTGTAGTAGAGTCATAGAGTTGTACAGCATGGAAACAGACTCTACGGTCCAACCTGTCCATGCCGACCAGGTATCCCAACCCAATCTAGTCCCACCTGCCAGCACCTGACCCATATCCCTCCAAACCCTTCCTATTCATATACCCATCCAAATGCCTCTTAAATGTTGCAATTGTACCAGCCTCCACCACTTCCTCTGGCAGCTCATTCCATACCCGTACCACTCTCTCTGTGTGCAAATGTTGCCCCTTAGATCTCTCTTATATCTTTCCCCTCTCACCCTAAACCTTTACCCTCTAATTCTGGACTCCCTGACCTCAGGGAAAAGACGTTGCCTATTTACCCTCATAATTTTGTAAACCTGTATAAGGTCACCCCTCAGCCTCAGACGCTCCAGGGGAAACAGCCCCAGCCTGTTCAACCTCCCAACGCTCAAATCCTCTTACCCTGGCAACATCCTTGTAAGTATTTTCTGGACCCTTTCAAGTCCAAAGAAAATGTGCAGGTTAGTTGAATTGGCCATGCTAAATTGCCTGTAGTGTTAGGTGAAGGGGCAAATGTGGGGAATGGGTCTGGGTGTTGCGCTTCAGTGGGTTGGTGTGGACTTGTTGGGCCGAAGGGACTGTTTCCACACTGTAAGTAATCTAATCTAAATTTCCCTACAGTCTATATCTTCCATATCCTTTTCCAAAGTAAATACTGATGCAAAATACTCATTTAGTATCTCCCCCATTTTCTGTGGCTCCACACAAAGGCCGCCTTGCTGATCTTTATCTCTCCACTCTGCAGGCACCCTGCCTGTATTCTTGATGAAGGGCTTTTGCCCGAAACGTCAATTTTCCTGCACCTCGAATGCTGCCTAACCTGCTGTGCTTTTCCAGCACCACACTAATCTAGACTCTGGTTTCCAGCATCTGCAGTCCTTGTTTTTACCTAGCTTATATATGAGGGGCCCTGTTGTCTCCCTAGTTACCCTTTTGTCCTTAATGTATTTGTAAAAACCCTTTGGATTCTCCTTAATTGTATTTGCAAAGCTATTTCATGTCCCCTTTTTGCCCTCCTGATTCCTACTTCCTTTATACCCTTCTCAGGATTCACTCAGTCTATCTTGTTGATACCTTACATATGTTGCCTCCTTTTTCTTAACCAAACCCTCAATTTCTTTAGTCATTCAGAATTCCCTATACCTACCAGCCTTTCCTTTCACCCTGACAGGAATATACTTTCTCTGGATTCTCGTTATCTCATTTTTGAAGGCTTCCCATTTTCCAGCCGTCCCTTTACCTGTGGACATCTGCCCCCAGTCAGCTTTCTGAGGGCACACTGCACAGTCTGTTGAGGAAAAGAAATGGGGAAGTCATATCCATGTACTGGCCAAAATGTATAGCTCAATCATCATCATAAATAATTACTGAGCTATCATCATGAATGATCACCTCGCTATCATCACTTTGCTGTTTGTGGGTGCTTACTGTGTTTCCTCTATTTAGCATGCTTCAAATGTTCTTAGCTGAGAAACATTTTGAGGCATCTGACATAAAAGCCACTGAATAAATAGAAGTATTTATTTCAAATTATCTGCCTATTTATTCTTTGGTGACTTGTGAAACCTTGTGCAAATTGACTGAGTTTCCAACCATAAGAAATTGCAAATCAAAAGCATTTTGTGGTGGAGCATTGTGAGGATGTAATAGAATGCTTTATAAACATTAACTCTTAAGTCTCAAGTTGATAAATCCTTCTGTTTACAGGTACTAACAATGCCAGGTTAGCAGCAATGCTGAGACAGTTAGCACAGTACCATGCCAAGGATCCAAATAACCTTTTTATGGTTAGAATAGCACAGGTGGGTACACAGTTTTTCCAATTCATAATTATAAATCAATAAGTTATCATTTAAGATAGAATTCCTTCGGCATGCAAGCAAGCCATTTGAAGCTGTCTGTGGAAAAATGGTTCCTAACATTCATTGACCAGATTTATGTGAATAATAGCCCTTTGATTAAACCAATGGGGCCAGAATCACTTTATAACCTTTGTACTTTGATTGCAGTAACCCATAGAGCCAATAGATTACACCAGTGTAGCAATGTACTAGTGTCCAGTAACAAAAGTCAGATGCCTCCAAAAAGTGACAATTATCTGGGGTAGACACTTGAAAGAACTGCCATTATTTTAATTGTGTTCCATTAAACGTATATAAAATTTAATCTACTCCAGTACAAAAACAGTTAACTATAAAATTAATTGTCCAGTGAATGTTGTGCCATGAGTAGTGAATGCACAGTTTCCCCACAGTATGATGGGTTATTTGCTTGAGTTGAGGAGGCCATGAATATTATTATTTTCAATGGTAATGGTTTCTTCCCTTAATTGAGACACTAGATGGAGTAGCTTGATTGACTGGAAGGGATCATGATGGTGGCCATCTTGTCTTATGGCAAGCCAACATAGCATTTGGCAGCTGTTTGTGAAACTGCAATTAGAATTACATTTTTAAAAATAAAGTCAGAATGACCATTTCACACTTGACTAAGGATGAAGTTGGGTTAATTGCTAATATTGTACTATTTAATTTTAGTAATATATGGTACCAAAAGAAAATTGTGGTTTTAAAACTAAAATTTGTTTTGTATTCCTCTGTCTAGGGTTTGACTCATCTTGGAAAGGGAACACTCACATTGTGTCCATATCACAGTGACAGACAGCTAATGAGCCAAGTGGCAGTGGCTGGTCTTCTCACTGTACTAGTTTCTTTCCTTGACGTGAAGAACAGTAAGTTTTGTTCAGTTTAATTTACAGAGTTCTACATGGTTGATTACATTCATAGTAACATTTTAATGACTAGCATGTATCATGTGCTTACAAAATTTTTAAACTGTTTGAAGTTTTGTAATAAAAATTAAGGTTATATGTTAAAACCTCTTGGCAATTTTTCAAGTTTCACCTTCTCTTTGCTTTTGGATTTTGGATTAGATCCAAATTTAGACAATTCCATTAGTGTAGGAGATTAAACCTAATGATATGCACCCACTGAATGTTTTGTCAGTGTATTGTCAAGCCTGATTGCTATTTTAATCAACCTATTTGGACATGCTGTGACACACATCCAGGGCAGGTAAGACGTGCAACGTGGACATAGCACTACCACTGCATCGCAGGACTCTGATGGAATTTGCATTCCCTTTAATGCACCAGAGCACTAAAATGTAGTATTGAACCTAATATGAAAATTGATATAATTAGCATCACCTTTAAGTGGTAACACACGTGTTAAGAAAAACTTAATACACACCTGTGTATATATAACTTCCAATTTTCTGTAGTATTCACATCACATTTTGTGTTACTATGAAGAAACAACTGGATGAACTTTTCAGTGTTTATTCTTTCCCCCTGTTTGCCACCTAACTTGAGTATATTGTTTTATTTCACTTCAAGCTTCTCAGTATTGTGCCTTTTGTTTTTCTGTCATATCTGGTTTAACCGTTTGCAGAGGGTTAGCAAGAAGTGAACAATCTGGATTGAAATTTCAGTACTATGTAAATAGTTTTTGTGTATAATCAAGTACATTTGTTTGCTTCATTTCAATACAACACCACAATTATTCTTTAACTTGACAAGCAATAGTCACGTCTAACATCAATTTTAATCATCACAAACTTGAACTTTAATAACTCGTGTTGAAATATGCTGCAGTACATGCCTTGATTGTCTAAAGGTACAAGATAAAGTGAAAAAAGTTGTATAACCTGGTTGAATTGATTACCGCTAGAAGACACACTATTAAAAAATAACATAATGCCAGCTTGCATTCCATTAAGTCAATGAATAAGCCCAAACTTTTGCAATTGTTTTAAACAATTTATAAACGATATTTATTTAGCAAGGCAGCTACCATTGGACAAGAAAGAAAAGACATTTATGCATGGCTGATTTTAGTTGTATATTTACATGGGCTTGACGAACTTAAATTTCCATTTGTTGGAAAATACAAAAAAATTAAAATATTTGCAGAACTAACAATTAATATGCAATATTATCTCAATGAATCTGTTTGTTTACAGTAATTCTTGGGAAGTCCCATTATATTCTTTATGGGCTGGTTGCTGCAATGCAGCCTCGTATGCTAGTTACATTTGATGAAGAGCTTCAACCATTGCCAGTGTCAGTTCGTGTTGGCCAGGTATGAAACTGATTGTTTGCAGCATTAATTAAAGCTGTGAACTTTATTTTGTAATCATCTCCAAGACTGCAAACATGTTAGCAAAATGATTGGCTTTCTTATGAAATCTATGCAAAATATAAATGCTAAAGTAAAGCATTATTGAGTTGTCTACATTTACAAGAATGCTGCTATAATTAGCTTTGGTTCCGTGCAATCTGGATTGGAACAGATGGATGTGATTTCATGTCCAATGAGTTCCTGACTGCATCTGGAAAACTGAGTACGTTAACTGTTCAAGGCTGTCAAAAAGGACCATTGAGAAAATTCAGACATTGGCAATTTCAAACTTCTGAGACTTAAATACTTTAATATACCAGAACTTTTGGAAACTAGCATAGCAATGCCAGTCTCCACCAATGAACTTGGCTAAAGATTAAAAGGTTTGGAAAAATTATCATTCCAACAAAACCAGAGCTTTAAGTTGCACTTTTTTGCAGATAGCTATGTGCAAGACAACTCAAGACACCATATGTACTACCAGTGTGTTCAAGAGAAAGTTTATGTTGTAGAGTCTGAGTTGTACATCACAGAAATAGCTTTTGGTCCAACTCATCTCCACCAACCAGACATCCCAATCTGACCTAATTCCATTTGCCAGCATTTGGCCCATATACCTGTAAACCCTTCCTATTCACATTCCATCCAGATGCCTTTTTAAATATTGTAATTGCACCCATTTTCACCACGTCCTCTGGCAACTCATTCTGCATACGCATCATCCACTGCATGATAAAGTTACTCCTCAACTCCTCTTTAAATCTTTCCCCTCTCACCTTAAACCTGTGTCCTCAATATGACATCCCAACTCTTATACTGTTTACTTTTGACTCCACTTTCAAGGAACTATGTGCTTGCACTCCTTGGTTTCTTCATCCGGCAACACTCCGCAGGACCCTGCCATTAACTGTACAGGTCCTGCCCTGGTTTGCTTTAACAAAATGCACCATCTACATTTATCTAAATTAACTTCCATCAGTCACTCCTCGGCCCATCTGATCAAGGTCCCGTTGTACTCTGAGATATTCTTTTTCACTGTTCACTACACTTCTGATTTTGGTGTCACGTGCCAGCCTAGTAACTGTACCTCCTAAATTCACGTCTAAATTGTATATAAATTGTGAAAGTAAGTGGATCCAACACCAATCTTTGTTGCACACTGGTGATCACAGGCTTCCTCCCCCTCCTCCACCACCCTCCGTCTCCTACCTTCAAGCCAATTTTCTATTCAGTTGGCTAGTTCCCTCGGTCCCATGGTCTAACTTGTCTTCCATGCATAAGCTTGTCAAATGCCTTGCTGAAGTCCATATAGACAACGTCAATAGCTCTGCCTCCTTCTATCTTCTTTGTCACCTCTTCCAAAAACTCAATCAAGTTAGATGCAATTTCCTATACACACAATTATGTTGGCTACCCCTAAACAGCCCTTGCTTTTCCAAACGCATATCAATCCTATCTCTCAGAATCCCCTTCCAACAACTGAACCACCACTGATGTAAGGCTCGCCAGTCTATAGTTCCCTGTTTTGTCGTTGTATCTTTTTTAAAACATTGGCACAATATTAGTCAGCCTGCAGTCTTCCGGCTGTTGATTTAGGCACAATTCTAACACTTAGAAGCAAGTACACATAATATTATAATTCAAACTCTTTTTTTTCTGTGCAAACGTATTGAATGTTCTCATATTTTATACCATGATATTAGAGTTTTGTTTCCATATTTGCTATCATAGTAATCTTGAATGCATTATTGACTACTCTTTCCCTGTATTATTCCAGCTTTAGTGAAAGGGAAGCTTTGAAAAATCTTGAGAGTCACTTGATGTAATTCTCCCACCTCACCCAGTGCCAGTAATATTAGTAGAAGCATTTGAACTGTTATCTTGACTGATTGCTTAGCTTGGATTTTGTAGGGCAGGTAATCTAAATTGTTGAAGGAGATTTCTTAACTCCTGATGTTTTGTTTCAGGCTGTAGATGTTGTAGGCCAAGCAGGCAAGCCCAAGACCATCACAGGATTCCAGACACACACTACACCTGTGCTGTTAGCACATGGCGAAAGAGCTGAATTGGCAACAGAAGAGTATGTGCCACTAACTCCAATCCTTGAGGGGTTTGTCATTTTACGCAAAAATCCCAATTATAGTGTGTAGCTTGTGGTTAATTCTTGGTGCTTTGTACATGGAGTTTCTTTGAGTAGTCACCATCCATCCTCAAAAAATACTGTGGGTCCATGGTAAAATATGATCATCAGTCTACTCTTGAGCCGGTTTTAAATATTGGTTCAGAACTTCTATATTTTATATTACTTTACCGCATGATAGATGTACTTCATTAAATTTTGTTATGATGCAGCGATATCTAAATAAAGTTATTTCTTGTCCACCAATAATGGTATTTGTAATTAGTCTTTTTGTGTTAATTGTTCATGCATCTATCCACATTTAAATAGTAAATGTTACTAATATATTGGATGCAAAATAACTAATTTGAGCTTTATTCTTTACTGATTTGCCCATTATACTCCTTAACACAAGGATAAGATATAGGGAGCAGGAGTAGGCTATTCATGGAGCCTGTTCACCCATTCATTTGAGATTGTGGCTGATCTGTGACTCGGTTTCTACCTTTGCTCCATATACTTTTCATACTTTTTAGTTATTAATCTATTAATTGCAGATTCAGAATGAGCTGTTAATGCAGCATAAATTGCTGTTCGCTGAAGAAAATTCTGGGTTTTTTTGCCACCCTTAGTAGAAATGATTTCTAATTTTATTCCTAAAAGATTTGGCTCTTAGGTTTTAACTATGTCTGTAGATTTAGATTCCCCAGTCAATTTATATCTACCAAAACTGTGCCTCTTAATATCTTATAAATTTAAATCAAATCCTCCATTAACCTTCAAATCCAAGTGTGTACAATCTTAATTTGAGGAATCTTTCATTGTAATTTAATTCTGAGAGTGGGTATCATTTTGCTCGTGCTACTCTGTCCAGTATCCTCCTTCAAGTGTGATTCTATCCAGGGTTTTATATAATTTTAGTGTAACTTCCCCCTCGTTTATTTCAGTCCTCTTTTCAAAAAAAAGATTTTAAATGGAAGTCTTCTGCAACTGAACAATTGAAATGTACACTTGCTCACAAGGGCTCCTTCAGCAACACCTTTCAAACTCCCAACCTTTACCACCAAGAATATTAAAGTCAGCAGATGCATGGGAGCACATTGCCTATAAGTTTTTCTACAAGCAAAACACCATCCTGACTTGGACCTACATCGCTATTCCTTCACTGTCACTGGATCTCAATCTGACTACTTCCTTACTTCTAGCACGGATGTCCCATGGACTGCTTTTTGTGGTAACAAAGACTTCACTTCCACCTTCTCTAGGGCAATTATGGATGTGCAATAAATTCATGTACTATTAACAACTGTTTTAACGAGTTGCTGTTTCTTTGCTACTTGTCATTGTTACATGATTCGGGATGGAAAATAAGTAAATATCAGTTGGAGAAAGGATTTGGCTTAATAATAGTTGATCCTATTCCTGATATTCCGTGATTTTGAACTGTTTGGATCTGTGGTTTTGTACTGATATTGAATAAGTGTTGAGGTCAGTTTGAACACAGAGACTTTTGTGTGTATAATAATTGATTTGCATTGCTGTATGATTATTACAGTTTGTGAAAGCAACATTCTTGATGTAATTCTTAATTTTACTACACACATAGGATATAAAAATGGCCAACAGGTTTATTTCTGCATTAAAATGGAGTAGTGCTCAGTTAGTATCTAGAAATTAAAGATTCTTAATTCACTTTGTAATTCCAGGGAAACACTTTTCTTATGGAAAGTGCTCAGACGAATAAAACTCATGGTAGAAAGTTGTAGCTGGTATTTAATGTAAGTAGCTTTTGAAGGTATGATGTATATTATTGCAAGACCTCTTAATCTCCAACCCAGAAATTACACAATGAAAGCTGTGAAGTTTCATTCCTGCGAACAGTAAATTGGTTCTAGAGGTTATTTTTGTTAAATTTTTCTCTCTCCTCCTCCATTTTCTTGTATTCAGTTTGAATCTAATTCACCCTATTTTCTTGCCTCTCCTTCCTTTGTTTCATCATCCTTAAATCCAGTTTGTTAAAAAGTAGGTTTGTTGTTTGTCATTCACCAAATATCTCATCATGTCATTGTCAGCTTACATTTGTAAAGACAGCTTGATGCCTTGTTCCAGCAAATTTTAGGCCATCATTTTTACAGATAAAGCTGGGATTTGAATCTGGGACACAAAAGTAAATGTTCATGTCAGACATAGCAGCAATGGAGTAAAAGCTATTGATGGCGCACCATTACTTATAGGTCATAGCTGATTTCTAAAGAAGCTTTGTTCGCATCTTGTGCTTAACATAACCGTACAGAATAAAGAATGACTTTCTCCTTTCCCAATTCACTTATGTAATGTATGGTGGGTGGGACCAAAGGGTGAGGAGTTGAAACTGAGTTTTTAATTCTCATTATTATTGTTCAACCTTACACAGCTTCCCCAATCAGCTTGTGCTTCTCCCAACTTGCTGAGAAGCAGATCATTGTTTCATAGCAAATAGAATTTTATCTGTCTGCCTTTTGTGATGCATAGAATATTATTTTAAATATATATTTTAAGATAATTTGATATTGGAGTTTTGTATTTGAACTAATGACATGGATCTTGGTCTGTGTGTATGAAGGAATTTAATGATCACCTTGTCTGACTTCCTACAGTCATGTTTATTTTTAACCAGTATTAGAGAGAGCCTTCTTGGGTGATTGTGAAGTTTTTTTTGTGGAGAGTTTTATGAGTGGACAGGAGATTGAGAAACTTTAGCTTGCTTTCTGTTTAGAAGGATCAGGATTTGTTTTTGGCTGGGGAAGAACCCTTTCTTTAGAAAACTTTTGCTTTTCAATTCACAGAGGTCTTGATGGAAGTTGGATATGTGAAATACTTTGTCCTGATGAGAGTAGATTGCTTAGAACTGTTAGGAATGGGCTATTTCAGTGGAAGGAATTTTGATTTCAAGGCCTACCACACTGTCAAGACCCAGAATTAAAAGCAGTTAAGTTAAGCCATGGTGCTGTCAGATTTTGCATTACTTGGGCAAAGATATATTTTTCTATACAATTAAGACATTAGAAGAAAATCTTGTTTTCCCATGATTTTTGCCTTTTCTAGAATAGCATTATGATCTTGACAGTGAAAAAACACAGTTTGGGTCTGATCCACTTTGGAACATGCAAGTCCAAGCCTGATTATTATCATTACAGCTCTGCTTTGAATTTCCTCACTCAGCCCAATGCTCTTTGGACTGATAGAATATATCAAAAATGGCCTTGAATATAATCTGCCCAAGGTTGGAATAACTTGTTTTGACTTGTGCTCAAAAGTCCTTGAGATGCACCCTAGTGTTTATTTGTATGTGATTCTGTGGTTAATTCTGATAACAGCTTTACGTTGACTGGGAAATTTCAGTGAATAATAATTCACACACATGCTCTCCTTTGCACATTTGCTAATTGAAAATACAGTTTGAAAAGGCCATGTGTAATATAAAGCTATTGATCCATTCATAGTTTACAAATTAATTTAGTCCAAATTTCTCTGAATAGGTAATCTCTCATTTGTCAATAATGCATCTATGTCAAGACTCTTATGTAAGTACAATGTAGTGTGAATTCTAAACATCCTTCATTTGAACCTTGCACTAAAACAAGGAATAACCTTGAACTAGGATAAGCAAAGGAAAAACTAGACTGCAGTTCCATGAACACAGCTGGAAAATGAGCACACAAGTTAAAAACAATTTGGCTGAACTGATTCAAGTTTTTTTTCAGGCTTTGGTATTTTCCACAGAACGTCACTGCACAATAAGAGCCTATTGTATCCATCAGCTCTTGGAAAAGAGAATGCATTTAATGCCATTCACCTGTTCTTCCCTTTCCCCCTTTTTTATTTCTTCAAGATACTCATCTGTTCTTTTAATGGTGCTTCCATCACTCTGTTTTGATGGGGCTTTCTGTGACTTAACAACCCTCTGTTTTCTACCATCCAATATTATCCATTCCAGAAAATATTTGACATTAAATTTTGATACAAAGAATTAAGTCAAGAATCTATGAAAAGCAATCCTAAAATGGGTGAATCTAGGTAATCCAAGATGGAGGGCAGGGTGAAGTTGTGGCTGTAAGAGCTGCTCTTTCTCGGGGGCATTTTAGGTGTTGGAGGTGATTTCCTCAAATTCCAGGAGCAGCAATTACTTTTGTGTACTGTTGCATTGTTTTGGATCTTTGCAGGGGTGGGGAAAATCAAAACAATGGCACTTTTAAAAAGGAGGAAGACAGACAAAGGCAGTGACTACATGGTCAGAGATAGAAAACTATACTGCAGTGAATCTGCGGTTACTACCTTTGCTGTTTGAGTTCAAGTGTTTCTGGACATCAGAGTGCATCTAAGAAAAAAATAGCGAACAGCAAATTCACAGCTGAGCTTGGAGGACCCTGTGTAGGAAAGCTCACAGGAACAGATAAATGCATAGTTTTTAAGTGTAGCCATGCTGTAAATCTACAATAGTGAGTAGAGTGAGCTCTTTCATTGTTTTATTGAGATGTGTCCTTTGATTAAATTTTGAAAATATAAGCTATAAGTACTAAATTAGCCTGGAGTGGTATTTTTTTACAGCAAGCAGCCGGTGCTATTTTCTGGGCCTGTCGATTGCGAAGGAGCAAAGATGGCCTTTAGTGTGATGTTCTCTTCCTGTTGGATGTGGAAATTTAGGGGGAGCTTCCATGTTACCGATGATTATGTCTGCCTTTCATTTTAACTTTGGTCTCTAGCATCTGCAGTCCTCACTTTCTCCTAGTTGATTTCATCCATTCATTTTTGTCAACTAGTTATCATTTTCCAAATTAACTTACTGGGAAATCTACACAAGTTGGTTGTTTTTCCTAATTTAAAAAAAAACTCTCTGGGACACGCTCCACTTACATAATTACAGAGATTAAAAGAGAGGATCAGCAACAGTCACGCTTAGGATCTCTCATGTGTATAAAGTGGTGTTGCTGCAGTTTAACCAGTTTAAAAAAAAATGCCTTCTCAGCACAGCATATTAGTAGTAGCAATATGAGCAACATAATTAATCTAGATCAACAGGTTTATTTGGAAGCACTAGCTTACGGAGCATTGCTCCTTTGGCAGATGATTGTGGAGAAAGAGCAGTGCTCCGAAAGCTAGTGCTTCCAAATAAACCTGTTGGACTATAACCTGGTATTGTGATTTTTGGCATTATTAATCTAAGCAATCAGTGAATATTGAACTGTCCAATGAATGTAACATATTCACTTGAGTATTGTGGATGTTGTTGCTCCCAAGTAGAATATCATCTGATTTCAGATGTGATCTCTTTCAACAACTTCTTCAGAGATGTCAATTTTGAATCAGATTCATTATTTATGAATGGTGTTTTCAATGCTTTGAAGAATGATCCTTTTTTTTCTTCTTGCTTGGGTTTGCCAGAGATGAGAGATTTCCACTGTTTGGCACATACTATCTCAGAAATGTGCTAATTTCAATGCAAATTCTGATCTTCAAGGCCAGTCCAACATATGGTGTTTAAAAAGAATCTCAACTCAACTGCTAGTCAGTTTCAGCAAGAACTGACTTTAGAGTCATGTTTGGAGGAGCAGTGTGAGTGGGCGATACAGCAGATCCTCCAATTACAGATTCCATCTCCCCCACTCCCTGCTCCAGCATAAATTTTCTCTCTCCTGCCCTTGCTGTTCCTCCTGAAACAGAATCTATGGTTGAGGAAGCAACAAGAGTGAGAAGGAGTGAACCTGACTTTGTAGGTCTAAAGTAGTTATTCTAGCCAGTCCCTCCGCCACCATGAAGGAAATATTTGGCTGTTCTGTTTTTTGACCAGATGTTAAACCTTTTAACATACTCCAGGAAGCCAAAGAGGGGAAGCAGAAAAAGAAAAATGAGCAAGTGTCAGAAAGCCCAGAAGATCAGTAACAAGGCCATGAACAGCCCCAAGGGAGCTACCATTTCACTCTGCAACAGCTGTAGGCCTAGCTCCCATCCATGCAGTGTTGAAGGTGGACCTTTCACTTTTTTGCTGTGATAGAGACCTGATGAATTTGCAGCATATCATTTTGAAGATGTGAGAAATGGTGAAACTTCACTAATTTCCCCAGTTAATGGAATGATTAAGAGTTCAGGTCTGGGTCTAGTGCCCATGCAGAAAGTTTGGGCCTGGAAATAAACTTCCATATAATAAAGAGCTTCAATCATGATGAAAGCCCTGTGAACAGCTGGGCTGGGGAGATTCAAACAATCCTGTAAATTTCTCCTCCTCTGGGGCTCAGCTGGATGTGGATGGTATCTTCACATTGCTGCCTGCATTTTGGTCACTCAACATTATAATAATTCCACATTTCTAAGCCTGATACTTTTCAGGCAATTGGATGCAATTTGTTTTTAATGTTGAAAGAGGTAATTGCACCTGCAGCATCAGATCTGCCTGTTCCCTTTGGACCTTACTGTATAGTTTGTTTTCTGTTTAGTGATTGTGTCAAATGTTAAGGTCTCTGAAAGGTGAACTCTCCTGCACATTGAACAAACTGTTATGTACTATTCATCTCTTGCCATTTCAGTTCAGTGTCATGATTCTCAGAATATGTGACATTGCAGCTCATCACCTGCCACAATCAGCTGTGAGCTGACCCTTGTACTGTAGTTGGCAGTGCATCTCTCTTCCTGTTCATCCTGATTTGCTTGTCATTCCAGTTTACTAAATGTTTGGTAATCATGAATCAGCATTGTAAATGACATTCCCTGATGTGTACATAGCAACTACACAACAAGATGTGGGATTGGAAGGGGTGGAGTGGCAGCATCCACAGGGGTATTGGTGTCAGTGCTTTTGGAGCTTGCATTCTTTTAACACTTGAAGAGAAACAGTTTCTTTTAAGTATTGGATGAGATGAAAGAAATTGAACTGATTGATAGGCCTGCTTTGAGTAGTGTGAGGTGGTACTGAGCGAGACGTTGACTGTGTGTATATGGCAACACATGGCACTGAGCCTGGATTTCAGGATGCGATGAGAACTGCCCAAGGAACATTATATGCCACACAAATACCTGTAAATCTGGGGGGGGGGGAAAGAGATGAGAAATATGAAACATGGAGCTTCAGTTGGAAAACATTTGGGGCAAGTCAGAGCCGGTGGCAGCAACTGAGGATGGTGATATGGCTGTGGTAGTGAGTTTTGACCCCATTTCATCAAGCACTAGGAGGGAACTAGAAACCAATGATGGTGAGTAAGCTGCAAGATTCAAACCAACATTCCATTGGAGAGAAGAGCAAAACTTTTAGTTGGGCATACCTGGAAGAGAAATGTTAACTCTAATGAAGTGTTTCTGGACTCAACATTAAATCCATGTTCTCCCTGTAGATGAAGCCAGACCTGCTGAGTTTCTCCACTTTGTTTTTATTTCAGATCTCCATCACCTGCAGTACTTTGCTTTTATTTTGAGTGTTTAATCCAGTACTACATTTCTTCCAGGTATAAAACAAAGAATTGCAGATGCTGCAGACCTGAAACAAGAACAGAAATTGCTGGCAAAGCTCAGCAGGTCTGGCAGCATCTGTGGAGAGAGTGTGTGTTAATTTGAGTCCAATAACTCCTTGGAGGTGAAAGGGATTGGAAAATGATAATTTTCATGTTGACAGAAGGATGTAGTGAAATGGATGGTGTGGGTGCACAACATAAAAGACAAATAGAGTGCTAATGGCAGAAAAGAGATCTAGATGTAAAGTAGGTGCTGAGATATGTGAAAAGTCAAAAGTAATTTGGCTTTGCTGAAAATAAACCCATCAACTCTTCAGTTCCAAAGAAGAGTCATTGGACCTGAGACATTACCTTTGTTTCACTCCCGACAAATGCTGCCAGATCTGATATATTTCTCCAGTGCTTTGTGCATGTTGGACTGAAATAAACACAATGTTTCACCTTGGTTTACTACCACTTCCAGTTATACCCAACTAGAAGAAGTTTTGCTCTTCAGTGGAATTTCTGTTTTGAATGTTTCAGTTTCATTGCTTTCTATTTCCCTGCAAGTGTTTTATAAAACATTTTCCAAAAGTTGCTTCCACAGCCATATCTCCTTCCTCAGTGACTACTTCCAGCTCCAATTTATCCCATGCAAATTCCAGCTGAAGTTCGATCCTTATTGTCCCAAATTGACCCATGATTACAGATAGCTCTGTGGCATACAGTGCCCCTTAGCTAGCTGTTATCAACAAATGCTGAAATATATTTCAAGTTATTCAACTTGAAGTGTTAGCAATGTTTGTCTCTGCAGATGCTGACAGACCTGCTGAAGTTTCTCCAGCACTTTGATTATATTTCAGATCTCCAACATCTGTAGTATTTTGCTTTTAAATTGGAGCTGACCATTTAAAGCTGCAAAAGATTTTTCCATTAAATTAGACTTAACTAAGTTGAAACCTTGAAGTGCATCATGAAGCAAGAGATCAAGTTCAAGGCATGAAGAAAAGTAAACCAGAGAATCCACAGAAAATCAATGATGACAAGTAGTGAATTTATGTACTTTGTCATCGTCCAACATGTGGAATGTTTAGTATTAATCTATGTTGTTCAATAAATCCTGTTGATTTTCATTCTGAATTAATGATTATTCTTTTTGCTAATAAGGTTATTCCCCAACAAGAATTTTCTTACTCTAGGGTTTAGTATAAAGTCCAAATCCCAACAGATGTACATTGCCACAGCAATTCAGACTCTAAAGGAACTGTAATACTTTTTCAGCACAAATGATTTACAACTCTCGCATCCTTTCTTGAACTTGATGCCTAGATATTAACACCCAATCTCATTTAATGAGCCCAATTAAAATGAATTTCTCTCAACCCGTCAGAAATTAGTGGTGGCTGAGGTATTTAACATGAGTCAAATAGCATTCCATGCCTCAAGAAGGCCATCCAAGTTTGCCTGTGCTGGCAAAAGCTGTGTCCCTTGCTGACAGGCATGCAGTGTTTGGTTGAGGTATCTGGCATTACAAGGAAAGTGGCATAACTGAAAACTACATCCTTACACATGCCTCAAACTTTGCAACCACTCTCTCACTTTTACAATCTCCTGCCAACAGCATCTAGAATCACAGAATCCTTACAGAGCAAAAAGAGGTCATTTGACCCATTGAGTCTGCACTAACCCATTGAAGAGCATTAAACCCAACTGCCTATTTAATCCCTGCAATGCCTCACGCAGCATAGTTTATCTACCTAACCTGGACATTTTTGGACTGTGGAAAGAAACTGAAGCACCTGGTGGAAAACCACACACACATAGAGAGAACGTGCAAACTCCACACAGACAGTCACCCAAGGCTGGAATCAAACCCGGGTCACTGACACTGTGTGGCAGCAATGCTGTCCACTGAGCTGCTGTACCGCCCCTATCCCTCACTCTACCACGTCCTATGATCCAGAGTGGATTTTGGATCTGAGCTTCAGTATATTACCAGCAGCAGCCGTCACTCCCATTGGTCTTGTTGGCAATGAAGAGCTTCCAATCTCAGATTGTCAGGCAGCTCTTAGGGGTGGAATTTCCACCCCATTTGGTGCTTGATCACACGACATACTGGGCATCAGTTTTAACCAGTCATTGTTTCTTAACATCACAAACTGCAATTCAAAATACTTTGTGACAGTATTTTGTGGTGTCTTGAGGGTGCAAAAATGAAGTTTGTTCTATTTTACTAGCTGATATTTTCCTATGATCATATTAGTTTAAATGGCTGCACATCTCTTGGATTGTTCATGTACCTAAAAATGCTTGTCCTTTAAAGCAATTTGGAAACATTCTGGCATAATGGATGGTACATAAGAATGTTTCTTGTCACAGTTTATAGATTGACAGAAGGGCTTTCACTAAAATGTCTAACCAGTTAATCATTGGACAAAATAATAGCTTATAGAGTGGTAGAGATGTACAGCATGGAAACAGACCCTTCAGTCCAACCTATCCATGCCGACCAGATATCCCAACCCACTTTAGTCCCACCTGCCAGGACCTGGCCCATAACCCTCCAGACCCTTTCTATGCATATACCCATCCAAATGCCTCTTAAATATTGCAATTGTACCAGCCTCCACCACTTCCTCTGGTAGCTCATTCCATACACATACCACTCACTATGTGAGAAAGTTGCTCTGTACGTCTCTTTAATATCTTTCCCTGCCCACCTAAACCTATGCCCTCTAGTTCTGGACTCCCTGACCCTAGGGAAAAGATTTTGCCTATTTACCCTATCCATGCCCCTCATAATTTTTTAAACCTCTATAAGGTCACCCCTCAGCCTCCGACGCTCCAGGGAAAACAGCCCCAGCATGTTCAGCTTCTTCCTTTAGCTCAAATTCTCCAACCCTGGCAACATCCTTGTAAATCTTTTCTGAACCCTTTCAAGTTTCAAAACATCTTCTTAACCCTTGTTTAAAGCGTTTCTATTTTTGTCAAATGATGCACTCTATATTGCTTTGCCTCAATGCTTCTGTGTATTCTGAAAATTAAGGAATCAACGTTAATTTTATTTTGTTTGCATATCTTTAACATTGTGATATTTGAAAGCCTTAGGAAACATGGTGGTTATTTCATGTGACCAACAGGGCTTGTGCAATGAGTAGGATGATTGTCGTTCTTGGGCATTATTTTGCTGTCACATTTTGTATAAGGTTGCATCTTTCAAATCAAAAGAGTTTCCATGCTTGAAATGTTGTTTTACTCTCTAGAAAAACAAACATGTTGAGAGCCTGAATTCTAAAATTCATGATTAAATGAGTGCAATTTTCAGTATTAGGTTGAGGACTTTAGGTTGAGGTCATTATTTCCTGATGAAACACTAAGTGTATTGTTACAATTTTGACTATTTTTTAACTACAACACCATGTCCCACAGAATGATAATACCACTGGTTTAAGGTGAAGTGCTTTAGCAGCAGATGCTCAAACACAGTAACCCTGTCATGCAAGGAGTCAAATGCTAGACCTATAAGTGCATGGTCTTATACCCAACTTTTACATAAGCCTTCAAGCTACCATTATGCCAAACAAATTTCTGCATTAGCTACATGCCTAATAATGACAGCAGTATTGTAGAAGAACCTAAACTGGATCATGTGCAATGCTCTTGCCATCTAAGTCAAATGCTTAATATTTAACAGTGTTGCATGTTAATTCCAAGTTGCTGTACACTTCATCCTTCTGTGCAATTTGCCTGTGCAAGTTGGAGGCTTGCACCCATTTCACATTTTTACAACAATTAAAGCTTGCAGATTGATTCTAAACTTCACATATGGCTTTGAAAACAATCTTCCTTTGTCTAGGAGTTCTACAGAATGAAGGAGAGCTCATTGAACAAAGATTTTATGCACAACCTGCATACCAATATCCTGTTCTTTCACAGAGGCTCTAAGTTCCAAATATAACTTATCAACAGATCAATATATCCTGAGGAGTGTGTGTCAGGACCTTGAAGTTCTATTCTACTGACTATGGTAATTGGCAGGAGGTTAAACTTCCTTAAACAGATAAATACCTCACACCAGGCAACCTCTGATAAAGTCCCTAAATCTGAGTTAGAGTTGCAGGCTGTGGAGTGTTCTGCATTACTTACCTTAATAGTTATCCATGAAAGTTTGAAGGAATTAAAATCTACTCGAACTCCGCATTCCCCACACCCATCCCCTCACCTTAAGCCCCTGATACTCTACCATCTCTCCACTGCCACCAGACATCCAATAGTCAATCCCCTTTCTAAACTCAAACCAATCTTGTATGTTTTTCCTCTTACGCTACCATGACCTACACAGTAACCTGATTTAACCCCCAAATCCCTTCCTGGCACCTGAGCAACCCAATCTATGTATCATTCTACCCAGTTACCTTCCACTCTATCCCCTCACTTACTTGATGCCTACTCCATTTCCATCTATCTACCTAATCCCTCACCAACTTACTGGCTCTTTACCCCGCACTCAGCTGATACCTGTGACTTCCTTACCCCCTTGCAATACTCCCATTTTAGCCTCCTGCCATGCTACCATTTTGCCGCTCTACCCCACACCCAGCTTCCATTTTGTCCACTGACCCACTTACCTTCCACCCTAAACCCTCACCAAACTGGAACTACCACCTTAGTCCATCACCTACCTCCCATTTCTCCCTCATCTTACTTAGCTATCACCCTACGCAAATCTACCACCGTACCTATTCACCCACTCATCTGTCACCTGACCCCTCAGCCACCTGCCACACTTCCATCTACTTAACTGCCATATTAACACATCACCCACCTGGCATTCTCCCTGTTACATTGGTGCCCTAATGACTTGATTAGAGTGGTGCTGGAAAAGCACAGCCAGTCAGGCAACATCAGAGGAGCATGAAAATCAACGTTTCGTGCAAAAGCCCTTCATCAGGACTGAACTTCCTGACCGGCTGTGCTTTTCCAGCACTATGCGAATGTAGATTCTGACTTCCAGCATTTGCAGTCCTCAGTTTTGCCCTAATGTCTTATTCATCCACCCGTCACCCTACACATTCACTTATTTAACTTATGCACTTAGCTCCTGTCAGCTCTCAAAGAGGCTTTGGAATCTGTGAAGATTCACTCCAAAGCTGCCTTCATATTTGCTGGACTCCATCTATTGGAATGGATCCTGCATTGGAAGTCATGCCTGATGACTATTTTAAAACTGATTGGGTTGGAAGTAGTAATTCTCACCCAGATTGGGGGATTCGTGCCATGGATAGCTTAATGAGTAGGTAAGTTGTAGGAAATTGAGTTAAATGTAGGACAGTATGAGGTTGTCTTCTTTGGATCTAAGAAAACTGGGAATATTTTCTCAGTAAGCAACATTAAGAAATGCAGAAGAGAAAATAGATTTTGTTGTCTGTGTACAAATAACACTGCAGGTCAGTGGAAGCTCTGAAATATAATCCTAACTCAGTCTGGTGCCCATGTGACTCCAGCCTCGCATCAACATGATTGACTCTTAACCTATTCTTAGAAGTGGCCCAGCAAGTCAGTTGTATCAAATTGCTATGGGAATGGACCACTCTGCTAAATCTAAGATATCAAATGAGAGCACCTAGTCTTGTCCACTCTGCAAAGATCTCCTCTCTAATGTCGGTGAAATGTTGGGAGAGCTGTCTTACAGATAGGCCAAACAAAATCTCAACACTGTAACATTTGCAGAATCAGGCCTTCATTGAAAGCTTGATTGTCTCCATTATCAGCCATGGTTATTTCCTATCCCATAGAGCTGGGAGAACTGCTTTATGGTTGATGGGAGTGGCCCTGGGAATCATCAACATTGCTCTTCAAGCCATGAAATCTGAGTTCAAACAGAGGCAAGAAACCTTAACTGATTATCAGACAGTGAATTATTACCTATCAATGTTAAATAGAACTTTGAGAAAGTACAGTACTTAGGAAGAACACAGAATGTATGCTTAGTAGTGGATTTCGATGTCCATCATGAAATATGACATGGTTAGTACTTATGCCCGAAACGTCAATTCTCCTGCTCCTTGGATGCTGCCTGACCTGCTGCACTTTTCCAGCAACACATTTCTCAGCTCTGATCTCCAGCATCTGCAGTCCTCACTTTCTCCCTTGGTTAGTACAGCAAACTTATTATTATCGAGCACCTATGGGACCAGGAATGTGCCAATTGACCAATTATTCTGGATAATCAAGAGGTCCTCATAATGTAAAAACACACAAAGTAATAAAAATGTAATGTGTAGGGTATACACATTACTGTTACACTTTCTTAGCAGCATAAATTACTTCATTATGCAACTGGCAGAGAGCCTTCTCATTCGTAACCTCAACTGACTACTTGGACGTCGGTAGATTGCAGTATTTGGAATTGAATCAACTATTGATATTTTATGTGGCCATACAAATGAAAAACAAATACATTTATTTCAATGTAAATAAACTAAAAATGATAATAATTAAACAGAAAAGTACAGTAAGGGGTATTTGAGGTATATCATTTTTGCTGGTTTTCCAAGCGTGCTGATTAAAAAATGTTTGCTGTCTCTCCCATTAACTGTGCCCTGAAGAATTTTTTTATTCTTTCACAGGATGAGAGTATTGTTGGCTGGGCCATCATTTGTTGCCAACCCAAATTTCCCTTGAGAAAGTTGCAGCCAGGCACATTATTTAACTGCTGCAGTCCGTATACAGTAAGCACACCCTGTTAGAGTGCTGTTAGGAAAGTAGTTCCAGGATTTTGACCCAGCGACAGTGAAGGAACAGTGACTTGATCATGATGATATATAGCGTTCAGGGGATTTTGCATGTGGTCGTGTTCCCATATATCCACTGTCCTTGTCCTTCAAGATGGTGGATAGATCATGGGTTTTGAAAGTACCATCCATTATGGGTGACACGGTGGCACAGTGGTTAGCAATGCTGCCTCATAGTGCCAGAGACCCGGGTTCAATTCCTGCCTCAGGCGACTGACTGTGTGGAGCTTGCACGTTCTCCCCGTGTCTGCGTGGGTTTCCTCCGGGTGCTCCGGTTTCCTCCCACAGTCCAAAGATGTGCGGGTCAAGTGAATTGGCCATGCTAAATTGCCCGTAGTGTTAGGTTAGATAGGTTAGGTAAATGTAGGGGTATGGGTGGGTTGCGCTTCAGCGGGTCGGTGTGGACTTGTTGGGCCAAAGGGCCTGTTTCCACACTGGAATGTAATGTAATCTAATCTAATCAAGGAACCTTAGAGAGTTGCTGCAATGCATTGTTTTTTCAGTGGATTGCTTTGTTTTGGATTGTATCAAAATTCTTGAGTTGTACTCATCCAATCAAATGGAAAATGTTCTGTCACGTTCCTGATTTGTACATTGTGGACAACCTTTGAGGAGTCAGGCATAACTACTAGAATGGGATGAAACAATTAAGAAGAGAACCAACATCAGGGAATAGTGTATTTGACCTTGTCCTCACCAATCTAACAGTCATAAATGCATCTGTCATGACAGCATTCTGAGCATTTACCAAGATACAGTCCTTGTGGAGGCAATGGTTTAGCTATCTGAGGATGCCTTCTGTGTCATTTGGCACTGTTGTTGCTCTAAATATGGCAAATTAACAACCAATCTAACAGCATATGTACACATTCAGATGCTGCTGGCCAGATCTCCTGCATCTCTATGGACATGATCCTACTGCAAGATTATAAAAGCTCACACTGCAAAACAGCACATGGAACTACGTGGACATGGTCTCGTTCAAACAGGCAGCTATTCCAAAATAATGCTGGGGCTCATACAATCCCTGAGCTCTAAAAATTGTTCCTTAATTTACATCAATTAGTATGGTTGGGCTACATGTAAAAATATATATATACTGAAGGATAGTCCATCACTAATTTCCCACATAGTGAATTTCTGTTAGAGCAGTTATAAGGACAGATACAAGTCAACAAAATGGCAGGTTCTGCAGTCAAATGTGGGCCAGGCCAAGACAAATAAGGAGACAATTTCATTGAATTCCTACAAGGCAGAAAGAGGCCATTTGGCCCACCGACTCTGCACCAACTCTCCAAAGTGTATCCCACTCAGACAATCCCACCTGTACCATACCTAGCCTGCGCATCTACCAGGCAATTTAGCATGGTCATTCCACCTAACCTGAACATCTTTGGATTATGGAAGGAAACCAGAACAAATGTGGAGAACATACAAACTCCACAGAGATAGTCACCCAAGACTGTATTGAACCCAAGTCTCTAGAGCTGTGAGGCAGCATTGCTAACCACTGAGCCACTGTGCCAATCATTGCCTTTTCTGAAGTGCAGTTGTGAGTTGACAAGTTCCATTAGGCTAGTTCCATTAGGCTAGTTTTTTTATTCCAGATTTTTATTGAATTCATGTTTGATCATTTAGCTTGGTGAGATTCCAACCCATAACCTTTAGCCTGTAGTTATTGATTACTAATAAAGTGACAAAAAGGGAGGTAATGGCCTCGTGATATTATTGCTAGATTATTAATCCTGAAACTTGGCTAATGTTCTGGGGACCTGGGTTCCAGTCCTGTCACAGTAAATGGTGGAATTTAATTTCAAAAAAATCTGGAATTAAGAGTCTAATGATGACCATAAATCCCATTACTGATTTTTGGAAAAACTCATCTAGTTCGGTAATGGCCTTTAGGGAAGGAAATCTGTCATTCTCATTTAATCTGATCTACATGTGACTCCGGATCCACAACAAGGTGGTTGACTCTTAACTGCCCTCTGGGCAATTAAAGATGAGCAATAAATTCTGTCTTAGCCAGAAATGTCCACATCCCATGAGTAATTTTCTTTATAATCATCCATATGCCGCTGCTTCCCATATTGTATAATGGCAAGAAGGGAAGTCAAAGAATCTTGTAACAACTTGAAAGGATTTTATGGAATTTAAAACAGGATTGAGTAAAGGTATATAATGGTCCATATAATATCACTCAATAACATAAATCAATTACAACTCATTACAAAGAAAATGTAAAATATTGGAGTTGTTCCCATTAATGACAGGTTTGTGGATGAGGTTCCCCAATTTGTTACGATTCCAAATGGGATTCCGTCAAATGGCTATAATCCTGGGTAAGGAGCGATAAGATGACTCCTTCCTTTACTTGACCTCAGTCAGTTGAAACAGGGTTAATTTAGAAAAAGATATTGTCAATATTTGTCAATTTTTTTCCCAGACCAAAATATCTTTTATGTTCTAAGAGGAGTTGATTTAACCAAACATTTTTGAGTTTAAGTAGCAGTGAGCTTATTAACTACGAAAAAAGACAAAACATTAAAAAAATTAGATATGACAGGTGAGTCCAAAACATAACAGTTAAAAAGAGTCTTTGGCTTGTCCGTGATTAATAAATGATGAAATGTTGCAGGTGTCAAATGAATGGTTCTAGAAGTGCTGACTTTCTCAACTGGCTAGAATGACAAAATCCCTACAGCATAGAAGCAAGCCATTCAGTCCATTGGGTCCATACCAACCCCCGGAAGAGCATCCCACACAGACTCACCTTCCCTTCCGTCTCCCTGCATTTCCCTTTGGCTATTCTACCTAACTTGTGCATCCTTGGACACTATGGGCTATGTAGCACGGCCAAACCACATAACTGGCACATCTTTAGACTGTGGGAGGAAACTGGAGCAATCAGAGAAAACTGATGATGACACGAGGAGAATGTGCTAACTCCACCCAGACAGTTGCTCAAGGCTAGAATCAAACCCAGGTCCCTAGTGCTGAGAGGCAGCAATGCTAACTACTGAGCCATTGTGCCACCCATTTCATTCTCTAAAGGCAGGGTGAATTGACAATGGTTACATGGTCACTAATGGCTAGGTATTGTATCACATGGCAAAGCCAGCAGGTAAATCATGGCAGGCATCCCATGGGCTTAGGGATGACATCATGATCAGGTAGTTTGAGGCTCATTGAGGGCACCTCTCTGCAGTGACACCACCTGCAAACTGGATTTTCTCAGCAGCTGCTGCTTTTAAGGCTTCTACAATTCTAGTTGTGGCCCTCCCCTCCCAGTCCCTCACTATCCAATTGCCTTGCAACTCTTCAGGACTAAAGTCACAACTGCAAGCAATTAGCTACTTGTTCAATATCAAATCCAGCCATGATTTTCATGATCACAGCAGTCACACCCAAATTTCTGGGCTGTTGGATGCGGCCATCATGACCCCATAAAATCGTCACCTATTCATTCACTTTCTTGGACAGTATGTTCCAAAATGGCACAGGCTTGAGCTTAATATACAACATATTCAAGAAGAACTGATACTCAAAAAATACAGTCCGCAGTTTCCTCAGGAACAAACCACGACAAGCAGACCAAACACAGCCAGAAACTTTAACCACCTTACCATACATCAAAGAAGTTTCAGAAATGACAGCCAGACTACTAAGACCCCTCTGAATCCAAGTAGCACACAAACCCACCAACACTCTCAAACAAAAACTAACAAACTTAAAAGACCCAGTACAACCCATGGGCAAAACCAATGTCATCTACAAAATTCCATGCAAAGACTACCACAAACACTACGTAGGACAAACAGGGAGAAAGTTAGCCACCAGGATACACGAACACCAGCTAGCCACAAAAAGACATGACCCTCTCTCCCTCGTAACCCTACACATGGATGGAAAAACCACCATTTCGACTGGGACAACACATCTATCCTGGGACAGGCTTAGCAAAGACATGCCAGAGAATTCCTAGAGGCCTAGCACTCCAACCACAACACCATCAACAAACACATATCAATCCCTCAGAAAACTAACAGGAAATGACATCACCACAAACCCCAGGAACCCCATCCAGGACAAACATATAAATAGAAAGCAGGAGACAACAGCTTCGCTTGGATGTCGCCACTGATGATGTTACCTAGCCAGGTAATGAAACGTCTGGAAAACAAACCTACATTATTCCTGATGAAGGGCTTTTGCCCGAAACGTCGATTTCGTTGCTTCTTGGATGCTGCCTGAACTGCTGTGCTCTTCCAGCACCACTAATCCAGAATCTGGTTTCCAGCATCTGTAGTCATTGTTTTTACCCCTAGCAAACCTACAGCTCAGCAAGCAAACCTACACCCTTGAGCTTAACACTTGCACAACAATAGCTTCTGACAGAGGACACCATAAAAAGCAAGAAAATATAAAATTAAAGAGCTATTAATTTTAAAAAGTTAAGAATTTATGTAAAAATCAATACCAATATGTTAAAAGGATCTAAATTATAAGCTAGCATAAATGCTGTAATGGTCTTCTTCTGTTTGTATGTTCCTACTATTTATCAAATCCATCTGCATTGAACATAATTAATTTGTATTTTAAGTCCACTTTTCAATTGCACTGCCTATTACAGATTGTGATATAGCTGTTAAACGTGAATGAAATTGTTGTCTTGTATGTGATTATGCAGATGTGTGGGAGTGACATTTAAGTGTACATTATAAATCAGGAAAACTTGTGGTAAAGCCAACTTTGCTTTGGTGCAATTGTTCAAAGGCTGCTCTAGTCCAAACATGAAATGAATTCCAATGCTGAGAAAACCCTCTGTATATTTTGGGGCTCATTATGTCCACATCAATAGATATAAGACTCATTCAAATCAACTTATTTATACCATGTTTCTTGGAAGCTTTTATTTCAAAGGTTCATGTGAGATGCAATCTTATGATAGAAACTGTGCAAAGTGATTTGACCTTGAGCTAATTAAGTGTTCTTTGTAACAATAAAAGTAAGCAAAGTGTGAACACTGGTGATGGCACAGCTGTCATAGAGTATATTAATGCAGAGTATGGGGAGACAGCAGGGCTGGGATACCTGGAAATGTCGGATTGCAGGGTCCTGCTGAATTCAATGACAGAACCTTAGCATTGTTTTCATTGTTTTACTCCATTTCCCACTTAGAAGTTGGCTGTATTGAGAGGGCTACCCACTGCTGGATGGGAGCCAATGTTAATAAACTGCAGCCACAATCCACCTGCAACAGTTCCTGACAATAGTGAGAGAGAGGTGTCAGAGAGATGTTTTGATTTAATTTAATCTGATTTAAGTTTATTGTCATATGTACAGGTTACAAGAATACAGTGAAAAGTGCACAATGTCGCCATTCACAGTGCCATTTCAGGTACAAAAGTACCTCGATACAAACTCATTGGTACAGAAATAGAAAAATAAAGAAATAAATTAAAAGCATTCAGCACTTGAAGATCTTAAGATAGTATGCAGATTCTGACAGAAGATTTGACTGAGGGAATGGGAAAAAGCATTGTGATCCTGCCAAAAAAGCATTGCTAAAAATGTGTTTAACTTCTGGAATTTGCAGCTCCCAACTCCAATTAACTGTCAAGTTTCCTCAGCTCTGCATTGGCCCATCACCTTTAATGGTTCCCAAAATCTGATTAATGGAACTTCATTTATACTTTTTTAATCACAGACCTGTTTTCCCTGTACAAATGACCCACAACAAGTAAAACCATAGGCTCACTGATGACAGGTTGGAGTATGGTTTCACATATTTGCCAAGTAACTCCTCCATTCCCTCAATCCATCACAAACCTGACTTCCCAGATTTGTCAGGGTAAAAATTCTGGTCGGCGGCAGAACTGACGCAGCTAAACTCATTCAAATAAAAAAAAAGCAAACCTGACTTGTTCTTAACTTATTCTTTCCAGTTCCTTTTTGAAATGTTCTCCTCCTTAGTTAACCCATGTCAGGTAGGTAACCTGGGCAAAGATAGTCGGAAAGCAGCATTTTCATAGGCTTTTGCCAATGAAACCCTACTGCCAGAAGATCGAGAATTTCAGCAGCTGCAAGCAAACAATGACCTAAAAATAACTGACCTCCACATCATAAAACAGGTTAGTCAGAGTCAGCCTAATTTTATGCTGACAGCAAAAGACACTGAAGATACCATCCACAAAGATGCCTGACATGCAGCAGTTAACATCCCAACCCTTAATATTTCAGTGCTGCTCTATTTTGGGATGATACAGGGTTTCAGAACTTTTAATTCCAACTTCCTTCCATGTATGTGCATATACAAGCATTCTGCACAAAATGTCTGTAATAAAAGCTTACAGTACAAAGGTTGCAAATGACTTGGCAACTTTCTGTGTTGATATATCTGTACTGAAAAGCTGGCACCAATCCATTCAGGTCTTCACTGGAAAGTGAAAACTTTACAAGAACATATTTACTAATTGATAAGCAAAAATTGTCATAATTCATATTTCGGAATATTTAGAAAATCATATTAAATTTCTGTTTGATGAATCACTTGACATTCATGGTAAAGAGAGTTTATGGTTTGTGATTTGAGTATTTTCATGATATGAACAGGTCAAGGCCGCATCTGAACTTAAGAGTTTTGTGTGTACAGTTCCAAGTGAGGGCTGGAAGTGGTCATGAAGTTTCTAGCCTAGAGTAAGTAACCACTTTAACTTTCAGCCGTCATTAGTGAAAAATGTCAAATGTGACTCTTTTGTGTAAGAAGTTGAAGTTGGGGTTCAAAACCAGCTGTCAGAGACCTAACAGTTTAAGATCAGCTGTGGAGAAGTGATTGGACTCATATTCAGAGACAGAATGATTGAACAGCAGGACAACTCAACCGATCAAACATAGATGGCACAGACTTGTTAAAGTTAGGCCAAGCTTGATTAATGTAATTGAATATGTTGAGGTGGTCACAATCTTGGTGGATAGAAGAGTAGCTATGGCTATTTTCTGTTTGTAGAAAACAAGGCAGAGAGACAGATGGAGACACTGATGTCAGGATTTGGACTATGGTTATTGTTTATTTGCAGAAAAGATTATTATCCAAATTCAAAGCATATGGAACTGATTGGTAACTGATTGCGAGGTAAGTAGAATAGGGAGAAAGGAACATTTTCTTTGAAATGTGGAGGAAAGAAATAAAATCAGAAAATGTTTTTAATGATGAGAAACTGGGAGCTCTGGTGAGAAAGGAATTTCAGTGTTCATGTGCACAATCATCAAAACCTAGTATAAAGTTACAAAACAAAATTTTAAATGCTGATTAATGTTAGCTTTTATTTCTCAAGAAAACTATTCATAGAATCACGTGAAGTAAACAGAACCTAAGTGCATCATTCTGTCCAACTACTCGGTGGTATTAGTCATGCTCAACATGAGCCCCCACCCACTATTCTTCCTCATTTTCCTCTTTCAAATGCTAATAACATTTCAGTTGGAGACAGTATTAGTCAGGCATCATGAAAAGAACAGCATTTGATTGGCCTCAAATTTCAACAGAGAAATCCCAACTTTGCGGAGGAGAGCATTGTTGCAGGTTGCAGTACAACAAAAAAATCACCAGAGTGATAGCAGAGTTTAAAGGTTAAATTATAGGGTTAAAGGTAATTTAAAATTGTGAATCTACATTTGGTCTCTTGCAGACCATATCCTACTCCAAATTGAGGTTGGCTTTAATATCTGGCCCCCAGGATCTTATACAGATAATTCAGATGGAGAATGCTCAACTTACTTGACACTTTAGCCATTCTCTTCCATGTCTCACTATGATCGGCACCACAATGGGCATGTGGGGTCGCAGCTTCATAGCTATGCCAATGGTGTCAGCTATCCAAACTGTGTGGAGTCACTGGAAGACTGATGCTACTATTTTATTTGTATATGGACATCGATCTTTCCTTTGCCCTGGCTGGAGCAGTTGTTTCTGAGTCAGAAGGGATCAATGTCTTCAATATTCTGTTGCTCAATGATGATGGAGGGGTCTTATTGTGTCCCATTATCATTGTTTTGGTTTTCTCACAACGGATACATGTACCAATTTTGGCAGCAATACTCTCAAGACTGGTGGTCAGGTTGTGGCTGCCATAATTCTTTGGCAATGTCACTTGGAAAGATATTATCACCAATGCAGAAAATTTACATAGGACTGCTCAGAGGTGCCTAAAAGATGTTGTGACAGGGATATAACTGAAACTGACAGGACATGTATTTCGCTTCCAGACAATCCACCCTATCTGAGTGATAGTTGAATGGAAGCTTATTGTAAATACTGAAGGCTCAGGCCACCAGAGACAGACATATACAGGGAGTAACTTAAAAAGTAAATTAAGAAAGCAAAGAGGATAATGAAAAGCATTGGCTTGTAAAATAAAGAAAAATCCAAAGGCATTTTACCAGTATATGAAGGGTAACAGGATAACCAGGGAATGAGTGGGGTCCATTAGGGACCTAAATGGTAAGCTGCAGGTGGAACTGGAAGGTGTGGATGAGGTTGTAAATGAGTACTTTACAAATGTATTCACTACAGACAACAATGATGTTGGTTTGGAAATCAGGAAAAAGGACTGTAATTTGAACAAATTACAATTGAAAGGAAGGAAATACTAATAGATTTAGTCGGCTTAAAATTCGATGAGTCCCTATGCATTGATGAGATGTGTCTCAGGTCGCTGTGGGATGTATGTGAGAAGATTATTGGACTCCTGATTTAATTTTCATTTTCAGTCTGAATAGAGGAGAGATCCAGAGCTTAAGAGGACAATGGAGGTACCAGTATTTGAGAAAGGTGGCAGGGATAAACCAGGGTGATATAGACCAGTGAGTCAAATATCAGTGGTAGGGAAACTATTGGAAATTTATTCTGAGGTTCAGACTTAATCTCCATGTGGAGAGGCAAGGATTAATCAAGAATGGTCAGCTTGGCTTTGTTAGGGGAAGATCATGCCTGACAGATTTGATTGAGTTTTTCGAGGAGCTGACTAGATGCATGGATGAGGGCCGTGCAGTAGATATGATCTACATGGACTTCAGTAAGGCTTTTGACAAAATCTCACATGGGAGACAGGTCAAGAATGTAAGAATGCATGGAATCCAGGTCAATTTGTCAAATTTGATTCAAAACTGGCTCAGTGGCAGGAGGCGAAGGATGATTGTCAAAGGTTGTTTTTTTGTGAGTGAAAGCCCATCACCAGTGACATACCGCAGGATTTGATGCTGGTTCCATTGTTGTTTGTGGTGCACATTAATAGTCGAGATAGGAATGTAGGAGGTTTGATCAGTAAATTAACTGATGACATGAAAATTAATGTTGTGGTAAATGATAGGAAAGAAAGCTCTGGACTACAGGATGAGGGCCAAAGGAGTGCACGATGAATGGGTGGATCCTTGGAGGTATGAGGATCAGAGGGACTTTACTGTAATACCCAGAGATCCTTGAAGACAGCAGTGCAGGTGAATAAGGTGAAGAAGGTATCAGGGGTACTTACCTTTAATAGGTGCATTGAATATTAGAGCAAAGATGCTATGATAGAACTGTATGTAACATTAATGAGGAAACAGCTGGAGTACTGTGTACAGTTCTGGTTGCTACACTATAAGAAGTGTGTGATTGCACTAGAGGGGGTGTAAAGGAGATTCATCAGGGTGTTAACTGGGCTGGAGCATTTCAGTATGAAAAGAGACCTGACAAGGCTGGGGTAGTTTCTTTTAGAACATAGAAGATTACAGCGTAGTACAGGCCCTTTGGCCCTCAATGTTGTACCGACCAATCTGACCATCTAACCATCCATATGTTTATCCAATAACCATTTAAATGCCCTTAATGTTGGTGAATCTACTACTGTAGCAGATAGGGCATTCCACGCCCCGACTACTCTCTGAGGAAAGATCCTACCTCTGATCTGTCCTACATCTATCCCCGCTTAGTTTAAAGCTATGTCCCCTGGTACTAGCTATCACCATCTAAGGAAAAAGGTTCTCACTGCCCACCCTATCTAATCTTCTGATCATCTTATATGTCTCTATTAAGACATCCCTTAACCTTCTTTTCTCTAATGAATAACAGCCTCAAATCCCTCAGCCTTTCTTCATAAGACCTTCCCTCCAGACCAGACAACATCTTGGTAAATCTTCTCTGCACCCTTTCCAAAGCCTCCACATCCTTCCATAATGCAGTGACCAGAACTGTACGCAATACTCCAAGCACGGCTGTACCAGAGTTTCATACAGCTGCAACATGACTTCATGGCTCCGAAACTCAATCCCTCTACCAATAAAAGCTAACACACCATATGCCTTCTTAACAACCCTATCAACCTGGGTGGCAACTTTCAGGGATCTATGCACATGGACACATGGACACCAAGATCTCTCTGCTCATCCACACTACAAAGAATCTTACCATTAGCCCAGTACTCTGTATTCCTGTTACTCATTCCAAACCAAATCACCTCACACTTTTCCACATTAAATTCCACTTGCCACCTCTTAGCCCAGCTCTGCAGCTTGTCTATGTCCATCTGTAACCTGCAACATCCTTCCGCACTATCTAAACTCCATCGACCTTAGTGTCATCTGTAAACTTAGTAACCAATCCTTCTACACCTTCAGCCTGGTAATTTATGAAAATGACAAACAGCAGTGGCCCCATATCCTTGCCGTATAGCATTAGTAACTGAACTCCAGGATGAATATTACCCATCAACCGCCACCCTCTGTCTTCTTTCAGCTGGTCAATTTCTGATCCAAACTGCTAAATCACCCTCAATCCCGTGACTCTGTATTTTCTGCAATAGCCTAACATGGGGAAACATATCAAACATTTTACTGAAATCTATATACACCACATCAACCTCTTTACCCTCAGCCATCTGTTTGGTGACATTCTCAAATAACTTAATAAGGTTTGTGAGGCAGTACCTACCCTTCACAAAACCGTGTTGACTATCCCGAATCAAATTATTCCTTTCCTGATGATTATAAATCCTATCTCTTATAATCCTCACCAACATTTTACCCACCACTGAAGTAAGGCTCACTGGTCTATAACTACGAGAGTTGTCTCTACTTCCCTTCTTGAACAAAGTGATAACATTTGCTATCCTCCAATCTCCTAGCACTATTCCTGTAGATAATGACAACATAAAGATCAAAGCCAAAGGCTCTACAATCTCCTCCCCAGCTTTCCAGAGAATCCTAGGATAAATCCCATCTGGCCCAGGGGACTTATCTATTTTCCAGAATTGCTAACACCTCCTCCTTATGAACATCAATTCCATCTAGTCTAATAGCCTGTATCTAAGTATTCTCCTTGACAATGTTATCTTTTTCCTGTGTGAATACTGACAAAAATATTCATCTAGTGCCTCTCTTATCTCTTCGGACTCCACGCACAAACTTCCCACTATGGTCCTTGACTGCCCTAATCTTACTGTAGTGATTCCTTATTTCTGACATACCCATAGAAAGCTTTAGGGTTTTCCTTCATCCTACCTGCCATAAACTTCTCATGACTCCTCCTGGTTCTTCTTAGCTCTCTCTTTAGATCCTTCCTGGCTAACCTGTAACTCTCAAGCCCGCTAGCTGAGTCTTTCTGCCTCATTCTAACATAACCCTTCTTCTTTCTCTTGACAAGTGATTAAATTTCTTTAGTAAACCATGGTTCCTTTGCTCTACCACTTCCTCCCTGCCTGTAGCTGTTCCTTGAACAAGCTCCACATTTCAGTTGTGCCCATCCCCTGCAATTTCGTTTTCCATCCTATGCATCCTAAATCTTGCATAATCACTGCGTGGGCGGCATTGTGGCTCAGTGGTTAGGACTGCTGCCTCACAGCACCAGAGTCCCTGGTTCAATCCAGCCTCGGGTGACTGTCTGTGTGGAATTTGCACATTCTCCCTGTGTCTGTGTGGGTTTCCTCCGGGTGCTCCAGTTTCCTCCCACAGTCCAAAGATGTGCAGGTCAGGTGAATTGGCCATGCTAAATTGCCCATAGTGTTAGGTGTATTGGTTAGAGTGAAATGGGTCCTGGTGGATTACTCTTCAGAGGGTCGTGTGGACTGGTTGGGCCGAAGGACCTGTTTCCACACTGTAGGGAATCTAATCTAATCTAATTGCCTTTTCCCCAGCTGTAACTCTTGCCCTGTGTTATATACCTATACCTTTACAACACTAAAGTAAATGTAAACAAATTATGGTCACTATCACCAAATTCCTCACCTACCTTCAAATCTAGCATCTGGCCTCATTCATTACCCAGTACCAAATCTAATGTGGCTTTGCCTCTTGTTGGCCTATCTACATACTGTGTCAGGAAACCCTTCTGCACATGTTGGACAAAAACTGACCCATCTAAAATACTCAAACTATAGTGTTTCCAGTCAATATTTGAAAAGTTAAAGTTCCTCATAACAACTACCCTGTTGCTGTTGCTCCTATTCAGAATCACCTTTGCAATCCTTTCCGCTCCATCTCTGGAACTTCTTGGAGGCCTATAGAAAACTCCCAACAGGGTGAAGTCTCCTTTCCTGTTTCTAACCTCAGCCCATACTATTTCAGTAGACAAGTCCTCATCAAAAGTCCTTTTTGCTATTGTAATACTGTCCTTGGCTAACAATGCCACCCCCCCCACCCTCCCCTTTTTACCATCTTCTCTGCAGTCATTCGTGTACAACTGGTGAAGATGGATGTGCAGAGGAACCTATTCACAGGTAGCAGCGCTGCTTTCCTCAACTCCCCGCTAATATGCCAATTCAGCATCTCCATCAACGTACATGCTATTAGTAGTGTGTCAACACTGATATTTCCAACCTCAACATTCAGACAATTTGTAAACTATACCAGTGACACATTCCACAAACTAATTTCCAGTATAGCACTAGCCAATTGCTATACCAGTCAGATTATCTCAACATAATTTTCTTTTTTATCAAGAAATATGCATTTCTGTTTCATATTTGTAGCGGTGACTTAGCAAGTTGGCAGTTCTTCATTTCAAGCATCCAATCCTGGTCATTCATAATGAATCCAAATTCCAAATGAAGTTGACTTTTCATGGGTGACGGTGATGATGTGTCATGAAGATTTTGAGTCCATGCAATTCCTGGACAGAGGGGGCTTTGCAGCATAATAAAAAATATTTCAGAGCAGCATCCCTCTTTAGTGATCCTGCTAAGGGATTTTAGAGCCCCATGCACCTGAATGACGTCAGGAGGAGTAGGTGCTTATTGTGCTGTTCATTTAAACTTCCACAAGAAATGTAGGCTTTGCTATCTTAAGCATCTACAAGATGCATTGCAGCAATTCCTTTGACAGCACCTTCCAAACCGGCTATTTCTACTATCTAGAAGAATCATGGTGGCAGACATATAGGAACACCACCACATGCAGCTTCCCCTGCAAGCTATCCACATGAGGTAGCTTTGGCAAATAGAATTAAGGAGAATCCAAGGGCTTTTACAAATACATTAAGGACAAAAGGATAACTAGGGAGAGAATAGGGCCCCTCAAAGATCATCAAGGTAGACTTTGTGTGGAGCTGCAGAAAATGGGGGAGATACTAAATGAGTCTTTTACATCAGCATTTACTGTGGAAAAGGACATGGAAGATATAGACTGTAGAGAAATAGATGGTGACATCTTGCAAAATGTCCATATTACAGAGGAGCAATTGCTGGATGTCTTGAAATGCATAAAGGTGGATAAATCCCCAGGATCTGATCAGGTGTACCTGAGCACTCTGTGGGAAGCTAGAGAAGTGATTGCTGGGCCTCTTGCTGAGATATTTGTATTATCGATAGTCACAGGTGAGGTGCTGGAAGACTGGAGGTTGGCTAACGTGGTGCCACTATTTAAGAAAGGTGGCAAGGACAAGCCAGGGAACTATAGACAAGTGAGCCTGACGTCGGTGGTGAGCAAGTTGTTGGAGGGAATCCTGACGGATAGGATGTACATGTATTTGGAAAGGCAAGGACTGATTAGGGATAGTCATCATGGCTTTGTGCATGGGAAATCATGTCTGACAAACTTAATTGAGGTTTTTGTAGAAGAAACAGTAAGGTGTTCGACAAGGTTCCCCATGGGAGACTGATTAGCAAGGTTAGATCTCATGGAATACAGGGAAAATTAGCCATTCTGGATACAGAACTGGCTCAAAAGTAGAAGACAGAGGGTGGTGGTGGAAGGTTGTTTTTCAGACTGGAGGCCTGTGACCAGTGGAGTGCCACAAGGATTGGTGCTGGGTCCTTTACTTTTTGTCATTTACATAAATGATTTGGATGTGAGCATAAGACGTACAGTTAATAAGTTTGCAGATGACACCAAAATTGGAGGTGTAGTGGACAGCGAAGAAGGGTACCTCAGATTACAACAGGATCTTGATCAGATGGGCCAATGGGCTGAGAAGTGGCAGATGGAGTTTAATTCAAATAAATGTAAGGTGCTGCATTTTGGGTAAGCAAATCTTAGCAGGACTTATACACTTTATGGTAAAGTCCTAGGGAGTGTTGCTGAATGAAGAGACCTTGGAGTGGAGGTTCATAGCTCCTTGAAAGTGGAGTTGCAGGTAGACAGGATAGTGAAGAAGGCATTTGGTATGCTTTCTTTTATTGGTCAGAGTATTGAGTACAGGCGTTGGGAAATCATGTTGCGGCTGTACAAGACATTGGTTAGAATATTGCGTACAGTATTGGTCTCCTTCCTATCAGAAAGATGTTGTGAAACTTGAAAGGGTTCAGAAAAGACTTACAAGGATGTTGCCAAGGTTGGAGGATTTGAACTACAGGGAGAGGCTGAACAGGCTGGGACTGTTTTCCCTGGAGCGTCGGAGGCTGAGGGGTGACCTTATAGAGGTTTACAAAATTATGAGGGGCATGGATAGGGTAAATAGACAAAGTCTTTTCCCTGGGGTCTGGGAGTCCAGAACTAGAGGGCATATGTTTAGGGTGAGAGAGGAGAGATATAAAAGAGACCTAAGGGGCAACTTTTTCATATGGAATGAGCTGCCAGAGGAAGTGGTGGAGGCTGGTACAATTGCAACATTTAAGATGGAACTTCGATGGGTATATGAATAGGAAGGGTTTAGAGGGATATAAGCCGGGTACTGGTTGGTGGGACTAGATTGGGTTGGGATATCTGGTCGGCATGGGCGGGTTGGACTGAAGGGTCTGTTTCCATGTGGTACATCTCTATGACTCTATGACTCTACGAAACATCTCACCCCCAGAACCTGCAACAACCATTCCTGTCCCTGCTCTCCCCATGTGTCTGAAATGGCCACAACATTGAAGTACCAGGTACCAACCCACGCTGCAAGTTCACCCACCTTATTCCGGATGCTCCTGGCATTGAAGTAGACACACTTCAAACCATCTTCCTGCCTGCCAGTATACTCCTGCGACCTTGAAACCTTATTCATGACCTCACCAGTCTCAACCTCTTGTACACTGGAGCTCTCATTTAGGTTCCCATCCCCGTGTTGAATTAGTTTAAACCATCCTGAAGAGCATGAACAAATTTCACAACCCCCCCACACACCCCTCCCAGGATATTGGTTCCCCTCTGGTTCAGATGTAGACCATCCCATTTGCAGAGGTCCCACCTACCCCAGAATGAACCCCAATTATCCAGGTATCTGAATCCCGCCCTCCTGCACAATCCCTGTAGCCACGTGTTCAACTGCTCTCTCTCCATATTCCTCACCTTGCTGGCACATGGCACAGGTGACAAACCAGAGATAACAACTCCGTTTGTTTTAGCTCGAAGCTTCCACCCTAGCTCCCTGAATTTCTGCCTTACATCCCCATCCCTTTTCCTACCTATGTCATTGGTGCCAATGGACCATGACTTGGGGCTGCTCCCCCTCCCCCTTAAGGATCCTGAAAACTTGATTTGAGACATCACAGATTATGGCACCTGGGAGGCAATACACCAACTGTGAGTCTCTCTCATTCCCACAGAATCTCCTGTCTCCCTAACTATGGAGTCCCCAGTCACTCATGCTCTCCTCCTCTCCCCCTTCCCTTCTCAGCAACAGGGACAGACTCTGTGCCAGAGACCTTTACCTCATGGCTTACCCCTGGTAAGTCATCCCCCCAACAGTATCCAAAATGGTATACTTGTTGTTGAGGGGAATGGCCACAAGGGATCCCTGTACTGCCTGCCTGTTCCCTTTCCATCCTCTGACTGTAATCCACCTACCTTTTTCCTGTACCTGAGGTGTGACTACTACTCTGTAACTCCTCTCAATTGCCCCCTCAGCCACCCAAATGATCTGAAGTTCATCCAGCTCCAGTCCCCTAATCCGGTTTTCGAGGAACTGGGGTTGGGTGCACTTCCCACAGATGAAGTCAGTGGGGACACTAATGGTGATCCTTACCTCCCATATTCTACAGGAGGAGAATTCAACTGCCCTACCATCCATTCCCACTGTTCTGAATTCCCTGGATGACCCCTTCATTCAGTCTTAGCTGATTAACTTTTTTGCAGTACAATAGCACAATAGCTATCTTTTTAGTGTTTCCATTGCTAAGCATCAAAGTTGTTCTAAGGTGTAGCATAACTGCATGTAGCCTAACTGAAAATAATTAGAAAAATATGAGAATGAGGTATAAAAGAAGCTACATTAAATATGCCAATCTGTTCTAACATTTCCAAAATGACCAGTTTATGAAGAAGCAAACTTGGGACCCCTTTAGTACATAAAGCTGAAAGGCAGTTTAAACATTTGGCGACTAAAATTCTATGGGAAGATGGATAATCCCAAAATTCATCTGAACTGTGTTTTTAAACATTCCTAAAATGGCAGAAGGGGCAACAGGCTGGAAATACCAAAAAGTATTGAAATCCAAGGCGTCTGCTCTCATGTGCTGATTATGTCAAAAATAAAAGGGACAGCATGGTGGCTCAGTGGTTAGCACTGATGCTTCACAACACCAGGGACCCAGGTTCGATTCCTACCTCAGGCAACAATCTGTGTGGAGTTTGCATGTCCTTGCACATGTCTGTGTGGGTTTCTTCCCACAATCCAAAGATGTGCAGGTTAGGTGAATTGGTCATGCTAAATTGCCCATAGTGTTAAATGTATTAGTCAGGGCTAAATATAGGGTAGGGCAATAGGTCTGAGTGGGTTACTCTTCGGAGGCTAGATGTGGACTTGTTGGGCTAAATGACCTGTTTCCATACTGTAGGGAATCTAATCTAATTGGAGAAGCTATATGAGATCTACTTGTACTCTCTCACACAGTCTCTGTTTAAAGGCCTATGTGTGTAGGCAAGACATGTATACAATACATGTTGAAAAATTAGAAGCAGTAGTTGATGATGTGCATGTAGGCAAACGCCTGGAGGAGAGTTTTTCATCTGTTTGCCATTTGTATCTTAATTGCAAATGTGTTGGGTACACACGTACTATTATAATACAAACATCTCTTTTGATTAGGTTTCTACATTCAACAATCTTTAAAAAGATGACACAGAAGCTTAATTATTTTTTCTTCTAGGTGCTGTGCTGCATGTTAGCCTAAGTAACCTTCCCAATATGTAAATGGGAAACCTTCAAAAGGGGCACAAACTAAACACATATCAACAATGTGATGCTCATTGGTAGACAGAATGTCAAGTAGATGGGACTGTTGAGAAATTCAAGTTGAGATCCTAATATAGGATTACAGTAGTTGCTCTTCTACAGAACAGGCAGAACAGGTCTGTCTAAATTGCTACCTCCTTTGTTCTCCTTCCTCCTCTGCCTCCTCTTCTTCCACAAATTTCTCCTCTTCTACCTCATTGTTTTCTTCTTTCTCATGTTCCTGTTTCTGGTGCCCGGCAAAGCAATGATAGAAGTTGCTTAACCACCAGGATTGTGATATGGAAAGCACTTGGGATGCTGAGGATGCAATTCAAAGAGCATCAACAGTAGTACTCACAGCAAGAGCACAGAAAAAGGCTGGTGGGAAGATGACAGAACTCGGGTATACAAGGTTTTGGAGCTAACTGACCATGCTGGTGAAAAAAATCAAAAATATCATAGAAAAGCAGGGATGTGAGTGGCATTTGTTGAGTACTTATCCCCCTTTCTCTACACAGGGGCAATAATTCAAATCAGGAGCTGAGAACTCAAAAAGATTTTAATGGGAATACGTAAAACAGTAAGTTAATTGAATAAGTGTAGGGCCAGATGTATTAATTAGAATTAATAGATTAAACAAGGTACCAACTAGACTTTTAAGAAAGTAATGAAGTGGTATTTAGTGGGTATCTGAGACCAGTTGCTTGCTATTCTTGCACTGTGTGGGAATTTAAGGACATTTCATGCGTCTTAGGGGACCATCTAGTAGAAAGTATTTCTAGCGCCTTTTGCTTAAAATCAGAATTTCTGAGCATGTGAGGCAAGAGTCACTGTGGAGCACCTGATTGAATGAGTGTTCCCTGGACTGTACAATGCACAAGGTAACCACTTGCTAGTTCCAAGTGGTCATTACAGGATTAGCTGTATAAGGTATGGTATCATGAATGAAGGGTGTTTTGTTTTAAATAAGAGACTGAGTATTTGAGGGAGGTAGGCAGATTGAATGGGTGTTTATGAATGAGCATTTTATGACTTGCTGCATCTACCTCAAGAAAAGATGCACCAAATAAGAGTATTTTCACTTCTAGGTGGGAGATGGGTGAAGGTTTGGGGCTGTATGCTGAAAACATTGCTGTATCTGGACTCAGATTGATGGCCACAGAATTTACTGAGGACGATGAGTTAGAAGGTCAGCCTTGGCTCTCTGGAACTTCATCCCAGCTGTGTTGTTAAACACTTGGACCTTCATTTCTCAGCACCTTGCCCTGACTTCTGTATATAATGAAGTCTAATAGAGATTATATTTCACTAAATTGGAATATAAACTACAAGGGACCATGGAGATGAATGGAGAACCATTAGATGGCATCAAGAATTGAGGAGCCATTGGGGTTACGTGGTTGACATGAGTTGGCATTGATGGGCCAGGTGCTGAGAAATGAAGGTCCAAGTGTTTAACAACACAGCTGGGATGAAGTTCCAGAGAGCCAAGGCTGACCTTCTAACTCATCGTCCTCAGTAAATTCTGTGGCCATCAATCTGAGTCCAGATACAGCAATGTTTTCAGCATACAGCCCCAAACCTTCACCCATCTCCCACCTAGAAGTGAAAATACTCTTATTTGGTGCATCTTTTCTTGAAGTAGATGCAGCAAGTCATAAAATGTACCAACTTTGGCCACCTGCCTCAGGAAAATAATCCAGGCCTTCGAGTGCGCAGACCAACAGTAAGGGCCAGCTCACATTTAGTTATACATCATTCAGATGATTACAATCTGCATGGATATAAATATCAACACAAAGGCCTGAGATATCATGGTAGGTGTGTTAGAGACAAGTTCCTCCAGTTTCTCTTTGTTTGTACACAATGCTGTTGGAACAGTTAACAGGACCTTATGTTTTCTGCCTTTACTCAAGGTTTGTCCTTTTTGTCAACAGCCCAAAGACTAAGCATCGAAGACCAGCAGAGCTGAGCTCAGAAGGTCATGTGGGGTCATTCTACTGCTGGTCCAATCTTCATCAGCATCTCTGCATTCTTGTGGTGTACAAGACACTACAAGATGTAGCAACCTAACTATCTGCCTTGCTGATCCCACCAAGTTCTGTGTATCTGAGGTGTGGACAATAATCATTTGTATTTATGTATTTCTTTTTAAAATAATAAAACATTCCAAGATGTTTCATAGAGGGAATGTCATAATGGGAAGTTTGATACTGATTTATATAAGATGGCAAGAACTTGATCATAGAAGTAGATTTCCAGGAATGTCGAAAAGAAGCAAGAAAATAGAGAAACGTGGGAGGTGGCATGTTCGTGATGAGTAGTCACATTGGGCTTTGGTGTCGTGCTGAAATGAAAAGGATGTTGTTCTGAAGAGTCATGGGAAGGTAGAGTATTTTGGGAATGGAAATAGTTGCAAATCAGTATGTACAGTTCCAGGCCACTTACCTTTCCCTTCTGAATAGACCTTTTCTCATGCTGTACCCAAGAATATGACAACACAATGCTAGTCCAGATCTGCTCAGCAATTTCCAGCCATGTTATTTTATTTTCTGTGTCAGATTTCTTCGTCCCATCAACAAGTAATGGAATCTCCTTGCAGGCCTTTGAAACATCATCTCACAAGAGGCAGTGTTGAAGGGTAATGATGCCATGCTGCATTGATCCAGGTTCTGGCTCAGGCTAATCATCTCTATAACACTTCAAGCCTCATTCTCAGAAGGTCTCTTTAATTGCTGAACTGGAACAGACTGATGAAAATTCTTATCATACTTACTCTCACTAATTGGCTGGGAAAAACAGAAGTGTAGTATGAGAATAATGGTTCTGGTAAAAAGCTACTGAAAAAAATGCACTATTAAACTTCAGAGCGTCCATGCACTGACATATTTCCCCATTGCAAATGGTTGAAAAGTTAAAGTCCAGTCAATTAAATATAATAGCAAAGAATTAATGCAAGGAAATCTTTCCAAAGGTAAGGCCCAGATGGAGAATTGTGATCAAGCACTACATTTAGGAACATTAATGCCTGGCAAAAGAGATTATTGGAATGGGACTAGGGATGAGGGAATTCAATAACACAGCGACTGGAGAAACAAGGGTTATTTTCCTAATTAAAGAAGAGAAGGTAGTGGAAATTCAATAGAGATGTTCAACATCATGAAGCACTTTGATAGGGTAAAAAGTGGAGGAATAATATCCAATGGCTGAGGGGTTGGTACTCAGAAGATGCTGATTTACATCATTGTCAAAAGAACGAGAGGCTATGATTTGGAATGCGCTGCTTGAAAACAAGTTCAACAATAACTTTCAAAAGGCAATTAGTTCTTTACTTGAAGGGAAAACCTTGTCTGCTATGATCTGCCTGTACTGCTGACAAAACAAAACTTTTCACTGTACTTAGGGACATGTGACAACAATAAATCAAATCAAAGATTTGCAGGTTCACAGGAAACACGGGCACTGTTGGGAACAAATTGAATAGCTCCTTCATAAGGCTGGCACAGCCGCATGTGTCAAATTGGATCCTTCTATGCTGTATCATTCATGGAATCCAGTTTTTGTTTGATGGGGTAGTTCCACATATTAGGAAAATAAATAGTTGATGCCAAGTGCTTCCTAAGTTAACCAAAAATTTGACATCATGCCAAAACAACTTGATACTCAAATAAGTTCACAAAGGCAGTAGAGTTTTTATCAGAAAAGATACTCGTACAATAAATTTGAAAATGTATTTGAGTGCTGTACCACCAAGAAAGAGCTCACAGAAGTGTGATATGATCTATCATCTAATGAGAATCTGGTATATAATCCCAAAAATTATAGTTTCCCAACTTATGAATATTTGCTACCAAAAATATTGATTCAGTTATTCAATTTTTTCAGTTATTTGTTCATGCCCTGGATATATGAAGAAACAATTTCAAATGTACTCAAAATTACTAGTTAGTGTCAATAAACACAGCTGGCTTTCACAGGTATGTTTTGTTAGAGAGGAGCGGGAGGGGAGCGGCACTTTTGATAAGTGTTAGCATTTCTGCTGTACTTATGGAAGATACTCCTGAGATTGCATCCAGGGAAGAAATTTGGGTGGAATTAAGAAACAAGAAAGGGATGATCATCTTATTGGGATTTTATTATAAACCCCTCTAATAGTCAGCAGGAAATTGAAAAACAAATTTGGAAGGAGATCTCAGTTATTTGTAAGAATAATAGGGTGGTTGGAGGATTTGAACTATAAGGAGAAACTGAATAGGCTGGGGCTGTTTTCCCTGGAGCATCAGAGGCTGTGGGACGACCTTATAGTGGTTTCTAAAATCAGAGGCGCATGGATAGGATAAATAGACAATGTCTTTTCCCTGGGGTGGGGGAATCTAGTACCAAACAGCATAGGTTTAGGGTAAAAGGGGAAAGATTTAAAAAGGACGTAAGGGGCAATTTTTTCACACAGAGGGTGATGTGGTGTATGGAATGAGCTGCCAGAGGAAGTGGTGGAGGCTGGTACAATTGCAGCATTTAAAAGGCATCTGGATTAGATTAGATTAGTTACAGTGTGGAAACAGGCCCTTCAGCCCAACAAGTCCACACCAACCCGCAAATCACCCAGACCCATTCCCCTACATTTACCCCTTCACCTAACACTACAGGCAATTTAGCATGGTCAATTCACCTAACCTGCACATTTTTGGACTGTGGGAGGAAACCGGAGCACCCGGAGGAAAGCCATGCAGACACAGGGAGAACGTGCAAACTCCACACAGACAGTCACCTGAGGTGGGAATTGAACCCGAGTCTCTGGCGCTGTGAGGCAGCAGCGCTAACCACTGTGTCACCGTGGATGGGTATATAAACAGGAAGAGGTTAGAGGGATATGGGCCAAGTGCTGGCAAATGGGATTAGATTGGGTTGGGATATCTGGATGGCATGGGCAAGTTGTACCGAAGTGTCTGTTTCCGTGTTGTACATCTCTATGATTCTGTAACTATATTTATAAAAAAACTTTTAGCTGTAGCTAAAGCAGACAGAATTCTCTGGTGCATTCTCAGGACCATTCGCAATGAAACAAAGCATAATATTTTGTCCTTCTACAAATCTGATCTCAGTTCAAATACTATACCTATTTCTGATCAGTTCAAGTAGTTGGGAATATTGTGGATTTGAAGCGTGTAGAGGAAGATCACAAGATTAAGTCCCAGTTTATAACATTGTGTTTACCCAAATAAATTCCATGAATTAGGTTTATAGGCTTTAGAGAGGAACACGGTGGGCAGCACGGTGGCACAGTGGTTAGCACTACTGCCTCATAGCGCCAGAGACCCGGGTTCAATTCCCGACTCAGGCGACTGACTGTGTGGAGTTTGCACATTCTCCCCGTGTCTGCGTGGGTTTCCTCTGGGTGCTCCGGTTTCCTCCCACACTCCAAAGATGTGCAGGTCAGGTGAATTGGCCATGCTAAATTGCCCGTAGTGCTAGGTAAGGGGTAGATGTAGGGGTATGGGTGGGTTGCGCTTCGGCGGGGCGGTGTGGACTTGTTGGGCCAAAGGGCCTGTTTCCACACTGTAAGTAATCTAAAAAAAACACTTTGGGGTGACTTGATCGACGTTTGCAAAGCAGTTACAGGTTAGACTGTTTATATTGATTAATTATTTTAATTGCTGAAAATGTGTTGCTGGAAAAGCGCAGCAGGTCAGGCAGCATCCAAGGAACAGGAGAATCGACGTTTCGGGCATGAGCCTTCTTCAGGAATGAGGAAAGTGTGTCCAGCAGGCTAAGATAAAAGGTAGGGAGGAGGGACTTGGGGGAGGGGCTTTGGAAATGTGATAGGTGGAAGGAAGTTAAGTTGAGGGTGATAGGCCGGAGTAGGGGTGGGGGCGGAGAGGACAGGAAGAAGATTACAGGTTAGGAAGGCGGTGCTGAGTTTGAGGGTTGGGACTGAGACAAGGTGGGAGGAGGGGAAATGAGGAAACTGGAGAAATCTGAGTTCATCCCTTGTGATTGGAGGGTTCCTAGGCGGAAGATGACGTGCTCTTCCTCCAGCCATCGTGTTGCTACGTCTGACGATGGAGGAGACCAAGGATCTGCATGTCCTTGGTGGAGTGGGAGGGGGAGTTGAAGTGTTGAGCCACGGGGTGGTTGGGTTGGTTGGTCCGGGTGTCCCAGAGGTGTTCTCTGAAACGTTCCGCAAGTAAGCGGCCTGTCTCCCCAATATAGAGGAGGCCACATCGGGTGGAACAGATGCAGTAAATGATGTGTGTGGAGGTGCAGGTGAATTTGTGGTGGATATGGAAGGATCCCTTGGGGCTTTGGAGGGAAGTGAGGGGGGAGGTGTGGGCAAAAGTTTTGCATTTCTTGCGGTTGCAGGGGAATCTGCCGGGAGTGGAGTTTGGATTGGTGGGGGGTGTGGACCTGACGAGGGAGTCACGGAGGGAGTGGTTTTTTCGGAATGCAGATAGGGGAGTGCAGGGAAATATATCCCTGGTGGTGGGGTCCGTTTGGAGGTGGCGGAAATTACAACGGATGATACAATGTATCTGAAGGTTGGTGGGATGGTAGGTAAGGACCAGTGGGGTTCTGTCCTGGTGGTGATTGGAGGGGCGGGGCTCAAGGGCAGAGGAGCGGGAAGTGGAGGAGATGCGGTGGAGAGCATTGTCGATCACGTCTGGAGGGAAATTGCGGTCTTTGAAGAAGGAGGCCATCTGGGTTGAAAATGTGTTGCTGGAAAAGTGCAGCAGGTCAGGCAGCATCCAAAGAGCAGGAGAATCGACATCTCGGGCACGAACCCTTCTTCAGGAATGAGGAAAATGTTTCCAGCAGGCTAGGATAAAAGGTAGGGAGGAGGGACTTGGGGAGGGGTGTTGGAAATGCGATAGGTGGAAGGAGGTCAAGGTGAGGGTGATAGGCCGGAGTGGGGGTGGGGGTGGAGAGGTCAGGAAGAAGATTGCAGGTTAGGAAGGCGGTGCTGAGTTCGAGGGATTTGACTGAGACAAGGTGGGGAGAGGGGAAATGAGGAAACTGGAGAAATCTGAGTTCATCCCTTGTGGTTGGAGGGTTCCTAGGCAGAAGATGAGGCACTCTTCCTCCAACTGTCGTGTTGCTATGGTCTGGCGTTGGAGGAGTCCAAGGACCTGCATGTGCTTGGTGGAGTGGGAGGGGGAGTTGAAGTGTTGAGCCACAGGGTGGTTGGGTTGGTTGGTCCGGGTGTCCCAGAGGTGTTCTCTGAAACGTTCTGCAAGGAGGCGGCCTGTCTCCCCGATATAGAGGAGGCCACATCGGGTGCAGCGGATGCAGTAAATGACGTGTGTGGAGGTGCAGGTGAATTTGTGGTGGATATGGAAGGATCCCTTGGGGCCTTGGAGGGAAGTAAGGGGGGAGGTGTGGGCGCAAGTTTTGCACTTCTTGTGGTTGCAGGGGAAGGAGCCGGGAGTGGAGGTTGGATTGGTGGGGGGGTGTGGACCTGACGAGGGAGTCACGGAGGGAGTGGTCTTTTCGGAATGCTGATAGGGGAGTGCAGGGAAATATATCCCTGGTGGTGGGGTCCGTTTGGAGGTAGCGGAAATGACGACGGATGATACAATGTATATGGAGGTTGGTGGGGTGGTAGGTGAGGACCAGTGGGGTTCTATCCTGGTGGCGATTGGAGGGGCGGGGCTCAAGGGCGGAGGAGCGGGAAGTGCAGGAGATGTAGTGGAGGGCATCGTCGATCACGTCTGGGGGGAAATTGTGGTCTTTGAAGAAGGAGGTCATCTGGGTTGTACAGTATTGGAACTGGTCCTCCTGGGAGCAGATGTGGCGGAGACGAAGGAATTGGGAATACGGGATGGCGTTTTTACAGGGGGCAGGGTGGGAGGAGGTGTAGTCCAGGTAGCTGTGGGAGTCAGTCGGTTTATAGTAAATGTCAGTGTTGATTTGGTCGCCCAAGATAGAAATGGAAACGTCTAGGAAGGGGAGGGAGGAGTCTGAGATGGTCCAGGTAAATTTGAGGTCGGGGTGGAAGGTGTTGGTAAAGTGGATGAACTGTTCAACCTCCTCGTGGGAGCACAAGGCAGCGCCGATACAGTCATCGATGTAGCGGAGGAAAAGGTGGGAGGTGGTGCCAGTGTAGCTGCGGAAGATGGACTGTTCCACATATCCTACAAAGAGGCAGGCATAGCTGGGGCCCATGCTGGTGCCCATGGCTACTCCTTTGGTTTAGAGGAAATGGGAGGATTGGAAAGAGAAGTTGTTCAGGGTGAGGACTAGTTCAGTCAGTCGAAGGAGGGTGTTGGTGGAAGGGTACTGGTTGGTACGGTAGGAAAGGAAGAAGCGGAGGGCTTTGAGTCTTTTGTGATGGGGGATGGAAGTGTCCATGGTGAAGATAAGGAATTGGGGAAGCGAAAATCATGGAGGAGGTAGAGGGCGTGGGTGGTGTCCTGAACGTAGGTGGGGAGTTCTTGGACTAAGGGAGACAGGACAGTGTCAAGGTATGCAGAGATGAGTTCGGTGGGGCAGGAGCAGGCTGAGACAATGGGTCAGCCGGGGCAGTCAGGTTTGTGGATTTTGGGCAGGAGGTAGAAACGGGCGGTGCGGGGTTGTGGGACTATGAGGTTGGAGGCGGTGGATGGGAGATCCCCTGAGCTGATGAGGTTATGGATGGTCTGGGAGATGATGGTTTGGTGGTAGGAGGTGGGGTCATGGTCAAGGTGGCAGTAGGAGGAGGTGTCCGCGAGCTGGCGTTTAGCCTCAGCGGTGTAAAGGTCGGTGCGCCAAACTACTACCATGACTCCCTTGTCTGCTGATTTGATAGTGAGGTTGGGGATAGAACGGAGGGAGCGGAGGGCTGCATGTTCCGAGGGTGAGAGGTTGGAGTGGGTGAGAGGGGTGGAGAGGTTGAGGCGGTTAATGTCACGGCGGCAGTTGGCTATGAAGAAATCGAGGGCGGGTAAGAGGCCAGCACGCGGTGTCCAGGTGGATGGGGTGTGTTGGAGGCGGGAGAAGGGGTCGTCAGAGGGTGGGCAAGAATCCTGGTTGAAGAAGTAGGCGCGGAGGAGAAGGCGGCGGAAGAATTATCCGATGTCTCACCGTGTGTTGAACTCGTTAATCCGAGAGCGTAAGGGAATGAAGGTGAGGCTTCTGCTGAGGACTGATCTTTCATCCTCAGAGAGGGGTAGTTCTGGAAGGATGGTGAAAACACTGCAGGGCTGGGAGCTAGGACCTGGTGTGGGGCTGGAGCTGGGAGTGGGGGCGGGGTTGGGCGTGAGGGCGGGGACGGAGATTGCCGTGGGGGCGGGGTTAGGCGTGCGGGCGGAGATCGGCATGGGGGCGGGATTAGGCATGGTGATGGAGATTGGCGTGGGGCGGAGTTAGGCATGGTGACTGAGATCAGCGTGGGGGCGGAGACGCATGTGGTGTGGTTGTTGTGCAGGTTAGTGATGTCACTGGGGACGGAAGTGGCTGCGGCGAAGGCAACCCAGGGGGCGGAAGTGGCTGTGACGACGACAGAAACAGTGTTATTCCCAACATCTGGGTTGTACAGTATTGGAACTGGTCCTCCTGGGAGCAGATGCGGCGGAGACAAAGGAATTGGGAATATGGGATGGTGTTTTTACAGGGGGCAGGGTGGGAGGAGGTGTAATCTAGGTAGCTGTGGGAGTCGGTCGATTTATAGTAAACGTCCGTGTTGAGTCGGTCGTCCGAGATAGAAATGGAGAGGTCTTGGAAAGGGAGGGAGGAGTCTGAGATGGTCCAGGTAAATTTGAGGTCGGGGTGGAAGGTGTTAGTAAAGTGGATGAACTGTTCAACCTCCTCGTGGGAGCACGAGGCAGTGCCGATACAGTCATTGATGTAGCGGAGGAAAAGGTGGTGCCAGTGTAGCTGCGGAAGATGGACTGTTCCACATATCCTACGAAGAGGCAGGTATAGCTGGGGCCCATGTGGGTGCCCATGGCTACTCCTTTGGTTTGGAGGAAGTGGGAGGATTGGAAAGAGAAGTTGTTCAGGGTGAGGACCAGTTCAGTCAGTCGAAGGAGGGTGTCAGTGGAAGGGTACTGGTTGGTATGGCGGGAAAGGAAGAAGTGGAGGGCTTTGAGTCCTTCGTGATGGGGGATGGGGGTGTACAGGGACTGGATGTCCATGGTGAAGATAAGATGTTGGGGGCCGGGAAAGCGAAAATCATGGAGGAGATGGAGGGCGTGGGTGGTGTCCCGAATGTATTGTAAAGGTGAAGGAGGACAAAAGGGATACTGATAGTTTTTGATAGAGCAAAACTAATTTGTGTGGCAAGCAGTTCTTTGAACAGGTATCCAGCTATTGATAAGGGCTTTTCTCTGGCCTTGAGCCATACAAGCCAAGAGAGTCCCAGTTTGCTGCAGAGTTGTCTGACTTCAGCTGGGTGGTCGTATCAAGAGTATTAGTAATTGCAGAGTTCGTGGTCAAAGCAGAGAAAAAGAATCAGCCAGGGTTCCTTTTCTGCTCCCAATGGCATTGCAAAATTCCTTAATGCAAATTTGCTAATGAGCCTGCACAGAAAAGCTCAGCTAAATCTTATTTCCAACTGGACAGAGACATGGGGCAGTCAGAGATCTCCTACAGTGCAGATAGAGGCTATTTGGCCAAATCCCTGAACATTATCCCACCCTGACCCACCCTCGTCCCATAACGCCACTTTGCTATGTTTAATCCACCTAATTTACACATCCCTGGACACTGCAGGCAATTTGCTATGGCCAATCTATCTAACATACACAAATTTGAACTGTGGGAGAAAATCAAATCACCAGCAGAAACACACACAGACATGGGAGAACGTGCAAACTCCCCTCAGTTACCCATGCCTGCAATCAAACCCAAGTTCCTGGTACAACAAGGCAGAGATGCTAACCACTGTGCTACCTTGCAACCCCTCAGTCACTGTAAGGGATCACAAATGAAGCAAAAATTTAGATGTGATAAACCCCTTGTGTTAAAAGTATTCCAATAGGCTCAGTACCTTCAGAAGAGGAAGCAAGGGAGAAACGTACATGGAGAATGTGCGTAAAAAATAAGCTTACACGTCTCAATAGGAAAAATCTTATATTGAAACAGCAGCTGAGCATATTGAAGGCATTACTCTTAACAGAACATTACTTTAAAGCTTGAGCATGTTATATGAATATAGAGGTAATATTTCCTCAATCATTCTTCTAGACTCCAGTCACAGCTCTGACAGAAATCTATTAAAACAGCTCAGAAATGTGTGGGGGTTCGAGAGAGGCTGGATCCTGATAAATATTCAAAACCAAGTTCAGGCCTGTAAGAGTTGCTTAATTCAGATCAGCCATACTGGGAGGGGAAAGGAGACTGGGCCACATTATTCAGGAAATTCCAGCTTCCCTGATCTAGAAGGGATCCCCAGCATAATGCCAGCGCAGGAAGCTGGGTTATTTGAGCTATACTAATTTCCACATTTTTGGAGGTAGGCCACACACTAAGTCATTGGAGGGCATAAAGTGGTTCAGTTCAGAAAAATGGCTTGGATGTCCAATAGTACAGATTTTAAAAAATAAAATGTAGTATTAACCCTCTTACTCAGGAGACCAAACTGGGCAGAATGGAATCTTCAGGAATGGGTGCTTGACACTACCCTCATAACATAGTTTTTAGGTAATGCAGATTCCTGCAGGTGTCTGAGACATTTTGTGTAACAGGCATTCACTGTCTGAAAACAAGTTGCCTTCCCACTGATCTCACAAGTTCTGACAGGAGTCATTACTGGAAGGTACAGCTAATGTAATTTGGGTTTACCTGCAAGAATCACTGTCTGAAGATTAATGCCCCAAAATGCTTGCACAGGGTTAGTTTGCACTGGTAAATAGCATATACAGAGCTTAAAAATGTGTTGTTGGAAAAGTCCTGCCGGTTAGGCAGCATCAAGGGAACAGGAGAATCGACGTTTCGCGCATAAGCCCCTCTTCAGGAATGAGGAGGGTGCGCCAAGCAGGCTAAGATAAAAGGTAGGGAGGAGGGACTTGGGGGAGGGGCGTTGGGAATACGATAGGTGGAAGGAGGTTAAGGTGAGGGTGATAGGCCGGAGAGGGGGGTGGAGCCGGAGAGGTCGGGAAGAAGATTGCAGGTCAAGAAGGCGGTGCTGAGTCTGAGGGTTGGGACTGAGATAAGGTGGGGGGAGGGGAAATGAGGAAGCTGGAGAAATCTGCATTCATCCCTTGTGGTTGGAGGGTTCCTAGGTGGAAGATGAGGCGCTCTTCCTCCAGGCGTCATGTTGCCATGGTCTGATGATGGAGGAGACCAAGGACCTGCATGTCCTTGGCAGAGTGGGAGGGGGAGTTAAAGTGTTCAGCCACGGGGCAGTTGGGTTGGTTGGTGCGGGTGTCCCAGAGGTGTTCTCTGAAACGTTCCACAAGTAGGCGGCCTGTCTCCCCAATGTATAGGAGGCCACATCGGGTGCAGCGGATGCAGTAAATGATGTGTGTGGAGGTGCAGGTGAATTTCTGCCGATATGGAAGGATCCCTTGGGGCCTTGGAGGGAAGTAAGGGGGGAGGTGTGGGCACAAGTTTTGCATTTCTTGCGGTTGCAGGGGAAGGTGCTGGGAGTGGAGGTTGGGTTCGTGGGGGGTGTGGATCTGACAAGGGAGGCAGGTCCTTGGCCTCCTCCATCGCCAGACCATGGCAACATGTCGCCTGGAGGAAGAGTGCCTCATCTTCCACCTAGGAACCCTCCAACCACAAGGGATGAATGTAGATTTCTCCAGCTTCCTCATTTCCCCTCCTTCCACCTTTTCTCAATCCCAACACCTGGATTCAGCACCGTCTTCTTGACCTGCAATCTTTTTCCCGATCTCTCCGCCCCCACCCCCTCTCCGGCCTATCACCCTCACCTTAACCTCCTTCCACCTATCGTATTCCCAATGCCCCTCCCCCAAGTCCCTCCTCCCTACCTTTTATCTTAGCCTGCTTGGCACACCCTCCTCATTCCTGAAGAAGGGCTTATGCACGAAACGTCGATTCTCCTGTTCCTTTGATGCTGCCTGACCTGCTGCGCTTTTCCAGCACACATTTTTAAGCTCTGATCTCCAGCATCTGCAGTCCTTATTTTCTCCTAAATAGCATGTACAGTACTTTAAAAAATTGTTGCACCACACCTCCCACAAAATGATAAATTGTGCAATATGTCCATGTTGTATGTCTACCTATTTAAACATGTATTCAGTCAAATTTGAAGCTCCACCCTTTCTTAGTATTGTGTTTTATGGTATGCAGGAAGTTCTCAGCAATAGAATGCCAGTTCTGTAGTCCCTCTGGGAATGTACTAAAAGTTGTGAAATGTTGCTTGAACTTGGCAATAAGTCCAAATTTGCAGATCCACAGTTATTTAAGTGAATATAACTTGCTAAAACAAAAGTAGTCTGCTAATGAGATCTAATCTGATATTTTCCATCACTGCGTGAATATAATCTGATGCACTGTATCTTTGTATGTAGTTATAGACAATACTTAATTGTAAATGTTCTTTTATGGAAAATGTCCTTGAAACAAATCTATCTAATTGGAATGAACAATTATAATGTACACAGTATTTAATGTTATAATAGCATATAATAGTAATCTTTAACTGGAGGTATATTTTTTGACAACAATAAACAAGAATGTCTATTTTCTCTGTATTTAATTGTCTGCTGCTAAACTGAAGGTAAACAAAACTTATTAGAACATATAGAAAACAACAAATGCTGGAGACTCCAGTGGATCTGGCAGCATCCATGGAGAGAGAGAGAGCAAGCTAATGTTTCGAGTCTAGATGACTTTTCATTTGAGCTGACGTGAAGTAGTGTGGGGGAGGGGGTGGGAGGTAGAAAGTAGAGTGCTGGGGGCAAAAAGATGTTGATAGTTCAGGTTAAGTGATCAGAATGTGAGAATGTATGTTTTTCCTGAAAGGAGAAATTTCACCACTACATAAACTGGGTAAATGTCATGGAATGTGCTTGTGACTGTCTCATTGTGCTGGCCAAGTACTATTACTTCTGGTCAGACATTTGACAAATACTGATAAACAATGATTGATATATTGAAGTGAGAGATGGCATGGGGCATGGTGATACTAGGCACATAGACACACAAGATGGCCACTGAGCCATAAGTTGGCCACTTGACATGCATATACTGGATTAGTGGTGCTGGAAGAGCACAGCAGTTCAGGCAGCATCCAACGAGCAGCGAAATCGACGTTTCGGGCAAAAGCCCTTGACATGCAAGACGGCCGCTGGACCACAATGTGGAGAGAGACAGCAGAGCAAACACAGACACTGCCTAGGGCCACCAGAATGCTAGCACAATGCACTCACAATCTAGTTGATTACTTTAAGGCAGGTGGGGGAGTGAATACACATGAGTAGCATACATTGTCCACTGAAGTGTCTGGGTCCAGCCAGCACCTTTGATAGAAATGCTAACAGTTTGATATGGACTCAATAATAGCCAGGGCTGCAGTAATGGACTTCGGTGCAGACAATGTCTATGCTGAAACTGACAATGACCATGCTGAAATTGACAAAGGCTGTGCTGGAACTGACAATGACTGCACCAAAACTATTAACGATTCTACAATGTTTACAATAAACAAACCATGTTACAAAGACCATGTTACCTCATCACTGACCTATTATTACAAAATGTATAAACGTATCTTGACATGTGCCCGGGGTTGAGAGAAGACTCACAGCTGACCACTGTGCTGCTGGTGTTTTTCTCTCCCAAAAGCTCCGGTATTTCCTTGTACAATAAACTCTGTCGTTGAACCCTGACTCTGACTCCGAGACTGGTGATTTTCCTCACAACAATATATTCATCCTTATATATTATATATATTACATCAGCTTCATATATTACATCACAGCTTTCAGTATCTCCTACTCAGTGGCAATTGCTTAGGTGTAATGTTAGCACTGCTGCCTCACAGCGCCAGGGACCTGAGTCCAATTCCAGCCTTGGGCAACTGTCTGTGTGGAGTTTGCGCATTCTCCCCTTGTCTGTGTGGATTTCCTCCAAGTGCTCTGGTTTCCTCCCACAATCCAAAGATGTGCAGGTTAGGTGAATTGGCCATGCTAAATTGCCCGTAGCGTTAAGTGCATTAGTCAAGGGTGAATGTAGGGGAATGGGTCTGAGTGGCTTGCTGTTCGGAGGGTCGGTGTGGACTTGTTGGGCCAAGGGGCCTGTTTCCACGCTGTAGGGAATCTAATCTAATTTTATAAGGTCACCCTCAACCTCCTATGCTCCAGTGAAAAAAGTCCCCCCTATACATACCTCAAATCTCAAACCCCCCATTCTGGGCAATGTCCTGGCAAATCTATTCTGAACCTTCTCCAGCTTAATTATAGCCTTCCCAAAACAGGGCAATCAGAACTGGGCACAGTACTCCAGAAGAGGCCTCACCAACATTCTGTACAACCTCAACAAAACCTCTCAACCTCTATACTTAAAGGTCTGAATAGTGAAGGCAAGCATGCTAAACAACATCTTAACCACCCTTTCTAAATGTGACACAAACCTCAAAGATTAATGTACCTGAACCCCTGTTTCCTTCTGTTCGACAACACTACCCAAAGCCCAACTTTTAATTGTGTAAGTTCTGCCATTACTTGTTTTACCAAAATGTAACACCTTGCATTTTTCCACATTAAATTCCATCTGCCACTCTTCAGCCCATTGACCCTATTGATCAAGATCTGTTTGTAAGCTTAGACAACCTTCTTCATTGTCCACTATACTACCAATCTTGCTGTCATCCACAAACTAGAGCAGGGATATTGTGTGCTCAGGGACAAACTCAACTATTGGATTGAACCAGGTTTAATCTCCAACCCCTCTACCCTTGTCACACTCACTCACTTTGAGCTTGCCTGGATGGTCCCAGCATCCCTGCCTTGCATCACCATACTTTGTCTTTTTGTACTTTTCCCCATCAACTAGAGATACCAAACTCATGCCACTGCTGTTTGGCCATGCTGCTGAGGGCAGACGTAAAACTAGGAAGCTTGTCATGGTTGTCAGCAGTCTTCAGGAGAAAGTGAGGACTGCAGATGCTGGAGATCAGAGTCAAGAGCATGGTGCTGGAAAAGCACAGCAGGTCAGGCAGCATCCGAGGGGCAGGAGAATTGACGTTTTAGGCATGAGTCCTTCATCAGGAAACTCTTCAAGATGCTGCCTGACCTGCTGTGCTTTGCCAACACCACACTCTCGACTCTGTCAGCAGTCTTCAGGCAAGTCAAGGGAAATAGCCTTTACTTGGGAGGTTCTGGCATTGTAGGTCATGAGCAACTTTTGATCACAGTCCAGGCCCTGCACTGGGTGTTCAGAGTCAGGATCCATTCGAAATAAGGAGTCAGGAACTGAATGACAGGTGGTATACCACCCATCTTGACTCTTTCTGTCCTGTTTCCCACATAGAAACATACAAACGCAGGTAATACAAGAGATGAAAGAGGTTGGCACAGAGTGGGGTGATGTCCCAAGTGAGTGAGTAGGCAGCATAGATGACGGATTAGTGGTGCTGGAAGAGCACAGCAGTTCAGGCAGCATCCGAGGAGCAGTAAAATCGACATTTCGGGCAAAGGCCCTTCATCATGAATAAAGGCAGAGAGCCTGAAGCTTGGAGAGATAAGCTAGAGGAGGGTGGGGGTGGGGAGAAAGTAGCATAGAGTTCAATAGGTGAGTGGGGGAGGGGGATGCTGCCTGAACTGCTGTGCTCTTCCAGCACCACTAATCCAGAATCTGGTTTCCAGCATCTGCAGTCATTGTTTTTACCTCGTTGATTTTAACCCTACTGCAAATCCTCTTGCAAGGTTGCCAGCCTTGAAGAAGTTTTCCTCTTCTCTCTACAAGAATCTCAGGGAGTCCCTCTCCCACTGCAACTCCCAGGTCATTTCCTTTGCCCTGAAGCTCTTCCTACCTGCCTATCTTCTTTTCTACCTATCCACTCCACCCTCCCCCTGCCCCAGACCTATCACCTTCATCCCCTCCCCCACTCACCTATTGTATTCTATGCTACTTTCTCCCCACCCCTACCCTCCTCTAGCTTATCTCTCCACGCTTCAGGCTCTCTGCTTTTATTCCTGATGAAGGGCTTTTGCCTGAAACGTCGATTTTACTGCTCCTTGGATGCTTCCTGAACTGCTGTGCTCTTCCAGCACCACTAATCCAGAATCTAGTTTCCAGCATCTGCAATCATTGTTTTTACCTAGCATAGATGACGTGCAAGTTTAAGTGGAGTCAGGAGTTGGAGTGGGTGACAGCAAGTGGGAAGAGGCATAGCATTGGTGAGAACGGTAGAGCATTAGCCTTGGCGCGAGGTGAATACAGTAGCAGAGATAAAGTAAGTGTGAAGTACAGGAGAGAAGATGGTGACAATACCCTGGGTGGAATGGAGAACGATATTGACCTTCCTGCTACAATGGGCATTCATCAAGACAGTTAAAAATTATTCTGCTCCAGGCTGGCATGGTCTGATTTTGTGGTCTCCACTACTAGTCCCGGGAAGGAGGAAGTCCAATGCATTGTTCCCAGAAAGATTTGCCACTCAGCAAATATTTGCCAAACGACCAGCATCCTTTGCACTCATGCCATGTTTTTAAGCACCTGGTACCTCACAAAGATTTTTTTGTAAAAAGATACACATTTGCATTCATGTCTGACGTCAAAGCCAACTAATCCCTCATTACGCTGTGAAGGAATGGTAAACTAGTTCCATATCAGCATGATGTGTGGATTGAAGAGGAAGGGGATCTCTCCAGAATGAATGATACAAAATGGAAAAAGTGATGAAACAGTGGTAAATAATTCAAACATATTGAACGTGCAAGTATTCTCCACTGAAATTACAGAAATAGACTTTGGATTTACTCTGTAGGTGTAAAGCTACCCATGGGAAATTTCTACTTGAGATAGAAACTGATCCTCATTTCTAATGATTTTAAAAACTTAGAGTCATAGAGTTTATACAGCAAGGCTTGTTTTGGGCAATAAATTAAAGATCAATTAAAGATAAATTGAAGCTCCCACTTATGACTATATGTTATGTCATAGACAATAGACAATAGACAATAGATGCAGGAGTAGGCCATTCTGCCCTTCGAGCCTGCACCGCCATTCAATATGATCATGGCTGATCATTCCTAATTAGTATCCTGTTCCAGCCTTATCTCCGTACCCCTTGACTCCACTATCTTTAAGAGCTCTATCCAATTCTTTCTTAAAAGAATCCAGAGACTGGGCCTCCACTGCCCTCTGGGGCAGAGCATTCCACACAGCCACCACTCTCTGGGTGAAGTAGTTTCTCCTCATCTCTGTCCTAAATGGTCTACCCCGTATTTTTAAGTTGTGTCCTCTGGTTCGGCACTCCCCCATCAACGGAAATATGTTCCCTCCTGCCAGAGTGTCCAATCCTTTCATAAGCCTATACGTTTCAATCAGATCCCCTCTCAGTCTTCTAAACTCAAGGGTATACAAGCCCAGTCGCTTCAGTCTTTCCGTGTAAGGCAATCCTGCCATTCCAGGGATTGACCTCGTGAACCTACGCTGCACTCCCTCAATAGCCAGAATGTCTTTCCTCAAATTTGGAGACCAGAACTGTACACAGTACTCCAGGTGTGGTCTCACCAGGGCCCTGTACAGCTGCAGAAGCACCTCTTTGCTTCTATACTCAATCCCTCTTGTTATGAAGGCCAGCATGCTATTAGCCTTCTTCACAACCTGCTGTACCTGCATGCTTGCCTTCATTGACTGGTGGACAAGAACACCCAGATCTCTCTGAACAGCCCCTTTACCTAATTTGATACCATTGAGGTAGTAATCTGCCTTCCTGTTCTTGCCACCAAAGTGGATAACCAGACATTTATCCACATTAAACTGCATCTGCCATGCATCTTTATCCACATTAAACTGCATCTCATGTGGTGATGTAACAAAATCATTGATGTTACATAAGTCAGATTCCTTTTGCTTAACTTCTTTTCTTCTCTTTGCCCTTTGGTCTGAAAGCAGTTATATCCTGGTCCAGTAGATTCAGGTCGGAGCAGGCCCCAACCTCATAAGCGAGCTTGAAAAGCAAGGCTGGGATGTTATGCATGTCTAAGAACTTTCTTGAAACTACATGATGTTGTTTTAGATATCAAACACTTAAAATTATATTCTGCTCAATTATGGTGATTGCAGGAAAAAATATTACAAGTTTTTTTTTAGCCATATGTATAGAAAGCAAGCCCAATAAAAGAAAGGATAGTTTTGTACTTAATTTTAGGAAATTAAGCTGGTCAGGTGGTAGGGTTATCAGTGGGAAGGCATTTTTGGTAGTAATGATCATAAATCAGTTGTACTACATGCTAGATGACAAAGATAAATCTGAGTAAAGGTTCTCAGTTGGAGAAAGGCCAATTTTACTAAGCCAATAAATGATTGAGATAAAGTGAGCAGCAAACATGTACTTGAAGATAAGTCTGTATCATTGTAATGGGAGCCTCTTAAGAAAGAGATAGAGACAGTTTAGAACATATATGCCTCCATGAAGGGAGAGAGAAAGGGAGTCCAAAGTTAAGAACAGTATGATCCACACCCCCGGATATCAAAGAACATGTAGCATATGACAAAAAATAGGATGACTTATATGAAGTATCAAGATCTTATTATTGTCAATAAAACCTGAAGGAGTATAAAAGTCCAGGGGTAAAATTAGAAATAAGGAGAACAAACAGAGGACGTGAACAAATATTGGCAAGTAAAATCAAAGTGTAGTGATTGTAACAAGGTCAGCCAGGTAGACCTCATGAGATAAGAGTGCCCTGATGGGGGCTGTTAACCTGGTCCAATCAGGGAGTCCTGGTTGACATATATAAGCAAGAGTGTATTCTATTTTGATTTAACCCCTGCCCTCCCCTTCACTGTTTTGCTCACACAGCATTGCCCTTTGATGAGAAGGGCACTGCTTGTCACTGGCCACTCAGGTGTTTTTCATATCTTCCTGGTGGTGGAAATTGAATAAAGATTCGTGCACTCTGTGTCTTTCACTGTGTCTCACACCTGCACACACACACAAAAAAAAGAAATAAAAAAAAAGAAAAAAAAGAAAAAAAAAAGCAGGAGTGTATTCTATTTTGATTTAACCCCTGCCCTCCCCTTCACTGTTTTGCTCACACAGCATTGCCCTTTGATGAGAAGGGCACTGCTTGTCACTGGCCACTCAGGTGTTTTTCATATCTTCCTGGTGGTGGAAATTGAATAAAGATTCGTGCTCCTTGTGTCTTTCACTGTGTCTCGCACCTGCACACACACACCATGGGTGCTGGGGAAAAAAATAAGCACGACCGCACTTAGGTGGAAAAAAAAGAAAAAAAAATAAGCAGGAGTGTATTCTATTTTGATTTAACCCCTGCCCTCCCCTTCACTGTTTGATCACACAGCATTGCCCTTTGATGAGAAGGGCACTGCTTGTCACTGGCCACTTGGGTATTTCATTTCTTCCTGTTGGTGGAAATTGAATAAAGATTTGTGCACCTTATGTCTTTCACTATGTCTCACACCTGCACACACACAACATGGGTGCTGGGGAAAAAATAAGCACTACCGCAGGGAGTGGAGTGTTATTTCTCCCTCCAACTCTATTTTGATTTAGTCCCTACCCTCCCCTTCACTGTTTTGATCACACATCATTGCCCTTTGATGTGAAGGGCAGTGCTTGTCACTGGCCACTTGGGTTTTTTTCCTATCTTCCTGGTGGTGGCAATTGAATAAAGATTTGTGCACTTTGTGTCTTTCACTGTGTCTCACACCTGCACACACACACACACCATGGGTGCTGGGGAAAAAAATAAGCACTACCGCAGTTAGGCGGTAGTGTGGGGATAAGGAAAAAATTATATAAAAAAAAACTTTGGCCCCGCCCTTTGATGCAAAGGGCAGTGCTTGTCACTGCCCACTTGGGGGTTTTCTCCCCTTCTGAAGAAATTGGCTCAGTGTAGGACTGTGACTCTGTGTGTGTACAAAAAAAATAAGCAGGAGTGTATTCTATTTTGATTTAACCCCTGCCCTCCCCTTCACTGTTTGATCACACAGCATTGCCCTTTGATGAGAAGGGCACTGCTTGTCACTGGCCACTTGGGATTTCATTTCTTCCTGTTGGTGGAAATTGAATAAAGATTTGTGCACCTTATGTCTTTTGCTGTGTCTCACACCTGCACACACACAACATGGGTTCTGGGGAAAAAATAAGCACTACTGCAGGGAGTGGAGTGCATTATTTCTCCCTCCAACTCTATTTTGATTTAGTCCCTACCCTCCCCTTCACCTTTTTGATCACACATCATTGCCCTTTGAATGTGAAGGGCAGTGCTTGTCACTGGCCACTCGGGTGTTTTTCATATCTTCCTGGTGGTGGCAATTGAATAAAGATTCGTGCACTTTGTGTCTTTCACTGTGTTTCACACCTGCACACACACACCATGGGTGCTGGGGAAAAATAAGCACTATGCAGTTAGGCGGTAGTGTGGGGGTTAAATAAAAAAAAGAAAAAAAAAGAGAAAAAAACCAAAAAGAAATAAAAAAAAACAGGAGATTAAGGGCAGTGCTTGTCACTGGCCACTCGAGTGTTTCCTTTCCTTAAAAAAAAATAAGCAGGAGTGTATTCTATTTTGATTTAACCCCTGCCCTCCCCTTCACTGTTTGATCACACAGCATTGCCCTTTGATGAGAAGGGCACTGCTTGTCACTGGCCACTTGGGTATTTCATTTCTTCCTGTTGGTGGAAATTGAATAAAGATTTGTGCACCTTATGTCTTTTGCTGTGTCTCACACCTGCACACACACAACATGGGTGCTGGGGAAAAAATAAGCACTACCGAGTTAGGCGGTAGTGTGAAAGAAAGAAAAAGAAAAAATAAATAAGGCAGGAGTGTCCTTGGCCTGGCCAAACTGGCCATAAACAGGTCCAGGCAGCGGGCCGTGGAGGGGGTCGTTAGGGCCGACTGCCTGCCCCTCTTCCGCAGTTACGTTAGAGCCCGGGTGTCTCTGGAGAAGGAGCATGTGGTATCCACCAACACCCTTGAGCTGTTCAGGGAGAGGTGGGCGCCGCAGGGAGTGGAGCACATTATTTCCCCGTCCAACTCTATTTTGACTTAATCCCTGCCCTCCCCTTCACTGTTTGATCATGCAGCATTGCCCTTTGATCTGAAGGCCACTGCTTGTCACTGGCCACTGGGTGGTTCTTTGCTTCCTGGTGATGGAAATTGAATTACAATTTGTGCACCTTGTGTCTTTCAAAGTGTCTCACACCTCCACACACACAACATGGGTGCGGGGGAAAAATAAGTACTACCGCAGTTAGGTGGTACATTTTTTAAAAATTTTAAAATAAGCAGGAGCGTCAGATATCATGTTCACTCTGAGAGATTGCTCTGAGGGAGCTGAATCAGCATCAAGGATTTTATATGTGTAAATAAAGGATGACTTGGAGAACGGGATATCAGCCTCTGCAATTATTTCAGTGGTGATAAGAGAAAATCACTCTCCTGTAAAAATAAGGTTACAACAGGCATCTTTGAGTTGGGGTTAGCATTTTATGTCATTATTGGGAAGCTTCATTCGTTCAACCCTGCCATTGAAGACTGGACCCAGAATGTGGAAAGAATGTGTTATTTTTCCAGACAAATGACATTTCCAGGCAGATGAAAAGCAATGTGTAATTCTTTTGGCAGCTTGGGACCTGCAGCTTTTACAGTTAGAAGGAACCTAATTTTCCCTGAGGCACTAGATACAAAAATCTTTCAAGAGTTGATGGATTTAGTTAAGGAATATTATGACGCCAACCCTCCTCTAATTCTGAGATGCTATTGGTTTTACTCAACAATTCGAGAGCTGGGGGAATCCATATTGGGATTTTTGATGAGGTTAAGACAACTAGCAGAGACATGTCACTTTGGTTTAACCCTTAATGAGATGCTGAGAGACTGTTTGGTATGTGCGGTTGATGACGTAACCATGCAAAAGTGCCTAATAACTGAAGCCCAACTGGATTTCTGACAGGCGCTATAACTGGCTTTATTTTTGGAAAATGTGGCAAGTGGAGGATATGAATTGCTGGGTATTCTGAAGGAAGTGGATATCCTCACCACTTCGATGAAGGCAATTGTATAGCCTCATTCAGGGCATATCCTGAACAGAAGGACTCTAGGTCAGTCCACAGCAAAACCTTGAAACAAATCCGAGCTTCGGCCAACTATATAAAATTCTCTTCAGGATCTGGACTAGCAAGCTGCTGTAGTTGCTGCTGGTATGCAGACTCAAGACAGCAAAACAGTCCCACCAGACCTAAATTGAGGAAAATAACTCACAGATTGGTATCCAGAAGAGTGCACACCCTGGAAAGTCCTCTGACATCTGGCTAAGAACAGTTAAATTGCTTAATGATATACAAATCAGAACTAATCAAAATAAACATCTGGTTAAATGGTCACCTGGTTCTAATGGAAGTAAATTCAAGTATTGGCTCTTTCAGTGATTGCAGAACCAGTCTTTAACAAAATTTGCTCTGGACTCCAACCCTTAAGTTTGTGCAAGACCTCGGCTTGACTGAGAACTTATACCAGGGAACTTTTACAGGTTAAGAGTCCAACTTCCGTTTTTAGATTAGATTACTTACAGTGTGGAAACAGGCCCTTCGGCCCAACAAGTCCACACCGCCCCGCCGAAGCGCAACCCACCCATACCCCTACATCTACCCCTTACCTAACACTACGGGCAATTTAGCATGGCCAATTCACCTGACCTGCACATCTTTGGACTGTGGGAGGAAACCGGAGCACCCGGAGGAAACCCACACAGACACGGGGAGAATGTGCAAACTCCACATAGTCAGTCGCCTGAGACGGGAATTGAACCCGGGTCTCTGGCGCTGTGAGGCAGCAGTGCTAACCACTGTGCCACCATGCCGATTATTCTGGTCTGTTATGAGAAACAGTTGGTTCAGTTATTACTTTTGCAGTAAAAGGTTTGGGCTCAAGCTTGATGGGGTCAAATTAGTTGAGAAAGATTCACCAAGATTGGCTCAGTATTTTTTGATTAGAAAATGGCTGCCTGACTGAAATCCTAATTAAATACCTGGAAGTTTTTCAGCAGGTCTAGGGAATACCAAAGGAGCCAGGGCCACCATGCATGTTGACCAGGAAGCAATTCCATGATTCTGCAAGGCCCACACAATGCCATTTGCCTTATGGACAAAAGTAAAGGCAGAAATCAGAAGGATAGAAAGCGAAGGAATCATCAAACCAATCCAGCTTGCGAAATGGGTAGCACTGGTTGTAATGATTATAAAGCCAGATGGGTCAGTTCACCTTTGAACAAATGGCAAACTGCTTTTTGGGCTGAAAAAATATGCAATCCCTTGTGTAGGCAATTTATATGCAAAGCTGATGAGGGGCTGTCCTTCATGAAGCTGGACATGAGCCATGCATACTTACAATTGCAGTCAGATGACAATTTCCAGATGTATGTTACATTTAATACCCATAAGGATATAGACCAATGTACAAGACTGCCATTTGGGATATTGTCAGTCTGTGCAATATTTAGTGGACGACAGAGAATTCTTTGCAATGTCTACTCCAGGTCACCATTTATCTAGATGATGTGCTAATATCAGAGAACACCAGTAAGTAGCACTTAGAGAATTTGGACATAGTCCTTTGATGTTTCTCCCAGGTGGATGTATGCCTTGGAAGGGATAAGTCTGTCTTCCAGGTGCCCCAAGTCACCTACTTGGGCTATAGAGTCTGGGTTATACGTGTTGGAAGATAAAATGAGGGAAATCAAAGATGTCCCAGCTTCCACGTCTGTACTGGAGCTAAGGTCTTTCCTTGGGCTGGTGAATTATTACAGAAAGTTCATCCATAACCTAACCCTTGATCCTGGCATCTTTGCATTAACTCTTAAAAATGGGTTAGCGTTGGAAATGGTTGTATAGCCAAGCCATAGCTTTCAGGGAAGTGAACAAACAATTTTCATTCTCTAAGATGTTAGCATGCTATAATCCCAAGTGAGATGTGGTATTGACATGTGATGCTTCCCCCATACAGCATCAGGGTAGTATTAGCCCAATGGAGATGAACCTCAATAGTGTATGCATCCAGGATTTTGGCTAATACAGAGGGTAAATATGCCTAGATAGTGAAGGAAGATTTGGCAGTCATATTTGGAATTTGGATGTTCCACCAATACCTTTTAGTGCCATAAATTTGTAATAATAATGGACCCCTGCTAGGTCTACCTGAACAGGACAAGGCAGTGCCACCAATATTTTCAGGCTAATGGCTGCAATAGGCGATGGCTCTAATACTAAGTGCATATAATTACAATTTGGAACACCACCTATGAGGCCAAGCAGTGAATGTGAAAGCCTTGAGCTGCCTCCCGCTGACAGGTACACCGCCGGTGATACTGCCACTGGAGGAGACCATAATAGTTTTAAATTTTCTGGACACGCTTCCAGTCACAGCTGACAATATCAGTCTTTGGCTTGGGTCCTGGCATAACTGAAACAGCTGGTGGTGATGGGGGAAGCCAAAGAGCCGTCACATTCAGAATCGAAATCTTTTTGGAGAAACCAGATCACTGTAGATAACAGTATATTATGGGACCAAGAGTGATTTTCCAAGCAAAGGTCGCTGCCAGATACTGGCTGAACTCCACCAGGCTCATTCAGATATTTCCAAAATGAAGATGTTGGTGAGATCTTATGTCTGGTGGCCAGGATTGGATGCAGATGTAGATGCATTGGTGGGGTAGTGCCCAGAGTGCCAGCCAGGACAAAAACTACAGCAAGTTGCTCCCCCACATTTTTGTGAATGGCCAATAAACCCTGTACTCGGTTATATATTGACTATGCAGGTCCTCTCATGGGCTCAGTGTTCTTAGTCTTTGTGGACACCCACTCAAAATGGCTGGATGTGCATGTAGTTCATTTGTCAAACACAGGGAAACATCTTTTGCAATACACGGACTCCTGAAGACGTCGGTCACCGATAATAAGTCATTGTTTGCCAGCAGGGAATTTGAATATTTCCTAAAGCCAAATGGTATTCATCATATAAGGTCAGCTCCATGCCATCTATCATCCAATGGTCTGGCACAGGCAGTACAGTGACTCAGTGGTTAGTGCTGTTGCCTCACAGCCCCAAGAACCAGGGTTCAATTCTGCTTTGGATGACTCTATGTGAAGTTTATGCATCCTCCCTGCTATGTGTGGGTTTCCTCTCACAGTCCAAAGATGTGCAGGTTAGGTGAATTGGTCATGCTAAATTGCCCATAATGTTCATGGATATGTTGATTAGGTGCATTAGTTTGGGGTAAATGTAGAGTAGTGGGAGAATGGGTCTGGGTGGGTTACTCTTTGATGGGTTGGTTTGGAGGGCTGAAAGGCATGTTTACACACCGTAGGGATTCTATTTAACAAAGCAGTCAAAACTTTGAAATAAACAGCCTACTGCTTCACTAGATACCAAACTGTCCTGGTTCCTATTTGATTATAGAACAACACCTCATGCAAGGAGACTATAACTACAAGGATAGCTCCAGCTAATGGGGACAAGACTCCACACCAGGTTAAATCTGATCTTCCTGATCCAAGCGGACGAAGGCGAAATGGTATCAGGAACACCTTTGCTGGACACAAGGCTTCAATAAGTGAGAGAGAAAGTTTACTTCAGGGAAAGAGGTTTGGTAATAGGAACCACAGGAATGGCCCTGCATGGGTAAGAGGCATGGTTGATGTGAGGTCAGGTCCAGTGACATTTAAAGTTCAGGTAGGTGTGATAGTACTGAACAAGTACTTGGACAACTCGAAAGGTGTAAACTTGCAAAAGGTAGGGGAGCAAAGCATACCCAGCTCCTTGACAACCTTTCTGACTGTTCCATAAGACGTGAATTCTCCCTATTCATCAAGCCTTGAAGATACCTTGGAATCTGAGATGGAAATGGCAGATGTCACCACCTTGATGCCTTTGCCACCCGAAGAGGAGAACAAATTTCTTTCAAAGCCTTCTGGGATCAAGAAGCAATTTACTGTATGTTATACATCGCCAGTATCAGAAGCAGAATTGGAGGAACCTGACCAGGCACTAAAAAGGCCCAGTAAAAGCTTAAATAAAAATGGCCTATGTCCTTGGACTCAGAGGGGGAGGGATGTAGTATTGTAATGAGGTCAGCCAGGTAGACCTAATAAATTGTGTTCCCTGATTGGACCAGATTGACAGCCCCAATCAGGGAACTCTGGTTGACAAATAAGAACAGGAGCGTGAAAATATAAAAGAAAAAAAAGAAAAAAAAGAAAAAGAAAAAAGAAAAAAAAGAACAGGAGCGTGTTATATTAAAAATAAACAGGAGCGTCAGAGATTTTGTTCACTCTGAGAACTGACTCGGAGGGAGCTGGATCAGTGTCAAGTCTCCAAGTATAAATAAATGATGACTTGGAGATGGGATACTGGCCTCTGTGGAGTTATTTCATAATGATTTCCTCTTCATGCTGACTCTTCTTGATCATATATAAATTTTTTTTTTAAAAAGAACAGGAGTGTCAGAGATTTTGTTCACTCTGAGAACTGACTCTGAGGGAGCTGGATCAGTGTCAAAGACTTTCCATGTGCAAATAAAGGGTGTCTTGGTCATGGGACTGTGGCCTCTGTGGAGTTATTTCATAAAGAAAATCCAAAGATTTTTGATGAAGACCTAACAAGTTTATGATAACTAAGGAAAGAATAAGGATGGGGACTGCAATAAAAAATGGCAAATAAGACTAGACATAAAATTGGCTCAATGACAGGAAGCAAGTGATAATACAGTAAGGTTCCATTATTAACAAGGGTTACTTTCTTGGAAAACCTTGCACATGTTTTATAATGGGAATCAACTGGATAAGTTCCAGCCATCCAAAACACAGTACACAGATAAGATACAATAAAAACATTGTTTATACTACATATAGGTATGTCCTACTAGATAAACAGTTTAATAAAATAAGAAATGTACAATATTTGTTACACTTATCCTTATTATAATAGTCTTGGGCAGAATGCGATGAACATAACAATAATGAGAACCCATTGACAAACACTCAAGTAAGCAACACAGCAGACAATGCTTATACAGAGTACACTTTCTAGTCCAGAAAATACAGTACAGTACATTATGGACATCTTCCTTATCTTAGTTCTTTTTCCCCTATTTATTTATGCACATTTTACTTTTTTTGACATTTTCACCAGGTTTTGTTCTTTTACTTCCCAGAAAGCCTTGGTGAGGGAACACTGGGACCCATAATGAGTGAAATACTACATGGAATGTTTTATGCCGATAAATGAATTTGGAAATGGGCAGAACTTGAACGGCAAGATGTTACTGTAATCAAAATATGTTTTCTGACAGAATGCTGTTTTAATTAGGCTTGACAGACATCAGCACTAGATCCCTTGCTTCTTATGAAGGGGTTATGCCTGACATGTCGACTTTCCTGCTCCTCAGATTCTGCCTGACCTGCTGTGCTTTTCCAGTGCCACACTTTTCAACTCTGATCTCCAGCATCCACAGTCCTCACTTTCTCCCTTTCCCTTACTTCTTATAGCATAGGAATTATTTACACCATGATCCAGGTTTATATACACTATTAATTGGGAATTTGGCTATAAATTTGGCTACAAGTGATTTGGGCCACACTATGGGACAAGGCCAATTAACTCGAAGGGAACCAAAAATAAGGGTAATGTTGGCTTTTCCTATGCCTAAAGCAAATCGGAAAATTCTGTATATAATGGCAAGAATAAATTTTACGACATGCTTATTCCAAATTTCAGTGCTCCTTTGCTATATCTGATTTTAAAAAAAAGGCAAGACAATAAATGGACAAAAGAAGTCTGAGTACATTTGACTAATTGAAAGCCATACTGACTACAGTACCAGTTTAAACTGCAGCAAATTATGATAAAACATTTAAATGTCAACAATGTCAGTGTGGTGCAGTTTTACACAAGGAAGATGAGTTGGGATCAAAAAGCCAGTCAGTTATTTTTCACACAAGATAAATTGGTATCAACAAATATTTAAGGGTAGAGTGACTCAAAATTTGAACTTAATACTATGATCAGATAATTTGAAAATCATTCATGTGACAGGACAAGACAATATTGTAATAGGTATCTTGTCAAGACAATATCAAAGAAACCAAATGTCATTATAAAAATTGACATGTGTGGAATGTGATTGTCATGAAAATTCTTGTGTGTTAAATGTGAACAATTTTTCCTGTTAATGTAAAATAAAAGTAACAATAAAGATTTTTGATAGAAAGCAAAAAGACTCTTTAAAGAAACTTTTTCCTTTTCTTGGAGGCGGGGGGGGGGGGGGGGGGGGAGGTATGATGAAAATTTATAATACATGATAATTTTTGAACTCGGATTCTAGAATAGAGTAAAAGTGAGCTGGAGATAAATGGCATTTTGGTTTACAGTCCTGCAAAGGTCTGATCTTTTTTCACTCAAAATCACTTAGAAAGACAATTGAGACAGTGAACTAAAATCTTTCCAAGAATCCCTGTGGCTTAAACTAAACGACTCAACAAGTTACCTGATGCGATAATTTCTGTTTATTACGGACTTGAATATTTATGACTTACAAAAAGACTGCTGGCCAGTTCTGAAGAAAAGACCCTAAACTGCAGAAGGGCAATTTAGCTTTTTGGCAGCCTCTGGACCAATAGAACTGGAAAGAAATGTTGACCTGTTTTAGTACCTTCAAAGTAGTCAAAGACAGTAAATCAAAGCCTATCTGCATGTCTCAGGAAAAGACAAGGAGAACCCCATTTGGTGAATTTGCAGAACGTTGCGGAAAAGCAATGCTTGTAACTTTCTAAGTTCAGTATGAAATTTTAAAGTGAAAATAGGAGCAATGCTTGACTAGAGTCGGTTGTAAGTGATATTGCTAGGAAAAGGGTTGAACCTTTCTTCTTGCTGTTTATAATAAGATCTTTCCAAACTCAATTTTGTTGCTTTATTTTTTGTAATAAAGTTATGTTATTTTGCTAAAAACGTATTATAAGTGCTAAAAGCTTGATGTAAGTATGTTGGTGACTGACCATCAAGGAAAACAAAGTGCACAAATAAAACGTAGGATCTATCAAATAAATTTCGCTCTGGAATCTGACTTGCCCCATATTAGTGGCAGCTGGGATCACAAGAACACTGAGATAAGGGGCATGGCTAAGGGTTTTTGCAGATGATACACCAATTGGCCTTAGAAGGAAAAGTGCAGGGAGATGTCAATGATGTATTCATGTGAATATAGAAGCGCCATGTGCAATTCAATTTGAATACATGTGAGGTAATGCAATGGTGTTGGAGAAAAAGGCAAGGGAATACATTGGCTCAGAACTTCTGTAAAGCAGTAATTACCATTAGATTATTGCTCCATTCAAACTATTCCACACCTCATCACAGTTCTGACACTCTGATGTCATTTCTGATGAAGAGCTCCAGCCTGAAATGTTGATTTTCCTGCTCCTTGGATGCTGCCTGACCTGCTGTGCTTTTTCAGCAACACATTCTCAACACTGGGTCATAGGTCCAATCTTTGACAATCCAGAAACTGTAATATCTGGGTTATGGTAGGAAACTGATATGTGTAAGTTCAGAGGGACCTTCAAAGGTCTGTCTTCAGATCCCTGAAGGTAGTGAAACAGTTAGATAAGGTAATAAAGAAGGTAGAATGGATATTTTCCTTTGCCAGCTGAAGTGTGGAATATAAGAGCAAGGAAGTTATATTAGATATTTATAAAATGCTAGGCCACAGATGAAGATCTGCATTGACCTCTAGTCACTGAATTGTAGGAAGGATGTGATTGCATTAAACTGGTTGAAGAGGAGATTTATACACATTTTTTAGAAGTGGAGGGTTTTCTGAGAAAAGATTATATAGGTTGAGTTGTTTGCTTTGAATTGAGGGTCAATTTAATCAGATGTCTAAGGTCATAAGGGCTGAAGATTGGATAAAAAGGACTTAGTTCCTTAAACAGAGAGGTCAACATTTAGAGGGCAAAGATTAAAATAATTGGTGGGAGACCAAAAAGGAACATTTGAAGAAATGTCTTCACCAAGAGGATGGTGGGAATCTGAAACACGCTATCTGAGAGTGTGGAAAAGGCAGAATCTCTCATCACGTTGAAAAATAACAGGGATGTGCAATTCAAACCCATGGATCAGGAGCTGGAAAGTGGGATTAGATTGGAGAATGGTGGTACAGATTTAGTAGACCGAATGCTGTCTACCTGTGTTATAAGTTTGTTATTCTCTGAAATGTACTCATAGAAGATTGCCTTATCTAGAAATGACTTTGAGGATTTCAAAGTAACAAAAAAATCCAAATTTGGCTTGTTTTTTTCTGTTACCAAATATATAATATGATGCTATAGTTGACGTTATGAAAACATCATAATTTTATTTCTGCATCATGTAATTGTGATGTGGGAGACTCCAAGCTTTTCTCAACATTTCTTATGTGTAGAGCAGTAGTCATTGATTGCCCTTGAAGATTTACAGTGTAGTTAAAAAGTATCCAAATGATTCAAAGAATTGTACAGAACTGGTAGAACAGGCTGCCGTACAAATAAATTATCCACCCAAATCCTTGGAGAACTATTAACTCTTTGAAAAACTTACACAGTTTATTAAACAATAAGACATCTATTTTAATAGATGAGTGGCTAGAGGGTCAGTGTGAAATTCAGCCACTAGCCCAGACAATTTGGTCTAATGTAGGATAGATTTTCTTCAGTATCAGGGTGGGCACCCATTCTGTACAAACCACTCCCAAAACTAGAGGGCATAGGTTTAAGATGAGAGGGGAAATATTTAAAAGGGACAGAAGGGCTAAGTTATTCACGCAGAGGATTGTATGTGTATGGAATAAGCTGCCAAAGTGGTAGAGGCTGGTACAATTCCAACAGTTAAAAGGAATCTGAATGGGAAAGATTTAGAAGGATATGGGTCAAATGGGTGTAGGTCGGATTGGGATGTCTGTTCAGCGCAGATAAGTTGGAGTAAAGAGTCTGTGGGTCTGTTTCTGTGCTGTATGACTCTATTACACTATAAATAGGCATGGTATGTTACTTTTCAGATGGGGAGAGTTGCATTGTGGTGGTTGTCGTGGGGAATGGGGGTCAGTGGGGTTGGAAGCAAGGGCAGGGAGGTGGAATTCAGCAGACACCTCATTCCACTCCAACTGTATCCCAAACACCCTCCTTGGTACACAGGCTGCTCTGCTTTACCAGTCGGGAAGGCTGTCCCTTCTCTCGCCTGCTGGGAACAGAATTAACCATGTTGGTGACATGAAAAAGTTATCACTCGACCATTCATGATCTCTAATTGGGGGTAGGTCAGGATGTTGACAATGAGCTTGTCCATCAGAACTCAATTTCTGAGGTGGTAGGAAGGGGGCCGTTATCTTCCCCAGTGCTCAATTCTTTGCCCTTCTCACCATCTTCCCCACCACTTCTCAGGAGGGTCATTTCGTCCTTTTTTTACAATTTCACAGATGAAATGTGCAGATGCAGCACCTGCCATTTACTTTCTCCCTTCTCACTATCCAAAGCCGCAGCACACATTTCAGATGAAGCAGCGATTCACTTGGACTTCTCTCAATCAAGTCTATTGTATTCGCTGCTCACACTGTGGTCTGCTCTACATTGGGAGAGGAAATGCAGACTGGGTGACTGCTTTGCAGAACACTTACATTCTGACTGTAACAATGACCCTGAGCTTCCTGTTGCTCACCACTTCAACACATCACCCTGTTCCCTGGCCAACATCTGTCTTTGGCTTGCTGCAGTGCTCCTGTGAAGCTCAGTGCAAGCTGGAAGAATTGAGCCTCATTTTTCACTTGGGGACTTAATTTTGAGAAATAGAATTTTAGGGACTGAGCACCTTTTCCCATGTCCTTACCCCAAACCCCACAACTAGGCCTTGTCATCACATGGGCTGCTCCAACAACCAATACACTGCCAGCACTAATGGTTTCCATTCGTAGCTATTGATTCTCCAAGGCTGATCATTACCCAGTCCTCTGTTTGCCCAAGTGTTTTCCTCCATCTCCACTTATTATTTACTCCCCCCCTACCCCCATGTCATCTTCAACATTTATACCAACATTTTCTTAGCTACAATAAGTTCTGAAGAGGGTTCACTGGACCCAAAATGTTAACTTTGCTTTTTGTCCACAGAGAAAGTGAGGACTGCAGATCAGAGCTGAAAATGTATTGCTGGAAAAGCGCAGCAGGTCAGGCAGCATCCAAGGAGCAGGAGAATCGACATTTCGGGCATGAGCCCTTCTTCAGGAATCCTGAATCCTGAAGAAGGACTCAGGCTCAAAACACGATTCTCCTGCTCCTTGGATGCTGCCTGACCTGCTGCGCTTTTCCAGCAACACATTTTCTGCTTCTGTCCACAGATGCTGCCAGACCTGCTGGGTTTTTCGAGCAATTTTAGTTCTGGTTTTTAATGTCTTACCTGATCCAATGGGAAAATTGCTGATTTTAAAGTGCAAACAGAAACTTACATAAGTAAGAAGGTATCTCCTCAAAGTAAGATGCATTCATTTCCTCATGATTTTACAATAAATGACTAGGAAAGGGTATTGCACAGGAATCAGTTCTAGGTGAATCCTCAGGTTTTCTGAGTCCTCCCAGCAGGTGTGGATGGAAGAAGTGAGAAGATGATAGACAATCTCTTTTCAGCCAAGAGAAAAGGGGATCCTGAAAGAGAGAGGTTACTTAGATTGGCAGCTCTCAGACTAGTACTCCCAGGACTTGAACTCAGTCCAGGAAGCACTTCAAATACCTCTCAAAAGTACCAAAGTTAACAATAGCTCTTAGTTTCCCACCTCTATCAAAAACTTATGGCAAATATTTTTTCCCTCTTCCCCCACCAATTTTAACAAACTCCTTCTTGGCATTACATCCTTCACTACACAGCACATGCCCAACCACATGTGAGAAATAAGATGCATTTCTTGCCTCTTGGTTATAATGTTATGGTGTTTATGTTAAGCAAGACTTTTGCCCAAATTTAACATTGCCTCTCCAGTACTGATGATTTGCGCAGTGTTGGAGGTGTTGACTTTCAGATGAGACATTTATTTGTGTTCCTTTCAAGTGGATATGAGGTATACCTTGAATTTTGAAAAAGTGCAAGGGGATTGCTCACATTGCCCTGGCCAATATTTCTACTGATTAAAATCACAGTGGCCATTCTAGGAAAGGAGACCTAATTTTCGTGGAGCTGTCACCCACCTGTATCCAGCTCGGCATAATTATGGGAAACAGGCAACATAAAGAAGCAAAGCCCTGTTACACAAATAACAACAGAGGTCTCTGGCTTTGAACCCTCTCAAAGATCAACAAACTGAACATACAAATGAAGGTTATAGGTACCTGCTCCACATGTGAAAGATGAGGGACAGCCCAAAGTATGTTTGAGACCAAGAGTTCTACACTACAGAACTCATCACATCAGCTTGCCCACTAAAAACAATTGGACAATTTCTCGATATCTTACGAAACCAGTGAATAGATTGCCAAATTAGATATCTCATTATAAACTTATCTTGTCACACAAACATACAGAAGCAGTATCTCTTTACCAACATCACTGATGAAATAGATTGACTTATCTTGTTTGTATGAATTTGCTTTTCTGCAAACTGATTATCATATTTCCCATATTACAAGAATGATCAAACCTCAAAGGTGCCAAATTGACACTAAAGTGTTTTGGGACATCCTGAGGTCATCAGAGGTGTCATCAATTCAAATCTTCCTCCTTTTTTAAAATTCTCATTCTCAGTACAAATACATGGACCCTGACCTATTCCTTCCTGCTTTCACAAAAAGCTATTAGCATCATTTTTTTCAAATCCATTTCCAAAACATCACTGGGGCAAACCCATTTCAGCTAGAAGACATTCTTGGAAGAAGAGGCATTATAAATTGACCACTTATTAATCGATAAAATTTACTACAATATCATATTTGGAATTAAAATCAACATCATTATTTGTAGCTTCAATTTATCATTTTTCTCCAAAGATGCTGCCAGATCTGCTGAGTTTCTCCAGCAATTTCTGTTTTTGTTGTTTCAGTATTTCTGTGCATTGCAATTTTTTGTCATGAGTTGAGAACTACGAAACTTAGCTACGCTTTGTAGGAGTGAAGTTAGGAAAAAGGATTGCATACAAAGTTTGGGAGAACTTCAGAATTGTCTTTGGCAAATGCCAATTGATGCTTGTGATTGTGGATTTAATCAAAACTATTTAGGCAAGAGTTCTCAAACGATGTGTTTTGACCTCAACTGGTGTTGCAGAGACATAATGTAATGTCATTAGCTCTCCTTCCATAACCTCCGCTCCCTCCACCCACCCACAATCCCACTCCAGGAGTACATCAACTGTGAAGCATAGGTAACATCCAGCCCTGCTATTGTCTTCCTTTGTTAATCTGTCCCTCTATCTGAGACAATGAGGAGAATGCTGTCTGGTGCCAACAATATGAACAAGTTGTCTCATGAGTCATTTATTTGTTTTCATTCCCAACATCATTCTTCTCACTCTGAATCTTTTATCTAGTTCCAACCTTGGCCCTGAGGCCTTTTATCCTCGGATTTTTTTTCTCTTCTATGTTACCTATAGACCCATACCAACACATTGGCTCAGGATGAAGCTGCTGTTCCTTCTGTCAGTCAGTCCTCTGCCACTTCAGAAACACTTTAGTTTTGTCACAAATCCCAGCTCCAGGTTAGGAGGAGCACTATAGCATAGTCAGGTAGATTTTTTTACTTTGTGAATTAAATCCATTTTATTTTAAACACCATTATGTACAGCAGAATCCACAATGAAACTGAGGTATTCAAAACCATGAGAGTGTGGACAAAGTTTGTTTTTCATTCCTTCATAGGTTATGGGTGCCAGTGGCTATGTCAACACTTATTGCCCATCCCTAACCACCTTTGAGAAGGCAGTGGTGAATGCAGTTCTTGAAACGCAGCAGCGCTTTTGGTGTAGATATGCCCACAATGCTACTAAGGAAGGTGTACCAGGATTCAGCAACAGTGATGGGAGAGAATTATATTTCCAAGTCAGGATGGTGTATGGGTTTGGAGATGAACTTGTGAGTGCTGGTGTGCTTCTGTATCTGAGCTCCAAAGCTTCCATGTGTGAGAGGTTGTGGGGTCAGAAGATGTTTTATACGCAGCCTTGATGGGTTGTTCCAGTGCACCATGTAATTGGTACAAAAACAAAAAATGCTCGAGAGACTCAGCAGATCTGGCAGCATCCATGGTTACAAAACAGAGTCAGCACTTTGGATCCAGTGACCCTTCTTCAGAACTGTTCTAACTTATAGATGATGAACATGCTTTAAGAACTTTGGCCTACTCTAGTAGCCATAGAATTTTTACAAACCCACCGACTCCCACAGCTACCTGGATTACACCTCTTCCCACCCTACCTCTTGCAAAAATGCCATCCCATATTCCCAATTTCTCCACCTCCTCCGGATCTGCTCCTAGGAGGACCAGTTCCACCACAGAACACACCAGATGGCCTCCTTCTTTAGAGACCGCAATTTCCCTTCCCATGTTCGTTAAAGATGCCGTCCAACGCATCTCGTCCACATCCCACATGTCCGCCCTCAGATCCCACCCTCCAACCGTAACAAGGACAGAACGCCCCTGGTGCTCACCTTCCACCCTACCAGCCTTCGCATAAACCAAATCATCTGCCGACATTTCCGCCACCTCCAAACAGACCCCACCACCAGGGATATATTTCCCTCCCCACCCCTTTCCGCCTTCCGCAAAGACCGTTCCCTCCGTGACTACCTGGTCAGGTCCACGCCCCCCTACAACCCACCCTCCCATCCTGGCACTTTCCTCTGCCACCGCAGGAACTGTAAAACCTGCGCCCACACCTCCTCCCTCACCTCGATCTAAGGCCCTAAAGGAGCCTTCCACATCCATCAAAGTTTTACTTGCACATCCACTAATATCATTTATTGTATCCGTTGCTACCGATGTGGTCTCCTCTACATTGGGGAAATTGGACACCTCCTAGCAGAACGCTTTAGGGAACATCTCCGGGACACCCGCACCAATCAACCACACCACCCCGTGGCCCAACATTTCAACTCCCCCTCCCACTCTGCCGAGGACATGGAGGTCCTGGGCCTCCTTCACCGCCGCTCCCTCACCACCAGACGCCTGGAGGAAGAACGCCTCATCTTCCGCTTTGGGACACTTCAACCCCAGGGCATCAATGTGGACTTCAACGGTTTCCTCATTTCCCCTTCCCCCACCTCACCCTAGTTCTAAACTGTCCCCATGACTTGTCCGGACTTGTCCTACCTGCCTATCTCCTTTTCCACCTATCCACTCCACCCTCTCCTCCTTGACCTATCACCTTCATCCCCTCTCCCACTCACCCATTGTACTCCATGCTCCTTGGATGCTGCCTGAACTGTTGTGCTCTTCCAGCACCACTAATCCAGAATCTGGTTTCCAGCATCTGCAGTCATTGTTTTTACCTCATAGAATTTAAGTGGCTAGTACAGTTCAGTTCCTGGTCAATGGTAAGCCTCCAGATGTTGAAGATGGAGATTATGTAATGGTAAAGCCATTAATTATTAAGGGAAGATGATTGGAGTCACTCCTGTTGGAAACAGTCATTGCCTGGTATTTATGTATTACAAATGCTATTTTCCACTGCTCAGTCCAAAACTGAATGCCATCCAGGTCTTGCTGCATTTGGACATAGACTGCTTTAAAGAGCAAGATGGCGCCAGAAATGGTCGACTCCTTGTGAACTTCTGCATATGTGGACCTAAGTTTCCTATTTCCTACAATCGTTCTACACTCTTTAAGGAGTTATAAGTTGTGCTGACCATTGTGTAATCATCAACAAACATACCCATTTTTGACTCTAGGTTAAGGTTTAGACTTCTTGTCACATGTAGTCAAATGATAGAGTGAAAAGCTTACCAAGTCACCACTTATGGTGCCATCTTAGGTACACAGGTACCTAGGTATAGAATCTTAGGAACAAAGAAAAAAAAAATGGTTAAAAAGTTAAACATTACAGTCCTTCTTGCTAATAAGTAGAAAAAGAAAGAATCAATTAAAAGTTCAACACTACAGTCCTAAAGTGCCTGGTCATACTGGACTTGCAATCCTCACAAGGGCTCAACCTTCCCCAATCTGGGCTCGAACTCGTTGCTGCCTCATCTTGCTCTCGCTGCCAGTTGCCTCAGACTGCCTTCTCCCACTCTCACCACTGGCTGCCCCCCTGCTGCCTGTTACTACTCCTCCTCTCATCACCGGCTGTGCCAGGCTGTTTGCTCCCGCTGTCATTGCTGGCTGTCCCAGGCTGCATTTTCCTGCTTTATGATGGAGAAAAGATCATTGACAAAGCAATTGAAGATGTTTGGGCCCATGGAACACCTTGTAACGTCCTTTGACTTAGCTGATTAGTTTCCAACAACCGCAACTACCTACCTTCATGCCCAGAATGACTTTAATCAGTGGACAATTTTCACCAGATTTCCTTCGACTTCGGCTTCTTAATGCCATATCCAACCAAATGCTAAAGGGCAGTCATCTTCATTTCCCCTCTTGAGTTCAGCTCTTTCTGTTTTTTGGACCAATTCTGTAATGATGTCAGGAATTGAGTGGGCCTGGCCAAACTGAAATTGAACATCAGTGAGAAAGTTAAAATTAAGTAAGTACCATTTGTTAGCACTACCAATGACACCTTCGATCATTGCTGATGATTGACTGTCGACTAATGGTGTGACAATTGGCTGGGTTGGATTTGTTCTACTTCTTGTGGATATTTGTGGGCAATTTTCCACATGACTGGATAAATGTCAGTTTTGTAACTATACTGGTGCCGCTTGGCTAGGGGCACAGTATGTTCTAGAACACAAGTCTTCAGTATTATTGCTGAAATTTTGCAGGGATCCTTATAGCATTCAGTGTTTTTATCCATTTCTTGATAATGTGATGGGTGAATCAAATTGGCTGAAGACTGGCATCGGTGATGCTGGTGATCCCAGGAAGATGCTGAGATAGGTTCACATTTCTGGCTGACAATTGATGCAAATGTTTTAATTTTGTCATTTGTACTAATGTGCTGGGTTCCAACCAGCATTGAGGATGGGGTTATTTATCAAGCCACTTCCTTCGGTGAGTTGTTCAATTGCCCATTACTATTCATGACTGGATGTGGAAGGACTGCAGAAGTTAGATCTGATCCGTTCATGGTGGGATTTCTTAGCTCTGTCTATCACATGATGCTTATTTGCAAGTGGTTCGATGTTGTAGCTTCACTATGTTGATATCTCATATTTAGCTTTATCTATTGCTGCTCAGGCTGTCCTCCTGCATTCTTCATTGAAATTAGATAGGGAGAAACTATCCCCATTGGTGGAAGTTTTGGAACCAGAAGGCACCAATACGAAGAAGTGTTAGGTAAAAACAGCAATAGTGACATGAAAAATTTGTTTTTCAGGCAGCAAGTTATTAGGTTCTGGAATGCGCTGCATGGAAGTTTGGTGGAATAAGGTTAATTTGAGGCATTCACAAGGCAAAGAAAAATGTACAGGAGTATTTGGAGAGGGCAAGTGGGTGACACCAGGTGAATTTCTCCTTCAGATAGCCAGCACAGATATGACAAGTTGAATGTGATGTGACCATTCTATGATTGTAAATCTATAACAAATTTAAAGTCAGTAACTATATATTGGATGTTATTATGCTACATTTACGCTGTTTCACTTTTGTTTCTGTCTGGGAGTCATGTTTATTTTCAATTGTTAAAATGGGGTCACATTGGAAAGCACTTGCTCTGTATTAAGTGATATGGGGCAAAGCCAGGTCAGAGATCAAACAGGTGGCATGGTGGTACAGTGGTTAGCACTGCTGCCTCATAGTGCCTGGGACCTGAATTGAATTCCAGCCAATTCCTGTCTTTGTGAAAATTTGCATGTTCTTCCACGTCTGCATAGGTTTCCAATGAGTGCTCTGGTTTCCTCCGTCAGTCTAAACATATGCAGCTTAGGTGGATTGGCTGTGCTAAGTTGTCTTGTTGTGTCCATGAATAGATAGGTGAATTAGCCATGGTAAATATAGAGCTATGAAGATAGAATTGGGGTGTAGGTCTGGGCGGGATGCACATTGGAGGGTTGGTGCAGACTCGATGGGCTGAATGGCCTCTTTCTGCACTGTAACGATGCTATGAATCATGACCTCAATTAAATGGTGGGTGGCACAGGCATAAAATTAAATGGCCTATTCTTCTTCCTATATTCTTAGTCCATGTGAATAGAATTCGATTGATATGAAGTTTGTATAATTGGGTTAATCCCAATGTTAGATGTTCTCAGTTTCGAATCTAAGTTCAACTTGTATTTGCAGCAGTATGCTTGTGAACGGGAAACTTTCAGTTGGCTGTAAAATTTAAATGAGTACTTTCGATTGAGAAATGAGGAAGGTTAGCAGAAAATCCATTCTACCATCAGACTTGGATATAGAAAACTGCTGTAGAATTACTTTTGCAGTTTTTGTTGCGGTGCAGACACTGTTCGTGGAACTTCAGTCACAATTAAATAAGTAAGTAATTAGAACAAAGGAGCACGAAATCCTTTTCCATTTCAGACCTCTTTTTGCACTTCCTGTAGCATCAGTTTTAGTCTAACAATAACACCCAGTAGTTCATGAATGAGAAGTCTCCATTGTACCTCTTATAGAGTCATTGAACCATATAGCATGGAAACAGACCTTTGGTTCAACCATTTCATGCCAATCATAATCCCAAACTAAACTAGTCCCACCTGCCTGCACTTGGCCCATATGCTCCAAACATTTCTTATTCATGTACTTATCCATGTGTCTTTTAAATGTTATAAACCCCAGTGTATACATCCACCACTTCCACACACGAACCACTCTCTGTGAAAAACGTTGCCCGTCATGTCTTTTTAAAATTTTTCTCCTCTCACCTTAAAAATATGCCCCCTAATCTTGAAATCCCTCACCCTAGGAAAAGACACCTTATCTATATCCCTCATTATTTTATAAACCTCAATAAAGTCACCCCTCAACCTCCTACGGTCTAATGAAAAGTGTCCCAGCCAATCCAGCCTGTTCTTATAAAACAAACCCTCCATTCCTGACAACACCCTACTAATCTTTTCCCAACCCTCTCCAGCTTAATAATATCCGTCCTTTAGCAGGGCGACCACTCTCCCAAATAAAAATTGCTGCTTTTTGAATGAAATCAGCTGTTTAACATTTGCATACAGTTTATTGGGTATGGAATTTTCAGAAAATCAACATAACATAAAAATTCCAAATACTGAGTGTAAAGGTTGATATGAGTACACTTATGAAAATGACTCACACCACAATGTTTACTTGAACTTTTGTATAGGAAAGTCTATTGAATCAGATCCCTGTATGGCTGTTCTAGTGATACAATAGATATTAAGGATTCCATGGCACTGTTTGAAGAATAACAGAAGTTTTCCTGTCCAACATATCTCCCTCAATTAATAAAACTAAAAATAGATTAACTAGTCATTTATTTCATTGCTTTATATGGAATACCGCTGTCTGCGAAATGGTTTCAGTGATTTTCTACATAACAATAGTTATAGCATTTCAAATGTGATTCATTTTAGCTGAAGTGCTTTGAGACATTTCTGGGACAGCAATAAGGCACTATATAAATGCAACTCTTAAGATTTGAGAGACTAATGTAGTTTAGTTTTGCCTTTCAATACAATTTGTTGTCAAGTAATTGTAAGAATGTGTTCTGTTATTATACTCACAAAAACATTTTGGTAGCAATGAGATCTAAATCTTTGTTCTAATGTCTATTGTCTGTAGATTTCCTCCTTTAAAATACTACATTGAAGGTAGTTAAACATTGAATCATGAACTTGACAACTTTAGAATTGACATGGTCACTGTAGTAGTCTGAGGAAAAATTATATAATTAAAAAATGAAACATGCACTTTTATTATCATGGTTTCCATCTTTATATTTAGGTTTTCTGAAGAAATAGGAGACAAGTTTTAATTTCCTTATGGCTGACATAATAGATAATTGCATCAGTAAAGATTCAGGTAGTTTTAATTAGCAAGCTATGACCAATAAACCCCTTTTTATATGTAGTGAGATTTTTTTAAAAAGAAGGAAAAACTATATTTTATAAAATACTGTTCACAATCTTAAGATGTTTCAAAGTGCTTTCCTATTACTAAGTTCCAGTTGATTTTCATTATGGTGAACCTCCTTGAGGGTTGTGTTTCAGACTAGAGGCCTGTGACCAGTGGAGTGCCACAAGGATCGGTGCTGGGTCCACTATTTTTTGTCATTTTATATAAATGATTTGGATGTGAGCATAAGAGGTATAGTTAGTAAGTTTGCAGATGACACCAAAATTGGAGGTGTACTGGACAGCGAAGAAGGTTATCTCAGATTCCAACAGGATCTTGATCAGATGGGCCAATGGGCTGAGAAGTGGCAGATGGAGTTTAAGTTAGATAAATGCGAGGTGCTGCATTTCAAGGACTTATACACTTAATGGTAAGGTGTTTTGCTGAATAAAGAGACCTTGGAGTGGAGGTTCATAGCTCCTTGAAAGTGGAGTCGTAGGTAGATAGGATAGTGAAGAAGGCGTTTGGTATGCTTTCTTTTAATTCGTCAGAGTATTGAGTACAGGAGTTGGGAGGTCATGTTGCGGCTGTACAGGACATTGGTTAGGCCACTGTTGGAATATTGTGCGCAATTCTGGTCTCCTTCCTATCGGAAAGATGTTGTGAATCTTGAAAGGGTTCAGAAAAGATTTACAAGGATGTTGCCAGGGTTGAAGGATTTGAGCTATAGGGAGAGGCTGAACAGGCTGGGGCTGTTTTCCCTGGAGTGTTGGAGGCTGAGGGGTGACCTTATAGAGGTATACAAATTTATGAGGGGCATGGATAGGGTAAATAGACAAAGTCTTTTCCCTGGGATGGGGGAGTCCAGAACTAGAGTGCATAGGTTTAGGATGAGAGGGGAAAGATATAAAAGAGACCTAAGGGGCAACTTTTTCACACAGCGGGTTGTACATGTATGGAATGAGCTGCCAGAGGAAGTGGTGGAGGCTGGTACAATTGCAACATTTAAGAGGCATTTGGATGGGTATATGAATAGAAAGGGTTTGGAGGGATATGGGCCAGGTGCTGGCAGGTGGGACTAGATTGGGTTGGGATATTTGGTCGGCATGGACAAGTTGGACCGAAGGGTCTGTTTCCATGCTGTACATCTCTATGACTATGACTCTAAATCACAATTTTAATCTAACAACATTCCTTTCCTATTAAATTCTACACAGAATGGGTGGGGTGCCATCATATTATTCGTCTATTTATCCTTTCCATGCCCCTCTTGATTTTGTAAACCTCTATAAGGTCACCCCTCAGCCTCCAACACTCCAGGGAAAACAGCCCCAGCCTGTTCAGCCTCTACCTATAGCTCAAATCCTTCAACCCTGGCAACATCCTTGTAAATCTTTTCTGAACCCTTTCAAGTTTCACAACATCTTTCCTATAGGAAGGAGACCAGAATTGCGCACAATATTCCAACAGTGGCTTAACCAATGTCCTGTACAGCCGCAACATGACCTCCCAACTTCTGTACTCAATACTCTGACCAGTAAAAGAAAGCATACTAAACGCCTTCTTCACTATCCTATCTACCTGCGACTCCACTTTCAAGGAGCTATGAACCTCCACTCCAAGGTCTCTTTGTTCAGCAACACTCCCTAGGACCTTACCATTGGTGTTTAAGTCCTGCTAAGATTTGCTTTCCCAAAATGCAGCACCTTGCATTTATCTGAATTAAACTCCATCTGCCAATTCTCAGCCCATTGGCCCATCTAGTCAAGATCCTGTTGTAATCCTCTTTGCTGTCCACTACACCTCCAATTTTGGTGTCATCTGTAAACTTACTAACTGTACCTCTGATGCTCGCATCCAAATCATTTATGTGAATGATAAAAAGTAGTGGGCCCAGCACTGATCCTTGTGGCACTCCACTGGTCACAGGCCTCTCGTCTGAAAAACAACCCTCCACCACCACCATCTTCTACCTTTGATCCAGTTCTGTATCCAAATGGCTAGTTCTCCCTGTATTCCGTGAAATCTAACCTTGTTAACCAGTCTATCATGGGAACCTTGTTAAACGCATTACTGAAGTCTATATAGATCACATCTACTGTTCTGACCTCATCAATCCTCTTTATAACTTCAAAAAACTCAATCAAGGTTGTGGGACTTGATTTCCCACGCACAAAGCCATGTTGACTATCCCTCATCAGTCCTTGCCTTTCCAAGTACATGTACATCCTGACCCTCAGGATTACCTTCAACAACTTGCCCACCACCGACGTCAGGATCACTGGTCTATAGTTCCCTGGCTTGTCCTTACCACCTTTCTTAAACAGTGGCACCATGTTAGCCAATCTCCAGTCTTCCGGCACCTCACCTGTGAGTATCGAAAAGATGTGGGCATAGGATGAGCATTTTGAGCGTGGCTCAGGTATGAGCCTTAAAAGTGCAGACAGTTTCAAAGAATTATTATTTTCAACATAAAAGACATAGTAGAAATCTTTTATAACTGTATAAATAGAGGTCAAATGAAGTATTGAGCCAATTATGGACCATAACTCAGATTCTCTTCTGAAGACAGAATGGTTGATGTACTAAATTAGTATGCTGCATTTATCTTCACTAAAGATGTGCCTTTAACCTGTATCAAAGTGTGTGAAGTAAGTGAAAAATAGATAAAGAAAAAGTTGGCTGTGCAGAAAGTAGAAAATCCACCTATGTCGAAGGTTACTGAGGAAATTACGGTAGGAATTGCAAAATCTCTGGTCACCATATTCTAACCTTTAGCTACAGGAATTATGGCTTTATTTGGTGACATGTATAATATTAGAGCAACAATGTTACGCTGGAACTGTATAAAACATTGGTTTGGCCACAACTAGGTACTTTGGGCAGTTGTAATTATCACACGATACGAAAGATGTGATTGCACTGAGATTTCAGAGGAGATTTACAAAGGTTTTGGCTGGATTGTAGAATTTTAATGCTGAGGAAATATTGGATTGACTAGATTGCTTATTTGGAATGGAAAAGGTTGAAGGGTGACAAATTGTTGTGCATAGGTTAATGATGGGTCTTTAAAATAGATGAGAATGCTTGATTTTCCTTGCTTCAGGACATAAGGTAGAAAGTTTAGAGATGAGGCATTTTGTTTCAACCAGAGGGTGGTGGGATTTGGTACTCATTGTCAATGGTGGTAAAGGCAGGTACCATCATGCAAATACTTGGATATGCTCTTGAACTGGGGTAACTAACAAAGGTATGGACCAAGAACTGGATTGTGGAATTGGGTTGGATGGATACTTCCTGGCTGATGTGGACAGGTTTGATTAATTGACCACCTTTTATGCTGTTAACGCCAATGATTCTGTGAGCTAAGGTTTACACCTACAGCTAGGGTTTGCAGAATAAGGTCAAGAGGATATCCCAGATGGGCTGTATGATCATGCAACTACTTTCTGTCTCAAATCATGAATACTGCTGCTATATGCACAAAATCTTTAGAATTTTGTATTCCATGTTTTTCTGTATGTTAACTTGGGAGCATACATTTCATATTGTTTTCTGTGTATTTTAAGATAACTACTGATAGTTTGGAAATTAGGACAAACAGTACTTGATAGTGTGTTAGTGTTTGTAAAATTTCCTTGACATCAAAACAACTGATGTTGCGAGGAACTATCAGAAGCTATTTCATAATGAATAACATCACAACTGTGTGTAATATTGGTCTACCACCAAATAACGTGTACTTTAAGGATTGGTCATTGGAAAGGGAAAAGGGACCCTATGTTGGGATGCCATCTGCAGCCTGTTGTGAATTTTCTAAATTAACCTGTTCAGAGATGTTCTTATGCACCTCTGTAACAAGTGGGCACTTGAACCAATGCGTCTTGGCTCGGGGCAGGGAGACTACCACTGCACCACAAGAGCTCCTGCAGTCAATTGTGCATAAAGTTCTCTATCACTGTTACCTGCTGAAATGATCTATCTCAGCAGAGGATGGCTATTGCATATTAAACCTTCTTGTTTTATAAGTTTCAGATATGTGTTAATTATGTTTGCTTAGTTTCTGAGAATTCTGAACATTTTGGAAAAGAAATATTGAAAAGTGCTTGCTTAAAGTTGTGGTTCTGTTCGCTGAGCTGGGAATTACTGGTGCAGACGTTTTGTCCCCTGTCTAGGTGACATCCTCAGTGCTTGGGAGCCTCCTGTGAAGCACTTCTGTGATCTTTCCTCCGGCATTTGTAGTGGTTTGAATCTGCCGCTTCCGGTTGTCAGTTCCAGCTGTCCGCTGCAGTGGTCGGTATATAGGGTCCAGGTCAATGTGCTTATTGATTGAATCTGTCGATGAGCGCCAAGCCTCTAGGAATTCCCTGGCTGTTCTCTGTTTGGCTTGTCCTATAATAGTAGTGTTGGCCCAGTCGAACTCATGTTGCTTGTCTTCTGCGTGTGTGGATACTAAGGATAGCTGGTCGTGTCGTTTCGTGGCTAGTTGATGTTCATGGATGTGGATCGTTAGCTGTCTTCCTGTTTGTCCTATGTAGTGTTTTGTGCAGTCCTTGCATGGGATTTTGTACACTACATTGGTTTTGCTCATGAGTGTAGTGTATAAAATCCCATGCAAGGACTGCACAAAACACTACATAGGACAAACAGGAAGACAGCTAACGATCCGCATCCATGAACATCAACTAGCCACGAAACGACACGACCAGCTATCCTTAGTAGCCACACACGCAGAGGACAAGCAACATGAGTTCGACTGGGCCAACACTACTATTATAGGACAAGCCAAACAGAGAACAGCCAGGGAATTCCTAGAGGCTTGGCACTCATCCACTGATTCAATCAATAAGCACATTGACTTGGACCCTATATACCGACCACTGCAGTGGACAGCTGGAACTGATAACCGGAAGCGGCAGATTCAAAACACTACAAATGCTGGAGGAAAGATCACAGAAGCGCTTCACAGGAGGCTCCCAAGCACTGAGGATGTCACCCAGACAGGAGACGAAACGTCTGCACCAGAAATTCCCAGCTCAGCGAACAGGACCACAACAACGAGAAACCGAGCTACAAATCTTCGCACAAACTTTGAGTGCTTGCTTAAAGAAATATCAATCAAAGTAAACATTTTTTCCTCTGTTACCATATTACAGTAGCAAAGTAAAAGTTTGAATTGTTTTTTGGGTTGAAACGTAATTTATACAGTTATTACAATTTTAAGTTATTAAAACTATTTTAGTGGAAGTTAACCCAAAATATCAAAAATAAAATATGTCATGGCTGTCTATTTTATATGACAATATTTCTAGATAATTATGACACAGAACTTAACTCACTTATGTCCGTCAACCAAAACTAACAAAATCAATTGGGGCTAAGGAGTGGCAGATGGAGTTTAATTTGGATAAATGCGAGGTATTGCATTTTAGAAAAATAAACAAGAGGCAGGACTTATATAATTAAAAATAGGGATTTGGGTAATGTTGTAGAACAGAAGGACTTAGGGATTCAGCAACATAATTCTTGAAGTTTGCATCACATGTAGACAGAGTGTTTAAGAAAGTGTTTAGCACATTTGCCTTCATTGATCCAACCTTTGAGTATAGGCGTTGGGATGTCATATTGAGGTTGTATAGAATATTGGTGAAGCCTCTTCTGCAGTTTTGTGTCCAGTAGTGTCACTCTGTAATAGTAAAGATATTATTAAGCCAGAGAGTGTTCAGAAATTTTTTTTTTAAGATTAGATTCTCTACAGTGTGGAAACAGGCCCTTTGGCCCAACAAGTCCACACCGCCCCTCCGAAGAGAAATCCATCCAAACCCATTTCCCTACCCTATATTTACCCCTGACTAACGCACCTAACACTGTGGGCAATTTAGCATGGCCAATTCACCTAACCTGTACATCTTTGGATTGTGGGAGGAAACCAGAGCACCCGGAGGAAACCCCGAAGACACAGGGAGAATGTGCAAACTTCACACAGACAGGCGGGAATTGAACCCAGGACCCTGGCGCTGTGAGGCAGCAGTGCTAACCACTGAGCCACCATGCCACCCATATTAAATACAGCAGTGCTTAACAATGAAATTCAACATGCAACACAGTAACAGGAAGAGTAGGTAGTCAAACTCACACCTCTGCAGAGGCTACAACCTGAACCCAGCAGCTTAGACCGCTCCACTATAGCCCAGATGCAGTTAATTAATTTTTAGAATTCTACAGTGTGGAAGCACCGACCCTCTGAAGAGCAACCCACCCAGACCCATTCCCCCACCCAGTATTTACTCCTGACTAATGCATGCAACCTACACATCTCAGAACACTACGGGCAATTTAGCATGGTCAATTCACCTAACATGCACATCTTTGGATTGTGGCAGGAAACCCACACAGACACAGGGAGAATGTGCAAACTCCACACAGTTACCCAAGGCTGGAATTGAACCTGGGTTCCTGGCATTGTGAGGCAGCAGTGCTAACCACTGAGTCACCATGCTACCTACCAGGATGCTACCAGGAATGAATTATAAAGAGAGGCTGGATAGGCTGGGACTCTTTCCAGGTAAAAACAATGACTGCAGATGCTGGAAAGCAAATACTGGATTAGTGGTGCTGGAAAAGCACAGCAGTTCAGTCAGCATCCAACGAGCAGCGAAATCGACGTAGTCGGGACTTTTTCCATTAGAGTGTAGGAAGTTGAGGGATGATCGTGTAGAGGTTTATAAAATTATGAAGGGTATAGATAAGGTGAATGGCAGGTGTCTTTTCCCAGAGACGGAGTATTTCAAAGCTAGGGAACATATTTTTAAGGTGACAGGAGAAAGATTTTAAAAAGACATGAGGCGCAACTGTTTTACACAGAGAATGGTTTGTGTGTGGAATGAACTTCCAATGGAAGTAGTGGATGTGGTTATAGTTACAACATTTAAAAGACATTTGGATAAGTACATGAACAAGAAATGTTTGGAGGGATATGGACCAAACGCAGACAGGCGGAATTAGTTCAGTTGGGATTATGGTTGGACTGAAGAGTCTCTTTCTGTGCTGTAGCACTCTATGACTTTATGACCTTTAAGGTCCTAAAATATCCTAAGGACTTCACAGGAGCATCACACCTAGAAGCATGGCATTCATCGACAGACTCTATCAAGAAGCACACTGACCTGGACCCAATATATCAGTCACTACAATGAACAACTGGAACCGGCATCCAAAAGCAGTAGAAACAGAACCAAATAAATTCCAGAAGACACAGAACAGCAGCACTTCACAGGAGGCTCCAAAGCACTGAAGATGTCAGTAGACAGGGGATGAAACATCTGCAAATCAATTTCTCACCTGGGTGAACATACTCACAACCAGGACAGCATTACACCATTTGGCCAATCAGTTTAATTGTGGAGGTACTAGTTTCATATCATGATCTGTTGACATAGCTTCTACTTAAGTGATGCTCATACCTTGTATGAAATCTCAGTTTTATAGCCAATGAAATTTTAAGTGTTGTTAATGTTGTAATGTAGCAAATGCAGCATTTAAGAAATAACAAGGTTTCACAAATAGCAAAATTATAATGATCAGATAAACTGCTTTTAAAAATGATGTTAATTGAGAAAGGAATGTCAGCTGAGAATGGGGAAATGTCCCCTGAGATTTCTTCACATAATAACATGGAATCTTTACTATCCACAGAGAGTTGAGATGAGGCTTTAGTTTAACATCTCAACTGGAAGGTGGCACCTCCAACAGTTGAATAGTCCCTCACTACTGTGCTGGAGACACATCTAAGTTTTGCACTCTAGTCTTTGGCATGAGACCTGAACTCAGAGAGTTCTACATCATTGAAAGTACCACCAACTGAGACTCAACTGACATTTAAGTGAATCTTATTTTATTGTAGTTACATCAGAATGATAAGTTACATCACAAAGCTGCTGGAATTGCTTCTCCTGTGCTACAAAATTATCAAAATTAATCTTTTTAGTTGAAAATGTCTTGCAATTTTATAGAATAGAACATACCCTAGGGGCTGAAGTATGGTATGAGTACATTAATTAACAAGTTTAATCACTTGACTATTATCCCAAACAACCCATCCTCCAATCCTGGCACTTTCCCCTGCCACCACAGGAACTGTAAAATCTGCGCCCACACCTCCTCCCTCACCTCTTTCCAAGGCCCTAAAGGAGCCTTCCACATCCATCAAAGTTTTAGTTGCACAACCACTAATATCATTTATTGTATCCGTTGCTCCTGATGTGGTCTCCTCTACATTGGGGAGACTGGGCACCTCCTAGCAGAGCGCTTTAGGGAACATCTCCGGGACACCCGCACCAATCAACCACACCACCCCGTGGCCCAACATTTCAACTCCCCCTCCCACTCAGCCGAGGACATGGAGGTCCTGGGCCTCCTTCACCGCTGCTCCCTCACCACCAGACGCCTCGAGGAAGAACGCCTCATCTTCCGCCTCGGAACACTTCAACCCCAAGGCATCAATGAGGACTTCAACAGTTTCCTCATTTCCCCTTCCTCCACCTCACCCTAGTTCTAAACTTCCAGCTCAGTAGCTGTCCCCATGACTTGTCCGGACTTGTTCTACCTGCCTATCTTCTTTTACACCTATCCACTCCACCTTCTCCTCCTTGACCTATCACCTTCATCCCCTCCCCCACTCACCCATTGTACTCCATGCTACTTTCTCCCCACCCCCACCCTCCTCTAGCTTATCTCTCCACGCTTCAGGCTCACTGCCTTTATTCCTGATTAAGGGCTTTTGCCCGAAACGTCGATTTCGCTGCTACTTGGATGCTGCCTGAACTGCTGTGCTCTTCCAGCACCACTAATCCAGAATCTGGTTTCCAGCATCTGCAGTCATTGTTTTTACCTCGTTGATTTTAACCCTACTGTGAATCCTCTTGCAAGGATGCCTGCCTTGAAGAAGTTTTCCTCCTCTCTCTACAAGAATCTCAGGGAGTCCCTCTCCCACTGCAACTCCCGGGTCATTTCCTCTGCCCTGAAGCCTTCAACTATGTCGTGAAACAAACTCGCTACGACAGCCACATTCGCTTCCTCAGTACCTGCTTCCGTAACCAACTCATCCCACATGGACTCTGGACCACCTTTAAACCAGCAGAGTTCGGACCCGAACAGGACAAACAGTACAGACTACAGATTCAAAAACACCAGCAACACTTCTCCTTCAAGATCCTCCGCTCCACGCTTGCAGCAATGCGCCGGCACCTAACCTCTCTCCAGTCAGTCCTGCCTCAGCTGAGGGCCACACTCTCTCAGAATTGCAAAGGACCCACTCTGTACTACATCCTCAGGAGAATTCATACTCTTAACAAACAGTATTTCAATTCCATCTCAAACATCAAAAACTGTAAGTACAACAAACTTTTATCCACCCACCTCCATAACCAGCGCTCCTCAAACATTCCAGAAGATTCCCCTAGCCTCGGAACCTATTCCACCATTAGCCATGCGGCTGATGCAGCTACCACCCCCATGCGGATTGATGATGTCACTTCCGCCCCCATCATGACCACTTCCACCCTTCACAATTCCTCATGCATCACACCTGACATCACTTCTGCCCTTCACATCATCGCTGATGCCACATGCTCAGTGACTCCCGCCACCCCTACTGCAGTGGTCACCACCACTTCCGCCCCCCACCAGCGCCACTCACCTGCATTCTGCTGACATGCCCCCCACAGACCCCACTGTCACTATCCCCACACCCCAGAACCCCGAGGGCAACATCACCCCAGCTCATGCCTCCACCCCCATTCCCCCCACCATCACACCCACTCCTGTTACAGGTTCCGCCCCCACTCCCAGCTCTACACCCACACCAGATCCCAGGTCCCAGCCCTGCCGAGTTTTCACCATCTCCCCAGACCTCCCTCTCACTGAGGACGAACGATCAGTCCTCAGCAAAGGACTCACCTTCATCCCCCTCAGTCCACGCATCAATGAATTTAATACACGCCGTGACGTCGAACAATTCTTACGTCGCCTCCGCCTCCGAGCTTACTTTCACAATCAGGACTCCCGCCCACCTTCCGAGGACCCCTTCGCCCGCCTCCAACACACTGCATCCACCTGGACACCCCGCGCTGGCCTATTACCTGCCCTCGACCTCTTCATTTCCAACTGCCGCTGGGACATCAACCGCCTCAACCTGTCTACCTCCCTCCCCCACTCCAACCTCTCACCCTCACAACGTGCAGCCCTCCAATCCCTCTGCTCCAATCCCAACCTCACCATCAAGCCAGCGGATAAAGGGGGGCACAGTGGTAGTCTGGCGCACTGACCTCTACACTGCTGAAGCCAAACGTCAACTCGAGGACACCTCTTCCTACTGCACCCTCGACCATGACCCCACCCCCCATCACCAAACCATCATCACCCAGACCATACAGAATCTCATCACCTCAGGAGACCTCCCACCACAGCTTCCAACCTCATAGTCCGGGAACCCCGCACTGCCCGGTTCTACCTCCTTCCCAAGATCCACAAGCCTGACCACCCTGGCCAACCCATTGTCTCAGCATGCTCCTGCCCCACTGAACTCATCTCTACCTACCTCGACACTGTCCTATCCCCCCTAGTCCAGGAACTCCCCACATACGAGACACCACACACGCCCTCCACCTCCTCCAAGACTTCCGTTTCCCTGGCCCCCAACGCCTCATCTTCACCATGGATATCCAATCCCTCTACACCTCCATCCGCCATGACCAGGGCCTCCAAGCCCTCCATTTTTTCCTCTCCAGACGTCCCCAACAGTACCCTTCCACCGACACTCTCATTCGTTTGGCCGAACTGGTCCTCACCCTTAACAATTTCTCCTTTGAATCTCCCACTTCCTCCAGACCAAAAGGGTAACCATGGGCACACGTATGGGCCCCAGCTATGCCTGTCTCTTTGCTGGCTACGTAGAGCAGTTGATCTTCCGTAATTACACTGGCACCACTCCCCACCTCTTCCTCCGCTACACTGATGACTGCATTGGCGCCACCTCGTGCTCCCGCGAGGAGGTTGAGCAATTCATCAACTTCACTAACACATTCCACCCTGACCTTAAATTTACCTGGACCATCTCTGACACGTGCCTCCCCTTCCTGGACCTCTCCATCTCTATTAATGACGACCGACTAGACACTGACATTTTTTACAAATCCACCGACTCCCACAGCTACCTGGATTACACCTCTTCCCACCCTATCTCTTGCAAAAATGCCATCCCGTATTCCCAATTCCTCCACCTCCGCTGGATCTGCTCCTGAGGACCAGTTCCACCACAGAACACACCAGATGGCCTCCTTATTTAGAGACCACAATTTCCCTTCCCACGTGGTTAAAGATGCCGTCCAACGCATCTCGTCTACATCCCGCACCTCCGCCCTCAGACCCCACCCCTCCAACCGTAACAAGGACGGAACGCCCTTGGTGCTCACCTTCCACCCTACCAACCTTTGCATAAACCAAATCATCCGCCGACATTTCCGCCACCTCCAAACAGACCCCACTACCAGGGACATATTTCCCTCCCCACCCCTTTCCACCTTCCGCAAAGACCGTTCCCTCCGCGACTACCTGGTCAGGTCCACGCCCCCCAACAACCCACCCTCCCATCCTGGCACTTTCCCCTGCCACCGCAGGAACTGTAAAACCTGCACCCACACATCCACCCTCACCTCTATCCAAGGCCCTAAAGGAGACTTCCACATCCATCAAAGTTTTAGTTGCACAACCACTAATATCATTTATTGTATCCGTTGCTCCCGATGCGGTCTCCTCTAAATTGGGGAGACTGGGCACCTCCTAGCAGAGCGCTTTAGGGAACATCTCCGGGACACCCGCACCAATCAACCACACCACCCCGTGGCCCAACATTTCAACTCCCCCTCCCACTCTACCGAGGACATGGAGGTCCTGGGCCTCCTTCACCGCCGCTTCCTCACCACCAGACGCCTGGAGGAAGAACGCCTCATCTTCCGCCTCAGAACACTTCAACCCCAAGGCATCAATGAGGACTTCAACAATTTCCTCATTTCTCCTTCCCCCACCTCACCCGAGTTCTAAACTTCCAGCTCAGTAGCTGTCCCCATGACTTGTCCGGACTTGTCCTACCTGCCTATCTTCTTTTACACCTATCCACTCCACCCTCTCCTCCTTGACCTATCACCTTCATCCCCTCCCCCACTCACCCATTGTACTCTATGCTACTTTCTCCCCACCCCCACCCTCCTCTAGCTTATCACTCCACGTTTCAGGCTCACTGCCTTTATTCCTGATGGAGGGCTTTTGCCCGAAATGTTGATTTCGAAGATACTTGGATGCTGCCTGAACTGCTGTGCTCTTCCAGCACCACTAATCCAGAATCTATTATCCCATATATCTCACTCGTGAAGATATTCATCATGACACAGATGGATGTATCATATTATCCTTTTATATTTCTTTGCAGAAAATTACAGTACTCAGAATGTAGGAAGTAGGATATGATGATACAGTTTGCAATAAAGTGTTTTTAATAATCTGCATTCCTTCTTATTTAAAAACAAGTCTACGTATATTACATAAAATAGCAATTATTTATAAGTATTAACTTTTTAAAATTTAAACTATGAAGGCAGTTAAGTGACTTTATGATGTCATGAGAAAGTTGCTGACGTCAAACTGGTAAATTGTGACATAATTTAAAATATTTTCACTTTGTATAAGGAAACTTGTAAATAATGTAAATATGTAAATACTCCCCATTTGTTCAATGAGACTAAATTCTTGTTAAGAACAAGCAATTCCTCTTATCAGAAAGATCTTTTCAGTTCCAATGTACAGACTGTGATGGAAAAGAGTGAGATACCTAGTTACTAACTAAACTGTATATGTGTTGTAGCTTTTAAAACATAATTCTGATGTACTCTGAAGGGTTTTTCAGTGTCATTTAGAAGCAGTACAATCTGATATATCAGTTCTGGGTTCGATCAATTACAGCGCAAGAGTGACTTCTGAGAAAAATTCCTTATACAAATAAGTCTTTACTGCCATCCTGAACTTGCTCTATGCAGAAATTGACTTCTTCTGTATGCTGTGAATAAAGAGAGTAGCTCCTCAGCGTAATACCCTGATAAATATATTGATTATGATCCCTTCACTAAGAGACTGAATATAGCCATGTTATGATGTCTTCATAACTTGCCCTTTGGTTGTATGATACCTTTGAATGGCTCATGTGGCTATATTGTATCTTGCATGCTTTGCTACAAAAGTTGCTGTGTTGGATATGGAACAGAAATAGAAAATATTTTTGATGCATTTTGAAAAGTAATTCTAAGGTACTCTGGCAGGGTGGGGCCTGACATGCACCCTTATTCTCATGTACTGTTTTACACAATTGTACGTGAACTTGGATCTTTAAATTCTCATGTCATGTTCCCAATTTAATCTTTCATTCGGATCAGGAAAGTTTAGGACTATTTCCTATCCATAGAGACGGGGTGGGGGCTAACAAATTGTGCAAGATATCTCCTCTGACTCAATAATAATTTTGACTTCCCATTGTCTCAGCTCAGAAACTACAAACAGATTGTTTATGTTTGTAACAGAATGTATGTTAGCAGTTGTAGTTTTGATAGTGTGTCTTTGAGATATTACAGAAATTTATGCTAACACTTGTCTGTATCAGCTTATTTGAGCCTCGTCTGAGTCTGTGGGTTCAGAGATTCAACTGTGAGCAAATTCCTGGATGGCATTCAGATATTCAACTGAGTGCCCCCCACCTACTACAGGATTAGTTGCGAGTTAGCTCTTCATGCTGCTTTACGTATATGTAAGAAGCAGACGAATTTTACATAACGCAATTGCTCTTTGGTTTTTTTTGGTGTCTACACTCCAAGTAATTCATAGGGCATTAAGTATAGTTCGGGATATTTGTCGAAGAAACTGGAATAATTTGCTGGATGCAAAATTGCGTTAAATTTCGGGGCGGGTCGTACGTGCATGCTCCGGTGCTGTGGGAGAGGATATGCTGTTGCAACAAGATTAAACCCAAGTGCTTGTGATTTAGGAGTGAAGCGCTGCTGCCCTCTCCCCGGCGGTGTCACGTGTCCTTTCCGGAACCCTAGAGGCGGAAATCTCCGAAAGTAGCCGATCGTCCGGCTGTGCGGACTGAGGACGAAGGTACGCCATTACTGGGCCGCTTTTTATTATCCGTCTCCATCCTCGGCATGGAGACTGCAAGCACTCACTGCTGACCGGCCCGGTGGCTGCCCTGCCCTCTGTGCTCTGGCCTGACTCTTTTATTTTTCTGATTCGCAGGACAGAAGAAGGGAGGAAGGAAAAAAAAACACTTAACACCTTGAGGAGGAGCCCAGTCCTTCCCGGGTAAGGGGTGGCCTGACGTGTTTCTGCTGACACCCAGGGCTAGGGCTGCAGGGAGCTGGGGGTGGGAGGTGAGGGAGAGCTCCCTCACTCTAACTGGGGGCGGGGGGCAAGAGCGGCCTCGGCATAATCCTCCCCATCACCTCCACCTCCCGATTCCGGGGAATATCGAGTGGCTTTCGAGCCCGCGGCCGGCGCCACCCGGTTGGGGTGGAGAGGGTGGGGGTGGTGAAGGCCGGAGCCTCTCCACCCCCCCCCCCTCCCTCCAAGCCCGGGCTGAGTCGCAGCCAAGCCCCTGCCCCAGCCCCTCTCTTTTTCTGTCTTCCCCTCCCCCGCTCTTTTGCCCCGGCTTCTGAGAAGAGAGAGAGCAGGCCTGAGCCGCCCCTCTCTTCCCTCTGCAGCCCGGGGAGAGGAGGCCCCAGCCCCCTCCCTCCAGAGTCTCATGTCACGTTGAAGTTTTTTTTCCATGGGGTTGGGAGTGAGGGACACGTTAAAAGCAAAACCTGGGTTTTAACCTGTTTGTCGGAGGCCCCAGACCATATGGAAAGCTGCGCGGCTGCCCTGGGGGTGGAATGTAACCCCCCCCCCCCCCCCGGCTCCGGGTGTCCTGGGGGGTGGTGGGGTGGGGAAAAGAGACCGGCCGGGCTTTGACTCCTAACTGTGTTGGACATACTGGTATTAATATTTCAGCCGCGCGTGTGTAGGGTGTCAGCGCATTTGTAGCCTGAGTCTGAAATGACACGTTTGTGCTGGAGGGGGAGGAGGGAAAAAGCCGGTAAAAGAGGAACCATGTGCGGCCGGTGGTTGGTCTCAGAGGCACAGCGCGAGTGAGTCACTGTCACCTCCCCACACGGTTGTGTGCTGCCGGCTCTGACTGCACAAACATCATCGCACTCTCCGCTGCTGCAAACTCTTCCTTAATCTTTTAACTATATATAGATATTCTCACAACACTGGGGAAAGATCACCATGTGACCATTTTTTCAAAAAAAAGAGGGCTCGGATTCTTTTTTTTTTGAAAACGGAAGTGCATTAAAGTTTTAACCATTTTTGGGATCTGCGTTTAATAAGTAGCAATTTTGAAGGATAGCGTAATTGGAATGTGTTGGAGCAAATTTTATTAAACTTTTCAAGCTAATAACGTTAACGACACGACTAGCATATCTTAGAAAGTGTTTGTTCAATTCTGCTTTCAGTTTACTTTAAAGATTCCTTCGAGGAAAAGGTGTTCATTTTTGGGGGAGTTGGAGGGCGGTGTTGTGGATAGATAAAGAGAGAAGACGTGAGATTAAACTTAATTTCAAAACTCACGTAGTGAGGAAACCAGTGCTTCAAGTTTATTGACTGAAATGCCTGATTACTGCTTGCGAAACATCTAAAGATCATTACTGAATATACAGTTGTACGTAAGAAATTCTGTGTTGTGAATTAATGCAAAAGTTTCACCCAGAATGATGAGGACAACAAATACTTTACTAGATATTTGAAATTGGCCTTCCTGCTCCAATGTAAATACATGTAATTTCTTGCCTGATTTTACCCTGTGTAAATATGAATTCAAGTGTGGAAAAAAAACTTAGCTATCTTAATTTACGAGTTGGCATTTAGTCAATATGATATGAGCATTGGATTGAGTGTGTACAAAGTTTGAAATGAATGTTGTGACATTTGATTTGGCATGGATGTTATTTGAAAAGATGTAAAACACTTTACATACATTAAAAATTAAATGATTTGAGAGTGTGACAAATATTGATGCATGTAGAAAGATTGCAATGTTCACTTATTTCATGTGCCATATTTCACATGGACTCAGTGCTGCTCCCTGGCAGTGGGTGTGGTTTTGGTGTTCATGACAATTTGTGCGTTTCTCTCTGCACTGCAGTAACAGACTGTAAGGCCTAATAATCGTCTGGCACTATGTACATGAGAGAACATTGTGTGTCCGGTAGAAGAAATGCCACTTGCTAACATTGATATCAGAGTATTGCTATTTTCAATTTATATTAGTTGTGTGTATTCGAAGAGATTTTGGAAGTGGCAACAGCCAATGGAATTGAATCTGAATCTGATTTGAACTGTAGTTGATGCTAGCTTTTATTATGGTCTTTGTATTTTGAAAAATAACTTGTCTATATTGATCTGTGGTCTAATTTTGTTTGGATTTGGTGGCAAATCTTCTCCATTTGAAATAATTCAAGTACATAAGTCTCCTACTCCATCCCATTTAACTTGATGCCAGATTTTAAATATGATGACTTGGATAATTCTCAATGATGCATTAGATATTTAAGCAGAAGAAATAAGGGCTGTTTAAACATTATAGTTGTTCGCAATTGCGTTAGTCTAGTTAGCAGATACCTGCCTTTTTTCTGAAAGTTGGAACAAGTTTGAAGTGAGCCACCTTGATTACAGCAGGTCAGGCAACATCTGATGAAGAGCGGTCGAGACTCAAAACGTTGGCTTTCTGTCTCTCCATGGATGCTTCATGACCCACTGATCTCCAGCATGTTTTTGTTTTCAGTTCAGATTCCAGCATCTGCAGTAATTTGCTCCTCAACAACTTGATTAGTTGGATGGCTTTACAGTATGTTTTAATTGGTCTACATGATCATCCGTAACTTGGGCAAAGTTTTCAAATGCATTGATGGATTTTTAATCTCAAATTGAAATTTAGAAATTGTAGTCTCTGCATTTGTCAGACTTAACCAATATGGCAATGGCGAAAGTGAGGACTGCAGATGCTGGAGACCAGAGTCAAGATTAGAGCGGTGCTGGAAAAACTCAGCAGGTCAAGCAACATCTGAGGAGCAGGAAAATCAACGTTTCAGGCAGAAGCCCTTCATCAGGACTTCATCAAAGGCTCCTGTTCAAAACGTCAATTTTCTTGCTCCTCGGGTGCTGCCTGACCTGTGCTTTTCCAGTACCACTCTAATCTTAACCATTTATAGTAATGAATTCTATATTGGAATGACTGGGTATAGATTGCATAAACTTTAAGAGGATATTTTGTGTAAGCAGATTCAGTAAATAAAGTTGGAAGCGAAATGTTTCTTTTGGCACTTCAGTTAAACTCCATTTTTTAGGTTGAATTGGCTTCTTAAAAACTTGAATTTTAAATTGAGTTTGCTTGCATTGAAAAAAACTAATTTTTTATTTGGGCATAACTTTAAAGTTTATCATGTTTTAATTTTGAATGCTTACTTTCTAGCTTTTATATGATTAAAAAGGCATAATTGCATCAGGCACTCGAGCAATTCATATCTAGTTTAAACTTTGATTGGATTTTCTGAGTTTCACAGTCTGTAGAGCCTATGTAAACTGTTTTCTTAAAGACTGTGTCCAATTATTCTATACCATCTGTTTTGTCCCCATGACCCTGCAATTTATCATTCTTCAATTGCATTTCCCATTTGCTTTTGGAAAGCTCCTATGCAATCTTTATCCATAGTCTTTTAAGTAGCGGTGAGCACAATATCACCTCCCAAATGAGTGCCTGTTTTTGCTGGATCTCAATGTTTAATCCTGCAAATGGCTTTCTGCTCTAGATAGGAAATTATGATTGTGACATAGGTAAGGAATCCCTCTTTTTCTTCTCCACCTGTCTGCAACAGTTCACCATGTCGTGTAGCTCCACTGTCATCCATTGTGTGTCCCCTCTTGGCTGGTTCCATTCTAATCGTCTGACCATAACCATAATGCTGCTTGCAGTGCTTTTCTTCCTACTCTTGCACTGTTAACTCTGGTGTCCCAAAGATCTATCCTGGGGATCCCTTCTATGCCTCATCTGCATGGTATCCTGTGGAGACATTATCTGAAGGTCTGATGTTGATTTTCATGTGTGCTGACAGCACTCAGCTCAACTGCAGTGCCATCTCTACCTCTTCCACTCTGCAAAATTATCAAATGCTTATTCAGTTACCCTGAAGGATTATCCTATTCAACCTCTCCCCTTGCCTGAGGTATGGTGCCTGAGGTCAAACCACCACCTGTTGCCTCCCTCTGAGAGCTGGTATGAGTATGGCAACTATATTTTTTCCTGAATGAACAGAAATTTCCACCAATTAAATATTGGGAAGACTGCAACCTTTGATTTGGACCTGACTTCAAACTGTTTCATATTCACTAACTTCCACCCTTTACTTGAGCATCTTTATAAGGCTATTTGCAACTTTTGAGTCTCTTCAAATCAACCTCTGACCGGATCAGAGACTACATTACAATTACCAATTTCCACTTTGTTTTGTTCCTAACTGCAACTTGGGTGTTTGACTGGCATTTTTTCTCTCTAATTGCCCTAGAAGAGGTCCTGGTGAGCTTTCTTCAACCGTAGCAATATTTGAGGAAAGGAATGTCCACAGAGCTGTTAGGAATGGAGTTACAGAATTTGACCTGGTAACAGTGAAGGAATGGAGATATGGTTGCAAGTCACAATGGTGTGCAATGTAGAGAAGAAATTAAGTGGTGGTGATTACAGGCATCTGTCATCCTTGTCCTTCTAGCTGCTGAAGTTGCAGATTTAGTAGGTGCTGTCAGAGGGGCCTGAGGGATTTGCTTCCATGCATTCTTTTGCTGGCACATACTACTACTTCCGTCTGTAGTATTGAGGGGATTGAATGTTCAAGGTGATAATCAAGTAGAATGCTTTGTATTGTATGGTGTTGAGCTTCTTCAATGGTGGAGCAACCCTCACTCAGGCAAGTGGAGACTATTGCATCTCTCTTCTGACTAGCGCCTTGTTACAGTTGCTTTATTCTGCATCGGCCCATTTTCTGCTGAAATATTCAACCTTGCCTCTGTTTCTTCTAGATTTGACTATTCACATACTCTTGATCTGGTCTCCCTCTATTTTTAATGTGCTTTAAATCCTGTTCATCTATCATCCTTGTACTTGCTGATATATGTTGCCTCCCATTCAAGCAGCATCTGCTTTAGATTTTTTTTCCAATCCTTCGTGGCCTCCCTCTTCCCTAACTCTGCAATTTCCTCTAGTCCCAAATCCATTTGATATATGAATTAATAACGTTCTAGCTGTTAAGCATCCACAACTTTAATCATAGTCTTTCTGTTGTCTTCTGTTGGCTAGATTCGAAGTACTGAAATTTCCTTCATGAACTTCTCCATCCATCTAATATTTCTCCTTTTAACGCATTGCCTAAAAAACATTTTTGATCATCTGTCCTAATATAGGGGTAACTTAGAATTTCTTTTAGAACTCACTGTGAAGCATGGTGTTGTGTTCTAGATCTTGTCCAGTAGAATTTTCTTATCATTTGCCAATTATTTAAAATGTGTGGGTTTGCAACTAGAGGAAATGGAGCAGGTAGGAAGTCCTTTTATAATTTTGAATACCTTTTTGTCCTAATTTATCGTTCTGGTTTCAACAGTCCCTCTAAATATCTGAATTTGTTATTTCAATTATCATCTTGGTTCGCTTTCTCCAAGAATGTGGCATCTGTCCTCAAGCATTATTCACGATTGCAAAGTATTATTGCAGGGGCATTGTAGAGAGTCATATTGGACTTGCAGAGTTAACTCTGTTTTTCTCTTCACAGGTGCTGTCAGACTAAGTTTTTACAGCACTTATCCTTTTCATTTTAGTAACTTTGAATATTTTTGAGTAAATTGTTTGGTATTTACATAAGCACTACTGCTTGTATCTAAGGTATGTGAATGTGCAAATTAAAAGATTTTGTGGCTTGCAGGAAAATGTAAAATGATCTGATTGGATATAAGTTCAAGTTTGTACAATTCCACCACATTAATTCTCAATGTTATTATTTCGCATTTTCTTTTTCTCTTAAATCTGTTCAACTGGGATGATTTTAGTTGCAAATCTTACAGCTCTGCAATTGACGAGATTTGCCAACAAGATGAGTATTTCTTTTGGGTAGACTTGACCCTGTCGATTTCTTCCAGATATAGTGCTCCATCTAGTGGCTCTGGTTGAGCCTTATTCAAAACTTTACAAATAAAACTTAGAATCCTTCTCCTTTTCTCCCCACCTCACTCATTTGTGTACCTGTTCTTTCCCTGAACAAATCATTTAATCCCCAAAGCCCTTTTAAAAACTCTCAAGACAATTATCCAATTCTTTTTTAACAACCTTGGTCTAATCTGTCTCCGTCATACTTGTAGACACTGCCAATGGTAGGAATATCGAATACAATGAAAAATGTTTCCTTCTGTTATTTCTTTTAACCTATTACTTTAATTCAGTGTCTTCTAGTTCTCTCTCCTGCTGTCAATAGAATAATTTCTTTCTCCAAGCTCCTTTTTTATAATTTTGCACACCTACCTGCTCTTAATCACCCCTATACAAGGAAAAAAAAGTTTTCATATCTAACCTATGCAACAAAAGTCGCACATTCTAGGAATCATTCTCAAATGTTTTTGGATCCTCATGCCTCTGCAACCTTCTCATGTGTTTTATTGAGTTGGCCACAGTTTTTTAAGGCTCAATCAATGCTGTAGATAGGGTTTTCAGAACTTGCTTGCTTTTGTACTCTGCGCCCTGTTTAATAAACCCAGAATTGCACAGTAGTGTTAAGTGCTGAAAGAAAATCCAAAGCATTTTATATATATATATATATACGCACACACGCACACACGCACACACGGTGGGTAGCTTAGGGAAGGTCAAAGGAGGGAATTTGTGTTGATACAGAAAGTGGATGACATCCTTTAATTTGCATTGATGTTTACAAAGGGGAAGGATGTGGTGGATGCTGAGTCTCAGGAGGGGTGTGTTGATATTCTGGGGCATGTCAGTATAAAAAAAGGCAGCATTGAGTGTTTTAAGAAGCATTAAGGCAAATAAGTCCCTAGAACCTGATGTGATTTATCCCAGAATGCTGAGGGAGGCAGGTACGAAACTGTTGGGGCCTTGTACAAAATCTTTCTAACTTCCAGTCAGAGGATGCCTGGAGAAGAGCCAATACTGTTCCTTTGTTTCTGAAGTGCAACGGGGATAATCCCTGACATTACAACCCAGTGGACCTTGCTTTAGTGGTAACAAAATTCCTTATGAAGATTGAGGTATCAGTGCACATTTGGAAAAATATGGATTTATTAGTGATAAGCAGTGTGTTTTGTGTGGAGAAGTTCATATCTTGCAAACTTAACTGAATGTTTTTAGAAAACAGCAAAAATGAGGACAGGATGGTAGGTATTGTCAATATGGACTTTAGCAAGGCCCTTTACAAGATCCCTCATGGCAGGCTGATTCCTTTTTCTTTAAAAAAAAGGAAGTCACATAGGGCCTGCGCTGAGCTGGTAAGATGGATACAGGACTGGCTTAGTCACAGAAGACAGTAGTTAATGAGTTTTGAGAAGATTTGAAGCTCAAGTTGAGGTTCTGGATGTAGAAGACGGTAGTGGTGGAAGGGTGTTATTCTGACTGGACTACTGGTGTTCTGTAGGAATCAGTGCTGGGACCCCAATATGGTTTGGAGGAGAACATAGGTGGCCTTAACAAGTTTGCAGATGGCACAAAGATGGAGCAGCTGCTGATAGTGAGAAGGATGGTCAGAGAATACAGCAGGATGTAGATAGGCTGGAGACTTGGATGGAAGAATAGCAGTTGGAGCTTCTTCTGGATAAATGAGAGATGATGTATTTTGGAAGATCTCATTCAGAAATGAAGTGTATATAATAAATGCCAGAACCCTTAATTGTATCAACATACAGAGGCGTCTAGGTCCACATTTCCCTGAAAAGGGCAACATAAGTGAATAAGGTGGTCAAGAAGGCATATAGTGTACTTGCCTTCATTGGCCAGGCCATAGAGTATTAAAAATTAACAAGTTATGTTGCAGCTGTATAGAACTTTAGTTGGGCCACATTTAGAATATTGTGTACATTTCTGGTCACCACACTCCCGGACTGGTGTGAAGGCTTTGGAGAAGGTACAGAAATGGTTTACCGGGATATTGTCTGGTAAAGGAATCAGCCTGCCATGAGGGATCTTGTAAAAGGCTTTGCTAAAGTCCATATTGATAATACCTACCATCCTGTCCTCATTTTTGCCATTTCCTTAAATAGAAGGAATACTTGATAGAAGTATACAAAATTGAGGCATGGATAGTTGGAGTCTTTCTCAGGGTAGGAGTGTCAATTACTAGGGGATGTAGGCTTAGTTAAAAGAGGGAAAGTTTAAAGGAGATGTGAGGAGCAAGACGTTTTGTTTAGGGTGGTAAGTGCCTGGAATGTGCTACCAGAGGTGGTGGTGGAGGCAGGTAAAGTAGCAGTGTTTATGAAGTACCTTGACCGATTATAATAGGTCAGGAACAGAGGGAAATGCACCCTGTAGAAGCAAAAGGTTTTTACTTTATAGAGAATAGGTGCAGGAGTAGGCCATTCTGCCCTTCAAGCCTGCACCACCATTCAATATGATCATGGCTGATCATCCTTAATCAGTATCCTGTTCCTGCCTTATTTCCATAACCCTTGATTCCACTACCTTTGAGAGCTCTATCCAACTCTTTCTTAAATGAATCTCTTAAATGAATCTTTAAATGAGTCTCTTAAGAGACTGGGCCTCCACTGCCCTCTGGGGCAGAGCATTCCACACAGCCACCACTCTCTGGGTGAAGAAGTTTCTCCTCATCTCTGTCCTAAATGGTCTACCCCGTATTTTTAAGTTGTGTCCTCTGGTTCGGCACTCATCCATCAGTGAAAACATGTTTTCTGTCTCCAGACTGTCCAATCCTTTTAATAGTCTTATACGTCTCAATCAGATCCCCTCTCAGTCTTCTAAACTCAAGGGTGTACAAGCCTAGTTGCTCCAGTCTTTCAGCGTAAGGTAGTCCTGCCATTCCAGGAATTGACCTTGTGAACCTTCGCTGCACTCCCTCAATAGCCAGAATGTCTTTCCTCAAATTTGGAGACCAGAACTGCACACAATACTCCAGGTGTGGTCTCACCAGGGCCCTGTACAGCTGCAGACGAACCTCTTTGCTTCTATACTCAATCCCTCTTGTTATGAAGGCTAGCATGCTATTAGCCTCCTTCACTACCTGCTGTACCTGCATGCTTACCTTCATTAACTGGTGTACAACAACACCCAAATCTCTTTGTACTGTCCCTTTACCTAAATTGATTCCATTTAGGTAGTAATCTGCCATCCTGTTCTTGCCACCAAAGTGGATAACCATACATTTATCCACATTAGACTGCATCTGCTGTGCATCTGACCACTCGCCTAACTTGTCCAGGTCACCCTGTAATCTCCTAACATCCTCCTAACATTTCACCCTGTCACCCAGCTTGTATCCTCGGCAAATTTGCTAATGTTATTACTAATACCATCTTCTATATCATTAACATATATTGTAAAAAGCTGTGGTCCCAGCACTGATCCCTGCGGTACCCCACTGGTCACTGCCTGCCATTCCAAAATGGAGCCGTTTATCATGACTCTTTGTTTCCTGTCAGCCAACCAACTTTCAATCTAAGTTACTACTTTGCCCCCAATACCATGGCCCTAATTTTGCTCACTAACCTCCTATGTGGGACTTTATCAAAAGCTTTCTGAAAGTCCAGGTACACTACTGACTCTGACCTATCCAGATGTGTCGTAATTTCATCCAATTTCCTGCTTTCTCTCTCCCACCTTTCTTAAAAAGTGGTACAACATTAGCCACCCTCCAGTCTGCAGGAACTGATCCCGAATCTATTGAACTCTGGAAAATAATCACCAACGCATCCACGATTTCTCAAGCCACCTCCTTCAGTACCCTGGGATGTAGACCATCAGGCCCTGGGGACTTATCAACCTTCAGACCTAACAGTCTCTCCAACACCAATTCCTGGCAAATATAAATTCCCTTCAGTTCAGGTCCTTCAGCCACTGTTACCTCTGGGAGATTAGAACGGCATCAAGTATTGGTGCAGTCTTTGTGGGCTTAAGGGCCTGATCCTGTGCTGTACTGTTCTTTGTTGTTCTTTGCTTTCTTGAGCTGTCACCCTGATGTTTGCACATGTAGGAGCAGAGAAATCAGAGGGTGCAACTCCTTTAGAAATGCACCATTATTTTAAAAGGCCTACTCTTGTTCCTCCCACCAAACTAATCACTTCTCTGCATTAAATTTAAACTGCCATTTATCTATCTGTTTCACTAGCCATTGTCCACTTGAGACTTATTGTTATCCTTCTCAGTTCCGTATTCTTCTTTACTTAAAAACTGGTGACCATCTGACTTGACATAAAACTGCACTGTCAAAGTGTTGTGCAGTAGAGTTGATGTCAGCAACTATAATTAACAAAAATTCAAGATGCCAAGCTTCAATAGAAATGGAAGTGGGCATTGTCCTTTAACTTGGCTAATTTAGTGTTTGTTTCCGTCAGGATTTACATATGTTAAACAGAATTGTTGCATTGTCCTGTGCAGACCCTCCAATATGCTGTAATGTTTTTTTTTGCATTGCTACTCCCTCCTCAAAAGTTCACTTGATGTCTGTATTATGCCCTGACTAAGATCAGCTGGTTCAGCAAACAACAGATAGAGATTTTCTGATCTGTGCCATTGAATCACGCCAGACTGTGGATTTATGCCCTGAACTTTGGTAGCCAGTGATTACCGGTCATTATACTCCATATGTTCTGGAATGCATTGATCATGTTAACCCAGGGCATTTAATTAATAATTGTTTCCAATTTCAAGTTAGAATGATGCAAACATTTTGTCCCGTATAACTTGGTGTATTTTCAGCTTGAGGAATTATGTATTCATAGAAAAAACCCTGTTTATTTATACTGGACCATGTCTAATGTCATCTTACCTCTGAAATTCTGCTATTTGATCTCTACACTGGTTAAAATAGATGCCAACGTTGGCATGAAATTTCAATTTATTAGATTTTGATGTAGTTCCTACTGTTAACAATTTCATTTAATCATAATTGGAATATGTAATTTTCTTGAAATGTTCCCAATTTTTGAAGTGTCTTAATTGATTGGCATAACTCAAATTTCTATATTATACAATCACCTGTTGTGGCAAAGTACCTGAAGTAAGTAGTCTCTAAACATGATATGGAAAATTCTGGATGCCCACACTTGTATCTTACTGAAGGGTGCTGGATCAACAATGAAGAGTCACTGGACCTGAAACGTTAATTTGGATTTCTCTTCACCTTTGTTACCAGAACTGCTCAGCTTTTCTAGCAAGTTTGTTTTTGTTTCTAATTTGCAACGTCTACCGTTCTTTCAGTTTTTATTGAGATGCAATAAAGTTGTTTACTAATTATCTGATAATGACCTCTTAATTTAGTTGGTCACAGCTTGTTGCACTTGCTTTATGTGGCAATGGCTAATTGTTTTTCATTTAATGAGGATTGCTTTCAGTCCTTTGGCATTAACTGTATGAGTTTTGTATTTCTAAAACTTCAAATTATACACCTGTACCTTCTGGAGAAAAGAATTCTCACCCCTGAAAGCTGGACTGATTTTTTTTTTAACCTAGCTTCCTCCTATCTCTAATGTAGTTTCTTCTCAAACAACTGTTGTAGAGATGCTGTATAGATACCTACTGAGCCTTTATTCACTTGAAGCTCTCAGATACGTTTAAGAAAAAAGAATCAAACCAGAAGTGCGCAATGGATAAAGTCTGACCTAATTACAATCTTGGTTCAAACATCAGCAGAAGAGCTGAAATGGTGGTGTGAGATGAGACTACTGTCCTTAGGCATCAAAGAGCCCAGCAAAACTGTAGTCAGTGGGAGTAAAGGGGGAAACTTTCTAAAGGAAGACAGTTGTGGTTGTTGGAATCTGTTCACATTTAATGGCATTACCATTACTGAATTCTTCACAGCCATCATCTTGGGGTTGCTTTTGACCAGAAATTGAACTGGACTAGGCATATATAGTGGCTATGAGAGCAGGTCAGTATGAACTCTCATCCTGACTCCCCAGAACCTGTCTGCTCTTTCCAGCACTGATGTAATGTAGAATAAATGTGTACCATCTGCAAGATGCTCTGCAGAAACTCACTTAAGCTCCTTTTTAGATTGTACCTTCCAAACCCATGATCACTCTGAAGTGGAAGGACAAGAGCAAAAGCTACCTGGTACATTAAAGTTTCCTTCAAAGTCATTCTGAATTCTCACTTCGAAATATGTTGCCATACCTAAAGTGTCACTGAGTCAAAATCCTGGAACTGCCACCTTTAATTGCATCCAGCTACATTTAAATGGACTGCAGCAGTTCACTGAGGGAGTTCAACACCACTTTTGAGAGCAGCTCTGGATGGGCAATAATTGCTGGCCCAGTCAGCAAAGCCCATATTTCATAAGAGTAGTTTAAACAAACTGGTGTTGCAACAAAAAAAGTTATAATTTTGCATTATAAATGCTCTCTGATCAACTTTTGAAACAAAGCACATTGTGTTTGGCCACCTTACTGGATGAAGTTGGTAAATTGAGTTTAATATCACCAAGTGCAAGAGTTGTGTATTTAATTCCTTTGGTTCCTCGAAGGAATTTTCAGTTACTCCTGCAAACTACTTCACTTTTTGAAACATAACGTTCAAAACAACCGGCAGTAGTTGTATCAACTTACTAATTTTTTTTTCCAGTTTGCATTATATCAGTGTGCATTCTTACTGCAGTGAATATGTGAAGTTGCTACAGTTCTGGATTCCCATATTTTGATTGTGTCCTGATAGCTGTTAATGACTAATTATTGGTACTTAACAAGCTTTTTTTTCTTACTGAAAGTCCTGTCGTCATTTTGTGATAAATGGTATTGCACTAGTCACATGTATCTAGCATGTGCTAATTAAGAAACTGTCCAGACTGCAGGTGAATTGGAACATTACAGTTACAGTTTACTTGGCGTGATTTGGATGCAAATTTTTATAACCTTAGTTGGCAATAATGGTACCTAACTTTTAATATGGGTAAAAACAATGACTGTAGATGCTGGGAACCAGATTCTGGAGTAGTGATGCTGGAAAAACACAGTTCAGGAAGCATCTGAGGAGCAGTAAAATCGACGTTTCGGGCAAAATCCCTTCATCAGGAATAAGGGCTTTTACCCGAAACGTCGATTTTTACTGCTCCTCTGCTGCCTGAACTGCTGTGTTTTTCCAGCACCACCCTAACTTTTAATGTGTCCAGTTGGCAGAATTGTAGTAGTATGATTGTTTCTATTCCTTAATTTTAGCAAATTATGCAATATTTTAAGTGTTGGATTTCTGTTGTGGTTTCAAGAGATAAGATTGCATGTTTTAAAATGCATTTCCTGATATACAGTATTTTAGCCAGATGCTAATTTGATATGTGTGGTCAATCAAACCAATCCATGCCAGTTAATTGCATCCTGTTAATGATATTTGTTTGCTAGGAACATTTACTCAGCTCCGGATTAATTCCTCATGACTTCTAATGGAAAATCTGCTCGCTTGTAGAAACAATTTAACGAGGGATTGCTGCTTTATAGGGAACACGTATTGCCCAACTTTACAGCTGACCCATTAGTGAATGATCAGATGTAAGTATTTTTGACAAAGATGATCACTTTAATGTAGTTTTTGTATGTATTAAATTTGATGCATGCTAATGACCTTAACCCTGTGAAAACACCCACTGCTTTATCTGGAATACTGGTTTAGCCTGTAAGTGCGACTGGTAGAATTTTCTAACCGTGATCATCATTGTGTTACATTATGGCCATCACACATTCACTTCAGTGTTAGAGACATGTGACGAAGGAGATTGATCTTAAATATTCCCCACATCATTAAGATGAAGTAATAAAATAACTTATGAACACTACTTTCTACCTCTGGCTATACTCACTGAATTGCTAATTAGATGCAACAGCATGAAGACAGTCCAGCTATTGCAAGTGGATTTTAATGGGGTTTAGAGGTCTTGTTGAAATGGTATGAGATCATGTTGCGTGTTGTGCACAGTTTTGATCTCCTTTCTGAAGGAAGGATATACTTCCCAGAGAGAGTGTTTACCAGACTGATCCCTGTAATGGTTGAGTTATGAGGAGAGATTGAGAAGTCATAGAATTGTACAGCATGGAATTCTGTAACATTTAGATGAATGAGAGGGATTTCATTGAAACATACAAAGCTCTTGATATGGATTCATGTTGTAGATGTTGGAAGGATTCTTCTCTAAGCTGGAGTGCCTAGAAACAGGGAATTCAGTTCAGATTAGGGTAGGCTATTTAAGACTGGAATAATGAGGAACTCCTGCATGTGATTAATCTTTAGAACCTTCTAATTCAGGACTGTGGAGAGTCCATCATAAATATGTTCAGGATAGAGATCAGTAGATTTCTAGACATTTCAAAAAAAACAATTAGTATGGAGAGTGCATGCAAATCACGCACGCAGCCATTATCTAGTTGGATGGTGGAGCAGTCTTTTTAGAGCATTTAATATCCTACTGATCCACATTCATCTCTGCCTAAATGAATTGTGTTCCACAAGCTGGTTGTGGTCATTGCTGAAACTCTTGACTTGTTGGTTGCCTCCCTTTTGACTGGTTTTAAAAATTGGTTCTCATTTTCATTTGGTCATTTGTGCATCAGTAATTACTGTCCCACTTATTTGAGATCCACTACTTGCCTTTATCAGCAGTGCTGTTTGTCACCCTCCGCCAGGTCCAGTGAACCACCCTCTTCTAACCCTACATGGTTATGATACTGTTAATGATTGCTAAGTGTTATAGCAGCCTACTGCATGCCACGAGATACCATTCAAAGTTTGGGAGAAGATTTGTAGCTCGGGTGCTCGTTGTTGTGGTTCTGTTCGCCGAGCTGGGAATTTGTCTTGCAGATGTTTCGTCCCCTGTCTAGGTGACATCCTCAGTGCTTGGGAGCCTCCTGTGAAGCGCTTCTGTGCTGTTTCCTCCGGCATTTATAGTGGCCTGTCTCTGCCGCCTCCGGTTGTCAGTTCGAGCTGTCCGCTGTGGTGGCCGGTATATTGGGTCCAGGTCGATGTGTTTGTTGATAGAGTCTGTGGATGAGTGCCATGCCTCTAGGAATTCCCTGGCTGTTCTCTGTTTGGCTTGCACTATAATGGTAGTGTCCCAGTCGAATTCATGTTGCTTGTCGTCTGTGTGTGTGGCTACTAAGGATAGCTGGTCGTGTCGTTTCGTGGCTAGTTGGTGTTTGTGTATACGGATCGTTAACTGTCTTCCTGTTTGTCCGATGTAGTGTTTTGTGCAGTCCTTGCATGGGATTTTGTACACTACATTAGTTTTGCTCATGTTGGGTATCGGGTCCTTCATTCTGGTGAGTTGTTGTCTGAGCGTGGCGGTTGGTTTGTGTGCTGTTATGAGGCCTAGTGGTCGCAGTAGTCTGGCTGTCAGTTCAGAAATGCTCCTGATGTATGGTAGTGTGGCTAATCCTTTGGGTTGCGGCATATCCTCGTTCCGTTGTCTCTCCCTTAGGCACCTGTTGATGAAATTGCGAGGGTATCCGTTTTTGGTGAATAATTTGTATAGGTGTTCCTTTTCCTCTTTTTGTAGTTCTGGTGTGCTGCAGTGTGTTGTGGCCCTTTTTTGAATAGTGTCCTGATGCAACTTCGTTTGTGTGTGTTGGGGTGGTTGCTTTCACACACAGACCAAGTCCTAAACTATGAAAATCCCAAGGACTGCACAAAACACTACATCGGACAAACAGGAAGACAGTTAACGATCCGTATACACAAACACCAACTAGCCACGAAACGACACGACCAGCTATCCTTAGTAGCCACACACACAGACGACAAGCAACATGAATTCGACTGGGACACTACCATTATAGTGCAAGCCAAACAGAGAACAGCCAGGGAATTCCTAGAGGCATGGCACTCATCCACAGACTCTATCAACAAACACATCGACCTGGACCCAATATACCGGCCACCACAGCGGACAGCTCGAACTGACAATCGGAAGCGGCAGAGACAGGCCACTATAAATGCCGGAGGAAACAGCACAGAAGCGCTTCACAGGAGGCTCCCAAGCACTGAGGATGTCACCTAGACAGGGGACGAAACGTTTGCAAGACAAATTCTCAGCTCGGCGAACAGACCACAACAACTAGATACCATTTCCAAAGTACAGAGGAGCCATTTGTACGCATTCTCTCAGATATTAATTGTATTTGGTTATGCAGAATGATGCCTGCTCTGATATGATGGTACTGTTAAAGTAGGAGATATATCGGAGAAAATCTTGATGTCATTTGTGCTTTAGCACTGTATTCTTCAGTTATAAATTAATTAGGAACAAGAATTGGGAGTAGGAAGGACGACAGGCATGTATATAGTACCTTTTGAAAACTATAGAATGTACCAAAGTGCTTTAAAATCTCTTGTAAGAAATGTGACATATTCCCACAAATGCCAAGACCAACATTTTTAAAATCCTGATTGAGGGGGAAATATTGACCAGGACAATGGGAATAGTTCCCCTGCTTCTTTTTCCAAACTTTTGTGCTGCTATGGACCTGCCTTCATCCACCTATGGGGACAACATGTCCCCTGTTGAACACCTTGCAGAAAGTACCAGTGACTGTGCTGCACTCTTTCAGTGCTGCAGTTGTCTTAATTTTTTTTACAAATGGAATGGACTTGAATATAAAACATTGTAATTTAAAGTTGAGATTGCAGACAGCTGAGTGAGTAAGTGTTCTAAAATGCTTCTCAGCAACTTGCAACTGGGTTTAAACCTAAATTTACAGAGGTAAAGTGACTTGCAAATGCAGGCATCTAATCTGCAGTAATGATTACTAACTCAGTTGATTGCTTTGTTTGAAAATAGAATGTTATTTTTGCATCTGTGATTTAATTGTAGAAGCTCATTAAAAAAGCCGGAAACACTTTTAAAAATGTGTGCACAATTCAATTCATTAGCTGGTTTCTGAAGTAATGCTTTTGAGGGAATGTTACACAAAATATTCTCTCTAAGTCTCTCAAAGTCTCTCACTTGTCTTTCCCAACTAGTTGTGGTTTTCTTTTAAGATCTTTGTGATCTGTAACCATTTCTAGTTTATGACCTTATTAAACGCTTGGGGAAAAGTTTGTACGGACTTGTGATCTGGAAAGCGTATTATACTGCTTTGGGTGGATTGAGCACTCAATCTGCCTTAAATAAGAGATGAATTGCCTATAATGTTTGCCATTATTAATACCTGTTACCTTTTCAAGGGCTGTTGGAAACATTGAGACAGAACTACTATGCTGTGTCCTCCTACTTGACCATAATTTCCCCCCTCCCATGATTACTAATGTCCTCAACTTTATCCTCTCCATTTCCTGCACCTCAGCCCTCAAACCCCCTCCCCCAACCACAAAAGAGTCCCCCAGTCCTCACATTTCACCCCACCAATCAACAAATCCAATGTGTCATCCTCTGCCATTTTCCCCACCTGCAGTCAGACCCCCACCACCAAAAAGAATATTTCCTTCACCATTCCTCTCTGAATTCCATAGGGATCTTTTCACTCCACGAATCCACTGTCCGTTCCACACTCCCCACCAACATCTGCTCCACACCTAGCAACTTTCCATGCAACTGCAGGAAATGCCTCTACATCTCCCCTCTCTCCTCTGTCTAAAGCCCCAAACAATCATTCCAAAACTGTCAGATTTACCTGCACTTCTAACCTGGTCTATTGCAACAGTTGCACCCAATATGGTCTCTACGTTGGAGAGACCAAGCACAAACCCGGTGACTGGTTCACAGGGCATCTGAGCTCTATATGCTACAATCAATGCCACCTTCCAGTTGCCAGCCATTTGACCTCCCCTTCTCACTCCCACTCCCTTGGTGACATATTCATCTTGGGCCGCCTCCACTGTCAAAATGAAGACACATGCAAATCGGAAGAACGGCACTTATTTGCCACCCCAGAGCTTACAGCCCAGTGGCCTCGAGATAGTGTTCACTAGTTTCAAAATCTCTCTGAATTTAAGTGGGGTCAAGAGCACTTAAATGTCAACAAATTTCCTGTGGGTCTGGGGTTACATGTAGGTTGGACCAGTTAAAGATGGCAGTTTCCTTCTCGAGGACATTAGTGAGCCAAATGGGTTTTTCTGACAACTGATAATTTTATGGTCCGCATTAGACTCCTAAATCTGGATATTTATTGAATTCAAATTCCACCATCTTTCGTGCAGGATTCAAATTAGAGTCCCCAGAACATTCAGGGTCTCGATTTAATAGTCGCATGATAACACTAGACCATCACCTGCCCTTTTAGTATGCAATTTTAAGTTGGCACTTTAATGCAGTATCTCAGGGATACATGCTTTTAGAGAGATGTTGAACTGAGGTATGCCTTAAAATTAACAAGCAGCTTTAGTGTACTATTTAAGACCTGATATGGAGTCTTGACTAATTTCTTTTTTGATCAACAACATAAACACATAAGTCTGTCTTTATTTCTTTAGTGGCCCTTACACCATGCAAATTGATAGGATCTTTAAACAAAGTGACCATACAGTGTAAATACAAAGTTTTATTTATTTTGTATCAAAGACTTTTTGTACTTATCAATGGCATCTACATAAACACTTTCTCATAATGTATCTGTGTTATGTATTTTGTCATTTATTTTCAGAAGCAAGGGAGAGAATGGATTCCTTGAATGTTTTGAAGACTGGAAACCTTTTTTATTCTTGATGACTGATATAAAATTAGTATAGAACACGGCCCTTTTAAGAGGAAATGTGGTCAAAATGAAATGGAAGGCATCTGTGCTGATTCATGCTCCATTTAAACAGCATGTGATGTGTGACAGCTGATGCAAGTCAGGGATGAGTGGGCTGGAATTTAATTGTTTCTGAAAAATCTGAGGAAGTGTAATGCCATTCACTTGGATTTTTGTTTTAGGAATTTGGTTTAGTGCTGATGCTCAATTTTTAAACCATTTTTATTAATCGACCTGATTGGAATTGGCAGAAATTATTTATCATCTCTACTTGAGACCGCTCCCTACCTTTTTTGAATTGTTAAAGTCCATGTTTAGACTACCCATGATATTGTTTGAGACAGTGTTATCGGAGGTATAGCAATAAAGTTCAAAGTCAGCATGATCAGCATACAATTTGTATATGCACGCTGCTTAGTATACCATTGTATTGGCTTTTGCTTTTGGAGGCTGCTGCCATGTATGCACCTTGGAACTCTGCAGCAGAAAAGTAGTTTGAGGGAATGTTGGCAGTGACTCAAAGGTGGTGTTCCCATGAGTCTTCAGCCTGTATTCTTCTAGATGGAGTTTGCAGGTTTGTAAAGTGCTGTCAAAGGAGGCTGATCTAGTTGCTGCAGAGAAATACTCTTTTCAAAATCTATAAATATTGTAAATGGCACATACTGATACTGTGCGTCACTGGAGGAAGATATGAATACGAAAGATGATCAGTCAGGTTGCTTTGTCCTGGATGGTGTTGAACTCGAGTGTTGGGGTTGCATGCATTTTGGCACGTGGAGAATATTCTGTCTTTGGCTTGTGCTATGTATATAATAGGCGGCTTTGTGTTGGAAAGGCAGTTGCATGTTGCACAATTTCCTACAACAGTATTTGTGTATTTAATACATTTTGTTTGTCTGGACTTTAAAGGCCCCAAGGATATCGCTGGGGCACTCAGCAATGGTAATGCTGTTGAATGCTAAGGGGAGATGATTAGAATTCCATTTTTTTTGGAGATGCTCATTGAATGTATCTCATCCAGTGCTGGTAGCTTGTCAATCTTAACTACCAATAGTCTATCTAACATTTCTTCCTCATCAAGTTTGAAACCTTCTCGTGACACTTTCCTCTTTTGTCACCAAGGACTGGTCAGAATCTCCTTTTTTTAATAAAGACAGGCAGGGTATTCATTTTAATATGTCAGCTATGCCGACTGTTTCTATGTATAAAGCCCCATTTTGGCCTATTAGCAAAATTTCACTTCTTTAATATGCTTTTTCACCTCCCCTCTGTTTGTACTCTGTTTTCAATTGTATTTTCAACATGGCCTCTCTCATGAGCACATTGTTTTCTTTTACTTAATTTCTATCATCTTCGTCAGGGATCTTTGCATTTGTTTGACCTACCTTTTCTGTTATGAATGTACCTGAATCATCTCTTCGGTAGCATATTGAGATTTTTCTGCTAACCTTTCATTTCAGTCTAACGAGCCCAGCTCTGTTTTTACTGCATTGATTTTTCTTAGTTGACCATTGTCATTCTTCCCCCCCCACTATCCTAACCTTACAATAGTGGTCACTGTCTCCTGAATGTTATCCCATTGGCACTTTATCACATGAAGATGAGGAAATAAGGTGGATAATGTGGACATTAAAGCTGTGTACCTCTGCTTTATGTTTAAACATCAGAGAAATAACTATTAAATGGCTTCTTTCCAAAAAAAATTCCCCCCACTTCAAAGTCACTATTCATAATTCCTAAAAGTTTTTGCTAAACCGCTTACATAATTTTTTTTGTTGAGTATATGTATATGGCTCGAATAAGATGAATGCCATGTATGGTTGATTCTAAAATAAAGTGATATATTTTTCCCCCTGCCAATGGTTATCCTTAATCTTAAAATGTTAAGGAACACTGCCATGTAGGTGTATGGTATCTGGGTGTTGAGACCACCACTGTTTTCCTTTTTAATTTTAAATTTTTGGTTTGAAGTAGAGAACAGAAGTTGAGTTGAAGTTTCAGCAGCAACTTCCTTTGGAAAGGAGAGAGCAAACAAACTGCTTATTTGCAGGAACTAACGGGAAAGATAATTACAGGATAATTGTTCTAGGAACATTGCAGATGTTTGGCATCAAGATTGTTATGGTGAAGCATTGGTAGTTGGTTAAATGTTGTTCTGGTCAGCTAACTACACTTGAGAAAGAAAGAGAAACCATAGGTTGAACTGGGTTTTGATTTTGGGAAGAAGGCTGTGTGCTCAGACATTGCTGGCTGGCAAGCGATGTTTGAGATTTATTCTCTTAGTTTTATATTCTGTTAAAGAATTATTGAATGTTCTGAGAAGAGACTCCTAGTTTATAAGAAACAAGTGGATATTCCTTGTAGCATGTTGGAAGCTGTTTGCATTGATTGGTGACTTTGGAATTCAAACAAGATACAATTTCACATGCCTGAAATGTATCACATCATTCAAGGATTTCATATGGGTTTGGTACTCATCATTGAAATGGTTATTGAGCTGGCCGGTTGCCAAGTCATTTTAAAAAATATTTTATCCTGTCCATCTTTGTGTGAGAGGTGGGATGTATGATCAAGGAAGACTGTGTTTAAATCACACATTAATCGATTACCTTGTTTAGCTTTTGCTCCACTATCTCTTAATAAATTGTTAATTTCTATTTAAGTTATAACTTTGGTGTCTGATAACTGTTATTCTGGTTAGGACTAAATTGAATCTTTCAGGGTTTAAATCTTTTTGAAAGACTATGTAGTCTCTCATTGCATTGAAACTTGCAAATTAAACATGTCTTCTTTTGAATTCCAATGGTAAAAGTCAATGCTTACATATGTATGTTACCAGTACAGGTCCTTCTCCTATAATGCGCGTTTCATTAATGCAAAATCGCTGTAATGTGATTGACAAATTGGGGGCATTGTTTCAAAAGTGCAAACTTTTAAAATGTGTTGGCTGTAACACAACTACATTGCCTACACTTTAGCTGCTGTTTCTAAAGTGTGATTTTTTTTTTCTATACTGTGGACTTGCACAAGAACGTTATAGAAGAGCTACTTGTAATATCCCCAAGTGACAATGCAAGTTTTACAGTAGCTTTTCAGTGCAAATCCAAAACACTAAAAAAATTGCATACCTCATTCTGTGATAGTTTCCTTGAGATTGTGTTCCTGTGTACTTCCTCCTTATTCTAAATCCATTTGTATTAACCCATCATATAGTCTTAGCTCAACTGCTAGATCATGGAGCTCGTAATCCCATGGGCATGTTTCAAGTCCCATGTTGACTAATTTGTTTTCTTAAATATTCTAGTGGAATTTTTCCCTCACAAAAGAAGCTTGTACCAAAAATTAATTATAATATTTAGTTTTGGGTTGAATCTTGTACTGAAATTTCCTAATAATAATATATCTTTTATGGTGAATCGCTTGAAACTTGGAAAACTTTCTAAATGTTTGGACTAAATGCAATTGGTTAAACATTGTACAAACTTAAAAATGCAAAACTTGAATATTGTTATTCTATATCTAGCCATTGTGGTTTAATCTATCACCTGACACTGAGACAGCAATTGAGCATGTTCAAGAAGTGCTCTGCTTGGTGGTGGTGGTGTGCAGATAGACACACCCTAACTTTAACTTTAAATTGTGTAAATAGTTTTTGTATATGTGGAGCAAGAAACAGTTGATCATTCTTTGACCTGAATTGTCCACCCTAGTCAACTCCACAGATCATCCAGGACATTTTATTTTGTATCCTTTTTGTCAGAATTGCAATACTTACAATCTGTGTAAATTATGAAGTTTCACCTGGTCCTTGGAAGTCTGAATTCCAGTTGCAGTGGAAAAATCGGGAGGCAGCTTGAGAATGTTATCTTGCTTCTGTAAGCTGCAATGTTTAGCTTACAATCTGGTATAACATTTACAAGAACTGTGCAGGAGTTGTGAGTTTGCACTGCAAAGCGTTTTTAGAAAAAAAATGGATCTCATGTTGGGTTGACCTTTTTTCCTTCCTCAATGAGGAGACTGATGCTGCTATGTAGACCAGTGAAGTGCTGTGCTGACCTCTGAACATTATGACATAAATTGGGCCAGCAACCATTTCAAGCAGACAACAGATTTTCGCAATATTCTGATTATTTGGAACCCGAAGTTATTTGACTTGGTGGTTTTGAAATCTTGAGTCTTTGTTTTATTTGTACATTCCCCCAATACATTGAATTACCCTGATGCTTTTCACATTTTATATTTGATAAAGTATTCATATTTGTAAGCACGTTGATGCAACAATGCATATGTGGAAGTTGCTTCCTCCTTTTTTCGTGTAGTCCATGATGATCGTAGTGAATTTTTTTTTTTGAAAAACAAGTTTTGTGAATTTAATGCAGGCATTGCAGTATCCTTTCAGTGAATTGTGGAATATAGATTTTCTCACTTTGGCCTCTATTGCCATGGGAATGGAGGAAAGTCTTGCTGCAACTTTACAGGGTATTGGTGAGATTACCCACAGAGTACTATGTATATTTTTGGCTTTTTTACTCAAGGGTAAGTATACTTGCAATTGAAGCAGTTCAAAGAAGATTCACTAGGCATAGATTTGAGGTGTAAGAGTTCTCCTATGACGAAAGACTTGAGCAGGTTGGGTCAAAATTCTGGAATTCCTTCCCTCGCAGCATCATGGGTCTATCTATAGAAATGGACTGCAATGGTTCAAGGAAGCAACTAAACATTGTTGTCTCAAGGGCAACCGAGATGGGCAATAAATGCTGAGCTAGCCAGGGATGCCCATACCATGAGTGAATTTCAAAAAAATGTTGAGTTTGTTACTCATTGGTGTTTAGAAGAACGAGAGATGATCTTACTGAATACAGAATTCTGGGCTTGACAGGGTTGATGTTGAGAGGATGTTTGCCCTTATGGCTGAAAGTTTTTAAAAATGAAGAGCCTTCCATTTTAAGGTGATGAGGAATTTTATCTTTTCAGAGGATCATTAATCTTTGGAATTTTCTTGCACTGAGAGAAGTGGCGCATTGGTCCATTGAGTATATTTAAGATTTTGAGATGCCAGTGTTGGACTGGGTGTACAAAGTTTTAAAAAAAACACAACACCAGGTTATAGTCCAACAGGTTTAATCAGAAGCACTAGCTTTCGGAGTGCTGCTCCTTTAACCACCTGATGAAGGAGCAGCTCTCGGAAAGCTAGTGCTTCCAATTAAACCTATTGAACTATAACTGAGTATATTCAAGACTGTTATATACAGATTTTAATCTACAAGGGAACTGATCAGAAGAAACTGGAGTGAAGACCATAACCAGATAAACAATGATCATAATCTTGAATAGCTGAGCAGACTTGATGGCTGAGTGGTATGTTTGTACTTCTCATGATCTCATCTCGTTGGCTGACATTTCTTGTTCACCTCATCCTGAGTCACAGTCCTGGTAGTCATTTGTTTCTGAACATTATCTCAAGCTAATAGTATGTTGGCATAAAGTTTTTGGAATTCAAGATCTCATTAATACTTGAGGTAAAAGCCAATATGTTCCATTAAGCATTGTTGAATAAGTTAGCAGTTTGGCCTTGAATAATATTGTGTTCTACCAGTCTTTGCATGTCTCGTTTCAAATTTATGAACCTCTTGCTACTCTGTCTGAGAAATGCTAGCTCTGCATTTGCCAAAGTATTGATGTAAAATGTTTGTCATCCGTGGATCAACAAGACACCCTTTTTTTTTTAAACTGGTGACATCATCTCAAAGCGCCTACTATAGCTTTTTAATGGATCAGGTTATTTACTGTGTCTTTGGAGGGCAAAGAGTCAGTAATGGGGGTAAAATAACTTTGCGGAATGCATTTGCAGTGCATGGTTTGTTGCTGTGAGCCTGCTATCTGTTATGAAGTTGGAAATCACAGTAGGTCAGGCAGCATTCAATGGAGAGAGAGCAAACTAATGTTTTGAGTCTAGATGACTTGTCATTTCAGAGCCAGACTCTGGTTAGAGTCAGTTCTGATGAAGAGTCATCTAGACTTGAAATGTTAGCTTGCTGTGTCTCCATGAGTGCTGCCTGACCTGCTGTGATCTCCAGCATTTTTGTTTTCAGTGCAGATTCTAGCATATGCAGTAATTTTGCTCCTACATCATATTTGCTAAACTATGACTGGGTAACGCCATAGTAATGAATATTTAGAGGACACATTATAATCCTGGGTTGGATTCTTAATTTGTATTTGAATAATCAGATTTCACCTGAGAGATTTGGGATCTCCAGATACTTGGCACTTGAGGCTGTACACTGAATCTTGTGGCAGTTGAACAAAATTAAGATTTTAAAGTGATGCCGTCTGGGAGAGCTTGTCCCAGTTAGGAAGACTGAACTTTTAGCAGGGAGGGTTAATAATCCTCATGAAGCTGAGCATTGAAAGTAGAAAGGTGAATACTGAAAGCACAGATGTAGATACATTAACCAGGTATTGTATTGTAATCAAAGTTTGCACAATGCTTGAGAATAGACTGGCAGATGAACTTCATCCTCTACCAGAAGTATCCAGTGATGTGGCTAAAATAGTAACTGTAGTTTTCACCAAGTATATTCATGTTTTCTTTGTTTTTCATTCTGATGGTTCTGTAGGTGTAACGATGTATCATGAAATTGTGCACATGTAAATGTAAAATGTAACTAGCAAAATACTGCAGATGTTAGAAATCCTGAAATAAACATGCTGAAAGTGCTGCAGGCTTGGAACTTGTGTAGAAAGGGAAATAGCAGTACTCATTCAGGAAACAAACTTTTTTAAAAAAAATCTAATTGTGGGGATTCTCTTATTAATGTAATTGTGCTCTGATATATTGTGCTTTAACAATCACTGACAGACAAAACATCAGTGACATTGCAGTTCTTTATTAACAAGCCAAGGATTTTAAGATACGAGGTAGTTTCATGTGTGTTAAGGCCCCTTTTGTTAAGTGAAAATGTGAGCTTTTTGGATATTTAGGATAACGTGGTATAGTTCCAGAGATACTAATGAAAATACTCTTTGGAAACAGCAGCCATGTGCAAAGATGAATCTTGTAATACTTCTAATTTTTCTGGGAGCTTCTGATTGAGATCATGTAACTGGGCAGTTGCCAAATGGGGAGTGTGCATTGGCCCACAGGAAGAGGGGGAGAAAGTTGAATCCAATAATGATCATTAGTCAGACTGAAGTGTGAAAGCCTTTTCAGTTTTTTGGAATCTGGCATTGTCCTTGAGAAAATGGAAGAGCAACACAATTAAGCTCAGCAAATGTTATGTATTAAATATGTTGTGTTTAGAGTCTATTATTAAGACCTGGTGGAGAATTTGATGGAAAATTGCATAGCGTGCACTTCCTGCAAACCATGACCAAAATTTCTTTATCTTTTTGTGATAATTAAGGTCTTGCATTTATATTGTGCCCTAGATAATTTCAGAATGTCACAAAGTACTTGGTACTGGATTAGTGGTACTGGAAGAGCACAGCAGTTCAGGCAGCATCCGAGGAGCAGCAAAATCGATGTTTCGGGCAAAAACCCTTCATCAGGAATCAGGCTTTTGCCCGAAGCGTCGATTTTGCTGCTCCTCGGATGCTGCCTGAACTGCTGTGCTCTTCCAGCACCACTAATCCAGAATCAGGTTTCCAGCATCTGCCGTCATTGTTTTTACAATGTACTTGGTAGTCTAGGAAGATACTTGTGTAGAAATCCTATCAGTACCCCTCAAATAGTATGATTAGGTGAAAACAGGTTTATTAAATGTGAGGAATAACTAATTGCCAAATTACAAATGGAGATCACTTTATTTTGCATTAAAAGTATCTATATTTTGTTTTTATTTACAGCTTACTTTTAATAAAATGAATTAATATGCTTGATTATTACCCATTGAACATTAATAATCCATAGTATGCAAAATGAATTTTGTTCACTAACGAAATGAGATATGAAATTTTCCTTTTATTGTTGTCTTGACAGAATTACAAGAGGATCAACATTGACAAACACGAACGGCTATTTACGTACCCTCCTGTTGTAACACCGTACGTATGCTTATTGTGGCTTTTTGATGAACTTATTATTTTTAAAAAAAATCTAATTCTATAAATGTTAGTGACAATAGTACTTCCAGTACTACTACACTTTTTAAAGTTGGTAGTTTTAATGTTTATTCATAGAAATTCATAAAATCTCTACAGTGTGGAAACAGGCCATTTGGCCCAACAAGTCCATACCAACCCTCTGAAGAGTACCCCGACCCATTGCCCTATTTTATATTTCCCCTAACTAATGCAACTAACCTACACATCCCTGAATACTATGGGCAATTTAGCATGGCCGATTCACCTAACCTGTGCATCTTTGGACTGGGAGAATACTGGAGCACCCGGAGGAAAACCCCCAGATACGGAGAATGTGCAAACTCCACACAGGCAGTCACCCAAGACTGGAATCGAACCAGAGTCCCTGGCGCTGTGAGGCAGCAGTGCTGACCACTGATCTACCATGTTGCCAAAGCTGTGGATTCCTGCAAAGGAAGATATTTGGTTTCTGATTTTAAATATTGTAACTATTGCACTGTCTAATTGAGTGCCATTTTACATCTGATTCTTGTCCTGAGACCTCTTAAGAGAATAAGAAATAGGAGCCAGGAGTATGCTGTTGCAATACTCTCAATAAGCTTGCCCTGTGATTCAATAATATCATGGTTGATCTGCCCGTTTTGATATCATCGGGAACTGGAGGGTTCTTTTCTCTTGGAAGATAAAACTGAAACTGCACTAGAGACACAGATCTGTTTGTTTCATTGAAAGTCTGACAGAGGGGGAAGGTTGCCTTGCAAGCAACATTATTTTTAGTTGGTACTTCGAAAAATAACGAAATAATAGTGCACTGGGAAAAAGTAAAAACGCAAAATGTCATTTAAAATGACCTTAGACTGTTATGTGCTCTTTTTGAATCCTCGCAACTGCATTAGGCTTTTCAAAAGCTCCCTAGCAATTGTTTATCCCCATAACTTCTCGTGTTGCAATTAATACATTCATTACTTCCCTGAGAACATTTATTCCAATGTTGGAGTTAAACTTGGAAAGGTTACTGTTCGAATATTTATGGTTCTGAACTATATACAACTACTTTTCTTTTTAGCCCCTGAGAACAAACTTTTCCTCACATTGCACTTTCTTCAATGCCATTTGTTACTTGCAGTTAAATCAAGTTCCGTACAGGGGTTCTAATTATGCAGTTGGTCATTTCGGCATCAACCTTTAAGTAACCACTTAAACTATTTAGGCTAAATCTATTCATCTAATTAACTCTAGTTTCTTCACCCTGAGTGCTTTTGTTCTTAACAAAAGTGTTTGCTCACTGCTAAATCCCTCCTCCGTTTTTTAATGTAGAAATTTTGTTTGATTCTTATATGCTTTTAAGAATTTTTGCACATAGGATATGTAATGATATTTGCTCTGTGTAAGCATTTCAAGTTTATTTAATTCTCATGAAAAGCTAATTTTTTTTTTGTCAGATATATTTAGTAGAATGTGGTGCTTGTGAGAGAAGAGTACCAGAAGTATGGACTACAACAGAGACCTGGTGTTGTCTTAACATATCCTATTGCTGTAATACAATTATTTATGACTGGAGCCATTTATGATCTACAATTAAACCAGTACCCTTGAAGAGGGAAAGGAAGTAGAAAATGCAGCATTGGAGGGGGTGGTGTGAGAAGCGAGGGAAAGATCATAGCAACATAGCAATTCTAAACTTGAGGTTCCTGATGAACCTTATTTGACTAAAAAAGTGATGGTGTAGATTTGTGTAGGTGTATAGGACCCTTTCAAAATAAACTTGGGTTACTGTAAAACTTGTACAAACCTGTTGTAATTCTTCAGGAATCCACCAGTACTAAACAAAGAAACTGACTTCTGAAAACTATGAAACCACATTTGAAAACTATTCTGGCTCCCGTCACGTGCTGAGTTAAGAAAAATGTCCCAATTCTGTCCACTTTAAATCTGAATGTCCACTAGTTACTGGCCCCACTGCTGAAACAATTACATCCTTTCTACCCTCTCAATCTGAGCCCATCACAACCTTGTGCATCTCAATTAAGTCTCCCCTCACCCTTCTCTGCAAGGGCATCAACACCAGTCTGTCCAATTTTACATTTGAGTTCCACTTTCCCAATCCTGGCAACATCCTTGTAAATCTCCCATGTACACTTTTTCCAGTGCAATTACATCCTTTCTGTATTGAGGTGACAACAACTGCACACAGTTTTAAGTTATTTTCTAATTAATGGTCTATACAATTCTAACATCTTCCCATTTCATATATTCTTTTCCACAGTCCTGCTATCTTTCATGTTCTGGGCATTCACTCCAAAATCCCTCACTTCCTCAACAGCGCTCTATATCTATCCATTAATTGTATATTCCTTTGCCTGTCTGACCTCCTTTTTTTTTTAAAAAATCATCACCTTGCATTTCTTTGGGTTGAATTCCATTTGTCACTTCTGTACCCAATTGGCTAGTCCATTGATCTCTTCCTGCAAAGTAGAGCTATTTTTCTTACTGTCGACCTTGCAGTCAAGATTTGTGTACTTTCTGATTGTTAATAAATAATACAAAACACGAGGACCTTTAGCCCTGAGCCCTGCAGAACCTGACTGGAATTCCCCTCCAAATTGCAAAAACACTCATGAACATATCCTGTGTTTCCTGTCACCTGAGACAATTTTGTAACCTGCTTGCCACATTCCACTGAATCCATTGGGCATTTGTTTTTAGAACACCAGTGATAGCACTGTGAGACAAGTGAACTGTTTGTTTCCATAGGTGTGGGTTGCTTTCTCATGCCCCACCCTTGTATTCTTCTTTCATGAGTCCAGCTAATGAATACTGCAGACTATTTCACTTCAGGGGGCACCATGACAGAGTCTGTATCTTTCTTAACCTGGGGTTCACTTTGCATTTTCTAATGACTAGAGTGGGACAATGAGTAAAGAGACAACTTGATATTTGTGTAGTTTGTCCTCCAAAATAGTGTTTTCTAGCAGTGGTCACTGGATAGCAGTCAAGAACAGGAGTACTTAGCTGATTTCTTTTTTCTCTCGACTTCCCTAGTCCAGGAGTGCTGAGGCCAATTGTAGCACTTCAGCTGCCACCTCAGTTGACGTCAGCTAACTGAGTACAGATCAGGGATGGGAACTTTTGGTCTGTGTGGGTAAGTTCCACACTGAACAGTGCATTCACTTCCATTTTAAATGGAATAAGGTTAAGGTTCTGGGTTATGTTATGTGCTTTCAATTACAATGGTGCTCCACTTGAATTTTTCTGATGAGAATGTTAGAAAATTGCAATTTATCTTCCAAATCACTTTTTTTTTTGCATTTGGTAAATAATTTGGAAGGTTTTTGGATGCTAAACTAGAGTGCATGAACAAATACTCTCCTATTTTTCTTTGTTTTTCATCTCCGTCTTTGCCCTGTTTAGGGAACAAAATTCAACTTTTTAAGTTGATCCTCGTAGTCTTAAGCATATATGTTTCTTGAATGGAATAGAAAATTTTCTACACATTCTCTTATCATGTATTAATATTAATACATGATACAATGTACTAGTTAACTTCTATAATAGTTACAGCCTTAACTGTACAAAGATCTTGTTGAAAAATAATGAAGGGAATTAATCATGTTGGACATTTCCCTTTTTGTGCAAATCTTCTGTATGTTATGTAAACCCAGAATGTTTTGCTGTTGAAGTAAAATATACTATCCTAAAAGTTCTATTTAAACTTTTGTTTGAGTCTTTAGCTTCATTTATCACCATAGATCTAAATGGATCATTGTTGTATGGAAATCTTGAGAGTGAAGCCATTAATGTACGTTCACTTTCTCACTGGCTTGATGGAGAAGTTTCAAAATGTCTGAACCTTTGAGTAGGATGATGTAATTTGAACTGGAAGTTACATAAAGTAGCAAAATAATTTGGATATCAAATTTGGTTTTTACTTTTAACCATTGTTGGTTATTGTCAATTGAGCAGGCAGGATTTTGAACTTGCATTTGTTTTAAAGTAAGCTAAATTACTTTATAAATTTAAAGTTTCTAGGCTCATATTCTGATGTATTATAAATTGTAAATCCAGATGTTTGTTAATCAGTATCACAGAGTAGATTTGCCTTTGACCATAGATTTCTCGACGAATAGGGGCTCCATATGCTGTGCCACATGAAATGAATAAAGGGCCCCAGCCTATTGGAGGACCTCCAGCTGCCCCACATCCCTCCCCTTCTGGGATTTCTCAGGTGAATAAAATTATTTTTTTTTTCGTTTTAAATACTGTGATATGTGACTGTCACTGCTCCACAAATGAACTTTTCTTTGTCATTTGTTTTTAGACTGCCTATCCCTCTAGCCAGACAACTGCTCCAGTAGTTTTTGCACCACAGCAAACTCCACAAATGAACACTCAACCACAACCACGGCAGGTAAGGATAGCTTTCTGTTTGGCAGAATTGTCGATGATGGTGTCCAACTTCTGTAATAACAAGTATCTGTACCCCTGAATCATTGCAGTATTTTTGCAATTGACCAGTTTAGGACAAATCACAATACAGGGTTAGCACTGAATTATTCTTCCTGGATCATGGAAGCACCTCAAAAATTGGATTAAGTTTTACTTAATTGTTTTGGAAGAAAAATTCCTACCAGCTGCAAAGTTTATTGCTTTTAATTTGCAGCTATTCTTCTGAGTTGGGTAAAGGCAATCTACCTGGTTTTGTGTGGCCTTTGCCAATCTAGACTGCAGCATTAGCCAACTGCCACTGCTGGACAAGACATCTGGATTCTGTCTTTCATAACCTCTCACTGATTTGTCCAGGAGAGAAGTAATGAATAGCCTTGCATGCCAACTTGTTTGGGATGTTTTGGTGGAAGACATTATTGATGAGTTTTGAAGGATTTTAATCGCTATCAGATTGCCTAATCTCTTTTGACCAGTTTAGATTTTGAGGCTTCTCTCTCATTAAAAGAGAAATGATTGTCAAACATTTTGGTATTACAAGCCACTTATGTATCAGTAATCAAAATATTACCTTTAAAGAAATTTTTTTTGCTGTTGTTAATGCAAAAAAGCATTATTTACCTTGAGCGATAATGTTTATTGAATTCTAAGGCTTAACTTAATTCATGAAGTGACTCCGCAAAGGTTGGTATCCCACCACCCTTTATTTACATGGGGAGAGTCCTTGATACTGATCCAGCTCTGTCAGTGCCAGATCTCCATGTATAGGATGTCTGACACTCCTCCTGTTTATATCTGTCAGCCAGGGATTCCTGACTGGGACCGTTAATGTTCAATCAAGGAACTCATTCTAGGAGGTTCACATGGCTGACCTCGTCAAAATCACTACATCCTTTCCCCTCTGAGTCAAAGGGTATAGGCTGGTTCTTTTTTTCTTGTAGCTCCTCCATTTTCGTCACTTTAGCACTAGATTAGGTTTCTCTAACTCTGCCTCTGATATGGGCAGTGTGTAATGCACTGTAACTCCTCTTGCACCTGGAGAGTCTCTGAATAAACTCCATTCTCCCCTTCAGATGGCAAAGACGTTCCACTAGTTCCAGAGCAGTCAGAAAGGCTGTTGAGGAGCTGGGCACACTTTTGCTCTCTCACAGTTGGTAGGTTTGCAGCTTTCATACTTGTTCAGGACTGTCGCATCTGGCATTCTAAATGGAACTCCATCAATAAGCGCATTGGTTTGGAATCCCACCTACCATCCTCTCCGAAAATATCTTCGGAATTGATATTGCCCACCTTAAGAAACCAAAACACACAAATAGAAAACGGGACGTAACACCAGTGCTTCACTGAAGGCTCATTAATGATGTTATCTAGTATGGTAACGAAATGTCTGAAAACAAACCTTCTAGCTCAGCGAGCAAACTACAATCTGAACTTCCAACATGAGCTACACATTTCTTAAAAGTCGCAAACACTGTTGCAACTACCCGAGCTTTAAATGTCACTGGACCTAACCTCTCATTGACCATGGCTGTTGCCCATAGAGGGCCATTCCCATGGTTCCTACATCAAACCTTGTCCCCAAAGTAAACTGTCTCTTTGGCTTAGTGGAGTCTGGTGTCTGATCTTGGTATTCCTGATGCAGTTTCACTCCCACCTTCTGATATGGGAAAATCAGATTTAACCTGGTGCAGTTTATCCCTGCTGGAGATAGCCCTGTGGTGGTCCTATAGTCAAATGGGAGTCAGGACGGTTTGGTATCCACTGAAACTGTAGGTTGTTTCTTTATTCCTGCCTTCAAAGTTTGGGCTGCTGTTTCTACCAGACCATTGGATGAAGGATGATATGGAGCTGTCCTTAAATGACAAATACCATTTGACTTTAGGGAATACTCAAATTCCCTGCTGGTAAACAATGGCCCATTATCTGTAACCAACACTTGTGAGAGTCCGTGTACTTGAAAAGATGCACATGGTTTTTTTAAATCCCATTTCAATGTTTGACAAATGAATTCCATGCACGTCCAACCACTTTGAGTTGGCATCCACAGTGACTAAAAACATTGAACCCATAAATGCATAGTCAATGTATAAGTGAGTGCAGTGTTTACCTGGCCTTTCCCATGCCTGTGTGGATCTACTGGCAGTAATGTTTGTTCGTGTTGGCGCTCTGGGCGCTGTCCCACCAACATGGCTATGTTGACATCCAATCCTGGCCACCAGTCATAATTTCTGACCAGCACCTTTATTTTGGAAACCTCTGGATGACCCTGGTGGAGTTCAGCCAATTCCACCTTTTTTGCCCTGGAAATTGCTCTTGCTCTCCTCTACTGCAGTCTGGTCTCTGGGTCAAAATGGATTTCATTTCTGGTTGTGGTTTTCCCCCATCACCACCAGCTGTTTGTTTTGCTAGGCCCAGATCTTTCTGCATTCAAAGTCTGAATTGTCACCTGTGACTGGAAGTGTCCTGAAAATTTTAAACCATTACAAACTCTTCCAGTGGCAGTACCATTGGTAGTGTAACTGCTAGTGGGAAGCAGTTCAGTGCATCCGCATTTGCTACTTGGCCTCATGGACAGTATTCCAACTTGCAGTTCTATGCATTTTAGTATTAGAGCTTACAGCTGAATTTGGCCTGAAGCTGTGGGTGGCATTGCCTTGACCTCTGTAATTTGACCCAGTAGGGGTTTGTGGTCTGTTATTATTACAAATATATATCCGTAAAAGGTATTGGTGGAACTTCCTAACTTCAGATATGACACCCAAAGCTTTGCTCTCGCTCTCTTGGCATATTTGCGCTCTGCTTTGCCAAAGTGCTGAATGCATACGCTGTTGGGCATTCCTCCCCATTTGGCCACCTATGGGCGAATACTGCCCCAGTGCTGTGCAGGGAGGCATCCCATGTCCATGCCAGATCTTCCTAACTTGCATCCCTGGACACAAGGCAATTTAGCATGGCCAGTCCATCTTAACCTGCACATCCCTGGGCATTACAAGGCAATATAGCATGGCTAATCCAAGTTCGATTTCAGCCTCTGGCAACTGTCTGTGTGGAGTTTGCGCATTCTCCCCGTGTCTGCGTGGGTTTCCTCCAGGTGCTCCGGTTTCCTCCCACAGTCCAAATATGTGCAGGTCAGGTGAATTGGCCATGCTAAATTGCCCATAGTGTTGGGTGCATTAGTTAGAGGGAAATGAGCCTGGGTGGGTTACTCTTTGGAAGGTCAGTGTGGACTTGTTGGGCTGAAGAGCCTGTTTCTACACTGTAGGGAATCTAATCTTGATTTGGTTTTCACTACAGAGGTAATGGTTTGTATCCTAATATCCTAGATGTAGCTGTAAACGAGGAAATAAGGAATGTAAGAATTTGAGCAAATCTGGTCATCTGTGAAATGGTACTGAGCAAATTATTGGGATTGTGGCATGGCAAATCTGTGTGGCTGTTCGTGGGCTTCATTCTTTTAACTTCTATTCGCACCAAATTTCTCCTTTTTTGTTTTTCTGTGACCATTTTTGATGTGCCCAATTTAACGTGCCGTGCATCTTCCATATTATATGCCTTCAAGTCTGATACATTCTTCTAAATGTCTGCCACTGCATCTCTATTGACCTGTCCCTTAACCTTACTTGGCAGTTTACTTTTTCTAGTTCTGTTTTCATGCCCTTAAATTGTTCCATTTTTTTAAGTTTGAAATACTATTTTTGGACCCAGTCTTCTCTGCTTCAATCTTCACTACAAATCTTACTAAATTGGTCTTGAAAGAACTGATTAGTGAGGTAATTGTGCTTTGGTTTTCAAATTCCTTAGGCTTGGGGAAGATTGGATTAAGTTGGAAAGTAGCATGTGTAACTCACTCATTGGAGAGCTGGGGACTACAGGCAAGCTAGCTTAATGTCTTTCGTAGGGAAGATCTTGGACACTATTAGAAAAGTTGTTTCAAAGTAAATTCAAAGTAATCAGGCAGAGTCAACATGGTTTTGTGAAAAGAAAATGTTTCACTAATCTATTAGAATTCTATGTCATGCACATAAAGTGAGACCAGTGGATGTACTGAACTTGGATTTCTTGAAGGCATTTGGTTAGGTGTCATATCAAAGGCTATTATGAAATATAATAGCTTGTGGTGTAGGAGCAAAATATTAACATGGTTGGCGAGCTGACCGGTAATGGTAGCCATAAATGAGTTGTTTTCCTAATTAGCAGCATGGAGTGTATGGTTGCAACAAGGAACCGTGCTGCATCTTAACTATTCACTACTTACATGAATGACTTAAATTGTTAAATTTGCTAGTGATATGGGTAGTTGTGAATAGGATATAAGAGGCTATAAAGAGGTTTAGGTATGTTAAGTGAGTGGGCAAAGATGTGGAAAATGTGACGAATGAGATTGTGGGGCTCAGTGCAGAGGGATCTGGCTGTCCTAGCATATTGCACGGGGTTAGTATTCAGGTGTAGCAAGAAATTAGAAAAACCGAATGTAATCATTTTTAGGAAAGGAATTGAATAGAAAAGTGAGAGCATGGATGTTGTGAAACTTGAAACAGTTCAGAAAAGATTGACAAGGATGTTGCCAGGGTTGGAGGTTTTGAGTTATAGGGAGACACAAAATAAGCTGGAGCTGTTTTTCCTTGGAGCGTTGCAGGCTGAGGGGTGACAGTAGTCCAGAACTAGAGGGCATAGATTTAGGGTGGGAGGGAAAAGATTTAAAAAGGGCCTAAGGGGCAACCTTTTCACACAGAAGGTGGTGAGTGTATGGAATGCCAGAGGAAGTGGTGGAGGCCGATACAATTACGACATTTAAAAGGCACCTGGAATGGTCAATGCATTGGACGAGTTTAGATGGATATGGTCCAAGTGCTGGCAAATGAGAAAAGATTAATTTAGGATATCTGGTTGACATGGATGAATTGGACTGAAGGGTCTGTTTCCATGCTGTATATCTCTGACTCCCATGTGTTACACTTTATTTATACAGGATGCTGATGAGAAATATTTGGTGTACTGTAAACAGTATTAGTCTTACCTAAGGAAGGATTTGCGTGTGTTGGAAGCTGTTCAGAATAGGAATGATAGACTTTATACCTGGAACAGGTAAATTGGTTTATGAAGGATATTGGGCAAATTCGCCATTTATCTGTTGCAGTATAAAAGCACAAGAAGACTTGATTGAGAGATGTCTCAAAGATGTGTGGGGAGTGGATGTTTCTTATGGGACAATCTAAGACTATAGGATTCTCCTCTTCAAAGGCAATGGAAGCAGATTCCTGAATAATTCTGTGCCATGGTGTGCACATTGCTGATGAACAAGGGCGTGAAAGGTTACCTGAAGTAGGTCAGAATAAGTCAGTAGAGCACCCCTTTTACTAAATCGTAGAACAGACAGGAGGGCTGAGTCGCCTCTCCTGCTCATAATTCATTTGTTTGTGAACATATACAGAGGAATTGATTATCTGAAGAACACAGGCAGGGAGTATTTCATTTGTTTAATCGAATTCCGGATAATAGACTGCCTTGTAATGCAGTTTAGCCAAGCATCGGGACTGTGCGATCTTGCCGGATAATCCGATATTTGGATAATTGAATGCTGGTTAGGGTTTCCCTGTATCTCTAGTACTCAAAGCAGCAATCGTAAGCGTCTATTAAATTGTCACTTTGTAGTTATTTAAGATTATTGTGTACTATGGCTTGGTTGTTTCTGTCCGATCTTGATTCCCTGTGAAATACTTTATAACTGAAGTGAAGCAAAACCATTGTTGAAGTCCTTACTGAAATTAAATATGAATTGCTTTATTTCTTGATTTTGTATATTTCATTCCATTCAGGCAACTTGTTAGCACTATATTTCGGTATACTAAGTGGCTGATGGAAATATTAACAAGTGTGCAATAATTACCATAGCCTCTCGACTGCTTTTAATTTTCAGCTTCTCTCCATCACTTTTGAAAGTCTTACCAAATGTTGAGATTTTAAAATCATGGGTTCCAGTGGTCCTTCATTTCACCCATGTTGTCATTCTTTGAGTCTGTTGTTTGTGTTGGCAGGATCCTTACGTTACAAATGCATGACACTGACCCAGCTTTCTGATGTCCTTGTCACTTCTGATTGCTCAAACCTTGCTTTTGTCTACTAGCAATTTAGACTACCAAGCATGGTTGATTCTTTCCTGACTTTGATTTCAGACTATTCTTGATTGGTCATTAAGACTATTCTCTGGTTAATGCTGAGGTTAGTGTGTAGACTCCAGTGAGTAAACAGTGTACCAGGTGCATTTGTTCGTAACTGTCAGATTTGGTGAGTTTCATTAAAAATGAAAGGCATGTGGAAGAGCGGAGAATAAGAGAATGGTCTTTCCTTCTTATGGAGGGGCAGCAGAGTTGTTATCGTTGAGTAAATTATGACAGCCAAGTGTTGGATTCTTTTCCTGAGGTTTCCCACATAAGATGCAATTTGCATACACCAAATTGTGCAAACCGTTAGTTTGTTCAAGCTTGTACAAGCTAGGTGACCCCTTTGACCCTCTTCGCAGGCATGTGAAGTCAAATCAAAGAGGTCCCAAACAAAGAAAACACATCCCCTTTGTACAGGTCAGTTGATGATGCTTCCAGGTACTCAGGCCACACCCTCTCCCATAACCACATGTTACCCCAGGATGAGGTCTGCCTGTGAGATAATGTAAATGTAAATACCCTAATCCTGGGGAATCATTACATAAACAATTTCCTGACTGAGTGATTCCCCAAGACCATGTATGTGTGACATATCCTAACGTCAGGGTGGCCCTGCAAATGAGTTCCGACTCCGCTACTTACTCAGACAATATAGGTGTGATATGCTTCAGTATTGGGGCATGGCTGTGAAATAATTTCTGAATGGAAGGTGCTGAGTGAGAGTTTAATTTGATAATAGTAGTAGAGCAGTAGTAAATGACTGACTGCCTAAATGAAGTGGGAGTCATCTGTATTCCTGCATGAATGTTGTCCCCACCCACTTCGCGAATGTCCAGCTTCATGAAGAAGACAGTATATTTTAACCTTTTTTAATATTACAATAACGTTGAGAGACAGTCCAATTGAATTTTTTAACATTCCAAGAGCACCTCCGAGTCATAGAGATGTACAGCATGGAAACAGACCCTTCGGTCCAACCTGCACTCCAAGGTCTCTTTGTTCAGCAACACTCCCCAGGACTTTACCATTTAAGTCTATAAGTCCTGCTAAGATTTGCTCTCCCAAAATGCAGCATCTTGCATTTATTTAAGTTAAACCCCATCTGCCACTTCTCAGCTCATTGGTCCATCTGATCAAGATCCAGTTGTAATCTGAGGTAACCTTATTCAGTGTCCACTACACCTCCAATTTTGGTGTCATTTGCAAACTTATTAACTTATACCCATTATGCTTGCATCCAAATCATTTATATAAATGAAGAAAACTAGTGGACCCAGCACCGATCCTTGTGGCATCCACTGGTCATAGGCCTCCAGTCTGATAAATAACCCTCCACCACCACCCTCTGTCTTCTACCTTTTGAGCCAGTTCTGTATCCAAATGGTTAGTTCTTCCTGTATCCCGTGAGGTCTAACCTTGCTAACCAGGGGAACCTTGTTGAATGCCTTACTGCAGTTCATATGGATCATGTCTCCCCCTCTGCTCTCATCAATCCTTTTTGTTACTACTTCAGAAAACTCAACCAAGTTTGTGAGACATGACTTGCTACAGACAAACCATGTTGATTATCTCTAATCAGTCCTTTCCTTTCTAAATACATGTAAATCCTGTCCCCCAGGATCCCCTCCAGCCACTTGCCCAACATCGGCATTAGGCTCACTGGTATATATAGTTTCCTGGCTTGTCCTTACCATATTTCTTAAACAGTGGTACCACATTAGTCAACCTCCAATCTTCTGGCACCTCACTAATGCATATAGCTGCTACAAATATCTCAGCATGAGGTCCAGCAATCACTTCCCTAGCTTCCCACTGAGTTCTAGGATACACCTGATCAGGTCCTGGGGATTTATCCACTTTTGTGTTTCAAGACATCCAACACTTCCTCCTGTAATATGGACATTTTTCAAGATGTCACCATCTATTTCCCTACATTCTAAATCTTCCATATCCTTTGCCCCAGTAAATATAGTAGTAAAATACAAATTTAGTATCTCTTCCCCTCTTTCCCCACCCCACCCCCCCCCAATCTCCTGCTGCTCCACACAAAGGCCATCTTGCTGAGGGGCCCTATTCTCTCCCTTGTTACCCTTTTGTTCTTAATGTATTTGTTAAAACTCTTTTTTGGATTCTCCTTCATTCTATTATTTGCCAAAGCTATCTCCTGTCCCTTTTTTGCCCTTCTGATTTCCCTCTTAAGTATACTCCTACTGCCTTTATACTCTTCTAAGGATTCACCTTCTATACCTGACATCTGCTTCCTTCTTTTTCTTAACCAAACCCTCAATTTCTTTAGTAATCCAGCATTCCCTGGATCTACCAGCCATTCCTTTCACCCTAACAGGAGTGTATTGTCTCTGTTCTCTCGTTATCTCATTTCTGAAGGCTTCCCATTTTCCAGCTGTCCCTTTTACCTGCGAACGTCTGCCCCTAATCGGCTTTTGAAAATTTCTTGCTTAATACCGTCAAAGTTGGCCTTTCTACGATTTAGAACTTCCAACTTTTAGATCTGGTCTATGCTTTTCCATCATAATTTTAAAATAAATAGAATTATGGTTGCTTGCCCCAAAGTGCTCCCCTGCTGACACCTCAGTCACCTACCCTGTCTTATTTCCCAAGAGTAGGTACATCCACATACTGAATCAGAATTTTCTTGTACACAATAAATTCCTCTCCATCATCTAAATCCAGTCTCTGTTTGAAAAGATAAAATCCCCTACCATAACCACCCTATTATTCTTCCAGATAATTTAGATCTCCTTACAGATTTGTTTCTCAATTTCCCTCTGACTATATTTAGGGGTCTATAATAAGGTGATCATCACTTTCGTATTTTCTCAGTTCCAACCAAATACCTTCCCTGGATGTATTTCTGGGGATATCTTCCCCTCAGTACAGCTGTAATGCTTTCCCTTCTCAAAAACAATACTTCCCCCTCTCCTCTTGCCTTCCTTTCTGTCATTCATCTAGCATTTGTATCCTGGAACATTAAGCTGCCAGTCCTGTCCATCCCTGTGCCATGTTTCTGTAATTGCTATGATATCCCAGTCCCATGTTCCTAACCATCCCCTGAGTTCAGCTGCCTTCCCTGTTAGGCCTCTTGCATTAAAATAAATTCAGTTTAATTTATCAGTTCTAGGTTGTTCTTTTGCTTTATTCTTGCCTGCCGTGACTGTTTGACTTGCTTCTGTTCTCAACTCTGTTCTGTTCTGTACCAGTCTCAAATTGAAATCTTTTCTAACTATCTCCCTGGGTATGCAATAAATGTCGTTGGTTGCAAACCCTATCAGATTGAATGGATCAATTGGAGAGACAGTTAGAGGCAGTGAGGAAATTACAAGAGCAAGGGGATGTGATGGATGGCAGTTTATAGAAAGGGGGGAAAAGTTGCAGATACAGACACAGATAGGTTAGCTCCGGGAAAGGTAAGAGATGTAGGCAGGTAGTGTCTTCTGTGGCTATCCCCATTTCAAACAAGTACACTGCTGGATTTGTAACCAACGACATTTATTGCAGATATCATCCTCAGTAACACGTAAACTCTCCCTAAACTCCCACATCCAAGAAGAAAAGCATATCACTCCACTCGAGGCCATTTTTGCTTCTTTCAGTCTACAGACCCAGAAAATGGCACTCTTTATTTCTTTACAAAACATTGCTGCAGGTTAAATTAATACTTACGGCTTATATTTTAAAGTTTAATCAAGAGGCATATCTCAATATAACAATCAAGAAAGAATCCACTATACTTACAACTGCAGACTTTCTGTAAGGCCATGCTTAATGTATTCACTTATCTGTTTCTGTGCTGTGACCTATGAAACCAGTTCCTCCAAGATTAGTTGTGAATTTCACAGTTTGTTAATTTTCCCAGACTCTCAGATATCCAGCCATACATGAATTCAGACAGCAAAGGTACTAACTGTGCAGATTCACGACTGTGTCAGTTAGCAGTGTGGTTTTGACCCCCCACCGGCTCCTTGCACTGACCTCATCATGCGCTTCCTTTTATCTGTGCCTCTCCCTTTTAAACGTACTACTGTTTTGACTGTTTTGACTGTTTTGACTGTTTTGACTGTTTTGACTGTTTTGACTGTTTTGACTGTTTTGACTGTTTTGACTGTTTTGACTGTTTTGACTGTTTTGACTGTTTTGACTGTTTTGACTGTTTTGACTGTTTTGACTGTTTTGACTGTTTTGACTGTTTTGACTGTTTTGACTGTTTTGGAACTTTTGGGAAGAAAAAATGCAACAGCATTATAAAACGGTAATTGCTGCTTCTGGAATTCAAGGAACTCTCCTCCAACACTTAAAATACCTCAAAGTAGCAGCCTGTTACAGCCAGAAAATTTTCCTGTCCTCCCTCGTGGCTTACCAAGAATCCCGTCTACAGAAAATCGAAAACCGATCTAATGTACGTAGTGATATGGGGTTAGCAATGAAATACTCTTAGTTTCCTATTTAAAATTGAAGTTGATAATAGTTACTTTGTTACAGCTATCTAAATGAATATTAAATTCCTCAGGAAAACTACCCTTTATCACAATACAGGTAAGGATAGCTGATGTTGCAAATAGGGCATTATTTGTTCGTTGACTGAGAGGGAAGATAGCATACAATAAAAATCTTATTCTTTCTGAATATGGTAAAGTCGTGAGCAGTGGGAATATTTTGGCTTAGATAATTAATTGTAAGCTTCATAAAGTTCATGACTTTGTTTTCTGTTGATCCTTGTGGTTAGATTGTTTGGTTTCGAAGAGTCATAATTCTACCCAGATAACTAAATAAACTCATTCTTAAAATGATTAATAGAAGCATTTACAAAGATGTTGGCATTTCTGTGTGAGCATCATCAACTGCAGTTGAGAAAGCTGGAAGTCTGAATTTTGAAATTTATTATTTATAATGGCAGGCAAACCAAAACCGTGATTAGATGTGAAACTTTCAGCATTAGCATGCGACGCGAGAAGCTTGTGAATGTGTTTGTTTACGTTGAACCTACTTGACTAATCTTAAATTTGACTTTTATTTCTTACTTCCCTAGTTTGCTGCAGGTCCTCGAGCTTTACATCAGGTACTAACCAGTTAACAGACACCATGAAATTGCATACTCCATGCAATTCCATGTAAATTTACGTACGCTAAGATTTAAAATGTAGCTTTGGTGCATGTCTGGATTTCAGTTGCCTCTCCTTTGCTGTATATACTTAGACTTAACATGTGACATTTATATTCCGCTAAAAAGTGGAAGGGATGTGGTTGTTGGCAGGGCTTTAGGAATAAGTCTTACTTGGGTGATGCCCTCATTCAGATTTCTTCCTCGCAGAGCATTTCTAGAAAGATGGATCCAGCAGCTGCACCACCATATGAGCGCATTGCTGCCAGCTGTTGTTCAGCCCTCCAGTGAGATGATACTTAAATGGCAACTCACCCTCTCAATGTGAGTCCTGGCTCCTGCTGCTGATTTCTTTTCATTGATCTTGTTGGGCAGTCAGTCTACAAATGTAAAATCAGCAGTTGGTGCTTAGACTGAAGTAGGGAGTCAGGAGGAAAAGTGATTTAAATGTAACAGCACTGGAATAGCTGAGTGTAGAAATACACTCTGATCCTCCAGCAATGTAAAGTGTAGTTGGCACCTCTTCCTCCCAAGTTCTGCTCTGGTTCTTGCTGATTAAAAATCTGCTTTTTCTGAAGCTATCTTTCTGAGCAGTTCAGAATTTGAGTCAACAGAGTCTAGGTTAACATTTGGTGATTTCTTTTTAAAAATGATTAAGTGCAAGAAGACTCAACTGCACTTTTGTTAACTCTCTGGCACTTTGCTAATATGAAATTAGATCATGAAGCTTCTCAGATTCGCATCCTCAGGTGTTTCAGGACAAAAATATTTGACTTCAGTGATTGTTAGGCAAAATGGAGCAGCTACTTTCCATAAAGTGTAAGTCGCTGGCAGCAAGTTGGACAACTAGTTAATCTGCTGCCTGAAGGAGGAAAGTAGGCAAATCTAATCAAAACTATTTTTCAAATAATACTTGAGCCTTTTTTTCTATTACTAGTACTGAAAAGTTACTTGCAAAAGGATAATATCTATTGTGTATCACTAACTTTTCATCTGCTAGTGTACTGATGTAAAGAATATGCTGAAGTTTGAGAGAATCTGCTACCGTAACATTTTGTAGGCAAATATATCACTAAGACAAATGGGCATTTGTAGAATAGAAAGTAAATAACGTGCACATCCCACACCAACAGTTGACATTAGTTACTTGCTTAGTTTTTCAATCTGTTTGCAGGGCCTTGAAGTATTTTTTTTGCTTGTGCAGTTGAAAATATTGTATTCCTATTAGCATGTGTAGGGTATTTCTTTGAAAAAACATTGCCCCATGATGATGACTGAAGCCTAAGAGTTTTAAATTGAAATTTGAGACAATCCAGAATAGTCGAAATAAAATTTTGTATCAGCCTTGGGAGCCAGGGCTTAAATTGGCATAAAGAGATGCTGTATAAATATTGATGTTGGAGAGGCAAGTAACTGTAAATGACCATAGACATTTTGAAGTGAAAATTGTTCACGTAAACATGTTTTTGGATGTCAACTGTCATTGAGATTTTGAGAAACAGTAAACGTGTGGGATTGGAGGAAGGCGCTCAGTTTCAGGTTGGAGTTTGGTGGGGTGAAGAGGTAATCTAAAAGTTGTCTAGTCCATGGCTCACCTTTATACGGTAGTATATTTATTATTAATAATAATAATAAAAATTATTATTATTATTATTCTTCAAAGAACCTGAAAAGATCAACATGCTTTTGAATATTTGTAGTGAGTAAAGTTAAAAGGTTCATCCCAGACTGTACACCTTCATTATGTGCACCTTTTGCATTTTTAGCAAAATGTATTGGTTCTGATGAATGATTGATTATTTCAAGAATATATCTTGGGAATTTTTTAACTTATTGACAAAACTGAAGCCTAGAATTGTACATTGAAACAATTTCTTAACTTTCAATTGATTTTTCTTTTTGAATGTGTCAGTGTGTGCATTGTAAAGCCAGTTTGAAAGAATGATTGATTAAGAAACCACTCGAAAGTATAGTGGGGCAGTATTTTTTAATATAGGATTAATGATTAGTTGCATTTGATCAAAATTGAAAAGGCCAATAAAAAAATAAGTATTTTGCATTTTTTTAAGGATAATATGCACTGGCAATTTAGGTCCCTTTTTTTAAACGAAAGAATGTACTTTCTTAGTGATATTAATGGGATTTCTTATTGATCCTACCTATTTTTGTAAATTGATAAGATCTTTCTGGGATGTGTGCTTCTGTTGGCGCAAACAGCTTGTTTCCTGGTCTCAAACCACAAAGTCACAAATTTTATTTGAAATAAACTAAGGCATACATCTGTTGCCTGAGAATCCTTGCATGTTTCAAGTTCTATTTGTAGCACCACTGTCTTTGGAGTGCAGGTCTCACGGTAGGGAAAGTGTCTTAGGTATATTTTGATACCCAGCAGCTGTGAAAAATTATTAACAAATGCATGCAAACCTTGCATGCAAGTATGGCAACTTGAAGCAAAGTTGTACTGAAAATGTTCTTATAATATTCCATGTTGATTGGACTCTGTTCCAAGATTAATAGAATGCGTCATGCTGATGAATTTAAAAAAAACACAATCGCTTTATGAATGTTTATCGACACACACTGTCAAGTGTGTGGTAGTCCTTCCACATTGTTGAGGTGCTGTTTGGTATCTCTGGAAGCAAAAAGCAGGTTTTCTTTTTGAGTAGTTTTACTTTTTTAAACTTAATCCCTGAATTTTTGGAAGTTACTAATATGTTTATTTTGTGTATTATGAGAAGATAGTTTACCATGATGATAAAAAGTTGAGTGTTGGAATTAAAAAAAACCTTGTTTAAAGCATTGCTTGGAACAATGCAGTACTTTATATTGAACTAAGCTTTTAATACATATCTCATCTTACAGAAACAATAAAATGTTCCTACAAGTATTTCCCCCACCTCATCATTTTTAAAATAAGCCTAGATATTTTTCACTCCTTTCGATGTTCATTCTTTGGGGTTTTGTTAAGCAAACTGTCCTGCTTTGCACACTTGAGAAACGTTGAGGTTCTGTTACACCTGCGATTAATTTGAAGAGTTTTTTGCTGTCTTTTGAAAGACTATCTCTAAGTTGTAGGTGTAGTAGAGCATATGTAAGTGCAGGTATTTGTTCTGCAGTAATAGGTTGCTCAGTATTTTGAGGTAATACATGTGAAAAAAAAAGTCCTGTTACGAATTCAGCCGAGATAACTTAGGGGTGGTGAGTAGAAGGGTGGGAATTCTCTTTTAGACTTCTGTGTTTTAACACATCTTTTAAAAATACTGCTTGGGCTATGATTCTAGGATTCTTGGTCTCATTCCTGGAAGCTTTGATTATATGCAGAGCCTTTTAGGACTGTGGGCTGATTCCAATCTGGACGTGTTGGCTTCCGTGCAGAAAGTGGCATGGCTAGGTATCAACCCTTGTAGATGTTGTGAACTGTAGTGGCAGTGAGGCAGTCTGCAAAGTCGAAGTTCAAAGGTAGATCTGCTCCTTATTAAACTACACGTGCGCCTCCACACACTCTCCACTATATGGAAGCATATAGATTTAAATAAACTTTTACAAAACGTCAAGTTTGTACGATTGTTAATGTAAAAGTTTCCGCTATGTCAAAGCCAGTATATTTTTAAGAAAGTCCATTCATTGCAGCCTAGTATCAGTATCAGTCATCATAATTGTTTAAGTTGCACCTCATTGCTGTGGAACATATTCAGATCTCGGGAGATAAAGGTGCTTGCAAAGAAGTAACAAACAGATTGCAGTTATACCCAGGGTTTGACATTTGGCGTCCAACCTTTTGGAACTGTGCCTCAAGCCATTCAAGGATCGCTTTTGTGCTGAATAAAATACGTGGATAGTTGACAGAAGAAATCTTCAAAATTCGTGAAATGGGAGTGCGAATATTTGATGCTTTGTGTTCTTTTGTAATCAAATGGAGAGATCCAATCACATAGAAACTGTTTTTAGATCATTCAGAAGAAGTGGAACAGCCAGTTTAATAGTTAAACTCAAAAGATTTGGAGTGGGAGCATTATGCTGGTCAGAGCCATAATGATTCCATGAACTCCTGTTCTGCATCTCGTGGCTCTTAAAATTTTTTTTGGTTTTGGTTAAGAACATATTTGTAGAACTAAATCATTTAGTTAATTTTAACTATTGAGTTAATTTTAATTACAAATGATAATTTATTTACATTCCAAAATGGTGACCGCTGACATCAGCACAAGTGGTTCATATTTTAAGTAAACTCAGTTCTTGATAGGGTCTGAGGTTTCTTTTGAAGGTTTGACTTGTACACTGCAATCTACAGTATAGTAGTATCTATGAATGAAGAGGAACACTGCAGTGGTAAATAATTCAAAGGCTTGCTTTTTCTTCTGTGAATTCTGTATTTTGCAGTTCATAATTTCTACTCTAATGGTCTTTTTTAAGTATAATGTCTGTTTCTGTAGTTTCATTTAAATTTATTGAACAGGAACTTTCATTGGATTGCTCTGTATCAGAGCAGCTTAACTACTGTATGTTAAAGTAACTAGTAAATGCTTTTTTTTAAAAGCCGTGCTATAATGTTACTGATGGATTAGAGACAGTGCTTAGTTTTGGGGCTAATCAATGCATTCTAAACTGTATTAAAAATGCATCAGGTTATCACTTGAAAATACTGGAATAGTTTCATCATAAATTTTGAAGTTAATATGCTAAATACCTGATTGTATTGATTTGTGATAAAGTTTACATTTGGTGATTCACTTTCAGCAGAACTTGAGCGAAGAGAGCATTATAAAACTAGTATTCATCCTGATTATCAATTGCAGGCAAAGTGGAAACTCATGAGCCTTAACACTAATTATTTCTCAAAGTGCAGTTGGTCCCACGGAAAACTTGGGCACAAATTATTTTTCCATTTTCGTGTATGGCTTACATTGCTGCTAGAAGGAGTATTCTTTGACATCTTAGTCTTTCCAGAACTCGTTTTAACTTATTCAGACTGTTAAAATTCTTGTAAAATACAGTCAAGCTTTTTGTACAAGTTGTATTCAAATAATTTTTGTCAGATTTGTAGGGGAAAAATGACAAATTTTTGAGTGAATCTAATGTGAATACTCCATAGTATATTTTACCCTGTGATTATATTGTGGTTTTCCTTCTCTTTGTAGCAATACTACCCAAACAGAGCCCAGCAACAGAGTAGTGCTTCCAGGGTTCAGAGTAGCGCAACAACTCGACCTGTGGCCTCTGCTACTCATGTCTACCCACCTGGTTCACAGACCATTATGATGATGGCGCAACAGATACCCACCTATCCATCATCAGGACCTTATTATGTTCCCAATCAGGCAAGAATATTTTATACATAGATGTTGTTAATTTTCTCGTTTGCTTTCAGATGCTGATTTTCCAAAGCCTTTTAAGCTGCTAAGTTTTTAATATAGTATTGGAAATCCATGCTTGCAACAGTGAAGATTTGAATCCATATGCCATTAATTCTACAACCATCCATTTATTGTGTCGGTATTAGAACTGCATTTAATATCTTGGGGAGTCAATTTTTATTGAGAAAATCTATCCACAGTGTGGGTACTATTTTCTGTCAACTGGATCTATCAAAGCCAATCTCACAATAGGTCTATCAAGATCTGCAGATGTAGATTAGACTTTTTTCCTTATCTCCGTATTTTACCTATAGTGTGCATAAAATTTCTAGTTGGTATTCCAGTTATGGCCAAATCAATGTGGTGTTCAAGTACCTTCCTTTTGTATTAAATAGAAGAGTTCTTAATTGTTCTTTTAAAAAAGTAAAACTCATAGCAAATCCAATCTTTCGATAACAAGCCAAAGTAAAAGCTGTAGTTGAGTCCTGTAGTACCTTTATCATCAGGAGAAACATTAACCATTGTGCCTTAGAAGTTGTAATGATTTACATTGTTATATTCCTTTGTTGGTAAATTAAATAGTATATCCAAAAATAGAGAAATGTGCTAACTTTCTCTATAGTCTCCCACTTGCAACCCCTCCTGTATATCATAGGTGACCTTCCCTCTTTCCAGTTTGTGGCTGTTCCGGGAGCTTCCCTCTTTGCTGAACTCTCGGCTGGAGACTCACCTTCTTGCTAGTTGGAGCCTCCTCATGCACTTGATTTTTTTGTTTCCAGAACTGTTGCTCAGCGTGTGGGCTGGAGAGAAGGAATGGATGAGTGGGTGAGATTTGGTGCAAGAAAATCTCTGGTGGGAGAGGGAGGATCAAGAAATTGTAGAAATTGTTAACTGAAGGGTTGGTAGCAAGATGGAGCAGCAGATGCAGCAAGTTCGGAGGTCAGCAGTGAGTCGCAGAGACTTCAAAATGCACTACTTGGATCTCTCAGTCCTGGGTCTCATAGCCCTATATTCCGTCTGGCCCAAAACCGCTTTAAAATGAAACTCCTGATGCAAATATGGATTCCCTTAACTGACTGACAATTTAAACTGAATAAATTAAAATTGGACAATATAAAACAGGTGCTTAACTATCTCCCTTCATACTTAAAATTAACAATAACTTAATCCCTTTCCACCTGCAATCCTTTCAACCTTGTGTAACTAAATCATGAGCTGTGCACTATTTTAAGAATGCTGATGTTTATAATCATTGTTTCTTAACCTTTCTGTAACCTTTTTTTATATATAGTTTGGTTCTGCCTCTTAATTGACAGATAATTTAAGTAAACATAGAATGAGGTCTGAATACTGATCAGAAGTGCCTTTTTTTTAAATGATGTGAAGCAAATATTAGAACATGCTAATGTTACCGCCTAATCGAAGTTGGTTATTTTATTTGAGGCTTATCTTGCTAAAGAGAATCACAAAAATCAATTGCTTCATTTAGCAACATAAATTACTATTTTTCTAAAATCATGAAGCACTCGTATGCTGGCTGGTAAGGTTCTTTATTCACTGACTTTTCAGACTTTTTTTCTAGTTCTCCATCTCTTCATTTTTAGATTTGCTTAGCTTCCTAGTCTACGTGATTCCATGTTGTCAAGCATTCAGTTGCATGGTATAGATTAATAATGATTGACTGTGAATGCAGAACTCTAAATGGAAGTATTTCTGTAGTCATTTGCGTTTGATAAAGAAGCTGATCTTCCACAGTAAACTTGCTTTTATAACTGAAAATTAATGTGAAGGAAATGAAATTTGTTGTTTTTCTTTCACAGTTTCGTTCTTCATTTGTACAACCAGCGCAACAGTATCCTGTTCCACCTGGAACTGGATTTTATTCAAACCCAAATCCTGGGGATTACCCTTTTGGTAAGATTGTGATATTCAATAAGGATTTATAGTAACTATCCAGTCACACAGCTCATTGGCTGTGGTAGCTACTGTACGAATGAGAGAGAGATTGGGACAAAGTATGCTGCCTCCACATAATCATGTATAATTTCACACTAACCTCATTGAAATGTATCAGTTACAAATTGATATTTGGGGACCAGATAATGCAACGTAAATATATGCTGTGCATTCACGGGTTGATTCAAACACATTTACTAAACAGAAAACATTCTGAAATCTATGTTTACCCAGCCAACTCCTAATGGGTTTACATTCGTAGCATAAAACATATCAAATAACACACTATACATTTGTGGTCCCGTGCTAAGAAATTTTGGGTAGAGTCATGTCTTGATGATCATAAAATTGTTTACTTTTTGCAGGACAGCTGGAGATAGTTCAGTCCATTGACTCATTCAAAGAGCAACCAGTTGGTCCTATTGCCCTGTTCTTTTCCATTGCAGCTGCTGTTTTTTCCCCTGAAATGTTTTTCTAATTCCCCTTTCGAGGGCTTACATTGAAGTGGTAACCGCTATCCTATTGTACAGTGCATTGCACATTCTAACTACTTATTGCGTTGTAAAGCGCTCATGATAGTTCTGATACTTTTTGCCAATTAGCATCTCATCATCAACCCTTGAACTATTGGAAAAGTTTTCACTGTTTATCAAAGCCCTTAAACCATCAATCAGTTTCTTCTCTGCCTCAAATTATACCAGTTTATCCAGACGGTCCATGCAATTGTTTTTCTTCTGGAACCATTGTTGTAAATCTGCTTTGTGTTCCAAAGCTAAGAAGTGGTGTAGTTTTCATTTTGTTTCGCTGATAGGTAGCATGAATTCAGTGTCTGTGTTTCATCAGGTTATCACAATTCAACTTATGTAACTATGCACTTAATTATTTTTTCAGTATTTCCAGTTGGGTATTGGTGCTTTTGCACAAGATATCACTATCGCAAAAATGAGGCCATAAATGAGCCAACAAATATTCCTCTATTCTTTGCAATCTACAACATTCTTCTGGACTATTTAACAATTTCGAGTTGAAGTTTGTCTATTCGACTCACTGGGACTCTTCCATTCAAATGTATCACAGTGAGGATACTTTGCTAAAGTCCTTTGTGCCCATCACATGGTTGGAACAATGTATTCTGCTGGAGTTTAGCAACTTGTATTTTTGCAGTAAATACCTCTTGAGGGTTTCTTTGAAAGGTAATCTCAATCCTGATACCTAAAATTTAGGTATTAGATTTTTTTCTTAATTTTTGCCTTTACTAGAAATATTGCCTTCAGATATTGAACCTGGTATGTAGTTCACAGCCAGATAACATTTAGTGTCATGTGGGTTGTCATAATGGTGTAACTGTTTTGCATATGTGAAGGTGTATTAGACAGGGCATGAAAATTAGGATTGCTATTTGGACTTATGCCTTCAATTGTATAAAATAGAAAATTTGTATTTTACAAAAAATCTTTAGGTGGGTTAGAGCAAGGTGGTGTACTGGTGTACCGCGCCATGGAATGTCAGAGCATAGATTTGTGTTCAATATCATAATATGGTGAGTTGTTTCTTGTTGTCAGGATGATATGCTGAACAGCAGTGTTTACTTGTCTTAGTGGATAAAATTAAAATTGCAAGGCTCATGTATCCATTGAACCAGTCTGAATATATTTTTCTTGTCTCCAGTAATACAGGTAGCCCCTTTTTAAGTCTTATGTGCCATTTGAGTGTGAGGGACTACATGTGTCAACAGTGACATTACTCTTTTTTGAATAAAACCGCAGAGCATTTTAATGAAACATTTCCAGCATTGTTGGTATGATCAGCTTTGTGTTCCTCATTTTCTAGATTTAAGATGTGCAAGTTAGGTGGATTGGTCATGCTAAATTACCCGTAATGTCCAAGGATGTGTAGGTTAAGTGTGATGGTCATGGAAAAGGCAGGGTTACAGGGATAGGGTAGGGGGTTGCGTCTGGGTAAAATGCTGTCCGGAGGGTCGATGTGAACTTGTTGGACCGAATTGCCTGTTCCAGATTGTAGGGATTCTGTGGAAGTAAAACTAAGGTGAGAGATGTAATAAGTAGAACGCTAGAAATACTCAACCAATCCGCATCTGTGAAGAGAGGAACAGGTAATATTCCAGGTCTTGAAATGTTAGATCTGTTCCTTTTTGTTTTCAAAACAGATGCTGCTTGACATAATGTATTTCTATATTATTCGCTTTTATATCAGATATCCAGCTACTTTGCTCTTGCACAATTCAAAATTTACTTAAATTACTTGTAAACCAGCTAACAACCTTCTGTTGCTAATATTAAAAGCATCCTCTTATGGACTGTGATGATCTAAATAAACAGTTTTGGAAAGAATCGGCTGTTTAGAGTAAGTTACTTTATTCATGATTTGTTGTGGCCACCAAGGCTGTGTGCCTACTGTGCTCTGGACAACACTCTGTTAGAATGGGTGTTCAAGTTTAAATTGACAAGCAATGGTCATTATCCCTCGTATAGTAATTAATTAGCTATTGTAAACTATGAATTGTTTGAATTTAGTTCATTTTGTAGTTGAAATTGATAATTTCATGTTAATTTTATTGATATTGATTTTCAGTTAATAAGACCCATTGATTAATAAGCAGAATATTTGTTATCAAAGCGGTCAGATTAAAATTTTGCAAAGAATTTTGTATGTCCAAAAGTTTTTTTACAGTTTTTGAAACAGCTAAGAATATCAATGAACGGAAATGTGCAATTGGAAGAAATATCAGGAAAACCTTTAGATGAGGACGTTTAACTTTATACAGGTTTACCTGGCATTGTGGAATTCTTTTTAGATGTGTAAATAATTGTGAGCAATAGAGAAAAAAAATTGGTCGAGAAACTTGTCAATATGTTAAATCCCTTCAGATTGCTGATGTTACTTAATGAGGATATCATATACAATGGAACTCATTATAAAGTAGTTCAGTATAATGCATGTTTACTTTTAAACCATGGTTACAACTACCCACCTATGGCTCACGTTTTTCCTTATTTTGTGTTTCCATCAGATTGTCTATCTGGTCTTGGTCTTACTTTTTTGAACCTTGATCACATTACAACAAACAGCTTATTTTCAAGAACATGCAGACGTTCTGATCCCATGCACCTTAAGCCTGACGTTGTCGCTCATTTCTTTTGTAGTGAACAGTGACCCAGCCATTAAACTTTAAAATCAGCTTGATTTGAGGAATAAACCTTTCATCTGCATTGTCAGCTGTTTTGAAAGGAATGGGACAGAGTGCATGTGCAAAATAGGAAAAATAAGCATTTGTGTTATGCGTTTCAAGAGTAACTCTATTGAATGGGTTGAAGAAGCAAACATGCAAGTTAATTGAAAAATAATTCTAGTGGTAGTAAACTGCAGATGTAGCTACCCAAATTATTGCATATAAAATAAAACATTTATTTTTGTTTGTGGAAGTTCTGAAAATAATTGACCATTGTTCATATGAATTGGAAATAATTGGTTTAAAGATAAAAAATTAGTTTTTGTTGCTTCAGAAGAGCAGTTGGTAGACTGAATATCCGAAGGTTTTAAGCTTTTAATATTCAAAAACTCATGTGTTTTTGCTAGGCACAGTCTAGAATCAGGTGATTCCTAAATGATTTTCTTCATAGACAACAATGAGGGAGGTGGGGAGGGACTACTCATCTGCATCTTGATTTGTATGAAGTATAGTAGTTCAGATTTGCTATCTCATACTTCCTAGTCAAGTAGAAACTTGTCATGATGCATAGGCTGAGGGGAAAAAAGTGTTTTGGATGTTGGTACTTGTAGTTTAATGGAATCTTTGGAAAAAGTGGATCAAATGAGATCCTTGGTTAATGGGCCTGTGTATTCTGAACTTTTTGGACAAAAAAATGAGTCTGGCATTAGTCTTGAGTCTCATGATCATTTGGCACCAGTCCCAGGGTGACGGGAGGGCATGACTCTTGGTTCTGATTTCTATCTAGCAAATGTGGCAGAAAAATTCTTGTGAAATTGGACAAAATCAAGTTGGGGTTGAGCATTAGCAAAATTCAGGGCCCTTGAGAAACCTTTGGTGATTCAAACAGCACAAATATGCACTTGAGTGACCGCCATATAGCTGCCTTTGTATTAGAAAGAAGGGTGAAAAGGCATAATCTGAAATGGTCTTTATGAAGAGCAGAAAGCAATTCATGTTTCGGTTGAGAGTTTTTATTAGAATGGAATAAATAGAAAGTTATGCGTTTTGCACAAGTGAAGTGTGGGCAGACAAAATTGAATGATCAAAGTCTAAAAGATATGCTAATGGGTTAAGCAAAACAAAGATACAGAATATTTAGAGAAGGTCTGAATGGCAGGAGAGCTGCTTTTTGGAGATGAAAGTGCAAACCAAACCAGCAAAGAAACTAAATAAAATGGGTTAAGATTTGAATATTGTGTGTAAAATGAAAAAGGAAAAAAAACTCAAACTAGTACTGAGTTGGAAAACTGTAGTAGATACAAGACTGAGTGGAAGAAAAGTGAAGAAACAATTTAAAGTTAACTGAAAGCTCAGGATCACGTTAGTGGACGTCCTCCAATATAGAGGAGACTATATTGTCAACAGTGATTATAGAATACAGAATTGAAAATACAAAGAAATCTCTTACACGAGGAAGGAGTTTTTAAGCCTTGGTAAGAGATTAAGTCTTGAGTATTGCATTTCCTCTGTTTTCTAGGAAATGTGCCATTGGAAACTAATTGATTGGGATGACTGAGGAATGAGCTGTAGTTTTATGGAGTGAATAGTTCCCTAGGAATGGGATTAGAAGATGTTTTATGGTGGCTTCGACACAAAGTGGCAGAAGGTGACTTGTTGAACATGAATATCAGTAGGGTAGGTGATGTGAAACTTTTATGGTTTTGAGAGAGAAGTGAAAGGATGAAAGAAGTGAATTAAATAGAATATGGTCATGTTTTTGTCAAAACGGAAAGATGTCCAGATCAGTACATTCTAGAACCTACTCTAGATCAGGCTGCTCCAGATCTTGTCGTATTTGCAATGAGACTGGATCAATCAACAGTTTCATGGTAAAGGGCTGTCGTGATCTTATAGTACTTAATTATCAGTTTGAAAATGAGAAGTAGTACAGGTCAGTGATTGTTATTTTACACCTAAATAAAGGTTTCTGGTGAGGTATGAAGATAGCTGGTAAATGTGACCGGTGGAAAGCTGGATTAAGAGGGTGGACAGAAGATTTTGGAATTAATTTTTGCATTACAAGTAAGTGTGGCTTTTCAAAAAGGATGCAGCATCTGTGGCTAAATGACAAAGTTAAGAGTATAACATTGAAAGAAGCTCTATATAAAGTTTTAATGGGAGGTCAGAGGATTCGACAGGTTCAAAGAATGAGTAAAAATTTGAGAGTCAGACCACCATCTGGAAATACAAAAGTACCAAGTGCTTCTGCAGGCTTTTGAATAGGAAAAGAGTAACCTTCTCTTGCCCCCCCCCACACACACACACACACACACACACACACACACACACACACACACTGATTATGTAACCAAAGCATTATGATCAAAAGTGATTGAGTGATGGGAGGAATGAACTTGGAAAAAAATTGGCATCAGCAAGGTAAAGGTGCTTGGAAAACTGGTCAACCTGATAGCTGGCGTCTTAAGGTCTTGAAACTTAGTGCCAACACAGATAATATGTGCATGAGTTGTCGTCCAAAATTCTTCATATTTTGGAAGTGTCCAGCAGACTGAAAACTAGAAAATATAGCATTAAACAAAAAAACTGCATCTGCTGGAAATCAAACCAAAACAGAAGATGCTGGGAAAACTCGGGTCTGGTAGCATCTGTGAACAGAAAGTAGATGTAACGTTTAGAGTCCAGTGTCCTCCTTCAGAACTTGTAGATTAAAAACATTATTAAAGAGATCCGAAGGAGACACCTAGAAGAGTGTAATCAGGCAGCCACCTGCATCTGTGAAAGGAAAGTTGTGTTTAAATCTATTGAAGTTATTTGACATTGATGTGGAAAGATTGAACCTGGTCAAGTGATATACTTTAACCTCCAAAAAGTATTTGATAAGGTACCACATGATGCAGAAGCTAAATATTAGCATTGATAAAGGATTGATTAGCTAAAAGAAAGTGTAGGGTTAAGAGTCTTTTTTTTTTACTTGACAGACTGTAATTGGTGGAATGCCAGATTTCTTCCAAATTGCCTGTTTATATCTTTGATTTGGATGAGGGGGCCCCAAGGTTGGTAGGAAAGTAAGATATCAAGAGGAGGTAGAGGGTCTGCAAAAAAAAACGGGCAGGTAACGTGAATGGGGGAAAAAAATTTGGCAGATGGAGTAGAACGTGGACCGTGTCCATTTTGGCAGGAAATATAGAAAAACTACTTATTATTTAAATGGGGAGAGATTGTAGGATTTGGTAGCAAAGATACATCTACCGAGGAACCTTGATTACCAAATGACATGAGCAGGGAATATTTTGTTTGGTTAATTGAATTCCGGGTAACCAAATGACGGTAACATAGTTTATCCAAGCATCGGGACCTTGTGATCTTGCTAGATAATCCAATATTCGGTTAATTGGATGTCAGATAAGCGAGGTTCTCCTGTACTTGTTCTGGTACATGAAGTCGTGGTTAGCATGTAATGATTAGAAAGTGAACGAAATGTGCCATTTTTGGAAAGGGGAATGGAATGCATGAGTAGTAAAATTTTACTGCACTGTATGGAGTGTTGTTGAGTCCACATCTGGAGTAGTGTTGTCCAGTTTTACATTTCCTTATTTAAGGAAGGATACTGTTCTGAAGCAAATCAGCGACGATTGACTCTCCTGAACCCTAGTATCTCCCCAATTGCAGGCTTTTTGAGAAAAGGTTGGACATACTGGGCCCATATCCATTTATGTTTAAGAATGAGAGGTAATCATATTGAACCATAAAATTCTGGATGCTGAAAGCATGTTTTCCATTCTAGGAGAGACTAGAATTAGAGGGCACAGTTGGAAAAAATGCCTCATTGAAAATTTGAATAAGGAAAATTTCTTTGACTATCATGATTCTCTGGAATTCCCAAAGAGCATTTGAGGCAGAGTCCTTGAATATTTAAAAAAACGGAGATTGATAGACTATTGACTATCAAGGGAACCACGAAGGAAAGTGGAGTTGAAGCAACCATTAGATTAACCATGATCTAATCAAATTTTACCTGTGCTAGATAGAAATAGCTATGCCAGACAAGAATATCTATTAATTGCTGTTGGGCTGTAATCTTTGTGTATGGTGATGCATGCTTTGTTTGGAAGTGTGCAATTTTTTTTTGTTTTGGGGATATATCCCTCTGATGAAGGATGAATTTAGATGTTCTTTCTCCAATTAAGAATGGTAAAAGCAGGGACAGTGCATTTGCACCTACGTTATTGATGGCTTTTTGAATAAAATAAATTCTCACAGCAAATCACTTAAAACATAATTTGGCAATCTCAAAGGGTGTTTCTGATGGCCTCTGCAAGAATTGGTAGTAAAAATTCTTGAAATATGTTTTGTAAATGTAAATTATACATACTTGTGAAGATAAATTTATTTTCAAACACTTCTAAAATTTCAACAGTTATCCTCTGAATTTAAAAAAAAGTTACCCATATTCTGTTAGTGTAAAATTGACTAAAATTTGAGGCCTTGCGGATGAAGGTTATAAAGTTAATTTTTACCAAAATCCTTTTTCTGAATTGCCTTAAACTTGGAAACACTTCCTTGAGCATTTTATGAATTCTTGAAATTTCATCCCTTGTTTATAATGTGAAGAAAACAGAAGAAAACTGTTAGTTTGGAGTGTGTTTGTCAGTGTATTGGATCTGTGAGCAATGACTTTTGGTAAAATTCTGTTGAACAGGAGTGCTTTGAGTTTTATTGTGTACATGTTGACTGTTTACTTATTTTATATTATTTCTTTGCTTGATTAGTGCACTGCTGGTGATTGTAGTTAAATTTTAATGGAACCTTTTTGAGGTGATTTTAAACTTTATACGCATATCTTCTACATTAATTTGAAGAAAATTACTGAATTGGGTTGCACCTGCTTGACTTAATTTGAAGGATGAGTACTTCTCTCAGTAAATATTAATGTCAAATTAATTGATCTGAAATGGGTATTCTGTTGAACTACTTGACTGTTCATGCTGTTGATGTGTCTATATATAGTCTGTGCTCTTTGGAGTCAACATTGCAGTCATCTGAGTACAAGGTCTCAATGTTTCCACAGCTGCTAGACAGTTTTAAAAACAAAAGTTAAGTGGAAGGGAAAGTAATTGAACTGTACATTTTATGCAAGGTAGGTTTAATGAATTGTTGAGTTTGTTACTGTTAAATGTCTTACTTTGTATGTGTGTCCATATTGAATATATGTTTGTAATTAAGAGGAGCTAGTTTTCATCTGGAATATTTACTAAATATTAGTTTGAGGTGCTAGCAATATTTTCTACTTGACGATGGCTGATTTGTAATGAAGGTTCAATGGTTATATATGGTTTTGAGGCATAAAGTTGTTCGCTTTTAACTTGTGCTTCACTAATTTCCTGTTAGAAATGTTTTCCTGGCTGTACATAATCAATTTAATTTAGCAAACCTGATGTCTATGACTGGATTTTAAGTTTAATCATAAAAATGTAAATTTTGATTTTTGTCATAATTTGTACTATATAATGGACAAATACGTACAGACATTTGAAGATGGTGGATGTAGGTTTGCTTGCTCAGCTGGAACGTTCAGTTTCAGATGTTTCGTCACCCTATTAAATAACGTCTAGGTAACTAGGTACCCAGAACCTCAGTCTGAGCTACAGATCTTCTCAAAACTCGCTAATTTGAAAATTGTGTTTCAGGTTAGTTTCTAAACTTAAAACATGGAAATAAAATTCTATTTGGCTTCAGTATTTGCCAAATCTACTTCAGGAGTAGCTTTGTAATTTTCTTTAACTTTAATATAGAAGTCAAGATTGCTGATGTTTTCTGAAGTATTTTGATGGAAGAGGTATTCATCTATTTGAATTGGACTCTGATTTCTTATGGTAACCTTGTCTTAAGATTTTATAACTTTTGCATGTGTATACATCGCAGCACTTGGCTTTTGAACGTCTTTTTAGAAACTGACTAATGTTTTTTTTAAAAACACTCTCACTTTCACGTAAGGATCTAGAATAATATCTTGATGTGGAAAATTGTACCTCACGTGGACAATATACTGAGAATTAAGGTTGGCTAGTTCCTAAGCATGTCAAGCTGTACTGCATAATCTTGGATTTTTAAAAAAAAACTTGTGAAAATGCTAATCACTTGGAGGTTTATGAACTCAATCCATACAACATGATGTTTTAATAGGTCAAAATTAGGTTGGGTGTGTAGAAATGCAAAACAAAAGTTTAGAGAGGGCACACTTTGGGTGATTCAATTATCCTATTCACCAAGTATGCGCTGAACAAATCACAAAGGCTTAAGTTTCATCCCTAGTTTGTGCTGAGTTACCTGATAAGTACTACGGACTTGGTGTCCTGACTTAGGATATGAAAATGGCTGTGTTTTCTCTCTCATCGTGATTTTAGCCGTCTCCCTATTATTGGTAACATTCTTGTGTCAAGTATTTTGCAGAATCATTTGCCATTGATAGCCACGCTCAAGCTAACACATGATCAATCGCTATTTTAGACAAAATGCTGGAGGGTGCCCAGTAATAACAGAATAATCATAGCAGTAAAAAACCTTGTGTTCTCTTGTTGTGAGAATGTGTTCAAATAAAGAAAGCTATTCTCCTCCTGGATGGCGATAGGAATTTTTGGTTTAGAAGGAGGTGATGAACTGTTTTTTTTAAACCGAGGAGCAAAGAGAAGATTTGTATTTCTTCTATGATAAATTAAAAGAGAGTTTTTAGTAACCATTGGAAGTTAATCTTGCAAACTGATGGACAGTGTGCCCTAAAGATTTGGTGAAATTTTGTCTTCTCAGGAACCTATTACCCAGCAACACAGGGTGTGCAACAATATTCTACACCAGTGGCACCTCCCACTGTTATGATAAATCCAGCACAGCCACAAATGCCTCCTAAAAGAGAACGTAAACAGGTAGGACTGCAGTTAAAATTGTCACTTTTTAAAAATTTCTCTACTATTAAAGGTCCTAGCCATAAATAAAGTTCAGATGTATTGGTGTTGAATTGTTTTGTTAAAAATAAGTTGTGCAACCTTAGATCATTGTTAGTAAGATATTTCCAGTGGAAATTAATCGTTAGTACATTTCTTCTAATTTGCCTTTTTTATGCTAACATGTCAAACATTGGCATTGTTAAAATACACTTTAATATTAGTTGTCTTAAAAATGTATAATAGTTTTTGTTTTGATGTCAGTATTGTTAATGTCTCTTTGAATTAGAGGAACTTAAGCTTTCAAAAGACCTTTGATCAATCATTTAGGCATCTCCGATTTGTATCAACAATAGTGCTTTTTGCTTTGTTTATCTTTTTATTAAAATTCACTGTTTTGAGATCAAATAATTGGCCTTCTAACAGCTCTCTTTCCTCTGATTAGAATCTGCAAAGAACTGAAATATTATCACTATTAGGCAGGCAAAGATGGTGGTCAGTTGTGTTTTCTCAAAAACTTCCTCAACTAGCCAGTTAATGATCCAGAATACAAATGAGAAGTGCATCTCATGGAAGTTGGCTTGTGCTTCACCCTTTAATTCTTTAGATTGAATTAGAATCGCTGCAGTGTGAAAACAAGTCATTTGCATCCCCCGCCACCCTGAGCATTCCACCCAGACAACTCAATCACTAACCTTTTTGGATTAACTGTCTCTTTGGGCCAATGCATGTAGCCTGTGCATCTTTGTACTGTGAGAGGAAACTGAAGCACCCAGAGGAAATCCACAGAGGGAATGTGCAAGCTGTTTGTTTATTCCCCTTTCACACCTGAAGAGGTTGTGGATCATTTCCAGATTATAAAGCTATTGATTTGTACAGCTTCTTTGCATTAATTTTTAAAACAAAAATCAGTCTTAACTTGCTGTGACACATTCAGTTTGTTAGTGAAAACGCAGCAATTTCTTGAGTCATGGTTGATTTGATCTTTTTCACTGTTAAATGTGGAGCAGAAGCAAATTCATTATTTGCAACTTTGAGCATTTCCCTACCCTATTATAATTTGAATTTTTAAGTGCATTAATAATGGCAACAACACAGTTCATAATTTTCTGGTACATTCTGGGCTGATGTGCTTTCTAAGTCTGGTTGAGGGACTGTTGTTGACCTCTGTCAGCTAGTGAAATGAAACCTCCTAATACTATCCAAACAGAAGCAGCTTTGCAACTTAACATCTTGTTCCAATAACGATACTCCTGCTAGTGAAATGCTTATTCCCCTGCTACTCCACAGTACTGCACTGAAGTATAAGCATAGATTATGTGCACAATTCCTGTACTGAGATTTGATCCATTATTTTGATTCAATTTCCCACTTAGCCAAATCTTCAATACTCATAAGGAAAGTTACATTGCGCTTCATGAAGCGGGAACTATTTCTGCAGGCTATATATGTGCCAGTAATGAACTCCAATCTTGTCCCATTTCACTGTCCATTGATATTAACCATCACTATTATGTACAGCAAGCTTTTTATTAACTGGGACCTATGAGACCCAGATTTTCCAGTTGATCAAGTATTCTGATTGATTATGTGGACCTCTTGATCAATCAAACATAAATCACTGAAATAATAATGCAACTTTGACTTAAATGAAAATTATTGGCAGAGAGCCTTCTCACTTGAATCCTTAACTGACTACTCAGACATTGTGATAGATCACAATAAACTTCTGGAATTTTAGGGATATAAATTTTCTGTATATAGAGGATGCTGGTTAAAACAAAGTTTGCTGTATTTGTCTGTGAATGTCATATTTGACTTCTAGTGGTGGTCGATCCCTTGAATACCCTTTATGAAGAAATGTTCTCTGGTCTATGTTCTTTCGTTGCTTAATTGAAGTTTGCACTCCGTGTTGCCACCAGTAGGCAAAAATGTCAGTAAACTTTTTACCTTTTTAAATACTTATGTGAATTTGATTCCCTTGTTTACTTGAATTATTGCAGCTCCAACACTTGTCATGTTTACTTGCACTCTGGTACACAATTACATTTGCAGTTAAGTGGAGAATATGAATGCCAGAATACTATTGATACCTGAATGCTAGTTTCCTTAAAGCGAAGTCTGTTCTGATCACAGTGCAGTTCTCCATTGATCCTTGAATTGCAGTTATTTGTTCAATGAAGATTTTAAATGTATAAGTGTTTAAAGTGAACTTTAAATAAAATGGTTCTGATCCATTTCTCCTTGACTTACAATTATTGTGCTGGAATATTTGTTTCCATGGAAACAATAACTTTAGTTACAAAGTCCAATGGATCCTGCACATATAGCAATGTAACAACAATATACTGTCCTGTATTCATTTTTAGACAGTATCATCCTAGAGCTTGAAAACCATTGAGTTTGTTTTATTCAGAAGGCTTTTGCACTCTTGAATTTTGTGCTCATGTTTTTTCGGAACTAGTCAAAGCTGTTGACTAATAACACAGATATACTGCCGTATCAGTGTCTTCTGTTTTGCTTTTGTGGATTCACAATGGAATTGTGACTTGGTAAGTTTTTCTCATCACTTGTGGTTATTGGCAATCCATCTTTTGGCTCCTTGCGTATGAAGTGCAACAACTGAAGGTACCTTCTCAGAGGCACAGTACTGGTTATGGTGGGGGTGTGCAGTGCAATTTTGTTTCACAGGGTCTTGTAGGGGATGATGTCCCTATATATCTGCCATTGTCCTTCACGGTGGAAAAAGGCATGCATTTAGAAACTACTGGCAAAGGAATAGTGATTAATCATGTTAAAAATCTCAACGCAAGGTTATAATCCAACAGGTTTATTTGGAAATACAAGCCTTTGGAGCACTGCTCACTGGTCAGGTAGCTGCCTGACAAAGGAGCAGTGCTCTGAAAGCTTGAACTTCCAAATAAATCTATTGGGCTATAACCTGGTGTGATCTTTAAATTGATCCAACATCGGCACTTCCACATCATGATGAATCATGGCATGTATATTTATAGATGATACAAATTATTGTCGTAAATTGTGGTAGAAGGAGTAAATGTTGATTTTGAATGGATGTTCTCTTCAGATGGGCCACTATGTCTTGGATTGTCTGTGATGATTATTGAGCTGCTTAAGTGTTGGAACTGCAATAATTCAGGCAAGAGGAGAGTAATCAATCAAACTGACTTAGATTGTGGGTAGGCTTTAGAGTATTGATGGTAGAGCAGTGGACATGATCTATTTGGGCTTCAGTAGGGTGCTCAGCATGGTTAGATCATGTGGCATGTTGGAGAACTAGCCATTTGGATACCAAACTGACTCGAAGGTAGGAGACAGAATGGTGGCAGGCTTGCTTTTCAGACTGGAAGTGTGTGACCAGCACTGTGTCATAAGGTTTGGTGCTGTGTCCACTGCTTTTTGTAATTTGTAGTAATGATTTTGATGTAAACATAGGAGGTATGGTTAGTAAGTTTGCAGATGACACCAAAATTAATGGTGTAGTGGACAGCAAAGCAGGTTGCCTTAGAATACAATGGCACCTTGATCTGATGGGTGGAAATGTGGCCGATGGAGTTTAGATAAAGGTGTTGCATTTTAGAAAGGCAAATCAGGTCAGGACTTGTGCACTTAATGGTAAGTCCTAAGGAGTGTTGTTGAACAAAGACACATTGGGAGTGCCGATGCATACTTCCTTGAAAGTGGAGTCGCAAGTAGAGAGGATAGTGAAGAAGGCGTTTGGTATGCTTGCCTTTATTGGTCACTGCATTGAGTATAGGAGTTGGGTGGTCATGTCCTGTACAGCCACAACATTGGTTAGGCCACTTTTGGAATAGTGTGCAATTCTGGGGTCTCCCTGCTATAGAAAAGATAATGTTAAACTTGAAAGACTTCAAAAAAGGTTTACATAGATATTGTCAGGGTTGGAGGATTTGAATTATAAGGAGAGGCTGAAAAGACTGGAGATACTTTCCCTGGAGCGCCGAAGGCTGAGGGATGATATTAGAGGTTTTACAAAATCACTAGGGGCATGGATAGGGTGAATAGCCAAGGCTTTTTCCCCAGGGGATGGGAGCCCAGAACTAGAGGGCATAGGTTTTAGGGTGTGAGGGGAAAGATTCCCAAAGGACGCAAGGCACAACCTTTTCAAGCAGAGGATGGTGCATGTATGGAATGAACTGTATTGATAGATGAATAGGAAGTGCTTAAGGGATTTAATGCTAAGTGCTGGCAAATGGGACAAGATAAATTTAGGATATTTGCTTGGCATGGACAAATTGGACCGATGGGCCCGTGTTCCATGCTCTTCGAATTGAGACAGAGTTATTCATGACATGACATAATTCTCAGCCTCTGACCTGGTGTGAGCTCTATTTATATGGCTAGTCCAATTGAGTTCGTGATCAGTGCTGACTTCCAGGATGTGGACAACAGGTAATTCAGAAATGTCAAATCTGTTAAATGTAATGGCGAGAGGATAAAATATTAAGTGCTGCGCTACATGGACTGCTTCTGTATCACTTTGCAGTCAGTGAACATCCCCATTTCTGATCTTAAACTGAAGGGAAAGGAATTGATGAAATAACTGAAGCTGGTTGGGCCCAGACACAGCTGTAAGGAGCTTTTGCGAACATCTGCCTGGACTGAGAAGCATGGCCTCCAACAACTGCAGCCACCATCTTGGCTAGCCCGCCAGTCCAGAATTTTTCCTGATTCCAGTTGATTTTGGTATTGCCTGATACTACACCATGTCAAATGCTACCTTGAATTTCGGGCAGTCATTCTCAATGTGCTTCTGAAATTCAGACTTTGGCTATGTTTTGACCAAGGCTGTAAATTAATTCTGGTGTAGAGGAGGTTTACTGGAACCTGAATTGACCATCAGTGAGCTATGTAATGCTACTTGATGGCAGCAAAGTGACAGACGGTGTAACTGATGTTAATTGGTCGATTTGAGGCAGATCCTCGCTGGACAATTTTCCAAATTGTTGAGTAGATGCCAGTGTTGTAGTTGTACCATAGCTTAGAGGCACAGAGAGCAGGAGCTCAAGATTTCATACCTTATCCTGGATATTAGGGCCCATGGCTGCCTGTATATGCAATGATGGTATCTACTTCTTGAGACTGATGAGTGAGAGAACTTAAGTATGTGATGAATTGGACAGCTAAACATTTGTTAGCTGAATAATATTGACTAACCTATTTGCTGTGTTTGTTCTTGCAACACTTTGTGATATTTAATTTTGCAATATTATACAACAACAGGTTATAGTCCAACATGTTGGACTATAACCTGGTGTTGTGTGATTTTTAACTTTGTCCATCCCAGTCCAATACTGGCAACTCCACGTTGTAATATTGCAATTCTCCGTCTGCTGGCAACATCTTTTTATATCTAGAGAGGATATCCACCCTTCCTTCTAATGTCAAAAGTCCTGTCTGATCCTGGTGTCAGAACAAATTTTAATATATCTATCCTTTCCAGTACCCTCAGTTGAGTCTTTAACTCAAGTGTCTTAACGAACTTTATCCTTGTGATTTTAGAACTTAGCGCAATCAAAGAACACACAGTACCTCAACTATACCCTCTACCTCCATGCATAAATTGTATTTTGGGTCCTTAATTGGCCGCATCTCTCATTGCCCTTTTACTATGCATATCCCTGTCAGAGTTTGGTTTCGCTTTCATGTTAAATGCCAGTTCTTTTTCATGCTGTCACTTTGCCTTTCAGTTTACTTTGTTATTGAACCTCTAAAGCTTCTATATTGAGCTTCTATATTCTCACTTTTATTAGCAATCTGGCATCTGCCATATGCACCAGTAAGTGGAAAATTGCAAATGCCGTAAAGAAACAATATAGCAGATGTTTTATTAACTGGCACTCATGGGATTAGGAGTGTGGCTCATCCATTATTCCAGATAATCGAAAGGTATGCATAGCCGCAATAAACCCTGTCCAAGCCATGCTTTGAGACTTCAACATCTCTTTTTTAAAAAAAACTATTTAAAAACATCACTCACACCCTAATAGGGATGTAAAAACGCAAGTAATAGAAATGTATTGCAGGGGGTATGCACATCACTGCTATACTTGATAAATACTTGGACATCTCAGTAGATTGTGGTATTTGAGGAATATAATTTTTGCCAGTTTAACAAGAACGTCAGTTGCTAAGGTGTCTGTTAAAATAAAGTTTGCTATACTGGAACTTCAGTGCGCTCTCTCTCTCTCGCGCGCTCTCTCTCTCGCGCGCTCTCTCTCTCGCGCGCTCTCTCTCTCTCGCGCGCTCTCTCTCTCTCGCGCTCTCTCTCTCGCGCTCTCTCTCTCTCTCGCGCTCTCTCTCTCTCGCGCTCTCTCTCTCTCTCTCTCGCGCTCTCTCTCTCTCTCTCGCGCTCTCTCTCTCTCTCTCGCGCTCTCTCCCTCTCTCTCGCGCTCTCTCCCTCTCTCTCGCGCTCTCTCCCTCTCTCTCGCGCTCTCTCCCTCTCTCTCGCGCTCTCTCCCTCTCTCTCGCGCTCTCTCCCTCTCTCTCGCGCTCTCTCCCTCTCTCTCGCGCTCTCTCCCTCTCTCTCGCGCTCTCTCCCTCTCTCTCGCGCTCTCTCCCTCTCTCTCGCGCTCTCTCCCTCTCTCTCGCGCTCTCTCCCTCTCTCTCGCGCTCTCTCCCTCTCTCTCGCGCTCTCTCCCTCTCTCTCGCGCTCTCTCCCTCTCTCTCGCGCTCTCTCCCTCTCTCTCGCGCTCTCTCCCTCTCTCTCGCGCTCTCTCCCTCTCTCTCGCGCTCTCTCCCTCTCTCTCGCGCTCTCTCCCTCTCTCTCGCGCTCTCTCCCTCTCTCTCGCGCTCTCTCCCTCTCTCTCGCGCTCTCTCCCTCTCTCTCGCGCTCTCTCCCTCTCTCTCGCGCTCTCTCCCTCTCTCTCGCGCTCTCTCTCTCTCTCTCTCTTGCGCTCTCTCTCTCTCTCTTGCGCTCTCTCTCTCTCTCTCTTGCGCTCTCTCTCTCTCTTGCGCTCTCTCTCTCTCTCTCTTGCGCTCTCTCTCTCTCTCTCTTGCGCTCTCTCTCTCTCTCTCTCTTGCGCTCTCTCTCTCTCTCTCTCTCGCGCTCTCTCTCTCTCTCTCTCTCGCGCTCTCTCTCTCTCTCTCTCGCGCTCTCTCTCTCGCGCTCTCTCTCTCGCGCTCTCTCTCTCGCGCTCTCTCTCTCGCGCTCTCTCTCTCGCGCTCTCTCTCTCGCGCTCTCTCTCTCTCTCTCTCGCGCTCTCTCTCTCTCGCGCGCGCTCTCTCTCTCTCTCTCTCTCTCTCGCGCGTGCTCTCTCTCGCTCTCTCTCTCTCTCGCGCGCGCTCTCTCGCGCTCTCTCTCTCTCTCTCTCTCGCGCTCTCTCTCTCTCTCTCTCTCTCTCTCTCTCTCGCGCTCTCTCTCTCTCTCGTGCGCTCTCTCTCTCTCGCGCTCGTCGTTTAAAGGAGTTCTGGCTTTGGTTTCTTGACTTTTGCTTGTGGCAATGTGCCTTAACTGCACCCAGTTATCTGTTACTTAAGGCAGCCAATTGTTCTGTCATGGTTTTGCTAAATCTTTCAACACCAGGTTATAGTCGAACAGGTTTAATTGGAAGCACACTAGCTTTCGGAGCGTCGCTCCTTCCAAATCAATTTTTAAAAGAGGTTTTGTGATTTACACATAAAATAAGTGAAACTATCATGGTATTCGAACAGATGAAAGACTCAACAGGCAATCAAGTTATTTTTCAATGTGTAATTTCAATTACATCACACTAAATGTTTGCTCTAAATTCTGTCCACAGTCACCTGATGGAGCGGCGCTCCAAATGCTAGTGTGCTTCCAGTTAAACTTGTTGGGCTTAACCTGGTGTTGTGATTTTTAACTTTGTACACCCCAGTCCAACACTAGCATCTCCAAATCTTTTTTTAACAACTTAGCTGTGACAGACTAATTTTCAACCCACTGAAATCAGCCCTTCAGTTAAGCTCTTTTGAACTCTTCATGGCTCCTTTTCCTTTTTCATAGCTGTATAAACCTTGTACTATAATTTGTAGGGAGAGAATAGGACCTCAGACCAGCAAGGCGGCCTTCCTGTGGAGCCACAGGAGATGGGGCAGATACTAAACTAGTATTTTGCATCAGTATTTACTGTGGAAAAGGACATGGAAAATATAGAATGTAGGGGACATCTTGAAAGCTGTCCTTATTACAAAGGAGGAAGTGCTAGATGTCTTGAAATGCATAAAAGTGGATAAATCCCCAGGACCAGATCAGGTGTACCCTAGAATTCTATGGGACGCTAGGCCTCTTACTGAGATATTTGTATTATCGATAGTCACAGGTGAGGTGCCGGAAGACTGGAGGTTGGCTAACGTGGTGTCACTGTTTAAGAAGGGTGTTAAGGACAAACCAGGGAACTATAGACTGGTGAGCCTGATGTTGGTGGTGGGCAAGTTGTTGGAGGGAATTGTGAGGGACAGGATATACATGTATTTGCAAAGGCAAGGACAAGGACCATTTAAGGATAGTCAACAAGGCTTTATGTGTGGGAAATCATGTCTCACAAACTTGATTGGGTTTTTTTTTTTGAAGAAGTAACAAAGAGGATTGATGAGGGCAGAGCAATAGATGTGATCTATATGGACTTCAGTAAGGAGTTCGACAAGGTTCCCCATGGGAGACTGGTTAGCAAGGTTAGATCTCATGGAATACAGGGAGAACGAGCCATTTGGATACAGAACTGGCTCAAAGATAAAAGACAGAGGGTGGTGGTGGAGGGCTGTTTTTCAGACTGGAGACCTGTGACCAGTGGAGTGCCACAAGGATCGGTGCTGGGCCCTCTACTTTTTGTCATTTACATAATTGATTTGGATGCGAGCATAAGAGGTACAGTTAGTAAATTTACTGATGACACCAAAATTGGAGGTGCAGTGGACAGCGAAGAAGGTCACTTCAGATTACAATGGGATCTTGACCAGATGATCCAATGGGCTGAGGAGTGGCAGATGGAGTGTAATCCAGATAAATGCAAAGTGCTGCATTTTGGCTAAGCAAATCTTAGCAGGACTTATACACTTAATGGTAAGGTCCAAGGGAGTGTTGCTGAACAAAGACCTTGGAGTGCAGGTTCATAGCTCCTTGAAAGTGAAATCGCAGGTAAATAGGATAGTGAAGAAGACATTTGGTATGCCATCCTTTATTAGTCAGAGGATTGCGTGCAGGAGTTGGGAGGTCATGTTGTGGCTGTACAGGACATTGGTTAGACCATGTTGGAATATTGTGTGTAATTGTGGTCTCCTTCCTATCAGAAAGATGTTGTGAAACTTGAAAGGGTTCAGAAAAGATTTACAAGGATGTTGCCCGGGTTGGAGGATGTGAGCTATAGGAAAAGGTTGAACAGGCTGGGGCTGTTTTCCCTGGAGCGCCTGAGGCTGAGGGGTGACCTCATAGAGGTTTATAAAATTATGAGGGGCATGGATAGGATAAATAGAAAAGTCTTTTTCCTTGGGCTGGGGGAGTCCATAACCAGAGGGCATGGGTTTAGGGTGAGAGGGGAAAGATATAAAAGAGACCTAAGAGTCAACCTTTTCACGGAGTGTGGTACATGTATGGAATGTGGTGCCAGAGGAAGTGGTGGAGGCTGGTACAATTGCCGTATTTAAAAGGCATGTGGATGGGTATATGAATAGGAAGGGTTTGGAGAGAGATGGGCCAGGTGCTGGCAGGTGGGACTAGATTGGGTTGGGATATCTGGTCGGAGTGAACGAGTTGGACCGAAGGGTCTGTTTTCATGCTGTATATCTCGATGACTCTACGTATCCTGAACGTTCCCTGTGTAAATTTAATTCATTTGACCACCACCTTCCCTAGAATCTGATCTGTCACAAACACTTTTTTTTTTGAGCTCAAAGTATAATAATGAGAAAGTCGTCCTCCTATCTGCCCTTTATGTAATTAGTGTTCAAGTTTTTCAAGGAGTAATCAAAGTCTCCCATTTCCACGACTACATTATTGCAGATTTCTAATTTCCTTGCTTGGTTGTTCCTTTATAAATTTCCTGATAGCTTGGTGTATTCAACTCCATTGTTTGTGTCAAGACACCTCGATTGTTTCTTTAATCTATCCAAATAGATTCTGTTCTTACTCCAGAGTATCCATTCCTCCAGCATTGTAATATTCTCTTTAAATAATACTCTCACCGGTCATTTACTTCTCCTGAGCAATTTGTTTACAAGGATATTTGGTACCTAATTCTACCTATCATTGTGCAAGACTCTGTTATCACTGAAACATCATTTCTGTGTGGTTATTTGTAAGTGCTGCTAACCAATCCTTTATACATACTGTAAGCTTGAATCAAATCTTTCATATCTGACTTGGGATCTCCTGCCCCACACACACTTATCTCTGGTCATTTGCTTCCATTTTCTCACCAATGAGTCTTTATAGAATTTTCAATATCTTCTAGTATGAAACTGTTGTAATTGGTTCTTTTTGCATGAAGCCAAGACCAGGATGAATGGAGGAACATTCTTAAGTTTTTAGTTCATAATTTTTTAAACAACATTGAGTTCCATAAGGTGAAATGCTAGTGCTCAGCATTTTTAGTCATGTAAAAGAGCACTCTTTTACAAGTTTGTACTATGTTAAAAGCATTATCAACAATTTGTACCAAATTTCTCAAGCATCTCAATTTTCTTAATTTTGTAGCACAACAAATATTCAAATCTATATTTAAACGGTCTTGCATATAATAAACTTGCAATATGAATAGTAATTACTGAGACAAGGAAAACTGAGCAAGAAAATTTGCCTGAAGGAGAATACATAAAATAGCTTCATTTAAATGTGAATTGTTTGAGGCCATGGTTATGCTCTAATTCAATGCTCCAAGATATATCCACTGTAGTCCAATCTTGGCAATAGCTAATTTTAGTGCCATTGATATAATATGCCAGAGCCATGGTGCTATGAACTGGTATTCAGAATGGATCTCGTGAATACTGGTGTTCATTCTGAATGCATAGATTTTTCAAATTTTTGTCTTTGCTAACATGAAATGGTAAATCTTCATGATGGGCTATGGATAATACTTGCATTTATGTTCAGATCAAGAACCTAGCCCCTTCATTTAGGTGGGATCATGGATCATGCATCATGTTAAATACGTTTTGAGTTAAGTCTTTGCTCACCCTTCTTTGTGGCACAAAACTATCATCCTGATACTTCCCATAATTTGTTCTCTGGTATAGAGTGTTTCTAATTGGCTTATTCGTATATGTTATTTCATATATTTGAGTAGATTCAGCTTGTACCTTGGGGTCTTGTGGCTCAGAGGTAGCGGACTGTAACACAAGAGTTTCTGTTCTCCCTGAATAGACCAAAGGACTTCTATTGTTTTTGTCTTCCAGGAAATTGCATGGTAATTTGTGGTGGGTGGAAACATTTGATGGCATTACTTAATTTAAAAAATTAACATTATGATGTAACCTCTGAACTTGGCTAGTGATTTTCTTAAATTTGTCGAAGTGAAGAGCTTGCATGAGCTTAGTTCTCATGATAAACACTGCTTTTAAACTCATGTATTTTATATATGTTCTTGTACACTTCACTTCAGGATTCCTAAAACTTGAGTGTCAGCTATCAGCTGCTACAACATTTGATAGTTGTCCTGCTGCATCGTCCTGCACCAATCATGAATTTATTTTTAGGTTTACACGCGCACTTGCTGTTAGCTGAAAGTAAAACTGCCTCAGCTTTGTATTTTGTAATGTTAAATTCCTAAAAGAGCTGGAACACTTTAGTTGTAGTGGAGGTTTATTTACTTAAATTTTAAAACAATTTCATCAAGTTTATAAATATTTAGATCTATAAGTTGTTTTCATAGTAATATTAAATGAGTGAATAAATTGCTGCCATCTCTTTTTAAACAGTGTTGCATGTTGAAGCTGGTTCTCTCTTTCTTGAGCATTTAATTGTTTTTAGAATCTTGCAGCCTTTAGATGATAAATTCCAAGTTTTTGTTCATAACTTGACCCTTAAAATTTTGCCTTGCCCAAGAAGTTATATATTTGAGTAGGGCATGTTGGTGTGTAGAAGTTGCATGCTGCCAGGATAGGTTAGGGCAAGTATGCAAATTGGATGTTTTGGATCTGAGTATTGGCGCACAGCAATTTTAAGATTGATTGAGAGGAACAGGTGACTTGTTATTTGGTTTCTGAAGTTTTCCACCATGAGTCTTTTTCCTCACCTCCTTCTATGTGGATCTGTTGCAAGCAGATTGTAGATTGTTACGAGTAGGTGGGAGCAACAGATGTCACAAGTGAAAATCATCTTCAGCAAAACTGGAATGTGGTGGAACAACCTAATTTCTTAGGCAGAAATGTATTGGGTTTACTAGCTGAGGCATGTTTTGAGCCACTTTGTAAATGGCTGTAATAAATTACATTATTTTCAGCAGACACCAAAAACCTTAATGGTTTGTGAGTTAACATTTTGAGGAATGAAAACAAATGTGCCTTCAATAGATTTTTGCATAACATTAGTGAATTTGAACACATTGTTCTAGCTTGCTTTAAAGTCCACTTGATAAAGAAATATTTGCAATGTCTGTCTCAAAGGTCCATTTAGTTGAATTGTTGTAGGAGGGGTAATAATGAATTATAATTGAATATAAGCTTGATGTCTTGTTTTCTGACTTTTTCTTACCTGTTTCTTGTACCAATTTTATGTTGTGTGTTATCTTTTTTTTAATATTGATTGGATAGAAGTAAAGGAAGAAATTAGTTCTTATTTATAATTTCATCTGTTTCATTTCCATCTTGGAGATGGTTAAACAGTCTATTTTTCTTTAGGTTCTCTCCATTGGTCTTTTCTGTGTCAGCATTGAAGGAGGGCCAAAAGTAGACCCACTTATATTTTGGGAAGATCAAGCAATGTGAAGTAATTCTTTCAAACTGATAGATTCTCAATTCTCTCATTTGATGGTGTCCATGTTGCACATGAGCCATGCTCGATCAATGAAGAGCACTATATTAAGGGAAGGGCGTTGCTTGTTTGACCTATCTATTTTGTGGATATTTTACTTGTTAGATCCGGATAAGGGATCCAAACCAGGGTGGAAAAGACATCACAGAAGAGATTATGTCTGGAGGAAGATCAGGCTCTACACCAACACCACCACAGGCAAGTAGTATACTAGGTCATTACTCTTGCTGCCCTAATTGCAGAAACTGGAACTGATTTTGTTTCTACTGTTCTGATCTTCCTTTTATTCCTTAGTCTAGATAATAGAAGCTGTAAAAGCCTTCTGAAAACATAACTGGTGTTTGGCTGTGTACCATTCAGTATTCTACATACTTTTGCTGTCTTTAATATAGGAAACCCTCAGACTGTAAATCAAAGAAATATCTTTACACTTGGGAAAATTTTCTGATATATGTGCTCTTCTCTATGGATTATGTGATATTAATTCCATGCACAAAACTTAATAGCTGGCTGCATCTTCACCAAATACTTTGCTTTTTGGAGTTGTTCTTGACTTTGCTTCGTTTGCGTTGTTGAAAATGCGTATTTGTTAGGTCTGTTCCTTTGGATTTTTATAATGCCATGAGCTGCAAGGATAGACCATGAGCAACAACCATAAGAATTTATGGTTATGTTCCTTGAAGTTTGAAAACTACTTAAATCTCCCACATTGTTCAAAAGGAGAGCCCTTCCTGTGAGTTCTTTTCTTGTACCATTTCCAACTAACCGTAATTATTTGCTGCCATTTACAACATCAGTGATATCATCTAATGTTTGCTTTCTGAAATGCAATTTTCTAAACTAGAAATCATTTGATGAAAATTGAGTTTCTCTGCCTTTGCTTCCAGGTCCTCTGGCTAAAATAGGAACTATTGGTCACGTGCATTGTCTTGCTTTTGTTGCACAAGTATTGAAGTGGATGCTATTCTCAGACAATACTTTGCTAGCTTTCATTCTTGGTATTCTGACAATGCCACGTGCCGTATGATTTTATACCAATTGTGGTTAAGATAAGATTCTGATTAGATTCTTTGGCCCTCCAAGTCCACACTGACCCTCCGAAGAGTAACTCACCCAGACCCACTTCCCTCTGCCTAATGCACTTAACACTGGGCATTTTAGCATGGTTAACTCACCTAACCTGCTCATCTTTGGATTGTGGGAGGAAACCAGTGCACCTGGAGAAAACCCATGCAGATGCTGGGAGAATGTGCAAACTCCACACAGTCCCCTGACGCTAGAATCGAACCTGGGACCCTGGTGCTGTGAGGCAGCAATGTTAACCACTGAGCCACCATGCCGCCCCTGAACTTAACTGAAATAAAGTTGAGGGCATTTATTGCATTATTTGAACAAATATTCAGAGACACCTTCTGATACTGGGTTAAGGGTAAAGTAGGAAATACTTGCAATGTTTCACTCTGACTTCAGTCTAAACTGAGTAGAGATTAGCTCTTATTTCATCCTTCAACTGGCTGAGAGATTTTAACATCCTGGTGTTCTCATTGGTATAAAGTCCCTAGATTTTTAACTGTTCATGTCTGCTTGAATGCTGTTAATATAGGCCATTCACTTATGTGTCTTTTTTACATGATATAGGCTTGTATTCATAGTGCCAAAACACTTAGCTGCTAGTGTACTTGAATGGTGTAGACACTCTTGTATTTTGGTGTCGTAGGCCAATTAACATCAAAACAGTCTTAACTGTCATGATCAAGTAAGATCCAAAAAGCATAAAGTATTTTAATTGCAGACTTCCTGGTCAAGCCTCTTCTACCTTGGGTGACCTGATTCTGATACTCAAAGGTTTTGACCCCTTCATCTTTAGATATTGCATCAACCGATTGGCACTTAATGACTCAGCCAGAATATAGGAAGATTCCATGTCTGCTCCTAAGGTACTTAACAAATGTAGTTCTATTGCTGCCTGATTTGAATTTAACAGCTCTGTTGAGAGAGTGTGTGCATACTACCTGCGTTCATGTTAACTACTGTATTTCCAAGGTACAGTTCTTATTGCATTGGGTTTCCAGCTATCTTGAAGTTAGTTTTATTACCTACTCCAGAATTGGTTCTTGATGAACGCAGAGTGGAAGCTTCCCTTTAGCTAGTGAGTAACCTTGATAGCTGTAACATGGCTTTAGACTTCCAACTTTTACGCACTTTGCTCTTGGAGTTCAGTGCTCAAAAAAAAGACTATGAAAGATACATTTTCAACTTTGTTAGTCGTTAATCCCCCTTGAGATTGGAGATTTTTATCTTTTGAGGTAAGATAGGACATGCTAGTCCTTAATGAGTTTCTAAGAATGTGATCTCTTTGACCTGTGCAATCCAGTGTGAACTTGATGGGTGGATGCTGAAAGGATGTTCTCCCTTGTTGGAGTGACTACAATTAGGAATGTGGTTTAAAAATCTCTTGACTTCCATTTAAGACTTTTGAGGTGGAGGATTTTTTCGAGTCATACGTCTGTGGACTTCTTAAAGTTTCTTCAGAGAGTGGTTTTAGAAAAGTGTAAGTCCATACCCTTTAAGGCAAGGCTTTAACACTTGACTGAAAAGGAGATTAATATCATTAGGAGTAACTGGGAAGTTTGAGGTCATAATTAGTTCTGCGATAATGTTGCAAAGACAGGGCAGACTTGAGCCGAATGTCATCTTTGCAATTTGTGTATAAGCTTGCGTTTTTCATCGATTGTGAGGTAGAGTCAGGATCTTGGGCTTGCATCGTTAGGGGTTTTGAAGTTGCTTATAAGTTGAGTTTTGCTTGTATGACACTTTCAACGTAACACAGTTGGTTGCTTAGAGTTTGCAAGTTTCAATTTTTAGTTATTCTGTCTTTGAGTAGATAAGATGACAATAGGAATGTGTACTTATTTTTTGTCCCCCCCTCTTTTCTAACAGCCCCCAAAAAGCGCACAGGTCAAGATGCTATTTTTGATCTTGCCTTTTCCTCAACTGTTTTCAGTTCTTGAATGCTAGCTTACAGTAATTTATGGCAGAAGACTTGGAGATCTTGACTGTTAAATAATGGAGGAATTACAGGCTGAATAGAAGGATTTCACTATGCAGCATATAATTGGGTGGCATGGTGGCTCATGATTAGCACTGCTGCCTCTCAACACCAGGGTCCCAGGTTTGATTCCAGCCTCTGGTGTCTGTGCAAACTCCACACAGACATTCTCTCCGTGTCTGTGTGGGTTTCTTCCGGGTGCTCCGGTTTCCTCCCATAGTCCAAAGATGTGCAGGTCAGGTGAATTGGCCATGCTAAATTGCCCGTAGTGTTAGGTGCATTAGTCAGGGCTAAATGGGTCTGGGTGAGTTACTCTTCGGAGGGTTGGTGTGGACTTGTTGGGTCAAAGGGCCTGTTTCCACACTGTAGGGAATCTAAGGGGCAGCACAGTGGTTAGCACTGCTGCCTCACAGCACCAGAGACCCAGGTTCAATTCCTGCCTCAGGCAACTGTCTGGAGTTTGCACGTTCTCCCCATATCTGCATGGGTTTCCTCCAGTTTCCTCCCACAGTCCAAAGATGTGCCGGTAAGGTGAATTGGCCACGCTGAATTGCCCACAGTGTTAGATGCAGGGGAATGGGTCTGGGTGTGTTGCTCTTTGGAGGGTTGGTGTGGGCTTGTTGGGCCGAAGAGCCTGTTTCCACACTCTAAGTAATCTAATCTAATCCAGTCAAAAGACCTTCTGCTGTGATCCATATGCAGACTTTGAAGTTTCTCAAATATATGTGCAACTGCTTTTAATCTGACTGTAATTTCAAGACTTGTAAGGCAGTGGTAAATTACACAGTTCTGTATTTAATAATATGAAAAATTACATGGGATCTGAACAGGTTTATATATCATTTTGTTTCTCCTTTTGTGTGAGAGACTGAGGCGAAGTCTCTTTTGCTATTTTTTTGTGGCTATCAGAATAAAGAAACAAAGAACTTGCAGGCAATGCTTGCAGCACATCGATGAAGTTTGAATAAGTGTAGTGTAGTATTGTTTGGTTTTCATCTTCCCATGAATATTTCATATGCAGGTAAACCTCACTTTCACCAGACCCCATCACTTTTAAAGTTAAACATTCTCTTCACATTGGCATTAAATCTCAAGACCTTTTGTAAAAGAAGCAAAAGAAGAATGAAAATGGGCCACGGTTGTTGATTAAGTATTTTCTACCATCATCTAAGATGACTTTGAATCATACACTGCATACTCCATTTTGATGTAATTTCTTGTATTAAGCTGTTGAGGTTTGCACATCACTAGGATCAAAGATCTTGAATAATTTGTAGCCATTTTACGAAATAGTTAAAGATTAATTATGAGCAAGTCTGCACTTTAAAATTGTAGCAGTTTTCAGAGGTTGTTAAGTAAAGAATGCTAACTTGTTAATTCGTAATTGCTAACTGAGTGGAAAACCACTTTCACATTATGCGTTGCACTAACTGCTCATAACACCTTTTGACCTATATTCAAAGTTATTGCATAATGCCTATTTGTTGGTGTATGACACTTCCTAGCAGGAGAATGCACTTCTCACCAGAAGTGGACCTTTTTGCAGAGTTTGAAAAAATTGTAGGAATTGCCCATGAACATAGTTGAAAACACTGGCAGCTCATTTAAGTGAAATTCTTTTGAGGTAATTTTTCATCCCCTCATTTGCATTATTGATTACAAGAAATATGATTAGATTAGATCACTGTGTGGAAACGGGCCCTTCAGGCCAACAAGTCCACACCGACCTTCCAAAGAGCAACCCACCCAGACCTATTCCCCTACATTTACCCCTTCACCGAACACTACAGGCAATTTAGCATGGCCAGTTCACTTAACCTGCACATCTTTGGACTGTGGGAGGAAACCGAAGCACCCGGAGGAAACCCATGCAGACACTGGGAGAACGTGCATACTCCACACAGACAGTTGCCCGAGGCAGGAATTGAACCTGGGTCTCCGGTGCTGTGAGACAGCAGTGCTAACCACTGTGCCACCATTCTGCCCTAATGATGAAGAATGTGTCTTACAAGGCACCATGTGTATTCATAAAACAAAGAATTATTAATTTACTGCACATCTATTTCTGTTAGCTATGAACTTTGTTAGAGTTCGCTGTTTAATTGTTTAGAGTGGAGAGAGGGTGTCATTATCTATTGTCTAGTCCTTTAAGAAAATGCTAAATGCTACCATCCACGAACAAGCAGCATCTTTGCAGGGGATCTTGCAACAGAGAACAGGCCAAGTTTGAACAGGAATGTACAGATTTAACAGTAACACTAAAATTAGCTGGTCGGTTTATGATGTTTTGATTTTCTTTGCATTCCTTGAAGCTTGTCATATTTATGCATATTGATATTTTAACTTAATTGTATCCCATATATCTTTAGGAAAGACAGTGGGGTTGTGGTAGTGTCACTGGGCCAGTAATCCAGAACCCCTGGTTAATGTAATGAGGATATGAGTTCAAATTCCAACATGGCAGATGGTGACAATTGAACTTAGTAAAATCTGGGATAAAAACCTAAAGTTGACCACATATACACTATCAATTGTTGTAAAAACCCATGTGGTGTACTAATGTTCTTTTTAAGCAAAGAAATCTGTCATTTCCCCTTACCTGGTCTGGCCTGGTTACTCCAAATTCTCTCACATGTGGTTGACTCATCATTTTTCCCCTGAACAAATAGGGATCAGTAGTAAGTACTGCCCTAGCCAGTGAAGGCTGCATCCTGTGGAAGCATAAAGAAAACTATTTTAGAATGCTTTTTATTCAAAAGAAAGCATTATGATACTGGTTAATCATGCATCTGTTACATAACCAAAACTGGCCACCTCCAATCTCCTGTTTGGCACTCACCATTACCAAAAGAAAAATCAAATTCCGCGTGGAACACATACAAAACTGGAGGTCGTACTGACATTTTGTGAGCTGAGATTGGACTAATCAATTTGTCACTTGATAATGTTAGGCTACTGTATGTTGAACTGTTATATTGATAGGTTAAGATCAATCCTGGGTTTTCTAAATTCAGGCTGATGCAGTGATTTTCAAAATTATTGAAATATTCTGCCGTTAAACTGTTTAGAAATACAATGATACGTTGTTCTGATTTGTGTTTCATTGCATGCACTTCATGTGGTAACTGTTTAGAACACCATTATTAGTATAATAGATTCAGCAGTAGTGATTTAACAACTTATTTTGGACGGCATTACTTTAGACTGGTCTTTCTCATGTGAATAATTATGATTATAAATCACAGCTTAGTTTATTGTATGCAATGAGGCACCCCTACAGGTTGGAACATACTTCAATAATTTATGGTGCTACTGTAAATTGTGTATTGAAAGTAAAAATTATGGAGACTCTGTATTAATCAGTTGTCCATTCCATTCAACAGTCTGCAGTAGGAAGTATGGAGGGAGGTGGAAACGTACAGACTAACGGGGAAAATCCTCATCCAGTGCCAGTCATTATCCGACCAGGTAATTCAACCTGCTGATCAGTATGCCATTAGATTGTGCCAAAGGTTAAACTAGAAGAAGTGGTATATTTATAATGTGGCTATAGAATAGTCGCTGGACCCAAATCGTTAACTCTGATTTTTCTCCACAACTGCTGCCAGACCTGCTGATATTTTCCAGCACTTGCTGTCTTTGATTTGAATGTAATTTCGTGATTTGGTTTTGCAATTTATTTTTTACAACTAGTCAGTTGTATTATTACTAAAAGCTAAATAAGAAAACCATAAGGGTTTGTAGCACAGTAATTGTGTCGCGACCACTGGATTTCGGAGTATATATTCCACCTTTTGGGATGTGATGACCAACTGGGAGGTGTCGTTGACATGTTCAAGCAGTGATTTTTAAAGTAAAAAAGGAACCATAGCTGATTTAGACTTTATAAAGGCAATTTATTAACTTTATTAATCAACAGTTCAGATATTAAATATTAGTTGAAAAAATAGGAATAGTATGCCCCTTTAAGTTGAGAGCAGCTTTGACAGCATTCTGCTCACTAGCTGAGGGGTTAGTGTTCTGTTTCTCTAATTTTCCTCTATACAACTTGACTTATCTCTTATGCGAGCAATGAGGACTAATTCCTGTCAAAGAGCATTTGCTAAGTTGCTTTATTTCTTGCAGCTGGTAGTTTACACCATGTCGCATGTGAACCATGGTAACCAATGGTTACCTTCCCCTAATCCTACTTGCTAAAGGTCACTTTTTAGTTTGCTGTATGCTACAGGTCATTTGCTAACCCCTGGATATTTACAGATGAGAGAGTACAAGATGCCAGTTGACTTATGAATTTCAACTGAATCATTAGACCTCCGCAATTCTAGTGATTGTTTTGTGTTTTCTCGTTTCACATTATCTGCCAGTCTTTGGGGTGAACAGTCCATACTTTTGACATCACACTGCTACTGAAATTCATCTACTGTTACTCAGTTCTGTAATGAATAGATTTTCCTTTGGCTTGACTGTGCTGAAATTCAGGTATTTTACACTTGCTCTGTAGTAGCAACATGAATGATGTTCGCCATTAACAGATAGCTATCATTGTCTTGTTCATTCCCCAAGGCATAGTTTTGATCAATCGCAGTCAACCTGCCCTGTTTCTACCAATCAGTTCACTTGATAACCATGCATTGTTCTCTGTTCTTACAGTACAAACATTACTCCTTTACGTTGATGTTTCTTGCAAATTTTCTTGTGTAAGATGTAAAGCTTTGACAAAAGAACTAAGAATTGTATATCCTAAATTTGAGTCCAATTTCTTACATGCTGTCATTTGCATGTTAGGATTCACCTGGTAATATCACATTTTTCAAGAAATGATAACTGTGGTCAGTCATGATCTCCCATTAAACTTATTACAACACCAACCTTGGATTATGCTTGTCTTGTGAGCTACTTCTTTCACTATTTAGGTACTTTTCTACAGAAGCCTTAATGTGCAAAGAAGATGTTATCATGGTGTCTTTTTTCACTTTTCAAGTTTTATGCTATTTCCATCACTGTTGTTTGAAATGCAAGTTCACTGCATGCATCTGCAGTTGGGTTGACCCTACTTTGGCCAGGAAATTGGTCATATTGTTTTATAATTTTAAGGGTCACAGATCTTATTTGCCACTGACTTGGCACAATATCCTTTTGTCTGTTTTCTGTGGATATGACCTCCTGAAGGGCAAAACTCGTCATGATTTGCTAGAAGGTAGTCATGGCTACAACATTGCTAAACTTTGTTTTTCAGTACAAGCAAGTTGACTGCAGAAGCTGGAAAAGTGGCTCAAATGGGAATTATGGAAGTGCATAAGTTACTGTGGATGACTAAATAAAACAAGCTAACACAACTGTTTTCACCACTAGACTATAACTTGTGGTTTACTGACCTGTTATCAGTTTCATAATCCACTGTATTAATGTTTTCACAGGCTATGATCAGTTTGAGCAGCATTATCTTTAAACCACTTGATGCTGCTGACACTAAATATTCCTTTTATTTGTTTGCATTACTAGATAAGCCAAAGTCTCCTGCAGTGGCAATTAAACCAGTAGAAGAGTTGAACAAACCTGAAAAATCTATTACACCTGAAAGTGTGGAAAGCAAGCCTGAACTCAACACTAACTTAACAGACTCTGAGGAATTATCAAAAGTACCGGTCACTGAACCAGATGACACTAAACCCACTGTAGTCTGTTATGATGTGGCTGTGACAGATCCTGTACAATCTGATCATGATAATGAAATTAACCCTTTGCCTGAACCTGTGTCTTTGCCTCCCGTAGCAAATGAAATACAGGAAAGTGAAGCAGAGAATGTACGAGAACTACAAAAAGAGGAGGAAGTGATTGTAGATGAATCTAGCTCAAAAGATTTGGAGAACATGGAGAGTAATGGTGTTATAGCAGGACAAGTAGATGAACCTTGTGAAAATTCTGAAACTCCACTTGAAACTCCATTTGAACCATCACTTGATAAACCACCGGAAATTGTAATGGATTCACCCATTGCACAACCTGAAGAACTGAAGGTATCCAATGGTCCGGAGCTTTCAACAGAGCAGGATTCAGAAGTTTTAGAAGCTCAGCAGGAATCTGACATCAGCCCAATTTCTGAACCTGAAGCAACAAAAACTGAAGAGAGTGCTGTAGACTTGACATCTGAGGAGAAGGAAGAAGAGGACGTTGTAGAAATTGAATCTCAAGATGCTTCACCAACAGCAGCAGCTTTATCCCAGATGAATGACAATCCTATGCAAGGTATTAATAATGCATATTAGTTTTAACTAATATCACCGGTATGATAGTATACTTTTTATGTAAAATAACTACTTTGGCATGCTGGATTGTGTAGAATTTAAGTAACTTTTCTTTTTAACTATGGACTGATCTGGGAAAAGCCATTTGGACGTTAAAGTAGTAGCATTACTTCCAGTTGATAAACAATTGATGTTACGTTTGAAGTTAGAACATTGCTATGGGGAAATAGTTTTCTATTTTTGTTCAAATGAAAATGGTAATTGTTACTTCGTTTCTAATGAAAGCTAAACTGAGGGCTTTATTAAATTGTAGCTAATGGGATTGAGCTGTTTATGGGTAATTTGCAAAAATTGATATTTGGCATTTCTGAAATAAATCTAATGAGCAAAAGCCCCAATTTGTTTTTCAACTGCACAAAGAGAGCGACAGTATCCAGCTTGAACCCTTCTTGCACAAATGTGAAGGAAAGTGGAAATCCTGCAAATTGAAATAAGAATCAGGAGGATTTGGGGAATAATAGAGCTCGCGAAGGAATACGAAGAGGAAAAAACTGTTCTGAGAGCCTAAAGATAAATCCTGATTTTTGTGTCTGTAGTAAATGATTAAAGGCAATGAAGAAAGTAATAGGAACAAAGTTAAGTATTCTGGACCTAATTACCTCACCATCATGAGAGAGGATAAGTTTGTACCTTTTCTTGCGTAGTTCTAATGTTGGATTTCTTCAAATGGTTGGGGAAATTGCAGATGTCCGCTTGCCAAAGTTCTTTTGAATGGAAGAATTGCAAATTACAAGATTGCAAGTCCCAATTTTGACTGGAATGGAGTAACTAGGTAATGACAGACCTGCCAAGTTTAATAATCTTTTTCTGGGAGTTGCTGTTAACTGTTGTTAGGGACAATATCAGATAGCGATGTGTTGTGGATTCATGCGTGGTAAGATACAACTGTATACTTAAGTTTATTTGCGAGATCTTGGGCAGTATGGATAGATGAGTGTTTAAATGTCATCCTAGAAAGTTTGCTCAGGCTTTGCACATGAAATTATTAAGGTAGCTTGAATAAGTGATAATGTTACGCTGTGAGTCTATGATTGATTTTGGGAGGCAGGAGACCAAAGATAAAGAGAATGTTCTCAATTGCCACTTCTCCAGGGATAAATATTGTGGTCTCAGCCTTTACCCATACTTATCAATAATTCGATTGAATCATATCCAATTTAGATAGTATTTGACACCAAGTTGCACAGGCAGCAGCAGAAACTTGGAAATGTGGATAGAACTATAACATATGGGGTTTAAGGTAGGGATATTGGAGATCATCCATTTTAAATTTTGCTAAAGGTAAATGAGTGTGTTTTCTTAGCTGTTTGAAGAGTCCAGTGCTTTGAATGTCATATGCACATGGCTAAAATCTATTTCCGCTCTGTAAAAAGTAATCAAAGATATGAATAATCGTTGATCTTAATATCAAAGAAACTGGAATGTAATTAGTGGAAAGTTAAGTTTCAGTTATATTAAGTTTTGTTCTAACCTCAAATAGAGGTATAGGAACTTCAAATGGTCTAGGAAGTTGCAGATGCCCAATTGCAGAGGCTACATTAGTTTTGGAGAGAGTGCAGTGCAAATTTGCAAGAATGATATTGGGCCATTGCACTTACTATCCCGTGAAGTTATTTGAGGATGAGTTAATTGAGATGTTCAAAATTTAAGGATTTGAAGGGATCAGTGGAGATTATCTATTTCCTCACGATAATCTTAAAATTTAAATTTGGCCATTTAAAAGTAAAATGTGGAAGCAGTTTTGAAAACCTGGGACTCCAGCAAAATTCTATGGATTCTTGGCTCACTTGAAATTTTCAAGTCAGGGACTGAGATGGATTTTTCCAAGTGAAGGTAGTATATAGGTCAAAAATGGGTAAATCCAGTTTGAGTTGCATGCCACCTTGATCTCATTGAATAGCAGGGCATGAGGAGCTGAATAGTTTAGTATATTCCTGTGTTCATGAGCATGTATGTGCCATGGTTCAGTCATATTTACGGTTAAATGAGCATGTGATTTGTTAAATTAGTGACTCCTTAGCTCACTCAGTTTTTCTCCCCTATGATCACCAGAGATCACTACAGAACCCTGCTTTATCCTTTTGAGTCCGTGTTTTGGCTTTCTGACTTTTTAAAAAAAAAATCTCAGTTCATGCAAATGATGTCTTCAATTGTGTAATGGTTGTTACGTACTTGTGCACTATTGCTTGTAGAGAAATGTAAATGGATGGGCGTTTTCAGAATGCCATTATTATGAATTGACTTCTGTTAGGTAAACCTATGCATGTATGTTTAAACCAGTAAGCTGTTTTCCACATTTACATTTTCAGGTCTTCTGACATGAGCTGGAGAGCTTGATTTTAAGGGCTAGAAATTGTAAAGCAGATTGGATAAATGGTATCCAAACCTAGAACAGGCTTTACAGCACAAATTACAACAGTGCAAACAAAATGATTCTGCTGCATTTTAGCTGAAATCTTTTAATGTGCCAATATTGGCTATATATAGTGTTTTAAAATATTATTGATTTTTAAAAATACCTTTGCTTGTATCATTTTTATTTTCCTTTACCCCATCAGTGGCTCAGTTCTAAGTTTAAGCCACTTTTGCAGTTTTGGAAGCTTCATGATCAGAAGCTTAATTGTGTTAACTTGCCGCCTTTAAGAAAGATATTGGCCATGTTAGCCTTTCGATAGGATTAATCATATGGCACATGGGATAATTTCTGAACATTTTTCCCTTTAGCTGCAGCTGTATCTGTGCCAAAGAAGAAAAGGAAGTTGAAGGACTTAAATAAGAAAGAAGCAGTTGGTGATCTTCTAGATGCTTTTAAAGAGGTACTTTATTTGATTTATAAAGCAGTTGAGACAAGGTTGAATTACTGATTTACTATACTTGGAAAGTAAAACATTACAGTGAAGTACAGGCCCTCTATGGTTCCACAGGTCTGCGCAACAATCTAAAACCCATCAAACCTACACTCTTCCAGTATTGTCCATATGTTTATCCAATGACCATTTAAATGTCCGTAATGTTGGCAAGTTCACTACTGTTGCAGGCAGGGTGTTCCATGCCCTTACTACTCTGAGTACAGAACCCACCTCTGGCATTAAGGGATGTCATGGCCTAGTGGTGTTATCGCTCGGCTATAAATCTAGAAACTGAGACAATGTTCTGGGGGCCTGAGTTCAACTCCCACCACAGCAGGTGATGGACTTTGAACTCCATAAAGATATCTGGAATTAAAAATCTACTGATGACCATTGTCGATTACCGAGGAAAACCCATCTGGTTTACTAATATCCTTCAGAGAAGGAAATCTACCGTCCTCATCAGATCTGGTCGTGTTGTGATTCCAGATCATAGCAATGTGGTTGACTCTCAACTGCCCTTTAAAAGGGCCGAACAAGCCACTCTGTTGAGACTTCATTGCAATTGATACAACTAAGAAACATAATCGGACAGACCACTTGGCATCAAACTAGGCAGTGGAAATGACAACCACAAGAACAGCCCTGTCAACTGTGCACAGTCCTCATTGGGGCAGCTCAGTGGTTAGCACTGCTGCCTCAGCACTCGGGACCCAGGTTTGATTCCAGCCTCAGGTGACTGTGTGGAGTTTGCACATTTTCCCCATGTCTGTGTGGGTTTCTCCCCACAATCCAAAGATGTGCAGGTTAGGTGAATTAGCTATGTTAAATTGTCCATAGTCAGGGGTAAATATAGGGTAAGGGGAATGGCTCTGGGTGGGTCACTCTCTTCTCAGGGTCGGTGTGGACTTGTTGGGCCGAACTGGAGGGAATCTAATCTAATCTGTCCTATATCTATCACCACTCAATTTAAAGCTATGTCCTCTCATGCTAACCATCGCCATCTGAGGAAAAAGGCTCTCACTGTCCACCCTATCTAATCCTCTGATCATTTTGTATGCCTGTATTAAGTTACCTCTTAACCACCTTCTCTCTAACGAAAACAGCCTCAAGTCCTCAGCCTTTCCTTGTAAGACCTTCCCTCCATACCAGGCAACATCCTGGTAAATCGCTTCTGCACCTTTTCCAATGCTTCCACATGCTTTCTATAACGCAATATTCCCAAGTGTTGCTGCACCAGAGTTTTGTACAGCTACAACATGACTTCATGGCTCTGAAACTCAACCCCTCTACCAATAAATGCCAACACACCGTATGCCGCCTTAACAACCCTATCAACCTGGGTAGCAAATGTCCGGGATCTATGCACGTGATACCGAGATCTCTCTGCTCATCCAAAATTCCCATAAGTCTTACCATTTGCCCAGTACTCCATATTCCTGTTGCTCCTTCCAAAGTGAATCACCTCAGTTCTCTGCATTAAACTCCATTTGCCACCTCTCAGCCAGTTTTGCAGCTTATCTATGTCCCTACTTGTAACTGAACTCCAGGATGAACATTTCCCATCAACCATCACTCTGTTGTCTTTCAGCTAGCCAATTTCTGATCCAAATTGCTAAATCTCCCTCAATCCCATGCCACCATATTTTCTGCAATAGTCTATCATGGGGAATCTTATTGAACACATTATTGAAATCCATATACACCACAAACTGCTTTACCCTCATCCACTTGTTTGGTGAGCTTTTCAAAGAACTCTATAAAGTTTGTGAGGCATGACCTACCCTCAACAAAACCGTGTTGACTATCCCGAATCAAATTATTCCTCTCATGATGCTTAAATCCTATCTTGTTTAATTCTTTCCAAAGTAAGGCTCACTGGTCTATAATTACCAGGGTTGTCTCTACTCCCCTTCTTGAGGAGACAGCTTTTGCTCCAGTTTCGTGGCACTATTCCTGTAGACAATGACTACATAAAGATCAAAGCCAAAGGCTCGGCAATCTTCTCCCTAGCTACTCAGAATCGTAGGATAATTCCCATCCAGTCCTGGAGATTTATCTATTTTACACTTTCCAGAATGGCAACCCCTCCTCGTTGTGAATCTCCGTCCCATCTGTCTAATAGCCTGTATCTCCATATTCTCCTCGACAGCGTTAACTTTTTCCTGTGTGAATGCTGACAAAAAAAAATTCACTTAGCACCTCTCCTATCTCCTCGAACTTCACGCAGAACTTCCCACTACAATCTTTGACTGGCCCTCATCTTCCCCTAATCATTCTTTTATTCCTGACATAATTATAGAACGCGTTAGGGTTTTCTTTGATCCTACCTGACAAAGACTTCTCATGTCCTCTTCTGGCTGTTCTTAGCTCTTTCTTTCGGTGCTTGCTGGCTAACTTGTGTATCCCAAGCGCCGTAGCTGAGCCTTCATGTCTCATCTTTACATAAGCCTTCTTTTTCCTCTTGACAAGAGATTAAACCTCTAAGTAAACCACGGTTCCCTCACTCAACCACTTCCTGCCTGCCTGGCAGGTACAGATACGCAGTAGCTGTACCTTGAACACACTCCACATTTCAATTTTGCCCATCCCCTGCAGTTTCCTTCCTCATCCTACGCATCCTAAATCTCGCCTAACCACATCATAATTATGTTTCGCCCAGCTATAACTCTTGTCCTGCACTATATACCTATCCTTTTCCATTGCTACAGTAAATGTAACTCAATTGTGTTCACTATCACTAAAGTGCTCACTTACCTCCAAATCTAACACCTGACCTGGTTCATTATCCAGTACCAAATCTAATACAGCCTTACCTCTTGTTGGCCTGTACACATACTGTGTCAGGAAACCCTCCACACATTGGATAAAAACTGACCCAACTAAAGTACTTGAACTGTAGTGTTTCCAGTCGATAATAGGAAAGTTAAAGGCCCCCCGTAACAACTGCCCTGTTTCTTTTTGCTTCTTTCCAGAATCATCTTTGCAATCCTTTCCTCTACATCTCTGGAACTTTTTGGAGGCCTATAGAAAGCACCCAACAGGGCAATCTCTTCTTGCCTGTTTCTATCCTCAGCCCAGTAGACGAGTCCTCATCAAACGATCTTTCTGCCACCGTAATACAGTCCTTGACTAACAATGCCACACCCCCTTCTTTATACCACCTTTCCTGATATTGCCGGAACATCTAAGCACAGAACCTGCAACAAAATTCTGGTCCCTGCTCTATTCATGTCTCCGAAATGGCCACAACATCGCAGTACCAGGTACCAACCCATGCTGCAAGTTCACCCACCTTATTCCGGATGCACCAGGCGTTGAAACAGACTCACTCAAGCCACCCTCCTGCCTGTTAGTATACTCCTGCGACCTTGAAATGTTATTCATGACCTCACTACCCTTAACCTCCTGTATATTGGAGCTACAATTCAGGTTCCCATCCCCCTGTTTAATAAGTTTAACCCCTCCTGAAGAGCATTAGCAAATTTTGCGCGCCCCCCCCACCACCACCACCACCACCAAACAGAGGACATTTGTACCCCTCTGGTTCAGGTGTAGACAATCCTGTTTGTAGAGGTCCCACCTACCCAAGAATAAGCCCCAGTGATCCAGGTATCTGAATCCCTCCCTCCTGCACCATCCCTGTAAGCTGTGATCAACTGCGCGCTCTCTCTCCCTATTCCTTGCTAGCATGTAGCACGGGTGACAAACCAGAGATAACAAGTATTGTTTGTTCTACCTGTAAGCTTCCACCCTACTTCTCGAGTTTCTGCCTTCCATTCCCATCTCGCTGCTGCCACCAAACAATGCCCAACATGCTATACTTGTAATACAGGGGAACAGACATAGGGGCTCCCTGTACAGACTATGGCTTACACTTTCTAACAGTCACCCAAGTATCTTCATTCCTAAGAGTAACTAGCTCCCTGTAGCTTTCATCTATAACTGTCTCTGCCTTCTGAATGATCCTGGTGTTCATCCAGTTCGAGGTCCAGTTCCTAATATGGTCTTCAAGAAGTTGGAATTGGGTGCAGTTCCTGCAAGTGTACTCAGCTGGGCTGCAAATGGTGTCCCTCCCCTCAAACATCCCAAAGGAAGAACGTTGCACTGCCATTCCTGCTCACTTATCTTACTAAGAAACGAAAGAAAAAAAGGTTACTTCGTTTCCCTCTAGTGATGTGATATTAGAGGAGATGGGTGGGTGGGAAGCCCTACAAGTGTGTACGGTCTTGGGTGTAGCAAATAGTCAACTTAAAAGTCGCAGAAACCTCTGCACTCGTAAAATGGAGAATTTACCTTCCTGACAGCCCTCTGTTTTCGCTCTTGCCGCTCCTGATGCAGAAGTGAAGGCCACTGCTCCCATGAGGGAAGTTGGTAGCATTTGTATTTTGCACATATTGTGAATATTGGATTTTTGTCACATTTATCTAAACTATTTGAGGTGCCTTCTAAATATAAATAGACAAAGGACAGTTGTTCCGATTGATTAATCATACAAATAATAAGGGAAAACAGATTGAAGATTTGCGAAGACCTATGTGTCGTCATAAGGAACAACCTTTTTACATAGTGGTACTTGCCTGGGAAAGTATCCTAGTGTGGGGTGTTGGAAGCTGAGACAGTCTGTGATTATAAAAGAAAATGGGATATGCTGTTGAATGAAACATGTATTTATGGTTATTGACATAGAGCAAATTAATCAATGCTGTCTGCCTATTGTGCTGTAATTATTCTGACTTTTTTATGTGGGATAAGTTTGATAGGCTGCACAATGTACTAAGAAATAGTGAATACAAGAAAAGTTACTTTAAAAGCTGAACAAATTAACATGAGTTTTTGGCACCATGAGTTAAGGACTGTTTGTACCATGCTTGCCCTTTTAACATAATCTGACCCTTGATGCTTTCCTTGCTTCAAAGTGGTATTGCCAGTTCCAGCTGTGGAACACTGCCCATATTGACCCTTGGTTCTATTCTTCCTTACTTACCAGCGAGAAATTTCAGTTGGAAAGCAACTTATTTTCACATTGATGAAAATTGCCTTTTAAAAAAAGAGCCATTTAATAAAACTATTGTTCCCAAAACACACTCAAACTATTGTTCTATTCGGTGCTTTTTTGAATAATATTTATAGATTTCAAACAAAAGCGCTATTAAAAATTTAAGTCATCAATGGTGGTGATGCATTGCTGTAAGAATCCTCTTTCTCTACCATATCTCAGTTTCTCCTAGTTCTAGGAGGTAATTTTGTCTTTTGCAGTAGGAGGCAAAACATTTACTTGTTACTTTAAGTTTCTAATTTTGGCAAAATAATTTTGAATAACTTTCCAATTGACTTCTGGTTTGTAGCATGGCAAGGTATTTTGTTGGAAAGCAGCCTTTTCTTGCCTACCTTCCCATTACTGCTCTGATACAATACTACCACAAATGTGGCACAAATCTGTAAGTAACCCTTGGTTTCAATAATAGCCAGGATATGTTCACAGAAGACCCCATGCACCAATCAAATTTGGTGTTGGCCAAATGATGAACTATTAATGACATGTCCCAAAAGCATGCTTTCAGAGATTTCGGCATCTCTTTTAAATAATGCCAGTAGTAATTCAAAATGATTTGAAGCTATAAATTAGGACTTGCATATTCAAAATAAGTTATTTTTCTGTAGTCTCAAGTAAAAGAACCTGTAGCAGAGTCTGATGCCCAGCCTGCTGCTGTATCTGTTGAAGTGACTGAAACAATTGCTTCTACCCGTGACGAGCCAGAGGAAACATGGGAAGAAAAGGAAGACAAGCAAGATGTAGAGAACATCAAGCCAGATGGAATCAAATTGTTAGATCAAAAATATCAATATAAGGAAGGTATGTTGGCAGCATAATTTGAAGATTCTAAACCTGAAGCAATTGTAAATCCAGAAGACTGATGTTAATATTACAAAACATATAGAACTTCCAGTTGTATAAAAATATCTGAAGGGAAATAATTTTAATTGTATTAAAGATTCTGGTGCAGAGAGATATTGGGATTGTTTGAACAGTATAATAAACCCAGATCTCTTCCAGTGTTTTCATCATTGTATATGCATCATAGTTCAATTAAAATCTGTTTTTCTAATACTGCTGTCTATACTGTTGTAGTTCTGAAACAGTAACTTATCTGTCTTATTATTTGTCTCCGGCTATAAGTGGGTGATAAATTGAAATAGTTGTAGGTAGCCAAACATTTGCTGAAAATGTTACAAGTATGTCTGAAAGTGCTATCGCGTGTCTTTTCGTTTCTAATTTTTTTAGTACTAAAGTTTTCAGGAAAAAATTCATTTCCATGAACACGTAGAAAATATCTGATTTAATTTGAGTGGATAGTGGAGCATCTGTTTAGAGACAAGAGAAACTCTTGGGATTATGACTTTGAAATTATGTCCTTAACATATACTGTGGAACCTATGATTTTTTTTTTCCTCTCTCCACTGTTAATGTTCAATTTTTTTTCTGTTAAAGTTTTGTGTGCCTTGGTATGCTGTTTAGTGCCCAGGTTTATATTTGTTTCTGGGATAGTTATTCACTGTTGTCAAGTTTTGAGCTTATTGTTTAGGAACTTTAAATTTTCCGCTGGCACTTAATCTATCTGTGTGCAACCATGCAACCAACTTAATTGTAATATTTCCATGAATCTTAAGTGGTATTGTACATATGTACTGAATCTGCTTTTGCTGTATTCTAACATTGTGTGACTTCTCAAAAGGGCCAGAGTCCTGTTCTAGGCACTCTATATAAATCTGACATGACCAAATGATCTTGAGATGCATGTTAGCCTTCTGTGGCGGTATAGACAATGATCAGTGAAAGCCTTTGAAGACTGCTTTGTTTAAGGTATAGCTTTGAAGTGACCTACAATCTCTGCTTTCTTGTCTTATTGTCCTGCTGAAGTCTGAGGTCTTTTTGAACTAGAATTTTTTTATAGCTTAATGAGAATCTGAAATAATTCTGCTCCATTTCATCAGCAGCTTTTTGCTTTGTTCTTTCAAATCACTCATCTTAGCTAATGGCTCAAGTTAAATCCAATAGTGTTTGACTCTAAACTGACTTTCAAACTTGATGTCTAGTGAATTGATACCCTAGCTGATTTCAAATTGTTTAATGTTTACTTTGTTCCTGAGATTTGTTTGTTCACTAAACTATGCCTTTCATCTTTGGTATAGTGGTTGAATATTTGCTATTCAACCATTTCATTTAAATGTACAACAGCTTTGAGTGTCATCACTCAGCACTGGTTGGACGTATTAATACAAGGTTGGAGTTGCCTATTTTTATTTGTTTCAGAACTAGCAACACTTCAACAAATCTTTCATCAATGTAGGTTTATTTGCTGCCATTGCTGGTTTTCAGGGTATGCCACAAAAACATTGTCAAATCAAATTTGGTAGCAAGCCACAAGTCTTTTTGAATTCATTCATGTGATCTGGCTTTTGCTGGCTGGACTGATTTATTGTGTATACCTAATTGTGTTTGATGGTAGTGATGAGCTGTCACCTTAAACCACTGCAGTTCATTTTGCATACGTACAGCCACAAGGCTGGTTGGGGGGGGGGCGTTCCAAGATTTTGACCCTGAGACTGTATGGAATGGCAACATATTTCCAAGTCAGGATAGTATGTCGCTTGGAGAGGAATTTGTAGGTGTTGGCTTTTCCTTCATATTGTTGTTGTACTTCTGGATGATAGTCTTTGGTTTGAAAGGTTCTGTCAGGAGTAATGGTGAATTTATGTACTGCATCATTGAGTAGATGGTAGTCACAGCTGCCACTGAACATATGAGGTAAAGGGAGTGAATGTGCTGCCAATCAATTTGCTTGGTTCTGGATGGTTTCAAGCTGCTTGTGTTGTTGGAATGTACTTCTCAAGGCAAGTGAGTATTCTATCACTCCTGACTCAGGCCTTAGGTGGACAGGCTTTGGGGAATCGGGATGAGTCGCTGTAGGATGCCTAACTCTGACTATCTCATTTAGCTATAGTATGGTTATTCCATAGATTCATAGAGATGTATAGCATGGAAACAGACCCTTTGGTCCAACTTGTCCATGCCGACCACATATCCTAAATTAGTCTAGTCCTATTTGCCAGCACTTGGCCCAATATCCCTCTAAACCCTTCCTATTCATATACCCATCCTGATGCTTTTTAAATGTAGTAAGTGTACCAGTCTCCAACACTACTACTGGCAGCTCATTCCATACACGCACCACCCTTTGTGTGAAAATGTTGCCCCTTGGGTCCCTTTTAAATATTTCCCCCCTCACCCTAAACCTATGCCATCTCGTTCTGCACTCCCCCACCCCAGGGAAAAGACCTTGTCAATTTGCCCTGTCTATGTCCATCATGATTTTATCAACATCTGTAAAGTCACCCCTCAGTCTCTGATGCTCTGGGGAAAACCGCCCCAGCAGCCTCTTCAGCCTTTCCCTACAGCTCAAACCATCCAACTCTGGCAACATCCTTGCAAATCTTTTCTGAACCCTTTCAAGTTTCACAACATCCTCCCTAAAGGAGGGAGACCAGAATTGCACACAGTATTCCAAAAGTAGCCCAACCAATGTCCTGTACAGCTGCAACATGACCTCCCAACTCCTGTACTCAATACTCTGACCAATAACAAATTTAATTTTTGGCCAATGACAACTCCAAGATATTGATAACGTATTACCTTGCTGAATGCCCCACTGGATGGCATGTGGTGACAGTTAGATACTCTCTTGGAGATGGTCATTGTCTGGAAGTTGTGTGGTGTGAATGTGTTACCCATTGTCAGCCAGACCTGAATATTGTCTAGGCCTTGCTGCATTTGATGTAGACTGCTTCAGTATCGGCAGGTGGTGCATGGATCTGATATCGTACTGGTTGCAAATTTGCTCGCTGAGCTGGAAGGTTTATTTTCAGACATTTTGGCGCCACACTAGGTAACCTCATAAATGAGCCTCTTACAAAGTGCTGGTGTTATGGCCCACTTTCTATTTGTTTAGGTTTCCTTGGGTTGGTGATGTCACTTCCTGTGTTGTCATTTCCTGTTCTTCTCAAAGGGTGGTAGATGGGGTCCAAGTCAGTGTGTCTGTTGATAAGAGTTCCAGTTAGAATGCATGCTTCTAGGAATTCTCATGCGTGTCTCTGTTTGGTTTATCCGAGGATGCATGTGTTGTTCCATTCAAAGTGGTGCCCTTCCTTATCTGTATGTACGGATACTAGTGAGAGTGGGTCATGTTTTTTGATGGTTAGTTGATGTTCATGTATCCTGGTGGCTAGTTTTCTGCCTGTCTGTCCAATGTAGTGTTTGTTACAGTTCTTGCAAGGTATTTTGTAAATGACATATTCATTTTGCTTCTTGTCTGTGTCGGGTCCTTTCAAGTTCATTAGCTGCTGTTTCATATTGGTGGGTTTGCAGGCTACCGTGACGCCAAGAGAGTAGTCTGGCAGTCATTTCTGAGATGTCTTTGTAGGGGATGGTGGCTAGGGTTTCTGGGTGAGTTTTGTCTGCTGTTTTGGGTTGGTTGTTGAGAGATTGGCAGACTTTGTTCATTGGATACCCGTTCTTTTGAATACGCTGTATAGGTGATTTTCCTCTGCTCTTTGTAGTTCCTCTGCAGTGTGTGGTGGCTCATTGAAATAATGTTCTAAAGCAGCTTTGTTTGTGTGGATGTTGGGATGATTGCTTCTACGGTATTCGATCCATGTGTGTTGTTTTTTCTTGTAGACCCTGGTTTGAAGTTCTCCATTGACTGTTTGCTCTACTGTGACATCTCGGAATGGCAGTTTGTTGTTGTATTCCTCCTCTTTAGTGAATTTTATGCTAGTAAGGATATTATTGATGGTCTTGAAGGTTTCCTCTAACTTGTTTCATTTAGTGATGACAAAGGTGTTATCCACATAGCGGACCCAAAGTTTGGGTTGGATGGTTGGCACAGCTGCTTGTTTGAGTTTCTGCATTACTGCCTCTGCTGAGAACCCTGATATCGGATATCCCATGGGTGTTACGTTGGTTTGTCTGTAGGTTTGTTATTGAAAGTGAAATGGGTGGTATGGAATAGGTCCACAAGCTTGACTATGTTATCCTTGCTGAAGAAGTTGGTGTTTATGACTAGCTGAATAGCCAAGTGCAAGTTAAGTTCCCACGGACAGGCAGCTGGAAAGAGCATGATATTAAATGGCAATTAATCAGTGTCTGGGCAAGGCCTACCTGGATCACAATGAATTGGTATGTGGGAAGGCAACATCAAGAAGGCTGAATTTGCTAATGTTGCAATGTCCCGATCAAAGTCAGGCGTTATGCCCGGTTTAATTCATTTTGAGACCTTAAGCCGTCTGTACATTTGAGTAGCTTGTCTGCCCCTATTTCGGAGAGCAGTTCAGAGTTGCTGTGACTCTGGAGTCCGATGTTGACAGACCAGGTGAGAATGGCAGATGTTAGTGAACCAGATGGGATTTTACATCAGTTTCTGGTCACCATTTGACTTCTAGATTTTTTTTGGAAGGAGCGAAGATGGGTATTTGAGCTTGGGGCATTAGTCATGTTTCAACATGGTTGTCAATGGTGGAGTGATTAAAATAGGAAAGCTGCAAGGAACAAGAACTGCTGGAATATGTTTGAATGTCTACAGATATTAAAGAGGGAAAAAGCCACAGGAATATTTATATACTCCAACAAGAGTTTTAATGGAGTTAGTTTTGTTCACTTAGCTCAAGAATCAATTGATTTAGTCAGGTTTAGAATTTAAGCAACAACGTTGGATGAGCTCAAGCTTGTTTAAGAATAGGAGATAGAGCTTGACCAAGATAATGCTGGATGTAATCGTGTATAATGGTAACGCAGACAAAGAAGAATGTTTTAACAGCATGTGAACAGAAACAGGGGCTATGGAGAGCAATGTTTTGTGGGTAAATGTAGACACATCTGGTGTAATGGCTGGGTGCTCATTATTGTTTAAGTTTCATTACCAAAGTTGTGAACAGGATCAGCCTCTGAAAGTTGATTGGGAGAGTGAATGGTGATTTTAGGTTGTTCTTTTCATGGTTTCTCTTTTTAAATTCTGTTTCTACTCTAAAAGATACAGGATTAGACAGCACGCTATTAATTAAATACCTGATAGTTATATAATGTGTATAAAGTTGAACTGTATGTAAAATTTATTTTTAACTAATTTTATTTATTACATTAATTGTTATTTGTCCCATTTAGAGAATTGGAAACCACTTAATCCTGAAGACAAGAAGAAATATGACCGCGAATTTCTCTTGGGGTTCCAATTCATCTTTGCCAGCATGCAGAAACCTGAAGGCCTGCCTGCTATTAGTGATGTTGTGTTGGATAAGGTATGCAGTGCATTTCTTGATTACATGACTGTTTTCTATTAAATATTTTAAAATGACAATCTGATATTTGAAAAACAGAAAATGAAAGAAGTACCAAGCAGATCATGCGCAGCCTCTGTGGGGACATAAAGTTGATTTTATTTTTATTTTAGGACTGAGTTCTGACAACAGGTCATCAACCTGGAAATTTTAATATTACTGACAGAAAGTCTGATGTTATCTGATCTGACTCTTTTGTCTTGCATTTGCTGTTCTTAATTTCAAGTTTTCAGAATTAAAATATTTTTCTCTTGGAGTTTGGGAGCATTTTTAAGTTCTGGGATTTCACTCTGACATCAGAAGCCAGACAAAAGAATATAAAAGGTTTTCATCAATTAAACGAAATTAAAACTGACTGACTGTATTCTTGATGGGTCTGTTGTTATGAAGATGTTATCTAATTCCAGCCAGCCACATCATAGGAAGGTATACCCTCCCGTTTCTGGAGCCAGTCTTAAAATAAGTGACTGAAGGGACCTCTGGAGGTTATAAGATTTGATTGGATAGATGCAACAGTGGTGTTGAGACAGCCATAAAATTAGGAATGTCACTTGTAATTCCTACAGGATATTTGGAAGAAATATCGTTATTTAGAAACTATTTAGAATGTGAAACTCCTACCAAAATGAATGATGGTAGGAGCAGCTGTACTTGAAGGAACTTTCTTTAAAACAGGAGATTTAAAGGAAGATGTGTTGATGGCATTAAATGAAGAACAGTGTAAGAGACTTGTATAAAGCTGAAACATTAGGGTGAACCTAACTATCAGGCTAAACGACTTGCTTTGGTGCTGTGAACATTCCATAATTCCTCACAGAATAGAATATGCTATTTGGTCTGTCATGCATATGCCAGGTTTCAAACTGCTGTCCGATTTTGAGTATGGCCATTCAGTCCAGTCTTTCCTCTCTTCGTCCCTCCCTCCCTCATCTCTTTTCTCTCTTCTTCGTGCCCCCCCCCCCCCCCGCCTACTCATCTGTCCTCCCCCCTTTCCCACACCCCTCCCTCTGTGACTCTTGTTCCCACCTCCCAATCCATTTTGCATCCCCCCCCCCCCCCACCTTCAGCCCTATCCACCTTTTATAGTCTGTGACTTTATCTGATGGGTTTTGCTGGTTATGATGCTGCACTAGTAAACCGTAGGAATTTGAATTTTTTTTTTCAAGTCAGTTATTAAATTCAAAAGTTGATATTAGCAAAGATGACCATGAAAATACTGCATTGATTTATTGGTATTCCAGCAAAGATGATTTGCCACTATTAGTTTGCAATCTTGTGATGAATATGCTCTAAAAATAATGCTGGAGATACTGAACGTTTGAGTTCAGTCTGGTTTTTCTTTTCCCAGAATACTTGCAACATTAATTTTGTATCAGCCTTCATACTTGCTGCCAGATCTGATCCATTTCTAAAGCATTTTTTTCAAGTTTTCAGCATTTGCGATACTTTGCGTTTATTTTGCATGTATATGACTCCAGAATTATGCTTGAATCTTTACTGACTTGTGACACGGTTTAGTGAAGCATTATGATGTTTTTGAGCTGTTGCACAGACAGCAGTTTGCTCATCACTTTAGTTATTAGAGTTGGGCAATAAATGCTGGCCTTTCCAACCCTAGAACAAGTAAAAACAAGACTGATGCATTGACGGGCACAAAGCAAGGAGAATGGTGTCGGCATTACAGACTGAGCAAGATTCACAATGTAAATGTCACAGTTGAAGCTTTTATGCATAGGTCTCAACTATGTATTCAATCTTCTATTTGGGACTAGTCAGTCTTACGTTATATAGTGCTTTGATTTTAAATTTTATCTGTATTTTGCAGGCAAACAAGACTCCACTTCGTCCCCTTGATCCAAGCAGACTGACTGGAATGAACTGTGGCCCAGACTTCACACCACCTTTTGCAAATCTAGGGAGACAGCCAATTGGGAGAGGCCTAGTAAGTTAAATTTTGGCAATTTACAGTCAAGTAATAAAGATGGACTCTTCTAAGGTGCATTATTGAAGCAGTCATCACCTTGAAATATCAACTAACAATTTATCAAGTGCTTGTGACAAAAACATTTGACTAGGCGCGTATATATGTATTAATGGTGAAACACAATTCATGAGGTTATTGGTATTCTAATAGTTTAACCAAAAGCACAATGTCTGTTTTGCTGGGTTTTGTGCTTTCTCGTAAAACAAATTTATGCAATCATTAGAAGTTCAGTGGGACATGTTCACATGATTGTTCTTTTTGATTCTAAATGAAAAGGCCTATACCTGCTAGTGTCACAAGTAATACAGTCTAAAAACAGTATATACTACATGATGTTCAAAGTAGAACCTTAGTGAAGATTGCCAAAATACTGAATTCTACTATTTGAATTGACAATTTGAAATGAGAATTTAATCAGTGGCTATATCATAGGAGGCTAGTCAAATGGTAATCCAGCACACTTTCTGCAAGAGCAACTAACTTCAATCCCATTCTTTTAACTTTTTTCTGTAATCCCTGTATCCTTTTTCACTTCTTTAAAACTAGGTTTTTCATATTGAAAACCAGAGTTGAATCTGCTTCTCCTTCATATTCTGGTATTGTATTTGCCAGTTTAAAAGGTTTTTCCTCAGATTAAATTTGGTTCTTTTGCTGTTCACCTCATATCATTGTCCTTTGCTCTCAACCCTCTTCCACCAGTATGACTAGTTTTTTCTTTGCTATTTCCTATTTACCCTTGAGATTTTGAGTACCTTTTCTCATTCTTCATTCAGCTTTGTCTTTTACACAAAAAAACTACCCAGCTTCTTCAAACTTGGGGTTTGATGCTCTAAATGCATCTCCTGGCTTAAAGCTGAAACATATAGTTACATTTTGTATTTCCACATCTAATGCAATCATACACATGCATTTTCACTGCCCTCCATTATCTGACATTGAGTACAAATCTGTTTTCCTCTCCCTGCTTCAGTTTTGTCTTCTGCACACTCTTCTTCATAGCCATAGCATTTATGCAACCATCTTTAGGCCTCAACCATTCTTTGATCTTTCAACGTTTGATAGTGTGTGAGACATTTACCACCTATGCATACTGGAGGGTCATTCCTTCTTGATTTCTGGTTGAACTCTGCTGTTCCTATTGAACCTTTTATTTTAATTTGTCTTCACTTGTCAACTCCATTTATTACAAATTTGGAAGGCTACCTGGTTTGGAGTTGTATTTCAAAAATTAGAAACAAACTTGCTGTGTTATAGATTGCTTGTTTGTAGGCTGTCTTCCTTTGTTGGGCTGAATACTGAACCAGTGCTTGGAGGCAAGGTGAGATTCTTTTCATTAGCCAAGACTTTATGAAAGTCTTAAGTACAGTCAACTCACTTGGTGAGCATTTTTCCTGGTTTTAAATGGTTGTCTCTTTTTAAGTCAATGTATAACTGCAGAATCTGTTATCATTTTGTTCTGGAATTTTACTTCAAATTTAGCATTTTCTATTTATTTTTCTGAATTAGTTTGAATTTTGCATGTTGAATTTTGGATACAGTAAATAAGAGGATGCTTTCCTGAAAGACTAACTGTATGCATGTTCAAATGTTTTAAAGCCTTCAGGTGTGGGTCCAAGAAGATCTCAGCAAGGCCCAAGAAAAGAGCCACGCAAAATTATTGCAACTGTCTCTCTAAATGATGACATACAACTTAAGAAGGCAGAACATGCCTGGAAACCTTCTGTAAAAAAACCAACTGAGGAGGATGACCCTGAAATGATAAAAACTCAGGTAAACGTTTGATGCAATTTTTGGCCATTGGATGATGTTGCTATAGAAGTTTGGGAAGTTACATTTGTGTTCCTGTTTTAATGTAAATTGCATTCACAAGTGCCACTGAAGATGGTGGAAACATTAATGATGTAAATATCGGTGTTTGTCCACAGGCCCACGTCCTCAATTTATTAATTTGTGCAATAGATAAATATCTTTTTATAGATCATTTTAGTGCTATTTTTACAGTTTTAAAGGCAGGAGTAGTAAAGTTTCATTTTTCAAAAAAAAACTTCAAATGCAAGCATTGATCAAACTTGAAAATATAAGGTGTTATTTTATTTTTGATTTTCGTTTCACAAAATGGCTTACTGGAAAGCATAACTTATTGGTTATTTTGTATTTGAGTTAGTCTGGTCATGAGGTAAACTAGTAAATCTGTCATCAAAATTTCCGTGCTTTTCAAAAAAGATAGAACGTATATGGTGCAGTAACACAGAATAGCAAAGTATATGGAACAAGTTTTGATATGTGCATATGTTAGTGTTTATAACTTCACCAATTAAACAAGGAACATGACAGTGTTGGATCTGAGAAATTAAGTAGGCAAGTTAAGTGACACTCCCATAATCCAGTGTAAAGAAATTTTTGGAACTAAATCAGAATATGTAAAAGTTACGAATGATCTTGTAGCTGAGATCGGTGTTTCATTTTTGAAGAAAATACCTAGCACAAGTTGATTGAAACTGTGATTGCAGGGAAAAAAGTAATGAATAAAGGAGGGCTTTCAGCGACGTGATATAGCACAAGTACAAAGTGGGCACATTCCTCTTGAAGGGAAAATTCAGAACATCCCATCTTAATGAACCATGGAGGTGAAATGACCTAAATGTTTGAACAAAATGGGAATAAAAGGCTGGCCAAATGTTTGGAGCAGCATCTGATAATAAACAGGACGATTTGGAGTAGGCGAGAGGAGGAGCGTAACCGGCATCTAAAGATATGGAAGAGAGGAAGACCTTGTGTATCTGGAACAGAGTGGCAGCTTTTCAAGGCATTGGGAGAGAGAAGCAACAGCAGCTTCATTTTAAAAACAAAAGTGGAGTGCCTGCTTGAAATGGGTAGTCCTGGCAGGGGATATATATACAGCATCTAAGAGCCAATTCCGTCTATTACTACTGTTCGAAAGCCAAAGTGTGATATCACAGGAAAACAAGTGATTGATAGGTATTTCTTCTGTCTTTTTTTTAGTTTGGCAAGTGGTTTAAATTGAGCTGAGAGCACAAACTATAGGGAGGAGAGCAAACTGATCATAGGGCCATGTTCAAGAGCACCATTAGTTGGCCAGAGAAATAAGAAATGTAGGAATAGTGGGGATAACGGGGACAAACAGATGCTGTTTTGTGTATCAAGTCGGAGTCCTGAAGGCTCTGTTGTCTACCTGGTGCTAAGGTTCAGTCATCTCTTCTGGGTTGGAGAGCAAATTGGAGTGGGAAGGGAAGAATCTAGTTGTGGTTCATGTAGGTATCAACAATATAGATAGCACTAGGAAAGAGGTTCTGCTGAGGCATTATGAGCAGCTCAGCCTAAATTAAACAGCAAAACCATAGTAATCTCTGGATTACTACCTGAGCCACATGCAAATTAGCGTAAAAGCAGTGACGTAACTGTCTTAACCAAAGATTATGTGAGAAATGGGTTCTGACTGATGGGGCGTTTGTACTATTGGGGATGAGAGAGGTCCGACTGAGGAAGCCCTCATTTTAACAATGCTGGGGCCAGTGTCATGGTGAATCATGTATCAAAGGTTGTGGATGGAACTTTTAATTAATTAGAGAGGGAGGTTCAGTTAAAGGGAAATATATTTTTAAAAATCAAAATTAAGCAAGGGAACAGAGATGCAGAGTAGTGGAAAGGTGAGCAATAATCAAAGTTGAATGGAAAGAGGTGGAAACATGCAGAAGAGTGCAGCAGAAATTAATAGCAAGAACTAAATAACAGCAGTGAAATTAATTGAAGCATATGGCTGTTTTCAAGTGCGGCATGGATTCAAATAAAGGATAGGTGAGTTGACGGACAATTCAGAATAAATGACTGACTTGATAGCTGATACAAGATGCCCAAGATTGGGAACTCTATACTCAAGGGTTTGAGACCTTTTGGAAGAATCAACAAAAATAGCTTTGTTAAAAAAGGAAGATATTGGTGCATTGTTGAGAAAACTGTATAGTTGCAGTTGATCATGCTGTAGATTGAGTTTGGATGAAAACTAGGAATAGCAACGTGGTATTGGCTATTGTCTATATGCCCCCAAAGAGTTGCATTGCTGCAGGGCAAAGTGTAAACCAGGAAACAATGGAGGTGTGTAAGAAGGGCACTAAAGTTATAGTAGGTCACCTTAATCTGCCTATTAACTGGACAGATCAGATGGGCAAGGGTAATTAGGAAGATGAATTTGTAGAATGCATCGAGGATTGTTTGTTAGAGCAGTACATTGCACCAGTTACACAGAAGCAGGCTATTTTAGATTTGATATATAAAGAGTGTCTTCATAAGACATCCTATAGTTAAGGATTCTCTAGAAGGTAGTGATCACAACATAGAATTTGAACAGAATAAACAGAATTTGAAATTCTATGGTCTCCAACCAATGCCCTCAACTGAAAAAAAGCTGAAATTACGAAAATATGAAGGGTTATCTAAAGCTAGCTGGAAAAATAGACTAAGGGGACAGTCAATGGATGAGTTGTGGCAAAAATAGAAGCAATTTCATTACATTCAACCAAAAAAAAATTCTAGTCAATAGGGAATGTTTGAGGAGGAAAAGCCATCTGTGGTTAAGAAATACAGTTGAGGAGAACATTCAATCAAAGGCATGCAAAGCAGTGAAAACTAGTAGCAAGCCAGAGGATTGGATTTTTTTTTTAGGAACCAGCAGAGGATGACTGAAAAGCTAATAAAAAAGGAGGAAAATAAAATGTGAGAAATACTAAAACAAACAGCAAGAGCTTCTAGGCATATATAAAGAGTGTATCTCAGCCAAGTTTGGGATCTTTGGACAATGCGATTGGGGAATTAATAAACAGAAATAGGGAAATGGCCAGTCATTTAAACCAGTTTTTTTTTTGTGCTGTACTTCATAGTGGGGGACACCATAAAATTCTAAATAACAGAACTCAAAGGAAAGATCTTGTAACAGTCTCTATCATGAGGGAAAAAGTATTTGACAGACTAAAGGTGGACAGCTTGCCAGGACATGAAGTCCTACATCCAAGGTTTTTAAAGGAATTCGCTATAGAGGTGGTGGAGGCATTTGTTGAAAGATTCCAGACTTAACTGGGTTTGAGGTGTGTTCCAGTGGATTGGATAAGCCATTAGTGTGATGTTCCCATTCAAGACAGGAGGCAGATGGGAAGTAGGAAACGAAAGATAGTTGGTCTAACCCCCCCCTCATTGGGAAAATTCTAGAGTCCATTACGAAGGAAGAAATAAGGCATTTATCAAAACTTTATGCAATCAAACCGAATCAACATGGTTTTATGAAAGGAAATCATGCTTGACAAATTTGTAAGAATTCTTCAAGGAAGCAACAGTCAAAAGTTGATAAAAGGAGATCATAAGATGTAGGAGCAAAAATTAGGCCATTCAGCCCATTGAGTCTGCTCCACCATTCAGTCATGGCTGATAAATTTCTCAACCCCATTCTTCCGCTTTCTTCCTGTAACACTTGCTCTCCTTGATAATCAAGAACCTGTTTATCTCTGTCGTAAACATACTCGATGACCTGGCCTCCACAGCCTTCTGTGGCAATGAATTCCACAAGGCATTCAATAAAATACCATTATTACACAGTGCTCATAGTATTTTGGATGGTGTATGAGCATGGGCTGAGGGTTGGGGAACACTTGGGAAGAAGATTTGGGATTAATGTGTTAATTTTTTTTCCTGAGGCTCTTTATGCTCTTGATGCAACTGTAAACACACCAACATCTGTGAACAAGCAACATTTTATTAAGCACAGTACAGTACAAACTTGGGAGAAACCCCGAGCACTCTTTGCCACGGTTACGAAGCTTGTCCAGGGAAGCTCTCCCTGAACAAAGGAAATGGTCCTTCCTTTATAGAAAATCTTTACATGATAGTTGATAGTTCTCACAAGACAACCCTCAGTCACTCACTCGCAGTCACATGCTACTCAAGACACCATGCAGTGACCACATCTCCAGCAACAATATAATGCAAATCATCCCTTAATGGTCAGATGTGAATTGGATTATTTTTTCGTAACTACAGGGGAACAGTCCAATTCGAACTACAGCGTTTTTATTGATTTCTGAATAGGGGATGAAACTGTAAATAATAGGAGATGATGATAATGTAAATGGCTTTGAATAATAGGAGATGAGAATGTAAATTTCCTACAATCTATCTAAGTTGAGATATCCCACCTGAACCTCAGGACATCCAATTTCCTGCAGTTCAGCAGAACAAGTTAACTCTCCAATATTGTACATGGGTCATTTTCAGGTTGGAAGTATGTAGCTTGTGGAGTGCCTGAAGGATCTGTCCTAATACCTGAATTATTTACTATCTAAATTAATGACTTGGAGGGAACAGTGTGTCATGTATCTAAAAAGTCTGTTGGTACAAAAATAGTATGTTATGATGACTGCATCTGACATTGTAGAAGGATTTAATTAGGCTGAATGGGCAAATGGGGTTTAGTATAGAAAAGTGAAAAGTTATACAATTTTGTAGAAAGAAGCAAAAGTACAGTGTAGGGACATCTTGGTAGTTTTGTGTATCTAACATAAAATATTTGCAGGTGTAGCAAGCCATTAAGACGACAGATGGAATTCTGTCTTTTATTACAAGTGACATGACATTTGAAAATAAAGTTGCAACAGTCTTACTAGTCCTGCAGTCTCATTAGAGAGATAGAAATGACTGGTGGTAGTTTAACTGGAGGGTCGCCATGCCTCTGGCAAAAGGAGAGGTTGAAAAGGAGGCTCTTTCATGGTAACCTCCGAGCAGGATTTAAACCCACACTGTTGGCATCAAGTTGCATCGCAAACTTACCATTCAGCTAACCAGCAACAGAAAGGGTTCAATGAAGATTTCCCTGACTGATTCCTGGGATGGCAGGACTGATATGTTAAGAGAGACTGGATCAGTTAAGGTTATGTTCATTGGAGTTTAGAAGAATGAAAGAGGGTCTTATAGAAACCTATAAAATCCTAACATTAAACACAGGAGGGATACGTCTGATGACCGGGAAGTCCAGAACGAGGGGTCACAGGCGGAGGATATGCGGTGGGCCATTTATGATTGAACAGACATTTCTTCACCCAGCAAGTGATGAATATGTGGAATGCTGTTATGCAGGAAGTGGTTGAGGATTGAACAGACATTTCTTCACCCAGCAAGTGATGAATATGTGGAATGCTGTTATGCAGGAAGTGGTTGAGGCCAAAATATTGAATGTTTCTGAGGAGGAGATGGATATTGTTCTTATGGGTGGGGTGAAAGTAGGAGCAGGGTACTGAGTTGACTGACCAGCCTCGAATAGAATGGTCTACTTCTGTTTCATATGTTTCTGTGTAACCTGCAAGAGTCTGAAGGGACTCACAAGTAGATGTTTACACTGGTGGAAGAGTATTGAACTGGTCAGGGTTACAGAATAAGAAGACACTCATTTAATAGTGAGAGGCAAAGGAATTACTTCTGCAAGAGGGGTCATGAATGTCTGGAATTCCTTACTGCAGTGGGTTTTGGAGACCAGATTAGTGCAAGTACATAAAGAGGAAATGGGTTTTGGAAATATCAGTCGAAAAGCTATGCTGTGTAGGCACAGAAGAGGACTTGAGGTCTGGGGCCATTGACCATGATCTTGTTGAATGGTAGGGAAGGCTTCTATTTTTTAACTTCTTATTAGATGATATTATCAAATAGAGATGACTGTTCAAACCAATTGAATTTTGCTCATTTGATAATACATATGAATTATGCTTTCTTCTTTTGAAATATTCAGTGATTTAGTTGAAGATTAATTAATAGTAATTTTATTGCCTCCACATGAATGTATTATATTAATGGGTGCAATGTTTAAAAAAAAATCTCAATATACCTTTTAGCTTGCTGACGGTTGCTTTGCTTTATGCTTACATAACATTTAGTAGTGATGCTTTACTGCTTGTTTTTAAAATGTATATTGTCGAAGTTAAGTAAGCCATATTTTTTTTAGACCAATTATCCACTTGTTATAAGTTGGTTTTGTGGAGGAGGTGCAAACATACAATCCAAAGCACTATACTTAGTGTTTGGCTGCTAGGGCTGTTCACTGGTCAATTATCTTGGATCTAGCCATAGCTCGGCTGAACTGACTGCTGCCATTCCTTAATTTGATGGATTGTTGTCATCTCTTCGCGAGTCTTGTATAGTAATTATGTAGTCTTATCAATTGTATTGTGACTTCCAAACACTGAAGGAAATTGTGTTCAAATGCAGTTTGGTTTTATATGTTTTGCATCAGGAACCTTATTTTGAAAGTGTGATATGCTATGTAAATCAAAACCAAGCCTCAATACTAAACCTGAAGCAAATCTTGCCTGTGTCCTGGAATATAGATTGAAAGGGGAAACTATTTGACCAACAGTTTCTGCAAAGTATTTTTTTAAAACCAGAACTGTATTGTTTTTGGTCATGTGTTAGTTTTTTTTAACCATTTCTAGGCTGTCTGTTTCATTGTTTCTGTTTATCTGCTTGTGATTGATTTGGATATGTCTGGTTAGAGAAACTACTTTTAATGGCTTGGTTAAGCTTAGTTATCCCTGATCCATAGCGTGATTTTTTTTTGTTTAGCCGCAATTGAAGCTAATTGAGCTGCATTGAAATGTCCCTTGCAGAAGTTTTTAATGGTAGTTGGCTTTGAGTGACTGGATATGAACTGTACTATGTAATGGATAACTAAGTATCCCTTAAGATTTAAGGAGAGTCCCCTTTTTTCATTGTTGACAGTTTGAGATTATTGTAAATTGTTGGATTAGACGCATGCCTTGAGTCAGTTTGAGTCCGTATGCTTCAGATAATAAATTGATTCTCACCAGCAATTCTTTTGGCTTCTAAACTGTTGATGTTTCAGAGCAAAGTGAACTTTATTTAGCTTTATTTCATGCCAATTTTGAATGTTTGTTTTAACACTGTATTGCATATATTTTTAGAATTAATCATTTTGCGATTGACCATCATTTGAGGCGCTCTCTCTTGAGTATGCTTTTGTAATTTGAACAAAATTGAAGTTCTTGCATGATTTGTGCTAAGGAGATTGCAAATTATGTTCTGATTGTGTACAAAGATTCCCAGTAATTGCCTTTTCTTCTGACTCACTCGCATTCCACAAGAAAAATATGTATGTGGCTTTTGCTCATCAGGAAATTGCAAAATCAAAATTATGATTTGGAGTCCTGCTATTCTGAAGTCTGTTTTAAGCCACAAATAGCTGCATGAATAAATAAAATGTACAACCAGAGATGGTTACAGTGGTATACTCTTTGTCTTCACCCTCATTTCAGTGCCAACCTTTTCGGATCATACTGTGTGAAAAATTGGTGCTATGTTCCACAATGTTGTTTGTAATAATTTCTGTATTAGTGCTTATCAATGTTTTTACAACTGATTGGTTGAAACACTGCAAGTCCTATTTCTGTGATTGCATGCATATTTATAAACATGTAAATGCAGTATGTGTACTCACTCCTCTTCTATATTTCTTGCTTAGGAGCTGTTCCGAAAGGTTCGCAGTATTTTGAACAAATTGACCCCTCAGATGTTCCAGCAGTTGATGAAACAGGTGGCAGATTTGACAATTGACAATGAAGAGCGGTTAAAGGGAGTAATTGATCTGGTCTTTGAAAAAGCTATTTCTGAACCAAACTTCTCCGTTGCCTATGCCAACATGTGCCGCTGTCTTACAACAGTAAGTGCCTTGAACTCCTGTTTCTACTTTGGAAGTATTCCAACAGTAATTGGGAATTTTAAAAACTAACGTCTAACTGAGATATGTGCAATAAATGAGAACTACTATGTTGCTCATTTGAGTTTTTAGGTGTATGGTATGCCTCCCATCTGAGGTATTCCAAAATGTTTGATTAATTTTTAATAAACATCATTTGGCTAGAAAGTTATAAAACTACCTGGTAAGAATGCTGAACTATAGAAGGTTGCTTTCAAATTGAATTCAGTTTGCTAATAGGTATATATGTCTGTCCCTCCAATTATACAGTTAAACCAGAGGTTTATGTTTTTATACACTATTGCATCGCAATCTCTATGTTGTATAGGATGTGTGTATTTACATTATATGAAGCAATCTAAGTTGTACTTGGAATTAAAAGTCATGCATATGTGATTGTATGCACTGTCTACTTTAGGATTAAATTATTGCTTTTGTATTTTCCACAGCTTAAAGTTCCAATACCAGATAAACCTGGAGCAACAGTGAATTTTCGGAAGTTGCTTTTGAACAGATGTCAAAAGGAGTTTGAAAAAGACAAAGATGATGATGCAGTAATAGATAAAAAACAGAAGGAAATTGATGCTGCTGTAATGGTATGTAATTTAGTAATCTGTTAAAATCATCTAAACTAAATTGCACATTTTGGGTAGAATTGAATGAGATTGAGATGAATTCATGTATAGCTTCTGGTGTGATGTTCTTTGCTTTTTTTCCATTTTTGCAACATTTTCATTTACCTGTATAGGAATATTGAGTAAACGTAAATACTAGGGCAAGTGATGGTCACCATGAAACCAGTAATTGCCATAAAAATCCATTTGGTTCTTTGCCTTTTAAGGAAGGAAATCCACTGTTCTAATCTGGTCAGTGCTGCATGTGTCTTCATGTGCACAGTAGTGTGGTAAATGCCCTTTGAAATAGTTTAGTGAGTCACTCAATTGTATCACTACGCTACAGAAAATTTAAAAATAAATGGAACTGGTAGAATGGAGCTACCAGAGATGGTGGCACAGTTGTATTCATTTGGAAACCAGTTGGGCAGGGAGTTCTCAGGATCCATTCTCCTCGTTGAATAGCAAAATAAAGTGCTAAGGGTGGCAAGGCCACAAAATGTACTCTGGGTTGAGGACTTCAGTGTCTGTCACCAAATGGCTTGGTTACGATGACTCAGCTGCTTGAATCCTAAAGGCTGTCGCTATTAGACTGGGCCTAGCAGGTTTTGAAGGAACTAATAAGATGTAAAATACTTGACCTCATCTGTATCTGCACATGATAGTGCAAATAAAAGTGATCACTCAACAGTTATTGTAGAGGCAAGCCATTAGAGAAACTGGAATAAGTGGTGGTCCAGACAGTAAAGCCCACATTCCATGAACAATCTCTTTTTTTTTCTTTTTAAAATGTTCTGAAGACTTGTGCTCCAGAGTTGGGCTCGCCTCTTCCCAGTTGTTCCAATGCAGCTACAATACTGCATCTACCTGTCAATGAGGAAAGGTGCCTAAGTGTGCTTTGTCCACAAAACGTAGGACAAATTTAACCTGAGTCTACTATCTGCTGTCCCTTCCATGCCCCTATCATCGTGAGAGCTAATTTTCTTGCATATCTTTTTGTCAGCAACTTTGGCAAATATACATTGCACTTTTCATCTGAGTCAATTTAGATTATAACTAGTTGAATGCCAGGCAATGATGTGCAACAGGATAGAGTCTGTTCATCTCTCTGTCATTCATTAAGTTCCCCAGGACCAAAACCTGTACGTTACCATTAATCAGAAACTGAACTTGACCAGCCACACAAATCGCGTGGTTATAAGAACTGGTCTGAGGTTTGGATTTCTCCAGTGAGTAATTTGCCTCCTGACTCTGCAAAATAGCTGTGTTTTACAAGGTACAAGGATTGTGATGGATTACTGTTAAATTCGCTGGATCTTGCACTGTCCAGGACAAAGCAGTGTATGTGATTGGCGCCTCATCCACCACATTAAACATTCACTCCCTCCACCACTAGTACACTGGCCTCAATGTCTGCCATCTACAAGATTCACTGCATCACTCACCAAGACGTTTCTGGCGCAGCATTTCTCAACCACAGTCTCTCCTATCTAGAAGGAAAAGGGCAGCAAGTTCTTAAGAACCATCCGTAGGTTCCTTTCCAAGCTATGCACTATCCTGACTTGGAGCCTATAGAGGAACCTCGATTATCCGAAGGACACGAGCAGGGAGTATTTCGTTTGGATAATTGAATGACGGACAACATAGTTCAGCCACTCATCGAGGTTCTTCTGTATCTCTGCTCCTTCACTTTTGCTAGGTTAGATGCTGGAGGTCGTTCTCTGCACCAAGTGTAGCTGTGCCACATGAGCTGCAATACTTCAAGCAGTTAGCTCATCATTTCTCTTGGAACTGGGGTTGGAAATCTCTTCTAATATTGAGTGAAATTACTCAGTCCTTTCTGTACACATCAGATACACGAATGCAATGGTTATATTATGTTATAAATAACCTATTAAACCTGCTTCAGTTCAGCCTGATGTAATTCAGATGTGTTTTTTAAGAAAAACTTGTGTCTCTGAAACTTCCAAATTGTTCTAAAAGCCTGATTGGTTCATCTATGTTATTTTGGGAAGTAAGCATACTTTAATCTGCACGACCTGTATGATTTCAGATTCAACAATATAGTTCATCCTTAACTGCCTGCTGAAATGAGCTAGCAAGTCACTGAGTTGTTGCCGCAAACTAGTTGAGAGTAACAGATAATGGGCAAAAAATTCTGGCACCGTTACCAACACCTTTGATCTACAAATAACTTATGATCAACGCTATTTTTAAAAGTAATTGGCATGAGAACAATTCACTTAAGTGTCCAGTCGAGTAAAATGCAGAAGGCTCCTTAGTACAACAAAATGCAAATGTTGTTCAGATTGGTGGTGCATGAATTGATTTTGTGCTGCTTTCAAAATTACTGCAATATGGAAATGTTGCTATGCAAACAGTAGAGTCATAGAGATGTACAGCAATGAAACAGACCCTTCGGTCCAACTCATCCATGCCAACCTGATATCCTATCCTAATATAGTACAATTTGCCAGCACCTGGCCCATATCCCTCCAAACCCTTCCTATTCATATACCCATCCAGATGCCTTTTTAAATGTTGCAATTGTACCAGCCTCCACCACTTCCTCTGGCAGCTCATTCCATACACTGTTCACTCTTTCTTTGTGTGAAGAAGTTGCCCCTTATGCCCCTTAAATTTTTTTCCCCCCTCACCCTCAGCCTGTGCCCTCTAGTATGGACTTCTCCACCCTAGGGAAAATACCTTATTTTGTTCACCCTATCCATGCCCCTCATGATGTGATAAACCTCAGCATCTGATGCTCCAGCAAAACGAGCCCCAGCCTATTCAGCCTCTCCCTATGGCTGTTTGGGGTTAATATCATACTGTCTTCAGGAACGTTTGACAAGTAAAGGAAATACAATTGAGTACAAAATGGTTGATTTTTAATCAGCCATTGCACAGATTGTCACATTGCGCACTGAGATTGCCATTTCTGTGTAATCAAATTACATATTCATTGAAGCTGCTCAAGTTAACTTCCTATAGTTTTTATCACTGGGTATTTCTCCTAGGTTAATTGATTTTTTTTGAATTTGCATGAAGTCAGAAATCATCTTTTTCTACAAATCTTTGTGATGAAAAATGTACACTTTGCATCCCTTTTCTTCCTCTGCCGCCTCATTAAGGCATTTGCATTCAAAGCATACTACAGCTTAATGGATAGGGTATGTGGCTATTTTGAATGATCATGTGGAACTTGATGCCAATGCTGTTATGCTTCAGAAAGTTCATCAGTGTTTTGTGGCATTCTTAATCCTATTTGGGAAGTGAAAAAAGAAACTTGTGTGGCATGCAATGTAAATTTTTTTTTTCCATTCTCGCTGAGAATTTGAATTCACTTTATTCAGTATGTACTAATCCATCCTATTGCCATGCACAAGCACCTATTACCATGTGTTATATAACTTCTACCATTAAAGCGGAATAAGTTGTATTGTTCACTAGAGTGCACAAAAGCATTAATTTATTTTGTGGAGCAATTTATTGTCATATTAATATACCCCTTATTTGTTTGTTGTCCAGTCTTTCATTTTAAAGTTTCACTATTGTACACAGCCAGACATGAAGCTAATGTTTCGTTCAACATTTACGTAAAACAAGGCTGAAGCTGAATTTACTGATTGTGTTTTCCTCCAACATAATACAAAATATCGATAGCAGTAAATCTTGAATTCAGAAATAAATTCCCTGTAGAAGTGTTTGCTGCTGTGTATGTTGTGAATATTTTAATGTATTTTGAATCAAATTGTCTGGTTTCACTTCTCATTTCTTTAACTCACTGAAAGCACTGACTGTTCATACATATGAAATTGTACCCAGCAACAATCAGAATCTTGCCTAGTAATAATTTGTCCTGGTTGGTGAAGTATCTCTTATCTTTAACTCCTGAATTTAAATGTTGCAGGGATGTGGTTTTGATGTAAACTTATAGTGTGCAATTCTGCTCATTCCAGTCAGAGGAGAAAGCCCGCCTCCAAGAAGAGCTAAAGGATGCAAGAGATAAAGCTAGACGTCGATCACTAGGCAATATCAAATTCATTGGTGAACTTTTCAAACTGAAAATGTTAACAGAACCAATTATGCATGACTGTATAGTGAAGCTGCTAAAGAATCATGATGAAGAATCACTTGAATGCCTATGTAGGTTATTAACAACAATAGGCAAAGACTTGGATTTTGAAAAAGCCAAAGTAAGTTATTTTAAAACTTGCCAAAAGTACTCAGTACAATAATAACTAGTTAATGTACTTGATTTCTCTGGAATAAATAATCTTCTGACCTTCTATTACCTGTAGCCTAGAATGGATCAATATTTTAATCAGATGGAAAAAATTATTAAAGAAAGGAAAACTTCATCTCGGATTCGCTTTATGGTACAGGATGTGATCGATCTTCGACAAGTGAGTTCACTTGACTAAGATGGTAATTGACTTGTATCTGTGTTAAATGTTGACTTGTTAAAATGTCACAAACAAGTTCTGAATATTTTTGTGCTGTGTATTTGTTTAGTCTCTAACTGATATTTTTGGAAAAGTACACTTTCTGCTTTTCAGATATCGTTGCTTTTTAAAAGATAAAGTACTTCGCCAGAAATAGTGAAGTATTCAGGAATGCTCAATGCTTTCATTACTCGTTAATAGAATACGAGCAACTAGAAATTGCCAGCTGTGTATGTATCCAGCTTGTGCTGTACCAAGCACCCCTCAAAACCAGAGCATAACCATGTTAATAATTCACTACCACTAATAGGTCAGCCTTTTCCAGTTATTAATTCTGAGCTTCTGTCCAATATATTAAAAAGATCATGAACAAGCTACAAAATAATTCAGTATACTGATGTTCATACTTAAGATAAATTGTATTTTTCTATTGGTTGTTTGATGTGGTTTTGGTTTGGATTAAATTGTTGTCAAGGGATATTTCTTAGAATCCCTGCAGTATGGATGCAGGTCATTGAGTCCACACCAACCCTCCTAACCCAATAATTTTGCATTCCCTGTGGCTAACCCACCTAGCCTGCACAGTATGGGCTATTTAATGTGGCCAATTCACCTAACCACCACATCTTTGGACTGGGAGGAAACTGGAACACCAGCGGAAACCCACTTAGAAACTGGGAGAGTGTGCAGACTCTCTACTGACAGTCACCTAAGGCTAGAATCGAACCAGAGTCTCTGAAGCTGTGAGGCAGCAGTGCTAAACACTGAACCGTCGTGCTGCCAAGTTGATGAGAACAGTAAACCTTTTGTTTATTTCACATTTCTAAATAATCATGATCTTTTATTCCAATGTTTTAATTTCTAGAATAACTGGGTGCCGCGAAGAGGAGATCAGGGACCCAAGACATTAGAACAGATTCACCGAGATGCTCAGATAGAAGAACATCAACAGCAGTTAAGAGTACAACAGCAGCTCCTATCCAAACAGGATAAAAGGAGGGTTGCTCCAGGCACCAGTTGTGCTGGTGAGTTTAATAATATTTAATAATTTTTAAAAATTAAAATTGAGGTTGGCGAATTTGTTTGTTCTTGAAAGTAAAAAAGTATTCAAGATGGTTTTCAGTCCATGTCCTGGTGTGCAGACAATTCCTACATGGACTTTTAAACACAATTTATTCAGGGTATGTCAAGAATTTAAAGGCTTTTCAGAAGGACAACTGCATCAGACTTTTCAGATATTATTCAAAACTTTCTCAAAGTCAAGACAATGAATTGGGTAATTTCTGTTTCAAGCTGTACATTAGCTGAACTAGAAACAATATCCAAACAAAATATAACTCCTCTGCCATAAACCAGACATGTCATTTACAGTAATATATTCAAACAGTCACCTTAAGCCATATGACTAACAAGTATATTTAATAACATCTCCCAATTTCTTTTCAATGACCAATATTTTTGTTATCTCTTCAACCTTTTCAAATAAACCAGTGTCTGCTGATTTAAATATGAAGGGAGGTTGCAAGCATTTCTACAAGCATCACATTTAGGAAACTTTTTTACTGTAATGATTGGTCATATGTAATTCTGTTGACATTTTGTGTATTGTTTTGAAAATAGAACAAAATTTGAAACATTTACCTTCTAATCCTAAAACACGTTTGTTTTAACTTTTATTTGATTGGCATTTTTGCTATGGGTAATTGCACTGCCACTGTCATTGGTTTGATTTGAAGTTTGGTACAACTTTAACAGTACTTTTCTCCAACTTCCTCTTAAGTTTATTCTGAGTGGAATTCCTGCTAATGTGAGGATTGCTTTCTAGCACACACTACAGAGGAACCTAGATTATCGGAACGTGTTGGGTGGGCGCTATTTTTTTTTCGTTCAGAATATTGATTATTTGGCTAACTGATTTCCTCTGGGGCTCGGAGTTTTCTGTGACGTTTGCTCCCCGTTCAGGAGACTAGGCAGCAGCGCGCGAGAGACCATGTCCGCCCCCAACCCCGTCTGCTCCCCTCCCACCTGCCCCCAACACTGTCCTTTCCCACCCTGTCTACTCCCATCCTGCCGCCCCCAACCATCCACCCCCAAACCTGCAGCCCCAACCATGCAGCCCTGTCTATTCCCACACACCATCCGACCTCTGTCCACACCCCCTCCATCTGCCCCCCAACCCCAGGGCAGCCAGACTGTACACCAACAGTAAGACTGCTGCTACCTTTGTTAGGTAAGTCTCCAAATAACACACGCGCATACACACAATGTTTTGACAGGTTCCACCTTTGTCCTGTATAGGCCAGTGTTGGAGACATTATCTGGGGAAGGGGGGTTGGGGGGCTTAGAATTCACCCCATGTAGAACTCCAAGGGAAGTATGGGGGGAGGGGGTGAGAGAGCGGGGGAGGGGGTGAGGGAGGTCAGTTATTTAGAGACGGTGCCTGGACTGGCCAGGACTGTTCTTGGCAAGATTTCAATGAGCCGAGTTTGTTTTTAATCATTTGGACCTGTAAACAAAAGAAGCGATCAGGGTTGTAACAGCTCTTTGGCATAATGTTTCTATCGGGACTTTGAGACCCCCTTTGGATAATCCGATATTCGGATAATCGAGGTTCCTCTGTATTTCAAATAGCTTTACATTGGTTGGGCAGTTCAATTAATAGTCACACTCCGCTGTTGTTCACTGAAAGTAGCAAGTTGTACATATCTTTAAACTAGATGATATTTATTTAATTTTTGTACACATTTGCAATCCAAGGGCAAATTTGTTTACATTGCTGATGTTCTTTAACCCTCATTTGACGGTGGAGCTGCTAGTCTTAACTGGGCTTCAGTTATGATTTTTTTTAACGTGACACTCCCCTTATGAGATTTTAATAAGTTAAATATCTGATGTCCCTAGGTGTCAGAGGAAGTCAAGGCATTGATGAAGCTGGATGGAATACTGTGCCAATTGCCAAAAATAGTAGACCAATTGATACTAATCGGCTAAGCAAGATTACTAAGGTGCAGGACTATTGTCCTTTTCAAATTCAACTGCACATTTGGTATATTAAATATAAGCAATTTCTTCTTAACTGGAATTTCTTCCCAATTTCTGTAAACAGCCAGGGGCCATGGATTACAATAATCAAGTGTTGGCACCAGCAGGTCGACTTGGCGGCTGGGTTAAAGGAAGCAGTGGTGGATCTGGAAGCAAGTCTAGTGATACAGGTATTTTCACTCTGGATACAATGTTATGACATGTCTGTCTTGGCCAACACCAACCGTTTCTACTGACCATTTCACCAATATTATTACAACCGCAGTCATGTTCTAGTAATTTAAATTTGTTGACTGTTGAGAGTAGCTTTATTAATTTTAATCTTAACCTGCAAAAAAGCATCTCTCCTAAAATGAAACTGTACAGGTGTAAAACATTCTTCCTAGATACCCTTTTTTTTCCATTCCTGGTTTAATTTTGTTGTAATGCACTTTAATTTGTTCAACTTGCCTTTAACCTACTATCTCCCCACTTTGATAAGGTGAAATTTTGAACAGGGATTTTCTTTTGCCGATACCTGTCTGCTTCATGCTAGGTTTAACACTGAATACAGTCCATGAATGACCGTGAGTTGCTATATGGTCTGTGCTAACCAGGGTATCTCTGTTGGAACGTGGGTGTACTGGGGTATTGAAAAAGGATGGAAGGGTCTGGCTGAAATGTCCTGATATTTTGTCACAATTTTGGAAGAAACTGAACAAATTGAGGAATTTGTCACATTACTTGGAGCTTACCCTTTTTAAACACAAACTTCGATTTGCCTCATTTTTGAATTTGTTGACATTACTACTTATAAGTTTTGAGATTGATTTGCATGTCATTCAATTGAAGTTGCACAGTAAAGACAGTGATGACTTAATTAGAAGGAATAGATTTTCAGAGTGCTGTGTATTTGTCTGTTCCTACATTTATAACTAAACTCAGTTTGTCTGCCTTTGCATATCCTAGAATATGAATTAATATGTATTGATTTTCTGTCTTAAATTTAAATTGTCTGCATGTTTTGTTTCAAATTGTTCCTAAACGGTGTGTGGATGGAATAGTAACTTTAAAATTATATTCCTTTTTATTGCTGCCCCCGATAGTGAAAACATCGTCTCTATCTATTGATTCAAATCCTTTCACTTCAGACACTCCGATACCACAATCACCTAGGCTCCCAGGAGAATGTGAGCCTTTGATTATAATTTTGACTATTTAATCCCTGGTATTTTGATGCAACCATATTTGACTCTGAAAAGTAATGTTTCTTTTATGTGCACCCAGTTGTCAAAGTGCAGTCAAAGCAAATATCACTCTTTTGTTTCTTGAATTGTCTACAAGTGTGACTAGTAATTTCTGTTTGTTTACTTAGGTGTGGATTCAGGAAGGCCAGCCACAGCGACATTGAACAGATTTTCAGCGCTCCAACAGTCGTCATCTACAGACAGTTTTGATGCACGGAGAGTTGTCTCCAGGCAAGTTGGTGAAATTGTTGCTTAGCTGAGCTTTTAAATCTGGTGCATAAAAGAACTCAACTATGCTACATGGATTACAAATGCAAATTTAATTCTGAGATACATGTACTCCATTATTTAGGAGTCCTAGAGGCCATTGGGTCCATCTCATCCATGCTGACCAGATATCCTAATCTAGTTCCATTTGCCAGCACTTGGCCATTTCTTAAACCCTTCCTATTCACATACCCATCCAGATGCCGTTTAAATGATGTAGGTGTACCAGCCTCCATCACTTACGTGGCAGCTCATTCCGTGTGTGCACCACCCTCTGCGTGGAAAAAGTTGTCCCTTACCTCACTTTAAAATCTTTTTCCCTCTCCTAAACCTATGCCTCTAATTCTGGACTCTCCCAGCCCAGGGAAAATACCTTGTCTATTTACCTTATTCATGTCCCTCATGACTTAAAAAATCTCTACGGCCACCCCTCAGCCTCCAGTGGCCCAGGGAAAATAGTCCCAGCCTATTCGACCTCTCCCTATATAGCTTAAACCCTCCAACCTGGCAACGTACTTGTATGACTTTTTCTGAACCCTTTGAAGTTTCACAACATGCTTTCAGTAGAAGGAAGACCAGAATTGCACATAATATTCTAAAAGTGGTTGAACCAATGTCCTGTGCAGCTGTCGTCTGACCTCCCACCTCCTATACTCAATGCTCTTTTTGTTTAATTTGAAAATAGCAGCAGCATATGACTTGAATTAATTCATTTTGGAGCTGTGCATACAATGTACATTTAAAAAGCAAAGCTAAAGCAGTTGTATCACTTTTCAAATGATATGATGTCAGATATAAAGCAATGCTTTGGGAATAAAAGTAAATATTCTACATTACTTTAGACTCTGGGCAGATGCAAAGGGTGCAGTTTTTACATCTGGGTATTTTTATTGCTGTAAAATTAGAAATTGATAGCTGTGAATTACAGTGCTTTATCAGAAAGAGTTTCATCCCCAAGATGAGCCCATACTATATAAGGATAAATGCAAAATAGTTTTTTTTCTCTCGAACTAAATTTGTTTTAAAAGTAAATCCAGCAAAGCTAAAAATTGCATACAATAATGTGAAATTTGAGTTAGTGGATTGTGTAATACAGATTTTATTTTGTGGGGAATGGCAACAGGAGCAGTTCAAGTCGTGATAGAAGTGAAAAAGGCGAGCGTGAGAAAGGAGACAGATTTGAAAGGAGCGAACGTCACGACAAAAATGAGAAAAGTGATCATGGTGAAAAGAGTGATAAAAGTGATCGTGCTGAGAAACCTGAGAGAAGTGATCGTAACAGACCTCCACTTACTAAGAGAAGCTACAGCAAAGAAGTAGATGACCGAAGCAGGGAGCGAGAACGACGAAGTTCTCAAGAACCAGTCAGACGTGTAGCCAGCATGACAGAAGAAAGAGATCGCGGACATGTGCGAGATCAGAGCAGAGAATCTGGTAAGTTGTTTAGCATTGTTGGAGTTCAAAACCAGACAAGATATGAAATGTTAAAACAATTCTGGAAAAAAAATCTGCTCCAATTTAATATTTTTTTAAATGCAAAATATCTCTTCTCTCATTGAAAACCTGTTCTGTAAAATGGGATTTAAAAGAAAAATACATATATGCAGAACCATGCCCTGAGGCTGTGGTCTTAAGCTGCATTCTTACTGATTTTGTTTTAAGTCTTTTCCAGCAAGATTTACTGGAACCACTACTGTAGTTCAAATGACCAGATTCTTAACTGAATGTCTTTGTATGCACTGTTGAGATCACACTTTTTTTTTTTTATTTTTGCCTTCCACAAAACCTTTTTGCCTATGTTAATGTCCAGGTGGGGAGGTGTTCTTGGCAAAACACATGCAAATTCTTAGCGTGAAGTTATTCTCATACTTCAAGTTAAATGTTGTTTGCTGGTTCAAAATTAGAGACTATTACATGATTTTCCTGAGCAAAAGAAGGTGGAATTTTATTGCCTGATTAATCCCAAGGAAAATAATGAAATAGCAAACATGAGTGAAGAAAAGGGGTGAGTGGCTAGTGCAAAAAAAGTTTTTAAAAATAAGCATTTTAAAAGGTCGTTAATATCCTTAATTTTTTAACCTGAGCCTGTGTTTGCTGAATTGATGTCTTGCATCGTCAGCAATGGCTAAATTTGCATGTGTCCTTGAGTTCTTGGTGAATGGATGTTTCTCAGTTTTGTCTTTTCACCAGATGCACTTTCTCAAGAGGCTGAGAGAGGAAGCCTTCAGTTTTTTTGTCACAAATCAATTTTCTTCTCTCCCCTCTGACAGAAAAGCTGTTGCCAAAAGTACAGTTCCTTTGTGTATTCCTCGTTCTCATGCCGCAGCTATTTAATTTGTGAGTTTTGTACCCAACTATGTGAAGGTATAAATCAAATAGGGATACATACCTGAGTGACTACCTTCAGTCTTTTTTAATGGCATGTTAATTTCAGTGCAGGTTAAGTTTGGTTTCTTGATAGCACAATTCAAACTTGTCATGTGCCCATTGTAGCCACCTCAGATCAGTTAATTTCCTTTTTCGCAAACCATCTCAATCCCAGGCAATGAATGTCAGATAATTGAAGTAAAAAAAATTGATGGTTCTTGAATACCATTATCACAATGCCTACTGCGATATTCTTGTCAATTTTGCACAGGCTTGGGCAGTCTGTGCATATCCATTGTTTTGTGGTTTATGATTAGATTAATGGGTTCACTCGCCTTTTGATTATTTTAAATCCCACAATCTCTTGCAGCTCTTATTAGTTCATACCTGATTTAATAGGTTCTAATGTCAGTTATATTCAAGAAGATTAGGTTACTATTCGAACAATGTATTCTTAAGTTTTGGCCATACTGTTCAAGATATTTTTTAACAAAACTCATTCAGAGAATTCTGGAACAGGTGCAAGTTGAACCCATGCATCAACCTATACAAAGAGGTTGCATACTTTCGGAGCGAGTGGGACTTCAGCTCAGGCATCCTCGTCTCAAGTTAGGGACACCTCCCCTGAACCTCAAGAGCCCCTAAAATGGAGGGAATTCACTGTCAAAACAAAGAAGCTTTAGATCTTCAGCTTAACACTCCGCTAACTGAGATATTTGAGCTCAGAAGCCATACTGTCAAAATATTTTTCTAATCAACCTGTTGAGATGTTGCTATACACCTGGAGTAGATAGGACTTGAACCTTGTCTTCCTAGCTCTACAACTGCCTCATAAGAGCTTTGAACTACACTGTTCAAGCTTACTTTCGAATCAACCTGTTCATTGGTGGTGATAAACAGATAGGACTTGAACTTGGGTCTCCTGGCTCAGAGTTAGGAACAATGCCACTATACGACAATAGCCCTTCAACCATACTGCTCAAAGTCTTTTGTCACAGTAGCTTCAACTGTTGCTGACTACTGGCTTTACTTGTAGATTTGGTGTAACTGTATGGTGTTAGCACTAGGGATATTCTCTCTCATCTTTGTACTTTGCTTAGGAGATTATACCTTGTATCTTTTATCCGCAGTTTTTTTTTATTGGAAGAGGATTTTTGGGTCTACCATCGATCCTCCTGGAATGCTCAGTTATATTCATGGGATTTCAAGTGTAAATAACCTCTTCAATAAGTTGGATAAAATCCTTTGCACTGTGGTGGCTGCGGGAGTCTAGTTTCCATTACGCTATTTGTTCAAGAGATGTTCCAGGAATTAGCAAAGTGCAATTTTACTATTTCCATAATTGCTAAATAGAACTGGTTAGAACTGTGTTGAATGTTTTTGACTGAGTTATAGAACACCTCCACTCAAATCACCACATATTAGTCTCTGTTTTAACGTTCTTTTATTGAATTGCTGTTTTCTGACTTGGAAGCTTGAAAATAATCTTTTAAACGAAAAAAGAGCAGTTACAGTGATCTTAGGTCTTTATGTATTGTGAAGTGCTCCCAGTGACAACTGAGTTTTCACAAAATGAGTTCCGGGTAATCTTATCGAGGGGTGAGAGTAGGTGTGCTGTAGTCAGCTTTAAGATTCAGTGGTTCCATTGGTGCAGGTACTAATACTATAAATTTCCTACAGTATGGAAACAGGCCCTTTGGCCTAACAGGTCCACACCGACCCTCTGAAGAGTAGCCCACCCAGACCCATTCCCCTACCCTAATTTACTCCTGACTAATGCACCTAAAACTGTGGGCAATTTAACATGGCCAATTCACCTGACCTGCACATCTTTGGATTGAGGGAGGAAAACGAAGCACCCTGAGGAAACCCATGCAGACACTGGGTGAATGTCTGTGTGGAGTTTGCACAGTCACCTGAGGCAGGAAACAAAGCCAGGTCCATGTTGCTGTGAGGCAGCATTGCTAACTACTGAGCCACCATACCGCCCTAAAAGAGCTCCTGAAAGGGAAAACCTCTCAGTGCGTGAGATCAGTGTCAGATCTCAAGCACAGAGATTTTCCCTTTCAGGAGCTCTTTTAGGGCGGCATGGTGGCTATTGAATGATGGATAAAATTTAAAGACAAAGTTTTCTGCAACTTACTTGGGAGTATTCGTGATTTAATGAAAGCAACTTGCCTAGCTAGACTGTTCTATTTTGTTGGAAAGTATTTGTGCTTTATTTAGTGACATTCTTTCCCAAAAATATGCTTCATTCATGAACTTTGAACAAAAACCATTACAAAAGTATTTCAGTCTTCAAATTACAGGATTTGCAAGAAAACTCAACGTGAGCCATCATAACAGTTGAGTATTAAGCTAAACACTTAAAACACCGGAGCATAAACGGCTGTGGGCTTTGCAGGACAGTGGGGTTAGAATAGTTAGCTACTGATGGCTGGTGCAGAACTATTGAGCCCAAGTCCTGCAAAACTCTTTGATTAAAATTGCATTTGGTGACCATGGGACCAAAGGGGAAGCTGATTGGTCTGGTGCTGTTGGTCACCTGAGAGCTGTGGACGCACTGTGTGGTAGAATATAAACTTTATAGTCATCTGAGCTGCAGAAAAGCTGCAGTAATTCAGCTCCATGTTTTTTTTTTAAGAAAATCTTAATGTCCTTTTAATTTATAGTTAAGCTTGAGCCTGTCTCTGTATCTGTGACATCTGATAAACCTGCCCTGTCCGAGGAAGAGTTTGAAAAGAAATCCAAGGCAATCATTGAAGAGTATTTGCATATCAATGATATAAAGGTAAGTGGAAAATAAGCATACTACTTTTGATTAGACAATAGAGTTTGGTTAGGTGATTATGCTGTTCTAGATTACACAATGGGCTTCTTTAAAACTAGCTGAGGTTTTCAGTGCTATAGTCTTTAGTGTTGTGCTGTGCTTCTTTTGCAAAGAAGGCCCCTTAATAGCCGGCACCTTAGCTATAAGCATAGCTCTGTCAGTCATGGTTGGAGCGGATTTGGCAAAGTACAGCTAAACTAAGGAAGACATTCAGAATTTGTAGACCACTTCCCTGACTCTAGCAATTACCCAAACCACAATGCATACAGCCTGCTAATTAATCAAGAAACTTGTGCAATTATTACAGTTTTTATAACAACCTTTAACCGTATGGCCATATTTCAGGAACAGAATAATGTAATTACTGATAACATGCAATTGTATGTACGCAAATGTAACATTTGAGCAAAATTATAAAACACTGGTTTGTGTGGAATTTCTGAAAATAAATTGCAGGCTTAATTTTTGTTTTGTAGGAAGCATCGCAGTGCGTGCAGGAGCTTGAATCACCGAAGACTTTGCACATCTTTGTTCGAAGTGGCATTGAATCAACTTTGGAGAGAAGTGCACTAGCAAGAGAACACATGGGCATTCTGTTATATCACCTTGTAAAAGCTGGTACTCTATCAAAGGAACAGTACTGCAAAGGGTAAATACTGGAACCAGTAAACCATTTTTTAAATTTAATTAATATTGAACTCAGTTGTTTGGTAATATAGCACTCGAGCATTGCTGGAAAGAGGCATTTTGAAGCTTTTTTGCGTGCATCAGGATGTTTTGTAAGCAATGTAAAGAGAAGACAAGATATTTTGCTGAGAACAGAAATGATTGGCAAGTATATTCTGATTGGTTAGCAAGTCTTATTCTGTTTGGTAGAGATGTTGCTGTGCACCAGTTAAATAACTGACTGCTAACTGCCAAGCTTTGCTGAACTCTAAATTGGACAGATTGACTCTGACTCTGGTCAAGGCATTGTTTTGAGAAATGAACCAGATAATGATTTGATTGCAACTATTTCAAATCAATGAAATATGTGACAATGTTAGGGCCAAATTTTCTTTTTACTATGTTAATAAGTATGTTCTTCAGTTTGCGTTAATTTTCCACATTGCAACCCTAGCTGTTAATCTTGAAATGTCTGCATATTTGAGTATATTCTGAATGATATGGCAAATGTTCAATTGTGAAATCTTATCTAATGTTGACGCTGTTTTGACGGGCTGGCTGGATACAGGTAATACCTATTGCAAACACCTGAAGAGATAGTGTTCAATTGGCCTGGAAGAATAAGGTTCAAGCAACAAGTGAAGCTAGCTGATTCAGTTGCTCATTATGTAGTCGTAACATGAGTGGTGTCCTTGACTAACAACTGCTGTTAAGCCACGGTGATGATCTACAGATCTCACCAATGAGTAATATAGCATATGAATTTCAGTGCTAGTGTGATGCATATGATGATTCATACTTCCCAGAGAATGGTGGATCATATGAAAAACGTACATTCCTTGGTTGTCTGCTACAGGCAAGCTGTTGGCCAAACCCAATCAGCTATACTCCAAAACTCAGCACAATGTCTGATAAACTTGTTATGGTGCGCGAGAAGGCCTTTCAGGTTGTTGTTTGCAGCATCTCTGCAGTGACCATCATTACCTAGTACCTGTCTCCTGTCTTTTTCCTATGTACCTGTGTGCTATTTATACTCAAATAAGCATCCAACATCTTAACTACTTGCTGTGTTGAAATTTGTTTTTTCCCATCACCCATTGTTCTCTCATCACCTTTCTAAATTCATGCTCACTTGTTCTTGTTCCTTTTTATGAGCAAAACATTTTGTTCCTAGTGTTCCATCCAGCCCGCTCATGATTTTCAAAACCTCTTATCAAATCTCCTTTCAGGTACTGCCTTTCCAATGAGAACAGTTCTAAGTTATTTAATCTATCCTTATTACTCAATATTCAATCTCATTCCTAAAGACATTCCTGTGAATTGTTCCTGCATTCTTTTCAGTGCATTCACATCTTTCCTATAATGTGGCGCCAACAACCATATTCTGTATTTCAGCTCAGGTCAAATAATGTTTTGTTAAAGCTCAACATATCCTCCGTACTCTTTTACTCTATGCCCATAATAATAATGTTGAGGACACTATATACTTTATTAACTGCTCTCTCCATTTATCCTGCCACCTTTTGATTTCTGCATGTACACCGGGTCCTATTGTACCACCCATTTTATATTGTCTGTGTTCTTCCAACCGAAGTGCATAGAATCATTGAATTTACAGTACAGAAAGATGCCATTTGACCCATTGTGCCTGTAGTGGCTCTCTGTCTACCCAGCTGATTCAATTCTCTAGCCCTATCCCTAACCCTGTAAGTTCATTTTCAAATATACATTCGCCCCTCTTTTTTTTTAAACCTCCTTTGGAATCTGCCTTCACCACACTCCCAGGCAGTGTGTTCCGAATCCTAACAACTCACTCACTCACTAAAAATTCTCTCCTCATTCCCTCAAGACTCTCTCTGGCAATCTTGAAATTGCAATCCCTAGTTACTGACACATGGGTGCCAAAGTGACTCAGTGGTTAGCACTGCTGCCTCTCATGGCCAAGGACCCAGGTTAAATTCCAGCCTTGGATGACTTGTTTGTGTGGAGTTTGTATGTTCTCCCTGTGATTTCATGGGTTTCCTCCCACAATTCAAAAATGTCCAGATTAGCTGGATTGGCCATGCAAAATTGCCAATAGTGTCTAAGAATGTGCAGGCAATGTGGTATAGCGATGGGAAATGAGGTTACAGGGCGGAGTTAGGGTGGGATGCTGTTTGATTTTGGGGGGGGGGGGGGGGTGGGGAGGAATGTTATGTGGACTCAATGGGCTGAATGTCCTCCTTCCACACTATAGGGATTCTATGGTACCAGCTAATGGAAAAGGAATATCCTTGTGAACACCTCAGTGAAGTCATCTCTTCATCTTTTCTTCTCCAAGGAGAATAAGCCAAATTTCTCATCCTTTATTGTATGAAAGATCCATAATTCTTGGTATCATTTTAGTAAATATCTTTTTGGACTCTTGTCCAGGGCATTAACCATCCTTCCTTTTAAGCAATGTGCCCAGAGCTGAACACTACTCCAAATGTGGTCTGACCAATGATTTGTAGAGGTTCAGCATAGTTCCTTTGCTCATATACTCTATGCCTTTATTTCTAAACCCAAGGAACATATAAGCTGTCTTAGCTGTTTCAGTTTGCCTGGCCACCTCAGAATTATGGATGTGAATCCTGAAGTCCCTATTCTCCCCCAAAATTGTACTGCCAAGCCTGGATTGTCTCTTGTTTCTACCAAAATGCATTAACTTCACATTTTTCTCCCTGGGGTTTGGGGGAGTCCAGACCTAGAGGGCATAGGTTTTAAGATGAGAAGGAAGCTCCATTATAAACCTTTTCACGTAGAGAGTGGTGTGATTATGGAATGAGCTGTCAGAGGCAGTCGTGGACGCTAGTGCGATTGCAGCATTTAAAAGGCATCTGGATGGGTACGTGAATGAGAAGGGTTTGGACAGACATGGGCCGAGTGCTCGCAGGTAAGACTAGGTTGGGATATCTGGTTGGCATGGGCGAGTTGAACCAAAGGGTCTGTTTCCGTGCTGTATATCTGAGTCTATTTCTCTGCGTTGAATTTCATCTGCCAGGTGCCTGCCCATTTTGCCAACCTGTCAATGTCTCTGAAGGTGATCAGCATCATCACAATTCACTATTCTCCCTAGTTTGACATAAGCTGCAAATTTAGAGATTTTTGCCCTCAACACCCATCTCCAAATTATTATATAATCAGAAAAAGCATGGATCCCAGTACTGGTTCTTGGGGATTGCTGGTTTCAACTCCCTTCCAATCTAGCAAATGTCCATCTATACCTTCCCTCTGTTGTGTATTTTTAAGCCAAATTCTAATCCATGCTGCCATCACCTCTCACTTTTTCTCTACATTGAACTTCAAGAGGCACCTATCTGTTCATTCCAACTTGTCCTTTTGGAGTTCCATACTGCTGTCTCTCAAATTACAACTCTTTCAAGTTTTTGTCATCTGCCACTTTTGAAATTCACCTGCACGTGAAGATTTACATCTGAATGTATATCAGGAAAAGCAAAGATCTTAAAGCAGATCTCTTCCCTAGGGAAGCTCCATTACAATCCTTACTTTGGCTTAAAAAAATTATCCATTGACCATTGTTCTGTTTCCTATCACTGTCAGTTTTGGATTCATGTTCCTTTCTGTGATTTATGATGCCCATAACTAAACCTTTCTCTTGGCTCCTCTGTAGCACAGTATCAAAGGCTTGGAAATCCATGTAAACCATGTGTGAACAGTGTACCCTCATCAAGCCGTTATGTTACCTTTTAGAAAAGGGCAACTCTGCTAAATACAATTGCCCCTTTTGAAATTCATGCTGGCTCTTCCTAATCACCTTGCCTTTTTCTATGTGACGACTAATTCTATTCTGAGTATTTGTTTCTAGAAGCTTCCCCATCCCATCACCAAAGTTAAATTGACTAGTCTTGTAATTGCTGGAGTTATCCTTAAAATCTTCCTTCAAGACTGTGATGTTTGCAATTCTCCAGTCTGCTGGCCCACAACGTCTGCCCTCACCTACTTTCAAAATCCTCAAGTGGGTCTCATCTGTTTCCTTGTCAAGTTTAAGTATTGTAACACTTCCAACACTACATGTGTATTAATTTTGGAGCTCTTCTAGTGGCAGAACTTCATCTCATGTCATCGTTACCTGGGCAGATGCAAAGTCTTCATTTATCAGCTCAGTCATGCAAGTGCAAATCCCCTTTTTGGTCCTCAATTGGACCTACTCCTCTCTTAACTGCTTCTTTACTCTGTATATGCCTATAGAATGCTTTGAGATTCCCCTCTGTGCTGATCACTTCCCATAATTCCTGTTTGCTTCTCTTATTTACATTTTGACCTTCCCTCTAAACCTTCAGCATTGGTTCTCTTGGTATTTTTTGCCATATGTCTGTCTTAAGTGAACTTTTTTTCCCCCTCCTGCTAATTTCTCCCTCCTTTGCCATCCAGGAGACTTTGTCCCAAGTTTCCCATTTGAGGGAATATATCTTGATTATCCCTGAAATATCTGGTCTTTGAAGGTAGCCCATTGTTCAGTTACTGTTTGCGTCAAGATTAGTGGATAAATCCCGCCCAGCTGTGTTCTTGTCCTACTTGTCAGCTCTCTACCAGTTTATTTTTTTTTATTTTGGTTGTTGCATGTCATTCTCCACCAACATCCTGAACCTTATAATACAATGATTACTGTCTCTTAAATGTTGCCCCATTGTTACTTGATCCACTTGAGCCACCTCATTTCCAAAGACCAAGTCCAATAATGCATCCTTTTTTTGTTGGACTGAGCATGTACTATTGTAGGAAATTCTGTTGAATGCAGTGTAGAAACAATTGTCCCTCACTGTGCCTTGTCTGTATTTGAATTGAAAAGAATTTATTCTCGTGTGTACTGAAGCACAGTGAAAAGCTTTGTCTTGTAAGCAATACAGGTAGATCAGAGTTAAGTAGCCTAGATCGTAAATAATGGGTAAACAAAACGGCAAAAACAAAAACACAGGTACAGGCGAATGTTAAAAGTTTGAGTCCATTCGGTATTCTCAGAACAGTAGGGTATAAACATTGCAAAACCAGCTGGTGCGTGTGTTCAGGCTTCTGTACCTTCTCCCCGATGGTAGAGGTTGTTGAATAACATTGCCAGCGTGGGATGGGTCTTTGAGAATGCTGGTGGTCTTCACTTGACTGTGGGCTTGGTAGATGGATTCTATAGGTGGAAGGTTGGTCTTTGTGTTCGCCTGGGCCAAGTTCACACTCTGTGTAACTGTTTCCAATCTTGAAGGGTACAGTTGCCACACTAGGTAGTGATACATACAGAATGCTCAGATGGCGCACCTATAAAAGTTGGCAAAGGTATTCGCCATCATGTCAAGAAGAGATGATGTTAGGCCTTTGTAACCAGTGGGTCCACATGAAGAGTCCAAGAAAACTTGATGTGGATGACCACTCCCAGGAGCTTGACACTCTTCACTTGTTCCACCTCTGTGCTGTTAATGTGTGGGGGCGGGCATGAGTAACATCCTGCTGAAAGTCAATAATGAGTTCCTTGGTTTTGCCAGCGTTGAGAGCTACGTTGTTGCCATCTGAGATTCGACTGACTATGGTGGTGTCATCAGCGAACTTGTAAATGGTATTAGTTTGGTATTTGATGACACAGTCATGGGTATACAGTGAGTACAGTAGGGGGCTGAGTAGGCACCCCTTGGGGGCTCCATTGTTGAGTGTTAGTGAGGATGAAATATTGTCCCCGATCTTCACTGATTTGTGGCCCGTGGGTCAGGAAACTGAGGATCCAGTTGTAGAGAGTGGGGCTTAGTCTGAGATCACTAAGTTTAGTAATCAGTCTCAAGTAGATAATGGTGTCGAAGGCTGAACTGTAGTCAATAGGTAGGATTCTTACGTAGCTGTTCCTTGGAGTCAAGATATTCTAGAGAGGAGCGTAGGGCAAGTGATATGGCATCTGACATGGATCTGTTGGTCCAATAGGCAAATTGGGGTGGGTCAAGAGTAGTGGGGATGCTGGAGTTGATTAATGCTGTGACCAGCCTTTCAAAGCACTTCATGACCACTGAAGTTGGGTCCACTGGGTGGGAGTCATTGAGACACTCAGCATGAGCAGCCTTAGGCACAGGGATGATGTTGGCCTTCTTGAACAGGCAGGGACAGTGGCCTACTGCAGGGAACAGTTGAAGATGTCTGAAGAACTCTGCCAGTTGATCTGCGCATGCTCTGAGTGCACGGCCTGGTACTCCGTCTGGTGCCATCGCTTTCCTTGGATTCACATGAAGGAAAACTGATCTGACCTCTGATGCAGTGACTGTTGGGATAGGTTCGTCGGAATAGGTGTTACCTCTCCACTGAAATTTAAATATTTGGGTATTCAAAGCACACTGCAGCCACCACCAGCGCACCCCACTAGATAGCATTTGCTGAATAATCCCGAAAATTACCAATTTTGAATAATGCCAAAAATTACTCCGACAGCTAACTTAGGATCGCCAGTCAGCACAGTGTGGTGCTTTTGCATATATTGCAAGTTATGTATATTATTACATAGGGTCCTGTTCTTTTGAAGATGGAATGTACACACATTGCACCTATTCCAGTTCAATAAAGTAGGTGATAGCCATTCTCTGATTCACTTCTCAAGTTGACCTTTTGACTTAAAATTTGAGTGTAGCTGGTCAATTAACTGATGGTCATTTAGTTGGTGCTTACTCAATGGCAACCCTGCACCAAAGTCCACTTGCTAACAAGTAAGCACTATTCTCATACAGATTGAAATATCATTTTCCTTTTACATTGATATCTTCTATGAATTATCCTGATGAATGCAACATGAAAAGCTTTGACAAAATGTAATACTGAGCATTTCCAAAAAATAGTTTTGAGACAGTATATACAGCTGCGACGTGTGTACAGTGTCTGTATCAACTATATTCCTCTATTGCTGTGAGGACTTGTGCGTTCATATTTTTATGCGATAAATGTCAAAAGACATCAATTCAATTACTTGTGACTGCTAGCAGCTTTTTTTTCCCCCTCAACTGTTTTATCAAATGTGACTGAAGTCTTTGTGGATATATTAACTTGTGAATGTGAAATCAATGCTGAGAAGATTAAATCTGCAAAATTTGGTTTGGCATATTAATTTACTAATCTTTACATGCCATTTGTGAAGCAGTTTTACCTAATTAGTTCAATACTGTTCTATACTATAAACTTGTGTTTTTATTTGCATACCACAGACTACATGAAATCCTTGAAGTAGCTGAAGACATGGAAATTGATATTCCACATATATGGCAATATCTTGCTGAACTAATTGTTCACATGCTATATGATGGAGGCTTACCAATGGGAGATCTTTTCAGGTAATGGTGACAACTTTTGCTGATGTTAGGAATTAAGTCAAAAAATGAAAATTGCATTAATATGGCAAAAATGGAAACATTGTAAATGTAAATTAATTTCTGTTCTTAAATATTCTTTAAAATCCTTGATCATAACAAATATCACTTTAAATCCAGTGAATTTTAAAGTTCAGGCAAACATCACTGCGAATGTGCACTAAGCAGCAATGAATAAAATGATGAATGAATCAATTTTGTTGATTCTGGTAAGAGATAAAATTTTACTTGGGACATTGCTGACATCTAGTTGCATGATGAATACTGTCCTAGAACTTTCAAGTTTGTTACGAGTCACATCTGAAAAGCAGCGCAGCAATAAGAAAGCCATTCTGTGCTAGATATTGAGCCTTGGCATAGGGCTGTAACCCATAACCTGACTCTGGAGAGAGTGCTACTATTGAATTAAGATTATCGATTTCTGATTGAGTTTTAGTTGAGTAGCTCCTGGCTTTTAGAATAGCTGTTCAGATTGGCTGTTGAATTTCCAATTTCATGTTTAGGACCGGAATGACTAAAGGTAAATGAATATGATGACCTCACGAATGTATTAACTGGGAATTTTAAATTATAAAGATTTTCCCTCTGGATTAAACAACGGTGTGAGTTCAGATCATTTCCTCAATCTAAACTGCTCATTACAAAGCTGAATTTGTTAGCATCGTTATCCTTCAGATGAGATTTCAAACAAAGGTCCGTGTTAAAGTGCAGTTGTACTACCTAAAGAACAGAATTTTTTATAAACCAACATTTCTATTTTAATCATGATTACCAAAACAATACCATGGCTGGTTATTTATTTCCACAGCTGTTTGTTGGATCTTGTCTGTGCAAAGCAGTACATTTTTTGGAGGTGGTTGAAAGCTGTAATCATTTACTACATGAATGGAAGGCTAAAATGCTTGCCATTGTTGTGAAACTTGAAAGGGCTCAGAAAAGATTTACAAGGGTGTTGCCAGGTTTGGAGGGTTTGAGCTATGGGGAGAGGCTGAATAGGCTGGGGCTGTTTTCTCTGGAGCGTCAGAAGCTGACGGGCGACCTTAGAGGTTTACAAAATTGAGGGGCATGGATAGGATAAATGGACAAAGTCTTTTCTTTGGGGCTGGGGAGTCCAGAACTAGAAGGCATAGGTTTAGGGTGAGAAGGGAAATATATAAAAGGGACCTGTGGGGTAGTTTTTTCACACAGAGGGCAATATGTGCATGGAATGAGCTACCAGAGGAAGTGGTGGAAGCTGGTACAATTGCAACATTTAAAAGGCATTTGGATGGGTGTATGAATAGGAAGGGTTTAGAGGGATATAGACCAGGTGCTGGCAGGTGGGACTAAATTGGGTTGGGAAACCTGGACAAGTTGGACCGAAGGGTTTCTATGACTGGGGTTTCTATCTCAATGACTCTTTTTGTTGGATCCATTCAAAACCAAGTATAGAGTAATACATGGTTTAATCTGAGCGCAAGCATATTTCTGTAGGTGCAAATGTGATTTTGAGTACATGACTAAGTGGCACAGATTCCTCTGTATGCTAGACTATGGGCCTCCATTCGTTGAAAATTTAAATGATGATTTTCCAGAGTATGAAAAGCTTTTCAACCTGGTTGTTGAAGATTTTTAAAAAACTTTAATTTGGCCAAATGTTTGAATTTGTATGTGCTTTCGGTTCTGAAACTGGATGTGTAGCATATATCTTTCACAAGATGGTATGATACATTCTTTATTGGGACACTTAGGATTTTGCATGAATTTTGTGTGAAATTAATTTCTTAAGACTTTTCCTGAAATAAATTTGTTCTCCTGGCAGAGAAGTGGCCAATCCACTGATCCCTATTGGAAAGGCTGGCCTTCTGCTTGCTGATCTACTGTGTTTACTTTGCAAAGGAATGGTAAGTTGTGATTACTTGATGCAAGTTTATATTTGTGTCCATGCCGTTTAAAGTTGATAATGCTCACATTGAATTCCTCAATCTTGCAGAGCCGTAAGAAGGTAGGCTCTTTGTGGAGAGAAGGTGGTCTCAGCTGGAAGGAATTCCTTCCTGAGGAAAAAGACATCAACCAATTTGTCACAGAGAAGGTATTTCTATTATGTTTTGTATTCTTGAGCCCAAGGGGCAGCAGTACACTTTTTTATTTGGTGCCGAGTAAATTTTCTAACTGAGTTTTGTGTATTGCTTTGATGCAAGAGGCATAATATTTGTCAATAGGTCCATTGACACAAAATGTTATCTTCTAGCACATGTACATAGTGCTATTGTTGCTGAACTTGCCAAGACATCCTACTTTTGAGAATAGTATTGGGATCCTTTAACGAATTTTGAGTCCCTTTTGCAGAGACCTCCGTTTGTTTAGTTTAATGACATATGCTAAAACTGTAATATAGCATGTATAGATTGACAGTTTACATTTGTGTTTAATAGTTGAATAAAACTTCTGCAATTATTATTGCTGTGGCATTTATTGCTTTTTGCCAAAGTTGGAGTTAGTATATCCCAAAGAATATAAAGACTAGTATCGTCCTATTCTGCTTTTCAACAAGGGAATGTTTGCTGACACTGTCAACTGGGGGCCAAATACGCAGGCATGCTTATTAAGGAACTCACTGTTTCCATCACCTCAGTGTGTCATTTAGACTTTGTGTGACGCTATGCACAAATGCATTACTGTGCTTGCGTAGGGAACTGTTCACATGATTTTGGAGTGGGTTTCAGTGGCAGGAAGAGGGATGTCATGGGGGCTGGTGGAGTATTCCCAGAGTGAGAAGAGGAGATCACAGGAGCTATTCTCTTCTTGATCCCAATCTCCCTGCCCTCCCTTTGTGCCTCCTCCCAATCTCTTTATCCTTCCCGCCCCCTCCCCCCGTCTGTGCACATTTGATTCAGCGCAGCGTGTTGTGCGCATGTGTTGGTGTCAACAAACACTGCCTTTAAATAATTCCACCTTTCTGCATTATCCTATTTCTCTAATTTCCTGAGTAACCAGGTGCTGGACCTTGTCATATTTTGACCAAGTGTAAATCTTGTTGAGTTTCATGGAGTGTTTCAGTGAGGCCCAGTGAGATTCCTCACAATATAATTCTCAAATTCTCCTCATTAACTATCTAGCCTGGCCCTATGGTGATGCTATTGAGCTGACCCAATTCTACCACTTGCACTTGGAGGAATTCACTGCTGCCAGGATATCCTGGAAGTGCCTGTCATCCTAAGTGCTGTGCCTTCATGAAAACGCTGATGTGCAACCTGGTCAGTCCAGAATTGCCCTGCACAATGATAGATCCTGCTGAGCTTGCCACTTGGATCATGTTGCCCTCAGTTATCTGGAGGAATGGCTGACAGCATAGGAAGAAAGTCCCCTTCCACTCAGCCAGGGTAAGAGCCACCATCTTCTCTCTTCTGCTTCACACTCACTGTATCTCTGCTACTGCATAGACCTCCCACAAAGGCTCATGCTCTAGCACTGTAATTATCGCATGCAACATCTTCCTTTGTGCTTTTATCAACCCGAACACCTGACATCACCAACCTACATGCCTTTTGCCCTCCCTATTCACTTACTCAGAGCAACTGCCCAAGTTTCCTCCATGTGCTGCAGCAGTAGTAGCTGTCCTGCCCAACTCTGTATCACTCCATCATTTATTTCTCTAATTCCAGGACAAAGCAGTCTCCGATAGGAGAGAGAGTCAAGATTATTGTTATGCTGCTAACATTCAATTCCTCTCACTCTGAAGAGAGAAACCTGAGCCTGACCATCTTGATTGGCTGTGCCCAAATGTCTAGGTTGCTACTGAAGACTGCCCTTGATTTACTGTACTGGAACCCACTGAAGGCAGTCTCTGTTCACTAAGGACTGCTAACCAATATCTTAGCTTTGCGTCAACGTTCAAAAGCAAAGCAACACTGAAATGATGTGAACCTGGTAACTTTGACAGAGGTGACAAAGTGCTAAAAGATAGTGAAAGGATGCTGTGAGCATCCAGGTGGGTTCAAAATGGACTGAGGACTAAGACAGCAAGCATACAGTCCTGAGATGCAGCCCATGAGTTTGGTGGCAGTTGCTGTGTACTTGAAACAACAGTCCAGTGCTGATTGTCAGTGTGCCCCAAATTGCAGCTTTGTACTGCAGAAGTATCTTGTAAGTGGTTTGGAACATGCCATGAGGGTTCTGAGAAGCTCATAGGTGTTGGATACCAGCTTCTATAGATGTTTGTTTGCAGTCAGTGCATTGGAATATTCTGTGAAATGTTATTTCCGTGTATCGAGCATGGTGGAATGGAGGACCGAATGGTGAGATGAAGTGATGAAGTACATACTTTGACCTTTGTCTGGAATTGTTGTCTGGTTTCCTAACAATGGGAGGTAGGATAGGAAGCTGCACATTAATGAGGCAAGATTTGCAATTAATGAGACTTACTGACAAAAAGCAATATTCCCAATTCATTAGCATCTCATTGCTTTCTCGTGACAATCTTTTCTCCTGATTTTAATCCAAATGACCATTCCTTAGTATGAGACTGTTACGGGGAGAAAGTGAGGACCTCTGATGCTTATGCTCAAAGCATTGACTCACCTGTTCCTCGGATGCTACCTGACTGGCTGTACTTTTGCAGTGCCACACTTTTTGACTGAGACTGTTACCCCATTTTCTAGATTTCCCAACCCAGGCAAGCTGTTCCTCTGCCTGTATCCTGCTAGGCCCCTTTTTAAAATTTTATATTCAACTATATATTTAAAGTCGAAGGAATAAATGTGTAATATAATAACCTCCTCCTAGGATAATCCCTTTTGTCACAGGAATCAATCTAGTAATCTTTATTTGCTACTACTTGAGGATATGCATTTCCTTCTCTCATTTAAGAGAAATGAGTAAGTTTTTTTAAAATGATTATCTGTGTGGCGCCTTAACTGATGCATTTCAGAAATCCAAATATGCCACATCATTGATTTTCCTAGCTCATCCATCTGACTTATTATATCCTCAAACACCACACAGCTTAGCCAAATCCAATTTTGCTTCCAAAGACTAAGACTGGATGAAATCTAGATTTTAGATCTTGTTGAATGATGGAGCAGGCTCAAAAAGTCTGCTCTTAGTTTGTATGTTCATTAAATATAAATCAAACCAGTTGGGTAAAAATCTGGAATTCCTTCTCCAGTCCATCTAGGCAATCTGAATGAATCCAGGAACATTCTCTAAGGCTGAATTTCCTGAAGTATCTAAACTGAGAGATTATTTAACTAGCTGGAGTTCTTGAAGAGGTAAGAGAGGCTCGTTGATGGTAACTGCTGCTGATACCAGAAGTTCGGTATAGTATCATACAAAAGTCTTGAAACGTTTTAGGTCATGGTATAGAAGAGACAGTAGCAATGTGAATCCAAAATTGGCTGTGTGATTGGAGACAGTAATGATTAATAGATATTCTTCAAGTTGGAGGAAGTTTTGCAGTGGAGTTCCTCAGGGACTGGAACCCTTGCTTTTCCTGATGTGTATTAATGATCTAGATCTTCATATGTAGGGGACAGTTTCAGAGTTTGCAAATGACACGAAATGTAAAAGGATTATAAACTGAGAAGAAGACAGTTAGAACTCCAAAAGGACGAAGACAAATTGGAGTGGCAGATGAGGTACAATGCATAGAAGAAAGTGTGAGGTAATGTACTTTGGTAGGAAGAACATTGAAAGACAATGCAAAATATGAGGTCCAGTTCTAAAGGGGGTATAAGAGCAGAGGGATCTGAATGTGTGTGTGCATGGATCATTGGCAGGACAAATGCAAAAGCGATTTATAGGAATGGTTTGAGGAATGAGAAACTTCAGTCATGAGGATAGATTGAATAAGTTGGAGCTGTTCGCCTTGGGGAGAAGACGACCGAGGGGAAATTGATAGAGATTTTCAAAATCATGAGCAGGTTGATTAGAATAAATAGAGAGACATTGTTCGCATTCGTAAAAGGAACAAGTGCACAAAAATATAGACTTTAGTGGTGTGTGAAAGAAGCAAGGGTGATGTGACAACGTTTAACACTGCAAGTAGATGGGAATGATGTGCAAAGGTACAAGGGGAAAAGGCAAGAGATTGCCCTCGGTAATGATTAGACTAGATTCCCTACAGTGTGGAAACAGGCCCTTCAGCCCAACCAGTCCACACCGACCCCTCCGAAGAGTAACCCATCCAGACCCATTTCCCTCCAACTAATGCACCTAGCACTATGGGCAATTTAGCATGGCCAATTCACCTAACCTGCACGTCTTTGGACTGTGGTTGGAAACCCATGCAGACACAATTTTGGGAGGCAGTTCCAGAATTTAATCCAGTGACGTTGAAAGAACGGCAAGGTGTTTTCAGGTCAGGATGATGAGTGGCTTTGAGGGAACTTGCAGGTGGCAATGTCCCCATGTTGATTGCTGTACTTGTCCTTCTGTGTGGTAGTGGTCGTGGGTTTGGACAGTGCTGTCTAAGGAGCTTTGATGAATTTCTGCAATGCATTTTAGTTCGGAGTGGTGGTGCTGATGAGAATGAATGTTTGTGGACTGTTTTTTGTCCTGAATAATGTCAAATTTCTTGTGTTTTTGGAACTACACACATGTAGACAAGTGGAGAGTGTTCCATCGCACTCCTGCTAGAGAAGGAACAAAACTTTACCTATTCTTGGGAAATAAGGCAGGACAGGTGACTGAGGTGTCAGTGCGGGCGCACTTTAGGGCCAGTGATTGTAATTATTGGTTTTAATATAGTAATGGAAAACGATAGACCAGATGTAAAAGTTCAAGTTCTAAATTGGAGTAAGGCCAATTTTGATTGTGTGCGCCTATGTGTGGAAACGCAGGAAATGGGGGAGATGCTAAATTAGTATTTTGCATCAGTTTGCTATGGAGAAGGATATGGAAGATGTAGAATGTGGGAAAATAAATAGCGACATCTTGAAAAATGTCCATACTACAGAGGTGGTGGTGCTGAATGTCTTAAAATGCATAAAGGTGGATAAATGTCCAGGACCTGATTTGAGTATATCCTAGAACTCTGTGGGAAGCTAAGGATGAGATTGTTGGTCTGAGATATTTGTATCATAGCCACGCGCAAGGTGCTGGAAAACTGGAGGTTGGCTAACATGGTGCCACTCTTTAAGTAAGGTGGTAAGGAGAAGCTGGGGAACTATAGACCTGTGAGCCTGACATCGGTAGTGGGCAAGTTGTTGGAGGAAATCCAGTCAGCATGGATGAGTTGGTTCGAAGTATCTATTTTTGTACTGTATATCTCTGACTCCGATACTGGGTCGGCATGGACAAGTTGGACCAAAGGTTCTTTGCTGACTTGTGCATTATAGATGGTGAGCAAGCTTTGGTGAATCAAGAGGTAAGTTAATTCTTAGCCTCCAGCCTGCTGTGTAGCCACAGTACTTGTATGGCTAGACTAGTTGCTGGTAAATAGATGTTGATTGTGAGCGATTCAGTGATAGGCGCAGTTACACCAATGTTATGAAAGTTGGTGTGGTTGTCTTAGTAATTCCATAAATGAGGTCAGAAATGCATCTTGAGGTCAAATGTGAACAAATTGGCTTAATTTCAGACTGTTGAAATGGGGAGGGATGAAGTCTGTAATTGGCTGACTGAGTTTGGAGTAGGAGCTGAAACAACATTTTAGAGGAACTTTCTGCTTTCTATGTTAGCTTTTGTGGAGGACTTGAGCAAAGTAGCAGTGAGGTAGAGCTTGCATAGAACTAATGCCATGCTTTTAAATGGTGGCACTAAGGGCAGTGTGTAGTGTGAATTAGACGGAGCCAAGGATGGATCCATGGGGATACCAGAGGTAACTTTGCCTGAGCAAGATAAGCCATTGCAAATGACACTCTAGCTACGATTAGGTAGTGAGGAACGGAATTGGAAAAGAGCAGTCACCCAGCTGGACAGTAATGGTGAGACTTTAGAGAAGAATGGTTATTTTCAAGATCTGATCTTTTGTGAAGTAATTTTGTGTCCCTATTATGTCGCCCTTCTTCCAAGCAATCGTGTTCGAAGATCTTAGTAGGAGTAGCTCCTGTAGGGGTGTTTTGCCATTCCGTAAGATTGTGGCCTCAATTCCACTTCCCTGTCTGTCCCCATAAACTCTCCACTCCTGTACAGTTCAAAACTACTATCCCTGCAGCCACTTCTTAAAGACTAGAAGTAGTAGACCGTCTGGTCCAAGGACGTTTGTCTTTAGTCCCATTTACAGAAAAGGAAAATACTTCAAACATCTAGCATAGAAACAGTGCTGGAGAAGTTCAGGTCTGACAGCATCCGTGGAGAGAGAAAAACAGTTGAGGCTGATATGATTTTCAGGGAGTGCTGCATTGACGCTGTTAGAGGTGAACTTTTCTGTACCTCGTGTTTTTATTGTCCCTTTTATTTTTATATTTTTTGCTAGTTTATTGTGATCTAATTTTCTGGTTAAGTCAAGCTTTAGATTTTCAATCATCTTTGTTATTGGTATCAATACCTATAATCCATCTAGATTCAGCTTGATAATATTTTTTAAAATGGAGACGCCATCGACTCAACGCATTGAGCCATTAAAAATAGAAGCTGAACATGTACAGAATATGTCCAGTTGCCCTGGGGATCCTCAGCTGGATATAATTTGGTTCAGTTGCTGTATATTAATAAGTTAAGATTTTCTTTGTAAAAAGAAAATATTTAATTTAATAATTGTTTTAATGTTATCTTCAGGAGTAAAGGCTGATTCAGTGTACTGGTTAAAACCGCTGAAATCTCCATTGCATTCTTTGCAACCTGTTCAGTGGTCCAAAGCAGTCTTTGACCTTTCTGACTTAGTTTTAAACCCTTTTTCATTGGTTTTTCTTGCATGTACCAAAGAAAACAGAGTGAAACTTTTGTCATTTCACTTAATTTAATAGAAAGTGGAGTTTACTCTGGGGAATGAATCTAATCATGAGGAATCATCAAGCAAAACGGAAATATCTTTCAATGACCTGTGTGAACAGTTTGATAAGTTGATCAAGGAGAAAGCTGACAACCAAAGAATATTTGACTGGATTGAAGTAAGTTTACTAAATTATAGTTAGTTTTTCAAAAAAAATGTTATTGTTTGGGCAAGCGAAGTCTGCGGAAAGAAAAACTTGGAATTTTTTACAGATCTTAACAAGACCACACAATGTCCCAAAATACATTAGTTAGTTAGTTAGTAAATAAGTAAGTAAGTACATATGAGGTGAAGTCTTTGTAATGCAAGCAATCCAGCAGCTTATGATTTGTGCAGTGTGTTTAACCACCTAACCAGATAGGGAAGGCAGTGGCTGAGTGCTCAAGTCAGTTAAGCATTCCATAACTTCCATCTAATATGGGTTTGAAGCCCGCCATGACAGATGGTGAAATTTGAATTCATAAAAGTCTGGAATTTTTAAAAAATATGATCATGCTGATTGTTAAACTTGTATCCTTTAAATGAATGAAATATGCCATCGCTATCTGGCTCAATCTATATATGACTGCCGATACAGCAAAACGATTGCCTCTTAACCCCCCCCCCCCCTTCTGGGTAATTAGGGATGGGCAATAAATACTGGCCAAGCCAGTGATGTCCATATCCTGTGAATGATGTCTTTTGAAAAGAAAATGAAAGATTACCCGTATTGGTGATGGTGAATGAGATGATTAATATAAGTTAGGGTCCTGTTCTTCAAAATAGTTTGTTTGTATATTTTGTCCTCCTGATGGGACATGCAGAACAACAGTACTGCTTTGAAGCATCAAACTTTGACTCTGATTAATGCTACCAAGTTAGCTATGACTGATATTGTGATGAGACTTAATTTTGTTTTAAATTGATTGGGGAAATATGTGTTGCGTATACACAGATTTATGATTTGGAGATTTGTAATGCAGTATGTGTACACATGCCAAACAGTTGCAAATGTGGGAGTTACAGTTGCTACATTGAATTGTTTCTGTTGCAGGCCAACATTGACGAAAAGCAAATTGTTTCATCAGTGTTCATTAGAGCATTAATGAAATCGGTTTGTCATTCTGCTGTTGTATGTAAGTACATTTTTTGATTTTTTAAAAAATAATATTTTTGGAGAATATCTACTGATACATAAGACAGTATTTTAACTTTTTCTTCTGTATGTTCCACTTCTTTCCCTGCCTATTTTAGTTGAAAACCCAATTCGTGTGGATACAGAGGTTGTCCAAAATAGAGTAAAGGTCCTAACGAAATACTTGGATTCTGATCCCCAGCGTGAACTGCAAGCACTCTATGCCCTTCAGGCCTTAATGGCCAAATTAGAGCAGCCACCAAGTAAGTATTGTATACAATATGGCCTTCAATCTGCATCATATGATGGGACTAAAACCACTTTGCAGACTTCCATTAGTGAAGCTTCTCGACGTCTTGTTCAGAAGGTAGAGAACAAGGTGTTGAGCCCTTCTAGGTGTCCTTCCATCTTTGTGGGTAAATATCTGATCACTTTTTAAAGCTCATAGAAAGGCATTTGAGATTTTCAGCTCAATATGCCATCAATATTATGTAGGCACTGAATTCTAATTCTATGCATGTGATGTCAAGTTACACCGATGACTTTAGTTATTTGGAATAACTCAATTTCCAACAGCAGAAGGAATGATTAATGTTGCAAGTTCCGACTGAGTGGCTGATGTATACTGATAAACTCAGATTTATTCCTCAATGCTGCATATCGCCCTATTCAAACCCCTCAAAAACCATGTGCATCAAATGTTTCCTCACATATAATTGACTGTTCTCCTTGCATATTTAGAATCATAAAATCCCTACAGTGTGGAAACAGGCCATTCTGCCCATCAAGTCCACACTGACCCTCTGAAGGGCATCCCATTTAGAAACTCTACTTTGTTAAAACTCTTATTTGTTTTGTATGTTCTTTGCAGACTTATTAAGGACATTTTTCGATGTTTTGTATGATGAGGATGTTATATCCGAAGAAGCCTTTTACAAGTGGGAGTCAAGTAAAGACCCAGCTGAGCAACAAGGCAAAGGAGTAGCTTTGAAATCTGTGACAGCTTTCTTCACTTGGTTAAGAGAAGCTGAAGAAGAATCAGAAGGAAATTAGAAATCATGATTGACAGAAGTCAATCACATAGTGAATGCATCAGGCAGATGAGAACTGTCCTTTGAGTTTTTGCACAATCAAGTGCTTGGTTCTGAGAACGTCTATTCAATAAACCCTTGGTACTTCAAGGTTTTATCTATTTTTTAACATCAGTTCATGTCTAACAAATATAACTATTTAGAAAAAGAAATTAGGGCTATTGAGATGGTCCTTAAAATTAGGTGGTTGTCATGGGCATAGGAAAGTGGTGGGGATTTTTTGATTTTTAATAAAGAATGGTGGCTACCTTGTTGGTGTTAAATTACCAACGATGCAAACAAATTTAGGGATTCCAGGATATATCAACTTGGCTTCCCTAAACTAGATTTATTTTGAGGGGAGGGGCACTCAACCCCTAACCCCTCTGTTCTTATGCCTGTGAGTTGTATAAAAAGCCTTGAACAAGCCTGTAGTGGATTTTAAAAATCAGTAAGAGTTTAACAGTTTAATTAGACAACATAAAAACAGTACAGTTCCTAGGTGATTCTACTTAATGTAGAACAGTTTTAGGACAGTTCTGTAAATAAATGTTCCGCAATATTGCTAATGTAATGCCATGTTATTTCTGCTGTCTTTGATAAAGTGCAGCAGTGTCTCCTGTATTTATAGAATTCCTGAGTTCATAAGGTGCTTGTAATTATCAACAAGAATGAATCCTTCATTGATTACAGTTTAAAATGAATGTGTAAATACTTTTTGCTTTATTAAGTATTTAATTAAAATTAATGCCTCTTTTCACGTCCAAAACTGGAAAATAAAGAACATATTGCAATGTAAAAGTTTGTAGTGTTTACTTCTAATGTGGCAAGATATTTTCCTTCAAGATCTGTTTGTAGCGTACAAGGCAAGCAACAGACGAAACTTTGACATATCTTTTAACAAATGTTGAGATGGAATTGATAATTAAGTCTGCAAGACCATCCAGTTCATATATTGGTTTCAGAAACTCTCCCTGTGCTGTTGGTTCAAGTGATAAGTCTTGATCTTCCAGGATTGTAACGTTGAACAAGTCTGATTTTCCTTTTTGTTTTGTATTTAAATCTGACAGTGAGTTGATTAACGCTGATCTCAGCATTTAATTGAAAATAAACCATTCGAAAAAGTATATTCTGCTCTGATTAAAACTAAAAGAAAGGCATTGGGTCCTTGAGCTTCAGTTACAAAATCAGTTGAATAACTGCAGTCACTCTTGTACAATTAAGTTAGTGTCATTCTTCTCACTGATTTTAGGTCTATACACAGTAATGAAGGAAACAATTTGCATTGTTTTAAGCTTCACCACCCATTTCCTCCTAACATCTTAACTCAATTCCTTCTGTGCCTCTATCAGTACGAAAACCTATAACCCCAAATTATGACTTCACTTTTAAATTCACATCTTTTTTCAGCTATCCTTTGCTTAACCATTCTGATGTCCATCTTCAGGGACACTTTGACCCACGTACAACATTTACTATTTACTCTAATGGTTGATCCTCCTGACATAGCCCATCACTACTTCAGTTGAGAATCTAAAGGGTGCATTTATGAACCAGTGGAGAACACACACAATGGATTGTTTAGCCGCCTCATATTGATTTAGCATCTGTTGCTCTGCCGAAAATGTTACCTGCTCAAAGATTAATGTCATCCATTCAATTGTTTCTGTTGATTTTCTTCTTGCCCGTCAGCCATCTTTCGCTCTTGACTTTATCTTGAACCTTGTTTCTGCCTCCAGAGCTCTTGAACATGTTTTCCTGAATCCAAAACCATGTTGTTGTAAAAACGAAGTTCTCATTAGATTTTCATTCCTCTGATATTTAATGCTTCTAATCAAAACCTCAAATTACTTACTTTGACTGAAGGTTCATTATTCTACCTGATCTACCCTGCCTTCTATAAACTTTGTTGTCAGTCACCGCATCCTATTGCTGTGGTGATGGTTCCACTTTTTAATTATCTAATCTTTGTCAGAATATTTGCCCAAAGGTTTCTTTTTCAGTCCCTGCACAATCAATCACTTCCAGAAGCCCCCTTGATTCTGTCTTTGGTTTGTTCTGCTTCAATTGCATGGTGACTTCCTTCAACATGATTTACAGGCAACAGGGTAAGGAAGCTTGTAGTGCAGTGATAATGTCCCTAACTCTGGGCCAGGAGGCTTGGGTTTAGGTTCGGCCTGTCAAATGAGGTCACGACCATATCCATTTTATATTTTGAGGCCCAACTGAATTTCTTTGGATTCAGCTCTTGTCCAATGTTTTCTGGTTCTCTTTCCAATGTTTAACCTTTAACGATTTGCAATTTTATTCAGTGAAGTGTCAGACCAAAATCTTTGACTTTGAACTCTCTACCACAGAATTGGTAGCCTTGATATTGTTTGTTTCTTCCAGACCCGACTATATCAAGATTCCACAGCATAGCCTCCCAATCTCCTCCTCCGCCTGTCAGTGTCAGATCATCAAAAGTTGTGTATCTAAACTGCACAAAATCTGTTATCCATCAACCTTGTCCTTACTGATCATTAATTTCCTATCTCCTATGATTTATTTAAAATTATTCATCGAACTCCATCCCTAAATCTTCACTAATTGAAATTGTTCTTGATATTGAATCTTTGACCTTTCGTTCCTCATTCATTGACTTGCTTTCTGCTACCAAGCCCCAAAGTTCTAAAAGCTGTTCCAATTTTCTCCACCTCTCGATTCTTTTAAGGTCTTAATAAAACTTACTAAAAGGTGGCACTGGGTGAACAAAAAATATCAACATCTGAATTTTGACACTCTAGATACTTTTTCACTTTGGAGGGGTTTGTGTAAATGCACAATTGTTTTGAGTTTTTAATTAATTGGCTGGTTAATTATTCTATCTCAGGGTATTGTGGAGGGAAGGGAGGAGATTGCTGGGGTCTTCACAGAAATCTTTTCATCCCCTTTGTGTACAGGTCTCAGGAGACTGGAGCATAGCTAATATTCATTTGTTTTAAGAAGAGCAACAGGGAAACTAGGCTGGTAAGCCTTACATTAGTGGTGGGGAAATTATTGGCGAAAGTACTTGAGGACTGGATTTACTCACATTTGGAAAAGAATGAACTTGTGGATAGTCAGCATGACTTTGTGGTATTGTCTTATCTCATTCAAGTTTTTTGAGGAATTGATGAAGATGATTGAGGCCATGGATTCAAAGCATTTGACACTCCTCATGGTAGAGGTTTTGAAAGATTAAGTCACCAGGATCCATGGTGAGGTGATAAGTTGGATACAAAATTGGCTTGATCATAGGGTAATTAGAGGGGTGTTTTTCTCACTGAAAGCCAGTGGCTTTCTGCAAGGATCAGTGCTGGGACCTCTTGTTGATAATATACATAATTGATTTGGATGAAAGCATAGATGGTCTGATTTAGTAAATTGGCAAATGTTGGGGAAATTGGTGTAGCTTTTTGGATAGTTACCAAGGTTGTCTAAGGCATGATATTGATCAGTTGGAAAGTTGGGCAAAGAAATGGCAGTTTGAGTTTAATCTCAAGTGTGAGGTGATGCATTTTGGTGGTCAAATGTGAGAGGACATATACAGTAAATGGTAGGACTCTCCGCATTGATATACAGAGATCTTGGGGTGTAAGTCCATAGTACTCAAGGTGGCAATACCAGTGGTTAAGTGGCAAAGAAAGCATACGGAATGCTTACCTTCACTGGTCGGGCATTGAGTATAAAGGTTGGCAAGTTGTTGCAGCTGAATAAAAATTAGTTTGGCCACATTTGGAGTATTGCATGGAGCTCTGGTCACCAAATTGTAGGAAGCACATGGAGGCTTTGAATAAAGTGCAAAAGAGGTTTAACAGGATGTTGATTTTTCACAAAAGCGTCTGTGGCTTGGGCAATGTGAGATGAATCATGAGTCATAGAGATGTACAGCACGGAAACAGATCCTTCAGTCCAACTCATCCATACTGACCAGATATCCTAACCTAATGTAGTCACATTTACCAGTATTTGGCCCATATCCCTCCAAACCCTTCCTATTCATATACCCATCCGGATGCCTATTAAATATAATTGTACGAGCCTCCACCACTTCTCTAGTAGTTCATTCCATATGTGCAACCTTCTGTGTGAAAAAGTTGCCCTCCGGGTCCATTTTATATCTTTCCCCTCTCACACTAAAGTTCTGGACTCCACCCCACCCCCCCCCCCCCCCCCCCCCACAACCTTCTCCCCGGCCTAGGGAAAAGACCTTGTCTATTTATCCTATCCATGCCCCTCATAACCTTATAAATCTCTAAAGTCACACCTCAGCTTCTGAGGGAAAACAGCCCCAGCCAATTTGGTGTCTCCCTGTAGCTCAAACTCTCCAACCCTGGCAACACCTTTGTAAATCTTTTCTGAACCCTTTCAAGTTTCAGGAGACCAGAATTGCGCGCAATATTCCAAAAGTGGCCGAACCAATGTCCTGTACATCCGCAACATTACCTCCCAACTCCTATACTCAATGCTCTCACCAATAAAGGAAACAATACAAGGCATGCATAGTTGGAGTCTTTCCCACGGAGGAGCTGTCAGAAACTGGGAGGTGTAGGCTTGAGCTAAGAGGGGAAAAATTTGAAGGAGTTGTGTGAGGAAAGTGTTTTTGATATAGAGGGTGATAGGTGCCTGGAATGTGCTGTCAGGGAGGTGGTTGAAGCATATACAGCAACAGTTGAGGCATTTGAGCAGACAGGGAATAGAGGGATGTGGACCATGTGCAGCGGATGGGATTGGTTTAGAATGACATTATGGTTGGCATGATGGGCTGAAGTACCCGTTGCTGTGGTGTTCTAAGTTCCATGTTATTCTGCTTGTGTATGTCTGTCATTCTTAGGCTCACTGTTCCAACTTTCTTTAGTTGGCTTCAGCACTGCTTTATTCTAAGTTCATGTAACAAGACATGTATGTAGTAGTATTTGTTTATCACATTTTATAATCATTGCTAGTTATGTAATTAGTAACTGTGCTTCAAAGATAAATTACATGTGAATACCTTTTGGGGCATCCTTGTATGTAATGTGCCATACTACACACAAGCTTTTTTAATTTTTTTTTTGCATTAATTTTTTTTATAGCTACCCTAGGATTTGAATGTACTGCAGAGCTCTTGGCTTGACACCTGTTTCTACATACTAAATGTGTAATGCTAAGGTTATCACTTTTAGCTTACATCAGAATATAGCTTTTAAACTTGTTGTAAAACCCAAATTGTCGTTTTTCTCATCCAGCTGTTTTAAATAATTGCCAAATTTTGTACTTCAGGTTTTCCTTGCCACCATTGTCTTTCTGCTATTGGCTTTATGAATGGCACAGAACGCAGACCATATGCAGCAATAAGTGTGACCTTATTAGCTTGTCTATATTTCCAACCATATGTATTTTGACCTTTTTTATTTTGCATTTGCAAGACACCATTACCCATACTTGCACATACTTGAGTATTACAAATTGTAAGGATTTGATCCAATCTTCTTTGGGCCAGGTGCAACTTAAAATCTCATGGTGATGAAATGATCCCAGAATTTTTACCATACTGTTAATCTGTTCAAGTCTTGAGTAGGTTACCTCTGAGTTATCTCATTTGTTTCAATTTTTTTACTTTTTCAATGCACTGCTCTACACTGTATTGCTTTATTTTCTATTAGGTTTTTTAGGCTTTGCAACAAACCACCTCAGCGCTGAGTTGCACGTTAATGATTAACTTTTTAAATACTCTGCTATGTTCCCAAAAAGCTAATGCATCCTTGGCAAAATTTCTGATGTCGTAGTACCAGCAAAAGTGAGCTTATTACTAACTGCCTACACCAACTTGGGTTTGCTGTTTGTAGAATTCATTGTTTTACCAATGACAGACTAAATTACAAAGCACCATAAAGCTTCACAATGTCCCCACAGTTCAATTTTAAATTTAAAAGCAAATGACCTGCGATTCTGAAATTTCCTGACAGTTTAAAAATGAACCTGAAGATAGTGTTCAGTTTATTTAAAGCTTAGAGCGTGAGGATTATTCTGGAAGGCTACATTTCCGTGAACCTGGTTTGAGCCAGGACTAGGTGCTGTATGTGCTGAAGCAATGCTCACCGCAGATTTGTGGCGAGATCTTCATCTGAGTAGATAATTGCTTTCTGAAATGTTACTTTGTTTCCATTTAGATTAAGAATTTTACTCCTCTTACAAATGAAGAGGATATGGATCTAAAAGATATCTGACCTTTTGAGATGTTGTTAATCTTGTTACAGGCATTTTAAATCAAAACTGGTTTCACCGTTATTAAATATCCTGGCACAAATCTATGGCAACAGTTTAATGATTAGACAATAGTGTTCAGGTAACAAAATGTAGAAATTCTAGGTTTCAATAAAGGGTAACACAAATTTAGCTCTTCAAGTTAAATTCCTCTAAGAATCTGAACAGGGACTTGGATTGAGCTGAATATAATAATCCAGTGCAGAGAACAACCTTAAAATAGGGTGTGTCTTAGATGTTGATTGCCTTGTACAATTTTTATATTTTTAATCTCAAATTTTGTTGACCTCTAGTGGAAAATACTTTTGCTCATACTTTATGCAAAATGAAATGTAATTGAAATTCATTTTGTGTTTATACATTTTGTTTATGTATTGGAAATGTGCTTATTATTAAGTTCAATGTGAGTATCAATTTGTTTGCATTGCTCAGCTAGCTGTTTTCTGTATGGCTTTTGAAATTGTGGACAAACATACCTTGTTCCTATGAATACATGAGTATCAATTTTCATCAAAAAAATGGATTCTGTGACATGCTAATTATATGCAGAGTTCAAATCATGGCTGTGTGGTAGCACACACTTCCTAGTAAATATTATCTGTTCCTAACTTCAGGATCATTGCTGACAGCAAAGTCTTTTACTGCTGGTGTTTTTCTGATGAGGAAATTGAAGTGTAATACTTGTGTATGTAATTATCATTTTGTTACTGTCTTCCTGTGGAAGAGGCTATTTGAGGTGTTGTTCTTCTGAGAAATTCCATTTAGTGAATGTTCTTCAAAGTCAGTATTGTGCATTTCCGTAGACATTTTACAGAATACCCACCTGATTGTTACATTAAACACAGTCCATTACAACCAGAGTCATAGATTTACCATAACTTCATTTCAGCAGTGAGGAAATGTGGTTAGTCTTCTCATAGCTGGCTTTGAAGGAAGGTGAGTGATGAAAGCTGCAGATATCTAGGCAAATGAATGGATAAGAAAGCATGCAGCGCCTTATCAACCATGGATCAATTGATCTGATTGTTTTCTTTTTCCTGTCATTGCTGATTTCTCCCTTCCTTTTCTACTTTAAATTTGTTTACATCCTAAAATCTCTCTCTCTTTGTCTCCCTCTAGAATGCTGTGGCAAGCATCCTCTTCTTTTTGAGGGTTGGTCAAGAAACCCTTCAATCTTGTATAAATCAATGCAACAGGGATTTCTGGTTTTTGAAGTAGTCCTCCATATTAATGTCTGACAGGATGACTATTGTAGTTTTACTTATCTATTCTATCCTTTTTGGACTAATAACAAACTCCGCATAATAGTGTCTAAGCATTTATCGATGACAGTAATACTGAAATGTGATAGGTTAAATACATTGCACTTGTACAGTTTCTCCAACTGTGTGCAGCTAAGAATGCGATCCATTTTTGTTGGATTTTGAACCCCCTCCTGTGAATGATTATGGCCTTTGTCTTTATTACTCCACCCAAAACACCAATCCAGGTAGCACTGGCCTTCTCTGAAGCACGTTGTACGAATTCCTGAACCTGCCTTTTACCTGCCACGATCTGTGGAGCTTTGGTTTTTAGCCCAAATTATGTAATTATAATACAATAGTGTCAGTACTGCATGAGCATGTCAGGTTCAGTATAGACAAAGTGAAAGCAAAATACAACCGATGCTGGAGATCTGAAATGAAAACCAACATAGCCAGTCTGGCAGAAGCTGTGAAGAGAGGAACGTTTATCAATTCGAGCTCAGTTAAACCCTTTGTCAAGATGTGAAGCTGGACTTAAATGTTAACTCTCCACAGATACTGCTAGACCAGTGTTGCTCCAGCACTACAGTAAAAACAATTTGGCTGCCTGATTTTAAAAAGAATCGCAGAGTTACGTCTGGTATCAGATGAACACTTAGTCAATTTGAATCAAATTCCAAACCTAGTCCAATAACCAGAGACTCTTGATAAAATTACAAAAACGTCGATGTTTGAGGCTGATATGGTTCTTGAACTTCCTAACACTGCAAGGTCAATGTAGGACCAGGTTAATAGTTCAGAAAAGTTTCCTAGTAGATGTTCTAAAAATCTGAGTGAGTTAGTGAAAGCAAAATATAATGGGAGCTCAAAATGACACAGATTTATGAAATATTTTGGGTATTAAAAAGTGAATTCTATTGGAATGAATGGCCTTTGAACAACTTAGTCTAGTTTCACTAAATGTTACCAAATTGGATCAAATAATCTCATTTCTTTATATGCTATTTTCTTTACCTTGCCCTTTTAGTTACTTTATTTCTTCTAATTTTATTAACTCTTACAAAATAGTTACCACCTCACTATGTCACTCTGCAACTAGAAAGTGTGACCTACACCTTCTAGCATTTAAATTCCAATAACCCAGGCTCAATGATTAAAAGAGTGAGGACCTAATAGAGATGTGGAAAGATGCGACATCAGTGAGCAAACATTTTTATCTCTAATTGTCCCCATTATCTCATCTGTAGATAGTCTCTTGATGGAAATAGTTTTGATGGAACAGTGTCAGGATAAGCTATAAATTAAAAAAAGTCTGAATGGGAAACAGAGGTGTGCTATCCAAGTCATGGAAATCAACAGTACAGATAAGGCCTACTGTGTCGGTGCCAGTCAAAAATAACCACCTAACTAATCTAATCATATTTTTCAGCACTTGGCCATAGCTATGTATATTTTAGCATCACAAGTATACTTAAAAATTGAGGATTTCTGCCTGTACTACCCATGTGAGCCACGAGTTCCAGACTCCCACCACCCGTCTGGGAGAAAAAGGTTTTCCTTCCTAATCTAAATGTTTTGTCCATTACCTTAAATCTATGCCTATGACTATAACTAAATCATAACTTTTATGAAATTCCCTTTCTTCTTCCCTTTGTCATCAGCTGCCAATCCCACAAAAACACGGTAAAGGGATAAATAAACTAACAAAATTGGCCAGCTTATATAAATGGCTCTTTCAAAGTGTTGTATAACAGGCATAGCTGTGTACACTTTGTTTCTCTGGACCCTGTCGATCAGGGTCACTTCCCAGTTCACTCAGGTCTAGATACTAACACCTCAAACTCAGCTTTCTATTCTCTTGGCTTCTAAACATTTGTGTAAAAGATTAAGCAGGGAGCAAGTTTTGAGAAGATTTGTAGCTCAGTTTGAGATTCTGGATGTAGGTTTGCTCTCTGAGCTGGAAGACTCATTTTCCAACATTTTGTCACCCTACTAGGTGGGATAACACATCAATCCTAGGACAAGCCAAACAGATACACACGAGAATTCCTGGGAGCATGGCATTCCAACCAGAACTCTATCAACAAACACATTGAGCTAGACCCCATGTACCACCCCCTGGGGTGGTTGGGGGGGGAAACGGACCGGAAATGACATCACCAATCCAAACCTATTAATAGAAAGTAAGAATTATCAGCAGTGCTTTGCCCGGATGTTATCTAATAGGGTGATGAAACGTCTGGAAATGAACCTTCCAGCTCAGCGACCAAACCTACATCCATTAAGCAGGGATTTTTCAAATATTCATGCTGTGTTGTTTGTAGCCAAGCACGTCTCTTCAGAAAATGCAGTTCAAACCTAACTCCCATCTCAGGTCTGCCCTGATACAGACTGAAGATATTTTCCCAAGGCCTCAATTCCCATTCAACATCTGCTTGAACATAGGGTCTCTTTCAGACTTGGTGGAGCCAATGCCCAGATATTGATCTTGTAAATAGCCTCTGTCTGTCCATGCAAAAATAATGCTGTTCCTGGAGTTGCTATGTCTATAGGAATCCTTTTGGTTAAGCCTCAGTCTGCAATTAACCTCCAGGCCCAGCCTCATGAACATGTTTGATTTTTTTTTCTCTCTTACCACACGTTCTTTCACAAAGTTCACAAGTTATCCTCCGCTCTCAATTCCTAGTTCACAGCCCCAAACTAAATTTTATTATTAAAAAATAAAAGCAGTGAGGGTTCTGATACATATGCTCTGCTACCTTAAAGAACCACTGTATATTTACACCAAAGTTTCTTTTGACCCTTGATTTTTTTCCAATGCTCCCACCTTCATCATGTATTCCATTGCCTTGTTTGTCCTGCCCAAGTGCATCAGCTCATGTTTATCTGAACTCAGTTTGCCGTTCATCAGCCCATCTAAATCCTCTGGCAATTTAAGGCTATCCCCCTCACTAATTGTCACCTACCAGTTTTTATATCGTCTGTAAACTTAATGATCAACCTTCCTACATTTAAATCTAAATCATCTATGTAAACCCCCAAATAATAAGAGCCTAAAACTGGCCCCTGTGGCCCCCCTGGACACAGACTTGCTGTCAGAAAAACTATTCAACCATCAACCTGTTTCCTGCCACTCAGCCACTTCTGGATCCAATTTGCCAAATTTCCTTGGCTCCTGTGGACTCTTACCTTTGCTATCAGTCTTCCAGGTGGGACTTTTATCATGGGGGTGGGATGGCTGATAACCAGCACTAAGACCAAAGATAGGAATTTTGATCAGTAACTTATTGCCGCAAGTTAGCATTGCATTACTAAGTTATCTGAGGGCTGTTACAAGGTTCTGAGACATGTTCAATTTTTCTATTATTTTTATAAGCTGAATTAAACACAAAATAAATGATTTCAAATTCACTTAGATTACAATTGTAATAAATGCCTTGTAATTTGTTTGTTTATGACATATGCGACTACATTGTACATTTTACCTCCCTTATTCAGTATACAGATATGTTTATTAAGTTTATCTTTTACAAAGTGAAAAACTGGAATCGAGTAAACTTTGTGGTCAATATTTATTCTTGAGAATTATGTTGCAGACAAAAATCTTGAATAGTCGTGCATGCGGAGATCAGTGTGCTAAGTTGGGTGGTAAACCGAAACAATTCGAAAACCTTACACAATATACCTATAAATGATATCTCAGATTAAAATAAGATTCAAGTACAAATAGATAACAAAGACAATGTTTTTCATGGGTTTTTTGAACAAAATTCAGTTCTGAACCAAAGGTAATAAGACTAAGAATTTTACGGTCATGGCATTGTCTTCACTTTGCAATTAATCTTATTACAAAGCAACTTACCACCTCCATAGTAATAATTAAGTGCATAAGACAACACAACCAATGTTAGGGGTTATGCAACTGTGGTATGTCTGATTTTATTTATTACATCATTTTTTAAAGAAAATTAGTTTTAACACACTTTTTTTGCAGTTTGTTTACCTAAAAGCCTGACCGCTATGAGCTCAAAATGGTCCTCTGTTATGCATACCAATGTATTGGAAGTGCTGAATGCACTTAGTTTACCAGCTAGTTTCATATATTTTAAAAACATTTTCTTCTTTGAGTCATTTGTAGACTTTTCTTTACCATTTTTCTTGCTAATCTTATTAATGTTCCTTCACCACCCAAAACACAGGCATGCCCTGTATTTCCGTTTATTAAATTGCAAAAAATGATTTTTGCAAATATAAAAATTTAATTATTGAATATTAAATAAAACAGCTAATAAACAGTTTTAAATATATTTTAAATGTGATTTTATTGGATTCAGTCAATGAAAAGGTTTGTTTTAAAGTCACTAAGTATTTTTCAAATGATTACATATAAACAATATTCCTGTATTTAATATTTATTTTAACTTCATGTCAATTCAATGTGTAATTTAGTAGATTTCCCAGAGTTATTTTGAAAGACATTTGTATGTGACAGATTTCACAAGTTACTTGCACATTGTCGATGTTTAAAAAGTGCCATGTTATTAGATTTCTTCTCTGAGCAAAGGAGAACTTGTCCTTTCCCTCCACAAGTAAGATGAAAACTGTAATTGAATTCCTCAGGGATGGCAGATTAACTTCCTAAATTATGAAATGATGCTGAATTTCATTTTCGCTTTTATTCAGACAAAAAAACTATTTGTTTTTGTTTTAATGTATGTCGCTGCAGCAGCTTGGATTTTAAAAATGCAGTTCAGCAGTTTTTAAATGTTGTTAAAAGTAGACAGGAAGTCAACTTTTTATCATGGACTCAAAAGGCGAGGATGCAACAAACATTTGGAAAAAGGGACACAAATAGCATGAGAAGAGGTGGATTGATTGGGCCAACATTTCCCTGGAAATGCAGTGGCCAACAGTCAATCTTGAAATGCAGATCAAGCAGATAAACTGTCTCGTAAGGGTGTTGCTAATAAAATGCAGCAATGGTTGGCGGTCACACTATGACCCTTTTTTGCCTATGAAAAAGGTGTACGTATGAATTCCTTTTACCTCCATAAAACTTCTGTTTATTAATGTGTAGTGATTAACATGGACAAATACATCACATGAACTGTAATTTCAGTGCCAAGGTGATACCAGGTATGTTGGCCATATGTTCAAACAACTGGTGGGCCATATCAAACAAAATGTTTGATTGACCATTCAGTGTGAGAAGCATGCCAATTGTGCTTGCAAGCCTCAGAACAGAATGTCCACTATTAGATGTGATTCTGCTATTGGAAATAATTTATTAAATAATCTAGATTGTGCCAAGACTTATGCCAGAAATCAATTTAAGATCATCAGTCAGGCACACAGCATGATTTTTTTGTGGTAGAAGCTTCATATATTAATACACCAAACCCTGTTTTAAATAAACAAAAATAATTCATATGCACATTGCACCATTTTGTGGAGTGAAAAAGGGGGTCATGGAAACTGCTAATTTCTGTATTCCCGCTGTAACACACTGACCAGTCCACCTGCTTGGTGGTGTGAGAAGTAACATTGACATTTAAACTGTTGTTGCTACATCTCCAAGCCAATCTTGCTCAATCAGCACCTTACGAAAGGATTGAGAATGATTTAAAATAATTTGCAAATGTGAGAAAATCATTCACACAAATGGTTCAGGTCTGGAATGTAATACCTTGATGTGCACTGGAGGCAGAGTCAACTGAGATATTTAAGAGAGCGTTTGATGAATTTTTTTGAATGGAAACTATGTGCAAGGGATGGAGAAAAGGCAGGCGAATGACTAAGTCATCATGCTTGTTTAATAGCCAGAGCAGACACAACATGTCAAATGGCTTTCCTCTTCACTGTAACAATTCTATGATTCATGCTGTGCAAATTGCTACTTTTTAAGTTAGTTTCTTCTGCACTAATCCTGATAGTTAAAGACAAAATTTTGATTTCTTGTCATCTTTTAGTGAAGTTTAAGTTCTGTACCACCAAGTAATTATTTAACATTATCTATGGTGAGATATATAATCCAGGAATTTGTTTTCCAATGCACTGTATTAATAAAGGTAAGCATTGTCTTTTATATTTTAAATATGACTTTCAATTTTTGGGACTTTGTTTAATTTTTGATCATCTGGAAAAATTGAAAGTAAACATCACAGGACAACATAGTGGAGTATTTTAAAAAAAGACCCGAGTTTGCCTATAGACTCACGTTGTTTCAAATCACCAATTCAGCATTTATATCTCCTACAAAGTGTGTTTTGGATTCAGTGTGAAGAACTGAATATTTTTTAAAGACTTAATGGGAAATGCTCAATTTGGAGTATAATGTGTATATAAAATATCTTGAGGTCTTTCACATCAAAGCCAATGCACAAAGGTGGTAATCTAAAACAATTATGTTTTTTAAAAAAAAATCTTTATCTAAAAAAAGTGCTTAAGTATGCTTCTGAGCCAAAATATTTCCAGAAACTTCACATATCTTTTTCCAAAATAAAATTTCACCACATTATTGCACAGTTCCAAAGTAGAGGCATATCGGACTGAAAATGTTAACTCAGTTTCTCTCTCCACAGATGCTATGAGACTCGCTGAGTTTCTCCAGCATTCTGTTTTCATTAACACAATTTTCTTCCTAATTCAAATTTCCCAGACAGATCGAGTGTTGAAAAAGCATTAATATTTTCACCCACTTGCTGTTGATCCCAAAATATGTATATGGTCACAATGACAGAAAGAAAAACTCATAGATATTAGTGGCATGGCTATAGGAATGACTGGGGCCAGAAATCAAATATATGTATGTGGATAACTTTTTCCAAATGGCGAAGGAAGGAAATGTGATTAGAAAGGAAAACTCTTGCTACTGATCTGTTGCAACACAATTGATTGGTTTCATTGAATGCTTTAAATTCCAATATTCTGTGATGATCTGCAAAAAAGTTGTGCCATGCAGAAAAACTTGATTTATCATTTGAGGAACTGCATTAAACAAAGTATTTTTTTTTTCTTGTTAAAATGGTTGTTTTTGCTTTACAATTTGGGTCTATTTTGTGAATGTGTTGCTGGAAAAGCACATTTTTCAGCTCTAATCTCCAGCATCTGCAGTCCTCACTTTCCCCTAGTCTATTTTGTGAATGTCCAGGTACCTCACTGCAGGAGATGCTTTTTGCTTTTGTAAGTTTCAAATTACAATTTAAACTCCTTCATCAAACTGTCTCTATTACTTCAATGGAGAAGCTCTCAAACAGATCAGAAGTAACTGTCCTGAGCTCTGCTCTGGTTTCTCGTCAACACCCTTCTGCTTCCATGTGAACAGTAGCTTCTGGAAACTTGAATTTCAAACTTGGTGAGTGAATGCTCCTGCTTATTGTCTCTTTCCAAGTGGATAAAGTGAAGTCTGCAGATGCTGGAGATCAGAGACAAAAAGTGTGGTGCTGGAAAAGCGCAGCAGGTCAGGCAGCAGCCGAGGAGCAGGCGATTCGATGTTTCGGGCATAAGTCCTTCATCAGGGACGTGGGGGTGGGATATGCTTTCAGCATGGTCAATATAATCATTGCATTCTGATTGGTGTAGCTGAGGATAGGGTTATTTAATTCACTCTGGTATGCCTAATCAATCTGTGATTGATCATTGAGGGTGAAGGTGATTGATAATGTCACTTCCCGATATCCTTTGGTGCCACAAAATGCCAATCATTCATAGGACCATCTTCCCATTATTGTTAGTGTCCATAACTTTGTCTCCTTAAGTTAAAAAGACACTTTCTGACATCTTTCCTATTAATTTGTTTAGGAGAGAGGAATGTTTACTGCCAGGCCTTCATGGTTTCATTTTTGTGGTTTGGTTTAATTGGCGAGAGTTCCTCATTAAATCAAACCCCTTACCTGGTGATTATTCATCTTTAGAGGCCTTCTCTAGACTTTTTTACTAGTAGTTAGTGCAGTACAGTTACCTTTTTTTTTTATTATTAAATGTTTAAATGGTATAGTTGCACATGACCTTAAAATTATTCTGTTTAAAACTGAGCGAAAACAGAACAAGGTGGTTATTGTGGTTCTGTTCACCGAGCTGGGAATTTGTTTTGCAAACGTTTCGTCCCCTGTCTAGGTGGCATCCTCGGTGCTTGGGAGCCTCCTGTGAACAAGGTTGTCTTTAAAACCATGCAGTGTATGTATAAAATAGAAATGCATATTCCTGGCTTTCAAGAGACAGGGGTGAGAGAGAGAGGCACTGACAGTTCTTTTACAATTCCTTTTTTTTTTGTCCCAAAAATTGATTGCTTGAAATACACTTGACTTGTATATTCCCAGATCTGAATCATCTGCAGGTTGGTATGTCTTATAGTCAATATATTTTTAAAAGGTATAATGTGCCAGTAATGCCTTTTAATAGACAGGCTCATGATATCATGTAATAATCATAGTGTTGAGCAGTGCGTATCTTATTTGGGATCACCTGAAGCATGCTGTGTAGTTGTAGACATATAGCTTAACATTAGCCCAGATACTAATGTGCCTGTGAATGAAACATCTGTACGTACTATCCAGCTATAATAAACATCTGTTGAAACTTTTAGTATCGTTAATAGCTGATTAGACATGGATAATTTCTTACATTATGCGAGATAGCGAGCATTACCACATCTGGTAAAAGATTCTGTTGAAGGCAGAATAATTTAAAAAATACTGCATGATCTTGGTGGCAGATATTTTTGGAAAACAATTATGAAGCCATAGTGAAAGGCTAACAGGATTTGAATGTTTTATGCACAGCCAAAATCATTGTGGTCCCTGAAGTGCACCAAACCAATAGAATCTGTAACAAGTGCTTTGTAGAATCTGCCAGAAAGTTGTCCAGCTTTTCTTCATGTCTGTTAAGGTAATATCTGTTCAAGTATATGGCACCATAGAACATTGGAACCCGATTTCCCAATTCCAATTGTAATGCCTGTCCAAAGGCCAAGCCAGAACCCAGAGCAAAACATAGGTGACTAACCAGACAGAACAACACAGTGGCAACAAGGAAAATGTTAAGGGGCACAAATACAGTACCTCAATGAAATTTGGAGTCAGAGAACAAAGAACAAGACAGCACAGGATCAGGCCCTTTGGCCCTCCAAGGCTACGCCATCATGTTTTGCCCTTCCATACGAAAACTGTCTTCCCTTATATTATCCATATCCCTCCATTCCCTTCCTATGTGTGTACTTGTCCAGGTGCTGTTTCAATGATACTGTTGTGTTTCTTTCCATCACCACCTCTGGCAGCACTTTCCAGGCACTCACCACCCTTTGTGAGAAAAACTTGCCTCGCCCATCTCTTTTAAACTACACTTCCCCCTTGCACCTTGAGCCTGTGTCCCCTAGCAATTAAACCCTCCACCCTGGGAAAAAGCTTCCTACTTTCCATTCACAATCTTATGAACTTCCATCAGGTCACCCCTCAACTTCCTGCGTTCCAGTGAAAACAAACCCAGTCTATCCAATCTTTCTTCATTGCTAAAATGTCCCATACCAGGCTACATCCTGGTTACTCTTTTCTGTACCTTCTCCAAATCATCTCCATCCTTCCAGTGGTGTGGTGACCAGAACTGCATGCAATATTCCAAGTGTGGCCTAATTAAAGTTTTATAAAGCTGCAGCATAGCACTGCCGCCTTCAGTGACCTGTGAACCTACACACCTAGATTCCTCTCAAACCGAAAACAAATTTCAGAATGGCAAGTTTTCTATATTATTAATCTCGCACACCACGGTATAAAGTGATCAGAAGCTTTTACAACCATTAATGGCAGGTCCTGAAAATGCAGGTCAACACATGGCATTGCTACTATATTATCACTACGTATCCTGAAAGAGAGTACCTCAGCAATTGGTACTTCAGATAGCCAACATGAGACTGTCTCACAGGATATGACATCATTAATGCTATATATCGGCAAAAATTACACTGCAGTGATAATATGCAAGCTCACTTTGGCTTCCTGAAATCTTCTATGTGGTAAACACCAATGGTCCAGCAGTTGCAGAACTACCATGTTACACAGATCTTGGTCTCGTCATAATTCATGAGATTCAGAACAAGCCACTGTGATGGAACCAACTGTGAGATGTGCAACCAAATCACTCAATGAGCTTAAATTTCTGTACCCAGGCTGATTTGTAGTGATTGGCAAATTTAAGGTGATGCAATATTGCATCTTAAGAATAATGCAATCCAGTTATTGAAACTCCAAGAAAGTGCATAATGTAATTCAGGCGAAACTATAAGCAGAACTGAATGTGATGGAGTAAGATGGCATAATTCTGAAGATTGATCATCACCGTGGTCAGTGTGACTACATCATGTGTTTTAAGGGAAGATGGCACTGTAAGATTATGCTTAGATGCAATGCACCTCAACCATTTACTTTAAAGGTATCCACATAAAAAAAAATACCATTGCTGGAACAATTCAATTTTAATGTTCCTGAGCCAGATTCTTCAAGAAATTAGATGCAAAGCATGGCTACTGCTCTATCCATTTAGTAGAAGAATCCCAGATGGTTAGGATGCCATTTTGACATTACTGTTCATGATGGTTACCATTTGATCTTTCAGCAAAGAAACACATTGCAGCAGCACATTGATAGGATTATTTAGAATATGCATATTTATAATAGTATGGTATGGCTCACATTTTCACAGTTGTGGGTAAGATAAAGGCAGAGATTTGCCACATCGTGAAACTTCTTCAAGTCCACTTATTCTGCCCATGGGCACCATCCCAATCCAAGGAAGATTGAGGATATTAAACAAATGCTGACCCTACATGATAAGAAGGGGTTGCCTTGGATTTTTTCAGCTTTCTCCCAACGTATATTCCCACTTCATGGAAAAGATAGCGCTGTTGAGAGATTTGCTCAAGAGGGGTACATCTTTGACTCTCTCAAGGAGATTCTATCTGAAAAATGGTTGTCAACTACAATACCACAACCGCAGGGACGCCATAATTCTCCAAGTGGCTGCTTACAAAATGCTGTGGTGTATGGCTTTTATAAGGTAGAAAAACCTTTAATTTTTGTTTTGTTCAAAAGCCCTGTCGTCAGCGCAAGCCAACTCTTCTAATACAGAGGTTACGGCAATAGCTCAGGTGTTTGGCACCAAGTGGTTTCTCTCACTTTTTTAAAATCAAGAAATTCACTTTCAAACAGATCAGAAGCCAATAGAAATGAACTGCTGCAAACTGCTAATTGTGTGCATTGCCATGTTTACAGTGTCTGTCGTCAAGGTGCAAGGATTTGACTTTTAAATGATAAACGAGCCAGGTTCAAGGATGATTGTATCTGATACAGTGAGCAGATTGCTCAACCCACACACAGTCCAAAATATTCCTCTTGATCTACGTAGTGATGCTCTGGATTATGAAGCTGAAGATTATCTCTAGTTTGATATGTTAAACTTTGGCCAGAGCTAGTGTGAGCATTTGCAATCGACAACTACCAAAGATGAGCAACTACAAAAATTGCAGAAGATCACTGTCTAGGGATGGCCTAACTGTGTTAACACAAACCTGAGAGGATTTGGCCATGTAAAGATCAACTTGGTACATCACAAGTCATTTTCAAAGGCAAAAAAAGCCTCTTAATACAAAAAGCAATCTGCCAAGACATACCCTTGTTATATCGGGGATACCCAAGTATTGAACACAGAAGGTGGCCGGTATGCAAATTTGTGCACTGGCCAGATTTGTATCAGGAAATTCAACAACTTGTGAATGCACATGAGGCATTCCAAATGTTCTCCTTGCAGCAGCAGAGGCAGCATTCTGCACCACCTCCTTGGATAAAAATAACAGTACACAGGAAAAATTATATCCTTTTGATGGATTGCTTCTTCAAATTTTCCTTTACGTCCTTGTCTAGTGCACCATCTTATATGGGATCACTCGAAGCATGCCATGTTGCTAGACATATGCTCTTCTGTAATCTTTACAGTTTCACTGTAACTTGGGCAATGATGTGCTTGTGGATGTAATGTTTCTGTATAATAGCTAGCTGTAAAATTGTAGTACAATATTCTACTGGAGGCAATCCCTACCTCACAAGGGACTTTCATTCTAATCTGCAAAACTTTCAGAAAACTGTAAATCAAAAAATAAGAGATGGGGGTTTCTTCACATCTGAGTTGCAGTGTCTGTTGATAAACAAAGACAGTCTGAGCTGAAATATTTTATCTCATTTGTTTCATGAGTTTAGTTCAAGCTGGTCAAGTGTTTGCTACTATCATCTTAAGTCAGTGTTTTTTTTTTCTTTTTAAGCCCATTTTAGTCCATGAAATGCATCAGATATTAAAAACCTGATGGAAGTTGAAAATTGATATTTTATGTTTGAACACTATTCTATGCCTATCAGCCATGATCTTAATGAATTATGATAGAATTAATGTTCCTAAACAGGAGGTAAGCTTAGAAAGTAGATCACAAAACAGCGAATGAGATGATGGCCAATCAATCCACTTTAGTGTTTCATGAGGGAAAGCTGAAGTCTTCTCTCACTGCCAGAGCCCAGACCTTGGAATCTGCACCCATCCTCCCAGATGCCTGTTCGCTCTTCCGAGAATCATAGATTTTTCTTTCCAGTGTTCAAGTCATAAGACTTTGTCAGCATGCATTTCAAGTTAGATTAACAGCAATTTTTGCTCAACCTTCCGAAGATGTTGAATAGATATGTATACGAGAACAGCTTGCTACAGAGACACCCAGTGCTCAGAGTGTAGAATTGAAGATGAACTCAAACCATTTTAACTTTGAATTACAGGCTAATGTGCATAGAATGTGTGCCACAGAGCTAAGCACTAAGCTGAACAGTGTCTTTTAAAAGAAACATGTGCAATTGCAAATGTAAAAGGGGTGGGGTTACTATTTATGTTTAAAAGCTCATAAGCCGTGTTCACACAACCTGTTGATTGTAGCATATATATTAGCATGATGAGAAAATATCCACCAAATCTCATGCCTTTTAATTTGTTTTAAAACTATTGGTTAATTTGAAATCTGAAATTTAGCCAACCTTAAATTCAGTGAGGACAGTATCACTTGGAGGTATGGTACAGAGTCAAGACTAACTGGATTGTCAACAGAAAACAATAACAATGGGTTCACTCATTTAGGGGAACTGTCAGCTTTTCTTTCCTATCAACATGGTTGACTCTCGACTGGCAAGCCATTCAACCATTGGGAAGGTACAAATGAGCACTGAAGCCAAGCCTTGCTCACATCAAGGATTATACTTAAAAATCATTGTCAATGCAAAATTTAATTGTGCACAGCAAAAAAAAGAATTATTTTGTTAATAACTCATTGTTTTGTCAATAATTCCAAACATAGTGTAGGATTGAGTAACTTTTCACTAATTAATAATGATGACTTGATCAAGCAAGTAAGGAATTAAATTATTTCGTTACAACTCTGATAGGAGGGATGTGCGGGTAATCAAGTTGCACTATTCCACAAGTCCTACCATTAGTGTGAACATTTTGATTCAATCACCAAAATGGCCAGCCAATCCCCAATCCATGTAAAATGAGATCCTTAATGGGTTTGGTCTACATGTGACTCCAGCAATGTGGTTGACACTTAACTGCCCTCAATTAAAGATGGGAAATAAATGCTGGCCTAGCCAGTGTAGCCCTCATCCATGAATGTATAAAAGAAAGTACTAGCGCTGTTCCAGCTGAAGAATGTTGATAGCTTCATATAACTTGAACCATTATCTCCAAGTTAAGTTTGGTTGATAAAGGGATATCAGTTAGGATCAGCAAGATGAACCAAGTGTTCAGAAAGTTTCATGCCGTTCTACTAAATCACTACAGTATTGGACTATCAAAGGTGATCAAGGCATAATGTCTGTGGTGGAAGGAACAGATGTTTGTGAATGTGGTGTCAATCAAGCTGGCTGTTTTGTCCTGGATGATGTCAAGCTTCTTGAGTGTTGGAGCTATACCCATCCAGACAAGTGGGGACACTCCCAATTTGTGCCTTAGTAGATGATGGACAGGCTTTGGAGTGTTAGCTGGTATGTTACTCATTCCTGAAGAAGGGTTCATGCCCGAAACGTCAATTCTCCTGTTCCTTGGATGCTGCCTGACCTGCTGCACTTTTCCAGCAACACATTTTCAGCTCTAATCTCCAGCATCTGCAGTCCTCACTTTTTCCTCCGGTATGTTATTCATCACAATATTCCTAGCTCTGACCTGCTCTTGTAGCCACTGTGTTTATGTGGTAAGTCCAATTGAGTTTTTGGTCAATGGTAACGTTCAGGATGTTGAGTGTGGAGGATTGATTGATGGAAACATCATTGAATATCAAGGGGTGGTGCTTAGATTGTCTCTTATTGGAAATGTTCTTTGCCTGGCATTTGTATGGTGCAAATGTTACTTGCCACTTGTCAGCTCAAGCCTGAATATCGTCCACACCTTGTTGCATCTGAAGCAGTCCATGTTCAATATCTGAGGAGTTGTGAATGGTGCTGAGCATTGTGTAATCATCTGCAAACATACTCATTTCACAAATCTATGTGAATTTATGAACTTTTACTCCTTGACTGTAAGACCTTTAGCTCACGTCAAAACAGGATTTAACTGCACCTTCATGCTTATGAAATCAGAATATAAGCCCAGTTATGGAAATCTCCTGTAACAGAATTCAGATGTTATACATTCTTCTTTGAACAGAATTCTGTGGATCTCTTTAGTTTATTTTCATTTCTTTTTTTCTGTTTTCTTCAACCTGTTAATTCCATGTGACATTCATGGATGCTGGTCATATCCTTTTTTAACTCAATTAAGTAGTCACTTCTTAGGAACAACTTACTGCAGATGCTGGAATCTGCGCTGAAAACAAAATATACTGGCGATCACAGAGGGTCAGGCAGTATCACAGAGAGAAAGCAAGCTAATGTTTCAAGTCGATATGATGCTTCATCAGATCTGAAGTGAAGTAGGGAGGGGGCATCATTTATGCAATAGTTTGGGGGGGGTTGTTGCATTATAGATGGAGAAAGGGTGTTGACAGTTCAGATTCATTTGTTCAGACATTTCACCAGTACCTCCTCCAGTTTTGTGTATTGTACTTGCTGCACCCAACGTGGCCCACCCTACATTGGAGAAACCAAACGCAGACTGAGTGATCGATTTGCAGAATCTCTTTGGTCCGTGTGCAAGCATTACCCTGACTTTTCTATGGCCGATCATTTTAACACCGCGTCCTGCTCACATGCTCAAATGTCTGTCCTCAGCAAGCTGTAGTGCTTCAGCAATCACAACAAAAACATCTCCCCTTCAGACTAAGCAATTTATAGCCGTCTGGACTTAATATTGAGTTCAACACCTTCAAGCTGTGAACCCATTCCTTCCTTTTCTTTTAGCTTTACATTCTCTGTCACCATGTCGTCTCTGCCTCCCCCCCAACTCCTGTGGAACTGTTTGTTTTTCCCAGTCTGTTTTTTCATACCGTTGTTCTGCTATGCTTACATTCCAAGCACTTAATTTGAACAATCAACACCCTTTCTTTCCCCAGCATTCCAATCCCGCTTGCCACCGTCTCCCACCTCCCCCCCCCCCCCCCCCCCCACCCCCCACCCAAACTATTGCATAAATACTGTCCCTTCCACACTTCACTTCAGCTCTGATGAAGAGCCATCTAGACGTGAAACATTAGTTTGCTTTCTCTCAATGGATGCTGCCTGACCGGCTGTGGTTTTCAGCACTTTTTGTTTCAAGTAGTCATTTTTCATGCATGAGCTGAAATGGTGGACATTAGATGGCTATTAGTTGTTTTTGACACTCAGTTGACTACTTCTCTGTGCAGGAGACTGATGAAAACACTTGACTGAAGTATCTAAGGAATGGTATACTGGCATAGTAGGTAGGCCAGAGAAGGTTCACTAGGTTGAGTATGGAGGTCCTGTCCAATGTGAGGTTTAGTAGGTTAACTTGTACACATGAGAGTTTAGAAAAATTTGAAGAAACATAATTAAAACAAGATTCTTAAAAGATTTGACAGGGTAGACTCAAAAAGAAAGCAGGCTTAATCTTTCAGGTCCAGAGACCCTTCTTCAGAACTTTTCTGAAGGGTAATTAGACCCAAAACATTAACTCTGTTTTCTTTCCAAAAATGTTGTCAGAAATGCTGAGTTTCTCCAGCAATTTGATTTTGTTTCAGATTTCAAGCATCTGCAGTTCTTTCTTTATTTTAGGTACAGAAAGGATTTTTTTCCCTGTGAGAGTGAGTTTAGGACGAGAGTATATATTTGCAGACTAAGGGGTCACCTGTTTCAGAGGAATTTCTTCTCCTGAGGGTAGTCAATCTGTACAGCTCTTTGCCACAGACAACTGTTGAGACTGGGCCATTAAGTATAATCAAGGCTGTTATAAATCTTTAATTGTAACAGAATCTTTCTCAATCTAACTTTGCTTCATTCCTCTTAATTGTCTTTCTCCACCGGATTTGTATAATTTACAAAAAGTCTCTACTTCTTTCTCAATCCTTCAATCTCATTGGTTGAGGAGAAAGAATCTGGAGCCAGGCTTCACAAAATGTCCATTTCCTCCCACAACCATTTTGCACTTGTAGCAACTTAGATTGCTTTTCCCCTTACTGTTCATCTTAAAACCAATTTGCAATGTGCAAGGCCACACTCCAGTAACATTCAAGCCGACAAATTCGCTGACTGAAAGCACATTGTCTCCCATACAGATTGTTCTGGTTTGTAGCTATTGATATGTTCAAATTATAACCTCTGGCTGAATGCTTTTTATATATTTATTAATCTGACTTCTCTGACTAATTTTCCTGGCATGAGTTACAGATCTATCCCACACAATTACAATCACTTAGATTTATTTAGATATAAGAATTTCCCAAATTTATAAATGGTCACATGGATTCTTACTCAAACTCACCAGAAGTTAATGACATAAGCAAATTTAACCAGAGGAAGCAGTTCAACAGAATCATGAGTCATCTGGTATTTGTTAGCAGTGCAATCTTTAAATTTACAGGATGAATAATCACACCGTTAACTTCCAACTTGCTTCGTAGATGTTATTAAAATATATAGCTACAGAAATAAATTTCTACTTTGGTCAGGGTGCAATCTGGCTTATAAGTGATCAACCATTTGCATTGAAGCCAATAAAGTGGAACATTGTCTGAGATATACAATGGGTGGTAGTCAGCTCCCACTGTTTTCCACTCACTCCAGTCTGAATTTTGCTCTGTGTACGTTTCTAAAATAATAATGAAGCTACATTCATTCCACACTTTATAATTTAGAGTAATAGACTGGTAAATATATTTAACCTACATTTTTATCCTCTGTTCAAGCTATTTGTCTCCATTTAAAAATTAATTGTTTCCAAAGTGAAGAATTAATTGAAAAAGTAGAGTCCATGTTTTCAACATGGAAACCTTTAATAATAACATCTTATTGAAATTGTAAGAAAAATTAGGAATTTTATCTCCAGTCTAATGGGAAGGCCATAAGATATAGGAGCAGATTTAGGTCATTTGGCCCATCGAATCTGCTCCACCATTCGATCAGAGCTGATATGTGTCTCAACCCATTGTCCTGCCTTCTTCCTGTAATCCATGATCCCCTTATTACCTATCTACCTATCTTTTCTTGGTCTCCACAGCCTTCTGTGACAATGAGTTCCACAGATTCACCACCACATTGACTGAAGAAGATCCTCCTCTTCTCAGTTCAAAAGGGTCAGCCCTTCAGACTGAAATTGTAGGTCTGAGTCTCTCCATGCCCACTCTATCTAGACCTCTCTATATTCTGTATGTTTAATTGAGAAACCACCCATATCTTTCTAAACTCCATCGAGTGTAGACCCAGCGTCCCCAAATGGCAAGCTGTTCATTCTTGGGATCATTCTTGTGAACCTCCCTGGACTCTCTCTGAGACCAGCACATCTTTTCTTAGATTTAGGGTTCAAAACTACTAACAATATTCCAAACGCAGTCCAACCACAGCCTTACATAGTGTCAATAGTACTTACTGCTCTTGTACTCTATCCCCATGAAATGAATGTCGACATTACATTTGTCTTCCTAACTGCCAACTGAATCTGCATGTTAGCTGTAAGAGAATCCTGAACTAGGACTACTAAGTCCTTTTGCACTTCAAATTTCTGAAGCCATTTTCCATTTAGGAAATAATCTATGCCTCTATTCTTTCTGCCAAAGCACATAACGGGACAGTTTCTCACATTGTATTTCATCTGCCACTTCTTTGTCCACTCTCCTAGCATGTCCAAGTCCTTCTGCAGCCTTTGCTTCCTCAACACCACCTGTCCCTCCACCTATCTTTGTTATATGCAAACTTAGCAACAATACCCTCAGTTCCATCATCCAGATTGTTAATGTGCAAAGTTAATAGTTGTGATCCTGGCATTGATTCCTGTGGAACTCCACCAGTCACCAACTGCCATTCTGAAAAAGACCTCTTTATTCCACTCTCTGCCTTCTTTCAGTCAACCAATCCCCTATCCATGCCAGTACTTTGCCCCTAAAACCAAGGGCAATTATCTTATTTAGTAGTCTCCTATGCTGTGCCCTGTCGAAGGCCTTCTGAAAATCAAAATAGATCACAATCATAAAGTAATTGGGGTGGCATGGTGGCTCAGTGGCTAGCACTGCTGCCTCACAGTCTTGGGCAACTGTCTGTGTGGAGTTTGCATGTTTTCCCCGTGTCTGCATGGGTTTCCTCCAGGTGCTCCAGTTTCCTCCCACAATCCAAAGATGTGCAGCTCAGGTGAATTGACCATGCTAAATTGCCCATAACATGTCAGGGATGTGTAGGTTAGGTGCATTAGTCAGGGGTAAATATAGAGTAATCGGGTAGGGGAATGCATCTGGGTGGGTTACTCTTCAGAGGGTAAGTGTGGACTTGTTGGGCCGAAGGGTCTGTTTCCACGCTATAGGGATTCTATATGAGCATGGAGCAGAATTCGGCCATCCTGCCCTCTCAGACCTGCTCTGCCATTTAACATGATTATGGCTGATGTGATTCTAAGTTCAAGTCCACACTCTCTGCCCCCTTAATAACCTTTCACCCTCCACCAATCCCCTTAATTTAAATCTATCCACTGCCTCCTTAAAAGTATTTAAAGACTCTGGAACTCCCTTTCTAAAAAGATAGTGATAGTTCAGGACGCTCCCTGGAAATAAACCTCATCATTTTCAAATAGGACACAGTGGCAGAGCAAATATATCACTGGGCAAATAAGTCCAAGGCATTGTTATAGCATGCATCTAGTTCACTTGATCTCCTTTAGAGAATATAATTAAATAAGGATGGCAGATTTCTTGCCTTCGAGGACATTAATGAACCAGATGGGTTTTTACAACATTTAACATTGGTTAATCAGTCATCATTGTGCTGGTTTTCAATCAAATTCAAATTTTACCATCTGTGATGAAAGGGTTTGATTCCACGTCCCCAAAACACTAATGTGGTGTTCTGAATTACTAGTCCAGATGTTTACTATGAATATGCAGGTCTAACATTACTGCAAAGCTTTCTAGATAGTCAGGAAATTAAAATCAAATGGCTTTGTGCACTTAATATTGTCAATTTTCAAATGAGCTTCAAATCATGATTCAGATTCAAGTTAATATTTTGGAGAGAATTGATCGCAGCAGTTTTATCAACATGTTTGTTCTGTTTAAAAAGAAATTCCTAGGATAATGCAAACATTCATGGAATTTGGTGCTTAAGAAATGGGAGAAGCTAAAGATAATTAAGGCAAAACACCAATGGACTAAAATTTACTTTCAAAGTAATAGTGAGGCGAATAGCTTTCAGATTTATTTAAATGTAAATCCTGTAGTAATTTCAAGTGAGGAAAGATGCCACAACAAGCACTAAATCCAGGAAATTGTTTAAATGTGCTGTTGTATTGTTAGCTTCCCGCTTCACTGTCTGACACATAATTACAAAGTATTGAATGGAGTGAATGTTCCTGTATTTAGACAATAAATACAATTAAACATGTCAGCAAAAGTTAGAGCTTGTCTATTTCAGTTTTTTTATAGGTTTGATAAATCCCAGTTATTGCCTATTAACCTCCCTGACAGTAAAAATGACCTGTTTCCCAGCATGGATCCTCATTCCTTTCACTTTAAAATTTTTGGAACATCTTTGAAAAACGTAAACTACGTTTGTTAAATTTTGTTTGCCTTTATTTCACTCTTAATTCAATAGTTCTTTCCCTCTATTTAACTCTGAGTCTGATTTAAGATTGGCTAACCTGTCTGGAACTTCCTGGCTTAGAGTTTGCCTTGTTACATCTCCATTCCTCAATCTGAAGTTAAATTAAGGTGAGCCCCAGATCCTTTGTAAAGGGCACCAGACTGTTTGGATATTTTCAGAAACAGCCATTTGTAGGACAAAAACTTCTGCAAATTGTAAAGATATGGGAAAGTCGAACAAAGGAGTGTTGTTTATTCACTAGTTGAAATAAATTCTGACTGAATGATTTCTGTCCTCTAATTGATGTTTAGATTCTTCCTGCTGTTATAAAATAAACCACACAAATTTGCTCTCCACTGAATTAATAATGAGAACATTATTGGTTTATGATTATTCAGAACATTGTTATAGGCAAAAAAATTGCTATGTATACATTTATTACCTAATGAATGCACATATTTCAGATAATAGCATTTTTAGACTCTGACTGTAAATGTAATGATATTTTACTGTTGAAGTAAATAGTAGGTGAAAGTCAATGTAAGTTTCTATTGATAGAATCATAATAGAGTTAGATTTTGTGATAAATGTTTATTTTAGATGAAGAGGCAAGGTGAGAACATTACATTCAATGACAAGGCAGTACTCAAATGTATGTGGCATTAAGGACCAAAGGTCCCAAGGCAAACAGGAACATTATGAATGTTGTAAAAACAATGACTGCAGATGCTGGAAACCAGATTCTGGATTAGTGGTGCTGGAAGAGCACAGCAGTTCAGGCAGCATCCAAGTAGCTTCGAAATCGACGTTTCGGACAAAAGCCCTTCATCAGGAATAAAGGCAGTGAGCCTGAAGCGTGGAGAGATAAGCTAGAGGAGGGTGGGGGTGGGGAGAAAGTAGCATAGAGTACAATGGGTGAGTGGGGGAGGGGACATAGAGTACATTATGAATGTTGCCATGGACAGCATCCTGGATTTACTGGTATCCATCACTCATGTCTGTCTTACTTTTATGGGAGTTGACTTACTGCACCAATTTACAGTACAAATTAACACCAGTGATTTAAAAATAATGTCCCTTTTTTGATCAGAACAGATTATTCATGCTTTTTGCATGTCTTCCAATGCCCTGAAGACACAACCAGTGTGAGCACGCACTGCTTTGTCAAGTTGTACATTTTACATCTCAAAAAGAAGCCAACAACACACAAAAACCGAAAAAGCAGATTTTTATACTGCCACCTCAAAGAGCACAGCAAAATGAAAACCACACGTTGGAGCATGGATTGACAATCCATTGACATTCCATCAGCACTTCATTTCTTGAAGAAGTTATCAATCTTTACTTTCTGTAACAACTAAATAGTCCATATAGAAAAAGACGGGCAGTCAAACTTCTTATTACTTTCAGAAACAAAGAATTAAGAAGAGTCAAATCCTGAAGTGTGATGACGGCAAAGATTCCGATAAAATTTCCAGATTTTAGAAGGCCGTCTTAAAGTTGAAGTCAACGTCAGGGCACACAGGCTGGAGTTCACGTGACCCTGTCAAAGGTCAGGTGAAAGAATTGACCAATTTGTAGGCCTCTTTTAGCACAAAAGGTATGGTACGTGAGTTCACTGAAGATAACTTAACTGAACCTTTTATGGAACTAGTCATTATCTCCACATACATTAAGTTCTTCACATAGGCACTTGCCAAACCCGAAGAACATCCCATTGATGCTCTGCTAGCAAGAGAATACAAGTTTAAAAACAATTGTAGTTGGCCAGCAACATCTTCAGATGCTCGATCAAAACAACTTTGTAACAAGCAATGGTCAACTCTTGTGAAGGCATCGATGAACTGGATATCATCAATGACTCATCTCATATCATGACAACTCAGATGATGATGATACCATGCAGACAACAACCACACATCAACAACAAATGGGACATATGCATCCCCAAAATCAGTCAGTACACTGTAGATCAAAATTACATAGCCAAGTTGTCCAACTGTATAAGGATTAGATCTTGTTTTTGTACATCTACTAAAGCATTACCTAAATTTGTGGGGATATTGGGCTGAATCTTACTATCTTTGGCTAAGTGCCAGAGGGCAAAAATTTTGAAGGGATCTTCACTGCAAAGCCTAGCAGGCCACTCACATTCTACACGGGCCTTGTGGCTGAGACCTCCCCCTGAGCTGCAGGTTTCTGGGTCTCCACAGCGGTCTCGCACTATCTCGGCTTGCCGTCAGCCCTGATCCTTCTGTATCTACCTTCAACTTCTTAAGAACCTGTTTTGTTTCTTATATTTACCACACAGGTCATTTCCAGCAAGACTTGTGCATTCAGTCACTGGTTAAATGTTGGCTGTTTCATGAGTCTCATCACAGTCAGTGGTGGCCCATTCTGCAGATAAGGCTGCACACACCCCTCCATATAGTGAGATGTGCTGCATCCCAATTAAGAGGACCAAGTCTCCATCATTCAGTCAGCTTCAGCCTCAGTGTGTGCACCAACTTAGTGAAGGAGCTGCACTGTATCAATCATATGTCCATATATTTAACTGAGGTGTCAGCAGAGCCCAAATGACTGCATGGGCCCCCTGTTCTTCTTAGGCAGGCAGATGTTACACGGTGGTCTTTCCCCACCGCGCCTTGGTGGCAGCTGCCCCAAGCTTCAGCGCGTCCCTCAACACGTAGTCCTGGACCTTGGAATGTGCCAGTCTGCAACACTCTCAGTCGGGGCCAACTCCTTCAGCTGGACGATCAACAGGTTTCGGACGGCCCAGAGAGTGTCCTTCACCAAGTTGATGATCCTCCAGGCACAGTTGATGTTCGTCTCGGTGTGCGTCCCGGGGAACAGACCGTAGAGCACAGAGTCCCGTGTCATGGCACTGCTCGGGACGAACCTGGACAAACACCACTGCATTCCTCTCCAGACTTCTTCTGCATAGGCACATTCCAGAAGGAGATATGTGACAGTCTCGTTTCCACCCCCCGCCCCCCCCCCCACAGCCATTTCGAGGGCAGCGTGCGGTGCGGCTGAGAGTCCGGGCGTGCATGAAGGATCTCACAGGCAGAGCCCTTCTCACCACCAGCCAAGCCATATCTTGGTGCTTGTTGGAAAGTTCTGGCGATGAGGCATTCTGCCAAATGGCTTTGACAGTCTGCTCAGGGAACCGCTCAATAGGATCCACCCTCTCCTTTTCCCGAAGGGTTTCAAGGACACTACGTGCTGACCACTTCCTGATGGACTTGTGGTCAAAGGTGTTTTTCTTCATAAACTTCTCCACGAAGGACAGGTGATATGGAACGGTCCAACTACTCAGAGCATTCCGTGGCAGCGAGGCCAGGCCCATCCTTCACAACACCGGGGACAGGTAGTGACACTTGGTGTTTGCATACCGGGGATCCATGCACAGCTTGATGCAGCCACACACAAAGTTGGCCATCAGGGTGAGGGTGGCATTGGGTGTATTTTTTCCCCCATTGCCCAGATCTTTATACAGCGAGTCCCTTCGGACCCGGTCCATCTTTGATCTCCATATAAATTGGAAGATGGCCCGGGTGACTGCAGCGGCACAGGTTCTGGGGATAGGCCAGACCTGTGCCACGTATAATAGCAATGACAGTACCTCACACCTGATGACCAGGTTTTTTCCCACAATGGAGAGCGACCGTAGCTTCCATCTGCCCAGTTTTTGCCTCACTTTGCTGATACGCTCCTCCCAAGACTTGGCGCACGCCCCAGCCTCCCCGAACCAAATACCCAGCACCTTCAGGTGGTCAGTCCTGACGGTGAAGGGGATCAAGGATTGGTTGGCCCAGTTCCCGAAGAGCATGGCCTCGCTCTTGCCTCGGTTTACCTTGGCCCCCAAGGCCCGTTCGAACTGGTCACATGCACATGAGTCTGCGCACGGACAGCGCATCCGAGCAGAAAATGGCGACGTCATCCATGTACAAGGAGGCCTTAACCTGCAGGCCCCCGCTGCCAGGAATAGTCACCCCTCTCAGGCTCGCATCCTTCCTGATGGACTCGGCAAATGGCTCTATGCAGCACACATTCAAGGCAGGAGAGAGAGGGCATCCCTGCCTGACGCCAGATCTGACTGGGAAGCTGTCTGATTCCCACCCATTGATTGAGACTGCACTGACAATGTTGGTGTAGAGCAGTCTGATCCAATTGCAGATTCCCTCCCCAAAGCCCATTTTGGAGAGAACATCTCTCATATACCTGTGTGATATCCTGTCAAAGGCTTTCTCCTGGTCCAGGCTGATCAGGCAGGTGTCCAACCCTCTGTCCTGCACGTAGGCAATCGTATCCCTGAGGAGTTCGAGACTCTCAGCGATCTTCCTGCCTGGTACAGCACAGGTTTGGTCAGGGTGAATCACTGACCCTAGAGCAAACCTGACCCGGTTGGCGGTTACCGTTGACAGAATTTTGTAATCCGCATTCAACAGTGAGATTGGTCTCCAATTTTTGAGTTCCTCCCTCTCCCCCTTCCACTTGTAGATGAGGATGATGATGCCTTTCCTCATGGATTCACTCATGGTACCTGCCCGAAGCATACTGACATACACCTCCAGCAGGTCCTGGCCAGTCAAGTTCCAAAGAGCGGAATAGAGCTCGACCGGTAAGCCGTCGCTTCTGGGAGTTTTATTCTTTTGGAAGGACTCGAGGGCCTTGGTCAGCTCGTCCAGAGATAGCGACTGGTCCAGCCTCTCGCGTGTTCTGTCATCTAAGACCTCCGTGATAGAGGACAGGAATGACTGGGAGGCCACGCTGTCGGTCAGCTTCGAGTCATACAGGCTGGCGTAGAAGGATTTGCTGATCCTCATGACGTCAGCCTGAGATGACGTTACCGAGCCATCTTCTTCCTTCAGGCTGCTGAGCACAGAGCTCTCTTTGTGCACCTTCTGGAAGAAGAAACGTGAGCACGTCTCGTCCCGCTCCACTGAGCGGACCCTGGATTGGAAGATTATCCTGGAGGCCTCCGAGGCAAAGAGCGAGGCTTGCTGGCCCTTCACCTCCTTGAGGTCCTCCGTGACATCCACCCCCATCGTCTGCAGCAGGAGTAGGTTCTGCATACTTTCCTGCAGCTGGGACAGTTTTCCCCGCCTCTCTCTCACTTCCTGAACATCTTTGAGGATGAAGAACCTCTTGATGTTCCCTTTTACTGTTTCCCACCAGCCCGCTGGAGACTCAAAGAGGGGCTTCATGGTTCTCCAACCTGCGTAGTCCCTCTTGAGCTCCTCAATGTTTCCCGGGGTCAACAGCTTTGTGTTCAGCTTCGACGTTCCCTTACCAGCCCGCTGCTCGTCCTGTAGGTAACAGTCGGCCAGCAGGAAGCAGTGGTCAGAGAAGAACACCAGCTTGACGTCGGTGGATCTGACTGAGAGCTTTCGGGACACAAACAGGTAATCTATCCTTGAGCAGATAGACCTGTCTGCCCGTGACCAGGTGTATCTACGCTGCACTCCGTCTGCAGGGGTGCTGAAGATGTCGTGCAGCTTGGCATCTTTTACCGTGTCCATCAGGGCTCTGGATGTGGCGTCCAGTTTTACTGTCCCTCCCGCTGACGCAGATGGACAATCCAATGATACAGTTGAAGTCTCTGGCCAGAATGACTGGCCTGGACGTAGCCAGCAACAGTGGAAGCTGCTGCAGGACGGCCAACCGTTCACTGTTACCCACTGGGGCGTACACATTAATCAGTCTCAGGGGAGCATTCTTGTACATGACGTCAGTGACGAGGAGGCGCCCGCCCACCACCTCCTTAACCTCGGAGATGGTGAAGTTGCCTCCTTGCAACAGGATACCCAGGCCGGAGGCGCGGCTATCGTTGCCCCCCAACCAAACTGACGGCCCATGGGCCCACAAGTTCGACCATCTCCTGTAGCTGCTGAGGTGCGGTATTGCACACTCCTGCAGAAACAGGACGTCGGCTTTAACGTTGGCCAGGAAGGTCATCGTAGAAGCACCTCGTGTAGCCGATTTGATGCTCTGCACATTGATGCTGGCAATTTTTAACCCCATTTTAACAGTTTACAAGGTTAACAGTGTCCATTTGCTGCTGGTCTTTCCTCTCTGGGGTAGCTGTGTGCATCCCCGTGGTGACGGCAAACTGCTGGACCTTCCCAGGGCTGCGGTGGCTGTCTGGCTCCACGTTAGGGCCATTTCCCTGCTCTGGTGTCTTCGAGTCAGGCCCAGGGTCTGCACTGTCCAGTTCTCCATCTGACAGCGGGGCTGTCACAGGACCGCTGCTCCCAGTTACCTGCAGCTGTGGGCCGGTTGGTACACTTTGGTTCTCACGGGGTGGGGGGAGGCCTTTACCCATCCCCTCAAAGCGATCGTCTTTTCCTGTTTGGGCGGGTGCTGCCCTCCTTTATCCCCGCGGTGCTCTGTCTCTTCCTCTGGTGAAGACCCTCCTTGTGCCCGTCCTCACCGTCGGAAGAGCTGCCTGTATCCTTGTCGTGTAGGTGTCGCTTCCCCCTTCACTGGGTGCCTTTGGGGCCCTTGAGAGGTTTCCTCTTCCTGCTTTTGGCAGTAATCCAATCCTCTGCCTCCTTTGATCCCTCCTCTTCCATTTCCTCCATCTGTCTTGAAGGAGCTTGGATCAGCTGCTGCATCTCCCCGCTGTCTGCAGTCTGCTCCGCTACAGCCTGCCCTTCCTTCTGGGTGCCCCCAGACACCGTTCCCGTGCTGTTTTGTGGTACCTTGATGGTCTTAGGTGGTCCACGGCTCTTGTTGCCACCTCCGGCCATCTGTGCGTAGGTGGCGGCCCCTCGTCTTGGGCAGGCCTTGTACATGTGGCCCACCTCTCCGCACAGATTACAGTTCTTGGCCTCCTTACATTCCTTGGTCGGGTGGCCTTCCTACTTGCAGTTTCGGCAGACGGTCACCTTACAATCCACCGCCATGTGGCCTGACCTCCCGCAGGTTCGGCACACTTTCGGCTGCCCTGCGTATGTCAGGTAACCTCTGCTTCCTCCGATGGCAAAGCTGGAGGGTGGGTGGAGGATGTTCCCACTGGCATCGACCCTCAGGGTTACCCTGACCTATCGTTGCTGGTCCAGATCCCGAAAGGATGGACCACATCGGTACTCTCTCCTTCGACCTGGACGTATCTTCTCAAGAAGGTCAGGACATCTGCTGCTGGGACGTGAGGGTTGTACATCTGGATTGTTACAACCCAACTCCTCTGCGCAGGAAGCACACTCAACAGGACCACCGACAAGATGGAGAACAGAGGTTCCCCTTCCTTTTCCTTGAAGACCTTCAGGAGTTGCTCGCAATTCTTCACACTCCTGAAGGTCACGTCAAAATAGCCTGCCGCAGGGAAATCCTGCAGGCAGTACACGCCCGCTGCTTCGAACCCACAGCACTCCAGCAAAATCTTCTTCACAAACACTGTCCGATCGACCAGTGTGCGCTCCTCCACCTTCTTCACAGTCACCCTGACTGTGTTGCGAATGCCCTGGCCAGGGCTGCGAGCGACTGCTGAGGCCATAGCACTGAGGATGAATTCCAGTGAAGACATAATTTGGCTAATGCCTGCTAGATTGCACAAAGAGAGCTCTGTGCTCAGCAGCCTGAAGAAAGAAGATGGCTCGGTAACGTCATCTCAGGCTGACGTCATGAGGATCAGCAAATCCTTCGACGCCAGCCTGTATGACTCGAAGCCAACCGACAGCGCGGCCTCCCAGTCGTTCCTGTCCTCTATCACGGAGGTCCTAGATGACGGAACACGAGAGAGGCTGGACCAGCCGCTATCTCTGGATGAACTGACCAAGGCCCTCGAGTCCTTCGAAAAGAATAAAACTCCCGGAAGCGACGGCTTACCGGTCGAGATTTATTCCGCTCTTTGCGACTTGATCGGCCAGGACCTGCTGGAGGTGTATGTCAGTATGCTTCGGGCAGGTACCATGAGTGAATCCATGAGGAAAGGCATCATCACCCTCGTCTACAAGCGGAAGGGGGAGAGGGAGGAAATTAGAAATTGGAGACCGATCTCACTGTTAAATGCAGACTACAAAATCTTGTCAAAGGTCATCGCCAACCGGGTCAGGTCTGCTCTGGGATCGGTGATCCACCCGGACCAAACCTGTGCTGTACCGGGCAGGAAGATCTCTGAGAGTCTCGCACTCCTCAGGGATACGATCGCCTACGTGCAGGACAGGGGGGTGGACACCTGCCTGATCAGCCTGGACCAGGAGAAAGCCTTTGACAGGATATCACATACATATATGAGGGATGTCCTCTCCAAAATGGGCTTTGGGGAGGGAATCTGCAATTGGATCAGACTGCTCTACACCAACATTGTCAGTGCAGTCTCAATCAATGGGTGGGAATCAGATAGCTTCCCAGTCAGATCTGGAGTCAGGCAGGGATGCCCCCTCTCACCTGCCTTGTTTGTGTGTTGCATAGACCCATTTGCCGAATCCATCAGGAAGGATGCGAGCCTGAGAGGGGTGACTATTCCTGGCAGCGGGGGCCTGCAGGTTAAGGCCTCCCTGTACATGGATGACGTCGCTGTTTTCTGGTCGGATCCGCTGTCCGTGCACAGACTCGTGTGCATCTGTGACCAGTTCGAACGGGCCTCGGGGGCCAAGGTAAACCAAGGCAAGAGCGAGGCCATGCTCTTCGGGAACTGGGCCGACCAATCCTCTATCCCCTATCCCCTTCACCGTCAGGACTGACCACCTGAAGGTGCTGGGTATTTGGTTTGGGGGGGCTGGGGCGTGCGCCAAGACCTGGGAGGAGCGGATCAGGAAGATGAGACAGAAACTAGGCAGATGGGGGCAACGGTCGCTCTCCATCGCGGGAAAAAACCTGGTCATCAGGTGTGAGGTACTCTCAGTATTGCTATATGTGGCACAGGTCTGGCCTATCCCAAGGACCTGTGCCGCCGCAGTCACCCGGGCCATCTTCCAATTCATTTGGAGATCAAAGATGGACCGGGTCCGAAGAGACTCTATGTACAAAGACCGGTGCAATGGGGGAAAAAACACGCCCAATGCCACCCTCACCCTGATGGCCACCTTTGTGTGTGGCTGCATCAAGCTGTGCGTGGATCCCTGGTACGCAAACACCAAGTGTCACTACGTACTGAGGTTCTACCTGTCCCCGGTGTTGCAAAGGATGGGCCTGGCCTCGCTGCCGCGGAACGCTCCGAGTAGTTGGACCGTTCTGTATCACCTGTCCTTCGTGGAGAAATTTATGAGGAAAAACACCTTTGACCACAAGTCCATCAGGAAGTGGTCAGCATGTAGCGTCCTTGAGACCCTTCGGGAAAAGGAGAGGGCGGATCCTATTGAGCAGTTCCCTGAGCAGACTGTCAAAGCCATTTGGCAGAATGCCTCATCGCCAGAACTTTCCAACAAGCACCAAGACGTGGCTTGGCTGGTGGTGAGAAGGGCTCTGCCTGTGAGATCCTTCATGCACGCCCGGACTCTCTGCCGCACCGCACGCTGCCCTCGAAGTGGCTGTGGGGGGGACGAGACTGTCACACACCTCCTTCTGGAATGTGAGAGGAGAAAGTCTGGAGAGGAATGCAGTGGTGCTTGTCGAGGTTCGTCCCGAGCAGCACCGTGACGCGGGACTCCGTGCTCTACGGCCTGTTCCCCGGGACTCACACCGAGACGAACATTAACTGCGCCTGGAGGATCATCAACTCAGTGAAGGATGCTCTCTGGGCGGTCCGAAACCTGTTGATCTTCCAGCTGAAGGAGTTGATCCCGACCGGGTGTTGCAGACTGGCACATTCCAAGGTCCAAGACTATGTGTTGAGGGACGCGCTGAAGCTTGGGGCAGCTGCCGCCAAGGCGCGGTGGGGAAAGACCACCGTGTAAGATCGGCCTGCCTAAAGAAGAACAGGGGGCCCATGCGGACGTTGTTTGGGCTCTGCTGATGCCTCAGCCAAATATATGTATAAGATTGAAAAATGTACAGACCTGTATATGACAAGGATAAATTCGAAATCTGTGTTTGTAAATGTGGACATATGTATGGCATGACCAAATGTACAGACCATCAAATCATTTTATGAATAAAGTATATTTTTGAAATATAAAAAAAATGCCTGCTAGATCTTTCATGCACCCCGCCCTGAATTAGCGTTAGGCCAGCATTTTTTTTTTTTTTTATTTCAAAAATATACTTTATTCATAAATGATTTGATGGTCTGTACATTGGATCATGCCATACATATGTCCATATTTACAAACACAGATTCGACTTTATTCTTGTCCTTTACAATCCTGTGCATTTTTTCAATCTTGTATATATACATATATTTGGCTGAGGCATCAGCAGAGCCCAAAAAAACGTCTGTATGGGCCCCCTGTTCTTCTTTCGGCAGGCCGATCTTACACAGTGGTCTTTCCCCACCGCGCCTTGGCGGCAGCTGCCCCAAGCTTCAGCGCGTCCCTCAACACGTAGTCTTGGACCTTGGAATGTGCCAGTCTGCAACACTCGGTCGGGGTCAACTCCTTCAGCTGGAAGATCAACAGGTTTCGGACCGCCCAGAGAGCGTCCTTCACCGAGTTGATGATCCTCCAGGCGCAGTTAATGTTCGTCTCGGTGTGAGTCCCGGGGAACAGGCCGTAGAGCACGGAGTCCCGCGTCACGGCGCTGCTCGGGACGAACCTCGACAAGCACCACTGCATTCCTCTCCAGACTTCCTCTGCATAGGCACATTCCAGAAGGAGGTGTGTGACAGTCTCGTCCCCCCCGCAGCCACTTCGAGGGCAGCGTGCGGTGCGGCAGAGAGTCCGGGCGTGCATAAAGGATCTCACAGGCAGAGCCCTTCTCACCACCAGCCAAGCCACGTCTTGGTGCTTGTTGGAAAGTTCTGGCGATGAGGCATTCTGCCAAATGGCTTTGACAGTCTGCTCGGGGAACCGCTCGACAGGATCCGCCCTCTCCTTTTCCCGAAGGGTCTCAAGGACGCTACGTGCTGACCACTTCCACATCAGCCACAATCTGACAGAACCAACTGTCCATCCTACAGCTTAAGGGCTTGTCTCTGCTGTTAAACCTCAGCCTGAATCCTTCCTTAAGCAGCTAATCTTCAGAGAAAATATTTCAATTAGGTCCAGGTCGAACCACTGGAAGAAAGGCAGGGAAAGGTACGAGTCTAACCTTGTTGACCTGGTCAGCGGCAGAAGCTACACTGAGATTCAGTTCCATCTCTCTCGGCAACTTGACAAAACTAGAAAGGAGCTGGTCATCCATGTTTCAGAGTAGCCTGTTCTTCAACAGCTTGGTCTCTTCCACAATGAGCCATTGTCTCGTGTTCTACATGGTTCTGGAAACATCTAAAGAGGTTAATTCTTGATTGAGTGCAATATGCACAACCTATTGTGATGATTTCATGAAGACCTGGTGAAAGTCTAAAGCAGCATTTCATGGCAGATATCCTCAGGTTAGCCTCCACTGTCTTTAGTCTTTGTAGTAATGGAGAGCCAGTTCTTATAACCTGTAAATAGTTGCAAAGATGCAATGAGATATGTGTTGTTGATGAGAATCTTCTTACCCTTGTACACATCCAGCCATGTAAATTTCCAAAGAACACAGACACATTAAGGATGACAGCACACACAATATAGTGATCAGCATGGAATAGGAAGATTTAATTTAGCAGTATCAGTCCCAACAAGGTAAACATTTCTGGTAACTCAGAAAATGTCAAGGAAAATGCATACTACTGATTGTTGAGGACAGCAAAGCAGTAACCTTTACTAAAGAATCCTTCAATAAACAGCACAGAACACATTTCTGACCTCTGTTGGAACAAAAGAAATTTGCAGCTCTAAAGCAGAGGTACAGAGAGTAGTCCTGAGTCCAAGTTCAGCTAGTGAGCAAGAAGACATTGTTAGTCAAAACTAAATATTCGTCATAAAACGGAGCTTTAAATAATTCAATAATTCAGGCTGAAAGGGTGAGAATTCAAAAATTCAGTTACAACTCAAATTTGGGGGGTCACTGCCATAGCATGCAGATACCAGAAGCCGAATCTCACTAAAAATTAGCTAAGTGACATTTTTGGTGAGTTTCATGGAGGATTTCTGTTTGTGAGGCCTAGCAAGCTTTCTTGCGCTATTTTATCTAACTCACCTCACCACTATGCCCCTATGGCCCCCTGTTTGTCACATTCGCCCACTTGCCAAAGCCATATGTCCTCATCATTGTCGGGATATCCAGGATTCCTTGGTACCAACATCACCTTTGAAGATCAGCTGTACATCTGGTGAAGCAATGACAGTCTACACTTACCCTTCATTGTGCATGTTGTGGGAGAACAATCACAAACCAAAATTTCTCAGGGTACAGTGACAGGGCTGACTCCTCACTGCACAAATCAATACCCAGTCTTGCATCTATTGCTGTTTAAGAACCAAGCCACACAGTTTGTCCAGTTATCTTAGTTCTGAGAAAGAATCATATCAGACTCAAAATATTAACTCTACTTCTCACTGCTCAGATGCTGTAAGGCTTGCTGAGTTTCTCCTGAACTTTCTGTTTTTATTTCATATTTTCAGCATCAGCAATATTTTGAATTTGATCACACAGTTTGTCCATCCTTAGTCTCATCCCATTTTACAATCCTGTCTACGTCAGTGCTATTTCTTCCCCAATGCCCAGAGCAGCTTAGCATCTTTTTATTCAGTTTGGGACCATCACAGACTGGAAAGCCTTCAAACGATTCAAAACATTCACTTGTATTTAATAAAAGTGAACAAAAACCCGACAAAACAAAGCAGACTGTGTGCTTTTCAAGTACAACAAATTTGTAGTCGCTGAGTGATCACATCAAGTGGAACTGAGTGCCAATGAAGTCCTGTTTGGTTTTTTGCACTTGATTTTGCTGCATCGATCATACAGCTCTTCCTGCTCAGTGTTTCCCTCAGCAGACAGCAGCTGCTCTTTAGCCTCTATTGCAACCTCTCTTTGCCTGCTGCAGTTGTGCAGATCACAGTAGGCTAGGATTACGTGGCCCACTCTGTCTGGAATGCACTGCAATGCCCCCCATCCCAACAGACCGATCCCAGCATCAGAACTTCATCTTGAGGAGGCCTAGCATCTGCTCCACTGTGAGCCTGGTTGAAGAATGGGCTATTTTGTATTGACACTCCACCTCAAGTCAGGATAACAAAGCCATTAGCCAGCTCACAGAGGGTAGCCCTTGTATCCCAGTAACCATTCTTGTGAGGCATCCAGCCTCTGAAACACAGCAGGAACATTGGAGTTCTCAAGGATATAAGTATCATGGTAGCTCCCAGAATACCTGGCACAAAGTTCTATGATGGGGAGGTACATTGATGGAATGGAAGCCTTTTCTACTTAGATACTCACTGTGTTGTGATAGGGGCCTCTCAACATAGTGTGTGTACAGTCTTCCCTGGCTGCAGCACTGATACCATTACGGGGAAATGAGATGAACCAGTGTGACCTGACACAAATGGCATCAATGACAGCCTTGATATATTTCTGGGCGAGTGAGTGAGAGATCCCTCACAAGGCCCCCATGGCTCCTTGGAAACAGCCAATTGCATAAAAGTTCAATACAGTTGTTACCTTGACAGCCACTGGGATAGGATGGTCATCCATTCCTTCACCTGACAGGACCTGCTCCAGCAGTTGGCACAGTTGTGTGACAGTGTCCTGAGACCTCCTTGGTCTGCCATGATACTGCATCTCGCTCATCTGGAGAAAGTGACAGTGAGGATGATACACCCTGCGCCTCCTGTATCTTCTGCACATTCTGAGGGGAATTTCAGCTGCAATCACTTCGTGAGGAGGCTGGACAGCAGCTCCTGGATTTGTCCTGAGAATCCCGAAGTCTTTTGTACTTATATAAAAAAAGGTAGCCAGGGAAAGGGTTATCCCACTCAAGAACAAAGGAGGGAATCTATGTGTGGAGCCAGAAGAGATAGGTGAAGTCCTAAACAAATCCTTTGTGTCAGTATTCAACAAGGAGAATGAATTGGTGGAGGATGAGCTCAGGGAAGGCAGTGTCAAATTTCTAAGCCAAATTGCTATTAAAAAGGAAGAGGTGCTGTGCGGCTTTAAAAAGTATTAGGTAGATAAATCTCTGGATCCTGATGGGATGTAGCCCAGAATATTGAGGGAGGCAAGAGAACAAATTGCTGGAGCATTGACAGACATCTTTTTATCCCCTTTGGCCACAGGTGAGGTCCAAAAGGACTGGAGAATAGCCATTGTTGTCCCATTGTTTAAGAAGGATGGGGGATAATCTGAGAAATTTCAGGCCTGTGAGCCTCTCTTCAGTGGTAGGGGAAATTATTGAAAAAGGTTCTCAGGGATAAGATCTATAGCATTTAGAAGCAAATGGACTTATTAGCGATAGACAGCAGAGAAGGTCGTGCTCATCAACTTGATCGAGGTTTTTGAGGAGGTGATAAAGTTGACTGATGAGGGAAAAGCAGTTGATGTTGTCTACATGGACTTCAGTAAAGCCTTTGACAAGGTCCCTCATGGCAGACTGGTGCAGACGTTGAAGTCACATGGTATCAGGGGTGAACTGGCAAGATGGATACAGTCATAGGAGACAGAAGGTAGCGAGGGAAGGATACTTTTCAGAATCAAGGATTGTGACTAGTGGTGTTCCATAAGGATCAGTGCTGGGACTTCTGCTGTTTGTGATCTACGCCAATGATTTAGAGGAAAATGGTGCTGGTTTAATTAGTAAGTTTGCGGATGATACAAAGATTACTGGAGTTGTGGATAGTGAGGATCATTGTCAGAGGATACAGAGGACATAGATCAGTTGGAGGCATGGGCTGAAAAATGGCAGAAGTAGTTTCATCCAAGTGAAGTGAGGTGATACATTTTGGAAGGTCAAGTACAGCTGGAAATTATACAGTGAATGGTAGAACCTTTATTTTGTATTGATATGCAGAGGGATCTGGGTGTGCAGGTCCACAGATCACTGATGGTAGCAGCACAGGTAGATAAGGTAGTAAAAAAGGCCTACGTCATGCTTGCCTTCATTGGAAGGGGCATTGAATAGAAAGATAGGCATGTTATGCTGCAGCTTTATAAAACTTTAGTTAAACCACACTTGGACTATTGCGTACAGTTCTTGTCACCACACTACCAGAAGGATGTGGATGCTTTGGAGAGGGTACAGAAAGGATTTACCAGGATGTTGCCTGGTATGGGTGATTTTAGACATCAGAAGAGATGTTGGATAGACTGGGTTTGTTTTCACTGGAATGCTGGACATTCAGGGGTGACCTGATAGAAGTTTATAAGATTGTGAATGGTATGGATAGAGCGGAAAGTCTGAGGCATTTTCCCAGGGTGGAGGGTTTAATTACTAAGGGACACAGGTTCAAAGTGCGGGGCATGGAGTTTAAAAGAGATGTGCAAGTCACGTTTTTTGCACACAGGGTGGTGTGTGTCGGAATGCACTGCCAATGGAAGCAAACACAACAGCAGCATTCAAGAAGCACTTGGACAAATGCATGATTAGGAAGGGAATAGAGGGATACAGATCCTGTAAGTGAAGACAGTTTTCGCATGAAAGGGCAAAATTTGGCAGTGGAGGCTTGGAAGGCCGGAGGGCCCATTCCTGTACTGTTTTGTTCTTTGTTGCTCCTCAGTTTCTCTGCATTTTTGTTGCATTGCAGCAGCAGTGACTATAGCCCCTGCTATGGCTGGAACCATTAGTCACGTTTACAATGAACCCATGGAGAAGGAGGAACATTTTCTTAGTTGTGTGAGGCATCAGCAATCACTTCACTCATCAATGATGGCTTAACATATTTCACTGTGTAGTGGACATGGCACATTCTGACAAGGGGCTGTGGAGTATCTCTACTTGGAAATTTGACATCAGACCATTTTCTGATGAACACATCACCAGTCATATCACAATCAGACCATGAGAAATTGTAAACTCAGCATGAGTGCTGGGACTTTCTTCTTCCTGTATTGCGTCACCTAAGGAAGATATCATTGCCTATAAGAACCTGTGACTAATCATTTCAGTTCAAGGTGAAAGAGATTCAGTTCCGTGTCCCTGCACAGCCTATAAAATCATACAGCATCTTTGTGCTTTGTGTCCTGCAGTTGCTATGTTCAAGGCTACCTGTGATTACCTCTGCTTTAAGGAAATTACTATCTTCAATCTGTAATGACCAGTGACGTGGTTGATTTTGCTTGTGACCAATATTTGCATCCCACACAGTTGAATTCTGCATGAATTTCACATGCACAATACTCTGATTACAGATGACTTCACCCTGTGCTGTGAAAGTGCCTGATTAATGTAATTGTCCCTTGAAGGGCCTCATGTCATCCACCAGTAGAGTTCATGTGTTCAGATAGAAAACAAACCCTGACTCCACTCTGGATATGGTGGCAGCCATTTTCCATGTTGCAGTGCACATTTACAGTGGTTGAATATAGAAGGCAATGCAGATCACACTTGGCATAGTGAGTGTCAATTTCAGTCTGCTAATCAAACCAAACATCAATGTCCCTTTCCTTCTGGTTTTCGCTGGCCAGCCATCAGTACTTATTCTCCACACATTCCAACATGCCAATAGGAATTACTTCTGCATCTCTCACTGTTACCCACCTCCCAACTCACCCCACTCACACACCCCAAGCTCAGTCCTACTGTTTAGTTATGGGAGAAGTCATCTTTAGTCAATGAAAGATGACTAACTTTTGTATAGTCGGATGCTGCACCACACTCTCAACTACAGTTTAGTTATGCCCACTAATGTATTGCACAGTCTCCATGTCAAGGACATAGAATCATACAGCACAGAAGAATCCCTTCAGCCCATTGAATCTGCACCATAGAGTCATAGAGACGTACAGCATGGAAACAGACCCTTCGGTCCAATCTGTCCACGCGGACCAGATATCTCAACCCAATCTAGTCCCCCCTGCCAGAAACTGGCTCATATCCCTCCAAATCCTTCCTATTCACATACCCATCCAAATGACAAAGAACTCTAGTTAAACTAATCCCATTTCCAGCACTTGACTCATATCCTTTACTATTATTACTTTTTAAGGGATGTGAAGCTTTCTACATCTACTGCCCTCCGAGGCAGTGCACTCCAGATTCCCACCACCCTCTGGATGAAAATGCTCTGCCTCAAGTTCTTTCTAAACCTCCTGCCCTTCACCTTAAAATTGTGATCACTTGTTATTGATCTTCCAACTAAGGGGAACACCAGCTTTCTACCCACCCTGTCCATGCCCCTTACAATCCTATACACCACAAACTGGTTCCCCTTCAGCTAATATAACCCCAACCTATCTTACACCATCCCATATCCTCCCACGCACATTTGTTTCCCCCCAACTTGCCCTATCTGCATCCCTGTTATCTGCCTCCAATCACTAAAATTGACTTCCCCAACGTGTTCATCACAGCAGTGTCCCTTTGCAGTCACCCTTGTCTTTTGTTAAGCTGACTCTCAGGACTGACTGTGACCAACCGCTCTGATCAACTTGGATGGACTGCCCCGATTGATGAGTAGTCAGATCTTAACTAATTTGTTTGCAGGACCCTGACTGACTTACTGTGAACCCCCAATTGTTTGCATTGGATCTGCTGGTTGCTGTCTGTGGGCCAGTCCCTGGGCTTTAGTAAAACACATCCCTTCGTCATGACTGCACCAAGTCACTGACAGTCCATGTCCAAGTTCCTGAAATAAGATTGGATGATGCTTTTCACTTACTGTACCCCTAACTGATGCTTGCCCTTCTTGCCTTGACTGAGGATTACCCCCTTAAAGTGTGAGACATGGCCATGTGGTTCATACGCCTGTGGGTGTTTGTCATCCAGGCTGTTGGCACATCTGTAGGTATGAGATTGTTATAACACAGTGCCACGTAGCAACATGTTCACCCCTTGTTTACTGCTGACAACCATGAGCATGTACCTAGCTTTGTATTTGTTAAACAGCATGGTGAGGCAGAAGTACTGTAAACTAAAATCTCTGGCTGAGGGGGTAACAGGTACAATGCAATTCAAAGCAGGGATGCTGTAAGCATTGAAATAGGCACAAAATGAGTGAGCACTAAGAGTGGGAGCAAGCAGCTCTGAGATGCACCATAAGTCCAATGTGTATGCTGGGCTTGTCCTGGCATGCAAAGTGCACCTGTAGCAGCATTCCAATAGAAACTACCAGTGATTTCCAAAGTGCAGCGTTTAAATGCAAAACCGTATTGTAAATGGACTGGAAATGTGCAATGATGATGTGGTATATGTCAGATGCCAAGGTCTTTGTACAAGAGGTGCTTGCAGTTGCTACCCATGGAGCATGGCATGAGATGTTGGAGTCCAGTGTCCAATATGGAGATCTGGTGGAGCAAGCATAGTCTTGGGGTTATAGAGTCATAAAGTCATAGAGATGTACAGCATGGTGACAGACCGTTCGGTCCAACCTGTCCTTGCCAACCTGATATCCCTACCCAATCTATTTCCACTTGCCAGCACCCGGCCCATATCCCTCCAAACCCTTCCTATTCATATACCCATCCAGATGGCTTTTAAATATTGCAATTGTACCAGCCTCCACCACTTCCTCTGGCAGCTCATTCCATACACGTACCATCCTCTGCATGAAAAAGTTGCCCCTTAGGTCTCTTTTATATCTTTCCCCTCTCACTCTAAACCTATGCCCTCTAGTTCTGGACTGCCCCACCCCAGGGAAAAGACTTTGTCTATTTATCCTATCCATGCCCCTCATGATTTTGTAAATCTCCATAAGGTCACCCCTCAGCCTCCAACGCTCCAGAGAAAACAGCCCCAGCCTGTTCAGCCTCTCTCTATAGCTCAAATCCTCCAACCCGGGCAACATCCTTGTCGATCTTTTCTGAACCATTCCAAGTTTCACAACATCTTTCCGATAGGAAGGAAACCAGAATTGTACGCAATACTCCAACAGTGGTCTAACCAATGTCCTGTACTGCCGCAACGTGACCTCCCAACTCCTGTACACAATACTCTGACCAATGAAAGAAAGCATACTAAATACCTTCTTCATTATCTTGTCTACCTGCGACTCTACTTTCAAGGAGCTATGAACCTGCACTCAAAGGTCTCTTCGTTCAGCAACACTCCCTAGGACCTTACCATTAAGTGTAGAAGTCCTGCTAAGATTTGTTTTCCCAAAATGTAGCATCTCACATTTATCTAAATTAAACTCAATCTGCCACATCTCAATCCATTGGCCCATCTGATCAAGATCCTGTTGTAATCTGAAGTAACCTTCTTCACTGTCCACTACACCTCCAATTTTGGTGTCATCAGCAAACTTACTAACTATACCTCTTATGCTCACATCCAAATCGTTTACATAAGTGATGAGAAGTAGTGGACTCAGCACCAATCGTTGTGGCACTCCACTGGTCACAGGCCTCCACTCTGCAAACAACTCTCCACCACCACCTTTAAGCCAGTTCGGTCTCCAAATGGTGAGTTCTCCCTGTATTCCATGGTATCTAACCTTCCTCACCAATTTCCCATGGGGAACCTTGTCAAACGCCTTTCTGAAGTCCATATAGATCACATCTATCACTCTGCCCATATCAATCCTCTTTGTTACTTCTTCAAAAAAAACTCTATCAAGTTTGTGAGACATGATTTCCCATGCACAATGCCATGTTAACTATCCCTAATCAGTCCTTGCCTTTCCAAATACATGTACTTCCTGTCCCTCAGGACTCCCCCCAACAACTTACCCACCACCGACATCAGCCTCACAGGCTTGTCCTTATCACCCTTCTTAAACAGTGGCATCACATTAGTCAACCTCTAGTCTTCTGGCACCTCACCCGTGACTATCGATGATACAAATATCTCGGTAAGAGGCCCAGCAATCACTTCCCTAGCTTCCCACAGAGTCCTAGGGTACACCTGACCAGGTCCTGGGAATTTATCCACTTTTATGCATTTCAAGATATCCTGCACTTCCTCCTCTGTAATATGGACATTTTTCAAGGTGTTACCATCAATTTCCCTATATTCCATATCTTCCACAGTAAATATTGATGCAAAATACTCATTTAGTATCTGCCCCATCTCCTGCAGCTCCACATAAAGGTCACCTTGCTGATCTTTGAGGGGCCGTATTCTCACCCTAGTTACCCTTTTGTCCTTAGTGTATTTATTAAAAACCCTTCGGATTCTCCTCAACTCTATTTGCCAAAGTTATCTCATGTCCCCATTTTGCCCTCCTGATTTCTCTCTTAAGTATACTCCTACTGCCTTTATACTCTTCTAAGGATTCACTCGATCTATCCTGTCTAATCCTGACATATGCTTCCTTCTTTTTCTTAACCGAGTCACCAGGTTCCTGCTACGGATTTCATGACAGGAATTGTTGCCATGTAGTTTCTCACGATGGTGGGAGAATGGGAAACTGCAGATTAATGGGTTTGAATGTAGCTAGTAATGAGGTTAATAGTGCATGATAATTCCTGCAAATAGGCCTCCTGCTGCACACTGGTGAGAATCCCGTCTTACCATTCAACACCTGGTCGGGACATGAAATTGTTAGGCAGTTTGAACATGCTCTACTCTTTAATACAATCCTGGCTGACCTCATGTCAGCTTCCATTCCACTTTCCTGCTGGTCCCCATAATCCTTTAACCCACTGGAACTGAACCATCTGAGTAATTGCATGCTCAGTTGGCTGTGCAGCTAGGAAGGAACTTTATTCAAGATCACAGTTACCTAAACTAGGCAGTCAACAATTTGTAAGCATTTTCAGATAGTTTATTGAGTTTAATAAGCATCAGTTTTGATATGTTAATGAAACAATGAAAGGCACGATGTGACTCTTGACAGATGAGAATGCTTTTCCAATACAAAGATGTTATGTAAAATGAAGAAAGTGGAGTTAACTCTTACAGTTTGGAGCAGTGAGGTGTTCGTCACTGGTGTTTCATAGTCTCTGGCGACAGTCGTAGTGGTAATAGTCTTTGTTCTCCCTTGAACTCGTCTTCTCTCAAGAAGGTGATAACTAATTTCCTGGATGCTTCCTCTCTTTCTCATTTCCCACTTACCCTTGTTGTTAAACCTAATCTTGTGGCCTGGTACTGCTATTCTGTGTCAATCACCTGTCTGAACCTTTTGATCAATAGTCAAGGCAGTTACGCATGACATCATGATGACCGTTGTCCCCTTGCCCAGCTCCACGTGAAGATTAGCTGTCATTCCTTCTGAGACCAAAACATCCTATTTTCCCAAACACTGTATTCATGGTAAAGTAGTGTGGGCCAATAAACCTTTGATGCCAATTCAATGGAACCTCACGATCTTGGGGATCCCTGTGATCTTTCCTTTGTTTTCATACGCAATTTACGTTTGTAGAAGGATGGTTACTACTATATCATTATTCAATAAGTTCCCATACAACACAGATAATATGAAATGTGGACTACTAAATGAAGTCAGTTTTAAAGGGTCCCAATTTCCAACATAAGCAATGCTTTTTAACCCCAATATAATGCTGTGAATAAAAATCTATTATAACTCTTAAACTGTTCAATCTCTTAAATTCTTAAATAGTCCTTAAACTATTTATAGCAGTTAATTGGTAATTTTCTTCAGTTTAGACATTTTAAAAACTGATTGGAGTAGTTACATGGGTATAGAGGCAAATGCTGGAGATCAGAGTCAAAATGTGTGGTGCTGGAAAAGCACAGCCAGTCAGGCAGTATCTGAGGAGCAGGACAGTCGATGTTTCAAGCATAAGTACTTCATCAGGACTGTTGGGATGGGGGAGTGGGGGTTAGCCAAGAGTGCTGAGAGATAAATGGGAGGGGAGTGGGGTGAGGGGGAAGGTAGCTAGAAATGTGATAGGTAGATGAAGATGGGGGTGATGGTAAATAGGTCTGAGTGGAGGGTGGAGCGGATAGGTGGGAAGATGGTCAGGTAGATCAGTTCAAGCCTAGCTACCCGACAACTGGAAGAAGAACACCTCATCTTCCATCTTGGGACCCTCCAACCACACGGAATATAGAAGCATTATATATTTTTAACAAAAGTGGGATGTTCTTATGTGTAAAGAAATCAGAGCTGATAGTAATGAGAATTATGAAATTGTTATGTTTATTGTTATAGTGCAATCATGTGCTGAGCAGCAATACCAGCCATACAAAAACCTGTTGGATTAATTGATCGAAGCTCCAACATTTTCATTCTTAAACTGAACATTCTCAATTATATAGAAACTAAGAGATATAGCAGCCATTCACACAGCCCTCACACAGTGTTACCAGCCCTCCTATTGATACTTTGTTTGGAGTTTGGCATTTTATACTGCTCTGTACATTATGATGTGTATTGATGAGATTTTCAGGAAATGTCAGTGTAAGTTACTGTCAGCAAGGTTGGTGCAGAACTGGCATAATTATCAGTGTAAATTCCTTAAGTGTTCCAGAAATTCAGGCTGATCACAGAACAGGCATGATCGTGATAATTGCAATTGTGCATGTCTAGAACTGTGTTAGCATCTTGTAGAGAAAATTGTTCAAAATATCTGGGGATTGAAAGTAAAGAGTGGAGTTGATGAATTCTTCAGTACAGCTCTTCAAAATCCAACTAAGATATATTTAAAACACTTTTCAAATGACATGCTAAACAGAAAACCTTTTTTTAGAACATTGAGATCTTGAATTGAAACCTGCAAGATATTTTAATTAGAGTATCTTTAACCTGCATGACTTGAGAAGAGGATTAGAAATAATTTTGTCAGCAAACAGCTGCATTTCATTATTATAATTATGAACCATAGGGAGCTAACTCAATGCCCAACATGGATTTTAATTATTCGTAGATGCTTTTCCATATGTATCTCAGTTCTACAGCTAGTAAGCAGGTTTCCTCCTCTGTTCTATCTGTTTCTTCTTTACTGAGATTGAAAACTATTTTAACTTGTATTTACACCTCTCAAAATATACTTAGCTTTGTAAGTACACATTATGAATTATAGGTGATGACTTGTGAGTTGTAGCTGTGGTAGATTTTGTGTTTATGACAAGTCATAGAGTAATAGAGTCATACAGCGCAGAACATGCCTCCGGTTCATCGAGTCTGCATCAATAATAACTACCAGTAACAGCGACCAGAACTGCACATAGTACTCCAGCTGTGTGGCCTAACCAACTTTCTGTACAACTCCAACATTACCACCTTGCCCTTATATTCTTTGCCATGATTGATAAAAGCAAGGATCTCCTATGTCTTCTTAACTATCCTGATCACGTACTCTGCTCACTTCAGGATATGTGAAAAATTATTCTAAGATTAGAGTTAAAATTACTTTACATTCAATCTCCAGATATTTTGAACAACTTTCTCTATAAGATACTAGCATTATTCTAGGTATGCACAATTGCATTTATCATTATAATGTCTGTCCCTCTGAGCTATCCTTGCTCTTCATTAAATATTCCCTCATCTGTTTCTTTTATCAAAGTGCATCACCTTGCACTTCTCAGGGTTAAGTACCATCTGCCCACTTGACAACATATCTATATCTTCCTGAATCCTACAACCACTTTCTTCACTATTAACCATCCAGCAATCTTGGTGTCATCTGCAAAATTGCTTAATAATCCCCCACATTTTCATCTATATCTATATAACAAACAATAAGGGCCTGGTACTGATCCTTATGGTACAGCACTGGTAGCTAGTCTTCAGTCATTCGAATAGCCTTCTATGACTACCCTTTGTGCCTCATTACTAAGCCAGCTTCCAATCCATCTCGCCAAATTTCCCTGAATTCCATGTGCTTTAACCTTTTCAATCAGTCTCCCGTGCATGTCTTGTCAAAAACTTTGCTAAAGTCCACTTAAACTACAACAACTGAATTTCCCTCATCCACACACTTGATCACATTTTCAAAAAATTCTAGCAAATTTGCTAGGCTTTGCCTCCTTCTGATGAAGCCAAAACCTAGAGGATCACAAACAACTATGAAATAAGCATGCTCAAACCCCAATATTTCAATCAGAGCATCTTGTGCTAATTTACGGCCTTTACAAGGTGAGCCATTGAAAGCACAGTTCCGTGGTCAAAAGGATTGCTAGATATTTTCCAAACAATCTGTTCAGAGATATTACAACACATCTTTCTTTGGAGCAGGTAAGACTTGTACCTAGGCCCCTTGGCTCAGAGATAGGGACACTAGCACTGTGCCACAAAAGCCCCAAACAATTTCCTTTGTATCACACTGTAGTTGAACATTCAGAATACTGAAAGGTAAATTTAAATTATAATTTAATGGAGTAATGTCACATAAAATATAAAATTCATTCATGAACATCATCAACTGTGCAGATTGGAGATCCAAGATGGCGGCGACCCAGCAAGTCTGAGTCTGTAGTGCTCTGCCCAAGACTCAGGCCAAGTGGGCATCCTGCTTCCACCACACCTGCCAAATCATTCAAAATAACTTTTATTCAATACAGTTAGTCATTTTGCATCAAACTTGAGTAGTTTAGTGCTCTGTTAAAATGATGAAGGGAAAGAATGGCCGCAGCTCACAGCAGGCGGGAACCCCTCCCCCACCCTCCCCAGCTGCAGCAGAGGTGTCCGCAGCCGCCCCAGGGGACTTACCTACAGTGGCGAGCCTTGTTGCAGTAATTATCAAGCTGGAAGAGAAGATCGACGTATTCACAGAGGAGTCCAGAAGCAGGTGGGAATCGCTCTCAGTCGCGCTGCAAAAGCACGACCGAGACATTGAAAAAATCGAACATCGAGTTGGAGGGGCGGGGCTAAAGGCTGCGACCTCCAAGGCTGCTGCAGGATCGGCTGTGGGTCGGGTCTGGACTCTCTAACAGCGAGTCTGGGCCTTAGAAGATCACATCGACGACCTTGCGAATCTGTTCTGCACATCCCCCTCCCTTCCCGTTTGCCTTTTTTTTCTCTTATTCTCTTTATTGTTTAATATCATCTCCAGGAGGGGGTGGGGAGGGGGGCTTATTTGTTCTCCACTATGCAATTTTCTTTTTTTTTATATAGGCGGGGCACTCTAGTTGATTCAGGTGAGGGGGGGACATCTGGCTTGTCCTACCTTATCTCTTTCTTTTAGAGCGGGGTTGTTCCCCCCTTTTATTTTGTGTTATTATACTTAATTATTACCTGCTGAGACTGTGATTTTATAGTTTTATATGTTTATACGTGGTATTAACATTACTAAATGTATCTTGGTGTTGGTATGGGGGGTAGGGTACTCACTGTTAACTTTAGCTTTATAGTACACTTGAATTTTTCTATTTTATTATGGGGTGCCTGGGTCGAGGGTGGGGCACTGGTTGAGAGAGGATACGATGGGTTTTTGGAAAGGAAGTGATGCCCCCTGGAAGCAAGGGGGAAAATCTCCTTTTAAATGTTTTATATTTTTTAAATTTAGAAATAGTTTTTTACTATATTGGTATGAGTATATTAAAGAATCTCTATTTTTGTGAATTTTCTATGGTCTATGATCGGGGTGTTTTGGATGGGGTTCTTCCTCCCAGGGGGTCTTGGACTTGCCTGGACGATTATGGTTCGATTTAGTCATCGATTAAATGGTGCACCTAGAATATCAAGGGGAGTAATTCGCCAAACAAAAGGGAGAAAATACGATCAAATCTCAAAAAAGAAAGGGCTGATATAGCTCTCTTACAGGAGACACATTTACTGGATAAAGAACACTTGAAATTACACTTGATTTAATCAGGCCTTCTTTTCATCTTTCTGTTTAAAAAGTAGGGGAGTAGTCATTCTTATTTGGAAGAATCTCCCTTTCAAAATCCTAAGTCAGATAAAAGATGAATTTGGACTGTACATCTTGATTAAAGCCCTTATAAATGGAGAGGAATATGGGATTTTGAACCTGTATTGTCCCCCGGTGCATCCTTTCAAATTTATAATGGAAGCTTTCTCCAAACTGATGGCTCTCGGGGCTCATCATACAATTATAGGGGGAGACTTTAGTTGCATTATGGACCCAGAGTACCCAAGGATACCCAAGAGTACTACGGGTGTATCCCCCAGATCTAGGCAATTGGTGGATTTGAATAAAGAGCTAGGATTAGTCGATGTATGGAGGTGCCTCCCCCTGCAAGACAGAGACTTCTCTTTTTATGCTAATCCACATAAGTGTCACACTAGAATTGATACATTTTTTGCCCCCTCAACCTTTTTGAATTCCATATTATTCTGCAAAATAGGTAATAGAATAATTTCTGATCACACTACAGTGTATATGGAAATTAAGACTAGGGACAAAGAGACTGCCCCCTGACATTGGCATATGGATTCTTTCTTAATGAAGGATAGTAAATTCGTAAAATATTTCTCTCACGAATTCAAAACTTTTTTGGAAATTAATTCAGGTACGGCTAGTAATTCAGGTACGGCCATTCCTGAAGAAGGGCTTATGCCCGAAACGTCGATTCTCCTGCTCCTTGGATTCTGCCTGACCTGCTGCGCTTTTCCAGCAACACATTTTCAGTATGGCTAGTTACCCGTCAATGATGTGGGAGACCATTAAGGCTTATGCGCATGGTCTGATAATTTCATACTCGGCGACCCAGAAAAAACTAAAGGGAGAACAACAGCGTCTACTTGAGGCTCGCTTAACGGCAGCTGAAACAGCACATGTTGTTAGGCCCTCTGTTGCCAAATTACAAAGGATTACGGCCTTTAGGACAGACCTGAATACCACGCTTACCCATACGGCAAAGAGGGAAATATTGTTTGCAAAGCAAAGATTATATGAATTTGGCAATAAGCCTGGTAGATACCTAATGATTCTCGTAAGGAAGATAAAGGCCCCTCAAGCTATCATGTCCATCAGGGAAAGTGCTGGTACTCTGACTCATGATCATATAAGAATCAACACAATCTTCAGAAAGTTTTACTCTGATTTGTATAAATCACAGGATTGTGAAGATAGAGTCAGGAAGATGCAGTCCTTTTTTAAAAGCCTGGCCTTTCCAGACTTAACCCCGGAACAGGTGTCGGTCCTGAATGCTCCCTTAACAACCCAGGGAGTACTTGACACAATCTGGCAGCTTCAGAGCTGTAAGGCACCTGGCCCAGATGGATTTCAGGTTGAATTCTACAAAGAGTTTACAGGAGTATTAGCTGGTCCACTAATGGACATGTACAACTATTCATATAGTCAGGGCTGCCTTCCGCCTTTGTTGAAAGAGGCGAATATCTCCCTCTTTCTCAAAAAAGGAAAGGACCCAGAAGATTGCGCATCATACAGACCAAAATCCTTGCTAAATGTAGATTTTAAAATTCTTTCTAAAACATTAGCATTGAGGCTGGAGAATATATTGCCAAATATCATAAAAGAGGACCAGACGGAGTTTATAAAGGGCCGTAGATCATCTAATAATATTAGAAGGGTTTTGAATGTGATTCAAGTCTGTCATCAGGAAAGAATACTGGGAATACTAGTCTCGTTGGATGCAGAGAAGGCATTTGACAGGGTTGAATGGTCATACCTGTTCTATACATTGGAAAAGTTTGGTGTTGGAAAGGTATTTGCTAAATGGGTCTCAACCTTGTATAATGACCCCAAAGCAGTCGTGATCACCAATGGCTTAGGCTCGGATAGCTTCAGTGTGGGTAGGGCTGCCGTCAGGGATGTCCTTTCTCACTGTCGCTATTCATGCTAATAATTGAGCCACTAGCGGAAGCTATACGGGCTGACTCTAATATAACGGCCCTGAGGGTTGGCATGGGTAAACATAAAATTACCCTTTATGCAGATGATGTTCTCCTTTTTCTTAGTAATCCTTTGATGTCTGTGCCCCGCCTGATCCAAGTTATTAATTTATTTAGTGCATTCTCAGGATACAAAATTAATTTCTCAAAATCGGAGGCCATGCCGATGGGTGGCCTTGCTAGTATGTCCCACTTATTGGACGGATTTCACTTTCCCTTTTGGTGGTCTCTGGAGGGTTTTTTATATTTAGGTATTTTTATCACCCCAGTATTTGGCCAGCTATACGAGGTCAATTTTGTGCATCTACTGGAAAGGATAAGGCAGGACCTTCAACATTGGGGGGATCTTCCAATTTCCTGGCAAGGTAGAATAGCTCTAATTAAAATGAATGTCTTGCCCCGTCCCTTATACCCTATGAGAATGCTCCCAGCGATGCTGCCGAGACCAGCACTGCACAAATTGCAGTGGTTGGTTTGGTTCTTTCATCTGGAATCATAGGCAGCCCCTCATTAAGTTAAAGAAGTTACAGCTTCCACAGGCAAGGGGAGGGCTGGATTTTCCAGACTTTAGGAAATATCAGCTGAGTTCCCTATTAAGCTACATAGCCGATTGGGTCTCGTCTGACCCGCAATCAATCTGGCTGGACATCGTGGTTTCTCAAGTAAAGTGCCCTCTTATTAACTTGTTATTTTTAGATAAGATGAAAGTCATTACGGACCACTGCAAAAACCCTATAGTATTAAACACAATTAAAGCCTGGAAGATAATGCAGCAAAACGAGGGTAATTCGCATAAAACCTTATACTCCTATAATGGGGGCATGGGGTTTTCAACCAGGGCTCACAGATGCCACATTTAAATCCTGGAAGTCCAGGAGTATCTCCTGTTTAGGGGATCTGTTTGATGAGGGGGTCTTGATGTCTTTCGAACAGCTGCACCAGAAATTTGGATTACCTAATGGAGACCTCTTTCGATACTTCCAAATTCGAGATTACATACAGAAGAAGACTACGTTATTAGATAGCCTGTATAAATCAGATAGAGAACGTAGAGTGTTGGGACCAATGGGTTTACCCTTGGTCAGCACTCTCTATCATTTATTACCTAATGAAGTGTCGGAAGACATGGAACGTTTACTTAGAACATGGGATCAGGAATTGGGGTTGGAAATATCCACAGAAATGTGGAATGACATCTGGAAAAATGCCAGAAAAATGTCCACCTGTAATTGAACCCAGGCCAATCAGTTAAAGATACTCCATAGGACTCATATAGCGCCAGAACAATTGGCAAAATTTAGGGCAGGAGCATCTCCAATGTGTCCCAAATGTAAAATAGAGGTGAGCACTCTCACACACTGCTTATGGACATGTCATAAGATCCGCAAATACTGGGTCAGAGTAGTAAATGCTTTGACAGAAATCTTGGGAATGGAAATTAGAGTAGACCCAGTATCTCTTCCCCTGGGCTTTTCGAGCTTACCTTCCCTGGATGTGCACGGGAGGAAATTATTTTCCATTCTCTCCTTTTGTGAAGGAAAAATATCTTAGTAAACTGGGTAGCTGAGGGCCCTCCAGGACTTCCGAATTGGCACAGGTTAATCATGGAATGTACACCCTTTGACTTCCTTACAAATATGGTGCACCAAAAAACTGAATTATTCTATAAAATATGGCAGTCCTTCCTGAATTATATAGATACAGATATTTCGGCCATTTTGTCAAGGGCTTTCATCTAGTTGTGGTAGCAGTTTTGGCTGGTCCAGGGCCCCTTGGGGGAGGAATCCCGCATGAATACGGGTTTTATTATGACTTGATGTTAATTTGTTCCGAGCATGTACTTCACTATTGAATTACTATGTTATCCTTTTATTTTCTTGAGTAATGTAAGATATTTTATTATACGCTCTGGTTAGTTATAGGTTAGATTAGTAGTAAGTTGAGTTTTGTCTTTTTCTTTTTTTTTCTTTATCTTTTCTTTTTGTTTGACAGGTTTTGGCTATTATTTATTTAATATTTAATTGTATATTAGTGTTTGTATTTGTGTTTGTGATTTTGTAAGTTTGTAAAAACATGTTAAATTTTCAATAAAAATATCTATTAAAAAAGTCAGTGCAGATTCTTATCAGGATCTGACCGAAGTCTGAACATAATGCAAGATAATAGAAAGCAGCCATTTGTAAGTACAGGAAATTTTGGTCTGTCAGATCTTTAAAATTACACCCTGTATGAGGTCATGTTCATAAGGAGGAGCACTCGTGCGTTGGACATTTGTAAATTGGGGACCCCTTGTATTCTTGTAGAACTTTTCCTTATTTGCTTGTGGGATATGGATGTCTCTGGCTGGGCCAGCATTTATTGTCTGCCTCTGGTTGCCCTTGAGAAGACAGTGGTGGTGAGTGGTTTTCTTAATCTGCTGCAATCAGTATGCTGTAGGTAGATCCACAATGCTCTTAAGGAGGGAATTTCAGGATTTTGACAGAAAGAACATGATATATCTCTGTGTCAGGATGATGAATGGCTTGAAGGGGACCTTGCAGGTGGTGGTGTTCCCAGGTATCTGCTGCTCTTGAACTTCTAGATGGAAGTGATCATGGGTTTGGAAGGTTTTGTCTCAGAATCTTTGATGAATTTTTGTAGTGCAATTTTGTAGATGATGCAGCTGCTGTGCATCAGTGATAAATGTTTGTGGATGTGACACCAGTCAAGTGGGCTGCTTTGTTCTGGATGGTGTAATGCTTCTTGAGTATTGCTGGAGTTGCATGCATCCAGACAAGTGGAAAGTATTTCAGCACATTCCTGACTTGTTCCTTTTAAATGGTGGACAGGGTGTGGGGAGTCTGAAGGTGAGTACTTCCTGCAGTATTCCTAGCCTCTGACCTGCTCTTGGAGTCTGTGTGTATATATATGGCTAGTCCAATCCAGCTTCTGGTCAATGATAACTCCCAAGATGTGCATAGTCGGGGATTCAGTGATGGTAATGCCAGTAAATACCAAGTGATTAGATTGTCTTTTGCCGGAGATGATCACTACCTGGCATTTGTGTGGTATGAATGTACTTGCTACATTTCAGCCCAAGCCTAGACATTGTCCGGGTCTTACTCAATTTAGATATGGATTTCTTCGGTATCTAAGGAGTTGCAAATGGTGCTGAACATTGTACTATTGTTGGCAAATATCTCCACTTCTGAAAAGCTGCTGAAGAAGTTTGCAACACTACCTGCAATAAGGGGAGGTAATGGCCTAGTGGTATTATCACTGAACTGTTAATCCAGAGACCCAGATACGTCTTGGAGTCCAGGTGTGAAGCCCGCCATGATAGATGGAGGAATTTGAATTTAATTTTTAAAAATCTGGAATCAAAAGTCTAATGATGACCATGAATCATTGTCAATTGTCAGGAAAAGCACATCTGTTTCACTAAAGTTCTTTAGGGAAGGAAACTGCCATCCTTAACTGGTCTGGCCTACATGTGACTCCAGACCTACAGCAACGTCGTTGACTTTTAACTGCCCTATAGGCAAATAGAGATGGACGATAAATGCTGGCCTAACCAGTGATTCCCTCATCCCGTGAGGGATAAAAAAAACTACAATTATCTTCCCAGGTGCCAGGTATGATTGCAACCAGTGGAAAGGATTTCCCCTGAGTTCCATTAACTCCAGATTTGCTAGTATTCCGTGATACCATACTTGGTCAAATGTGGCCTTGATGTCAAGGACAGTACCTCCTCCTTCACTTCAGCAATTCAGCTCTTTTTCAACAACGTTTGAACCAAAGCTGTAATGAGGTCAAGAGCTGAGTGGCCCTGGTGGAGCCCAAATTGGGCATCAGTGAGCAGGTTATTGCTGATGTTGCTTGACAGCATTGTTGGTGACACCTTCCACCACTTTACTGATGATCGAGAGGAGACTGATGGATAGGTATTTGGTAAGGTTGGTTTTGTCCTGCTTTTAGTGCACAGAACATACCTAGGCACTTTTCCCCATTGTCATGTAGATGCCAGTGTTGTATCTATACTGGAATAGATTGGCTATAGCTTGGGATAGAGCAAGTTTTGTAGCACAGGGTTTCAGTACTATTAGCATTTATTTGGTAATATGGCATCAATATTTTTGAGTGATATTCTATAACTTATAAAATTCTTTAAATGCTACTAAAAGAAGTAAATTGAACATAAAAGGAACCAACTGAACATTCATCAGCTGTTTTCCATCTGCTACAAGGGTGAATTAACAGCAAATGAAACAAATTTTTCTCACTGCTACAGAACATTCCTTCAAAGGAGCTTTATTGCTTTGGATAAGGTCATGTTTACATACAAAAGAGTAAGACTAGCTAGGCTGTGAGTATGCCTGGTGTTACAGTACTAAGTGCAATAAAATCCAAAAATAATTTTGCAGTACAACTGATTCACTATAGCAGCAACAATGGTCGCAAATTTATTTCTACACTTGTAGGTGGTAATCCTGGGTGAAATTTCTATAACACAAAACATACGTTTTAACAATCGCCTTAATAACTTGAACAGATAATTGGTATGATGTGGAAACAATATCATGTTGATAAATTAAGAATCAGACTAATTTTAAAGGTGGATCATATTATATTTTATATCTAGAATCCATATTGTAAAGCGAGGAGCAGCTACTCAATATGTTTCACGCACAATTGAATAAGATAACATCTCAATGATTAAGAAAGCAGAAATTGTCATACCCATCTTTAAAAATGGACAAAGAATCAGCCCTCAAAACATAGAACTATGTGTCTTATATCAGTGTGGGAAAATATTTGGAACTTTGTTAATGAGTAATTTGGATGAATAGACACTAATTACAGAGAACCATCATTATTTCAGTAAAGGCCGATTGGATTTGATCATTTTTCTTTTTTTGTGAAAATTACTAATTTGGGTGAAAAGAAGAGGCACTGTGTAATTTAATGTATTTCAGAATGCCATTTAGATACATTTACATGATGCCTATGTGATAAAGAGCAAAGATTTAGACTGCTTTAGTCATAATGAATCCAAAGAGCCGTATGTTGGAGGATTAAATGGAGGTCAGCAGAAGACCTTTATTACATGTAGTCTTTGCAAATTAACTGGAGGATGGAATGTTGTCCAAAGTGCCCAAGATTGCTACTAGCATTAAATTGGATGTAGCAACCAATGCAATAAATCATGGCAACATCCGAGGAGCAGGAGAATCAATGTTTTGGGCATACACCCTGCATCATTATGCCCAAAACGTCAATTCTCCTGCTCCTCGTATGCTGCCTGACCTTATGGAAAATAAAGAGCATGAAAGCATGGGAATTGAACATAAAAGGAACCAACTGAACATTCATCAGCTGTTTTCCATCTGCTACAAGAGCAACCTGTGTTCTGTGGAAGGCAGGGGCAGGATGGGATAACCATAGTGGAATGTTCTTACACCAATTAGCAGAGTAAGGTTAAGGCTGAAAGGTCACCATGGCAAGATGAAATAACACAAGTAATAAAGCAAGTTTCTCTGTTAAGTGTTATTATGACAGGATTGGGACTGTAAATATTTGCGACATGACATTAAAATATCTAATTAATAGTTAGTAGAGTCAACTTGAGACAGGAGACTTTTGTAATAGATGGAATAGCTAAATATCTATCATGATAGGTTAGTCTGGAATGGAAAATCACTGTAGCAGAAGTGATAATAAATATCCAACCGTGGCATTAGAATAACGTTAAGTAGAATGTACAACTAAAGAGATAATGGGAACTAACATCACTGGTTTATTGTGTAGCTAGAGTGAGGTACTTTGATTAATATTGTTGGACATGCTGATAAGCTCACAGAAACATGATAAAAAAAATATAAAAATCCACGGACCCTGAGGTTCGTGGGCATTCGAGAATCAGCTTTCTCACTGGCATGGTTTTTTGTTTGCAAATAAAATACCTTTTTCTTGAAGAACTCTCTGCGTCTCCTGGCGGTTCTCTATATTTTCTCCACAAAATATTTGGCGCTGCGAGAGCAGGGCCATACAGAGACCCACCTGGACAGAGGACGGCAGTAACAGGGAGCTTCTTGGTCCACCGGGGACACTCTGAAGACTGACAGAATAAGGGTACCCAACAAAAAAAAATTAGCATTTTTGCTGTGAATTAGGACTATATTCTGTTGGCTTCGAGTGGTCCTTGGGGACTCAGAGGTGCAGGAACCTGCCGGAGGGTCTCTCCAATCCAAGATCCAAAGGCTAAGGGTAAACTGCTGCTGAAGGAGACGTGGAGAATTGATCGAGAAAACTGCGCAGTGGGTAAGGGGTGAGTAAGAATAAAAAGTAGCAAAAATTCCACATGGTGTATGTAAGACCCTATAGACAGATAGGGCAGAAATATAAGACCCTATAAATAGATAGGGCAGAAATATAAGACCCTATAGATAAATAGGGCAGAATAAAGAAGGGGAAGTTGTTTTATAAGACTCTATAGATATATAGGGCAGAATAAAGAAAGGGAAATTGTTTAATAAGACCCTATAGATAGATAGGGCAGAACAAGTAAGGGGAAATTGTTTTACTGGAAGCGCTGATAGACCTGCTTAGAAAGCTGGCAAATTGGTAGTGGAAAATAGCAGAGAATAGTCATAGTGTTATAGTGTTATTAGACTGTTAAATGTTTTAGATAAGGCCTGTAGGATAATTAGACTTTTGGAAATGAACAAAGAGTCTGTTTAAGTAAGGCTCTGGCTGACAGTAATTGATTTACAGCAGAGTTTTTGGCTGTTAGCTGCAAACCTCTGTGTGTGTGAGAGAGGGAGAGAGTTTATAGTTTCATCATTGTGATCCGATTTGTATGCATAATTGTTTGTTGGTGGTTAAATGTTTGTGTTTTGTTTCCCTGGAGCTCAGGATCCAGGAGTATTTTGATTTTATCTTGCACTATAAGAATTTAAGACAGTTTTTTTTTGAGAGAGAAATTTCTCAAGAAACCGTTAGTGATTGATGCATTTGAAGGTGCAGTGTTAGATTAGTTTAGGCTGAATGAATGAGAATAGGTTGTTTGTATTAACTAGCTGCAATTGAGGACATTTAGAAATTGATAGATTGGTAAGGGACAATTGCAAGTTATCAAGTTAGGAATTGCTTATATTATTGAACAAAGCACTATCGGACTTTAATGGTATGAGGAAGTGATTTATGAGAGCAAAGATAATACATTAGTTGGACTGAAATATATTGTAGGATGGATAAAGGGAATGCAATTGAGATACTGAGTAAGAAATTTCCAGTGGCAAGAAATGATATTGTAAAAATTTCTAAGAAATGGGAAAAAGAACGAAGGATTTATTGACTAAATGGCCAAAAGAAGGTACCTTTGATATACATATGTGCAATGAGATGGAAGGACTAATTAAGAACTATAAGCCGGAAGATAACTCTAAAAATAGAAACCAAAAAAGGGATCAGGAGATGGAAATACTGAAACTTTTCAGGAAATAGAGTGAGGAACTGAAGGTAGCTTGTCAGACACCTGTGGTGACTAGGAAAGCTGCAAAAGAACAAGCTGAGCAGTTACGGGAAACAGAAAAGCAGGAATCGCCTCCCCCCCCCCCCCCACCATACCCAGATGTGGAGGAGTTGAATAGACCTCCTCCCTACTCAAATGAAGAGGCATTGAAGCAATGTCCAGTAATAAAGGGAACAGTAGAAATAGAGGGACAGTTAGGATGGGATAGAAGTGCGGAAGACAAAAATGAACTGAGGGAAAGAAGGGAAAGAAGAGAAAGAGAGAAAAGGGACAGGCGGGAGCAAATAGAAGCCATACAATGAGAACAAGAAATATGAGATTAGTGTGCTGCGTGGGCTAAGGGATCAAAAAGCAATTGAGGAATACTCATTGCGACATGAAAGAAGGGCTGAAAAGAAAAGCAGTGAAAGTGACAGAGAGCAAGCAGAAAGGGATGATGAGAAACAAGGAAAGAAAAAGGCCCCAGTACCTAAAGAATGGGAGGAATTAGAAATAGCATTGGACTAAGAGCCCGAGGGGCATTTATTGAGAAGTAGTGTCAGTAAAGGGGAAAAGGGCCAAAACGGAAGGATGCTACCACTCCTTATAAAAGGGGAGAAACCCACAATACATTCCTTGGGGAACTCTGGATCAGGAAGGGCTGAAGAATGCGCTCCCAGTTTACATGAGGGAGTGGGAAAGTGGATCAGGGCTTTTGAAGACAAAACCACAGTGCAATTGCTGGCTATAGGAGACATGAAGGCACTGCTGGTGAGGTTGGTAGGGCTCCTGAAGTTAAAAGAAATAATGGTCCGAGCCCATTTGAAAAATGTGGCAGACAATCCAATGATTGATGGGGTCGGGTTTGATTGAGTGAGACAGAATGTATGGCAGGCCTTAAGAGACTGTTATCCACCCAAAATGGACCCCCAGGCTCTGGGAGAGGATCCACTGGGAGAAAGTGAAAACCCAGCTGCCTACTTGGAGAAACAATTAAAGAAGAGGAGACTGGAAACAGAGCAAGACATAGAGACTAATCAGTTGCTGACCACAATGTTCCAAAATTCCATCATTGAGGCAATGCCCTCCCAAGTCAGGTCAAGGTTGGAGGAAGTGGTGGGTCTGATATCATCGATGAGCCGCCAGGAATTTAGAGACCATGTAGCTCATGCAGTTGAAAGTTTTCGAAAAGACAAAGAGAAACGTTCTGAACAACAGGAGGAGGTGCAAAGGAAGCTGGCGCAAATGCAGCTCGAAGAGCTTAAAAAGAAAGAAAAAAGAGAAGGCTAAAAAGGTGTTGCCAGTAAGAACCGACACAGTAATCAACACTGGCGTGAACCAAGTGCTGGCTCAAGGGGGGTCCTATCAGGTAGTCAGACAGGGGACAGAAAGTCCCATGCCAGCAATGGAGGTTTTTAGAGAAGCTTTCCCGCAGGTGATGTATCTGGGGCAGGGCAGATTTAAACAACAGCCTAAACAGAACTGGGGTCCCCAAGGACAGGGACGTAGGAATGAGGGACTAAGATACATGATAAATAATCAGGCTCAAGGGGGGCCAGAAATGATATGTTCGGGATGCCCTGAGAACCTGGGTGGGAAGGGGCACTACCCTGTAGTAGCATGGGAGGCTGATCAAAAACCAGTAATACAAATTAATATAGAAGGGCCTCAGATACAGGTGGTGATAGATACTGGAGCTACATACACTTGTGTACAGCCGCGGAATGCCTCTCACTTTCCCACGTCAAACAAATTTGTTAAAACTGTAGGTTTCTCAGGGAAATCATAGTTAACCCGATTTACAGCTCTAGTAAGATTAGAAATGGAGATAGTTCTGCCAATATTAGTATCTAAAGAGACGCCAATTAACTTGTTAGGTAGGGATGCTTTACTACAGTCAGAGGTAAGATTGGAGTGCACACAGCAGGGCTTGGTCATAGAAAAGGCCAATACACAATTAGTGATGCAAGAAGTTAAAGATGTTAATGTTTATTGGATAGGGGATATAGCAAGTGATAATCAAGACATTTAGGGGATGTGGGAAGCAGAAGTGTTGATGATATTGACTTAAGCAAGACCACCTAAGTCTGAGCTGCACTGTAAAGTGATATTTGATGAGTTTCAGGATGAGGTGTTAGAGAGGCAGTGGCAGCAGGAACTCACTATTCCATAACATTTGAGAAGTAAAGCAATAGTATTAGGGGAGCAGGGAGTGATCCTGCAAATACATGGCTTTGAAAAGGTGGATGCTAGAAAATTGTTTCTGTTAGGCGAGGAGACTAGGACCCATGGACACAGCCTTAGAATTAGAGGGGGTCATTTCAGAATGGAAATGCGGAGACATTTCTTCAGCCAGAGAGTGGTGGGCCTGTGGAATTCATTGCCACGGAGTGCAGTGGAAGCCGGGACGCTAAATGTCTTCAAGGCCGAGATTGATAGGTTCTTGTTGTCTAGAGGAATTAAGGGCTACGGGGAGAACGTTGGCAAGTGGAGCTGAAATGCGCATCAGCCATGATTGAATGGCAGAGTGGACTCGATGGGCCGAATGGCCTTCCTTCCACTCCTATGTCTTATGGTCTTAAATAGAGAGAAATGCGTTCCTGGAAAAGTGGTATAGAGTACCAGGCGCCGCACCACATGTAACCTTACTGGTAAATAAGGGATATCAATCTAAAGATTTAGGACCTATGGCCAGGCATGTAGAAACAGTCAGGGAATGGCATATCCTCATGACAGGGGTTTGTGAATCCAGGGATGGCAGCTATATTAAAATCCTACCATGCTGCAACTTTAAAGGTATCCGAAGGAAGTCAAGGTAACACCCCAGTGGAGCATGCCAGTGACAGTGGAGGAAGGTGATCAATATGGTAATGATCAATTGGATACCTTACCAGCTACTTTATGGTCATAGCATGATACGGATCTGGGGAGAGTGAAATCAGTTAGCCCAGTGGAAATAAGGTTGAAACCAGGAGCTGGGACAGTAGTGAAATTTCTGACAAATGAAGTTATCCCAAGGTTTGGTATACCGTCAGAAATTAGTTCAGACAATGGGTCTGCCTTCATTCAGAAAGTAGTTAAGTTGGTGCTGCAGTCTTTGAGAATCAAACAGAGGTTTGGGTGCATGTATCACCCCGTCACAGGGTTTGGTGGAAAGGATTAATGGGATATTGAAAGCCAAATTAAACAAGATCTGCGCAAGCACCAACCTTAATTGGGTTGATGTGCTGCTGCTGGCACTAATGAGTTATCGCATGCAGACTAATCACATGACCAACCTAACACTGCATGAGATGCTCACAGGTAGACCTATGCCAGTACCCAGGTGGAGAGGCCCATTTGAAGGGCCTAGCTTGGAGCGGTTAAACTTAGAACTTTAGCAATATATTCAGCAGCTAACTGTGATACATGAGACTATCCACCTGCAGGAAACACAAAGGATACCGCCACCTGTTAATGAGGAAGGACCGATTACACCTGGGGATTGGGCTTACGTGCGGGTTTTTCGAAGACGCTGAAATGAGCCGAGGAGAGACAGAGACCTTTCGTAGTGACTAAGGCATCACCTACCGCCATCCAAGTGGAAGGACGAGACATATGTTACCACCTTAATCATTGTACTAAAGCTCTCCCACCAGCACAAACTAACTCTAACACAGGTAAGTGGAGCTGAGGACAAGGAACTTAGACACGGGCAGGCCACACAGGAGGCAAGTACCCCTTGGCATGGTTCTGAACAAGGTACAGGTGAAGTTCTTGGGGATACTGATCATCCTAGATATGATTGTGATGGAGATGTGGAGCATAGATCTCCTGGCAGTGGGGATGGGGAAGACATGGGGGATGCCCATGATACCCCCTCTCTGATGCCATGCCTGTATATTCAGACTTGGAGACCATTGGATCATTCAGGCTGGGAGGCAAAGACGTATTAGAAGTGCAGCCCTTGCTGCCCTAACATGGGTACGCACCTATGACAATCACTGGTATCAATGGGCAAACTATACGGCTGTAATGATGGCTAGACAGGACTGTTTCTTGTGTACTAAGGCAACGCCCTCATACTATGTTGTCCCTATGCCTTATAACTTGACCACCCGTACTCAATGGCGTTTGCAGCACTCAAGATGATCTCTTAACCCGGGTGATTCATCAACTTCCAGGCAATCCCATTGCCCCTTTTGGTGCCTCTACTTCAGGTCTCTATGTTCTATCAGCAGGATGACAGGATGGGTAGGCAGCAACTCCAACATTGGTGTGGTCCACCAGTAAGACTAACTACACATTCCCCTTGGCTGCTTTCAGGATACAGGAAGGGTTGAGTTTTGAATGCTTTAAGCGAAATGGCTCCACACCAGTAGGCTATTTTAAGGGTCTTTGTGGGAATATGATTGAACTCGAGGTGGAAAGCACATTTGGGGCTGATTTAAATTCTCAACGCATTCCACCGACAGATACTTGATAGCTGTGTGGTAGGAAAGGAGGGTTACGCCCAAAGCTGCCCGCTGACTGGAGTGGCAGCTATGCCCATGTAATGCTCCTACATGAGATAGTTATATCACCACACACGCAGTTTGACTCTACATCACAGTCAGCTTTGCGCCGAGCTAAGCAATGGTATGTCCCTGATCTGACAATTCGGATTGATAGCATAGGACAGCCAAGAGGTATTCCTAATGAGTTTAAGGCCCGCAATGAGATTGCCACGGGCTGGCAAGCTCTCATCCCAGTAATAGGGGTTAGCAAGAATGCTGAATGGATTAATTACATTTATCACAACCAGCAGAGATTTATCAATTTTACTGACGATGCCCTTGTGGCCTTGGGAGAACAATTGGATGCGACTACCAAAATGACATGGCAAAACAGAGTGGATACTGGCAGATAAAGGCCAGGTTTGTGTGATGTTTGGGGAACATTAGCTCTGGGGGATCTTTTACTGAAGCACTGGATAAACTAAACCTAACAACATTAGCTCTGGGGGATCTTTTACTGAAGCAATGGAAAAACTAAAGAATCTAAAATGGGAGCTAAAAGCAGGGTTTGGTCATCAGGCTTTTGATTGGCTGAATAATATATTAGGGTCTTGGGGAGCATGGTTTGTCAAGATTGGTCTGATTGTGGGTGCGGTTTTGCTTGTTGTTGCCTTCATTTTTTGTTGTGCTTTATTTTTTATTAAGTCCTTTTTAGTTCGTGTCACTACACGGCAACTTGTGGTCATTTCAACTACCTCAGGAAGGGCTTACTCCTCTGATGGAACCACACTGCTTTATTATTATGATCTAACAACCACCACAGTGCAAGGAACATATCCACGTGGGGACGTCGATGATACTTCTGAAGAACGCACAGTTCCTAGATTGTGAGGAATCTTGAGTCTTTTTTCCATTCTGGTTATTGGAGGGCAGGTTTTTGGCCCAAGGGACCCAGGAATGGAGGAAGAACCCTTTAAGTCTCAGACTCTGAAAATTATTTAGTCCTTGTTGGGACCTATATTGTTTGTATTGGGCACAAGAGAGGCTGAGTTTATTGTCTTCTTTTTCTGGGTGAGACCAGTAGGTCTCAAAGGGGAGGGGAATATGGAAAATAAAGAGCATGAAAGCATGGGAAGGGTTAAAGCATGAAGACCACTAGCAACCTGTGTTCTGTGGAAGGCAGGGGCAGGATGGGATAACCATAGTGGAATGTTCTTACACCAATTAGCAGAGTAAGGTTAAGGCTGAAAGGTCACCATGGCAAGATGAGATAACACAAGTAATAAAGCAAGTTTCTCTGTTAAGTGTTATTATGACAGGATTGGGACTGTAAATATTTGCGACATGACGTTATAATATCTATTTAATAGTTAGTAGCTTCAGCTTGAGACAGGAGACTATTGTAATAGATGGAATAGCTAAATATCTATCATGACAGGTTAGTCTGGAATGAAAGATCACTGTAGCAGAAGTGATAATAAATATCCAACTGTGGCATTAGAATAACGTTAAGTAGAATGTACAACTAAAGAGATAATGGGAACTAACATCACTGGTTTATTGTGTAGCTAGAGTGAGGTACTTTGATTAATATAGTTGGACATGCTGATAAGCTAACAGAAACATGATTAAAAAAATATAAAAGTCCACAGACCCTGAGGTTCGTGGGCATTCGAGAATCAGCTTTCTCACTGGCATGGTTTTTTGTTTGCAAATAAAAGACCTTTTTCTTGCAGAACTCTGTGTCTCCTGGTGGTTCTCTATATTTTTTCCACAACAACCTGCTGTGTTTTTCCAGCACCACACTCTTGACTCTGACCTCCAGCTTCTGCAGATCTCATTTTCTCCCAATGAAATCAATCGGTATGTAATTATCACGTTAATTTTTAGGGAACCAGATAGAAGTTTTGAAAGAGTAAACTAGATGGTCTATGCTCTTCTCCTGTCCAAAATGTTATTGTGTTACAATTTTCTGGAACTCCCTTCTTAGCAGCACTGCTGGAGTCCCTACACCCCAAAGACTGCAGCAGTTCAAGAAGGCAGGTCAGTACCGCCTTCTCCCGGGCAATTAGGGAGGGACAATAAATGCTGGCCAAATCAGTGATGCTCACATGTGGTGAATGCATTAAAACATTACCTTGGCCTAAAATTCCAATTTAAATTTGGCAATCAGATGAATTTGTATACTAAAACCTACTGTGGAGACTTTCTTTCACATTTCTAAATTCACATTGTTACTGTCGCTGTAACTTAAGTGCCATCTCAAATTTGGATACGCATATTGAATAAGTGAGTCCATCCCATCCCGGACTGAACTTTCAAAGGACAAGATGATTAGGACCTGTTGTGGGCCAGATTTGAAAATCACAGTCTAAGAGTGAACTTGAGATCCTTATCCCACAAAGGCAGTTTGGATTTTCAAAGGGCTGGCAAGCAATGGGGTTTTGCAGGCAAAGGCCAACTAATACTTCCTTAACCTCTTTGAGGAGCTTGTTAATAGGCCAACGCAGTTCAGAATAGAACTTTCTGTTTAATTTCAGTGACTATGAACAGTTCGGTGTACATTAGAGTACACATGTCAGGTTCACTACAGGGTCAATAGAGATAGTTTATCTGTCTTTGATTTTTCCTGTGCTTTTTTAAAGTGCTGGGATATACCTGTGCTTGTGCTAGAACTTCTCTGTTCCAGTTCAGCCCAGTGGATGATGCTGACATTCATCTGTTCTCTTCAGCAATGTAAAAACAACAACTCCCAATATAGTTACTGCTTGGGGCAGACAGGCATCTTCCATTCATTGGAGGGGCTTGGTGTTGCTGAGCTTGGCCCCCTTGCCAAACTAACCATTTGAATTCATAAACAGCATTGTGTGAGTTACCCTATTGAAGTGTGAGGCTCAATTCTAGACTTGCAACTCTCAAAGTCTGTGGAGTGCCTGAGTGACCCAAAACATTCAACCCATTATATCCTTCTAAAGTCTTAATGTATCTTTTGCCTCCAAGGCCTGTTGTGCTAAGGCTGTTATAAAGACCCCAGGTCAGAGCAACTGGGGAAATAGAATTTAGTCAATTAAATAAATCTGGAATAATGGACTATTATATGTAATGGTGGTCAAGAAACATATTATAATTGTTGTTAAAAAAATTCATCTGGATAATTTATGACTTTGATGGAAGGAAGTCTTCCAACCTTATTTGGTCTGACTTATGTCTGATTCCAGGCACATAAAAATATTCTGAATTTCTCACTGAAATAATCTAGGAAGTTGTTCAGTTTTACCAAGTGGAACAAGCAGTGGTTCACTTCTTTGGCTCTCTTCGTATGTGGCTACACCATATCTGCCTTGACCCTCAGTAATCAAGTAACAAGCGTCAATGCATGCTGAGATTCCATGTGTTCTGGTGTTGCAAGTTGTTACTAACCACTCCCTTCACTTGAACTGTGCAATACCACCTGACCCTCATGGATAACTTTATGCAGAAAATCTTCTTTGACCATAAGTCCATCAGGCAGTGTAATGTCACTGATATCCTGTGGGAAAAGTAGGTAGCAGATCTTGTAAGTTGATTCCCTGAGCAGACTGTCAAAGTCATTTGACAGAATGCCTCATTATCAGAACTTTTAAACAAACAGGAGATGTAACTTCATTGGCGGTGAGAAGGAACATTCCTGTCAGGTCCTTCCTGCTTGCCCGGTGTCTTATGCTCTCTCTCTCTCTCTCTCTCTCTCTCTGAACATTGATTGCAAGACAGCTGAAGTGGACAACAGACTGGCACCCAACTCTTTCTGGAATATACCTTTGCAAAACAGATCTGGAAAGTGGCTTTCATTGAGGTACATTCTGAATGTCTCCAATACTGTGGTGTTCTGTGCTCTACTGATTGATCCCAGGGATCACACCAAGATAAACATCAATGGAATCCACAGAACCTTCAATATAGTGATAAATGCTCTTTGGTCTGCCTAAAACCTACACACTGAGAAACTGGAAACCATGTAAAGTCTCTCAGGCTGCATGGTTGACATGAAATTAATATTGTAAATTTAAACTGTAATTGTAAGTGTACTGATGCAGCTCAGGGTCCCACTTAGAAACTTGTTTTCCTTTGCACTTTATGCAAAGTCAAGAATTGTCACGTGATAGACTTTTATAAATTTTATGAATAAAGTGTGTTTTATAAAAAAAAGACAGCTCACCACCACCTTCTCCATGACAACTAGGGATGGGCAATAAATACCAGCAACCTCAGTGTCCGGGAAAGATGATATTTTAAAAACAGCTCTGTCCAGACTGATGTAATAAAGCAATGCGAGGCTATTCACTTTGGAAGCAAAATCAAAAAGGCAGATTACTACCTGAATGGCTGTACATTGGAAGAGGGGAGTGTACAGCAGGACCTGGGTGTCCTTGTGCACCAGTCACTGAAGGTAAGCATACAGGTACAGCAGGTGGTAAAGAAGGCTAATAGTATGTTGGCCTTCATTGCGAGAGGTTTTAAGTACAGGAGCAGGGATGTGTTGTTGCAGTTATACATGACATTGGTGAGGCCACACCAACAATATTGATTGTAGTTTTGTTTTCCTTTTCTGATGAAGGATGGTCTTGCTCTCAGGAGAGTGCAGTGGAGGTTTACCAGACTGATTCTGCGGATGGCGGGTCTGATGTATGAGGAGAAATTGACAGGTTAGGATTTTTTTTTGCTCGAGTTCAGACAAATGAGAGGGGATCTCATGGATTCTAACAGAACTAGGCAGAGTAGAGGCAGGGAGGATGTTCCAGATGGTGGGTGTGTCCAGAACCAGGGGTCACTATCTGAGGATTCAGGGTAGACCATTTAGGGCAGAGATGAGGAGACATTTCTTTACCAAAAGAGGGTGAGCCTGTGGAATTCATCAGCACAGGAAGTATTTGATGCCAAAACATTGAATGTAATCAAGAGGTGGCTAGATATAGCACTTGGGGCGAATGGGATCAAAGGTTATGGGGAAAAAGCAGGATTAGGTTATCCAGTTGGAGGATGGGCCATGATCGTGATGAATGGTGGAATAAGCTCGAAGGGCCGAATAGCCTCCTCCTACTCCTACCTTTGATGTTTCTATGTTTCTAAATCCTGCAGTGATTGATTGCCTTAATTTTAAAACAACCCAGATCTTGTGTTTTTTTTTAATTTGTGGCCGGAGAGTCACCAAGAGGAGCAGATGAAGTTTTCCACTTTATCTTTCAGCGATGTTTGCATTTTACATTTGAATTTACAATCCAGTCATAGCTTTTACTTAAAAATCAAATAATGTAAACGTTCACACTTATTAGGAGAAGAGTACATTGAAGATTTGATTTAAAATAAATCTGAACACCAAGCACAGGGGTCCTTTCACAAACGTCTTCAGCAATAAGGCCTCAATTCCATAGAGGGCACTACTGCTACATGATGTACTTGCAAACTGCACAGCTTTTCCCTGTGAACTTAGTGATGAATTTAACATCGAGAGAGCTTCAGTCCCAGTGTATTTAATGTAATCGGCTTCAAAGGGTGCTGCAAATGCTAGGCAGCAAAGATTGATTGATGGTGATAGTTTTGTTAGTTTCACTGTAAATCAATTAATATATAGATGGCATAACAGACTGAAGAAAAATAAATCAATTCTACGTCATAACGTGCAGTATTTAACGTTTTAAACACACGTTTGAAATGATGCTCAATTGTAAGCTAACACTTGGATGGATTTGATTACATTATTTGTTGAATTATTAAAGTAAGAATAGTAGTGTCAATAGCCATAATCAATTAATTTTAAAAGGTTATAAATTACCTTGGAGAGCTTTTTTCTGAGTTTCAGAAGTTTAATGTCGATCTAGTGGCAATAAGCTTCAGATGTTCTTTCAGGTAATTTAAAGGTCGAGTGACATCTTTTGATATAGATTTAAAATCTATTTAAATGTTTTACGCAAGCAACATGCAATTAGTTAGTGATATATCAAGGCAAATAACACTCCACCTTCCAAAAAAAACCCACTATTTGTGTTATAAATCACACTTGGATTATGTCAGCATACCAAAGTCAGATTTACGTCATTGCAATCCCATGTTTTTCGAGTATACCGTACACAGAATTCGTAGATGCACTGAGTATCCTCAGAAAGCCTTATACTGCACCTTCAAGCAAGGAAGAAATTCTTCTGTTTACAGAGCATAGACTGTTTCTTGAATCTTCAAATCTCAGGTACCACCTGTATGTAAAATGGTCGCAATGATCTGGATTTGTCTCCGAATTAATTTACAAATAAATTTGAACAGACAGTAAGGGGGCTAATGGGGGCAGCCGCAATGTGAAATAAATCAGGCTGAGAGATGATATCATCTGGTGTCCTTTAGTTGGCAGATGTGATCATAATATGACCAACACCTGCCAGTTCTATAAAAGCCACACTATACCTCAGCCTCGTTACAGTCTTTAATGTCAAATGGAGTTTCCACAATCTCTCTATTACCGAAGAGGAGAGGCAGTGGCATTGTGGTAATGTCCTTGAGTTAGTAATTCAGAACCCCAGGTTAATGTCTCAGGGGTTTGAATCCCCTCATGACAGATCATCATTGTTGTTGATCCTTAACTGTCCTCTCGAGTATATATGATTGCCTTGCCCCGCACCCTGTGAATTTATTTAAAAAGTTAGCTCTTACAACTCAAATTAATTTCCTCCAGTTTGTAAAAATATTTATTTAACATTTAAAAGTAAATTTGTATATAGATTAATTTCCATGTAATATTTCATCATTTATCAGATTCAGTAACCTTACCAATGATAATTTTGGAAGATTTTTCCTTGACTTGTCCATGATTTCTTTGGTAGCAGGGTGATGTAGTTTGATCTCTGTTCCCACCTATCCCTCACAATTCTCTCAAGATCATTGATTCTCTCTTGGCAGTCATTCCTGTGAATTTCAGAGTTACAATCAACTCTTTGAGCAATGATCAACAGCATGAAATGGAGATACTGTAATGGGTGTATATCGATGCAGTTAATTTGTTACACTGAAAAGTTTATTTTTGTCAGCTTTTGATACCTAGTATAAATTTCTATCTCATTCAAGCATGTGTTACTTAATTGTTTCTTGCGTGCCATTTACTACCATTCATCCAATAAAACATTTGATTTGTATACGTGGTGAGCATGGGTACAAGTGTATTTCAATGCGTGTACATATTAAATTTGCACAATATCAACATCTGATTGAATGATTTTAAAACCTGTTTGACAGCGTAAATAAAACCACTGGAGCCAATAATAGAAAAGGATCAACTCAGCAGGAATTGCATCATCCCATAGTTATGATTGTATCACTGTCTGCGCTGCTGTAGTATCTGACATTGTAGCACCAAACGCCACAAATTTAATGTATTTTTAAACCTCCTTATTGTTGCGTCATGTTATTTTTTGTTTTTAAAAATTCTAAATATGATATCAACTAAATTCATATAAGTAATGCTGCCATAGGAAACATCAAAAACTGAACAGACTTTAGAAATTAAACTTAAGTTGAAACCAAAACCAGTGAACTGCACTTACTTGGTGAATGTGTTTACTGTTTACAATATTGTTGCGAGTGTGTTCCATGCACAAATGTGTTCCTTTGAGACAGGCAAGAAGGGGTAAGATAAAGAAACCTTGGATGATGAGAGCGGAGGAGCTTCTCGTCAAAAGAAAGAAGGCAGCTTACGTAAGGTGGAGGAAGCAAGGGTCTTGCTCAGCTCTAGAGGATTACAGGCAGGTGAGGAAGGAGCTCAAAAATGGTCTGAGGAGAGCCAGGAGGGGGCACAAAAAAAGCTTGGCGGGAAGGATTAGGGAGAATCCAAAGGCATTTTACACGTATGTGAGGAATAAAAGAATGATCAAAGAAAGAGTAGGGCCGATCAGGGATAGCATAGGGAACTTGTGTATAGAGTTTGAGGAAGTAGGGGAAGCCCTAAATGAGTTCTTCTGTCTTTACTGAAGAAAAGGACCTTGTAGTGAATGAAACCATTGAGGAGCAGGTAAGCATACTGGGACAGATAGAGATTGAGGAAGCTGATGTGTTGAAAATTTTGACAAACATTAAGATTGACAAGTCACCAGGGCCAGACCAGATTTGTCCTTGGCTGCTTTGGGAAGCGAGAAATGTGATTGCTTCGCCACTTGCAAAGATCTTTGCATCCTCGCCCTTCACCAGAGTCGTACCTGAGGACTGGAGGGAGGCAAATGTAATTCCTCTCTTCAAGAAAGGAAATAGGGAAATCCCCAGCAATTACAGACCAGTCAGTCTCACATCTGTCATCTGCAAGGTGTTAGAAAGGATTCTGAGGGATAGGATTTATGACCATCTGGAAGAGCATGGCTTGATTAAAAGCAGTCAGCACAGCTTTGTGAGGGGCAGGTCATGCCTCGCAAATCTTATTGAGTTCTTTGAGGATGTTACTAGACAAGTTGATGAGTGGTGGATGTTGTGTATATTGACTCAAGTAAGCCATTTGATAAGGTTCCCCATGGTAGGCTCATTCAGAAGGTCAGGAGGAATAGGATACAGGGAAATTTAGCTGTCTGCATACAGAATTGGCTGGTCGACAGAAGACAGTGAGTTATAGTGGAAGGAAAATATTTTGCCTGGAAGTCAGTGGTGAGTGGTGTTCTACAGGGCTCTGTTCTTGGGCCTCTACTCTTTTTAATTTTTGTTAATGACTTGGATGAGGAGATTTAAGGATGGGGTTAGCAAGTTTGCAGACGACACAAAGGTTGGAAGTGTCTTTGACAGTATAGAGGACTGTTGTAGGCTACAGCTTGACATTGACAAGATGCAAAGATGGGCTGAGAGGTGGCAGATGAAGTTCAACCTGGATAAATGCGAAGTGATGCATTTTGGAAGGTCGAACTTGAGTACAGGATTAAAGACAGGATTCTTGGCAGTGTGGAGGAACAGCAGGATCTTAGTGTGCAGGTACATAGATCTCTTAAAATTGCCACCCAGGTGGACAGGGTTGTTAAGAAAGCATATGGTGTTTTGGCTTTCATTAACAGGGGGATTGAGTTTAAGAGCCATGAGATCTTGTTGCAACTCTATAAAACTTTGGTTAGACTGCACTTGGAATACTGTGTCCAGTTCTGGTTGCCCTATTATAGGAAAGAAGTGGATGTTTTGGAGATGGTTCAGAGGAGGTTTACCAGGATGCTGCCTGGAATGGAGGGCTTATCTTATGAAGAGAAGTTGACTGAGCTTGGACATTTTTCATTGGAAAAAAGAAGGAAGAGAGGGGACCTAATTGAGGTGTACAAGATAATGAGAGGCATGGATAGAGTTGATAGCCAGAAACAGGGCAGAAATTGTTAACAGTTTTAAGCTGTTTGGTGGAAAGTATAGAGGGGATGTTAGAGGTGGGTTCTTTACGCAGAGAGTTGTGAGAACATGGAATGTGTTGCCAGCAGCAGTTGTGGAAGCAAGGTCATTGGGGATATTTAGGAGACTACTGGACATGCATATGGTCACAGAAATTTGAGAGTTCGTACATTAGGTTTACCTTACATGAGGATCAATAGTCGGCACAACATCGTGGGCTGAAGGGCCTGTTCTGTACTGTACTGTTCTCTGTTCTATATTAATTGAAAGCATTGTTTAAAAACTCTTGACAATCCTGTTTAAATAAGAATTAATAGAAAGTTTGCAAAAATTATTGTAAATGGGCCCTAATTTAACAAACAAATTTTTAGTTAGTGATTTGTTTCTTATTGGTTTACAGTTGGGAACTTTAGTCATGGGCTGTTTTTGAAAAACATTTATACCCCCTGTATATGGCATGAGTGTATCACCAGCTAGGTTGTACTCATCCCTAATCACCCAGAGGGCAGTTAAGAGTCAGCCACATTTCTGTAGGTCTGGAGTCACACGTGTGCCAGACTGGGTAAGGATGGCAGTTTCCTTACCTAAACAGCATTTGTGATTCAGATAGGCTTTTTCCCCCAACAATGGTTCCATGATCATAATTAAATTCTATGCTTCCAGATTTTTGTGAATTGAAATTCCACCATCTGAGATTGGGATTTGAATGCAGGTCCCACGTATACTATGTGGGTTTCTGGATTAATATCTAATGATAATACCACGAGGCCATCACCTCTCTTATTTTTGCAGTCCATTAAAATATAGGCATTTTCACAGCACAAATCCAACAATCAGAATCAAGATTTGGAGATATCAGTGTTGGACTGGGGTGTACAAAGTTAAAAATCACACAACACCAGGTCATAGTCCAACAGGTTTAATTGGAAGTACTAGCTTTCAGAATGCTGCTCCACAACCACCTGGTGAAGGAGCAGTGCTCCAAAAACTAGTGCTTCCAATTAAATCTCTTGGATTATAACCTGGTGTTGCATGATTTTTAAATTCGAATCAAACGGCGTTGATATTGAGTAATCATTTGTAAATATGAAGTGAGGTTACCACTATACTTTTACTTGGACAGCAGTTCTAAATTTTTGAAGGAATTGTTAGGGAATACATAGCCGACTATCTCTGTTGGTTACATTAATGAGCAACCAATCAGCAGTGGGTGTTCCATGCCGGGCCAGTTTCTGACAGCATTTTATTTAGTATTAAAGTAAGGTGCAGTGGTATTTCTCAGATGGGCATTTAAGCCACTAAAGGAACTGGTGTGCCTGGTCAGATGATGAAGAGATTATTTATTCAGTGTTGCAAATGAAGCGGCTGCCTGCTCAAGGAACTTAAACCAATAAAAAACACTATATCTTCAATTTATTCGGTTTTCCATTTTGCTACAGATTATTCTGCATCCTTTTGCCATGTGTCAGTACAACACAAATAATGTATTTTCTCCATCTGCATGGTGGATTATGTATTCACTGAAAATGCAATGGATATTTAAGTGGGAGGATAAAAAGGCAGGGCTTTGGCATAACTATCTCCTTCCTAAATTCCGATGTTCATCCATTAGGAAGATCAAGAGATTTTTTTTGCCTGTGCTGAATTATCTCACCTTACTAGGACTGTGCCCCAGGTAAAGAAGGAGAAATACCAAAAACTTTCCATTTTGGAAAAGTGCCAGATGATAACTGATAAATGCAGAACTGTATTTGAAATTATTGTCTTAAGGAGAGGAGGGAAAATCTAGCAGTGAAATGCAGTGGAAAATCAATTGTATTTGTTGATATGTGTTGCGTGTATGGGTTACGGTATTCACATTAAAAAGAATATTACAATGAAGTGAAAACAACAAATGCTGGAGATCACAGCGGGTCAGACTGCATCCATGGAAAGAGTGCAAGCTAATGTTTTGAGACTAGATGATTCTTCATCAAGTACAATTAAGTGCCCTAGATTTCCTCTCTCACATGCTTACAGAAAGAAAACAATCTGGGTGGTAATTGAGGCAGCTCTGGCTTCTTGCCTGTTTTTGTTCATCTGAATTTTCTTTGTGTTCGAGACTGTCAGTATATATTTGTTAGAAATGAAGGAAATAAATATGGTATTTCCTCACCATATGCTGGGTGCAAGGGATGGCTGTGGGAAAGGGACACTTATGATTTAAAGTCCTTTTTCCTGTTGTAAACATCACTCTGCTTTAAAATCAGGTTTTTTTTCCTTATTTTTGAAACTGGTGACATAGTCAACCTGCTTACCTTGCCATGAGGTGTGCTGTGCAGTTTCCACACCTGAGGCCAGTGCAGTAGCTCCTGTCCAAAATAAATACATCCTCCTTCCCTAGAATCTAGGCTCAAATATCATGTGTACAGAAGTCAGTTCTCACTGAGGAGTTGTAGCAGAGAATAAATTGGATGCCTGACATTCATCAGCTGGCGCAGGAACTAGCAGGAACCCAATGGAGTAAAGCTAACCTTGTTTATTTTTTGGAATCCACATGACAGTAGATATGAGGCTGCAAAAAGGCAAAACTCTAAGCTATTGTGATATCAAAAACAATGTGGATTATTATATTCTATTTGCAAGGTACAGTGCAGGTCCAGCATTGAATAGTCACCTCTGCTTGATGTGAGAGTGGACCTCTAGATGTTTAGACTGGTCACAATAGAGCAGTACAGAAATTGACATACTGGCGATTTCTACAAGAGGTTAAAACAGTTCTTGTTTGTAATCCATCATCTTGGGGAATATGATGTTAATTGCATTCTGTATTTCATTTCACATGCAAATCCCTTCACAAGAGGTCAGAGCTAATTCCATTCTTGACAATGAAAACATGGGACTCTGACTTTTTGGAGGTGAATATTGGTCAAACTATTAATGTATTTTTTAAAATTCATTTTAAAGCTTTTTTTTTGAGACGGTAGAAGCATTAAGCTATGAATTAACACGATTAACGCAGTGGCCAAAGAAACTTCGTAAGAGCTTGTTAATGCAATCATACGGCTCAATGCTGACAATTATGTTTAAATACAGCTGGATTAATGATGAAAGAGCTTTCACTTTCAACACCACAAAAGTATTGGATAAACTCAAAAGGTCAGGCAGCATCTTTAAAGAGAGAGCGAAGTAGTTAACATTTCGAATATGACTTCTTCAGAGTGTTTATTTTTGTGGTGTCAGACTGTATTTGAGTAACATTCTGCTTCAGGCAATTTTACTGCTGGAACTAGGATCGGTGATAAAAGAGCACAGCTTGAATGCAAGCTTGAGGTTCTGCTAAACTAGAATATTAAGAAGAAACATCTTAACACGACAAAAGAGTGAATAGTAATGTTGCAACAATCTAGGGAGTCCTGGCCACTTCTCGGATGCCACTTTTTCGCTGGGCTTAAAGCGCTCACATCAGAGTCTCCTCTATCTCACTAAAGTGAACCCCTTGGATTCAGTATCCTGGGGTGAAAGGTTTCTGCTGTTGTTACGCGCGGTGAGCCTCTAATCGAGGTTAAGGTTCCACCGCACCTTAAGGAAGTGTTCTATATTCCCCAAATCCCACCAGGAGGCGTTCGAGCACAAAAACGCTGCTGATTTTGAAACTGCAATGTTATGAAGTTGAATAGTTTTTTTTGTCAGCTGTGCTGTGTAAGATAGTCATGGTCATTCAGACTTCTGTTGATTGAATCTGTGCCTGACAGTGGCTTGATTTGGTGCAAACCTAAGAGAGCAGTGATAAATAGCAGCATGGTGGCTCAGTGGGCAACACTGCGGCCTCACAGTGACCCAGGTTCGATTCCAACCTCTGGGAGTTTGTACAGGTTTCCACCCACAGTCCAAAGATGTGCAGATTAGGTGGATTGGCCATGTTAAATTGTCCATAGTGTCCAGGGATGTGCAGGCTAGCTAGATTCGCCATAGGAAATGTAGGGTGACAGGGATGGGTCTGGGTGAGATGCTCTTCGGAGGGTCGGTGTAGACTTATGGGGCGGACTGGCCTGCTTACACTTATAGGAATTCTACAAAATACATTGTAAATAACACGACCCAGGGTGACCACTGGGGCTGTATGTCTCCAACGGACAGGGCAACTGGCTTTTTCAGGGCAAAAGTGAGGACTGCAGATCAGAGTATAGACTAGAATGGTGCTGGAAAAGCACAGCAGGTGAAGCAGCTTCCGAGGAGCAGGAGAATCGACGTTTCGGGCAAAAGCCCTTCATCTGGCTTTTTCAATCGATGGCAGTAATTCAACTCCACACTGCATTAAAGTGCAGCGCCCCTTCCCACATACACTCGGACGGGGAAAAAAGGTTCTATATAATAGTTGGAGGGGGGAGGTTTCTGAGCTCCTCGGCATATCGAATCTTAAACAAAACCGTGCAGGCTGAAATGTCAGAGTTAGATGATGAGTCCTTGCCGATGGGCTCGCTGTGTAGTTTCAGCAGGCCGCCGATAGGGGCTGACTGTCTGTCAGTCGCTGCTTTGTCCAATCCCAGCACAGTGCAGAAGGAGAGAGCTCCCCAGCACCACCGCCCATGAAAGATCACACTGACAGCCTCGGCTGATTCAAGAGTTCGCCGCACCGCTACGTAAAGTGGCGTTTGGTACGTGTCGAACCGATTGTACAAGAGCCAGAACAGACCCAACAGGAGGCGATTGCACCCTCCGTTCATTGCCACTCTTTCAGACCCCGACGCTGCGCATTCATTGCCGGGAAAGCGTTGTGTTCTGATCCTGCGAGTTTCAATTTCCATGAGGTACTGTGGAAATGTTTCCAGTCTGGAACAAGGGTTAATTTTTCACCTAAAAGCGCCGATTATGGGGTGTATAGGCTCCAAAACAACTATTGGTAAGCTTTGCTTTCTTATTGTGGCCAAGAGCAGGGTGTACTCCTGATGCAGTAAATCATGAGCAAAGGGCTTGTAGGCAGCTGCTCCTCGGTTGGGGAAGAGCAGCCGAGCTGGGTCCTGGCTGCAGCCTAGGGTTAAGCGGATCGCTCTGCACGGTTAATGTTCACTGACACGATTGGACACGAGGCTGGGCTTCTAGAAGCAGTATGTTGTTTGTTTGGTGTACATCTTGTTAAACAACCGCACACCGTGAACTGCATGAACCCGCGCGCATTTTAAGTGGTCACTCTAAGTCTGGCTTTGCACGGAATCAATTGGCACGCAAGCCAAATTTCCATTCTCTCAGAGCCTGCGAGTTCTTCCCTGCCCTCCTGCAACGCTGGCGATGGGGTCAGAGTTGCTTTAATTTTAATAAGCACCTCTGAAACAATTTGTCTCAAATCAACCGTTTGCAAGCTTCCATTTCTCAGCAACTGCTTGACCTGGGTCGGCGGTAGCAATGTTCAAATCCGAGAGCGCCCATATTTCAGCATCAGACTGACCACATGGACAGCGAGGGCAAGGCTGTCTTTGACTTTGTTTACCGAAGCTGGGGTTGAAGAAGCGGCGGGATGTCTATCGTCTGAAATACTTCGGCGCAAATCATAGATTGAGAGTCTGGAAGCACGCTGGTGAAAATGAACGAGAGAAAGGGAGCAGGTTCTGCCAACAGGACGGAGTGAAGCCCGTCTCATTTAAATGTTTAAATATCGCTTGCAGTTTCAAAGAAGCATGTCACATTACAGGGTGAGATCATCTTACCCGATCAAGTGTACTTCACATCCCAGCAGTGTTTACACTTGCTTTCTCAAGAAAGGTGCGAGCTAGTAGTAAGATTGTCTGTCTGTGTGCACGATGCTGTGCAATATTGTGATCTGAAGTCAACCCTGGCGTCTGCGGCTAATTTGAGAGGGAATTAGGTGCGGCGGACAAATGAACTTTATCGAACCATCGGTTCCCGGGACTGAACTAGGAATAGCAGGTCAGCCAACCGTGGAGAGAATTGGCGACGGCTACAGCCAGCGACATGTTTCCTTTGGGCGTGGCACATTTTGAAGCGGCTTCACATCTTCCATGGCCGGCACATCTCACAGTGCCCATACCCCCTCCCACACACACACACAGCCGTGCACAGACGCCGCGGATTGGAGAATGATCCAATACAGGCCCGCATCTCTCAGCTTGGCCCAAGCTGACGTTCCTACAAAGGCTAGGCGGAGAATCCCTACGGCGTGGAAGCAGGCCCTTCGGCCCATTGAGTCCAGACCGACCCTCTGAAGAAAATCTCATCCAGAACCACCCCCCCCCCCCCGAGCAAACTCCGCACAGTCACCCAAGGCTGGGATTGAACCCGGGTGTCTGGCACTGAGAGGCAGTTTAGCTAACCATGAGCTACCCAGATGTGGAGCCAAACAAATCCAAATCAATGAAGCCTTGATCAACACATGATAATATATTCTGCCATCGGGAGATGTCTTCACACTAGCTCCGAGTTGTCCAGACTCCTCTTCCTGGCTTGTTCCGTTGCTAATGGCGTTTCTATTTTGTTTTCTTAAAATGTTGTTTCTCACGCATTTAGACCAAGTTAGCTCAATTTTGATACAGCTGTGTGAAAACAATCTAGATTTTTCATCGCCCAGCCTGTGAGATGTTTGCTGTGGGTTACTAGCATAGATTAGGCAGTAAATCACTGAGCTTTAAATGTTGTAGATTTTCCTCACGTTCTGTACGGATAATTCCGGTTTAATCTCAGAATACAGCGGGCAGTAAGAAGCGGCCATTTTCTCTCCAGGGAGCGTTAAGAATTGACATCCATAAAGAGTACGGTTGCCATGAAAACTGCTCACACATAGTTACACCGGAGGCACTCGACCGCCCTTTGTTAGATGGATAAGATCCTGAGGGAATACTTTGGATGCGTCGCTTCGTATTTGTGTGTGTGTGTGTGTGTGGGGGGGGGGGGGGGGGGGTTCTCTTTTGTCTAATTCTGAGAATTGCAGGTTGATTAAGATTGCAGCCAGGAGACGTTGTTATTTGAAGTTCCTACTTTTAATGAAAAGATGTCACCTATGGAACTGCAATCATTTCATTGATAGGATTGAAGAGCCTTCAGACAGCCCAGCGGTGCCGAAAGGACAGCAAATGCTTGACTTTTCCAGATCAACTCATATTCAGTGATCGGAACAAAGCTGTGTGTGTGTGGAAGTGGGTGTGTGCAGGTTAATTTTTCTTGCATCGGTAAATGCCCACGTATAGCTTTTACATTCATAGCTTCTCTGTGTTTTCCCGCCTCCTTTTTGTGTCTGAATAAACCTCAGCTGGTCTTACAGCTGCATGGGGTAAAAACAATGACTGCAGATGCTGGAAAGCAAATCCAACGGATGCTGCCTGAACTGCTGTGCACTTCCAGCACCACTAATCCAGCTGCATGGTCTGAAATGCTCGCCTTGAGGAGTCGCCTGTTCGCTTCCCACTCTCACCTGAACTTCCATCTGCGTGCAGCCAGTGTGTGTCGTGTTGAGGTCTGGGGAGGCAGGCAGTATCATACAGGCCTTTGAGGGACTGTGCCACTGACTTCGGCAAGTGGAAGAATACCTGTTGGTCAGCTTGTATAATTGCGTTGTTGTAGTGACAGATTACAGGAAAGATTTGCTGAAATGACGTGATTGTAAAGGAAAGGATGGTAATAACGCGGAAATATTTGCACGTTGTTAATCAGTAAGAGGAAGATCGGCAGAACATGGTATTATCCAACGCCGAACTTCACCCAAATGTTCTTTTTCTGTTTAACTTTCCGGGGATACGCTTTAACTAGATACAAAGCGTATCTCGGACCAGTAGCCAGATAGAAGGACGATGCCCTGTTTGCGCTATTGACCAGTTAGGAGTCTTTCAGAAATAAGAAAAGTTCAAGCATGGGAGAAAGCAGTGGGTCATTCTGAAATTCTCCCATTTTGGCATTTAGTTGTATCGGAGCAGTTGCATTATGTGTCTCTGTGACACATCAGCCATTCTGATAGAAGAAGCTTCTTCGGGACATCTGTTTCAAAGTTGTTTTTCACTAAATCCCTTCGATGTGGGTTGGCCCTACTTTCCTGATCTACTTTGAGAAAATGTCCTGCCTGTAAATCGCGCAGATAAAGAACGGGCGAGTACTTCCACTGACAAGTAACAAAACGGAGAAAATTCATTTCAATCGATCTGTCTTTCCCAGTGTAATTATGGTGTTGGCATAATCGTTTATTGTAATCGCTCAGGTCAGTCTATTCAATGACAAACATGGGCCTGTTTGTGTTTGACTTATAGAGTATGTTAATCTGGATCGGCGTGGTCTTTTACAAGCGCAAGGTGGTAAAGTGCAGCTGTGCAGAAATTATCTTCATTACAGACAATGCTCCCTCCACATCTTTCACTGACACATTTCCAATTAGAAATGGCGGGGTATGGTGACGGGAGCTGACAAACAATCGATATCTGATTTCTACCTTTACACAGGTTAGGGAAAAAAAACACTTCGGAGGTGTTCCCTTTTAGCGACAGCCTGATTTGTTTAGGTTTGCAAAGTTATAAACATACATCTAATAACAAAGACAGTGTTTATTCGACCATGTTAATTGTCTCACATGACGAGATGAGCAGGAGCAATGCAGTTATTCTTGCTATTTTAGAAACAGGAAAAACAAACCTCAGGCCAGAGGTGTGTTGGAGGAGAGCTGACGGCCCGTGATTAATTATTAAACATTACCTGCGTAACTCCGACCATGTCAATGTGCTCAAAGTGTTGTTTTCAGCCCATTGTGTGGACCCGTTGGAAATTTCAATGAGACGTTACTCTGAGTATCCAGAGTCTGCGTGTTGAGATTGCTTGCTGTGCACCTTGCTTCCTTGATACACTGCCTGTGTGGCAGTTGCAAATAAAATTGCAAATCGATTGGTTTCCTTGGCAACCTGCATTGCCGTGTTCCAGCATTGTGCTAATCTGCCCTGAATCGCAGCACGCTATTGTGTTTTGGAGAGAGCAAGTCAGCAGGGCTGTTTACACCGGCGCACATAAGGCAGAGGAAGATGCTGCGATATCTACCACTGTTTTACAAACACATTGATTCAAATACATCGAATTAATTTGCAAGATACAGGGACTGGAGCAACAAGGCAGTGCTGCTTTCTTAAGTTTGTTTTGAAAACACGTATGTATTTAATCTGTTAAAACATCGAATTTGGAACTTGCTTGGTATTAATCATGGCATGTGGCTTTAATGTTGTGTCAAATTCGGAAGATTCGGGGACCCCCCCACCCCGAAACAACTAGTTGTATATTTCACCTTTGCTAAACACCGATTTTCTCAGTTTCCTGGATGAATGTAGTGTTGCATTCTGTCTTCCACAGTGGCAGTTGATACTACCTTACGCGTGGAGTGGAAGGAAGTGAAGTCAGCGGCAGCTCTCTTACCATTGGGAAACACTACGACTTCTCTAGTACGAAGGCTAGCACACCAGACATCAGTAGAGAGCCCGGAAACTGCTGAGGTGCTGCTTTTTTTTCTTTTGGGGTGTACAATTCTAGAGCAAAAGAAGTAACAATACAGCCGTACAGATTTTAAATTTTTGCCTGACAAATCATAATTTCTCTATAGTCTCTATTGTGGAGGAACTGGAGGAATCAGATGCTTAAATCATTTGAAAAGTTTTTGGAAAGCTTAATTTAAATGTTAAAATTCTAAATAATTGACATCAATCTTTTAGCTAAAAGAGATTTCCTTTTGAAGTATTTTCTAGTTTGACTTTTCTGTTAGGATGCATGGACTGGCAGTTGAACGATAAAATGGATGGTCGTGGATTCTAATTTTGGAATGGAAGACCATCTTTTCAGAATTTTCTATTTATTAATTTAAAGGCATCTCTCTGGATATCAGCAGCCAATCATTATGAGCGTATTTTGAAATACTGAGCCAGTCTGACTAAACTTTCACCTTGTATAGTGAAAAATGTAGACACTGTGTCAAACACAATAATATGTAAAAAGCATGGCAGCAGGGTTTCTCATACAGTTTTACTAGTTGGTTCAGATTATGGCTAATTGAATAACTGGAGATAAATGAACATACTTATCGCAATGTTACTAATAAACCTAATTTTCTAACACTGATATACACATAGTTTGTGAGTTTTATCCATTTAAAAAAAATTCTGAATGTTGCTGTTCTAGAGGTGTCTAATTTTGAGTTTCATAATTGTTCTATGATCTCAATATTTAGATCTAGAAATGCAAATTCATGTGACTAACATCTAACAGATGCGCTGATAATAATCAACATAATAACCTATTATGCAAACTCCCAACATCTCACTCATATGTTCCATTAAGGCTAATTCTTGTTGCCATCCTGTACCTCAGCATTGTTTTTTGTTGAATCAATGTATAATTGATCTTATTCTAAGAGACCAAGCCCAGAACATTTTGGTTTTCTTTGTTTTTCTGTGTAACCCATTATTTACTGTGACACTTCTTTTGTGAATAGAAAAGCCTTCCTGTGTCCTTAGAACTTCAGAGAGTACCTCAGCTAACTTCGGTAATTATTTCAGTTCTAGGTAGCTGTTCTTAATATAGTTTCTATTTATCTTTCCATTTTATAAGTCCAATAGATATCTATAAAGAAGAGACAATTTTCAGCAGGGATTCTTGATTCCTTTGGTAACATACTGATTTGAAGTTACTTTTCATTCTCTCTTAATGCAGTTACTGATCTGCCTAAAATGAATTTTTTTTTACGAGTACATTCTCGACAATTCTTGAAATTCCCAACAAAATCAAGAATTTTGTGTCTGTGTTGATTGAAGAATACCTTGAAAAGGGCGCACATTCTCATTTTCGGGTTTCATCGTTGGCAGACAAGGCAATTCGAGGCACCACCGAACCAATCATAACAATGGCTCAGAAATTGTAGTGGCAAGCGGACAAATGGCACCTGTTTTAATGTGCTTGAGGCCTTAAGGCATAGGAGCAAAAGCAGGCCATTCAATCCATTGAGTTTGTTCTGCCTTTCAATTGATATTTTGGTTGATCTGATAATCTTCAACCCACTTTCTTGTAATATCGCCATATTCCTGATTTTTTTTGACTGATGAAATATCTGTTTTCCTCAGTCTTGAATATTCTTTCTGATCCAGCTTTGACAGCTCTTTGTGGCAAAGGATTCTACAGATTCACTGTCCTCTGAGAGAATAAATTTCTCCTCATTTCCATCTTAAATTTGCAACCCCTACTTAATGATATTTTGCAGGGCTGGTTGCTGCAAGTGCAGGATGGCAATAGTATAGTGTCTGGGATCCAGGAAAGCAAATTTATTTCCATAATCAACAAGATTGAAGGATTATGAAATTAACAGCATAAAGTCTGAACAAGAAAGTGTGAGAATGGTAAATTCAAAGGTACATGGAGTAAAACAACTGGTTGAATTCAAAGAGAACAGAAGAGGCAGAAATGTTTTTTTTAAAGAATTAATAATAAAAATTCTAGCAACAATTAAAACCAGAAAGTAAAAGACTCTGCATATGTAATAGTTCATTTTCAGTGCTCGAAGAGTTGATCTGCAGGAATTAACACGCATCACATTATTAAACTTGTACTTGAAATAAACTTGGCATAAAAATTAAAGGAATTCCATAATATTCAATGCATTTGATTGGAGACTTGGCAGGGTGATGATTTTTCTTGTGATCAAAAGGCACAGCCAGAATAGCTGTGCCATTTGAACCTCAATACGGAGAGCACAATAACTTTGCAGTTAAAGTTGCTATTCTTGACTCATTGTATTTTAGCCCCTCTTCATAAAGCTACTTGAACTGCTGGGTCAAAATGTGACAATTATCAACTTCCTACACCAACTCCAGTGGTTGCATTCAACAAAATTGTTGATTTTTATGCAAAGATAACTTGAGTTAATGTTCTTTTTCACTCTTTGCCAATAAATTTGTGGACTGAATTGACTTCCCATTATAGAATTAGACTAAGTGTCATTCCATTGTGATTATAAAATGAGTTGGAAATATGTTACATTGGTTTATCTCCCCAAGAAGTGATGGTGAGAAATGAACCCCTCTTAGAGTCATTTCTTCTATCTAATGAGCTTTTTTTGTTTAGTTAGAATCAATTGAGCTGAATGAAGAAATGTTTCTTCTTACAATATTAATATCTTTAATTTCTTTATTGTATTTCATGACCAGTTATCAAACTTTAACATTAGAGACAATATGGAATGGTGGGAAAGTGGAAATACTTAACTTTTTTTAATTAACAATTTCTAATAAGGCACAGCAAATAAAAGATGATAAAGGCAATGAGCTGGAAATCTACATAGCAGTAATGTTTTAGTACTTATTGTTTTACATTTTAAAATTTTATTCATGCAATAATACATAACATCATTGGTGTAACTTTGCAGAGTGTGAGGTGATGAGTTTAAAATTGCTCAAGGCGTACAAATTCTTGGAAATGACAGAACTGTAAGAAAGGGTGAATATCTCATATTTCAGCTGGCCATATTAAAAAGACACAATATAATAAAGAAAATCATGGAACCTTTCTCATTGTATTGGACCGTGATATTAACATATCTGCATTACGTGGTTCCTATAAAAATCTATCTGAGATTTAGAAATATCTTGAAAGCCGAGGGGAGTTGGGACTCATGTGGAAAACAGATCCTTTGGGACTGAAAAGATGATTCTTGCAAATGAGCTGCAGAATAAACAAGCGCAGAATGTGTTTAAATGTTGGTGGATTGCATGCAGATGTTAGATTGCAGCACCTTTTAGATTTTTAAAAATAAATTTGTTATCTCTGTAAAATTCAGCTATATTAGAACCGATGATCATGAATGTCTACGGAAAGGAATACATTTTGAATGCATTGCTTTTAATATTCTAAGTGCAGCTTTGATTTAGAAAATCTATAAATTGGATCTATTTTTATATGAAGTCAAGAAATTACTTGTTAGATAACTTGAGGAACAATAATGAAGAAATAAAAATTAAACAGCAATGGAAAAAGTGTTGAATGCATCATCCAGCTAGCTCAGTAATTTACCGTTAAGATATTTCCTCCTCTGAAGTCTGATCACTGTTTGCTTATGATTCGACAGGTCTGGTCCCTTGCACAAATGTTGAACTGAAACACTGGACATTTGTAGGCTGTTTGATCATGATCCCTCATTAGAGTTGAAATCGGATAAGTTCCATGCCCCTCTCACCTGATATACTAGTGTACCATTTCCATAAATAGTCACCGAATACCTTTATTTTAACACATCGTTCTTATCTCTGGTCCGAATCAGGAACAAGTTCTGATTTAGGGTTGCACCAGTTGTCTCTAGCTAAGATCAACTAATTTAGCAGACTGAGATCTATATTATTCAGTTTCATATTGGATAGTACATTTACCCATTGGTTTTGTACTGAGCTGACAAGATTGTAGCATTTTTTCTATGCAGTAGAACTGTTCTGCTATTCATTGCTTAGCCAGTGGGTGGCTCCTTAAACAACAATTTGTGGAGCATCGCAACTGCAACACATTTTACACTAATGCTGGATTATGTCTTACAACATTAGGATTTAGACAAGGTGCTTTTTAAACAGTGCTCGTACCTTCCCTTTCAGTTTTACATTTCAAAAAAGAAGCCAGGGCTAATAAGTAGATGCAATTCACAATTAAATGTCTGAATGGTAAGATCAGAAGACAAGAAAATATAGGAGCAGATTTAGGCCATTTGACCCATAGAGTCTGCTCCATCATTTGATCATGGCTGATATGTTTCTCAATCCCATTCTCCCATCTTTTCCCCCTTCCCACTGCCTTTAAACCCCTTACTATTCAAGAGCCTATCTACCTCTGACTTAAATACACTCCATGAGTTGGGCTCCACAGCTTTCTATGGCAATGAGTTTCATAGAATAGCTACCCTCTGGCTGAAGAGGTTTCTCCTCATCTCAGTTCTAAAGAGTCTCCCTTCACTCTGAGGCTATGCCCTCGAGTGATAGTCTCTCCTACTATTGGAAACACCTTCTTCACATTCATTCTAACCAGGGACCTCAGTATTCCATAAGTTTCACTGAGATTCTTCCTCATTCTTCTAAACTCCATTGAGTACTGTCCGAGAGTCCTGAACTGCTCCTCATATGACAAGCTCTTCATCCCTGGGATCATTCTTGTAAACCTCTCCTGCACTCCCTCCAAGGCCAGCTCATCCTTCCTTAGATACAGGGCCCAAAACTGCTCGCAGTATTCTAAATGTCATCTGATTAGAGCCTTACACAGCCTCAGCAGTGCTTTCCTGCCCTTGCATTCTAGTCCTCGCAAAATGAATGTTAACATTCATTTGCCTTCCTAACTGCCACCTGAACTCGTATTCTAAATCTTAAGGCAATCTTGAACTAGGACTTCTAATGCTTCAGATTTCTGAATCCTTTCCTTGGTTAGAAAATAGACTAAGCCTCTATTCTTCCTACCAAATTGCATAACCCAAAACTTTCCCAGATCTTCCATTTCTTTGCCATCTCCGAAGTCTGTCCAAGCCCTCCTGCAGCCTCCCCACTTCCAAAACACAACCTATCCTTCCCCTATCTTTGTGTCATCTGCAAACTGATCAGTGAGGCTCTCAGTTTCTTTGATCAGATCATTAGTCTTTATCATGAACGGTCCTAACACTGATCACTGTGAACTCCACTAGCCACCAACTGCCATCCTGACAAAGACCCCTTTATTTTAGATCAGTGTTGTGCTGGAAAAGCACAGCAAGTCAGGCAGCATCCGAGGAGCAGGAAAATGGATGTTTTGGGCAAAAGCCCTTCATCAGGAATAGACTGTATTCCATTAGGAATAGTGTATTCCTGATGAAGGGCTTTTGCCCGATTGGTCGATTTTCCTGCTTCTCGGATGCTGCCGGACCTGCTGTGCTTTTCCAGCACCATGCTGATCTAAACTCTGGTTTTCACTATCTGCAGCCCTCACCTTTGCCTAGTTGATTTCAACCTTACTGCGAATCCTCTTGCAAGGCTGCCTGTATTCCTGATGAAGGGCTTTTGCCCAATATGTCGATTTTCCTGCTTCTCGGATGCTGCCGGACCTGATGTGCTTTTCCAGCACCACGCTGATCAAATTCTGGTTTTCACTATCTGCAGCCCTCACCTTTGCCTAGTTGATTTCAACCTTACTGCGAATCCTCTTGCAAAGATGCCTCTATTCCCGATGAAGGGCTTTTGCCCGAAACGTCGATTTTCCTGCTCCTCAGATGCTGCGTGACCTGCTGTGCTTTTCCAGCACCACTCCAATCTAAACTCTGGTTTCCAGCATCTGCAATCATCACTTTTGACTAAAGACCCTTCATCCCCACTATTTGCCTTTTGCCAGGCAGCCAATCCTCTATCCATGCCAGTACCTTGCTCCTAATACCATGGGCCCTTATCTTATTTAGCAGCCTCCTGTGTGGTACCTTGCCAAAAGCCATCTAGAAATCCAAATAGAGACATTGAGATGTACAGCATGGAAACAGACCCTTCGGTCCAACCCGTCCATGCCGACCAGATATCCCAAGCCAATCTCGTCCCACCTGCCAGCACCCAGCCCATATCCCTTCAAACCCTTCCTATTCATGTACCCAACCAGATGCCTTTTAAACGTTGCAATCGTACTAGCCTCCACTACTTCCTCTGGCAGCTCATTCCATACATGTACCATCCTCTGCGTGAAACAGTTTCCCCTCAGGTCACTTTTATATCTTTCCTCACTCACCCTAAACCTATACCCTCTCGTTCTGGACTCCCCCACCCCTTGGGAAGTGACTTTGTCTATTTATCCTATCTATGCCCCTCATGTTTTTATCAACCTCTGTAAGGTAACTCCTCAGCCTCTGATACTCCAGGGAAAACAGCCACACCCTATTCAGCCTCTCCCTATAGGTCAAATCCTCCAACCCTGGCAACCTCATTGTAAATCTTTTCTGAACCCTTTCAACTTTCACAACATCCTTCCAATAGGAAGGAGACCAGAATTGCACAGAATATTGCAAAAGTGGCCTAACCAATGTCTTGTACAGCCACAACATGAACTCCTGACTCCTGTACTCAATATTCTGACCACAAAGGAAAGCATACCAAATGCCTTCTTCACTATCCTATGTATCTGCAATTCCACTTTCAAGGAGCTATGAACCTGTACCCCAAGGTCTCTTTGTTCAGCGACACTCCCTAGGACCTTGGTGTATAAGTCTTGCTAAGATTTTCTTTCCCAAAATGCAGCACCTCACTTTTATCTAAATTTAAACTCCATCTGCTACTTCTCAGCCCATTGGTCCATCTAATCAAGATCTCATTGTAATCTGAGGTAACCTTCTTCACTGTCCACTACACCTCCAATTTTGGTGTCACCTGCAAACTTACTGACTATACCTCTTATGCTCACTTCCAAAGCATTTATATAAATGATGAAAAATAGTGGACCCAGCACGGATCCTTGTGGCACCCCACTGGTCACAGGCCTCCAGTCTGAAACCCTCTGTGTTCTACCTTTGAGCCAGTTTTGTATCCGAGTGGCTAGTTCTCCCTGTATTCCATGAGATCTAACCTTGCTTACCAGTCTCCCATAGGGAACCTTGTCAAACGCCTTACTAACGTCCATATAGATCACGTCCACAGTTCTGCCATCATCAATCCTCTTTGTTACTTTTTCAAAAAACTAAATCAAGTTTGTGAAACATGATTTCCCATGCACAAAGTCATGTTCACTCTCCCTTATTGGTCCTTGCCTTTCCAAATACATGTGCATCCTGTCCCTCAGGATTCCCTCCAACAACTTGCCCACTACTGTCGTCAGGCTCAGTGGTCTATAGTACCCTGGCTTGTCCTTACCACCTTTCTTAAACAGTGGCACCATGTTAGCCAACCTCCAGTCTTCTGGCACCTCATCTGTGACTATCAATGATACAAATATCTCAACAAGGGGCCCAGCAATCACTTCCCTAGCTTCCCACAGAATTCTAGGGTACACTTGATCAGGTCCTGGGGATTTATCCACTTTTATGCATTTCAAGCACTTACTCCTCTGTAATATGGACATTTTTCAAAATGTCATCATCTATTTCCTCAAATTCTATATCTTCCATGTCCTTTTCCACAGTAAACACTGATGCAAAATACTTGTTTAGTATCTCCCCCATCTCCTGTGGCTCTACACAAAGGCCACCTTGCTGATCTTTGAAGGGCCCTATTCTCTCCCTAGTGACCCTTGTGTCCTTAATGTATTTGTAAAAACCCTTTGGATTCTCTTTAACTCTATTTGCCAAAGCTATCTCATGTCCCCTTTTTGCCCTCCTGATTTCCCTCTTAAGTATACTCCTACTGATTTTATACTGTTCGATGGAGTAATTTAGAGTCATAGAGTCATAGAGATGTACAGCATGGAAACAGACATAGAACTAAAACATAGAACATTACAGCGCAGTACAGGCCCTTCGGCCCTTGATGTTGCGCCGCCCTGTCATACTAATCTGAAGTCCATCCCACCTACACTATTCCATGTACATCCATATGCCTGTCCAATGACGACTTAAATGCATGTAAACTTGGCGAATCTACTACTGTTGCAGGCAAAGCATTCCATACCCTTACTACTCTCTGAGTAAAGAAACTACCTCTGACATCTGTCTTCTACCTATCTCCCCTCATTTTAAAGTTGTGTCCCCTCGTGCTTGCTGTCCCCATACTTGGAAAAAGGCTCTCCCTGTCCACCCTATCTAACCCTCTGATTATCTTGTATGTCTCTATTAAGTCACCTCTCAACCTTCTTCTCTCTAACGAGAACAGCCTCGAGGCCCTCAGCCTTTGCTCGTAAGACATTCCTTCCATACTGGGCAACATCCTAGTAAATCTCCTCTGCACCCTTTCCAAAGCTTCCACATCCTTCTTGTAATGCGGTGACCAGAACTGTACACAATACTCCAAGTGTGGCCATATCAGAGCTTTGTACAGCTGCAGCATAACCTCCTGGTTCCGGAACTCAATCCCTCTATTAATAAAGGCCAAAACACTGTATGCCTTCTTAACAACCCTGTCAATCTGGGTGGCAACTTTCAGGGATCTGTGTACATGAACACCGAGATCTCTGCTCATCTGCACTCCCAAGAATATTACCATTAGCCCAGTACTTTTCATTTCGATTACTCTGTCCAAAGTGTGTCACCTCACACTTGTCCACATTAAACTCCATTTGCCACCTATCAGCCCAGCTCTGCATCCTATCTATGTCTCTCTGCAACCTGCTACATCCTTCGTCACTATCCACAACTCCACCGACCTTAGTGTCGTCTGCAAATTTACTAAGCCACCCTTCTACGCCTTATAAAAATGATGAACAGCAGTGGACCCAACACTGACCCTTGCGATATGAACATGTTCCATCAACTACAACCCTCTGTTTTCTTTCAGCAAGCCAATTACTGATCCAAACTGCTATGTCTCCCACAGTCCTATTCCTCCGCATTTTATATAATAGCCTACTGTAGGGAACCTTATCGAATGCCTTGCTGAAATCCAGATACACCACATCAACTGGTTTACTCTCACGACCTGTTTGGTCACTTTGTCAAAAAACTCAATAAGATTCGTTAGGCATGACCTACCCTTCACAAAACCATGCTGACTGTCCCTGATCAGATTATTCTTTTCTAGATGGTTATAAATCCTATCTCTTATAAACAACTGAAGTGAGTCCCACTGGTCTGTAATTACCAGGGTTGTCTCTACTACCCTTTTTGAACAAGAGAACCACATTTGCTATCCTCCAGTCCTCAGGCACTATTTTTGTAGACAATGATGATTTGAAGATCAATGCCAAAGGCTCGGCAATCTCTTCCTTTGCTTCCCAGAGGATCCTAGGATAGATCCCATCCGGCCCAGGGGACTTGTCTATTTTCACACTCTGCAGTATTTCTAATACCTCTTCCTTGTGAACCTCAATCTCTTCTAGTCTAGATGCAAGTATCTCTGTATCTTCCTCGCCAATATTTTCATTTTCTATAGTGAACACTGTCGAAAAATATTTGTTTAGTGCTTCCTCTATCTCCTCTGACTCTACACACAACTTCCTACTAATATCCTTGATTGACCCTAATTTAACTCTAGTCATTCTTTTATTCCTGACATACCTATGGAAAGCCTTAGGGTTAACCCTGATCCTAACTGCCAACCCTTCGGTCCAACCCGTCCATGCCGACCAGATATCCCAACCCAATCTCGTCCCACCTGCCAGCACCCGGCCCATATCCCTCCAAACCCTTCCTATTCATCTACCCATCCAAATGCCTCTTAAATGTTACAATTGGATCAGCCTCCACCACATCCTCTGGCAGCTCATTCCATACACATACCACCCTTTGCGTGAAAAAGTTGGCCCTTAGGTCTCTTTTATATCTTTCGCCTCTCACTCTAAACCTATGCCCTCTAGTTCTTGACTCCTCCACCCCAGGGAAAAGACTTTGCCTATTTATCCAATCCATGCCCCTCATAATTTTGTAAACCTCTATAAGGTCACCCCTTAGCCTCCGACGCTCCAGGGAAAACAGTCCCAGCCTGTTCAGCCTCTTCCTGTAGCTCAGATCCTCCAACTCTGGCAACATCCTTGTAAATCTTTTCTGAACCCTTTCAAGTTTCACAACATCTTTCCGATAGGAAGGAGACCAGAATTGCACACAATATACCAACAGACCCCTAACCAATGTCCTGTACAGCCGCAGTATGATCTCCCAACTCTTGTACTCAGTACCCTGACCAATAAAAGAAAGCATGCCAAATACCTTCTTCACTATCCTATCTACCTGCGACTCCACTTTCAAGGAGCTATGAACCTGCAGTCCAAGGTCTCTTTGTTCAGCACACTCCCTAGGACCTTACCATTAAATGTATAAGTCCTGCTAAGATTTGCTTTCCCAAAATGCAGCACCTCTCATTTATCTGAATTAAACTCCATCTGCCACTTCTCAGCCCATTGGCCCATCTGGTCCAGATCCTGTTGTAATCTGAGGTAACCCTCTTCGCTGTCCACTATGCCTCCAATTTTGGTGTCATCTGCAAACTTACTAACTGTACCTTAAGCTCGCATCCAAATCATCTATGTAAATGACAAAAAGTAGAGGGCCCAGCACCGATCATTATGGCACTCCACTGGTCACAGGCCTCCAGTCTGAAAAACAACCCTCCACCACCACCCTCTGTCTTTTACCTTTGAGCCAGTTCACTATATGTAAATAGTTTATTCTATTTTATCTTTATTGCTTTTGCATAAGAAACTTTTATTTTATTTTTAAACCTGAATCTGCAGCATTGCATGTTATATTTCAGTAAAAGGCCGCCTTGTTAAAAAAGACAAAAAAAAGACAAAATATGATCTGTCAAGCCAGATTTAAATAATAATATTAGTTTACAGCATAACAATATCACCTCTAATTCAACCAAAATAACCATAACTTTTGTAATCACAGAGTGAAACTTTTCATCCCTTGTAACATGCTATCTGTACCCTTAGAAGGATAACTTTTCTGCAATGTGATGTCCTTTCTATCATTGTCCACTGTATCTGGCAGAGGCCTGACCAGTGACTTATAAAGTTCTAGCCTTATGTTTATAGTTATATTATATTCCTCGTTTATAAATCCAAATATCTTAAATTATTTTGTGCATATGGACGCAATGACTCCCTGAACATGAACCCTTTGCTGATCAAATTGTGCTGGTTTTAATCATAAAACTTCTAATTTTCAATCATAAAATCGTAAGTCAAAATGTTACAAATTGATTTTTAGTTCTCTTCCATGCATGGTCCCAGCCAACGCCCCCCCCCCCACCCCATTGTGTTTTCTAGCTTGAGCTACTTGCTGTGCTGTTGCCACAAGAAAAAAGTGCAAAGATTTTGTCCTTCATTTCTCAAATATCTTGGGAGTATGTTTTGGATAATGGTTTTGAAAGATCTTGAAGCATTGAAAAAATAACAAGTGGTAGGTTTGATAGTTAGATTGCAAAGGAGTGATGAGATAGAAGAGGAGGCCAGACAGCCTAGAAATGTAAAGAGTATTGGATAGAAATAACTTGCACTAGTTCCTGTCCTGGGTAGAAGTCTTGCAGGAACAGAATCAGTTATCTCATCCAGACAGAAGCCCAAGTTTACAAGGAAGCCTCTGTTGAGGTGTATCAACTGTCAGTGAAGGCATGTAGAAAATTCAACTGCATGCATGACCATTGATACTGAAGATTATCTCTGTAATGGACAGTTTCGGGCACCTTTAGGAAATATAACAAGAACCAAGTACTTTACCTTAGCGCTATTCATGAAAGAAGAGTTTGAAAACGTGTATTGTTGTGCAACTGTTTATAGTTAAGCAAAAAATAATCACAATAAACAGCAGAACAAGGTTATCTTTGCTCTTTTCTTCCAAACACCCTTTACATTATGATTGGGTATCCTTCCTTTTTCTGTATACATGCAGTCTCCGATTAACACAATTTGAATCAATGTAGTTTCACCTTATCATGTTTTTTTACTTTACTATCCATCATTCCAATAGCGCGTGCCTGATTCCCAATTATGCAGTTCTTTCTCCACCCCAGCAGCTTGGAGGGATAAATTAGTACGTAAATTCAGCATTCCTACGCAAGTTCTTGTTTGTTCAGCTTATTTTGACTGTTGCCTGCCTGTGACAGCTCCATATATCATGGATCCTAAGCATTCTAGTTGTAAGAGAAAAGGAATGTGGCTAAGAAAAACAGGAAGTAAAACCATAGAGTAGTTGGTTAGATGTGCTGTCTAGACTTGAACATGATGTGTGAACATGGATGTCCAAAGAGCTTTGGATCTCACTGATTTGACTTTGGACACACACAGTTTGATGTAATGCTGAGAAATTAGAGCGAGTCGCAGAAATGTAACTCAGTTAAGTGTGATTCAAAAAATCGTGTACATCCTAAGCAGTGAAGAATTTGGAAAAACTTTTGGGACACTGTTTTGAACAGGAAAATCAAAGTAATGTACTGCTTGTATTCAGGTTAGTTGACTCAACATTGGATGTTGTTCATGAGCAAGGACACTCAATCGTCCACGTTCAGAGCAGCATAAGAGCAATCTGGTGCCCTGTAATGTTTAATTTCCAGAACTGTGGATGATTTGTATGATGATCCACAGCTCTCTACCTCCAGATAAGCAATCTTATACATGAGACAAGAAACATTTAAAAATTTTTCATTTTGCATATTGTCATGTCTATTTTGGAGGTTTATATTGACCTTGTGCTTCCATTCTATACTTCTTTGACATTCCAAGAATGTAACCCAAACATTTACATGGGTTTCTATGGGAATGCGTGTTTCAAATAACACTGTTTCACTCAATGCAGTGATTTTAAGGAACATAACCATCATGCTCAACAGATGCTGCCAAATCTGCTCTGTTTTTCCAGTAATCTCTGCTAGAAAAACAGAGCAGTTTTGGCAGCATCTGTTGAGAGAAAAACAAAGTTAATGTTTTGAGTTCAGCAACTCTTTATCAGTCCTGAGCATCGTAGGACTTTGTGTTGAACATAACGATCACATTAATTGACAGTTGCCTATGTTTATCTGGGCAGATTTGCTATCTGTGATTGCTGTTTAGTTTCTGTTGCATATCACCTTTCTTGGCTTTGACTTTAGCTAGCTGGATTAATCTGCAAGTTTTACAGCCAACTTCTTTGTGATGTTGTGGATATTGGTTGGACACACATTTTGGTGTCAATTATGACGTCAAAATCGTGAAACGTCTGATTCACCTCCAAAGTTTCCTGGGCAAAGTTATGGTGTTGGTATCAGAGAATTTAGTGAGGGATGAAGACAATGGTTTCCATCTTCCTAATATTTAATTGGAGGAAATTCCTATTCATCCAGTACTGACGTTGGACAAGGAGCCCTGATAATTTGGAGATAGTGGATGAATTGAGAGAGGTGCTGAGTTGGGGACCATCACTGCAACTGTGAAAACTGATGCTGGATTTCAGATCAAATATTGCAGAGAAACAGCAGGTAGGATGAGAAATAGTCTGTGCTAAGGATAGATCTCAAGGGACAACAAAACTAATGGTGAAGATATGGAAGAAGAAACTACCCCTTCCTCTGCATGCAATTAGATAAATAGGAATGGAAGTAGTCCCAGCCAGTTTGATGATGCTGGAAAGGTGATAGTCAAGGATGGACGGTGTGATCATCCATATGTTAAAAGCTGAAGAGAGTTAGAGAAAGATAAGGAGAACTAGGAGAAAGTGAGGACTGCAGATGCTGGAGACTAGAGTTGAAGAATGTGATGCTGGAAAAACACAGCAGGCCAGGCAGCATCCAAGGAGCAGGAGAATCGACGTTTCGGGCATAAGCTTCAGGATTCGTGAAGAAGGGCTTATGCCCGAAACGTCGATTCTCCTGCTCCTCGGATGCTGCACGGCCTGCTGTGTTTTTCCAGCATCACATTTTTCAACCAAGGATAAGGAGAAGTAAGTTATCTATCACTGTCATTTGTGACTTTAATACAAGCTGTTTTGGTGTTGTGGCAGCAGTGGAAACCAATTGGAGGGATTCAAATCACCAGTTCTGTGAATACTTCTTTTTGGTGATCAACAACACTTCAGTTGCGCAAATAAAACTGCGTCATTATTATTCTTAAATATGTTGAGCAATAACTTGAAAAAGAAACAATTCTATTCTCTTGCTGTATTAGTTGTGCTTGTTCAGACATACTTTTATGCTTGTGATTATGTACGTTATTTTTAGTGAAAACTTAAAGTGTGACCCAGCTGCCAAATTTCAAACATACTTTAGGTATGGTTTCCTGACTAAGCCCAATGCAGGAACTCTCTACCATAATAGATGTAACTCATGGTAATAGGTCCCACAAATACAACCAAATAAACTAATGAAATCTGAATCAGTAATTCTTTGTCTTAAGGAAAACATATCAGTGCCAATGTTACATGCAAATTTCAACAGGAACATATTTATCAAAGTGTTTGATATGGCCAGAGGGTAAAGTTTACTCCAAATAATGTCATGCAATTTAAGCCTCTTGTTGAGTCATGGAGGTATACAACATAGAAACAGGCCCTTCAGCCATCAAACACCAAACTACACTAGTATCAAGATTAGAGTGGTGCTGGAAAAGCACAGAAGGTCAGGCAGGATCTGAGGAGCAGGAAAATCGATGTTTTGGGCAAAAGCCCTTCATCAGGAATGCTACCTGACCTGCTGTGCTTTTCCAGCATGACTCTAATCTTGACTCTAATCTCCAGCATCTGCAGTACCCAGTCTGACCACCAAACTACACTAATCTCATTTACCTGAAATGGACAATAGACAATATTCTCTGGCATTTTAAGTGTACGTCCTGGCGTTTCCAAAATATTGTGAGAGTACCTGCCTCGACAACGGTCTCAGACAGTGTGTTCCATATTTCTTCCACCCTCTGGATGAACCATTTTTCCTCCGATCCCCTCTAAACCACTTACTCCTCCCCTCCTGTCTGTTATGGGGAAAAGATTCTTATGATCCACGCAAATTTTTGATTGGTAAGAGGTTAGATTTGAAAATGAAATGGACTAGCTGTAATCATTTCAGTTGTGACAGCTTATATTTTACCTGTCAGAATTAATTCAATCTAAGCCAGTCATCTTAATAAGAAAAATTTGAATACAATGGCCTACATAATTCTATAATCAATATAGAAAACCTTGGTCATTCTTGTAATTAGATGTAATGCATTTCCTGATGACAGACAGAAGCAATTCAGACCAATGTAATATATTTCTCCAGTTAAAGATTTAGCTGCAATTTTAACATTATTTCATTAATTTTGGCATTTTCCCTGTTGAAAGCTGGTGTAAAGATAAGGTGTAGATGTTTGATAAGGAGCAAATGGTGGTTTGTGGTGAGGTTGCGCATGCTTATCTCTCTTGCCATTGATGCATGAGTTGGGATTCAGAACAGGTGAGATTCACAGTGGATGGAAAGTGAGATTTCCCCACTTAGTGGGAAGAAATTACACCCTGTGGAGCTGCTGGCTAATATGTTGCCTGTCAGAAGAAAAAGAATGGAAAACCTACAAGCTCAAGAATGGTAATGGCCGTAGTGATGGCTGCAATTGAAGAGACTAAGAAATCTTGGTCAACGTAACTTCTAATGTACTCAACCAATGCAAAGTAGCAATCAGTGGAGCAAATGACATGTTGAGCTCCTTTACAAAACTTAAAACTACAATATATCAAAAGTCATACATTGGTGAAAATACTCCTCAAATCACTGTGTGTTATCCAGAGGCACTCAATTCTGGAAGGCAGTTCCAAAAAGAGCCTTAAAGCTGATCTCTGCTGTACAGAGAAAGTTTGGAGACACTTAGATGTTCATTGCTGATGGACAAATGAGAGGTTATTTTATAAAAGTATGTAAGATAATAAATTACATGTTAAAACAGCCAAATATAGAATATTGGGTAGCATTTTCAGGGCCAGCCCAGAAGTTTTAGCAGGAGAACCTAATTGGTAGGAAGACAAATGCTGTGTTTTCCAACAGTGGGTTACTGTTTGGTTATTGAGTTCTCAGCCTTTCTAACTGACTCAGGAATCTGTTTTGCATTTGTTGGCATGCCATGAATACTGATTACCAGCCCAACTCATGGGAATTACATTCACATCTTGTTAAACAAAAGTTGGAAACCAGTCTGTTCACAAACCTGACTATGTATAAGAGGCATGTATCTGGAGGGGTGGACTGTTTTATCCAAGCTCCAGTGAATATATATTTCTTCCATTACTTGACTCCTACTTTACCAATCCATTTCTTTGTTCACATACTCACTGAGTAAGAGGTTTAATGTCACCAGCTCAAACAGCTCACAGCCTCCATGCGTTCTGAGGAAGGAGCTGAAACGTTAACCATGATTTCTCTCCTCAGATGCTGCCAGACCAGCTTTTCTAGCAATCTCTGTTCCCGTCAGAATGCGATCTGGCTTGTGGTTCCTGAACGCCTACAGTACACGGGGTGAAGCCTCTCCATGCCAACCAGCTCATGAGTAGTCCCTGGTTCTTTGCTGCTTTTCTTGTCAATAAATGATTGCAAGTGGAAGGACTGAAAGCTGGATGGACCCATTAATCTGTCCAAGCAAAAGCGCCACAGTGACTGACACGAGCAAACCTGAGGGGGCAGGCACAAGGAAGCTGAGTAGAAGGTGAGCTGGGTGGAATGGCACAGGAAGAATGGAAATTGAGCTGCATGATTATTGGGAGTACTTGAAGGATCCCGGGTAATAGAGGGAACATTTTGAGATGCAGAGGGGAAAGTAAGTGTAGGGTGTAGGGATCCAGGAAGGGTGGGAACCAAATTTTGAAGAGGAGCTATTCACTTACGCTAGGGAGGGGAAAACACTGATGAGCTAAATAAAAGGGGTATAAGTATAAGGCTGTGCATGGGGATCTGAATGATGGTGGATAGCAGACAAATGAAAAGCAGGAATGCCCAGGGAGATAACAGAAAAGCCGATAATCATGGGAAGATTGAAGAAGGAGAGAGAGAACACTAAATGAAAGGAGAAGACCATTTAGAATGGTAGCAGGATAAGTATAATCCACAGGGTGTGGGAGAGGCTGAATGGCTCAAAGGGAACGTTTACAGTTGCATTCTTATCCTAAGTCTGTTTTCAAAGTAATGTGGCTTAGACAATGTGTAGTGCAAATGGGAGGAGTCCCAGAATTGTTTGCACAGTGTAAACACCCATCTGAGGGATTTGAGACACAAACTGCATCAACCAGTCAGATTTCTGAACAGGAAGGGTTTTCCCTCCCTCAGTATCCAACTCATTTGTGAATCACAAGCAATTCTTACAGTATATGTCCCCTACTAACTAGGGAGTAATCACATTGCTTGCAATTCCCAGATTCCTCAAGTATTTACAGCCCTCATCCCACATCATCTTTGGCACCTCTGTGATAAGGGAAACTTGGTGAATGACCTCATTGTGAAACACTCTGACTGATTGCAAATAAGGCCACAATGCTGCCATGCATCCATTATAGATAGGCAGGAGGCTGGAAGAACACAGCAAGGCAGGCAGCATCAACAGGTGCAGAACTTGACATTTTGGGGTCATTGTTGAACGGACAATTGATCTTCTAACATAATACATCCAATACCTGGACCACTCAGGAGGAGCTCTGCAGTTCTTGGTGGACAGGATCTCCAAGGATGTTTGCTACGCCCTGCATAGCCTGGCTCTACGATGTGGTGGGAACTTGGAAGAGGGGGATTTGGAACAGCACTCTGTCTCCTCAGACGAGGAAGAGGGGTGTCTGACAGAGGTTAAGGGAGCTAATGCTGAGGATCCTGAAGAAACTAGGACTGTAATGCAACAAAGGAGACAGACCTGAGAGAACCTTACAGCAACTACAGTTGAGGGCTTTACATTAACATATGTGGACATGCTATAAATCAGTTATAGTGTAGAGGCATTCCTGCCCTCAAGGAAATGTTTGATTTGGAACTTTAAAACAATAAGCTGCTTTGTTTGGAATAAGTTGTAAATTAATTTGTTCCCTTGGCACCAGTAACCTCCAATTCAGTTTTCCGGACAGAGCATCAGTGTGGAGTTATGCAGGATTACACGGGGCCTGTACTCAAACTTCATTTGCAAGAAGCAGTCATCTATCACTAAAGCTTGGAGGGGCTAAACAACACTGATTGCACTATCTCAAACCTAACCATCCAGCTTAAGTTGTCACTTGTCAGAGATTCTGTTCCTCCCAGAGGTCAGCAGTGAATGAGAGGCTTAGTGCAGTTCACCTTGCTAGGCATGATGAGAATGTGAGCTTCTCAGGTAATTAGTCTGCAATGAACATATGAAGAGTCAAAAGTTCTATCTGATTGAAAGTAATCACAGGATTATTGTATAAAGTACACATTACAAGTGTAATGTTGTACAGAAAGTTAATATCCATGCACCCAGAGTGATTCTGGTGGTCTGTGTCCAAAGGTAGGGATACTACCACTCTGCAACAAGATCCTCTATATCTTTCACTGGATATTTTCTAATCTATTTGGGATGTTATTACACACCTCTGGAGGAGGTGGGTCTGGAACCTGCATCCCCTAGTCCAGAGGTAGGGATACCACTGCTGCACCATAAGCTACACCTTTGCTTATAACTAACTAATTAGGTACAACTTCTATTTGCCTTATTACCTTTAAAGCTTAGGTATTCAGCAACCTACCTACAGATTTTGATACTAGCGGTACTCATCAGAATCTGTTTCCTGAGCTTATTTGAGAAATGTTACACATTGAGATGATTGTCTCTGTGTTGGTGGACAACGGCCTTGATATGCATCCCCCGTTGAGCATAAGAGATATAGTTAGTAAGTTTGCAGATGACATCAAAATTGGAGGCGTAGTGGACAGTGAAGAAGATTACCTCAGATTACAATGGGATCTTGATCTGATGGGCCAATGGGCTGAGAAGTGACAAATGGAGTTTAATTTAGATAAATGTGAGATACTGCATTTTGGGAAAGCAAATCTCAGCAGGACTTATACACTTAATGGTAAAGTCCTGGTGAGTGTTGCTGAACCTTGAAGCACAGGTTCATACCTCCTTGAAAGTGGATTTGCAGGTAGATAGGATAGTGAAGAAGGCGTTTGGTATGCTATCCTTTATTGATCAGAGTATTGAGTATAGGAGTTGGGAGGTCAAGTTGCGGCTGTACAGGACATTGGTTAGGCCACTATTGGAATATTGCGTGCAATTCTGGTCTCCTTCCCATCGGAAAGATGTTGTGAAACTTGAAAGGGCTCAGAAAAGATTTACAAGGATGTTGCCAAGGTTGGAGGATTTGAGTTGTAGGGAGAGGTTGAATAGGCTGGGGTTGTTTTCCCTGGAGCGTCAGAGGCTGCAGGGTGACCTTATAAAATCATGAGGGGCATGGATAGGATAAATAGACAAATTCTTTTCCTTGGGGTTTGGGAGTCCAGAGCTAGAGGGCATAGGTTTAGGGTGCGAGGGGAAAGCCATAAAAGAGACCTAAGGGCAACGTCTTCATGCAGAGGGTGGTACGTGTATGGAATGAGCTGCCAGACGAATTGGTGAGGCTAGTACATTTAAAAGGCATCTGGATGGGTATATGAATAGGAAGGGTTTGACGGGTGTAGGCCATGTGCTGGCAGATGGGTCTAGATTGGATTGGGATATCTGATCAGCATGGACAAGTTGGATCCAAGGTCTGTTTCCATGCTGTACATCTCTATGACTCTGTGACTGTACCTCCTCAGAGATATGCTTAGAGAGAACTGGGACTCTTCTTCATTGGGTCATAGTTTAGAAGTTGGATCCAGAGGTTGCATAGAAAAACACAAAGATTTGTTTGTGTCATGAGCTGGCACTGTTACCCTAATTTTAATGAGATGTTGCTGCTTGACATGCTTGTGTGGCTAGCTATTCGGTGTCTTTCGCATGAGATGGCTGTGGCTACCTCATCTCCCTTCTATCACTGGCACATTGCACTTGCTAACCTATCTGTTTGGCAGCTTCTTAGAGTCATAGAGATGTATAGCATGGAAACAGACCCTTCGGTCCATCCTGTCCATGCCGACCAGATATCCCAACCCAATCTAGTCCCACCTGCCAGCATCCGGTTCATATTCCTCCAAACCCTTCCTATTCATATACCCATCCAAATTCCTCTTAAATGTTGCAATTGTACCAGCCTCCACCACATCCTCTGGCAGCTCATTCCATACACGTACTGTACGCGTGAAAAAGTTGCCCATTATGTCTCTTTTATATCTTTCCCCTCTCACCCTAAACCTATGGCCTCTAGTTCTGGACTCCCTGACCCCAGGGAAAATTATGCCCCTCATAATTTTGTAAACCTTTATAAGATCACCCCTCAGCCTCTGACGCTCCAGGGAAAACAACCCCAGCCTATTCAGCCTCCCCATCGTAGCTCAGATCCTCCAACCCTGGCAACATCCTTGTAAATCTTTTCTGAGCCCTTTCAAGTTTCACAACATCTTTCCGATAGGAAGGAGACCAGAATTGCACGCAATATTCCAATAGTGGCCTAACCAATGTCCTGTATAGCTGCAACTTGACCTCCTAACTCCTGTACTCAGTACTCTGATCAATAAAGGAAAGCATACCAAACGCCTTCTTCACTATCCTATCTATCTGCGACTCCACTTTCAAGGAGGTATGAACCTGCACTCCAAGGTCTCTTTGTTTAGCAACACTCCCTAGGACCTTACCATTAAGTGTATAAGTCCGGCTAAGGTGATCAGCAAATGGCATCCTTGACACCCTGTGGGAAATGGAGAGGGTGGATCCTGTCAGGTTGTTCCCGGAGCAGACTGTAAAAGTTATTTGGCAGAATGCCTCATCATCAGAATTTTCCAACAACCACAAAGACTTGGCTGGAGGTGAGATCCTTCATCTCTATCCGGACTCTCTGCACCACCGCATGTTGCCCTCGAAGCAACTATGGGGGTGGGGGTAGAAATTGTCACACATCTCCTGCTGGAATATCAAACAACAATGAGAATACAGCAAGGAAATAGAGTACTTGGTGTTGTGGTGAAATGTTAAAAATCTCTCTCTCGGTGTCGGCAAAACAAAAGTACCGATCGTTGACTTCAGGAAGAATAGAGGAGGACACACCCCCATCTACATCAACAGACCTGTGGTTGAAAGGGTTGAAGGCATCAAGTTTCTTGGAATGATGATAACCAACAACCTGTCTGGCACCTCCCATGTAGATGGGATGGTCAAGAAGGCACAACAGCGTCTCTTCTTCCTCAAGCAGCTCAGGAATTTCAACATGTCCACAAGGACTCTCACCAACTTTTACAGACGCACCATAGAAAGCACACTATCTGGTTGCATAATGTCTTGGCACAACAACTGCTCTGCCCAGGACAGTAAGAAACAACAGAAAGTAGTGCACACAGCCCAGACACCATGGAAGTCAACCTTCCTACCATGAACTCCATTTACACTTCTCACTGCCATGGAAAGGCTGTATACATCCTGCCCAGTAATACTCTCTTCCAACCTCTTCTGTCGGGCAGAAGATACAGAAGCTTGAACACAGCACCAACAAGTTCAAGAACAGCTTCTTTCCTGCTGTTATTAGACTGCTGAATGGATCTGTTGAATTTCAAATTTAATGTTAACCTTGCTCTTGTGCATCTCCTGTGCACTGTAACCTTGTATGCCTAACTCTGTCGAAGCACCCTATGATCTGTATTGTCCTTGTTTGTTACGATCTACCTGTACTGCTTGCAAACAAAACTTTTCACTGTACTTAGGTATCTGTGACAACAATAAGTCGAATCAAATCAAAAAGGTATGTGCCTTTGCAAAGGAAGTCTGGAGAGAAATTCAGTGATTGTTGTCAAGGTTCATCTCAAGCAGCTCTGTGATGCAGGACTCTGTGTCGTACAGTCTATTCTCTGGGAGGCACACAGAGACAAACATTGACTGCACCTGGAGGACCATCCATATGGTGAAATATACTCTTTGGTCTGCCTGAAACTTGTTGGTCTTCCAGAGCAAGGAGTTGACCTTGACCGAGTTTTGCAGACTGGCCCACCAAGATCCCGGATGACACGCTGAGGGATGCATTAAAGCTTGGGGCAGCTGCCGCCAAGGCACAGTGGGGAAAGACTGTTGTCTAAGGTCTTTCTGCTGGAGTTAATTGCGGGTCCATTCAGTTATCGGATCGCTCAAGTGCCTCAATTATATGTAAATATAGTCTTGTACAAGTAAGGAATGCCTTGGGTTTGTTTGTTGGATAGAATCAAACCCCAATGTTTACTTGTTTCTTTATATGCTGCTGTACAGAACAGAACTGCATTTGTGAGTATGTTAAAAAAACAAGTTGGTTTGGAGTTCATACCAGTAAGGAACTTTAAGGCTGATGTTAAGAACTGGTTCTTCATAGAAACAATGATCAATATATGGAATAAGCTTCTGAACAGTCAGTCATTTAGGCTAAGCAAAGATGCTCTTGCATAAATTATCCCATTTTTATTTTAGGACGAAACTGATTGCATTTACATAAGAAAGAGAAATTAGCATAATGCTATTTTTAAGTAGCCTCTTGACAGGAGTAGCTGAGGCAGATGGTGGCCCTGTTTCAGTAGTGACCCTCTGTATTTTTATGCAGGATTTTTTTTGGACTGTCCCATATCTGTTTCCACCACCTCCACTGCTGCACTAGCTGCTGGTCACAACTGCCTGTTGTCTTGCAGCAATTTGAGTTTGGGGTCACAGAGGCAGGAAGGCTAAAATAGGTGCATGTAATCCCCCTCAAAAAAGTAATACTTGCACCATGTCATTGCTTCTGAGCGTATCCCATGCACGCTCATGATCTGAGTGAGCAGACCTCAAAGCAACAAAAAGGGTGGTGGTGACTTGTGTAACCTTATCATTAGGTTACATTCTGATATTTTCTTTGTGCTGTGCACCACAGACCATGCTCATAAACAAGCTCTTTCACCCTGCAGACTGGTGTATAATTTTATATACACCATTCCTAGTAATGTAGTATTGCCTCAGGATTGAACAGAATCCTTGTATTATACTTGCGCTTTGGAAATAGAGTAAGAATTCCATCAGATAATATTGTAGGCTGTGAAGTACAGGATAGGTTTATAAAAACAATCAGCTAAATAGCAGGAAACATGGTTCACTTTCCATTTTCTGTACGGAACTTTGAGTTTGAGCACCCTCCTTCAGTGGAAAACCAATGATGGGTTTAACACCTGATCTGCAATGAGTGGCAATAAGAAGTGGCATGAATGGGAATAATTCATACAACATATATCAATTTTTTAAAATTGTAAACTCCATCAAAACACAAAAACACCTAATTTTAGCTTTGGATAATGTGGGGTTTGATGAGGTAAGGTATGAGATAGAAGTGTATCTCCTGCTTCAGAAATAAAAGCTATTTTAACTTCTGTGCCTCATTTAATACCCTCAACTGATATTTAACTTCTGCAGGAAGCAGCAGAAAAACATGATCCAAAGGTCAGTCACTGGTAAACAGTTGGTGATAGAAATGGATCAGATCATGAGATGGAGGAGAAGTATAGCATTTGGCCCATCCAGTCTGCTCTGCTCAATGAGATTATGACTGATCTGATAAGCCTTAACTCTACATTTCTCCCTTTTCTCAATACCCTTGATTCCCTTATTGATTAAAAATCTATCTACCTTTGCCTTGAATATTCTCAATGACACAGCCTTTGCAATCCTCTGTGGTAAAGAGTTCCACAGATTCACTATCTTCTGAAGGAAGAAATTACTGCTCATCTCTGTCCTAACTGGGAAACCCCTTGCCCTGAGATTACAGCCCCAGTCTTAGAGTCTCCCACAAGGGGAAACAGCTTGTAGAATTATAAGCACTGATCCTTCAGTCCAAGTCACCCATGCTACCTAGGTATATTAAACATAACTAGCCCCATTTGCCTGCGTTTGGTCCATATCCCTCCAAATCTTTCCTATTCATTTAACTGTCCAAATGTCTTTTAAATGTTGTAATTGTACCTGTCTCTACCATTTCCTTTAGTAGCTCATTCCATACACACATTACTATCTGTGTGAAAAAGTTGCTCCTCGGGTCCCTTTTAAATCTTTCCCCTCTTACCTTAAATCCATGCCCTCTAGTTTTGGACTCTCCTACCCTTGGGAAAAAATACCTTAGTTTTACTCCTTATTCATGCCCGTCATGGTTTTATAAATCTGTGTAAGGTCACTCCTTGGCCTCGTTGCTGCAGGAAAGAAGTCCCAGCCTATCCAGTCTCCTCTAACTCAAATATTTCAGTCCCGGCAACATCCTTGTAAATGTTCTTGGAACCTTTACTAGTTTAACAATATCCTTCCTACAACAGGGAGACCAGAGTTATATGCAGTATTCCAAAAGTGGCCTCAGGTGCAACATAATGTCCTATCTCCAGTGCTTTGACCAATGAAGGCAAACGTGCGAAACGCCACCTTCACCATCCAATCTTCATGCGGTGTCACTTTCAAGAAATTATGTACTTGTACCCCTTGGTGCCTCTGTTCAAAAACACTGCCCAGGGCCCCGCCATTAACTGTAAGTCCTGCCCTGGTTTGCCTTCCCAAAATGCAACACCTCACATTAAACTCAATCTGTCACTTCTTGGCTTATTGACCCATTTGATCAAGACCTGCTCCTACTCTTAGATAATCTTCTTCACTGTCCACTATGCCACCAATTTTGGTACCATCCACAAACTTACTAAAAAAAAACTTTTATATTCTCATCCAAGTTGTTGAGATGAATGATAAACAACAGTGGGCCCAAAACCGATCCTTGTGGCACACTGCTGGTCACAGGCCTCCATTTCGAATAAGGATGTTATGAAACTTGAAAGGGTTCAGATCTAGATTTCCACTGAAGATTTAGATTTCCTACAGTGTGGAAACAGGCCCTTCGGCCCAACAAGTCCACACCGATCCTCCAAAGAGCAACCAACCAGACCCATTTCCCTCTGACTAATGTGCCTAACACTATGGGCAATTTAGCATGGCCAATTCACCTGGCCTGCACATCTTTGGACTGTGGGAGGAAACCAGATCACCCGGAGGAATCCCACGCAGAGACAGGGAGAATGTGTAAACTCCACACAGGCAGTCACCCGAGGCTGGAATCGAACCTGGAACCCTGGTGTTATGAGGCAGCAGTGCTAACCACTGAGCCACCGTGCCGCCCAGAGCAGATTTACAAGGATGTTGACAGGATTGGAAGGTTTGAGCTATAGGGAGAGGCTGAATAGACTGGGGTTGTTTTCCCTGGAGCATTGGAGGCTGAGGGGTAACCTTATAGAGGTTTATAACATCATGAGGGGCATGGATAGGGTAAATAGACAAGGTCTTTTCCCTGGGTTGGGGAGTCCAGAACTAGAGGTTGAGGGTGAGAGGGGGAAGATTTCAAAGGGACCTAAGGAGCAACTTTTTCACGCAGAGGGTGGTGCATGTATGGAATGAGCTGCTAGAGGATGTGGTGGAGGCTGGTACAATTACAACATTTAAAAGGCATCTGGATGGGCATATGTATAGGGAGGGTTTTAAGGGACATGGGCCAAGTGCTGGCAAATGGGACTAGATTCTTTTCAAATATCTGCTTGGCGTGGTTGAATTGGACCGAAGGGTCTGTTTCCGTGCTGTACATCTCTATGACTCTATAACAACATTGTATCACAATCTCTGTCTTCTATCATTGAGCCAATTTTGAATCCAGTTTGCCTGGACCCCATATGATCTAACCAGTCTACCATACAGAACTTGAAGGCCTTGCTAAAGTCCATGTAGATAATGCCTCCCACTCTACCTTCATCTATCTTCTTCTCAGCATCTACTTTATCAAGCACCTAAGAATCTTATAGGTATTTTAAATCAACCTGTTCCAAAGTGTAATGTCACATCTCTGGAACAGGTAGAGATGAACTTGAGTTGAGCTCGGAGGACACTACCACTGCACCACAAGAGCCCCCTAAGAATCTTTTACATTATGGTAAGGTTACAGCTCATTCATCTGAAGGAATGTGGCCCTTGGACTGATGCAGGAAGTTGAGAGTTATCAACAATGTAGGCATCATGAAAGCCTAAAAGGTGCCTCATACAGTCTTCCAAGATATGAATGTGATGATCACAGATGAGTTGGACATTGATTGGATAGAAACCTTCCCTGATACTGGAGTTAATGATATAATGATATGTGTGGTGAGCAGAACCAAAAGCAATATGCTAATTGTGATCTGATCTGAACTTGTTCAGCAGAAGAGCTCTCTGCTTTTATACTTAATGCTACTATTTCTAAACCTGAAGATCCACATGCTTTTCTACACAATCTCTCAATATGTTCTGTCGTCTTCATTGACTGATGCACATGTAACTCCAGAACTCTCTGTTCATTCACACTCTTTAGAACTGTGCCATTTTGTTCACGTTAATTGTCCATGTTCCTTCTACTAAAATACTCACCCTTCCCCATATTAAATTCAGTCTGTTCTTTTCTTTCTCATTCTGTGAGCCTGTTGCAGGTGATTCGTATCATTCTCACTATTTAGTGGCATTGGCAAATTTTGAACTTTGACTCTCTCTTCCAAAATGTAATTCATTTAGATAGGGCAAAGGATCAATAGTCCTATCATTGACAGTTGGGGAACACCATGGTTTATCAAGATTCAGTCTCAAAAATTGCCATTTGCTATGACATTTTTTGTCATTAAGACAAGTTTTTAAAAATCCATTTTGACATTACTATCCAATTCCATGAACCTCTATTTTACTAGTCAGCCTTTTATGTAGGGGTACTTTGTCAATTGCTTTCTTAAAATCCACATAAATAAGATCTACCATAATTTCTTCTCCTTTATTCTCTGTTACTTCATCAAGTATCAAATGAAATTAGTTAAGCATGATCGGCCTTTTACAATTCGTGTTGGTTATTCTGAATTCTGTCTCCAAGTGCTTGTTGGGTTTCTTCCTGAACATTGTTTCTAAAGTCTTACACCACTGATGTTAACTAACTATGCTGTAGTTGTTATGACAGTCCTCAGGCACTTTCTTGAATATGGATGTTGCATTGTCCACACTCCATCCTCACGTCTCTCCCCATATCCTCAATATTATAACATAGTCAGGAAGTAAGGACTTCTTAGTTGCAAACTTCTTAGTTCAATTTTTACATCAGTGTAAGCACATGATTAGAGTTGTAAACCATTTGCCAAATTTCTAGACTGAAAAAGAGTCCTACCAAGCCCACTTGGTCCTCATGTAAAGTTGTACCCCATCCCAATTAACTCAATCAACCATCAAGATGATTTCAATTCAAAAGTATGGTGTTATAATCAAAAGCAAAATATTCATTCAGTTTGTCTCCCTTTTGCATCAAAATGGATAAAATGAAAAATTGAACAAATGGCATCAGAATATACTGCTGAGAATACATTCATATTCATGGCTTATGCAAGACACATGGGGTTTTGTCCTGCTGGCTGCCTAGCAATCCTTTTTGGAATTGATTTATGTTTCACAAACCTAGGAAGTCAAAAGGAACAAGACCTCCAACTCTGTAGCAAGACTGCAAGCCTCTCTCTCCTCTGCTCTTGACTGAAGTACACAGGAAACTGATAAAAACTGGGAATCTCAGGATTTTAGTGACCTTGCAAACCCTGAAAAGCTGAACTGTGGCTACTTTCAAAAAGCATGGGATCAATTTAATTTCCATCTGAACAGAAGCTTGATTGAAAGAATTTTCATCAGTCTATTTTTGTTAGCATTTCAATTTCATCAACAAGAAAATTGTGACAACTCATCAAAGTCTATCTTTTATTTTTCAGACCATTGGCCAATAAAGGTCTTTTGCCCTTTTAAAAATATAATTTCTGCAGCATCTTTCGTTGCCTTTGTGTTTTGACTGTGTGTGTGTGTTAGAATCAAAAAGATATATAGTTCTAATTCCTAATTTTGTTTGGCTGTTAATCAGTTTTCCTACTTGCCTTTAAAAGTGAGATTTGTTCTAATGAACTAAAAAAAATGCATTTGTGATAAAGTGGCCTGGAAGCAGTCTCTTTTACTGAGTAATATTACAACAGGGAGACAGTCGGCATTTTGGTGATTAAATGAAACCATTTATGAGTGGTGTGATTTACAGTGCACTCCTTCTGCTAGAGACATAACACTCCTAAATTCCTTCCAATATCTTTTCTTTTATTTGTCATTCCCTTACTTCAGCAGAAGATGTTGTAACCTTAACGGATTCATTCCATGGGAATGGGTGGCTCACTGTGTTCAAGTGACTAAAATTCATGTGTGAGAGTGGCAGTGCGCATTGTCTCCTGCAATGGGAATACCTCTGCCAAGCCTTCTCCTACCTTCACATAAATTTGACACATTCATTTTTAGCAGGGAGGTAGGCTTGGAGGTAGGCTTGGGTTTATCAAGTTTTGACCAGATATAAAATGGTGGTTTACACTACAACTTTAATTTAATATATACAAGAAATTCATATGATTGCACTTCAGCTAAGGTGAACTATTAAAACTAAAAGCATAAACATGTTCTCTGAACATGCACAGAACCTTGAGATTTAATTAAAGCTCATCAATTTCTCAGCTGTGCTTGTGTATATTTTTTAGAAAATCAGAATACAGTCAGGCAAAGTCAACATGGCTTTGAGAAAGGGAAATTGTACTTAACAAATTTAAGCGATCTATTTGAGGATATAACATGGAAGGTGGATAAAGAAGAACCAGTAGATGCAGTGTATTTGGATTTCCAATATATTAAACAAAATGTCACATATAAATTAAGAGCCCTGTTCTGATGTTATGGATGATACTTTAGCACGGAAAAAGGATAGGCCAAGTAACAGGAAACAGAGTTAGAATAAATGAATAAACACATGTTCAGAATGGTAGAGTAGTGTCAGAGGGATCACTGCTGAGGCCTCTACTGTTTATAATCTAAAGTAATGACTTGAATGAAGGGAGCAATTGTGTTGTCAAATTTGCTGATGTAATTGAGGTGGGTAGGAAATAGAGTCCACAACGGGGCAGGATAGTGGAAGCTGGATCATTTAATTTGTTCAAGGCTGAGTTAGACCTATTTTTGATTGGTGAATGAATTGAGAGATATGGGGGACCATTAGGAAAATGTATTAAAGCCACAATCAGATCAGCCATGGTGGAGCATGCTTGAGGGGTCAAATGGCCTACTCTTGTTCCTATTCATTTATTATGTTCTTATATTGTAAACTATAGCCACTTATTATTATGCTCTGTGCACCATGTTCAACAGATAAATATAGTTAGAGTCAGGAATGGGAGGTAAGTGAATGGAGTAGAATGGATTATTTGATGTTAGAGTCAAGTACTCATTTATAGTACATGGTAGATAACATTTTATGATAGATATGATTACCTCTGTGCGGCAATAGTCTAATGGTCCTGTGATGATGGCTTTAGTCAGGATAATGGTATGATTGGTTAGGTCTGGGAAGATGGTAGCTTCAATGAAGATGAAAACATTTGTATATAATTAGATTACTTACAGTGTGGAAACAGGCCCTTCAGCCCAATAAGTCCACACTGACCCATTTACCCAACACTATGGGCAATTTCGCACGGCCAATTCACCTAACCTGCACATTTTTGGACTGTGGGAGGAAACCCATGCAGAACACAGGGAGAATGTACAAACTCCACACAGTTAGTCGCCTGAGGCAGGAATTGAACCCCTGTGAGGCAGCAGTGCAACCACTGTGCCACTGTGCCACCCATAATGGGTGTCAAGAAATATGCAAGGTTGTATACTATATACTTTTTATTCAAATCTTTCTATTAATGGATAGTGCTTTGAGTATAATTACTCAAAATGTAATAAAATGTAATAGTTTCTTTGATAAATCTGTATTGATTATGATATTTTACCGAACTGATCTTACTAGCACTGTTACAAATGAATGACTATGCATGCACACAGATCTGTATGTTATCTGTATTTCCTACATATATTTCTTGTTCTGAGGAAACATTTATGAGGAAATAATCTGACATTGACAGTGTTAGTTACTCTTGCAGGTTAGACTAGATTCCCTACAGTGTGGAAACAGGCCCTTCTGCCCAACCAGTCCACACTGACCCTATGAAAAGTAACCCACCCAGACCCATTTATCTCTGACTAATGCACCTTACACTATGGGAAATTTAGCATGGCCAATTCACCTGACCTGCGCATCTTTGGACTGTGGGAGGAAACCGGAGCACCCGGAGGAAACCCACGCAGACACAGGGAGAATGTGCAAACTCCACACAGACAGTTGCCCGAGGCTGGAAATTGTTAAAGGTTACACAGTACTGAGACATACTTAATAAATGGATAGCTAAAAATCTAAAATGATAAAGTAAAACTCCCTTGCGCACTTCACAAGTCAAGTGAATAACTTAAATAGAGGTAAAAAATCAAACTTTCATTTTCAACTTAAATTGATTCAGTAGCGAGCATTGAAGAAAGAGTGTTCATGAAATGTCCGATTTGTGCTATTACTTTTGGATACTTCACCTTAAAAAGGAAATCTCTGCATCCTCAGACCATCACATATGAATGATTTCAGTTGAGCCAACATCTTTTATTAGTAGTAAAACTTGATATCGTCAGTTATACAAAAAGAATTAAAAGCAAATTAAATAAATTACTAGGTCTTCTGAAGTGATTTGCTTTAGAGGTAAAGCAAATTAAACTGATGTATATTATGTATATAAACTTATGTTTTTACTGATAAAGTATTGACAGCATTATTCAGATGGCAGATTCAGTATTGAGGGGTCATAGATTATCCTTTATTTTTGCAGGTAAATGTTGAAGACACTATTGAAATGTTACCGAAATCAAGACGCGCACTTACAATCCAGGAGATTGCTGCACTTGCAAGATCATCTTTGCATGGTTTGTGTGCATTCCTAATAACTAAGGATGATCATTTGTGTCAACTCACTCTTAGGAGTTGGATGATCTAAAATTTAAATTCACTAAAGTGTGAACGCTTGGACAAATATGAGTGGGTTTCCTAAATAATTTGTATATGCGGTACTCCTACTCCTATGTAAAATATATTCTCAGTGATTGTAGAAATACTCAAAATCATGGTGTGGGACTACAGCAGGGGAACAAGTAGAGATATAAGCTCTAGTGAATGCAGGAAACAGGAATGCATCTCTTTCAGCTCGCTGCTTCCATCAACTGCAATAATTAGACTCTTGGAATTGAATACAAATCCAATGCTACATCTTCAGGCTATCTAGACATTTCTAAACTCTGGCCAAGTAAAGATATCTGATATTGCCCTCGAATGTCAAACTAGCTCTTATTACATTAGTAAACTATTATAATATTCAGGTCATTTACTAATCATTAGCTTACCATGAAAACCACATAGAATTGAAATTTTAAAAAAGGTACATTTTGTGATGCAATGTAAACTAATTTGACACACCATTAAAAGAATGTAAATCTATCAAGTGACAGGTTAATTTTCCCTAGTTCCAGAAACTAGCTTCTAATTGCCTTCAGGGATAATGTGAACAACAAAAAATAGAATTGGAGCTTTTGGGTGGGTAAGAACCATTTGGCCTCTGAATCACACTCCATTTAGATGCAAAGTAGCTATCAATGTCACTTATCCATCCATTAGTCAAACTTTAAAAAATGTATTTAGCCAGAGAAAGAAATTACTTACAATGGCAATTTTATTTTGATCTCTAAAAAGATCAGCTGAAAAACTATCCTCCTCAAAATGACCTCAGCAATAGACAGATAAAACCGGATTACGTGGCCTTAAAGAGGCACAGCATATACAGACAGTAGCAGTAAACTACGTAATGTTCATTAATAAATATGAACTAAAGTAAGTAAAGTTGGAAATTACAAACACAGATTGCCTTGCGGGATTGTGATTGTGGGTATACTGGAAATCTGACTTAAGGAAGGGCAGATCTGGGTATTAAATATTCCTAGTTAAAACGTGTTCAGAAAGATATAGAGAGAAGGAGAGATGATGTCTTTGGTATTGAGGCATTGGACAAAGAGGATCTTTCAGAAGGTTCAGGGACAAAATTCATTTTGTTCAAAGTAAGGAATAATTACGAATAATTGCGTAACATTTCGACCAGCAGCTACAGGGAAGGGTATAGAGGAATTAATCTGCAAAGAAGTTGCAGAGAGGTGTAAACATCTCTGTGTAGTTATAATGGGGGACGTTAATTACCCACTTATAAACTCAGACAGTGGTATGTAAGGATCATTGAAGGACAAGCATTCCTGTAATGTGTTCTTGAGAATTTTTGACAGCAGTTAGAATCCAGTCTTAAAAGAAAGGAGGCACTGCATCCTTGGGAATGAGGTGGGTCAAGTAACTGAACTGACAATGGAATAACATTTAAGGGGCAGTGATGGTTGTATCCTAAGGTTTAGGATAGTAGTGGAAAATGACATTGTTCAACCCAGAGTAAAAGTTATCAACTGGTGGAAAGGGGACTTCAATTCGTCAAGGACAGTTAGGCCAGAGAACCTGAAAGCGAAGGTTGGCAGGAAAAATAACTGAACATTGAGTCACTTACAAAGAGGAGATGGGTTGGGCACAGTCAAGATATATTCCTTGAAAAGGGAAAGGTGGGGCAAACAAATCCAGACCTCACTGAATGGCAAATGGAGATAAAAACTAAGTAAAATAGGTAAAAGTGTGATCATGACAGATTCCAGTAGTAAATGCAGTTAAGAACTTAGGTGAATACTGAGGTTCAGAACAGAGGTGATAAAGTAAAAAGACTGCCAGTTAACATCGAAGAAAATCCCAAAGACTTCTGTAGGAACATTGATAGTAAAGGAATGGTTAAAGGAGGAATAAGATGGTCTAGGCCCCAAAAATGGAAACCACACACATAAACAAGAGACATGGCTGAGATGTTAAATGAATATTTTGCAGCTTTCTTTACCTAAAAGGCAGATGCTGCTCAGACCATGGTGACTGAGAAAGAAACCCAGTCCCAAGAAAGGTTTAAAATGATAAGAAGGAGGTAGTGGATAGGCATTTGGTACTTAAAGTTGTAAAGACACAGGGGACAGAATGAGATGCATCCAAGAATAGCTTCTTGTTCTAAAAAGCTTGTAAGATACTCTCAGCAAGTACAGACCAGTCACTTTTAAATTCAGTGGTGGGGAAATTTCTAGAAACAATTATTTGGGAGAGAATTAATAGTCACATTAAAAATATGTGTTGATTAGATGAGTCAGCATGGATTAGTTAAGGGAAAACCATATTTAACTAAACTGCCAGAGTTTACAGTAACAATGAGAAGGAAAGGCAATTTAATGTGGTGTATGTGAATTTCCAAAAGGCATTTGATATAATGCCATAACAAACTTGTGAGGAAATTTACGGGTCGTGGGATTAAAAAGGACAGTCACAATGTGGATACACAGTTAGCTGCGGAATAGCAAACAGAGTGATGGTTAATGGGTATTTTTCAGGCTGGAGAAAGACTTGCAGTAGAGTTCCCTAGGGTCAATATTGAAACCCTTGCCTTTTCTGATGTATATAAACGTTCTTGACCTCGATGGTCAGGCGACAATTTCAAAGTTTGTGGATAACACAAAACTTGGGAGAATTGTAAACTTTGAGAATGACATTTTGATGGAGCGGGCAGTTTGGTAGTAAACCAAATTCAATGCAGAGAAGTGAGGGGTGATAGACTTTGCTACAAAGGAAATGGAGAGACAGTGTAAAATAAAGAATTATAAAGGTGTGCAGAAGCAAGACACCTGGGTGTATATGTACATAACTCATTAAATGTGGAAGTAGAGGCATAGAAAGCTATTATTAAAGCATACAGCATTCTAGGCTTCATTAATAGGGACAGAGTACAAGAATAGGGAAGTTATGATGAACTTTTAAAAAGTGCTGGTTAGACCTCAGCAGGGGTAATGTGTGCAGTTCTGGACTCCAATCGATAGGAAGATTGTGAATCTATTGGAGACAATGTGGAGGGGTTTATGAGAATAATTCTAGGGATGAGATTCTTCAGTTATGAAGAAAGACTGGAGATGTACAGCTTCCCAGGAGAGAAGGCTGATGAGAGATGTGATGGAAATTTATAAAATCATGAGGGTTGTGGACAGAATAGATTGGAAGAAACCTCTTGCTTGTAAATGGATTGACAAAGGACAGAGTTTTAAATGTTTTGCAAAGAAAGGTGAGAGAAACCTCTTTTCACACAGTGACTATAAGGTGTGAATGCACTGACTATAAGGTGTGGTGGAAGCAGTAGAAGGTATTAGATGATTATTTCAGTAGAAACAACGTGCAGCATTACAGAGAACAGCAGGAGCTCTACACTATGTTAAAGTGCTCAGAGAGCTGGTGTACATGAGGGGTTGAATAGCTTCCTTCTGCAACATAACAGTTCTGTGATGCTGTGAAATTGCTTTACGTGTTCTATTATAACTCTAACCTGGTATGTAAATACCTCCTAAAACCCCAAAATTCTGAATGTTAAACATTTAGTTGAGGGCGAGATGCTTAGGCAGCATTCTGTTATAATCTTTATAAGGTATTACCATGTTTGTATTTGGGTTTTAGACATAAAAGGTACATTGAACAATATTCTATAGCCTTCTGTTTATAGTGAAGCCAAGATTAAGGGAGCTCAGCTGAGTCATTGACTTTCCCTATGGTTTACAACAGCATCTGTTGCACTGTAGTCCTGATTTGGAAACTGGCTTCACTTCCTTATTATTATGCTTCCTAACTCCTCTGTGTACAGTTCATCCAATGATAGATAGTAGCTGAGCATTTAAATTACCAACGAAATGTATGCTTTCAACAAATTTTCCAAACAGGAAGCAAAAGCCAACTCAAAGCAGAAAGACATACAATGCCCTTCACAATCTCTCAATATCCCAAAGGATTTTACTGTGCAACCGTTGACATGCCTTTGAAGTTTAGATTCCCTACAGTGTGGAAACAGGCCCTTTTGGCCTGACCTGTCCACACCATCCCTCCAAAGAGTAACCTACCCAGACCCATTTTCCCTCTGACTAATGTACCTAACACCATGGGCAATTTAGCATGGCCAATTCACCTGACCTGCACATCTTTGGACTGTGGGAGGAAACCAGAGCAGACACAGGGAGAATGTGCAAACTCCACACAGCCAGTTGCTGGAATTGAACCTGGGACCCTGGTGCTTTGAGGTAGAAGTGCCGCCCAGTGTAATCATTGTAATGAATGCATTCTCTAGCGTGAGAGAATAAAGATGATTGATTAATAAAGTTGAATAGTTAATTTGGAATCTGTGCTGATCACTTCACCATTCTTATACACATCAGCTTCAGACATAACTCAAGTTGTGTATACTTTCAAAATTCATTTGATTTTACTTTACCCTAATAATTTAGGTTTGACTTTTTAATTGATTTATGGGATGTGGGTGTCACTGGCTGGATCAGCATTTATTATCCATCCCTAGTTGCCCTTGAGAAGGCAGTGGTGAGCTGCCTTCTTGAACCATTGTTATGCATTTGGTATAGGTAGACCCACAATGCCATTAGGAAGGCAGCTCCAGAATTTTGACCCAGCAACACTGAAAGATTGATGAAATATTTACAGGTTTGGATGGTCACTAACCTGGAGGAGAACTTCCAGCAGATGACATTCCCACGTACCTGCTGCCTTTGTCTGTCCAAATGGAAGTGGTCATGGGTTTGGAAGGTGCTGTCTTGGGAGCCTTGGAAGTTCTGTTGTGGACTGTATTTCTGAAACAACTTTTACAGTGAAATTGTTGATTTGTTCAAAATGATTTTATTTTCTACATGTCCCTTCTTCTGAACCAATGTCCTTTCTTTTATTCAGGTTTCTCCCAAGTCGTAAAAGACCATGTAACTAAACCTACTGCCATGGCTCAGGGTCGAGTTGCTCACCTCATAGAATGGAAGGGCTGGTGTAAGCCCATGGAATCTCCAATGACTCTGGAGATTGATTTCAATTCCTACTCAGACTTAAGTGAAGGTGAACAGGAAGCAAGATTTGCAGCAGGTAGATCAACTTTTAAATTCAGCCATTGAATGTACATATTATTTATTCAGCTACCTGATCTGTAAAATACATGTTGAAAAAAATCTGTTTGATCCTTTGTAGTAAAACGTGATGTACAGTTGTGAATGTCATGGATTTGATAAGTACCTTCTAAATTTTCTATTTTCCTGAAGACATCAGCTGACCTTTTCGAATTGACTTAAACATTTAGGTGGGATCTCAATTTAATTCAAAGGAATGCATTTTTAACAATGCAGCAGTTGCTCAGTACTACACGAAGCGTAGTAAACTCTGGTGCTCTTTATCAATAGCATTTTGTTTTTCATTTGCACTGCACAATTGAATTATATTTGGAAAGTTATGAATACAACGCAAAATAATCCCCTAAAATACCTCTGTCCCCACAATAGTCTTAGCGTAATGGGTAGTTCTATGGTAGGAGGTAGAGGTTTAAGATTCCTTGATGTGTTCTAGCTCTAGAAACATTTGGTGAAACCAATTATGCTCCCTTTAAATTGAATGGACTGATGGAGCTGTACCAAAGAGAATAACCCGGGTGAAGCACTCGAAGAGTTTATGGGTATCAATTATGGAGGAGTCAGTCAACCTTTATAGAACTCCTGTTTTCCATTTTGCTCGAGTAGAAATCATTTAAGCTGGGGAAGCTTGTGCAATCTCTGGAGGCAAGTTTGGTGGCTGGAGGGAAAGTGACACGTTCTCCACTTCCACCATGATGCTGTGGCTTTCCCACCTTGTAGCCAATCGAGACATTACGTGGCTAATTAATGCCACCTTAAACCCTTCATCCTACCACTATTGGTATTAACCCAGAGGGGAGCTTGCAATGCAGGAAGTATGATAAGCAAACCCATGTGGATTACATGCAGGTTTCTGGAGAGGTCCCTCATTTAAAGGCACTCAGTGTCTGATCAAGTGACCCAACCATCTCCCCTGCAGCACCTCAGCCACCATCATTTACCACTGGCCTGGAATCCAGCAATGATCTTAGGTACTGGTGGGTATCATGCAGATAGCAGCCATGATTGACTAGCTGCTGCTCGTGGGTATGATTTCCATCTTTGGTCCTTGATACTGGCTAAGGCTACTGCTGGTTTGTCAAGTGCCTGATTATTATATGATGAGTCATCTGCAAAAGAAGTGACACATGGTTCTTGCCAGTTCTTTAGCCAGCAGCCAAGGATCTGGTTACTTCCACAAAATTTTGCCCAGTAACCTGAGTATCATCATAACACTTTTCATGAGAGTGGACTTCTCCAGATAGCTTAGCTTTTGGATGAGAGCATTGCTCAGTGTAGTAATCAATTATAAAGACAGAATAGGTAATCCACACTAAATAATCTAATTTCATCTCAGACAACAATTGCAGATTACAGAAACAAAAACTGAAATTACTGGACAAACTCAGCTGGTCAGGCAGCATCTGCAGAGAGATGTTTCAGGTCTCCAGCATCCACAGTTCATTGTTTTATTTTACTGGAGATTATGTGACTGACCTCAGTTTTAAATAGGGATAGATTAGTCAAGCAATACTTTTCTCTTCATCAAATAATACTTTTCTCTTCAAGTAACTCTTGATAGAAAGTGTAGCATATGAACATCAGACGAGGACCAGACCAAGCCTAAATATGCTGTTTTCAATTATTGTGGAGCTTGTTGACTCTTATTGTCTCCCTAATGCATAAAACACTTGGTTCAGTGAGAGATTTTGGGGTTTCTTTGGAATCAGACCTCGGTTGACATGAGCAACCTCAGGAGGATGAAAGAAAAAATATTCAAATTTGTGTTTCAGCTTTTAAACACATAACAAGTGGTCACTAGACTTTGAACTGAACCTTACATTGTTAAGGTAAACACATAAAATAGATTTTGAGAGTGCTTGGATACAAAACCATTACCATCATAAGGAAGAATATAGAATCAGCATATTCTATTTTGCAACAAGTATTTTTCTGCTGTATATTGGGCTGTGATTTGTTTTATTGCCTCATTACAAATGAATAGAATTGATATAAATTTACTCACCTGATTAACTGGTTGTTCTCTTGTATATTAAAGACAGTCTGAACATCAGTTAGGTTCTCTTACAAACTGTATATAGTGGTATCAATTCAGAAAACCAGTTTATTGGGAAGATTTGTGTTAAACAATTATTAATCATTAAAGATGAGGGTTAGTGTCTTGTAACGTTTCAGAGGAATACCTAAATACCAATTACTTTTCGTTTGACAGTGATTGAGTATCATATACAAAATGCCTGTTGGTTTTTGAACGTACTGTAATTAATGCCTATAATTTAAATTTTCTATTTGAACACATTTTGGATTTGATCAAATCCCTTATGATGTGAAGCCCCATGGAACTCACTTCTCCCTTCTTTAGATATGTTCTAGCCTGATCGGGTGATGGATGGCTAAACCAAATAAGCACCCTTCAGAATTGAGGGAGCAAAAATGGGGGACACACCAGGGGAGATAACCAGAATGGGAGGGAGTGAGGGTTTTTCTTGGGACAAGGGCATCAATTGTGAGGTGAGGGTACACCTCTGTTAGATCTCCTTTTAGCCTTTTTGGCCCCAGTAGATTTCATCTCATCATAAGAATGTTTTTTCCTTTTTTTTGTAAATATTAATTTGGTATGTCAGATTTTTAAATATCTGCTTAATTTTTAAGAAGATTTTTAAAGATATTTTTAACATGCTTTCCGTTTTATAACACTATAAATACATTCAAAAATAATCTAGGACCAATGCAGAGTTTGTGTTGTGCAACATCAGATTCACTACTGTATATATTTATAGAACATAGAACATAGAAAAATACAGCGCAGTACAGGCCCTTCGGCCCTCGATGTTGCGCCGACCGAAGCCTACCTAACCTACACTAGCCCAATAACCTCCATATGCTTATCCAATGCCCGCTTGAATGACCATAAAGAGGGAGAGTCCATCACTGATAGTGGCAGGGCATTCCATGAACTCACAACCCGCTGAGTAAAGAATCTACCCCTAACATCTGTCCTATACCAACCTCCCCTTAATTTAAAGCTGTGTCCCCTAGTAACAGCTGACTCCATACGCGGAAAAAGGTTCTCACTGTCAACCCTATCTAAACCCCTAATGATCTTGTACACCTCTATCAAGTCACCCCTAAACCTTCTTTTCTCCAATGAGAACATCCCCAAGTGCCTCAGCCTCTCCTCATACGATCTTCCTACCATGCCAGGCAACATCCTGGTAAACCTCCTCTGCACCCGTTCCAGTGCCACCACATCCTTCCTATAGTATGGCGATCAAAACTGCACACAATATCCAGATGCGGCCGCACCAGAGTCTTATACAACTGCAACATGACCTCAGGACTCCGGAACTCAATTCCTCTACCAATAAAGCCCATATGCCTTCTTCACAGCACTATTTACCTGGGTGGCAACTTTCAGAGATCTGTGTACATGGACACCAAGATCCCTCTGCTCATCCACACTACCAAGTAGCCTACCATTAGCCCAGTAATCCATCTTCTTGTTACCCCTACCAAAGTGAATGACTTCACACTTAGCTACATTGAATTCCATTTGCCACCTTTCTGCCCAGCTCTGCAACTTATCTATATCCCGCTGTAACCTGCCACATCCTTCTTCGCTGTCCACCACTCCCCCGACTTTCGTATCATCCGCAAACTTGCTCACCCAGCCTTCAAGTCCCTCCTCCAGGTCATTTATAAAAATGACAAACAGCAATGGTCCCAAAACAGATCCTTGTGGAACACCGCTAGTAACTGCACTCCAAGATGAACCTTTACCATCAACTACTACCCTCTGTCTCCTTCCAGCCAGCCAATTCCTAATCCAAACCTCTAATGCACCCTCAATGCCATACCTCCGTAATTTTTGCAGTAGCCTACCATGGGGTACCTTATCGAATGCCTTGCTAAAATCCATATACACCGCATCTACTGCTTTACCCTCGTCCACTTCCTTAGTCACCTTCTCAAAGAACTCAATAAGGTTTGTGAGGCACGACCTGCCCTTCACAAAACCATGCTGACTATCCTTGATCACATTATTCCTATCCAGATGTTCATAAATCCTATCCCTTACAATTCTCTCTAAGACTTTGCCCGTAACAGAAGTGAGACTCACTGGCCTATAGTTACTAGGGCTGTCCCTACTCCCCTTCTTGAACAAGGGGACCACATTTGCTATCCTCCAGTCCTCTGGCACTATTCCTGTAGACGACGACAACATAAAAATCAAGAGGCATCTCCTCCGCTATCTCCTCCCTAGCTTCCCAGAGGATCCTAGGATAAATGCCATCAGGCCCAGGGGAATTATCTATTTTCACCTTTTCCAGTATTCCCCAGACCTCTTCCCTACGTACCTCAAGGCCATCCATTCTAATCACTTGTGACTCAATATTCATATCAGCAACAATGTCCTGTTCCTGAGTGAATACTGACGAAAAGTATTGATTTAGTGTCTCTCCAATCTCCTCCGCCTCCACGCACAACTTCCCACTACTATCCTTGACTGGACCGATACCTACCCTAGTCATCCGTTTATTCCTGACATACCTATAGAAAGCCTTAGGGTTTTCCCTAATCCTACCAACCAAGGACTTTTCATGTCCCCTTCTCGCTGCTCTTAGCTCTCTCTTCAGATCCTTCCTGGCTACCTTATAACTCTCAATCGCCCCAACTGAACCTTCACGCCTCATCTTTACATAGGCCGCCCTCTTCCCTTTAACAAGGGATTCCAATTCCTTATTAAACCACGGCTCCCTCACAAGACCCTTTCCTCCCTGCCTGACTGGTACATACTTATCAAGGACACCCAATAGCTGCTCCTTGAACAAGCTCCACATATCATTTGTGTCCTTCCCTTGAAGCCTATTTTTCCAATCCACACATCCTAAGTCATGCCTCACCGCATCATAATTTCCCTGCCCCCAGCTATAACTCCTGATCTGCAGTGCATACTTATCCCTCTCCATCACTAGAGTAAAAGTCACCGAGTTGTGTTCACTGTCCCCGAAATGCTCACCTACCTCCAAGTCTAACACCTGGCCTGGTTCATTACCTAGAACCAAATCCAGTATGGCCTCACCTCTTGTTGGCCTGTCTACATATTGTGTCAGGAAACCCTCCTGCACACATTGGGCAAACACCGATCCATCTAACAAACTTGAGCTGTAGCTTTCCCAGTCAATATCTGGGAAGTTAAAGTCCCCCATAACAACCACCCTATTACTTTCACTCTTCTCCTGAATCATCCTTGCAATACTTTCCTCTACGTCTCTCGGACTATTAGGAGACCTGTAGAAAACTCCTAACAGGGTGACCTCACCTTTCCTATTTCTAACCTCAGCCCAAACTACCTCAGATGGCAAGTCTTCCTCCATCGTCCTTTCCACCGCTGTAATACCATCCTTGACAAGCAATGCCACACCTCCCCCTCTTATAGCCCCACCTCTGACCCTACTAAAACATTTAAACCCTGGAATCTGCAATAGCCATTCCTGTCCCTGTTCTACCCACGTCTCTGTAATGGCCACAACATCGAAGTCCCAGGTACCAACCCACGCTGCAAGTTCTCCTACCTTATTTCTTATACTTCTGGCATTGAAGTATACACACTTCAAGCCACCTTCCTGTTTACCGGCATCCTCCTTCGAGATCGATGCCTTGTTCCTAACCTCCCTACACTCAAGGTCCTGTACTTTATATTAAAGAATATAGAAATTTGTTTGAATACATAAAGAAAATAGATTACTATTGTAAATGAAGATAGTTGACTTTTCACATTGCTGCAAATTTATTTCCACCCATGGCACTTGGTGCACATTTTAAATTGACAATCCATTTATTAATAACGCATTTGAGCAATTACAATTGGTAATATCGCATTGTCACTGAGCTACTAACAGAAACATCACCATTTCAATTAGTCTTCTTTACATATGTTCTTAAAAACAGATAACGTCCCCTCAAAAATGTTTTGTAATATTAGGGAATGGGTTGGAATTCAAGGATGAATATCATACAGTTTTACAGATCTCGGGAAAGCTTTAATTTGGTAGCACACACAGGTATTTACTGATTTCTGTTCACTCCATGTTTTTAAATAGAATATTTGCATTTCAGGTGTGGCAGAACAATTTGAGATTGCAGAGGCTAAGCTCAAAGCGTGGTCATCTGTCGACGGCGATGATTCAAATGATGACTCATATGATGAAGATTTTGTACCAACTAGTGACAGCACCCTGCCAGCTGGTAATGGTCCCTTTCAAACCACCTTTGCTCTGTTATCATTGTATTCTTTGTCACTATTATGCATCTATACTGAATTATATGATAGTGGTGCTGCGATAGAAGTACACTGTTCTTTGTTATTGTCCTAAGTTTTCATGATTCTCCTTACATATATTACCTTGTGTCCATTCAAGTATAAATGAAGCATAAGCAGTATGGAGCCAATTAAACTATTATCATAATTCAAAATATGTTTGTGAATAACAGCATCTGTACTTGCATGAATAATATTTTGTGTTCTGTCTCTGTTTTTCTTGGTCTATATTTCCACCATTTGATTGAAGTTCTGAAACTTTTCAAGGATCAATTACTGTTCCTGCGATTTTTGTAACTTCACATGTCATCTCACAGTTTATATCTTCCTCCAACATCTCCTTCCTCGTCCTATCTCAAAGGGCTCATTTTATGTAAAACCAAAATACTATAGATGCAAGAAATCGGATATAAAAACATGAAGTGCTGGAAAAGCTCAGCAGGTCTGGCAGCGTCAAGGTTTTGAGTTCGATATGACCTCTTCAGAACATGTATTGTTACATGGCTGCTTGTCACAGCATGATGTAGAAGCATGATTAGGTTCCCTACAGTGTGGAAACAGGTGCTTCAGCCCGACAAGTCCACACCGACCCTCCGAAGTGTAACCCACCCAGACACATTTCTCCTCTGACTAATGCACCTAACACTACGGGCAATTTAGCATGGCCAATTCACCTAACCTGCATGTCTTTAGACTGTGGGAGGAAACCGGAGCACCCGGAGGAAACCCACACAGACACAGAGAGAATGTGCAGACCCCACACAGTTGCCCAAGGCTGTAATCAAACCTGGGACTCTGGTGCTATAAGGCAGCAGTGTTAACCACTGCACCACTGTGCTGCCCCACATTTCATGTGTGACCCTTGACAACGACTGTAGGTAGGCTATCATGGCGGATCATTCTGGATCATTCGTCTCCTTGCTTAGCATCTATGTACAAGCACTTCCAGTAGAGGGTCATTTTATAATATAAGGAGAAAGAACCTGACCAATTTTCTTGACTTTAATATGGGCATTTGAAGTCAGATGCATCATCTCTGTCATAGGTTTTTAAACTCTATTCTGGTCTCTTAGGGAATCAAGGAGTATGGGAATCAGGTTGAGGTATGGAGTTGAAGTCTAGGATCAGAGCTGAAAATATGTTGCTGGAAAAGTGCAGCAGGTCAGGCAGGATCCAAGGAGCAGGAGAATCGACGTTTCGGGCATGAGCCCTTCAGCTCTGATCTCCAGCATCTGCAATCCTCACTTTCTCCTAGAAGTCTAGGATCATCCATGATTAGATTGAGTAATGGAGCAGTCTTGATGGCAAGATGGTCTAATCCAGTTCTGGTGTTTTTATTCTGTGATTGCTGAAAAAGGCTTACAAGTTGTTTGTGACATAATCTTCACCAGTCTTTGGCCCTCAATCCATGAAATCCACCTGGAATGTCTCTATTGATACCCTGTGAAACTGAAAAGACGTTTATAATTTGGCTGGTACACCTTAGAAAATTGTGGCCTCAAACAGTAAAACAAGAAATCATGGTACCAAATATTTAGTTCTAAGAAGGCAAAAACTTTGGGGAACTTCTTAGGGAATTGTTTTGATAGGAAAAGGAAAAAAAATATTTTAAATAATTTATTACCTTTTTTAGAATGTATCGTCTGTCCCATTCAGATTTTATCTTTAGAACATGCGATGAAATACTGTATGTGAATGCAATACATCTCTACCTACTGTGAATGACTTTTGCCCAACAATCAAGACACTGTAGGACTATAATATCCAATCATATCACTGTATTTTTGAACTGCAATTATCTTATTGTTTCAGATGCAGCTGGACAGTACCCACAAGTGAATTACTCGAGAGATATGCTGCATGGCCATTTGTGCAAACTCACAGTGAGACAGGCATCATGTGAGCAGGAAAGTGATTCCTCCCAAACTGTCTCCCCAGAGACCCTTTGTTCAAGTCTGTGCAGTCTGGAAGATCACCCTTTGCTTAAAATGGAGCTGGGGTCCCCCACCGAATTAGCCACAAAACTGTTTGGTCAGATCAGTGCAATGACTGGTCATAGGGACATGATCTCTCAGCTGCAACCAAACAGCAACACTGAATGTGCCTTTAGGAACCTTATCTGTGAGGACTCCTCTTATTCTGTGTCTTATGCTGAATCTTGTTTTACTCCGGAGGAAGATGACTTGTCATGTCAAGATTACAAAACCATCTGTAAGAAGGAGGACGGCGAGTATGAGGGACGTAGAAAAGTATCAGACGTTGCTTCCTCAGGTGTAGTATCTCTGGATGAGGATGATGCAGAAGATCAATGAATTCTTTGTGACCCTGGCATGTGTTTCTCCCTTTGATACTGGTCTTGAGGCGTCCAAACAATCGGTCTGTATTTTGTAAAAGACTGTAAAAATAACCTTTGCACAAATAATTGCCTGAGGTTTGATGCAAAGGTTCAAGCACTTCACAGGTTTGCATGCTATGAAGTGCCGAAAGGAACTGTTTGCTGAAATGTTCTTAGCACGGTACGTAGCTCAAGCTTTGAGAATCTTTCATACTGATCTTTAAATTACTTGCTCTGTTATTTTTCATGCTGGAAAGCATTCTCCAGTCACAATGGCATGGCTATGTCTTGTGCTAAAATGGCCAAATTATAATCTTCGTACAAGATTAAGCAGCTGCTGGAATGTTCTTAAAAACAGACGACATGTCTTTTTAAAAATATTTCACATAAGAGGTATTTGCTTTTAACCTTCTAGTTTTATACCATTCAACATATTATAGTCAGATGATAAATTAATTTTCAATGGTCTAATGAAAAACATGCAAATGTCTAAATCTTTTAAATTCCCACAGTTGAATCCTCTAATTTTGGATAAAATAGTTTCCACTGATGCAGTAAAGGAAAAGTGCATTATGGTTCAAATTTTATATTTTTGTATTTGTGTCTGCATCTTGTGAGGTATTGCTGTAAATTGGATTGCACGGGGCTTCAGTGCTGTTGCTGTAGGATATTTCTTTGTTATCACTGTGTGATATAGTCTATAAACAAAGAATACTGTGGTATTTCTGACTTTCATTGTCATATTGTTTAAATTGCAAGTGTTTTAACATATAATCAAGAATAATACAGCCAATATCCCACTCAAATAAAAATCACATGTGAGTGCCTGAAATACTGTTTGATGTGGCACGTTCAAAACATAAATCTCTTTTTTAAAAAAAAGTGAATCCTGTATGGAAGTGCGCGAATTTGATGACTATATTGGCCAATTTAATAATGATACATGGATGCAATCTTTTTTTTCTTTTCAATTCTATTCAGAAAGGTAGACTGTTAAGGTACCCAGGGCTGCCATTACTTTCTGGCTAGGTGCTTCAGATCATGCACTCACATGTGAGGAAGTTGTTAATTGATGAAGGTTCATCGCCAATGGCTTTCTTTTTTGTGTTGCTGTTTTCCTGGCATGATAATGGTCTGGCAGTGCAAAAAACAGTTTCCATGCAATGTTTTATTGGCTGTAGCTGTTTTCCTGAAAAATTATGAGCAATTCATTTGCTTCAGATTGCCCATAACTATGACTTTGTTACATCTCATAAGCAACAGTTATGTTTGACTGGGTCTGGCTTTTCATTTGTACTTAGATGCTGGATATGATTTATAAATGCTCTTTATTTTCCCAAGAAACATCACCTACCTTGAATGCCTACTGAAATGTTTTTGGGCTTGATGTAGCCCTGACTGTACAGCATTAATATTCAGTGCTCACACCCCTCCTCCGGAAGCCTCCCCAGAATACTGAAGTGGCCTGATTGCTTATGCTTTAACAGCATCTCAGGAGAGTTAAGAGAGTGTTTTGTTTCCCCACCCAGTAAAACAAAGACAACCCGAGTAACAATTGTTACAGACCAAAATTGGGAAATGAAGCTCTATAATTGGAAAAGCTGCAAGATCCGTCATTCTTTGGCTGTAAGCGTTTGATCATATTGCCTGATTGTTTTGGATGTACTTGAGTCTGCAACTAAGTAATTGCTAGTCTTTGTTATACTTCTATTTTCGAACTGAATTATAGAGAGGGTGAAAGTGGATCATCTTTTTGATTAAGCGCAGGGCTATTTTGCTACAACTGGGGTTCTAATAAACCTTGCTGAATAAAGCGCTCCAAATTATTTTCCACATAGGCGTTAACAGAGGTTGCAGTTCTCTCCGTTACTAATTGTGCAAAGGTTTTGTAGCACTAAAAATTTTAGAATTTCCCAGTTAAATGGAAGATGCCACTGTGAATGTTCCTATGAAATCTACTTGCACTCATCTATTTTGTAATATTGTAAATGTAGTATGTGATACTGTTCCTTAGAATATAACTTGTGTCTTCTTTTGTCTATCATTTCCTTTGTTATAGCAACAATTAAGAATTCCAAATAAACTATCAGTAATGTTTCTTTGTTTGCTTCAAACAGCTTGTTGACTTTTCTTCATGGTTCTTTCAGTGTTTGGTAGATTTTGAACTTCATGAACCTATCACTTAAGTCTAATTAAATGCAATTGTTCTTAATATGGAATTTAAATTACTTTATGTTTCTTCATGCAAATAATGGTAACTGTCTAATTTCTGCTGTCACTGCATTGAAAAAAGTAAGATTTAGTAAGAAGTATTTCCTCTTGTCTTGAGAAAGTCTGAAAAAATAAGGTTTTGGGAATAATTCTACTCAAACATGAAATATGATATTAATGGTGGTCTCTTAAAAAAATCATTGTAACAGTATAATTTTTGAAATAAGAGCAAAAATACAAACTGGAAAGATCAATAAAGAAAATCTATGCATACCACCTGTGGAATGTACACGCACAGTGTTGGTGAACCTATATTTGAACTCTCCTATTCATTGGATTCAGGGAGAGAATTCATGTGGAAGGACTGGTCCATCTGAAACTACTCGGACAACTGCTGGTCTAGAACTGCATGGAGAGGAAACAAATGGAAGGGTGAAAGCCATGTTTATTAATCACACACAAAAACATTTCCCCAATTAGGGATTTCACAATAAGTATTACTGCTACCCTATCCTCGCTTTTATTTTAATAGAATAATTATGCAATGTGAATGTTCAATTCTATGTTAGAAGGCAGACTCAATGATTATTATTTAAAATAGGCACTGACCATGAATACAGTATCAGAAACAAATTTAATTTCAGGAACAAAAGCTATCTAATTTCCTTCTTTCAGTCAGTATATTTCTAACAATATTTCAAACTTAAACAGATGTCCTTATAAAATGTGTTATTTAATATCTCACTTCGTATTTCTTTATTGGCTCTAGCTATATTAAATAATAAGGGACCTCAAATCACAAAAAGATAAATTTCTATTATCAAATAATGTTTAATCCCTTCTTATTTGTGATGCGATTTAAGATGATCTTTTTCCTCTGTCTTATTGGTTTACTTCTTACATCTATCCATTCACTGAATTACTAAATCGACTTCAAATGTTTTAAATACAGAAAATCTGAAAACACTTCAGTAATGTGTTCTATTAATCATATTACCTAATTAATCAAAAGCAATCAAATTAATTTTAAAAGCATTACTTGGCTTCTGAAAGGAAGTGGCCTTTCAGAAGCAGAGCTTTGCTTTGGAAGGAATATTAGAATTGGTGATGAATGGAAGGTAAGTGTTTGAACATCCAAAACATTTGATTTACTAATTTGCAATAGCAAAATAAAAACTTGAATGTTTGCAGTTCTGGTAGCAAGAACCTATTTATTTTCACATAAGCATCAACACCCAGGCTTAGTTCACACTCAATGTTATTTACATTGAGGCTTTTTCGACCAACCTCTGGCTTAAAGAACTAAAGCCAATGAAAAGAGAATAAACTGATGTTTGTTCTAAACTGCTTGCTGCTTTTATACACTGAGAATGTTAACTGCCCTGCATTAGTAACAAATTGGAATGGAGTTCTTTTGTAGCATGAATGCTGGCTCAACCCAAACATTTATGCTGTTATAAGAAGTAATTAACTTGATATGGAGATAGATGTTTCCTAGCATGCTGGGATTTAAGAATAACCATTGACAAATTAGACTAATTGGGCAATCCAAGAGGATGTTTGTGTAATTGAAGAAGCAATTTAGGCTCTCTGATGATTTTATGTTTGCATCTTTTTAGACTTTGAAAAAGTAGATGTACTCAATATAGTAGTTACAGATTTTCTTACAAACATCCTTAGGATAAATCACTTGATAAGGTTAACTCAAAAGCATCTTGGAAGTTCAGAGAAAAGCCAAAATTTACAAAATAAATCTTATATCTATATTTAAAACAATACTCTTTTTGTCAAACTGGTTGAAATCAGTGAATAGAATCCATTTAGGAACTGTGCATTCTATTATACCTGATGGAATATATGACCACTTGCAGTGCAGTATCACCATATCTCAAAAGCAAAATCTTTGTTTGCACACTAATTGTCATTATAGAGCTGAAGGTGCAGACATTGTGGATAATTAAATACGATGTATCACGTAAATGTATTAAGGAGAGATTATTTTGAAGTGAATGTCTTTTACTTTTCTGCCAATGGTTTCTCCACACATGCATTGATTTTGGTTCCATTTTTCTCATGCAGTCCTTTGGTTTGACATCTTGCAGTAGCACAGATTTAGCTTTCATGTGTACTCTGTTACATACCAATTTCTAAACCTTCACTTTCCAAGACCATTGCTGTGCCATCCACTTGCTGATTGCTATCATACCAAGTGTGAACCATTATCTCTTCTAGTTAAATAAGCATAAGACTGCTTTCAACTACCTCTGAATGTACTGTTTCCCTACTGTATATTACAAATCAATCTCTCTTATCTTTGATTCAATGTAGTATTTAATGGTAATTGATCTGTATTTGATTATTCTAGCCTGTTCCCCAATCTATGTAATTCTGCTTGATTGTTTAAGCCTGTGATTGATTCCACACATAAAAAGATGATTCTGGGGAAGTCATGGGGCTTACACTGAAGGTTTTCTGTATGATGAAACCTATAAATTCAAAGATATGTTAAAGTTCTGTAAATAAACTGTTTGGATTTAGAACTGGAATCATTCTACATTGCTGTAAGATAAATCCGAGAAATAAGATATTTAGCTACTGGGAAAATATTAGAAGCACATTCGTTTTTGGAGCGCCGCTCCTTCGTCAGGTGATGAATCACCTGATGAAGGAGTGTCGCTCCAAAAGCTAGTGTGCTTCCAATTAAACCTGTTGGACTATAACCTGGTGTTGTGTGATTTTTAACTTTGTACACCCCAGTCCAACACCGGCACCTCCAAATCAGGAAAATATTGATAATAGGTAGACATAATATACACTCACCTTCAAATATTTTTAAGCAATACGGTAGGTGTAATTTCCCAGTACTTTTAAAATGTTTTTGACTATTCCTCCCCTCCGCAATAGACTAATGAATACAATCAGAGAATATGGAGAGGTGTAGGAGGGAATTCGAGAGGTTGGAGGCTAAGTACCTGATGGTATGACCACCCTGGTGAAGTGATTAAAATCTGAAATCAAGAAGCCAGAATTAGGTGCCCTCTCATGGTTCAGATGAACTGGGACTAGGAGGCCTGGTTTCAAATCCCACCTGCTCCAGAGGTGTGCAACAACATTTCTGAACAGGTTGAGTAGAAAAATAAGCTAAATTAAAAAGAAAGCCAGAATTAAACAACTGCTGATAGACCTGAAGTTTGCTGGACTGGGCAGATGTTACAGCCATGTCGCAAGTTGAACCATCCTGTTCCTTCATTCTTACAGCCAGTCACTGCTTGCCAATCCACATTGAACTCAGTGAAGCAACAAATTAGTTTTAAGAACCTCAGCCTTGTTTGCATAACTATCCTTGGTCCCATCCTTCTCTTTCTTTCCAATAAGACCATAAGACTTGGGAGCAGAAATTAGGCCATTCAGCCCATCGAATTTGCACCACCATTCAATCCTGGCTGATAACTTTCTCAACCCCATTCTCCCACTTTCTCCCTATAACCCTTGATCCCCTTGACAATCAAGTACCTATCTATGTTTGTCTTAAATTCAATGATCTGGCCTCCTCAGCCTTTTATGACAGAATCCATAGATTCACCACTCTCTGGCTGAAGCAGTTTCTTCTTATTTAGAATGGAGATAAGAAGAAATGTCTCATTCATTGAATATTACCAAGATTAGTTTTTTTTTATTCATAATCCTCAGAATGTAGTTATCTTGGCAACTCATATTTACTTTTGCTTCATATTTACTCTAAATTATAAACTGATTATTTTGTCACATCTGAAAGCAAGCAGGAGAAAGTGGCCTTGTTGATAACTCAAAGATGGAAGGGATACAGGGTGAGGTTTGTGTTGGGAAGCAATTTCCTTTGCTCCTATAATTTACCTTCTCCTTGCTGGGCAGCCAGTAATTGGCCATCACCAATACCTGATTGAATGAATAGAGACTGTCAGTACAGGAGCAAATGGACCCCTTTGTTTCTGCTCCATCTCCTTCACGCTGAGAGATTGAGTCCAGTCCACTCAATGTGTAAATTCTCTGATTATCTCTTGCTATTTTGAGGTTGTATTTGTGTTGCCAACTCTGAGTTGGAGGCATTCCTAAACATTCAGTCAGGTTGTGTCTATCTGACCATTTAACATTGCAAATATTATTGTACTTTCCAAAGCTTGGGTTTCTTGTGGTCAAAAATCTTTTGGTAAATTTACTGAGATGAATAACTGCATGAGGATTTTGACAAGGTACAACCCTCTTTACATTCCTTAGCTATTGTCTAACGGTAGTTTTAAAAATATCTGTGCATAGAAATGATATGCATGCTGTCACTCAAAGTCAGGAATCCAAACATATAGAGACAGGAGAAGGTAGAAGAAAATAAACCAGCAAACTAAAGAGTCGTAAGTAATGAAAATGCAGAAAGCAGGAAACAGAATTTTTAAAATACATTCATGTGAACATTTTTAGCTGGTAGGTAAAAAGCCCAAGAGAGGAGGAGGACTTAATTTTCGAACAATCCATTAGAAAACAATTTGATAGAAATGATTATAATATCGTTAGTTTTAAGGCAGCTATGGAAAAGCAAGTTAGATTAGAAATAAATTAGATTTTCTGAAATTGAGAAATTTCACAAACTTGAGATGTGGTTTAATTAAAGCAAACTGGAACTGGCCACTTGAAGGTAAATTAGTGTGAGACATTCAAAGAGGGGATAGTGAGAGTTCAACACAGGTACGTTTCCTGAAAAAACATGGGATTAAGTCCAGAACCACTTGGATATCAAGTATTTTAAAGCAGAGAATAAAAATGGGAAGTGTTTATGATAAATGCGGAGGGCTCAATATTGCAGATAACCTTGCGTATGAAGAGTGTAAAGTGAAATTGAAAAAAAGAAATTATGAAAACAAAGACATGAAGTCCTTTGGCAGGATCAAGAAAAAAAAAGTCTTTTTTTTGTCATATATAAAAAGCAAGGGGATAACTAAAGAAAGTGTGGGACCAATTCCGGATCTCAAGGGTAGCCTGCATGCGATGTTGGAAGAATTTGATTCTTAATGAATACCTACATCTGTTGTCACAAAAACATGTGAAAATACACACATTGCAATCATGGTAAAATGAAATAGAATTGATATAGAACAGAAAGGTTAGGACATGTCAATATCTTTGAAAGGGGATAATTACCAAGGCTCACATGAAATACATAAGAGTCTGTTAAGAGAAGCAAGAGAAGACCGAGTGGAATCTCTGTCCATTGTTTCTCAATCACTCTAGCTACATGCATGATGCCAGAATATTGGAGGATAAACATTAGACTGTGGAATGACAGGTCGGTCAGACTGACATTGATAGTGGGAAAATTATTGGAAAGTTTTCTGAAGGGCAGGGATAAATGTTCACTTACAATGACAGCATAGATTTATTGAGAGACAGCTCTGTCTGACCAACAGAAATGACTCTCCTTGTTCCCACATGTTTCACAGTAAATTGGCCAGAGTGCAAATTTGCCTGTAAGATCTGAGCTTTAAAGAATTTAAAAACATGGTGTTTTAAACTACCCAATTAGACAGAGTGTTATCATCCAGTCTTAGCATTTGTCTCTGTTGCCTATATGGCTCTCTAACTCATTTTCTGAAGCTAAGTCAGTGCTTGTAATAGCATCATGCTGGTACACAGTGTTTGAAAGATTTGCACAGTTGTTGTGTTATGAATGTGACAGTACCTTTGCCAAAGACCTTCGAGGTACATTTGCAGCTTTGCACAGAAGAAACTGTATTTAAAATTGCCTGTTTTATTTTGATAGCATACCAGAGATACAGTTCCATGATTGATCACAATGTACTGGTAGAAGTGTGGTACTACCATGGCCTTATGGTGATACCAATTTATTATAATGGTACTGCTATAATTTTAGGCTGAAAGATAAGACTGAGTGGTATGCAATTTAAAAAAAAATGTTCAAAACGAAATGGAGATCTGTCAGTTTGTGGAAGAGAGAAGAATAATCTTCGGTTAATGATACGTAGACCCTTTATCAGGAGTCATCAGGCTGGATGAAGCATTTCCATTTGATACATTGTCCTTACACAGATTTACAGCATTTCCATTTGAATATCTTTTGCAGTTTTTGTCTTTAATTTTGATATACCAAACTCAATTTTTATCAAATTTAGTGACCACATTGGCCAATGTTTTTAAACAAAATTATCCCCTTACTAGCTATAAATAACTATATTGACAAAATACGTTAAATAAATAAGTTAACTTGAGACCTACCATAATTTCTTTTAGCCCTTGTTTTATCGCTTTTTAAAATTTGTATTAAAACTTAACTTTTTAAGATGATAGGTTAATTCCACTCAAATTATAATATCGTTGCATACTCATTTTAAAATTATTTCACACAACAATAAACATGTGAATTATATCCCTGATGTCCAATCAAAACATTACAGGCAATTTTAAATACAGCTTGAAGGATATTTTCATCTGCTGTGCACACCTTCAAATGTACCACCTTAGTTCTGGCAAAGATCCTGTCACATCCATAAGACAAGAACTGGGCAAATGTTTCAAAAACTGCATAGCAGCATGATGCTATTACAAACACTGATTTAACTTCAGACAATAAATATGGTCAAATATTAATAATTGACATCACAAATAAAACAAATGTAGACCAAGCATATGGCGAATTTGCTTTGATTAATTTCAGTTGGGAATTTCTCTCAATAACATTGTTTTCATTTTATGGTTTAACTCTCCCATCCATATCTTAGTTACACTGCATTGGCAATAGAGCCCTCTTCTGGTGAAAAATAGAATGTTTCAACACAGGTTTCTTAGATCAAAGAGTGCTGGCGTTAGGATTCTGCTCTCAGTTAAATGATTAAAATGCTTATTTTCAAATGAGCTGTGGTTTATTTTATAATGAAAAATACATTGAGAAAATGTGTACTCGAGAGGGTATGGAGGAGATTCACCAGGATGTCACTTGGGCTGGAGCTATTCAGCTATGAAAAGAGACTGGACAGGCTGGGAAGTTCTGAGGAAGTGTTACTGGACTCAAAACATTAACTGACTTTTCTTCACAGATGATGCCAGACCTACTGAGCTTCTTCAGCAGCTTCTGTTTTTGTTCTGGATAGGCTGGGGTTGTTGATTTCATTTTTTTTATTTCTTGAGAGCAGAGAAAGCTGAGGGGAGATCTGATTGAGATGTAAATATTTCTGAGGGGTAGACAGGTGAAAAAAAAACTTTTCCTATTTTAGTAGAGGGGTCAATCACCAGGGAGCACAGTTTTCAAATCTCCAGCATAGCAGTTCGTTGTTTTGTTATAATGGCTCAGTTTGAAAGTAAGGAGAAAGAGTTTTAGAGGGGATTTCAGAAAAAAAGTCACCCAGATGGTGATGGGTACCTGGACCTTGCTATCTAAAAGGGTGATAGAGGCAGGAAGCTCAAGACGTTTAATAAATATTTAGATGAGTCCTTGAAACACTATAGCATACAAGTGCTGGAAAATGGAATAAGAATAGATGGGTCCCTGATGTCTGGTGTAGGCAAGATGAGATCACATTACTTTACTATGTTGTAAAAACTCGATGACTCTGACTTGATTGTTATTACACTGATAATTATGGAGTTTTCTTTTTTGTGAGGACAAAAATGATCATATAAGGACCTCTGAAAAATCAATTCAGCTATATTGAACGGAAAGTGAGTATGTGCAATGGACACAAAACATTCATTTATTTTACAAAGTTTTATTAAGCAGCAAGTATACATCTATTCAACAAATCAAGCAAGCCACTGAGTAGTGAGTAGTAGTTCCTTTGATGATAAGTAGATGTAATTTCCAGTGGACTGACAGATTTTGGAAGGTGATAGCAATTATTTAATGAGGCAAGTAAAACATAACTAAACCTATTTCAGCAAAGTGAGTGGAACTAGTGTCTAAATATTTTGTTAACAATCTGTCATATGTCATCAGAATTTTGGTTCCTTTTGTGGGAAATTAAACATTTGTATGTGCAAATACTCATAACTGTAAACTTTCAGTTATAGCATTTAATTTAAAAAAATCTTCAATGCAATTAAATAACATAAATGAACAGAGAGGAACATTTCATTTGTGCAGACATACACATACCAATGATGTCAAACCCTAAGAAATAGTGCAAAATGCATAAAATGTCAGATAATTGGTGCACTTACAAAAAAACTATTGCTTTCTTAATCTAGCTTATTTCCTTTTGAGCATATTTATCAATCCATGTTCTTACATCTTGTTAGATTTTGGCTTCCATGAAAGTGATTTCATAGTTTGTTTGGAGAGGACAGTGAGAATATTGTTTTTTTGTTGTAGTAATGCTGAACTCTTTAGAGGGTTTATTGAGTTGGAATATTACTGTGTTACTGTATTATTACTGTGCTGTCACTGTAATAATACAGTATTACTGTATTATAATATAGTAATTATTACATTACTATATAATATTACTATTATATAGTACTTGTCACTGGAAAATTGTTTATATCTTAACTTTTGAGCTACTGATATGTAATCTCTACAATCATCTTCTTTATTTCAATCTTAATTTCCTCATATATTTCACATGTTATAAACCATATATGTGGTAAACACTATCAATATACCTTATTTCTTGGAACTGATTTTGACTTGGAACTGATGGTGTAAGTATTTGTAATGAGAAGATTAACTGAAAAATTGGAATATTTTTTATGTAAACACTTACATAAACAACCGTGTAAATCATGGTTATTCTTGAACATAAGAACAAGAAGCAGGAGTAGGCAATTCAGCTGCTCCACCATTTAATATGATCATGGTTGATCTCATTGCAGTCCCAACTCCACTTTCCTGCTTTCTACATGTGAAGCTTTAGCTCTTTGCTTATTAAAAATCTGTCTATCTCCTCCTCAAATTTATTCAGTGTCCCAGATCCACTGCACTTTGGGAAGTGCCTAGAAATTGCCCCACAAGAAGAAATATCTGTTAAACATCGACCTGTCGATTCCCTTTAGCATCTTACTTACCTCAATTTGATCACCTCTCACCTTTCTAAACTCGGGCAGGTACAGGTTTAAACTACTTAATCTCTCTAGAAGACAAGCATTTATCTCTGGAATTAATCAAATGAACCATTACTGAACTGCCTCCAATTTAGTTATGTCTTTCCTTGGGTAAGGGACCCAAAACGGTATGCAGTACTCCGGGTGTGGCCTTGTACAGTTGCAACAACACTTGCCTACTTTTATACTCCATTCCTTTTGCAACATACGCCAAAATTCCATTTTCTGTTCTTGTTACCTGCCGTACCTGCATCCTACCTTTCTGCAACACATGTATGAGGAGATCCAGATCTCTGCACCAAAGCATTTTGCAGTTTCTCTCCATTTAGAAAACAAGTTGTCATTTTATTCTTTTTCACAAAGTGAACAAAGTCAACGACTCAATGTTTTATTTGAAACTGTTCTTGTGTGCCTTTTCTGTTCAGTAACTATAATTTCTGTGACCTTTTGTTTGCTCTATTTTACACTCCAGGATAGTGATTTCTGACTTGCTGACTTGGTTCTTTCACCTTCATTACCTGTTGGTATCTTGAGCCCAAATAGATTGTGGGTTGCAAGCACGTGCTTTGTGTTGCCGGCTTCCTCTGCACACTGTCAGGACTAAATAGCATTGTTATGAGGATGTGATGGTTAAGACCAGTGAATACATGCTCACATGATACCTCCGACTCCAAACCACCATCTTCTGTTGTCTGCTTCATGCACCACAGCCCCATCGTATGCCCATCTCGAATGGTTCTGAGGGCTTGCACCTAATAGCCAAACAGCCTACTTCACCATCCCATACCTTCCAATACCGCCAGCATCGCACCCACCTCTTGTTGTATTCACATACCTTCAGACACTCAATTATAGCTCACCCCTCACCCATATCATGGGACAAGGTGAGACATAATAGCAGAGCAGAACTGGTGTGAGCTGAGGATACCTGATTCCTCTAAGTCCTACAATGAGATGATTCTTAGCATCATGGGGCTACCACGAATGAGCTCAAAATATCTGACAGCACTGAGAACATTGAGGATGACAGCCTTTCAGTCCTTTTCAACACCCAAATACCCTCACATTCACACTCTGATAAGATGGATACACTGCAAATAGTGTGACCATGGTCAGTCTTTCCTTATTCCACCCTGTCCCATTCCTTCTACTACCTGTATCCTTCTGAGTTCCTGCTTTTGACCAGCCAAGAACTGCTGCCTGTCTAGCCACAGCAATCTGAGGAGCAAGAAAGAGAGAGAAACGGCACAGCACTAATGAAGTCTCATCACTTGATCTGCCAGTTGGAGCCACCAATTCAGGTAATGGCATAGCAAGCGCCCCCATCTAGAGGCTACTATAGACTTGGGATCATCATGTGCTGGGACATCCAAGCATGGAGCCAGGCTGGTGGGGGCCGGGGAGGGGAGGGGGTGTGGCATGGGGAGGTTTTGGAGGGGGGGGGGGGGGAGGTGTGGGTTATGGGGGAGGGGGTGGTGGTGGTTGGTGGAATGGATGATTTGTTTTCCAGTTCTGAGAGACAAGATCACAGAGGAGTTCTGTAGTAGATGACTCTGATGAGGTCACTATGAGGCCGCATACGGGAGAGAATTGTGTACACATACCAAGGAGCTGGCTGGTTACATTGGTTGACCTGGAAGATAGCTGCTGTTAACATGAAAGCACAAGGAAGAGTCTGCCTGCAGTTAGGCAGAAGTCATTGTTCAGAGTTTATACACAATGCTACCTTTGCTCGATATTCTGTCAGGTTGTAGACCCAGAGACACTGTCGATGCTGTTCCCCAAGATTTTGCAGCTCTTGTATTGACAGTTCTCAGTCATCCTAGGAAGGATGCAGTGAAACTATTTGAGAAATCTAGGAACTCATCATAAAGTTTGCAAAAATGCTCCAGATTATCAATGACAATAGATACATATATTACAGTGCAACCTGCAAGGAATTTCACGAAGAAAAGGGTGCATACAGGACAGTCCTTGCGTATTGAAAGTTGTGTATGCCTGGTATCCAGCTGGTTGGTGTAACATCAGGATATGCAGTTTGGACCACACAGATCCAGGTGATGTCAATCACTCATTAATTCATAAGGGTCAGACTGCAAGATGAACCCCAAATCGATTAGATTAGATTCCCTACAGTGTGGAAACAGGCCCTTCAGCCCAACAAGTCCACACCGACCCATCAAAGAGCAACCCACCCTGACTAATGCACCTAACACTACGGGCAATTTAGCACGGCCAATTCACCTAACCTATACATCTTTGGACTGTGGGAGGAAACCGGAGCACCCGGAGGAAACCTATGCAGACACAGGGAGAATGTGCAAACTCCACACAGACAGTTGCCTGAGGTGGGAATTGAACTCGGGTCCCTGGCACTGTGAAGCAGCAGTGCTAACCACTGAGCCATCGTGCCTTCAACTCTCCAATATTAAAAACTTTATCTATTTTTAAAAATACTTTCGATATTAACTTGTTTAACATTATTAACCACATTTACCTGTTGAGCTGCTGTTGATAAGTCAACCTTCATCCCAGGAAACAGTCTAGTGAATCACTTTTGAGCCGCCTCCAATACCAGTACATCTTTGTTAAATACAGGAATGAAAACTATACATGGTACTCCAGGTATGGCCTCACCAACACTCTTTACAATTGAAGCAAGTCTTTTCTATTTTCAACATCCAAGTCCCCAGCAATAAAGGCTAAAATTCCATGTGACTTTTTAATTACATAGAGTCATAGAGATGTACAGCATGGAAACAGACCCTTCGGTCCAACCTTTCCACGCCAACATTTTCATTTTCTATAGTGAACACTTGTTGAAAAATATTTATTTAGTGCTTCCCCTATCTCCTCTGACTCTACACACAACTTCCCACTATTATCCTTGATTGGCCCTAATTTAACTCTCGTCATTCTTTTATTCCTGACATACCTATGGAAAGCCTTAGGGTTAACCCTGATCCTATCCGCCAACCCTTCGGTCCAACCCGTCCATGCCGACCAGATATCCCAACCCAATCTAGTCCCACCTGCTAGCACCCGGCCTATATCCCTCCAAACCCTTCCTATTCATCTACCCATCCAAATGCCTCTTAAATGCTGCAATTGTACCAGCCTCCACCACATCCTCTGGCAGCTCATTCCATACACGTACCACCCTCTGCATGAAAAAGTTGCTCCTTAGGTCTCTTTTATATCTTTCCACTCTCGCCCTAAACCTATGCCCCCTAGTTCTGGACTCCCCCACCCCAGGGAAAAGACTTTGCCTGTTTATCCTATCCATGCCCCTCATAATTTTGTAAACCTCTATAAGGACACCCCTTAGCCTCCAACACCCCAGGGAAAACAGCCCCAGCCTGTTCGGCCTCTACCTGTCGCTTAGATCCTCCAACCCTGGCGACATCCTTGTAAATCTTTTCTGAACCCTTTCAAGTTTCACAACATCTTTCCGATAGGAAGGAGACCAGAATTGCACGCAATATTCCAACAATAACCAATGTCCTGTACAGCCGCAGTATGATCTCCCAACTCTTGTACTCAATACTCTGACCAATAAAGGAAAGCATACCAAATGCCTTCTTCACTATCCTATCTACCTGCGACTCCACTTTCAAGAAGCTATGAACCTGCACTCCAAGGCCTCTTTGTTCAGCTACACTCCCTAGGACCTTACCATTAAATGTATAAGTCCTGCTAAGATTTGTTTTCCCAAAATGCAGCCCATCGCATTTATCTGAATTAAACTCCATCTGCCACTTCTCAGCTCATTGGCCCATCTGATCAAGATCCTGTTGTAATCTGAGGTAACCCTCTTTGCTGTCTACTACACCTCCAATTTTGGTGTCATCTGCAAACTTACTAACTGTACCTCTTATGTTTGCATCCAAATCATTTATGTAAATGACAAAAAGTAGAGGGCCCAGCACCGATCCTTATGGCACTCCACTGGTCACAGGCCTCCAGTCTGAAAAACAACCCTCCACCACCAGCCTCTGTCTTCTACCTTTGAGCCAGTTCTGTATCCAAATGGCTAGTTCTCCCTGTATTCCATGCGATCTAACCTTGCTAATCAGTCTCCCATGGGGAACCTTGTCGAAAGCCTTACTGAAGTCCATATAGATCACATCGACTGCTCTGCCCTCATCAATCCTCTTTGTTACTACTTCAAAAAACTCAAATAAGTTTGTGAGACATGATTTCCCATGCATAAAGCCATGTCAACTCTCCCTAATCAGTCCTTGCCTTTCCAAATACATGTACATCCTGTCTCTCAGGATTCCCTCCAACAACTTGCCCACCACCGAGGTCAGGCTCACCGATCTATAGTTCCCTGGCTTGTCTTTACCGCCCTTCTTAGACAGTGGCACCACGTTTGCCAACTTCCAGTCTTCTGGCACCTCACCTGTGACTATTGATGATACAAATGTCTCAGCAAGAGGCCCAGCAATCACTTCTCTAGCTTCCCACAGAGTTCTCGGGTACACCAGATCAGGTCCTGGGGATTTATCCACCTTTAACCATTTCAAGACATCTAGCACTTCCTCCTCTGTAAGCTGGACATTTTGCAAGATGTCACCATCTATTTCCCTACAGGCTATATCTTCCATGTCCTTCTCCACAGTAAATACTGATGCAAAAAACTAGTTTAGTATCTCCCCCATCTCCTGCGGCTCCACACAAAGGCCACCTTGCTGATCTTTGAGGGACCCTATTCTCTCCCTAGTTACCCTTTTGTCCTTAATATATTTGTAAACACCCTCTGGATTCTCCTTAATTCTATTTGCCAAAGCTATCTCATTTCCCCTTTTTGCTCTCCTGATTTCCCTCTTAAGTATACTCCTACTTTCTTTATACTCTTCTAAGGATTCACTCGATCTATCCTGTCTGTACCTGACATATGCTTCCTTCTTTTTCTTAACTAAACCCTCAATTTCTTTAGTCATCCAGCATTCCCTACACCTACCAGCCTTCCCTTTCACCCTGACAGGAATATACTTTCTCTGGATTCTTGTTATCTCATTTCTGAAGGCTTCCCATTTTCCAGCCGTCCCTTTTCCTGCGAACATCTGCCTCCAATCAGCTTTCAAAAGTTCTTGCCTAATACCGTCAAAATTGGCCTTTCTTCAATTTTGAACTTCGACTTTTAGTTACAGCTCTATGCTAATTTATGGTTCATAAACAGGAAAACCCAGATCCCTCTGTGTGCACCCTTTTTCGAGTCTCTCTCCATTTAAATAAAAGTCTGCCTTTTGATTCTTCCTACAAAATTCTGTTGACCAGGTTTTAGCCCATGCACTAAACCTATCTGTATCCCTTTCCAGATTCGTCCTATTACTGTCGATCTGTGGCAGAAGAAGTGGTTGTTTGAGGATGTGGTGCCAATTGAGTGGGTTGCTTGCTCTTGGATGGGTGTCAACATTCCTGAATATTGTTGGAGCGAGATGTATCCAAACATTGGGGGGTGGGGGTGGGGGGGTGGGGGAGTGGGGGAGGTGGTATTTCATAAGACCCCTGACCAGTGCCTGTGCATAGCAGGGAGACAGGAGGTGAGTTACTCGCTGCAGGATTCCTAGCCTCTGACCTGTTCTTGTATTCACAGTATCTATGACTAGACCAGAAGTGTTTCTGGTTAATGATAACCACAAGACATTGAATGTAGGATATTCAGTGATAGTAACACCATTGAATGTCAAGACTTGATGGTTCGATTCTTTCTTGTTCGAAATGGTCCCTGTCTAAACTGAATGTTACTTGCCACTTCAGTTCAAGCCTATATATTATAGAGATCTTGCTGCAGTTAGGCATGGACTGTTTCAACGTCTGAGGAGTCACAAATAATAATGAAGCTTGTGGAATCATCAGCTAACATCTCTAATTCCGACCTTGATGATGGAGGATAAGTCACTGATGAAGCAGCTGAAGCTACTTGGGCCTAGGATATAACCCTGAGGACCTCCTGCAGATATTGTCCTGCAGCTGAGACGACTGATTTACAACAACCATATTCCCTTTGTATTAAGTATGACTGTCCAGCAGAGACTTTTCCTCGCCAGATTGTTATCCATTCCATTGTCTGTCCAAATGTTCTTCTCTCTCTTTGGGATCAATCCTCACCTATCGTTTACTCCTTCACCCCTCTCCTCACCCTATCGTCTGCATGTAAATCAACATTTTCCACCTACTATCTGAGAAAGGGTTACCAGAACCAAAGCGCTAACTCTGATTTCTCTCCACAAATGTTGCCAGACCTAATGAGCTTTCCCAGCATATCCTGTTTTTGTTTGATTTATAGTATCCACAGTCATTGCGGTTTTTATTTAGAGATATTTCCTTATTAATTTTTATTGTCTTTAGTTTTGCTGAGGCTCCTTGAGGTTGGTCAAACGAAGCCTTGATATCAAAGGTGGTCACTGTCACTTCATCTCTGGAATTCAGCTCTTTTGTTCATGTTTGAACCAAGGCTGTAATGACGTTAGAAGCTGAGTGACTCTAGCAGAACCCAAACTGAGTTGCAGTGAGCAAGTTATTGTTAAATGCTGCTTAAGGGCCCTACTGCTGACTCCTTCCATCACATTACTGATGTTTGAGGGTCAACTGATGGGTAGCAATTGGCTGGGCTGGAGTTTTCCTACTTATTATGTTCAGGAATAACCTGTTAGAAATCATACAATCACCTGATGAAGGAGCAGCACTCCGAAAGCTGGTGCTTCCAAATAAACCTGTTGCACCATACCCTGGTGTTGTGTGATTTCTAACTTTGTACACCCCAGTTCAACACCAACATCTCCAAATCAGCAATAATCTGGGCATTTTTCCACTCTGCTGGATGCAGCATTGTACCTGTGGTGAAACAGCTTGGCTAGGGTTGTGGCAAGTTCTGGAACATAAGACTTCAGTACATTGCTGGAATTTGTTCAGGCCCATAGCCTTTGTAGTATCTGGTGCCTTCAGTCAGGTTTTGATATTGTATGGAATGAATCAAATTGGCTGAAGACTGGCATGTATAGCTGGGGACCTCCAGATGAGGCAAAGTTGGATCATTTTCTCAACATGTCTGACTGGAGATAGTGGCAAATATTTCATTCTTGTGTTTAGTACTGACATGCTGAGTTCTCCCATTACAGAGGATGGGGATATTTATCAAGCTGCCTCCTTCAGTGAGTTATTTGATTATACACCAACATGCATGAGCAGTTGCAGTCGGACTGCACAGCTTAGGTAAGATCTATTAGTTGTGGAATCACTTGCTGTTAAAGCTGTTTGGCATACAAATGCCCTGTAAAAACATGGCTGCCAAATGCCTGCATATGCTGTTTTGTCACCAGGTTGACATCTCATCCTTTGGTATGATGTCCCAAAGAAGCATCACTGGATCCGAAACAACAACTCTGCTTTCTTTTGACAGACGCTGCCAGATCTGCTGAGTTTTTCCAGCAATTTCTGCTTTGATTCACTTTTAGGTTTGCCTGATGCTACTCCTGGCATGTCCACCTGCAGTCTTCATTGAACTAGGTTTGATCTCCTGGCTCAGTGGTAAGAGTTGATTTGAGATATGTGAGATCATGAGGTTGTAAATTACGATTGAGTCCAATTCTACTGCTGCTGATGGCACACAGCATCACATAGATTCCTTCTCTTGAGTTGCTAGATCTCATTTCATGATAGTGCCATACAACACAATAGACGGTATCCTTTATGTCAAGAGGAGACTTTGTCTCCATAAGGACTGTGTCACTTCTATGATTCTGTAATGCACAGATGCATCTGTAGAAGGTAGACGGGTGAGAAAAAGTTCAAATATGTTCTTCCCTCTTGTTGGCTGATATGTTTTTCAAGCCCATTCTCCTGCCTTCTCCCCACAACCAGTGATCCCTTTACTAATAAAGAATCTATCTATCTTTGTCTTAAATAGACTCAATGACTTGACTTCCACAGTCTTCTGCAGCAATAAAGTCAATAGATTATCCACCCTCTGGCTCATGTATTCAGTTCCAAAGGGTTGTTCCTTTACTCCGAGGTTGTGCCCTCGGGTCCAAGTCCCTTCTCTTAGTGGAAAAATCTTCTCCACATCCACTCTATCCAGACCTGTCAGCATTCTGTCAGTTTCAATGAGATTCTCCCCCATCCTTCTAAATTCCATCAAGTACACACGGTCCTCAGCTGCTCCTCATATGACAAGCCCTTCACTCCTAGGCTCATTCTTGCAAATCTCCTTTGGACCCCCTCCAATGCCAGGACATCCTTCCTTAGATACAGAGCCTAAAACTGCTCCCAATATTCCAAATGCAGTCTGACCAGAGCCTTATATAACCTCAGCTGTATACCTCTGTTCTAATATTCTTGCCCTCTTGAAATGAATGCTAATATTGAACTTGCCTTCCTGGCAACTGAACATTCAAGTTTACCTTAAAAGAATCCTGAACATGAACTGTCAAGTCCCTTTGTGTTTCAGATTTCCAAAGCCTTTCTCCTTTACCACATTTACTTAAAGATTTAAAGTTTATTTAAAGGTGGGGGTTGGGGAGTTATTCAACGATCAGCTGTCTGTTACTTTGTTTGGCACAATATTCCTCTTTTGTTTTAAAAAGAAACCTCCGACTCAACTTGAGAAAGGGAGATTCAATAGAGAGGTAAAAGCAGCACACACATATGAAATAATAGTAATGTTTGAAATATTTATTTTGGGAAGTGCAATATATCAACATCAATAAACCATGTGGATGGATTGTACATTTACTTTTTGTCACTTAGTGACAAAAGTACATTTCTCATATAGGGTTCTGGTCTGGTTGAGTTAATGAGATAAAGTAGATGTACAAACGTCTGCAGCAAGAGTCCTGTCAAAATAGTAAAGTAATGGTGACTCATTATTTCCAACTATTGAATTCTGCATGTTAGAAAACTTGGACATTTATTTGCATATGACCTGATGTAACCTTAATTTGATTAGAGATCTAAGTACTTTATTTCCTCCCGTGCAACTTATTTTGCTGCAAAGACTTAGAAAGAAAGCAATTACAAAACAAAAACAAAGATTAATGAGCACTAATAATGCATTAAATTTTTCAATATTACTTAGCCGTTCTGTTAATTTTTAAATTTTGTATATCATACAATTTCTCAATGCCCTGCTATTTGATACAATGGTACACACTAGTTATGTTTGTATTGTGATCATATACTTTAATTTCAGCATTTATGATATACTTGAGGAACTTTGTACACCCAGCTCCTTTCAACACTGAGCAATATTCCAAGTTCTTCTATTGCAACAAAACCTCACCCCTCACAAAAGTCTCATCTCACAAAAATATATAAATTCTAATTTTCCTCAACTTTTATTTTGAAAGTGAAATTAATAGTTTTTGATTATGGTTCCTCTATAGAAATGTTTGTGGACTGCTCTTTCAACGGCATTTTGCTGATGACAGAAAAAGCTGCCTTATCTTACATTCCATGAGCACCATTCATTTTTCTTTGTTATCATAACTGACTTGTATCATTATGCTTATTTGTATTGGAGGCTATTAATAGTTTCTATATATGGAAACGACCAAAGAATTACTATTGTGTGTTCCTTCTTCAGCTTCATAATGCGAAGGATTGTAAATGTCTGACTTGACGTTCCTATCCTGCTGATTGTCCATACTCAGACTCTGCATTTGTAGCACTGCATTAGAAACAATGTCATCCCTTAGTTCTTCCTCCACTTTCAGATCTGAGCATTACAGCAACTACAGGCGACAATCCTCAGGCGATCCCTGCTTCGACCAATACCTACATGCAGCACGGAGTTTATTTGAAGATGAAGTGGAAAAATCATCATCCTTCAGGAATGGTCACTTTTCAAGACCAAGGAATGAGTCTTTTGGATGCACAGGTTTGGCTTTTAATATCTCTACTTTCCTTTTGGATTTTGATTTCAGTGGTAATGTAATTTTTTTTCAGATCACTAGCTCTTGCTTTGTAACACAACTGAATTAAAACTATTTAATTTTAAAGAATTATTAATTGAAAATAAATTCTACCTCCAATTGCCTTATCTATCAAAATATCATTACTCTAGGAGGAAGCACCTAACTACCAATTTTTACCATATGGCAAAAATGGATTCTTTAAATTTCACAGCTTTCCAAGTAATGTTTAAATGAACAGTATTAATCATGACTAAAAGGGTTATATTGCAGCAAGTAATTAGTTTATTATTTATTTTTACTCCTTATTTTACGTAAATTCAAAGTATCTGGGGAGTAAATTGCATCAGAGGCACCATAGGTAGAATTTTCCTATTTCCAGTTGATATGTGGTCAGGTGAGCTTCGTTGTTCAACGACTCTCCTTGAGCGGTCTTCCACACTTCATCCTTAATTTTGCAATGGGGGTTTTTGGGCACATTTCTCAAGGAATTGCATAGTTGATGAGGGATGGGCATTGCCATTGCTGGGACTTCCAACCCACAAGCCCTTGGTGCAATATTTCAAGCTGGACTTGTCACTATGGTGCTAGAGCTTCCACACTGAGGAAGAAAGCTCGTTGCCCACTTCACAGACAGGGACCTGAAGGCATTGGTGGATGAAATGGTGTAGGGGAGAGCAGTCCTTTTTAAGCTGACCAGCACAGGAGGTCACACCATGAGATCCAGCCAGCGTAAACTCAAATAGCAGTCCCTAGTCGGTGCTATGTCCTGAGTGAAGTAGGATGCCTAACAGCACAAGACAAAGTTTAAGATTCTTTTGTAACTGCAGGGTAACTGCATCATCTTCTCTCTGCTACCTTGCACTCAACAGGGTCAGAGTTCTCACTAGTGCTGCCAGTGCACATGCACCTCAGCAAGGCTCAGGGACTACAACTCTCACTGTTGCAGGCATAATGTCCATTCAAAGATTCACACCCACCTCACCCTTCCAAACTGCAAACCCTCCAAACTGCTCTCTGTGCTTCCTACTCACTCAGTGGAGACACCTCACCACCTCTCCTGTTTCTGTATCACCATTAACTATTCTTCCATCCCCTTCAAGTGAATGTAATCTCTTCTGAGGAAGGGTCACTTGACCTAACATGTTAACTCTGATTTCTCTCCACAGATGTTGCCAGACCTGCTGAGCGTTTCCAGCAATTTCTGTTTTGGTACTTAATCCCTTCCTTTGTCTCATTTCATAAGTCCCACGACCAGGTCAAGAGCAGTGGGGGCGGGTAGAGTCACTAACATCAAGCTCCCTGTTGTCTACAAGGAGAATGTTCTGGATTTAGCTGGAGATCAGCACAACTATCTATGGTGATGAGAGACCTCAACGGCCAATCAGCTTCATTGTGCTGTGTTGCTCTCTCATTCATAACTCATCTGCACAAGTGTCTGTCCTTCTTCTATATAGGCACTAGCAACACCCAGTGAAGCTCTGCAAAGGAGATAGGGCCAGATGCCTTCCACTTCACCTCTATCTCTGAGGAGGAACCTGCTAAATCCTCAAAGCAGGCATTGACAAGACTTTCACCTGCCCCCTCCACCAGCTTGAAGACTTTCACCCTGGAAGGTACTGTTTCCAGGTTAGATTTGGGAGCACAGTCTGGTTAGCACATCACTGATATGTCTCTGCAGCTGGTTTGAGGAGGAAACACCCTGGGTCCCTGACACTCTCTGAAGATTGCCAGCGACCAGGTACCTGCCCAGCTTTTGGCACGAGGTGAGCCCCCAGACTTTTCCATTAAGGGCGCCGTCAGAATGCACATACAGAGACAGGAATATCGGGCAGGTTTGTCAGAGACACTCGGTAAAGAAGATTAAAGGAAGAAGGAGTCCACCAAAGTTACAAGTCTGGAGCTGGCTCCAGCATGTGTACATTTGACTGCCTCTGTGGGCAGGAGACTCAGGTCCATTATTCTGTCTGCCAGATACATATACAGGCCTGCATTCTATCATTCCAGTCATAGGTGCTCAGAATCAATGGCAAGGCAAGAGGGGCGATGGACTTTAACGCCACTTTGGGTTCCCCTTCCTTTTGGGGAGAAAGCATGGTGCCAATAGGTACTCAAAGGCTGGAAGAGTAATGCACAGGCCACTCAGGAGCTTCTGCTTAGGGGACGCCAGAGAATCCACCTTTCCCCTCATCTCATGCCAAAGGCTGAAGATGAGGAGGGTACGCTTAATTCAGGGCAGGACATTCTTTAACAGGTCTGGGCTAGCACCTAGACGTAGTTAGATGATGAAGGAGAAACCTAGGGGGTAGAAGTGCAACATCACTATAAATATCCTTTCACCTTGGAAACATATCTTCACTTACACTGTTAAAAAGTCTACAGTCTCTTTAATTTTTGCTGTTAGACATGATTAAGCAACATGATTATGCGAGCCTTATCTTCATCCTCATCTAGTCATCTGACCTACACTTTATTGGCTTCAGTTCCTTAGATCCTTAGGCAGCTATTCCAAACCCACAACTCCACTTTCATCTAGAAGGACAAGGGCAACAGATATATGGGAACACCATCACCTGCAAGTTCCCCTCCAAGCCACTCACCATCCTGAATTGGAAATATATCACCATTCCTTCACTGCCGCTGGATCAAAATCCTGGAAATCCCTCCCTCGGGGCATTGTGGTTCATAGAATCATAGGGCCAACCTACAGCATATGGACTGCAGCATTTCAAGGCAGCAGCTCACCATTATCCTCTCAGAGGGAAACTAGCAACCAGCCTGTGATGTTCATAACCCATTGAATGAATCAAGTAAAATAGTTGTGAAGGGCGCTGCATGCCACAATGATGTGGGACACCTTTGCTATACAGCAAGGATCTGCCAGGATGGTGCAGACATCAAAACCTCATCTTGAGGATGCCTATGGTCTATTCCACTATAGTTTTGGTTGAAGCATGAACAGCATTGTAACCTTGTGTGTTAGTCTGGAGGAGTTTTAAAAGGGTCATGTAGCATGTTTTGGAGGGGGTAACACTTGCCTCTCAGCATCCATCCTTATACAGATCAAGGTCCTTGGAGTGACTCAGGACTCTTTTGCATTCTCTAGTATGTATGCACTATGGCAGCTCCAAAAATACCTGGCAGAACTTGGTTTTGATGGCCCCACATAATTTGAACCTTGATGGAGGAAAAGCCTTTTCTGTTGACAAACTTTGCAGGTTGGTAATAGGGTGCTCTCCAAACAATGTGGGTGTGGGCAGTCACACCCTGTGTCAGGGGATAGCTAACAATTGTGGAGAATTCCACAGTCTGGGCTCCTGCATTCTCCATGTCACAGGGGAAGGATATGAATAGCTGTGCTTTGGAAAAAGAAATGGCTTCCATAGCATCCTAGATGCATTCATGGATTGAGGTTTGTGAGATGTCATACAGATCCTCAACTGTTGAAGCAAATGTCAGTGAGGCCTGTAGATCCAGGATCACAACATGCAGTTCCACCTGCTTGAAGGATCTTCATCTGCTGTTTCTCCTCTGGAGGCTGTGCTAACAGACACAGGGGAATTGTGTTCTTGCAGGTGAAGCAATAATCACTGTCTCCTTCTACGTTGTCTTGACAGTTTTACCAAGGCCATTGTAGCAATGGCGTCGTCCGTGCGAAACCTGTGACTAGATAATCTGTGTGCAATGTCAGAAAGATAATGTGGTTTTTGATGAAATAACTCCTGTGTGCTCTCATCCATCACAATGAAGCCTCATATTATGCCCTCAGTGTGGCACAGAGGCTCTCCAAAGATGTCATTGACATTCCCTACTAAAGGGCTATGAGGCACATGACCTTGTCAAGTTGTAACTTGCATTTCCCAAAGTTTTCATGCAGCATTGCAAGTGGAGCTCTATCACTAAGCTGTCATAGCTCCCCCTCTTCACTCCCAAAATAAACAAGCTCCTTTCTGCATCATAGATCATATCCTGAAATACTTATAGTTCAGTATATGAATCTGACAGCTACAAAGTGTTGTTCTCCAGTGCTTGTTGTAGAATATGGTTGTCAAATGAGTTTTTCAGTTTCCACTTTTAAGTGCGTTGTTCTTATTACAGTTCTTTTGCTAGCAAGTCAAGAAGTCAATTTGTGCACACAATGCAATGATCATAATTGCTTGAAGCTGTAAATTTTAATATACATTCCTGGACAATGAACAACCTGTGGATACAATGCATATTAAAGCCAGATGAGTGGCGTGTCTGAATCAGTGAAGGTATGTTTAATGCAAGTGTCCCTCGAAGAGGCTCTAACACAGAAAGTTTTAATCTGGTTCTGAATAAAAACGTAGTAATTTAACTTGCTCACTTTGCACACGTTGTCAGCCATTTAGTGCAGTTAGGATTTGCTCTGATGTGGCAAAGTTCAACTTCATTTCAATGAGAATGATATACAGGCTCCATCTGTAGCATACAAATTCCACACAACCTCTCTCCCTGCATCCACCACCTCTTCTTGTCTCCTTGTGTTGCTGTTCTTCATCTATTCATCTCCAATGAATTACCAATCAGCCTCACCCAATTTCTGTTGCATCTCTTTACATAAGTACTCATGCAACCCATTTTCACTCAGAGTCCATGACTTTGGAGATTCCCATGTCCTGTTTGTTGTACACCTCCTGCACAATATGGAGAACACAGTCCCCTCCCATTCACTAAGGTTCCACCTTACTATCTCCAATTGCTTCCTATCAGTGTCTCCATTCCCTCAGTGATTATATGCAATGAAGCTCATTGCCAGACTTCAGCTGTCCAATTCCTATAAGACTTCATGGACTGATCCCTGACAATTTCAATCGGCAGCACAGTGGCTCAGTGGTTAGCACTGCTGCTTCACAGTGCCAGGGACACAGGTTTGATTCCCACCTTGGGCGACTATCTGTGTGGAGCTTGCACATTCTCCCCATGTCTGCATGGGTTTCCTCCCACAATTCCTATAAGACTTCATGGACTGATCCCTGACAATTTCAATGGGCGCCACGGTGGCACAGTGGTTAGCACTACTGCCTCACAGCGCCAGAGACCTGGGTTCAATTCCCGCCTCAGGACTGTGTGGAGTTTGCACGTTCTCCCCGTGTCTGCGTGGGTTTCCTCCGGGTGCTCCGGTTTCCTCCCACAGTCCAAAGATGTGTAGGTCAGGTGAATTGGCCATGCTAAATTGCCCGTGGTGTTAGGTAAGGGGTAGATGTAGATGTAGGGGTATGGGTGGGTTACGCTTCGGCAGGGCGGTGTGGACTTGGGCCGAAGGGCCTGTTTCCACACTGTAAGTAATCTAATCGAATCAAATCTAATCTAATCCAAAGATGTGTAGGTCAGGTGAATTGACCATGCTAAATCGCCCATAGTGATACATGCTTTAGTCAGGGGTAAATATAGGGTTGGGGAATGGGTCTAGGTGTGTTACTCTTCGGAGGGTCAGTGTAGACTTGTTGAGCCGAAGGGCCTGTTTGCATATGGTATGGAATCTAATCTAATTATTGACCAATATTCCAGAACTGATGATGGCCCAATCCCCAGACCACAACTACACGAATCAGAAGAGTTTCATGTATGATGTGATGGCTTGACTGATACTAGTCTTCCTTATCCCATTAAGACCGGCTCCCCTCCCATCTTCTTTGACTTTCGCACTGCATATGTTTCAAGCAAATCGTGATCTATTTGCTACGCAAACTGTTGACACATTACTGCAGGTGTTGTGCTAATGTAGCATGGTGCCGCACAGCAACATGTCCATCACCATTGACTGTTAGTGCTCTCCACCTACCTCTCCCTCTGTTTTACAGAGAGGAGTATTTGGTGAAGAGCCGAGTGACTGGTAGCCTGTAACTGAGTACTACAGACCCTGTGTGTGGTAAAAATAATGAGAGTCACAGGCAGCCTGCAATTCAGTGTTAACGTCAGTGAATGTCTAAAAAAGCGTTGTGAAGCATCGAGGCTAGCCACTTCCAAATAAGCAGTAAACAGCAGGAGTGCTAACAAAGCTAAGTTCCAGGATCCTGTGCAGGTGCATGTGACTCCTTGCACAATACGAATTGATGGAAGCACACACATCACAGGTATCCCTGCGTTCCAAAATAAGGTCCTTAAGGTCTGAACAGGTGTGAATGTTTGATCAAAGCAGACATGCAATAATGAGTCTGATGGTTTTCTTATTTGAAAAATATATATTATGTATTTATAGGTGATTTTTTAAACAATATATATTTTATTGAAAAATAGATTTTTTAAATATTACAACAAATACAAAACAATACAATACAAAGAAAGAACACAAGAAAAGTAAAAAACTCAACCCATTGCACAAATGTATAATAATATATAGAAAATATATATTAAAATAAACCAACTAACTATTTAACTAAATAAATAATAACAACAAACTAATAGATAGTAATAACTCAACTCAGCCAAACAAGACAGTCATATGTTCGCAGTTCCTCCTCCCTGGATATTGGGCTCGTAAAACACGATCTTTATGGTTATATAAAAGCCCTTGTTAGTGTGGCAAATAAATCTGTGTCCAGGAGGGCTGCCATTTTATAAAAATTCTCAGTTTTGTGGAGTACCATACTTGTGAGAAAATCCAAGGGAATATGCTCCATAACAATCTTCCATCAACCTGACAGGCCCGGGGTTGGGGGATTCGGGGGGTGGTGTGTGGATGGTGGGGTGCGGTATTAGAGTCCCAATCTAGCAAGACATTCGTTCTTGTGCAGAAAGTAAGGATGTTGAAATGTTTTTTTCTTATGCGCATCTGCAGGGAATGTACTGGGCAGGCCAAGAAGAGGAGAGATCAGGTCCTTCTCCACCATTACACCCAAAATTCTCTCCATTGCACCTGCCACAGCACTCCTGTATGTTTGAAGCCTCTCACAGGACAAGAGACAATGGGTAAGAGTGCCCGTACAGACCTTGCACTTGGGATATGTTAAAGATACTCCTGGTTTAAATTTTGACAAAGGGTCTGGAGCCAAGTGGACCATGTGGAGAATCTTCAACTGTAAAGCATGGGCCCTATTGCAAATTGATATCTTTCTTGTGTTATCCCAAATATCTTCCCATGCCTCTGAGGAGACCTCAATTTCTATCTCTTTCTCCCACCCCTGCAGAGTCGATTGAACTCATATGAGGGGGCACCCCCACTTGATGATATAAAGTGCAGACAGAAAGTGTACTTAGCAAGATTTGAAAAGATTTGTAGCTCAGGTTGAGGTTCTGGATGTAGGTTTGCTCGCTGAGCTGGAAGGTTCATTTCCAGACATTCCGTTACCCTACTAGATAATATCTTCAGTGGTCCTCTGGGCGAAGCACTGCTGATAATTCCTGCTTTCTAGTTATGTGTTTGGGTTTCTTTGGCTTGGTGATGTCATTTCTTGTGGTGATGTCACTTCCTGTTCCTTTTCTCAGGGGATGGTAAATGGTGTCTAACTTGATGTGTTTGTTGATCGACTTCCGGTTGGAATGCCATGCTTTAGATTAGATTAGATTACTTACAGTGTGGAAACAGGCCCTTCTGCCCAACAAGTCCATACCGCCCCGCCGAAGCGCAACCCACCCATACCCCTACATCTACCCCTTACCTAACACTACGGGCAATTTAGCATGGCCAATTCACCTGACCTGCACATCTTTGGAGTGTGGGAGGAAACCGGAGCACCCGGAGGAAACCCACGCAGACACAGGGAGAATGTGCAAACTCCACACAGAGAGTCGCCTGAGGCGGGAATTGAACCCGGGTCTCTGGCGCTGTGAGGGAGCAGTGCTAACCACTATGCCACCGTGCTGCTTCTAGGAATTCTCATGTGGTCTCTGTTTGGCTTGTCCTAGGATGGATGTGTTGTCCCAGTTGAAGTGATGTCCTTCCTTATCTGCATGTAAGGATACTAGTGAGAGGGGGTCATGTCATTTTGTGACTAGTTGATGTTCATGTATCCTGGTGGCTAGTTTTCTGCCTGTTTGTTCAATGTAGTATTTGTTACAGTTCTTGCACAGCCTTTTGTAAATGACCTTAGTTTTGCCTGTTGTCTGTATAGGGTCTTTCAAGTTCATTAGCTGCTGCTTTAGTGTGTTGGAGGGTTTGTCAGCTGCAATGATGCCAAGGGGTCTGAGTAGTTTAGCAGTCATTTCCGGGATGTCTTTGATATAGGGAAGAGTGGCTAGGGTTTCTGGGTGTGTTTTGTCTGCTGGTTTGTGTTTGTTGCTGAGAAATTGGCGGACTGTGTTCATTGGGTTTAGATCAGAGTGGTGCTGGAAACGCACAGCAGGTCAGTCAGCATCCGAGGAGAAGGAAAATCGATGTTTTGGGCAAAAGCCCTTCATCAGGAATGTGTTCATTGGGTACCCATTCTTTTTAAATACACGGTTTAAGTGATTTTCCTCTGCTCTGCGCAGTTCTTCTGTGCTGCAGTATGTGTTAGCTCGTTGAAAGACCCTATATAGACAACAAGCAAAACTAATGTAATTTACAAAATACCATGCAAGAACTGTAACAAACACTACACTGGACAAACAGGCAGAAAACTAGCCATCAGGATACATGAACATCAACTAACCACAAAATGACATGACCCTCTCTCACTAGTATCCTTACATACAGATAAGGAAGGCCACCACTTTGACTAGGACAACACATCCATCCCAGGACAAGTCAAACGGACATGCATGAGAATTCCTAGAAGTATGGCATTCCAACTCGGAACTCTATCAACAAACACATCGAGTTAGACCCCATCTACCATCCCCTGAGAAAAAGAACAGGAAATGACATCACCACAGGAAATGAAATCACGACAAGAAATGACATCACCAACCCAAAGAAGACCAAACATATAAATAGAAAGCAGGAATTATCAGCAGTGCTTCACCCGGAAGCCCACTGAAGATGTTACCTAGTATGGTGACGAAACATCTAGAAATGAACCTTCCAGCTCAGCGAGCAAACCTACATCCAGAACCTCAACCTGAGCTACAAATCTTCTCAAAACCCGCTAAGACCTATGGGCGCAATATGCTGAAAATGGGAAACGAATGCCATCCGACAGAGTGCCACTTGCGAAAAGCTGTAACTTCCTGCACGAACGCTGAAGAAAACAGGTACAACCTAAATGTCTTAAACGCAAACCTCCCCTTAACACCCCACTGCTAAAGGAATAGCAGAGCAAAACAGCTGCAGAATGCTTAGAGAAATGATTAATGATGCTCACAATAATACAACTGGAAAATTTTGCACCAAAAATCTTTACTTACTCATGCAACAGACCATGCATGGTCAGACACAGTACAACAAGCCATAGATATTAGACAGCGACAAACACAGAAAATGAAAAAAACTAGACCTACAGAAAAAAACTAGACAAATTTAAACAAAGTAACAACACTGACAACACAGAGGCACGGATAAAAAACTTATCTGACCGACCCTTAATAGACACTGAAAAAGCCATCTTAGTAAGAGGATTAAATTACAACTGCCTGGATATGGACAAGAAAGATTTCTTAGCAGCATTACAAACAACACTAAAAGACAACAAACTCACAGAAGAAACCCAGCAAACTATTAGACAGGTAGTCGCACCAACAATAAACAGAAAAAAGGAAGGAAACACACTCAATACACAAGAAAGGAAAGCACTGGAAAGACTAAAAAAAGATAAAAACATTGTTATCCTACCTGCAGACAAAGGACACTTGACAGTCATTCTAAATTGAAGAGACTACGTTGAAAAAGTGAACGCACTATTACAGATATCAACACTTACCAACAAGTGGCGACAGACCCGACCCCACAACTAGAGAACCGGATCACAGCCCTACTCAAAAACTTCAGAAATCTGGAGAACACACCACACCAACACACCACACTTCCACGGATTATCCAAAATTCACAAACCAGGAGTCCCCCCTCAGACCTATAGTCTCACTACTTGGAACACTAACTTACAGATTGACCAAGGAGCTACACCAAAGACTAAAACACTTAGTAGAAGACTCACGCCACTCCATCCACTCCACCCAAAAATTGCTGAAGACCATCAAAGACACTAAGATAGAAGAGGATGAAATAATAGTCTTCTTTGATGTAACAGTCCTGTTTACATCAATCAACATTAACCTGGCCAAGGCAACACTGACTACACTATTAGAAGACCCAAAGACATATACAGCAAACACTACTAACTTCATCAGCAAGGACAGCATCGTCAAGCAGTGGACCTATGCCTTACCTCACACTTCACCTTCAACAACAAAATCTACAGACAAACCAATGGAACACCCATGGAATCTCCGATATCAGGGTTCTCAGTAGAGGCAGTAATGCAGAGACTCAAACAAACAGCTCTGCCAACCATTCAAACTTTGGGTCTGCTACGTGGATGACACTTTTGTCATCACGAAACGAAACAAATTAGAGGAAACTTTCAAGACCATCAATAATACTCTTACTGGCGTAAAGTTCACTAAAGAGGAGGAAAACAACAACAAACTGCCATTCCTAGATGTCACAGTAGACTGAACAGCCAACTTCAAACCAGTGTCTAAAGGAAAACAACACACACAGAACAAATATTGAACTACAGAAGCAATCATCCCAACACCCACAAATGAAGCTGCATTAGGGCATTATTTCAAGAACCTACACACACTGCAGCACAGAGGAACTATGCAGAGCAGAGGAAAGTCATCTATACAGTGTATTCAAAAAGAAAGGGTACCAATGAACACAGTCTGCCAATTTCTCAGCAACAAACCCAAACAAACAGACAAAACACATCCAGAAACCCTAGCCACTCTCCCCTACATCAAAAACATCTCGGAAATGACTGCTAAACTACTCAGACCTCTTGGCATCATGGTAACTCACAAACCCACCAACACACTAAAACTTCAGCTAATGAACTTGAAAGACCTTATACAGACAATGAGTAAAACTAATGTCATTTACAAAATACCATGCAAGAACTGTATCAAATACTACATTGAACAAGCAGGCAGAAAACTAGTCACAGGATACATGAACATCAAATAGCCACAAAACGACATGACCCTCTCTCACTAGTATCCTTACATACCAATAAGGAAGGACACTATTTCGACTTGGACAACACATCCATCCTAGGACAAGCCAAGCAGAGACATGCACGAGAATTCCTAGAAGCACAGCATTCCAACTCGGAACTCTATCAACAAAAATATCGAGTTAGACCCCATCTACCACCCCCCTGAGAAAAAGAACAGGAAATGACATCACCACAAGAAATGACATCACTAACCCAAAGAAACCCAAACATATAAATAGAAAGCAGGAATTATCAGCAGTGCTTTGCTCGGAGGCCTATTGAAGATGTTACCTAGTATGGCGATGAAACGTCTGGAAATGAACCTTCCAGCTCAGCGAGCAAGCCTACACACAGAAAGTGTACTCTTAGCACTGAGCACCTCCCTCTCTATGTTGGATTTGTAGGGATCAGTCAAACGAGTAGTCTTTATTTGAATAAAATCCTTAACTTGAAAAAAACGAAAGAGGTCCCTATTAGATAGCTCGTATTTCCATGCTAACTGGCCAAAGAACATCAATGTGTCTCCCTTAAATAAATTGCCCATGCAAGACACACCCCAAGCTGCTCAATGTTTAAATCCTGAATCTATCATCAATAGTTGAAAACCCAGCACACCCACTATAGGTGTAAGAGAAGATGGTTTGCCAATATTGTTTTCCCTCTGCTGAATTGCCCTCCATGCTTTAACAGTATTGATAACCATTGGTTTATGACAATATTCCCAAATTGTCCAAAAACAGCAAGCTAGTAAGGGGGCACCTTGCCTGGGAGGTTTCAATATCTAACCATATTGAAAGAGGGTTCCCACAGGCCCAATCACTCATGTAGGATAAAAGCAAGCTTACTCTGTAGCTTTTAACATCTGGAAGAACCACTCCCCCCCCCCCAAAGTCTGTGAGGCAATTGCAGTTCAGCTAATTTAATAAGTGGCTGCTTATGATGCCAAATAAAAGAGCTGAACCAGCCGTTCAGTCTCTTGAACATTTGCTTATCAAAAATCAGGGGGAGCATTCGTATAGGGTATAACAAACAGGGGAGAATATTCTCCTGAATAAATGCTACCCAACCTAACCATGAGACTGGATGTGCCTCCCATCTTTGAAGGTCTTGTTTGATTTTATCAAAAAATTGAACAGAAGTAGCTTTGAACAGCCGATTGGGGACTGGAGTAATGAATATGCCCAAATACACAAAACTCACCTGTGACCGTTTAAATGGGAATCGAGATTTGCCCTCACCATACAAGGTAACATCTTCAATGGGCCTCCGAGCAAAGCACTGCTGATAATTCCTGCTTTCTATTTATATGTTTGGGTTTCTTTGGGTTGGTGATGTCATTTCTTGTGGTGATGTAAGACCACCCACAGGCATAGCGTCTGATTTTGCAAGATTAATCTTGTACCCTGAAAAGGCGCCAAATGCACTGATGCATTGTATCAGACGAGGCACCAAAACTGCTGGATTTGACAAAAAAGTTAGGACATCGTCCACAAACAACGAAATCTTATATAATTTTGACCCCACTTCTGGAGCTGATATATTAGGATCCCTACAATTGGCCTCTGCCAATGGTTCAATCACCAATGTAAAATGCAATGGTGAAAGGGGATAGCCCTGCCGACTGCCCCTAAAAAATGTTAAAATTGCTGGATCATACCCATTGGCGATGACTGCAGTGAGAGGGTCACTGTAGAGAACCTTTACCCATGTTATAAAAACTTTACCCAAGCCAAACTGCTCCAGAGTATAGAAAAGGTACGGCCACTCAACTTGGTCAAATGCCTTCTCTGCATGTAGAGAAATCACCAATCTCTGTATTGACTGTTGTTGTAATGCTTGAATTACATGAAGCAGCTTCTAATATTATTGGAGGATCTGCGGCCCTTTATGAAGCTTTTCTGGTTCTCTTTAACAATAGAAGGTAACACAGCCTTCAGCTTTAATGCAAGAGTCTTCAAGAGGATTTTAAAGTCCACATTTATGTGTGAAATGAGCCTGTACAAAGCACAATCCTCCAGGACCTTCTCTTTTTTCAGCATAAGTGAAATATTGGCCTCTCACAGAGATGCTGGGAGACAATCATGGTTGTATAGTCATTAAACATGTTAAGCATCATATGTTTATAAATTTCGTATAGAATTTGCTGGGAAGTCCATCAGGCTTGGGGAGTCCAGAACTAGAGGGCATAGGTTTAGGATGAGAGGGGAAAGATATAAAAGTGACCTAAGGGGCAGCTTTTTCATGCAGAGGGTGGTACATGTATGAAATGAGCTGCCAGAGGATGTGGTGGAGGCTGGTACAATTGCAACATTTAAGAGGCATTTGGATGGGTATATGAATAGGAAGGGTTTGGAGGGATATGGGCTGGGTGCTGGCAGGTGGGACTAAATTGGGTTGGGATATCTGGTTGGCATGGACGGGTTGGACCGAAGGGTCTGTTTCCATGCTGTACATCTCTATGACTCTATGACTCTATGACCGGGCGCCTTTCCATTCTGAAGCTGCTGCACAGTCTCCTCCACCTCTTGCTCTGATAAGGGGGTATTGAGAAAAGACTCTTGTTCCGGGGTCACGCCAGGGAGATCCAGATCCTTTAAAAAAAAACTCCACTTTGGCCCGCCCCTCCTCATAACCTTCAGACTGGTATAACTTAGAGTAAAATCTCTGGAATTCCACATTAATCTTCTTGGAGTCACATGTTAGGTTCCCAGCCCTTTCCCTATTTGCCGTAATGGCTTGAGGGGCATTACCAGGTGAGACATGCTAAGTATTTGCATTGCCTGTCACCATGCTCAAATAATATTTGCTTTGCAAAAGTAAGCGCTTTTTTTGCTATCTCCGTGAGCACAGAATTCAATGCAGACCACAACGCCATAATCCTCTGTGGCTTGGCCAAGGAGGGTCTGTCAAAGTAAGCCTTCTCGGTGTCCTTCAATTGTACTTCGAGGTCACGTTGCTGTTCACCCTTCTGTCGCTTCCTACTGGCAGAGTAGGAAATAACTAACTCCCTGGCATAGGCTTTGGCAGTTTCCCAGAGGATGGATGGGCTACTAACTGAGCCTGAGTTAATGTCTAGGAACGCCCAAAATTCCCAAGAGAAGTACTCCACAAACATACTCTCCTTGAGGATAAAGGGATCCATTTGCCAGTACAGTTAGATGATCCTTTATCCGAAATGCTCAGGACTAGCTGATTTTTGTAATATGTAATTTTTTGGTTTTCAGAATAAGTGACAGTTTAATGGTGAAATTTTAAAAAATCTTTGTGGAGGAGCAGACTTCTAAGTTAGAGCAGGACAGTTGGTGCTTGGCCACACCCCCTCACATCACATCTGAATGACACGCATCGAGTGGGTGTCGACTTGGGTTAACTGTTTGCACACCAAACAACCTTGTTAATGAGAAAAAACTTCACAAAACAACCTCCGGATTTCAGAGCTTTTTGGTTTTTGGATGTTTGGATAAAGGCTCTTCTACCTGTACCTCAAACCAACTGTAACATCCTTAATCTTAACCAACAGATACACTGGAGCATGATCGGAGATAGTAATATTGCCAATCATACAAGATGCTACCAAGTCCAGGGTTGACACGGGAGTCAGAAAACAAATCAATCCTGGTGTGACATCTGTATGGATCGGTAAAAAACTTAAAATCCCTGCCTGTAGGGTGGAGACACCTCCAGATATCCACAGTCCACACACAGATCCATTAATTGTTTAGTTTGTACAGAGAGTATTAGGGGGCCTTTGGGCAACATGTCTGCTGTGGGATCCATGAGACAGTTAAAGATTCCCCCTATGATGATAGGCAGGGACTGGAGACTGATCAGTTTAGAGAGCGCATCTACCAAAAATTTGAGGGATGGGCTGGAAGACAATAACCATTTAAAACATCATATTCTTCCCTGTTTGTCAGGGCTTTAAGAATTACAAACCTCCCGTGTGTGTCTTTAACACACTCTAGTAACTTAAATGGGAGATTCCTCCTAACCTATAAAGTCACTCCCCCACTTCTGGTATTCAAAGATGAAAAGTAAACCCGATCAAAGCCGTTCTGCTGTAGTTTCAAATGCTCCCTATTATCCAAGTGTGTCTCCTGTAACAAACTGAAACCATTATATTTAACAAACCTACAAAGCTATCAAAGATTATATACAACAAAAACCAAAAACAATCCAACAAAGCCAACAGCGCTGAATGGGGGAACTCACCCCCTACCCAAAGGGGGCAACTACCCATCTCAAAACCCAATTTCCTATTCTGCTGCCAAGACTACAGCCGGGCATTTAAATACCTGAACCAGTAACGAGGCACCTAGCCATCCCAACCATTTTCCCTCCTCCTGGCTAGAGCCGCACTGCAAACACAAGCAGAAAAGAAAGAAAATACACCATGGAACACCAAGGTGAGTAAAGAAAATTTTTACAGAAGAAAGGGATAAATACCCCACCCATCCTTGGCATAACTTAACTTAGAAATTGTAAGTAAACATCTCAACCACCACCAGACATAGTTTAAGCCAGATTATTACCAATAATAAAAGGAAAATACAGCCCCAACCGGACTTCCTGTTTTTCAAAGAAAAAAAAGACATACCCAAACAACACTATTATTTGTACATACCAAATTGTTCAGATTAGGTTAATTTGTCTACAAAGTCTCTTGCCTTCTCTGATGTATCAAAGAGTTGTACAGATCCTTCTAAGGTGATCTGAAGCACCGCTGGATATCTGAGAGAGTACCGGATCGCAAGTTCCCTCAGACTTCTCTTGACACCGCCATAGGATTTTCTTTTCTAGATCACCGCTGCTGAGAAGTCCTGGAAGAACATGATCTTAGAACCCTTGTAAATTTGGGCCTTTGGATCCTTCCCCTGGATTCTGGAAGTTTCCACGATTCTCTCCTTGTCTCTATAATGATGAAACCGCACCAGGAGAGGATGAGGACATTGACCCAGATCTGACCTCCGCATCGCGACCTAGTGAGCCTTCTTGATCTTTAAGCCTCTCATTCCAGCCTCCAAGTTAAGGAATTTCTGCAACCAGTCCCCATTAAATTCCGCCGGCCGCTCACCTTCCTTACCCTCCAACAGACCAACGATCCGAATAGATTTTCTCTCACCCCTGTTCTCAAGATCATCCACTTGGTCATGCAAATTATGGACCTGCATCTCCAGGGCTCAGATCCTATCCTTGGAGGAACCGGTATCAGCTTCCACCACTGTGACTCTGTGTTCAACCTCATCAGTCCTCTTTTCCAGGTCTCCCAACTACTGTTCTTGCTTCCGCAGCATGATAGAGATTGGGGCCAGCTTCTTGGGGTACCGAGGGCTGCCAGGAAGGGTGAGTTTTCCCGCATTAAAAGGGACTTACCTCGGGAGTAAGGCCTCCATTTGCTGAGAGGTGCAAGGAAGGAGAGAAGGACTTCTGGGAAGTCATATATTTGTGTGGTTGCGTTACCTGAAACACTACTCGGGTAGTGTCTCCCACCCTTCCTCCTCCTCTAACCAAAAAAAAGGTTCTGTGCGCCAGATTGGTAAGGTAACGAGTTTATTTTTTATTCCTTATTTTTTCAACAGTCTCTTTGGGAATAGTGGGAATGGAGGTGAGGGCAGTTGAATGTTCCTCCTGCAGAATGTGGGAGGTGAGGGTCACCACTAGTGTCCCTGCTGACTACATCTGCGGGAAGTGCACCCAACTCCAGCTCCTCGGAAACCGCGTTAGGGAACTGGAGCTGGAGCTGGATGAACTTTGGATTATTCGGGAGGCAGAGGGAGTTATTAAGAGGGGTTACAGAGAGGTAGTCACTCCGAAAGTACAAGAAAAGGGCAGATGGGTTCCAGTCAGGGGACAGAAAGGGAACTGGCAGGCAGTGCAGAGATCCTCTGTAGCCATTCCCCTCAACAATAAGTATACCGTTTTGGATACTGTTGGGGGGGACGACTTACCAGGGGAAAGCAGTGGGGTACAGGGGTCTGGCACAGAGTCTGTCCCTGCTGCTCAGAGGGAGGGTGGAAGGGAAGCAGAGCAATAGTTATTGGGGACTCCACAGTTAGGGGGACAGATAGGAGGTTCTGTGGGGACAAGAGAGACTCACGGTTGGTGTGTTGCCTCCCAGGTGCCAGGGTTCGTGATGTCTCTGATTGTGTTTTTGGGATCCTTAAGGGGGAGGGGAAGCAGCCCCAAGGCACCAATGACATAGGTAGAAAGAGAGATGGGGATTTAAGGCCGAAATTCAGGGAGCTAGGATGGAAGCTTAGAGCTAGGATGAACAGAGTTGTTGTCTCTGGTTTGTTGCCCGTGCCACGTGCTAGTGAGGCAAGGAATAGGGAGAGAGAGGAGTTGAACACATGGCTGCAGGGATTGTGCACGAGGGAGGGTTTTGGATTCTTAGATAATTGGAGCTCTTTCTGGGGTAGGTGGGACCTCTACAAGCAGGATGGTTCTCATGTGAGCCAGAGGGGTACCAATATCCTGGGGGTGAAATTCGCTAAGGTTATTGGGGTGGGTTTAAATGAATCTAGCAGGGGGATGGGAAACAAAATTGTAGTTCGAGGAGAGTAGGGAGGTCCAAAATCAAGTTTCAGGGGTGCAAGATGGCACCGGCAAGCAAGAAGTTGGTTTGAAGTGTGTCTACTTCAAAGCCAGGAGCATCCAGAATAAGGTGGGTGAACTTGCAGCATGGATTAGTACCTGGGACTTTGATGTTGTGGCCATTTTGGAGACCTGGATAGAGCAGGGACAGGAATGGTTGTTGCAGGTTCCAGGATTTAGATGTTTCAGTAAGAACAGAGAAGATAGTAAAAGTGGGGTGTGTGTGTGTGTGTGTGTGTGTGTGTGGGGCATTGTTGGTCAAGGACAGTATTACAGTTGCAGAAAGGATGTTTGGGGACTCGTCAACTGAGGTAGTATGGGCTAAGGTTAGAAACAGGAAAGGAGAGGTCACCCTATTGGGGGTTTTCTATAGGCGTCCGAATAATTCTAGAGATGTAGAGGAAACGATAGCAAAGATGATTCTCAATAGGAGTGAGAGAGACAGGGTAGTTGTCATGGGGGACTTCACCTTTCCAAATATTGACTGGGAACACTATAGTACAAGTACTGTACATGGGCCAGATTTTGTCCAGTGTGTGCAGGAGGGCTTCCTGACACAGTATGTAGACAGGCCAACAAGGGGCGAAGCCATATTAGATTTAGTACTGGGTAATGAGCCCGGCCAGGTGTTAGACTTGGAAGTAGGTGAGCACTTTGGTGATAGCGATCACAATTCTGTTATGTTTACTTTAGTGATAGAAAGGGATAGGTGTATACCACTGGGCAAGAGTTACAGCTGGGGGAAAGGCAATGTGATTAGGCAAGATTTAGGAAGCATAGGACGGGGAAGGAAATTGCAGGGGATTGGCACATTAAAAATGTGGAGCTTATTCAAGGAAAAGCTCCTGTGTGTCCTAGATAAGTATGTACCTATCAGGCAGGGAGGAAGCTGTAGAGCACGGGAGCTGTGGTTTACGAATGAAGTGGAATCTCTGGTCAAGAGGAAGAAGAAGGCTTATGTTAGGATGAGATGTGAAGGCTCAGTTAGGGTGCTTGAGGGATACAAGGTAGCCAGGAAAGACCTAAAGATAGAGCTCAGAAGAGCCAGGAAGAAACATGAGAAGTTGTTGGCAGATAAGATCAGGGTAAACCCTAAGGCTTTCTATAGGTATTTAAGGAATAAAAGAATGTCGAGAGTAAGACGAGGGCCAATCAAGGATAGTAGTGGGAAGTTGTGTGTGGAGTCAGAGGAGATAGGGGAAGCACTTAATGAATATTTTTTGACAGTATTCACTCTAGAAAACGACAATGTTGTCGAAGAGAATACTGAGATACAGGCTATTAGACTAGGTGTGATTGAGGTTCACAAGGAAGAGGTATTAGAAATCTTGCAGAGTGTGAAAATAGGTAAGTCCCCTGGGCTGGATGGGATTTATCCTAGGATCCTCTGGGAAGCCAGGGAGGAGGTTGCCAAGCCTTTGGCATTGATCTTTAAATCGTCATTGACTACAGGAATAGTGCCAGAAGACTGGAGGATAGCAAATGTGGTTCCCCTGTGCGTGAAGGGGAATAGAGACACTCCAGGTAATTATAGACCAGTGAGCCTTACTTCAGTTGTTGGTAAAGTGTTGGAAAAGGTTATAAGAGACAGGATTTATAATCACCTAGAAAAGAATAATTTCATTAGGGACAGTCAGCACGGTTTTGTGAAGGGTAGGTCGTGCCTCACAAACATTATTGAGTTCTTTGAGAAGGTGACCAAACAGGTAGATGAGAGTAAACCAGTTGATGTGGTATATATGGATTTCAGCAAGGCGTCTGATAAGGTTCACCACAGTAGGCTATTGTACAAATTGCGGAAGAATGGGATTGTGGGAGATATAGCAGTTTGGATCAGTAATTGGCTTGCTGAAAGAAGACAGAGGTGGTGGTTGATGGGAAATGTTCATCCTGGAGTCCAGTTACCAGTGGTGTACTGAAAGGGTCGGTGTTGGCTCCACTGCTGTTCGTCATTTTTATAAACGAACTGGATGAGGGCGTAGAAGGGTGGGTTAGTAAGTTTGCAGACGACACTAAGGTCGGTGGAGTTGTGGGTAGTGACGAAGGATGTTGTAGGTTACAGGGAGACATTGATAGCAGAGAGATCTTGGTGTCCAGGTACACAGATCCTTGAAAGTTGCCACCCAGGTTGACAGGGCTATTAAGAAGGCGTACAGTATTTTAGCTTTTATTAATAGAGGGATCGAGTTCCAGAACCATGAGGTTATGCTACAGCTGTACAAAACTCTGGAGCAGCCGCATGTGGGGTAGTGTGTACAGTTTTGGTCACCGCATTATAAGAAGGATGTGGAAGCTTTGGAAAGGGTGCAGAGGAGATTTACTAGGATGTTGCCTGGTATGGAGGGAAGGTCTTACGAGGAAAGGCTGAGGGACTTGAGGCTGTTTTCGTTAGAGAGAAGAAGGTTGAGAGGTGACTTAATAGAGACATATAAGATAATCAGAGGGTTAGATAGGGTGGACAGGGAGAGCCTTTTTCCAAGTATGGTGATGGCGAGTACGAGGGGACATAGCTTTAAATTGAGGGGTGATAGATATAGGACAGATGTCAGAGGTAGTCTCTTTACTTAGAGAGTAGTAAGGGTATAGAATGCTTTGCCTGCAACGGTAGTAGATTCGCCAACTTTAAGTACATTTAAGTCATCATTGGACAAGCATATGGACGTACATGGAATAGTGTAGGTTAGATGAGCTTCAGATTGGTATGACAGGTCGGTGCAACATCGAGGGCCGAAGGGCCTGTACTGTGCTGTAATGTTCTATGTTCTCTATCTGCTTACCCAACATCTCACGAGATTTTGTGAGCTCCTTCACCAGGGCCTGGTAGGTAATTGAATCCAAGGATCCTGCAGGCTGGGCTGCAGGCCCGGCCTTGGATGCTCCTCCTCCCTTCTTCGGTATCTCTGGATGTTGAAAGCTCAGGTAAGTTGATTTTTCACAGTTTCTTGGGACTCCACGACCTTTCCAGAGTCCCAGGCTATCTCAATAGTCCGGGTTGGGCAGTTAGAATTTCATCCCGCTTGTGCTGTGATGCAGAGCTCTGCAACGTGATCCTCTTGGATTCCCCCGCCCCCCGCCCATAGATGAATTTTTTAATGAATAAAAAGTTATAAATCAGTTCTAGACAGTCTTTGCAGACAGGAAAAAAACAAACAAAACATTGGAAATTTGGTATTTTCAGAGCTTCTTTACAGTTGCAAAAACAAAGGTATTTTCTAGTTATGCAGGAAATTAGACCTGCTGAGGCATCAAGAGAGTCTGACAACTGACTGGACCCTCATTATACTTTAGCAGGAAGACCTTAGATGGCAATCTTTCTCCACTGGTAGCAGCTGCTTCAAGCTTTGGTGATGAGTTCAGTGTTTTGCCAATGCTGACTTACACTCACAAAGGATTAAGGAGGATCGTGACAATGGAACGTGCAGGGAGTTAGTTGTGAAGGGAGTTAGTTGTGAAGAATCCTTTGCATGATGATGACACCGAATATCAAATGAGCTGCAGCTACCAGCTCTGATTTTACATGTCTCCGGCATTTCTGCTGTCCAGTCTTACAGTAAAGGAGATGAGAATTGGAAGTGGGTATACATAAAGTGAATTATACTTTAATGCGATGTGAATTCTTGGAAATATGATAATCATTGATCAGTAGCAAGATTCTAAAATTGCCATTATTAAGATTGAGGGGAAAATTTTTCTCCATGTCGAGAAATTAATTTTTTTTTGTTTTTATTATTTTCCCACCTTTCTTACTATCATTCACACTATTCAGTAGAGGGGAAAATTCTATTCTGAGTGTATAAATTTGTGATTTGGTGGAAGATTTTATGTACGTAAAATTGTTTAGTTTACATAAGATTCCAAAAATGTCAGTGACTACTCAAAATTATTTTCCAGGAATGTAAAACAAGTTTTAATTATAACATAAGCTGTTAAGTCTCTCATTGTAGCCTTTGTAACCAGAAGGATTGATTATTCCATTGACAACTCAGGGCCATCTTTCCTTTGCTGTACATTCAGTCATCTGGATGCTATAAGATATGAGCACTAGAGTTTTTCACACAGCACTCCTATGTTGTCTCACATGCATTGACTCCCTGTCAAGCAACATGTTGACTTTTCACATTCCTGCATGGTCCTACCTTATCAATCTCTAATCTCCTCCGGTTGTTCAGCCTTCCCAAGATATTTTCATTCTTCTAACGGGGCATGGTGATCTAGTGGTGCTGTCACTGAAATAGAAATGCAGAGATCTGGAAACATCTCCTGGGGTCACTTGTCCAAACTCACCATTGTGGCTCATGGAACTGACATTGAAAGCTAGCTTCTGTAATGATGCCATAAAACTATCATAGATTGTTAGAATGCCGTTTAGAAGGGAAGTCTACCATCTTTGCCTAATTTGCCCTACATGTGATTCCAGACCTACTGCAACATGATTGGTTCTTGCTGGTCTTCTAAAATGGCTTAGTGAGTTAATCCATTGTGTTAAAACCACAACAGATAAGTTAAAAAGGAGTAACAAGGACAGACCATCTGGCACCAATATGGAAGCGGGTTATTAAATTCAGGCAGTTGTCTGTGTGGAGTTTTCACATTCTCCCCGTGTCTGCGTGTGTTTCCTCCGGGTGCTCTGGTTTCCTCCCACAGTCCAAAGATGTGCAGATTAGGGTGAATTGGCCATGGGAAAATTGTCCCATAGTGTTAGGTGCATCATTTGGAGGGAAGTGGGTCTGGGTAAGTTACTCTTCGGAGGGTTGGCATGGACTGGTTGGGCCGAAGGGCCTGTTTCCACACTGTAGGGAATCTAATCTAAACTGCCACACTCAGCCCTGTCAACCTGACAAAATCTTTTTTAGTAACAGGTAGATTGGTGAAGGCAAGGTACAGTAGGTTCTTTCCTCTTGTTGGTTTCTGCAGTACTTGCCATGGGCTCAGTGGGGAATACATGTCCTGTAGGATTGGTCAACATAGTAGTGCTACTGAGCCATTCTTGGTGATAGACATTGAATTCTTGTGCCCAGAGTTCTTTCTGTGTCCTTGCTATCCTTGTCTAACTGGTTTTCAACATGGAGCACCAATTCAGCTGCTGAGGGAGGATGCTTGGTGGTAAACAACAGCAGGTTTTCTTGTTTGTGATTGACCTGATGCTGAGAGACATTGAGATCTCCTGCATGACTGTATACCACAGCACCATTCCTTTTTGGTGAGTCTGTCTTTGGGTGGAACAGGACACACCAGGGATAGTGATGATGTTGTTTGCAACGTTGTCTATAAAATTCATGATTCCGTGACTGTGACTTTGTCAGATGCTTGACTGGTCTGTGGGGCAACTTTTTTTTATTATTAATGGTGTGAGTTCCATCTGTTAGTGAACTAGGTCAAGAACATTCACTCTGTTAACTCTGTTCTTTTTCTCTCCACAGATGTTGCCAGATCTGCTGAGTATTTCCAGGATTTTTGGTATTTTGTCCTTCCCTTTCCCTCTTTGCATTTCACTTCTTTTTTTAAATGCCACAGCTCCAGTATCTGGTCGTCCAGGAAGTCTTGGCAATGTCAGAACAGTTGGGGATATTTATCAAGTTACAGCTGATGTCAGTCAGTTTGATCCGGAAGAAGTTATTGTTACAATGATCAATTACCATGTTGTCATCAAAGCAGAAAAGGTCCAGATGATTACACTTTTTATATTATGCTGATTAAACTTGTACAAGTCATACGTTTTTATATGTATTTATAGATTGTGTAGTTATATATGGATATGCATAAATTACAAGTAAACTTTTAAAAATAGCAGCTTCCATAAGGTTGAAAATCCTTTTTGTTTACATACACAATCAGCTGATTATTTTGCATAATATGAGAAAACATTATACCTTCTAAATGTAGAACTTTATTGTAGTTATGGTATATAAAAGAACAAAATTAGCATCAATACAATCTGTAGCATAAAGACTTTTTGAATGCTACAAATTAGAATGAGTGAATTGAGAGATGCCTATTTATGACTGGAGCACTGAAATGAAGGGCTTATAAATTGCAAGAAACAAAGGACACTTCATAAAAAAGATAGAAAGAGTAAAAAGTACATTGCTTATGATTTGAACTTTGATGTCCTGAAATTGGTGTTTGTAATGAGTTCATGTTCACAGCTGATGAAACTTCACCACAGTAGGAGCACATGCGAGCCAGTCAGTCCATTGAAACTTGCACTGCAAAGCTATTCAGACCTCACCTCCACTTTCTATTCATCCCTCCCCTCCCCCCCTAAAAAAAAACTCTATTTCCTTTGTGACTACAACCTCGAACTTGGCCTTTCAAAATAATGTAATAACCTGCTTCCATTGGGCTCTGTGGAAGGAAATTCTGAAGACCAATGATGGCATAACGAGGTTTACATAAAGCGTCCCAGGGAGATACTGAGGAAAGAGATCAATCTAAGACTGGTACAGTTGAGAAAAGAAGTGAGTCAAACAGTCAGGGCAGGCAGGGACAAAGTAGAGAACAAGGTAGGACTTATAAATTAAACTGTATTTATTTCAACTCAGGAGGGCTAACAGGGAAAGCAGATGAACTCAGAGCATGGTTAGGAGCACGAGACTGGGATATCATAGCAATTACAGAAACATGGCTCAGGGATGGAAAGGACAGGCAGCCTAATGTTCAAGGATACCAATGTTATAGGAAGAATAGAAAGGGAGGCAAGAGAGGAGGGGAGTGTTGTTTTTGATAAGGGAGACCATTACAACTGTACTGAAGGGAGGATATTCCCGGAGATACATTCGGGGAAGTTATTTGGGTGGAACTGAGAAATAAGAAAGGGATGGTCGTCTTACTGGGATTGTATTACAGACCCCCTAATAGTCAACGGGAAATTGAGAAACAAATTTGTAAGGAGATCTCACCTATCTGTAAGAATACAGTGTGGTTATTTTAACTTTCCAAACATAGACTGGGACTGCCATAGTGTTAAGGGTTTAGATGGAGAGGAATTTGTTAAGCGTGTACAAGAAAATTTTCTGTCAGTATGTGAATGTACCTACTAGAGAAGGTGCAAAACTTGACCTACTCTTGGGGAATAAGGCAGGGCAAGTGACTGAGGTGTCAGTGGGGGAGCACTTTGGGGCCAGCGACCTTAATTCTATTAGCTTTAAAATACTGATGGAAAAGGATAGACAGATCTAAAGTTGAAGTTCTAAAGTGGAGGAAGGCTAATTTTGACGGTATTAGGCAAGAACTTTCAAAAGCAGATTGGGGGTAGATGTTCACAGGTAAGGAGATGGCTGGAAAATGGGAAGCCTTCCAAAATGAAATAACGAGAGTCCAGAGACAGTATATTCTTGTCAAAGTGAAAGGAAAGGCTGGTAGGTATAGGGAATGTGGGATGACTAGAGAAATTGAGGGCTTCATTAAGAAAAAGAAGGAAGCATCTGTCAGGTATAAACAGGAGAGATCGAATGAATCCTGAGTGTAAAGGCAGTAGGAGTATACTTCAGAGGATAATCAGGAAGGCAAAATGGGGACATGAGATAGCTTTGGCAAATAGGGTTAAAGAGAATCCAAAGGGTTTTTACAAATACTTTAAGGACAAAAGGGCAACAAGGGAGCGAATACGGCCCCTCCAAGATCAGCAAGGCAGCCTTTGTTTGGAGCTGCAGGAGATGGGGGAGATTCTAAATGAGTATTTTGCATCAGTGTTTACTGTAGATAAGTACATGGAAGATTCAGAATCTGGGAAAATAGATGGTGACATCTTGAAAAATGTCTGTATTACAGAGGAGAAAGTGCTGGATGTCTTGAAATGCATAAAAGGTGAATAAATTCCCAAGACCTGATCAGGTGTATCCTAGAACTCCGTGGGAAGCTAGGGAAGTGATGGCTGGGATATTTATATCAACGATAGTCACAGGTGAGGTGCCAGAAGACTGGAGATTGGCTAACGTTGGTACCATTATTTAAGAAATACTGGTAAATGCAAGCCAGGGAACTATAGACCAGTGAGCCTGATGTCAATGGTGGGCAAGTTGTTGGAGGGAATCCTGGGGGACAGGATTTACACGTATTTTGAAAGGCAAGGACTAATTAGGGATAGTCAACATGTTTTTGTGCATGGGAAATCATGTCTCACAAACTTGATTGAGTTTTTTGAAGAATTAACAAAGAAGATTGATGATGGGTAGAGTGGTGGACATGATCTAGATTACTTCAGTAAGGCTTTTGCCAAGGTTCCCCATGGGAGTCTGGTTAGCAAGGTTAGTTCTCATGGAATACAAGGAGAACTAGCCATTTGACTCAGAACTGGCTCAAAGGTAGAAGACAGAGGGTGGTGATGGATGATTGTTTTTCAGACTGGAGGTCTGTGACCAGTGGATTGCCACAAGGATTGGTGCTGGGATCTTGATCAGATGGGCCAATGGGCTGAGGAGTGGCAGATGGAGTTTAATTTAGATAAATGCATGGTGCTGCATTTTGGGAAAGCAAATCTTAGTAGGACTTATACACTTAATGGTACGGTCCAAGGGAATGTTACTGAACAAAGAGATCTTGGAGTGCAGGTTCATAGTTCCTTGAAAGTAGAGTCACAGGTAGATAGGATAGTGAAGAAGGCATTTGGTATGCTCTTTTATTGGTCAGAGCATTGAGTACAAGAGTTGGGAGGTCATGTTGCGGCTGTATTGGACATTGGTTAGGACACTGTTGGAATATTGTGTGAATTCTGGTCCTCTTCCTATCAGAAGGATGTTGTGAAAGGGTTCAGAAAAGACTTACAAGGATGTTGTCAGGGTTGGAGGATGTCAGCTATAGGGAGAGGCTGACTAGGCTGGGGTTGTTTTCCCTGGAGCGTCGGAGGCTGAGGGGTGATCTTAGAGATTTATAAAATCATGAGGGCCATGGATAGGATAAATAGACAAGGCGTCTTCCCTGTGGTGGAGGAGTCCAGAACTAGAAGGCATAGGTTGAAGGTGAGAGGGGAAAGATATAAAAGGGACCCAAGGGGCAACGTTTGCATGCAGAGGGTGGTATGTGTATGGAATGGGTTGCCAGAAGAAGTGGTAGAGGCTAGTACAATTCCAAAATTTAAAAGAATCTGGATGGGTCTTTGAACATGAATGATTTAGAGGGATATGGGCCAAGTGCTGGCAAGTGCTGGCAAATGGGACTAGAATAGGTTGGGATATCTGGTCAGCATGGACGAGTTGGACCAAAGGGTCTATTTATTTCTGTGCTATACATCTCTATGACTCTATGAGGATATACTGATCATCTGACACAATGGAGAGAAAACACCAGTCTAGAAAGAACATCTAGAGAGATCTTAGACTCGAAAGCTGCAGTTGATGATTCCCTACTATGTGCAGATGTAAATAAAATGTCACAGCATATGAGAAGCTGAAGAACTTTAGGGATAAAGGGCGAACAATCTTCGGGACAGACCAAGATACTCCAGGCCAGGATCTCAGGGTTAAGGTAGCAGCATTAGTTTAAAGCACAAGATAAAGCAATAATGATCCTCTGAAATAAAAGAAAAATTCTCTTTATCTTTCCCTTAAATGGGAGGCCCTTATTTTAAAAGGATTCCTTCTATTTCTAAATTCCCTTGTGAGATGGAGTCTCTCCAGAATTTTTTGTCTTTCTAAATTCCAATAAATATTGGCCAATCTGCTTTCCAGAAAAGGCAACCTCTTTACCTCAGGAATCAGCCTATTGAACCTTCCCTCAACAGCTTCCAATTCAGGTTAAATCCCTATCTGTACACTGTGCTTGGGATGCACTCTCATCAATTTCCTGTGCTGTTGGGCAGGGCTTCCACACTTTTCTACTCCATTCCCTAAGTAATAAACATCAGTATTCTATTTGTCTGCTAACTTTTTGTGATTCACCTACAAGGATATCTGGATCTCTCTGCACTCTCTCTTCATTTAAATAATAGTCCTTTCTTTTCCTACAAAAACAAAGTACTACTTATGCTGGAGAAATGAAGTAAAAACAAAGTGCTGGAGAAACTCAACAGGTCTGGCATCATCTATAAGGAGAGAAACAAAGTTAATGTTTCAAGCCCAATTTAGTCTGAATATATCTCCCTGTGGAGATATATTGGGACTAAAGAACTGAAGAAGGCTGGAAAAGTGATAGTTATTATGCTGTTACAAAAGGTGGGGAGGCACAGAGGATGAGCAAGTGGAATAGCTAGTGTGTGCCTGTTGTGCTATTGGTGGCACAGGAAGGCTACAGATGAACAGGGGGTGTCAATACCAGAAAACAGGTCAATTTTGCTGAAAGAAAACCTATCCAAACACAACACAGGGGTTGGGGGTAATTGTGGCAAGGGACTAATGAGGATTGATGGTAGGTCAGGAAAAGCAAGTGTAATCAAAATGGAGGACAGAGGTCAGGGATTGAAGCTGTTGAACTTTAAGCGGAATTCTGAAAGCTGTAAGGTGCTTAAGTGTAACAGCTAAAAACATAAACGTTAACATGAATGCAAGTTGGTATCTTAAAATGGCAAGTGACTTGAAGGTCAGAATCATTCTTATGGACAGAGTGAGATGTTCCACAAAGCAGTCAGCCAGTCTGCTTTTGGTCCCACCAATGGAGAGGATATTGTATTGTGACCAGCAACTACAACAGACTACATTGGAAGTTATACAAGTACATTGCTGCTTTCCATGGAAGGTGTATTTGGGGCTTCAGACCCTGTGTTGATAATAGGGCAAATGTTATATCTATCCCATTGTATAGGAAGGTGCCAAGGGGGCTGAAGAGTTGTTTGGAGTGACAGAAGAGTCAGCTAATCTGTTATAAGGAAGTAGAGGGAATATAGATGGAAACTATTTTACAGCCTTCAGGACTCAACACCAAATTAGATTAGATTACTTACAGTGTGCAAACAGGCCCCTCGGCGCAACAAGTCCACACTGACCCGCTGAAGCGCAACCCATCCAGACCCATTCCTCTACATTTACCCCTTCACCTAACACTACGGGCAATTTAGCATGGCCAATTCACCTAACTTGCACATGTTTGGACTGTGGGAGGAAACCGGAGCACCCGGAGGAAACCCACGCAGACACAGGGAGAATGTGCAAACTCCACACATTTCCCTGAGGCGGGAAATGAACCCGGGTCTCTGGCACTGTGAGGCAGCAGTGCTAATCACTGTGCCACCCAGTTCTCTGTTCACTATTTGATTACATCTTTCCCAGGTCTTGTTTGCATGATTTTACTCTCACTTATTTGCTGCCATTAACTTCGCCTCTTCATCCATGTAGCTATTACCAATGGGACTTCATAGAATCATTGAATGCCTACAGTATGGAAACAGGTCATTTGGCCCAACAAGTCCACATTAACCCTCCAAAGATATCCCACCCAGACCCATTCCCCTACCCTATTACTGTACATGTCCTCTGACTAATGTACCTAACCTACACATCCCATAATACTGTGGGCAATTTATCATGGCACATCTTGTGACAGTGGGAGGAAACTGGAGCACCCGGAAGAAACCCATGCAGACAAGGGAAGAACGTGCAAACACCTACACAGACAGTTGCCTGAGGCTGGAATTGGACCAGAATCCCAGGCACTGTGAGGCAGAAGTGCTAACCACTGAGCCACTGTGCTGCCCTCCTCTTCCTCCTGACTTCATTTGCCTTTTTCTGTTGGCACCCTCTCAAATTGCTCCACTTGTGCCTGCCCCACTCCATTTCTCAATGGCTTAAAAACTATTCCTTTCCAGTCCCTTCAGTTTCAAAGAACATTTGTGTTGGATTCAATACGTTAATTTTATTTCTACTTCCACAGATGCTGCCAGACTATTGAGTTTCTCCAGCACATTTGGCATAAAAAAGAAAGATTAAAATAAAAGCAAAATGGACCTCATATTTTCCCATATTGATCCATCTGTCAAATTTTAGCTTACTCACTTAATCTATCTATATGCCATTGATTACACTTGATAGTCTAAACATTATTATTTGTGCATCACAAAGCTGTACAAAGAAAAATGAACCTTGACAACAAAAATGTCATTTAATTAGACTTGAGAGTAAAGCTTGATACAACTTTGAGGGGCAACACTTTCGTTGATCCATGGTTCAAAATCAATTCAGTTTAATATTAATTTCACACTAAGCCAAATGATAAACTTGATTTGGCGACGCCAGTATTGGACTGGGGTGTACAAAGTTAAAAATCACACAACACCAGGTTATAATCCAACAGGTTTATTTGGAAGCACTAGCTTTCAGAGCAAAGGAGCAGTGCTTGAAAGCTAGTGCTTCCAAATAAACCTCTTGGACTATAACCTGGTGTTGTGTGATTGTTAACAAAGTGATAAACTGTTATTCTCATGTAGACAAACAACATTATCCTAAACAAACTTAAAACATCAAAATGAATGTTAATGATTATTACATAAAATTATCATTTGTTAAAATAAACATGTTTGTGGCTTGTTACCTCACAAGCTGACTACATTTGTTTTTCTTGAATACAGGTGGCTGAAGATGGAACAATTCTAAACACTTTCACTCATAAGAGTCAGTTCCCTGAAGATATGGACCCAATGTCTGTCAGCTGTTCACTGACTGATGTTGGCATTCTGATCATCAATATTAGAAGGAATCAACTAAATCAAGCAGAATCACCTCAGCCAGTTTATCGAAATGAAGTTAAGCTGTAGATGTAGATGCCTTGGCTTTGTAGCTCTCTATTTACCCATGCTGCCTCATCAACATTAATTAAAACAACGATGAATATTTATATACAACTTTGCACAGATCTTATTTTAGAAATTTCACAATGCTCCTGAGGATGTGCACTCAATTCAGCAGATACAGGCATTTTTTTTTCTGTGGTAGAAAATAATGGATTCTAAAAGCTAATTGCACTTTGAATGTTGTAATTTTGATAATGTTGCTTGGGAAGTTACTGAGAGCTGTGTACTGTTTATGCCTTTTAATAATTACATTTACAATCAAATAAGTTAAACTCCACAGTTTCATTTCAATTCCCTTCTCTACTGTAGATTTATTTTAAACATATCTAAAATCAATGTGGCAAAAAATGATCAAAGTCATACTCAGAAAATGATTCAGCAGTCTGATGGTAATGGGATAAGGTCCCTGCCTTGAACCAGTATTGCTTGTATTTTGAATTTATGGAGCATGGAGAGAGCATAGTTATAGTTATGATATGTGTTCACAATCCATCAGTAATTGGATACTGGAGTTTCCCAGCAATGAAAGTAGATTTCTGAAACTGCTATGATTCTGGTTCTCTAACAGATAATTTCATGTTCGCAGGCTGTTTAATTTTATTGCAGATGTCGAGAAATGTACTTTTCCAATTTTATTAGGAACAGATTAACATTGGCCATACTCAATAGGGAAAAATATATTGATGGCAATATGTTCAGCCATTAGAAATTTAGTAACAATGAAAGAAAGCACAATGCAGCATAGAAAGAAATCACCATTTCCTAAGTGAGGACACATTTTGAAGGTGGCTGTGTTATATCTTGCACGAAGTGAAGATGAAAAGTGACTGTAATGAGGTCAGCCAGATGGAAACCATAGAAGATGAGTTCCCCGACTGAGGCTGTTACTTTTGTTCAATCAGGGAGCCCTGGATATCAGACATAAAGTCATAGTCACAGAGTTGTACTGCACAGAAACAGACCCTTCAGTCCAACTCATCCATGCCGACCAGATATCCTGAACTAACCTAGTCCCATTTGCCACCACTTGACCCATATCCCTCTGAACGCTTCCTATTCATATACTTAGCCAAATATCTTTTTAACTGTTGTAATTGTACCAGTCTCCATTACTTGCCCTAGCAACTCCTTCCAAACATGAACCACCCTCTATGTGAAAAAGTTGCCCCTTAGGTTCCTTTTAAATATTTCCCTTCTCACCCTTAACCTCTGCCCTCTAGTTCTGAACTCTCCAACCCAGTGAAAAGACCTTGTCTATTTATCCTATCGATGCCCTCATGATTTTATAAACCTCGATAAGGTCACCCCTCAGCCTCCAACACTCCAGGGAAAACAGCCCATGCCTATCCAGCCTCTTGCTATACCTCAAAACTTCCACCTTAGCTATTCTCCAATCCACCACTTTACAGTGATTCAAAGCCACAGATATAACCCTTTTGTATGAAATCTTTAGATTTGATAGAATTGCTTCTCTCCATTTCTGTGAGTTGTGACAGCTTTCTTACATGGAATTTCTCAATCTTTTAATGATCTGCAGATTTCCAAATAAATACTGATCTGGAAGTATATCATAAGCTAAACGTTTCCCTCAAAGTAGCTGTGCTTTCTTCTTAATTGTCTTGTACTGCTTTTTAGGAGAGAAACTATTGTCACATCCCCTTTAAATCTGCCTGAAAAGCCTTCTGGGCTTTTCAAAGTTAAAATCAATAATTGATTATTCTAAACCAAAACCAAGCACTACCTTTCAGTGTTCACTCTCCCACCAAACTGTCCCCTGTCATTAACACCACTAAATCAATAATCTTCCATTAATACTCCAGGGGTTTTGCAGTTATCTGCTCTGTGACACATAATGAATTATCCATGATGTTTAAGAAAGGACTCTCTAAATTTTTTAAAGACCCTTAACAAACATAACTAACCATATGGTTTGAAATCCAAACTATGAAAATACTATATAAATATATAAATATTTATTAAATGTATTAAAAATCACAAACTTTTCATCACAGAAGTTGTATGTTGAATATAATTGATAGTGATTAAACCTTTTCAGGTTAGTTTGTGACCATGCCTTCCAAAGGTTTTCCCACTGTGGCTCATTTTGAGGCTCGAAAATTGTTATGATCCACAGTGAGATGGGGCTCCATTAGAGAACAGCATAGTTGTTATAATTTGGTCAGGTCTCCATGGTGATCATTGCTGCTTCAGAGCTCACAGTTCCAGAATATCAGCTTGTGACCCCACATGGGGTTCTGACCCTATTCATAAGCTTCTGTTTAGGAATTCTTGGGATTTGCACCATTTACTTTGAGAGGTGTTTCACCTTTAAACAAAATAGCAAGAGTTGAGAATGCTAAGCACATTGAAGCATTAACACATATCATTTAACATTGCAAGTAGAATAAATTATAAAGTGGGAAGAAGAAATCCCTCATCAACAATGATGTCAAATTATAGCCAAGTGGGTAAAGTCACCATTGCAACTTGCATTCATATCATATATCATCTTTCCTATTCTCTCATGTTAAAGTGCTTCTGAGTTAATTACCACTTTTAATAAGTGTAATACTGATAAACATAACAGCTTTCGTGGATAAGATGTGGGTGTGAATAATGATTATGTGGTGTTAATATTTTTTAAAAATACCAGGGAATTCAAATACATCACTCCAGTTATGCTTGGGAAAACATTTACTGATACCAAGAAGTAGAATAAGACTTTTTGTCTCATTCAGCAGAACTGATCAATCCAATAGCCTCGATAAAACTGAATACACTACACAGTTCCCAACCAGCTGTGAAATAAACACACAAAAGATTTGATATGGTATTCTCTGAAAGATCATTGACAATCGGCTATGTTCTTCCACTTGACTGCCAAGGAAAATGGGTTTTTGTTTAGTATAATGCCAGATGCCCTTAGAGCTTTAGGAAATATATGTTTTACAATTTATGTTTTCCCTCAGATTGTTAATTTTATATTCACAGATAACAAGATGACATGATATGAACAGCTGATGGAGCACAGATGAAACTTCCTGTATTACTGAAAACTTGGGTTCCAAGGGACAATAATAGAGCAATCTAGATCACTTCCAGAGGAATGTCAACTCTGGAATAGACAGGCAAAGATGTGTAATCAATGTTCCCACACAAAACATCACCTTTCTTGGAACATAACAACCAGTCTTGATAAAGGACCTTTCATAGAAAGGATACTGTTAGAAAGCAACTGCTTGGACAGCCCCAATGTACCTTTTAGATCCAGCAAGGGACACATCTCTTGCAACTGTTGTCATTTCATTTTATTGCTTCATCCTATCCATCTATCTTTCTTACTGCAGGAACTGGCTGCTGAATGGAAACAAAATTAGGCATCACCATGGCATACAATAAAGTGTTGCTATCTACTCCTGATCCCATAGTTCAGAGTCTGTGTTAAGACAACTATGCTGATTAAATTTCTGATCTAATGGAAGCCAGCAGAGAAAAGGAAATCTCACCAACCTTACCTTGAATGTTTCTATACTTTGCCAAATACCTTCTTGACTCAACTACTAACAAAAATTAATCAAGTCAAAGACTTGGGGAGGGGGGAGATATATGGAAAAAATATCCTGTAAATGTAATAGAAGAAAATAATCTAAGTAACTCATTTGATAATGTAGCATAAATGTTAATGACAGGAAGAAAGTCTTGGGAAGTGGTGCTGTATAAGGATTCTAGGACACTGAAGCAACCTTGCAATGATGTCATGGAGCAGCTCCTCTAGGCATAAAAAGCACATTATAGGTGGAGTCAGTTAAATTGGCAGAGAGAAACACATGCAGAGCATATCGAGTAAACCAACTAGCCTTTGGCGATAGAGTTTATCAAATAGTCTTTCAATAATATATATTTGGCATATCTCTGATAATCATGAATTGTAGCACTTAATCTTAGCATTCAATAAACAATGTTATAAAGATGCTCTAGTCCAATGACAGTTTGTCTTGAACCAAAACTCTTGGATGGGGGTAGAAAGATATTTAACAAAAGACTGACTGACTGTCTCTCTGTCTTAACTCAGCCATTCCACAAAGTTCTGCTGACTGTTTACCTTGTGCTCCTCCTTCTGCCTTCTGCTTTAAATGCTGTTGACTGATTGTCTGGATCTAATGCTCCATTTCATCATTCCACTGCGGATATCTCAACAAGATTGTTTCATATTCAAATCCAGAACTAATTGCAAACTGGCTGAAAGGTTTGTGTGCAAACCGTGATCCATTTCTTGACCCAATCACTTACTGATTTCATGTATAGTGATCATTTCCTAATAACTGCCAAAGCCGTGATAATATGGAACTTTTTCATCTCAATCCACCGAGGAGAAAATAGTCAACAGCAATAACATAAACCATTTTCCAAACATAAGTTGATTTTTTTCCCTTTTGTTCCAGTGGGACATTAACTACTTGGCCAGTACTAGTTTCACAATCAGCACTGATGTTCTTCGTCATCCAGAGTGAGCTCTGGGCCCACTCCTCAGATGACTCAGCCCTCGCTCAGTCACTCGGTAATCTCCTGAAGTCCTAAATATCTTGTTGAAGTGAAGGTGCATGACAGCCTTTCATCAAGTCATCTACAATTGTGAAATGCTGTTGATGCTCAAAATGGGTCTTCATGGGAAACCTGCTGGACCTTTGGTTTGGCCAATCTTTGACAGATTCTCTCTGTCTTTCATTTGTTCCTGTGGTATTTGATTGAACTTATTTTAGTTGCTGACCAGTGTCGCCTGTGACCAGAGTATAGAATTCAATTTCACCAACAAATTCTTTGCCATTCATTATAAGGCTGTCTACAGTGAAAAGTATACAAAATTGCCATTCTCTGGTGCCATGTTGATTGCCAGAATAAAACAGACAGAAATTATTTTTAAAGAAGAGCCAAATGCCCAGATATTAAAATCTGAGGTCTTTTGTCCATAACAGTGCTTGGAATGCTCAGCCCCAGCCTGGAGTCTAGGTCAGCCTGCAAGTCTCACATCAATCACCACGAGGAGCTGCATTTTTGTTGTCGTTGATGACGCTGCTACCTCTGATCACTGGGAGGAATTTTGCTGTTGCCACCACCTCCAAACGCTGGGAGGAGACATGTTGTTGCTGCCACTAATGCCACCGCACCCAAATGCTGGGGTCACCGGGACACTGCTGCCCTGTGGGAAAATCCAGAACCTATTATATAACATCACAATAGCACCTAGAATAGGAAATGATCCCTATGACACACATACACTGTCGGATTATGAGCACAATAACTCTTCACCGGTTTGAGTCAAAGAAACTGATTGCTCATTCAGCCTGAAATGTCTGCGCACAAAAATGCACTTAACACATTCAGAAATGATTTAATGTTTTCTCTCATGAAAGCCAGTTGGAGTTTTGCTTTGAATGCATGAAATGTTTTCTGTAGTAATTAAAAAATTGACAATATTGTTTGGAAGACTTTGGATGGGATCATTTTCTCCTCCAACTACCTAATTTAAACTGAATAGAAGGAATAACGAGTTGACAGGTAAACCTGGTAAGCTTGTAAGCTGAAGCACTAGGAGATAATGCCGGTAGCTCTCCTAAGGCAACCTCCCAATTCGCTTAAGTATCATTAAGCAATATTGCCAAACTGTTTTGTCAGTGTGTATTAGAGTTAGCACTGATTACATCTCACAGCTGCAGATAAGAGAGCCTCAGTTTTGAATATATTTACATTTGCTTCAAACACATTTGCAGTTGATGTTACAAAGGCAATGATGGTTATGTGGTGAACACAACTTGATTAAATAAAACAAAGAAGTGTGGATGCTGCAGATCTAAAACAAGAAGAGAAATTTGTGGGGAAATTCAGCAGGTCTGGTAGGATCTGTGGGGAAAAAGCAGAGTTAACATCATGAGTCCATTGATCCTCTGTCAGAACAGAATTATCCATTTAAGAATATGGAAAACAGCAACAGTAATTGGCCAAATGGACCACTGAACCTGCTTTGGAATTTAACACTATCACAACTGATCTCCCACCTCAACTCAACTTTCCCGGACCTCCATATCCCCAAATCCTTGAAAGATCAAAATTTATCTATTTCAGCCATGAATATACTCAACAATCTACAACCTGCTGGGTAGAGAAGTCCAAAGAATCTCAACCCTCAGTGTGAAGAAATTTGTCATAATTTCAGTCCCAAATGTTTGAGCCCATATCCTGAGGTCACATTCTAGATTCTTCCATCAGGACAACAACCTTTCAATACCCATAGTGGCAAATGCCTTTAGAATCCTATACGCTTTTTCAGATCACCTCTCACTTTTCTAAACTATGACGTGTATCAGGCTGATTTATTTGATGCTTCCTCATAGGCCAACTCGCTCACACTGAGAGTCTTCATTGTCTCCATAATAAATGTGGCTTCCTTTAGGTATGGAGCCCAACACAGAACACAGCCTCTCCAGTTGTCATCTCACTAAAACCCGACATAACTGTACCATGGCTTTGTTTACATTTGTATGTCAGGTTCCTTGCAGTAAAAGTTCATATGTTATTTGCCTTTCTAATAGCTTGCTGTACTTAAATCTTAATTTTTGTATTCCTTTGTACTAGTCTATCCAAGGCTCTCCAAACATCAACATCAAAAATTTTAATGGCTTTTTAAAAAAAACATTTCTATGCTTATTATCAGATTAAATAATTTCTCATTTCACTACATCATAGTCTATCTAGCATCTTGTTATCAACTCATGAACGATGTCTATACTTCTTAGTGTCTTCATCACAGCTTACACTCTCAATAAGCTTTGGATTATCAGTAACTTTGGATACATTATCATCATCTAAGTAACCAATATACATTGTAAATATCAGAGGCTTATTACTGATCATTATAGCATTCCATTCATTACAACCAGCCAACTTGAAAATGTCTGATTTACCCAGCACTCTGCTTCCTCCCTGTTAACTAACCTTCCAGCCACATTAATACAGTACCCCAAAACCTTCTCAAATTTCTTTTGGAAATCCACATATACTACAGCAAATGATGCTCTAGCAGTTACATACTCAAATAACAGTAATATATTTATTAAGCATATTTCCCTTTTTTAAAAAACTATTGATTCTCTTTGATTTTAGGATTTTATAGCAACAAAACTCTTAATGGATTTTTCAGACAACAGACATCAAGCTAACGAACCAGCAGTTCTGTTTTCTCTTTTCTTCCTTTCTATTAATTGTTACATTTATTATTATTCAATTCATTGGCAACATTCTAGAATCCAGGGAATTTTGGAAAATTATGACCAGTGCACTCTCTCCAACCCTATCTCTTTTAGAATCCCAAGACGTAGGCAGTCAGATCTTTGAGTTTTTTTTTTGTCTTGAGTTTCTGGGGCAAATTCTTACTGGTGAGATCATTTAATGTTTCGTTTACAAGCTTACCATGCGTGAATTTTCTGAATGCTTGCTTCCTCCCCATCCATCTATGTACCTGTGATTTACATGATGCTTCACTCACTGTGGCTAATTGACTTTCCATTGCTGCTTGGAGCATTGTCTACTGGAGGCCTTCTTCCCAATATTTTAGCTTTTATGTGGGAATTCACTTTGCAGTTTGATTAGACTAGATTACTTACAATGTGGAAACAGGCCCTTCGGCCCAACAAGTCCACACCAACCCTCCAAAGAGCAACCCACCCAGACCCACTCCCCTACATTTACCCCTTTTACATTTACCTAACACTACAGGCAATTCAGCATGGTCAATTCACCTAACCTGCACATTTTTGGACTGTGGGAGGAAACTGGAGCACCCGGAAGAAACCCACGTAGACACAGGGAGAATGTGCAAACTCACACATACAGTTGCCTGAGATGGGAATTGAACTCAGGTCTCTGGCGCTGTGAGGCAGCAGTGCTAACCACTGTGCCACCGTGCCACCCGTGATCCCTAGATAGTTCTGAAGTCCATCATTTGCTGCTTCCTGTTGCTTCTGAGCTTCTCCTCAGATATTTTTCTCACTTCTGCAGTCAAAGTACTGATCTGGCCTTATCCTTTAGAAAGATGGAAGGGTTCTGATTGAAATGTATAACATTCTAACAGGGCTGGTCAGACTATATATAGGGAGGATGTTTTCGCTGGCTGGGGCAGTCTAGAACTTGAGGTCACATTCTCAGGATATGGGGTAGGTCACTTAGGAATGAGATGAGGAAACATTTCTTCACCCAAAGATTAGTGAACCTATCGAATTCTCCACCCCAGAAGCCGTGGAGCCCAAGTTACTGAATGTATTCAAGAAAGAGATTGACAAATGTTTAGATCTTAAAGCATCAAGAGGTATAGGGAGAAAATAGGAAAATGGCATTAAGTTAGAGGATGAGACATAAAATAAGGAGTTCAATTCTAAAGGCAGTACAGGAGCAGAGGGATTTGAATACATATGAGCACAGATCATTGAAAGTGGTAGGACAGCTGGAGACAGCAGTAAATATATTATATGGGTGTAAATTAGAAGAGCAAGGCGCTGAAGTTGAACTTGTACACTTGTTGAACCTCACCTGGAGTATTGTGCACAGTTGAGGGTGTCATGTTATAAGAAAGATGCCAATACAATGTCAGTTTACCAGAATGGTTCCAGGTATGAAAATCTTCAGCTCTCAGGATAGATTGAAGAAGTTGGGACTGTTCTCCCTGGAAAGGAGGATGCTAAGACAAAATCAGATTGAGGTTTTAAAAATCTTGGGCAGGGAGAAACTGTTTTGGTTTGTAAAAGAAACAAGAATGAGAGGGCATAGATTTAAAGTGATGTCAACACAAAGAAAGGGTAATATAAGAAGAAACTTTTTCACACAATATTGAATGTACTGCCTGAAAATGTGGTGGAGGCAGGTTCAGTTGAGGCTCTCAAGAAAGCCTTGGGTTTTCTTTTGGACAACAATGGTTTGCAGAGATATGGGGAAAAGGCAGGGGGTTATGCAGGCACAATACACAGAATAGCCTCCTTCTGCACTGCAATAATTTTGTGATCATATTGAATGGTGGAGCAGGCTCAAAGGGCTAAATGTCCTACTCTTGCTCCTGTTTTATGTTTCCATCCTTCACCCATAACACTTTATTGTCTTCACTTCAGACATTCCTTGCCACTGGTTGCATTTATCCGGTCACTGCTGCTAGCATGTAGAGGGATGATGTCTACATTCACCTGAGTGAATACTATCAAGCACTATTAACCACAACTATTTACAAGGCATGGTAGGAGAGAAAATGTACACATCCAAGCGCTAGTTCCATGTGATCTGAGTTCACCACGACACAGCTCCTTTCACACATGCTCAATCGATATTCTCAGGGTACAGGTGCTCCACAGAAAACTGCTTTGGTGATCATTGCAGTTGCCTTCCATGCCTCTTGTATTTGTTGCTGTCCAGGTCAGGGCAACATAGAAAGTTATTGAAACTATTGTGTTCAGAACCAGTGCTTAAAAGGACTACTACAGACAGCCATCAAAAATGATTGGTTTTAAAATGACTTTCTTGAATGTGGAGTCATGAGAACATGCACTCATCCTTCAGCCCATATTATAACCATGGCTTTCTGCCAGTCACTGCCTTACGCTATCTCAATTATTTCCACCCATCCTGTTGTATTGATTCAAGTCTGTATTTCTTCCCTTATCTGACTAACATTTGCAGTATGATGGACAGGCAGACAATTTGTGGTGATACTGCCATTGCCTTCATCAGAGATTTTCATTATGCAAATACTAGGTTTCTTTTATTATAATAAGTCAAAACTAGGAATTATTTATCCAGATTGATTTATTACACTTCAAATTGCTTTGGTTTTTACTTCTTCATATCTCTTGGCTGAACTGTACTTTCTTCAATCTGCCTCACCCCTTTAGTCACGGATACAGAGATCTGTCTAGTAAACCGACAGTGAGGTAGAGAGGTGTCCTATGACGCCATCAGCACTTTATATGTGAAGAATTTTGAGGTAAGGTAAGAGATTTGTTTTTATAAATAGAGCAAAAACATTTCACAGAACTTTAGAAGTCTGAGCACTTTGTACAATAATAACCAGCAGAATTATTTAAAATAAACCAGAAATATCCAAGTAGTAAATAAATCTTTCACAGGTAGTCTTTGAGTTCTTGGTTGTGTGTTCCAACTTCTATAGTAAATTCCGCACTCCCTTTTCTTGTTGCTAACCGTTTGGACAATATGTCCACCAGTGAGTGATTGTTTCTCTTTGTTATCAACGAAACATGCACATATTATTGCTCCAGTTGTAATGATCAAACATGAACAAGGAATAATGTGATAGTTTAACACAGTCCCACAGAATATGGATCATTAAAAATCCTAGTCTGAATTTAAAATAAAAATATTTCTAAATACATGCACTTATTTGTAAATGGATTGAATTGTGAATCATCTTAAAATGTATAAATTCATAACATTATATCCCTTAATGATCTAATTGATGGATGAATAACAATGAATTATTTATTTCATAATCATTACAAACTATTGTGAAAATATCAGCAGAATTTTTGGTTCTGTTGGCTAAACCCTACATTAAAAATCTGATGAATAAAGCTCTATTTGAAATATTGTCCTGTACTATCATTTGGAATATATAACCTACAGAAAAGTTAATCTTGTCCCATTGAATTAAATAATCTACACAGCATCAAGTACAAATGTCCTGCATCAGAAGCATGAACCTTTACAAATGATTCGAGTGGGTTTGGCAGTTATTAAGCAGTACTAAAAGCAGAAATGCATAAACTATGCAAATAAAAAAAAGCAGACCAAATCATGTGCAAATTGTGTTAATGCATCACATGTTTTGCCAAGAAAAATTTACTGAGCATTTCATCCAGAAAAATTTGCACAGTGTTAAGAAGTGGAAAATCTTTCTATAGGGACAGCAGCCAAGACATTTGAAGGGCTGTAGCAGTGTGACTCTTAGATTGATACACTGCCCCCAAAACCTGGGTGAATAATCCTGCTTCGAGTACATTGGGCCAAACAAAATTGAGTATGCTTTCTGTTGACTTGGTGTTAGGTGAGAGTGTACCAGCATTAAAGTGATACTTTGATTTTCTCTTCTTCCAAAAGTTCACAGGAGAGGTAGCACTCAAGCAGAAACAAAAACGACTAATCCTGTGTGCAAGCTTATCTTCCTGCAGCCTTGAATGGGGCTTTTACAACAGGGTTCATGGCTACAGTTTGTAAAGCTGTTGGAATTTTATCAAAGAGACTTCATATGCCCTTGAAGGAGACACTTCAGCAGCTTTGAGACTGGATGTCTGGCTGCTAACTGCAGCATTTCAGTCTGAGCTGCAGCCGGCTATGCTGGCTGGCTCACTTATAGGCAACATCGTTGATGCTGGTGAACTGACTGGCATGGAACAGGCACCCTGATATAGAGTATCAGCATCCTTAATAGCCCTTTGGAGAATGAAGTTAAGGAATGAACTAGAAGCCCATTTCAACAGCAGTCTGAAAGTAGAGGCAACAATAATGGGCGGCACAGTGGCTCAGTGGTTAGCACTGCTGCCTCACAGCACCAGAGTCCCAGGTTCAATTCCAGCCTTGGGCAACTGTCTGTGTGGAGTTTGCACATTCTCCCTGTGTCTGCGTGGGTTTCCTCTCACAGTCCAAAGATGTGCAGGTCAGGTGAATTGGCCATGCTAAATTGCCCATAGTGTTAGGTGCATTAGTCAGAGGGAAATGGGTGGGTGGGTTACTCTTCAGAGGGTTGGTGTGGACTGGTTGGGCTGAAGGGCCTGTTTCCACACTGTAGGGAATCTAATCCATTAGTCTGAGTTTCCATAACAGTACAGCAATAAGCATCCAAACTTCAATGGCATCAAAAACTGTCATGATTTGTACTAAATATTTTAATACTGTTTCATGTAATATTTCTTTGCTTTCAATAGTGACTGCAAGAATCACTAAAAACTTATATAAAGCTCTGAAGATGAGTCATACTGGCCTCAAATCATGGACTCTTTTTCTCTCTCCCAGAGACATTCCAGACCTGTTGCATTTCTCCAGCACTTTCAGTTTTATTTCAAATCTTCAAAATCCACCGTGCTTTTATGTAAAGCTCATGATGCATTGTACTAAGTACTGTACTAGTGATAATAACCAATCTTAAATTGGGTTATTTCAAAATTAATTGGCAATGAACAAATAAATTCAATGTTTTTAAGCAAGAAAATCTACAACGATGTATATTGGTTAAAATTTATTATTTCTTATAGTTTCAAGATAAACAAATTATTTTTAAATAAACACTGACATTTTTGTTAAACTCTGAACTCACTCTAATATACAGATATTATTTTACTGAATTCTGGATCGGAAAATATAATCAGAACATTCATAGCACAAAACAAAATTAAAGACAAAACTTTGATCAATTACAAGTTGTAGTTTAAGTGCACAACTATCCTTGATACCAAAAGTAAAGTTAATTGAATTAATTCCATACATGGAACTGTTCGGCAAAATTTGCCGTACAAAACAATTATTGCACAAGTGGTGATTCTGAGGCTAATATTACCAACATGGAGTACCCATGTAACTTTATAATTAAGAAAAGCTGCACAAGACCTGAATAAACACAGCTTCTGTTTTAGAGCACTGATCCATATTACACAGAAAAGATATGCACAATTTAAATTACTGTAATATTAAAATGCAATCCAATTATTACATCTTAACTAAATTCCTCCAACTTTTGAAGTCATTTGTTATTTGGTATTTAGAAGATTGTTAAAAATACAGTTAAACTTTTTTTTTTAAAAAGAGTTGCCTTCATTTTCGAACCACGTTTTTGTTCCATGCTTACAAAGGACTATGAGAACTTTTTCTTGGCATGCAAGTACAACAGGTATTTCATACAAACTAAAGGGGAACTGGTCAAATAATTCATAATGCTTGACTTAGAATCCTTGCACGAACCCTGCAAGCTGGAAAGCTCATCACAATATTTATCACAAGTTTCATAAAGGTTATCACAATTTGCAGATTTGCAGTTGATTTTTTGATTTTAGCTACCAGTCCAAAGGGAAATTACATAAGACTCTAGAATATTTGCAACACTTGATTCATATCCATTATTCACTTATGTTTAGCAAGCTTAGCAGAGTTTACATAACTTGCATCTTTTACCTTCCTTATCAATAATCTAATTTTTCAAAATATTATTGCCACACTTTCATAAATCATTTGTTCGGTTTATTACAATACTCAGCTCTCCTGTATATAAATTATACTTGGAAGATATAATGTCATTTATCGGAGGAATTCTAAAGGACAGTTGCAGAAAATCCAACTATGTAATAATGTTACATTGACTCACATTTAAGTATGCGATGGTCCTGTGTAATCATAAAGAACAGAGTTCAAAAACTAACCTCAGTAAGAAATAAATGACATTGCAGAAGTAGAAATTTGTATTGTGAGAGCATTAAAAACCATAAGGTAACCACTATTTAAGATGGAATAATTTGAAACTCCGTGATGGCTGTAAGATCATCCAAGGTAATCTTTTGTATTTGAGCCTTGCTTTTAGCACCACTCACCAAATGCTTCCTTTGAAATAAATATTAATTTTAAGAAAGACTTAAATGAAATAATTGCTACACCACTGTCTGTATTGGCACAAAGCAATTCAAAGCTAAAGGCTGAATCTTGAAAAATGAATTCTATTGATGACATGATTTGAGGTGAACAATAAGAGCAGCAGATATCTTAACAGATGGGCTCTCTGGTCAGTAGTAAAACCAATTCAATATAATTCCAGAATGCATGTTCATACAACTTAGTTTGAAGCAATTTGATTTTGAAATGTAATAATATCTCATGCAGTAAAAAGTTTAATATGTAATAAGAACCTGTGAAAATATCAGTAAAACCAAACCTGAAACCGGGCCAAAATTCCCAGGAATAAAGTCTACCTACTGAGTTTATGTTGTGTTTCTAAGTGCAAACTGTAAGTATTAAAAGGGCAGACTTGTACCCAGGAACTAGCAATTAATAAGATGGTGGCAGTGCAACAGTTTGGAAACTTACTTTGCACATCTATTTGTGACTTGAAGCTTACCTAATTATTCAACAGTAATTGTGTTTCCTATTGGCTAAAAAGTTGAAATAGCAAAGTATAGTAGTTAGCTGTCAGTTTGACAAAGATGTAGTGAAAGTAACAACTGAGTAAGAATGCAAAAATAAAGCAGTAATATTAGCAATTTTTATACGAAGAAGAAAAAGTGAACTAAATCACATTCAAGTTTGGATCAGTTTCTACTGTGGAATGACAGTTACCTCCTAATTTAATGTGATCATGCAAAATGTATTCAGTTGTCAAAGGAATCGGGCAAATAGCCAAAGAAAGATTAATAATTCACGAGGTATCATGGATAAGCCAAGCACTAAAGATTCTGCTTAGGAATGCCTTTCTAATGACATTGATATAAAAAATAAGTATATAGGCAAAGAGCAGCAAAAAGCAAAAATTAATAATAGGAAGAAAGAAACAAAAGATACAAAAATCTGCAGTCCATAATTGATTCAGTGTGCACAAATATTATTTAATGAACACAGAAGAAGAAGAAAAAAAAGCATAATACCAAATTACTGAAACTGAACTAATAAGAAGAATTGAATCAGTAAATAACACACAATATATTAAATTTTCATCCTCATTCACAAGGCGTGTGTATTTCATCTATTCTTAGTGTCCGTGCTTAATTGGATAGATTTGTATGATATAGTTATTTTCTTACATTTAAAGTAAAATTACCATTTCACAGTATGTAAGATATTTATATAACACACCATATTTGATAATTAGATAACTAATTTGTATTTATTTCACTTAATATGCTAATTTATTACAAATATATTATTAAGGCCTGAATAGGTACCTTGGTTTTCTCAATGTCTTTAAAATCAGATTCATTTCTGTAACTTTATTTGAGTAGTATTTCCCGTAATCACTTTATATATGACCATTCCAAATCTAAATTATGTCAAGACTATCTATTACATTTATTTTTTGTCACAATAGTCTATAATAGATATTTAAGCAATGAAGATCTTTTTTATGGAATAAAAAGTGAATACAAATCTAAATAGTTAAATAGTTTTTAGATAGAACTGTATTTCAGCTATAATGGACAGAAATGGAATGAAAAGATTTTCAATGCACAGAAAGTACTCAGTAGTCAGCCAAGAGTAGAAAGAAATATAAGATGTAAAGTCCATTTCAAAGAAATACAGACAAATGGACACATCGGTAAATGAAGGATTATAGCATAAGATCCAACATATTGATCTACATCATACATTCTGTAAAGAAAAAGGTGCATTTTTCAATGAAGAGCAGTAAATGCCTCACATGTCTGGATTGTGTATAGAATTTTTTATTAAAATGTGAATTTATGTATTAATTGTAAGCTTTATGTTTTAATTGTAGATTGTACATTTATAAGAAAGTACAGACTAAATGCTAATTCGTGTAATCATATTATTAGAAGGGCAACACGAGTTAGAAACATAGAAGGGAGGATGTCCTCAAACAAATTTGGGGAAAAAAACCTCCAAAAAAATTAACAAATTGCTTGGATATGAGAAACAGCAATACAGTGTAGTTGTCTATTCAAGCTGTATCTTATTTTTTTGCAGCATTGTCTGAGAAACTGCACAACTATTCAAAGATTGCAGTGGAGCCCTTTGTCTCCACTGGTAAATCATGCTTGCAATAAATGAAATGCTCTTGCAGAACCCATATGTTGCCACCTATGATTGTTAGTTCACATGCTAAAGACACAAGTGAACATTTATCTTACCCTCCCATCTCATAGAGTAATTTGTTAAAATTATCAATGGCAAGAAGTCACCTTTTACATCCTCACTTAATCATTAGAATACAGAGGTAACATTATACTAATTCTAAATTGAAAATTACAGTGTTAATTTTCGGCTCTTAAACTCCCTATTAAACAAACAAACATTTGAGTTCATTAACTTTTGTAATTTGGAAAAGAAGGCAGGCATTAATCTATGACATTAATCTAGGATGGTGGGGTTTCTGCATTATATTTTTTTCCACTGTATAGACAGGATAAAGGCACATTGGAAGTTGGCTTCTAGCAAAGTATAGAGCTCCTTGACTCTTCCCAAAAGGGCTTCTTTTAGGCAAAAATAATCATCATTACTTCCATCAAAACCTTCTTATTGACTTTGCTATTGTTTTGCTTTGTATTAAAAAATTACTTCAATCAAATTTTGAGTGACTGGACAGTGTCTTTCACAGATGTGTATGCATACATGCTCAAAGCTTGGGAGGCATGTTAATTCATTACCCCCATCAGCATGAGAGGAACTCTTGGAAGTGAGATAGGCAGTAGGTTAACTACAGCAAGTTTCCTCTTTCAGTGTAAATCATTATTAGATCATGTGTGGACTGAGATAAGTCATTTAACAATGTCGTTACTCATACTTCCCTATTCTTGAATCTTTCTGCTGGGAGATTTGCCTTGTTGAATTTATCCTCAGACTTCAACATTTATATCAGTGACAAGAAAGGATTTTGTTTTGGAATGAAGACTCTAGCTGGTCAAATGTAGTTCAGTTTATTTGTGAATCTGAATTCTGATGTTCACCAAAGTACTGGCTCATCCATGTCTGTATGTCTATGAAGGCTTGTTTCAGTCAACTAACAGCTGTTATCTTTATAATTATCTTGAATGTACATACATTGAACTAATCTTTTTTGTTTGTAAATTCAACTGTTTTCGGTGTATCATTTCACTTGCAACTATATTTAACATTTAGAATTTCCTTCAACAAAAAGGCCCAGATATTGCAGTCAGAGACAAAGTAACAACACTTGCTGCTTAATGTGAAGAAAGTTGCCCTCAAAATTCTAGCAAGCTTTGTGCTTTGAATTTTCTCATTATGAATCTGGAATCAAGGTAAAGGGCTCTCCAGCCATCCAACAGCAGTGATGTGATCCAACAGTTGAGCAGTCAATCACATTGGAGTATTCAAACAGCGGAAAGCAGGAAGTAAAATGCACTATATTTTCAATGTTTACAATTTACAAATGGCAAATTAGATGACTGGGACAAACATATAGAATTAAAGTTAAAACTGAAATATCACTAACAAATTTCTTTTTAAAAAGAGGCTAAAAATTGCACTTTATCATTATTGAGACATTTGATGTTACACTAACATAAAATTAATTGTTCAGTGATAATGTAGCTGTTCAGCATTATTTATAAACACTATTAAAGATCCAGTTACATTATATCCAACAAGGTGCGAATTTTCTAGAGATTTCTACAGCACAACTAACAGCTTAAAACAGGAGGTTTTCATCAGTTCAGTGATTTCTATTGGTTCACAGTCTGTGGAGACATCAACAGCATATCCTTGAATCATGAACAGCAACTTCTGGATCCCAACATTTAACTGCACACATGCAGGCTCCCAAAGCTGCAATTTAAGGTGAGTAATGACAGCAAAACTGACTGTTTCCCTAATTATGAATGCAAAACCCAAGCCAGGACAGTACAGTATCTATTTATCATGCAGAATATACCAGTGGTGCATACTTGCGGAAAAATAATCACAGCAAGGAAAAGGACATAGGTTTCTTTTTCTCGAAGACTTGGTCCCCTTATGGAAATAATAGCTCACTTGCTCTGACAAGAATTCAAGTGGTGGGAGAAAGCCAATACTTTAGACATAAATGAAATTGGACTAACATTCAAATTGAAAGGCTTTGATTTACATTAGGAATTCATATGTAATTTATCCTGTGTTAATTTTTGATCAGAAGCTGTATTGCTTATAATAAGATACAGTAGCCTATAACTCCTTCACTGGATACACAAGTTATGAGGTATTAACATTGAAACAGACCTGCTGCAGTGACTGTGGAATAATTTTCATTGAAATAGGCATTCTAACTAGTGCAGAAGTTATAATGGGAATATTTTAGCATGGGTAGCAGCTTTGCCAAACTACTAGCTGCTGTTCAAACAGCAACCTGATTCAATTTCATTAGTAGAATTTACAACTGGTAGGCAAAAAAAAAGACCATATGTATAAAACCTTTGAAAAAAAAACTTCCTTACATTATTAGTCAGAGGGCTCTGTATGTTACATAGCTATGAATAGAATAATAATATTTCTTGAAAATTAGCTGAGTGCAGTCAAACAATACTCTGGACCAGACTGGTGCGCAGTTTCTATGCAAAACAAATTGCACATTAATACAGCTCATCCTATGGACTTATTTCACTGGCACACTAGAATGTTTGGGTCAGACACAAGAATTGGCCCCATACATCATTTCAACACAGCATATTCCCACAGTTCACTTCAAATGTCCAAGTGAAATGCTGAAAATTCATTTCAAAAGAAATTTGAGTGCATCACCCCAGACGATACAAGCTTATTGCATAAACACTGGACAAACCATGTTTTGATATTTTCAGGACATAAACTGCTGAGAAATAAGTCCACATATTAATTCCTACTGGACGTGAAATCATTTTGTTAACTATCAAACACAAAGACTCAATACAATTACTTTCAGACTTTAGCTTATCAATTAATAGATTAGGTTTCATTCTAGTTTGAAAAAAAGATATTCATTAACATATGCTGACGGGAAAAAAACTCCAGAAACTTGCCAACAAGACGTACAATCAGTGCTTTTAAGTCTATCAACTTGAAATTAGTCTATTGTTTAGAAGTGCATCACAATTCCCAACACTTCTGACAACAGCTAAAAGAAAGATTTCATTTCCTCATCCAAAATCAAGTGCATTAAATGTGAATAGTGCAGTTATTTTGAGGCAATTTGTTCCCTGCAAGGCTTGTTCAGTGTGATTTGTCATCTGTGTCTGACGGACTGGATTCACGAGGAAGTGTAAGGCTCTCCCTTCTGTCCCACAGCTTGTGAATCTCTGTGGTATCTGACTCACTGCTGCTATTGCCACTTTCCCTGAAACTAGCCAATGGTGGACGCATCTTCACCCCTTTTGATGTGACTGATCCTTCGATGGCCTTTCTCAGCTGAAATAAATTGAAGCAAAGAGAGAATTGAAAGAGATTTAAAAAAAAACACAATCACCTACTCTACAAGCAGGATGAGTTAATGCAAATGGACACATTTTTACTAAATATTAAGAACATTAGAAATGAAAATAGGAGTAGCAGCCATTTGTGACTTATGAATTTGTTTCTATTTGAGTACCACTTGCTTGTTAATACAGGGTAACATTTTTAATTGTTACCTTTTGATGCCATCCTTTGTGCAGTGAAAGGTTGAGTTCAGTGTGCACAGTATGCTAATACATGCCTTGAAACATAAAGGCTGCATGCCAGAAGCCTGCATTTGGAAAATTAAACCTCACGCCCATTTTATTAGCTTAAGAAATACGTTGAGCATTGTTGCATGAATTAAATGTTCCAGTGTTTAGTTCATTAGTCTCTTAATAACTGCCTTGTGATGCAATTTCTGAGATACTAGTGACACCTGTGCTCCACATGGAGGTATTTTAGGCTACAAGTTTTGGTGCCATTGTAAATCATAATTCTTAATACCTCAGGGACATTCTACAATTAAGTTTACTTCATAAAAAGTAACTCATGTATCATATATTATAATTCCTTTCACATCCTTCAAATGTATGAACAGTAATAAAATTTGACTCTTTTCCATAGATATTTCATTGTCAATTTGGCATTTGCATGGAAGCGTGAACATTTTTCTTTTCTAATAGGCCAACACCATAAAAAAACTATTTTTGTTAATTGAAATACTCTCAAAGAAATCTGAGATGGCTCAGCTTGGGTCACTGAACATTAAAAATTCAGCTTAGCACCCATACCTCTTCATGGTGAACTAATAACACCAAGCATCAATCTTTCCCAATTATCCTGGATTGGAGTCACAGGGAAGTGTAAAGACAAGAAATGTCACCTGATTTTTAGTTATGGGGGTTACAATTCAGGGTGTGCCTACACCCAGTTAGAAACAAGGTGGGTAACCCACAAAATTAATCTATGCACCTCAATCCCATGATTGTACAGTGACCCCTGCATAGCCAGGATGCCATGTTTGTGTACACATCCTCTGCCCATATCTGGAGTCCAAGCAGCATTGGAAGGAAATCATGTGCCATCCCTTTTAAAAGGGGACATTCCTATAAAATTACTGTTGGAGGAATGCAAAAAGAGCTGCATAATCATTTTTTTGTCATTCAGGGATCAGGTTTTACACATCAGGAGAAGAGGAGTGAACCTTGGGATGGTAACTCAGGAGACTGGAATGTTGATGCAAAGTATAATTCTGAGACCAAGGCTATCCCAACTTGTTAATTGGCTAGTCCTGGGACAGCTCTCCCAATTTTGGTACAAGTCCCTAATTGTAGTTAGGACAGTATCTGGGTATGTCCTTGTCATTTCCATTGTTTAGGCCAATGTTGGGAGATCAGTCTCTCTGTTTCATGTCTCTGGATAAATAGTTGAGATCCCTGAATTATTAGTCCTGCAACAAATGCACCATGCAGGACCTAATACCCCACTCTGAAGTTGCTTTGTTAAAGATACTAAATAAGTGCTTAATGCTGTATGCTCAATACGTATTAGCACATTGAACCTATTAGACTGCACTTTACAGCCTTCTGGCAGTGAGTTTGCAAGCAGAGGAAGGGTCCATGAATTTCTCGATATATCAACCCAGCAGCCTAGCCCCCTGTCTTGCCACAATATCAAGCAGTGGGAAGAGTGTGTTTAGGGGCATATATCTGTGTACTAATTAAGTCACATAAGTGCCCAACTAACAGCCTGTGTTGACCACCACTGGGATTTACCCAGTGGAAGGAGAGGTCCACACCAAGCATCTAACTTAACAACTTAAACTTACTGTTCTTTAGCAACAAGAATCATAGTATCCCTACAGTGTGGAAACAGGCCAGTTAGCCCAACAAGTCCATACTAACCCTCCAAAGAGTAACCCATCCAGACCCAATCCCCTACCCTATTACACTACATTTTACCCCTGACGAATGCACCTAACTTACACATCCCTGAACACGATGGGCAACATAGAAGAAAGTGATTAGAGTCGAGAGTGTAGTGCTGGAAAAGCTTGCAGCCTCATTCCTGAAGAAGGACTTTTGGCTGAAATGTCGAATCTCCTGCTCCTTGGATGCTGCCTGACCTGCTGTGCTTTTCCAGCACCATACTTTTGACTATGGGCAATTTAGCACAGTCAATTCAGCTAACCTGCACATCTTTGGATTGTGGGAGGAAACCGGAGCACTCAGAGGAAACAAGGGTGTGGTTGTTCCACTCTGTTCTACAAGATAGGATTGTTGGGTAGGCTATCCTTTTGATTTTACCTCCTGTATTTTGTTCCTGCTATCCATTCTACACCTGCTCATTATGAAACAGCTGAGATCAGGCAATGTTGGGTGTTAAGATAGCAATGCTGTACCTGACATTTTCTGACTGAGAATAAAGTTTAAACAGGAATCTTCTCTGCACTTTTTACTGCAATTCTTGAAATTCATATTGCCTATAAAATAACCTACCTCTTTAAGAGCTACCACTCCTATTAGCTTTCCAATGCTGGTTACATAAGCATGGTTCAGTCCCAAGAGAGAGAACATGGTGTGAGTCTGAAAAGAAACAAGCATCTTTGATCAGATAGTTGACTGTAATTCAATATTGCACTTAAACACAGTGATTCAATTATTTGTATTTTAAAACTCTTTGATAAATTTCATTCTCAGTTTTGCAATATTAAAACAATATTAATGTTACATATTCTTTACAGTACAGTATTAATTATTCAATGTCCTATTCACATTGTCAGTAACAGTTGGTACAAAGGTTGTGGTAATATCATTTTGGGAGGAAAAGGAAAATCTTCTTTCATGAGAAAGTAAAACACTTCAGCCAGTATTCCAAAAGATGAAAGACAGACTCTGATGTTTTGGACATATAGTCATTTATTCTGATTAACATAACTAAATTAGGATTAACTCTTACTAATTTTTACTATGAAGAGAAACAGCACACCCTAACTTTATAAATGTTGATTAACTAGCTATGGAATCCCAGCATGATGTGTTCTCATTTTGACTTTCAGCATTTGCACACTTACTTCCTCAAAGAAACATTGATAACTTTACAGGCAACCTACAGTTGGGAAAGCAGAATAACTATGGCACAAAACCATCAGTGCTATGCCCAGTGCCTGCCCACCTACATTGTGATCTTCTAAACAGTGGGTGATGCACAGGGTAGGTCGCCTCCCTGTGGACCAATTGAAGCCCTGAAGTGGGCAATTATTGGCCAATTCCTGGAGATGAACAGAAGTCCCACCTCATTATTGAGAGGCTGTCACCTGAAAAATGAAAGCAGGCCAAGCTGGGGCAAGTGGAGGCAGGCTCTGACCCAACATTTATACTGGGATGAGGGGACCCCGCCCTCAGAGCAAAATCCAGTCCACGGGATGAAATATATATGGGATGACTGACTGTCATTTTCAGGATCTTGTGTTGATTACAAAATAAAAACTAGACCTCAAGTAGAAATTCACAACATTCACAACATTCCACATCAAATGTTAGAATTTTGTAACACTGGTATTCTATAAAGAATACTCACAGCTCTAACTGCTTTCACAGGTATGTGCTACTACTCTTACACAAGTCAGGCTACCCATCCGTCCTCTTCGAGGAAATAAAGTGATGTTGTGTATTTGGATTTTCAAAGGACATCCAGTAAGTTGCCAAATCAAAGGTTCTTACACAAGACAAGAGTACATTGTATCGGGAGTAATATATTAACATAGATAACAAAGAAAGAAAAACAGAAAATATGAAACTCAGAGAGAAACTACTGCAGACTTTCAGTTCTGAAGAAGGGTCACTAGAGTCATAGAGATGTACAGCATGGAAACACACCCTACAGTCCAACTTGTCCATGCTGACCAGATATCCTAATTTAATCTAGTCTCATTTGCCAGCACTTGGCCCATATGCCTCTAAACCCTTCCTATTCACATACCCATCCAGACACCTTTTAAATGTACTAAACTTTGACTTTGCTTTCTCTGCACAGATGCTGCCAAACCTGCTGACGTTCCCCAGCAATTTCTGTCTGAGTGTAGATAAAGGATTGTTCAGCTAAACAGAAATAGTATTAGGACAAATGAGTTCGTTTCACATTGAAATACTGTAACCAGAAGTATGTAGTTTACCACAGGGATCAGTGCTGCGACTTCAACTATTTACAATCTATATTACTGACGTAGATGAAGGGTCGGGTGCATTATAGGTAAATGTGCCGATACTACAAGGGCTGGTAGGAAAGTAAACTGTGAAGACAGAAAGAGTTTGAAAGAGAACATATTTATTGAATGAGTAAGCAAATTCTTGGTAGCAGGTGTGTAATTTGGGAAAATGAGAGAATATCCACTTTGGTGGGAAGATCAGAAAAGAAAAATATTATTTAGATGGCAAGCAGCTGCAGGATGTTGCAATGCACAGTCTTTGTACATGAAACATAACACAGGTCTAGCAAATAATTAGAAAAGCAAATAGAAATTTGGCCTTTATTGCCAGTAGTTGGACAATAAAAGCGGGTAAGTCTTCCTATAACTGCACAGTGCATTGGTGAGACCACATTTAGAGACTTGTGTACAGTTTTGATCTTTTTAAGATGTGTAGTGATATTGGAAGAAGTTCACAGACGTTTCATTAAAGTAGTCTGCTTCTCAGGATGAGAACGTTATCTTATGGGGAAAGGCTATGATGGTTGGACTTACACTGAAGTTTAGAAGAATGACAGGTCATCTTATTGAAACATACAGTTCTGAGGGAGCTCTGCAAGGTGCCTGCTGAGATAATGTTTCTCCTTGTGGGGGAATCCAGAACTAGGGGGTACAATTTCAGAATAAAGAGACTTCCATTGAAGGTGGAGATAAGGAGGAAATGCTTTTGAAAAAGCCATTAATCTTTAGAATTCTCTTCTTTAGACAGTAGTGGAAGCTGGGTCATTAAATACATTCAAGGCTGAGTTAGATAGATTTCTGACATACAAGGAACTTGAGGGATATGGAGGGTGCTCAGAAATTGAGTTAAGACTACAATCAGATTAGCCAAGATCTCATTGAATGGCAGAGCAGGTTCCATGTGTCAAATGGCCTACTCATACTCTAATTCCTTATGGTCTCTACCAGGGAAATACAGTAAGCTGAATAGAGACAGGAACAATAATGTTGATCTCACTTATCATTATAATGAAAGCTGTATGGTTTGATGATGCTATACCACATTCTAATTAATGGTTAATATTGATGGTGGCAATAATAACTTGCCAGCAATGTTTATTTAGGTTTAATCCTGTTAGTTTGAACAATTAATCTATTAATCTTTTTAATTTTAAGTATTGAAACTTATAAATCACCATAATATTGCAAGGCATATAATGTTCTCAAATTAACTGAAAGAAGAAAACATATCCCTCGTGTTTAAGAGCACTTTTGCCTCTGCTTTTCTAATATTGCTACTTATTATAGCTCCCTTTAAATGAAAGGAGAATGGTTAGATTTTGTGACACCAAAATGAATAATTTTGGGTTTAATGAATGCGTTAGAAAATGTTTCGCACTTTTATTTCAGTGTTTCCCATTGACAATATGTTGATGAGTTAATCTCAGCAGTATAAAACAAGAAAAGTAGATCATCTTTAATAGACAATACATACAGTTCACTTCAGCTGTAAAATAAATTAGAAATTGTTTACTCCAGATTACGTTTGTGAGAACATTTTGGCAACAGAAGTGAACAGCATGATTTAAACCGAATTCTTCCCTGATGAAATAACAGGTGGCATCAGTGGCATAATGGAAATGTCATGGGACTAGTAACCCAGAGCCCCAGGTACTGTGGGGACATAGGTTCAAATTCAGCATGGCAGCTGGTGAAATTTAAATACAAATTCAACCATTCTATTTTATTCACTCATGGGATCATGGCCAGCATTTATTGCCCATCCTCAGTTGCCCTTGAGAAAGTGGTGGTGAGCTGCCCTTTTCAACCACTGCAGTTTATGTGCTGGAAGTAGACCCACTATGTTCTTAGGGAGTGACTTCCAGGATTTTGGCCCAGTGACAGCGAAGAACGGCAATATATTTCCAAGTCAGGATGGTAAGTGGCTTGCAGGAAGCTTGCAGGTGGTGGTGTTTCCATGCATCTGCTGCTGAAATTTTGAAATGATGGTGACCGTGAAATGTCATAAATTTTCATAAAGACCCCCATGTGACTCCCTTACAAGGTCTGGCGTACATGAGATTCCAGACAAACTGTAACGTAGTTGACTCTTAATCATTCTCCGAAATGGACGGTTAATTCTTAGCACACCCAACCCATGCATGCAAGACCCAAAACATGTGCCCAACATTAGACGTGATCTGTGCTTGGGCAACATTAGTTAAATAAAATCCTGAGCGCTAAAGATCCTGAATTGTTAGGTTGTAGTATGTCATACCTCTGCTAACTGACAGCTACATATATTAATATACCAATCCCTGGCATTTGCAAACAAAACTAACATGATCATGGGTGGCACCTGTTTCAACTTAACCAAACAGATGACGGCTATTTTCTGGTTAATTTCTTAGGGCTATGCCTTGACTAATCAGAGTCAGCAGTTAGAATCTTGTAGGGGTCTGAATGATGTGGGCTATGGCAGAATTAGACAACCATTGTGGCAAGAACCATCGCAATGTCAAGATCATCTCACTCCACCTTTTATGCATTTCACAAGCTGCATGGTGGGAATTTGGTCAGCATGAGCAAGATGCCAATTGACAGCTATTATTGCTCATTAGATTCCTGCTAATGCTAGAACTCGCCTCAGAATATTCAGACCAGATTTGCCAAACAAGCAGGATGTTGGGAAAACTCAACAAGGAAACCTTAGTGAGCAATTCAACTCACCCCAAGGGACATACAATGGGCCAGGCTGTATCTCCTGACTCTTCACTTGCTGTCATAGTTCTTGGAGCATACCTTGATGCTTACAGAATCCTTGCCTTGCCTTGTTGAGCTTTGTCCTCTTAGCCAATGATATGTTTATGTTACTGCTGTCCTGCATAGCCTTTCAACACAGGCACAAAGCCAGAAAAGCTCAACATAGCTCTGAGCAGGCCTCAGTCAAGTCAAAAGGATAGCCTTCACTCAAGGGAACCAGATACAAGTGCAGTCACAGTGAGGATCCTCTCCTCATTAGATACAAGGAACTGAAGGATGGGCAGCACACCACCCACCCTGACTCTTTGTGCCCTATTGTGAGCTGTCTTTTCTTCTAGAATGAGAGAGGCAGGGCTTACAGAGATGAAAGTAGCTAACACAGCTGTTACTTCTGGTGCAGATGGGGAAGTACTCCAGGCAAGGGGTAGGCAGTGCAAAGGTATGCAGGTTTCATGGTGTTAGGGTAGGTGAGGGTGAGTGGGGAAGATGTTCTAGGTATTAGTGGTAGTGGTAAACCATGACCCTTGGTGAGATGCATGTACAGTGGCAGAGATAGAATGAGTGCAAGAGAAAATGGTGACAGTTATACTGGCAGAGTGGTGAAAGACATTGATCTGCTTCCTACAGTGCCAGATGGCAAAGACTGCTTTAATCCAGGTGGGAAATTTGGACCGAGCTAGCATGGTCTGGTCACCATGACACCATATGAAGTGGAAATCCCATCACTGCACTATTCCATCCAGTGGTTTCTCCACATACCTTGCCACATACAGCAATACATGGCAGGTCCAGACTGCTGGTGCTTGTCTGGGTGCACAATTTATAGAGTCATTGTGATGTACAGCATGGAAACAGACCCTTCGGTTCAACCCGTCCATACCGACCAGATATCCTAACACAATCTAGTCCCACCTGACAGCACCTGGCCTATATCCCTCCAAACCCTTCCTATTCATATACCTATCCAAATGCCTCTTAAATGTTGCAATTGTACCAGCCTCCACCACATCCTCTGGCAGCTCATTCCATACACGTACCATCCTCTGCATGAAAAAGTTGCCCCTTAGGTCTCTTTTATATCTTTCCCTTTTCACCCTAAACCTGTGCCCTCTAGTTCTGGACTCCCCAACCCCAAGGAAAAGACTTTGCCTATTTATCCTATCTATGCCCCTCATAATTTTGTAAACCTCTATAAGGTCACCCCTCAGCCTCCAACGCCCCAGGGAAAACAGCACCAGCCTGTTCAGCCTCTCCCTGTAGCTCAGATCCTCCAACGTTGGCAACATCCTTGTAAATCTTTTCTGAGCCCTTTCAAGTTTCACAACATCTTTCCGATAGGAAGGAGACCCGAATTGCACACAATATTCCAACAGTGGCCTAACCAATGTCCTGTACAGCCGCAACATGATCTCCCAACTCCTGTACTCAATACTCTGACCAATAAAGGAAAGCATACCAAATGCCTTCTTCACTATCCTATCTACCTGCAACTCCACTTTCAAGGAGCTATGAACCTGCACTCCAAGGTCTCTTTGTTTAGCAACACTCCCTAGGACCTTATCATTAAGTGTATAAATCCTGCTAAAATTTGCTTTCCCAAAATGCAGCACCTCGCATTTATCTGAATTAAACTCCGTCTGCCACTTCTCAGCCCATTGGCCCATCTGGTCCAGATCCTGTTGTAATCTGAGGTAACCCTCTTCGCTGTCCACTACACCTCCAATTTTGGCGTCATCTGCAAACTTACTAACTGTACCTCTTATGCTCACATCCAAATCATTTATGCAAATGACAAAAAGTAGAGGGCCCAGCACCGATCCTTGTGGCACTCCACTGGTCACAGGCCACCAGTCTGAAAAACAACCCTCCACCACCACCCTCTGTCTTCTACCTTTGAGCCAGTTCTGTATCCAAATGGCTAGTTCTCCCTGTATTCCATGAGATCTAACCTTGCTAATCAGTCTCCCATGGGGAACCTTGTCGAACACCTTACTAAAGTCCATATAGATCACACCTACTGCTCTGCCCTCATCAACCTTCTTTGTTACTTCTTCAAAAAACTTGAATATGTCATGGGTGGAAGGGATCGCTGGTGAATTCCAGGATATCCACTGAGTGGTGAATTGATCTGGGAATAGTGTGTGGCAAAATGGGACAGAAATCAAGAATGGGAGGTATCATGGCAGCAAGGTAGGTAAGCAATGAGGACAGTTTCATAAGATAGAGTGAGCAAACTTGATAGGCCTCGAGGTGACACACCCTCCAAAAAACATGATGCATCTCAGGATCAACAAAATAAAAAGTAAGATTCAACTGAACCTGTCTAGCTTAAATTGAAACAAAGCTCACCAGTTAACTGTCAGTTAGTACCTAACTGGCACATTCTACTTGGCAACACTTCTACCAAGCAGAGTCCTCTTGTTAACCAATTGCCACTCTTTTCTCACATAGTATTAAATTTTGCTTCTCTTTATATTGGTATTTCTTGTGAATTGCTCTGATGAGTGCAAGACAAAAAGCGTTCACAAAATGTGTCTTCTTTCAACAATCATACCATCTGTTAAAGGGTCATTATTATTGGACCACCCTAGTCACAATATTGTAGATTTTGTTCACAAGTCACCTTTAAATCTGCAAATTCCCGTGGTATCTTTAGTGGACCATTGATTATAATGAAAAAAAATGAGCATTTATTCTAGTTTGCAACAGAAAACATATTATTAATTTTCATCTTCGATAGTCTCTCACTATCATTCACTCTCAAATGCTTTGAAAATAAAAATGATTTTAACCTCCAACTTCTCCATGACAACCATTAACATCATTCTGGGTTTATCTGGCAGATGAGACACTTCAACTGAAATTGATGGAAATATCACATGCTTCAGAATCAAATGAAAAGATCAAATAGTCTTGGAAGTTTAAGTAAAATTTGGTTAGGTAGCCTGGTGGCTCAGTGGTTAACTCTGCTGTCTCACACTGCCAGGGACCCAGTGGGGATTCTAAAATTCTGTTTTTTTCTTTTGAATCCAAAGGAGGTAGAAGGAGTGACTACACTGTAGAAGCAATATTCCATAAAGTACAATAAGATTACTTCCCTGTAGGTGATAAAATATCCACAACTTTCAACAGCTTGAGATAATCACACTGTTTTAATTTATAGCCTCTGTGAAATTTTCCTCATGAGTTTACTAATTTTAAGAGCAATATTTTAACCTAACATCCAATTCTGAAGGTATTATTGGTCATTTAACTGACGAGCCATTGCACACATTGTCACAAGGAATTTAATGCAGTGATTTTTATAGAATCAATTGGTGCACTTTATATGCATAGTGATAGGATAGGTCTAATGATTAAAACTGTGCCGTTGAGTTTGTAGACAAAAGAAACAGTGCATCATTCTCTTTCAAAATTTATTTATATTGCACTCCAAACTCTGTGGAGACAAGCAACATGTTTCTTTATTATCTTCCTCTTTTAAATATTTATGACACTAGTTCTACACAGCATTATTTGCAACGTTATTACACTACATGATGAATAATGTGCCTACTGCTGCAACACACATCCACAAATCAGAGATTTAAACAATGAGACTGCAACCTCCATGTTGTCTACATTATGAATTATCCACATTAAGGCAATTACTTTTACTTGTAGCAATGTTTGTTGAAAACCACAGGGAAAATGCATCATTTCTACCATACAATTTTAATGCCAATATGTTTTACAGAATTGTTACTAATTTTCAATGCTAATTGCATATTTCACATCCAAAATGTCAAAAAAATGTATTTAACCCAGTCAGGATTTAAAGCACATAGATATATTCTAAGAGGAATCCTTTATGTTTTTCTTATAGGAAACCTATTTCATAACAATTGCAGAGATGTACCTGCCAGCGAAAATATTAAGAATAGAACCATGCCAAGAACAGTTTGAATGTGCACTGCAGCAGTTATCAGTATATCATCCATCATGCAATGAAATAACATTGCAAGCATTCATTAGAAACACTCAGCTGACACTACTAAAGTAAACCAGGGGGCCACATTTTTACAGCTGACTGTATTGTTTGTGGATCAGGTTAAGGCAACAGCACAGGACGGATCCCTGTTATAGCTGAGGAAGATATGCAGCCTGCCTTCTTAGCCAGTCTGCTGAAAAACCCTGAGTCGAAAAGTGTAGCGCTGGGAAAGCACAGCTGGTCAAGGCAGCATCTGAGGGGCAGAAGAGTCGATGTCTCAGGCATAACCCCTGATGAAGGGCTTATGCCTGAAATGTTGACTTCCCTGCTCCTCAGATCCTGCCCGATCTGGCTCTTCAGTATCTGCAGTCCACATTTTCTCCTAGTTGCTGAAAACCCCTGGCATTTTGTCATTGTTTGGCAAATAATCACCAAAGACCTGCCTTTGAACAGAGAACATAAGAAGAATGGAAACAGCAGCATGAAGAAATCTTAACTAATTCAAATAAAAGAAAACTGCGGGTGCTGGAATGAAACAAAGAATGAAAAGCCTGCAAACTACTAACTAGTTGGGTAGAATGTGTAGAGAAGTGACATGTTACTATTTTGGGTTTGAACAGTTTTTCAAAACAGAAGCTTCTTCCTGTACCATAACACAGTTCAGTTCTATAATAGTGAGACAATCCATTCCATAACATTTGAGGTAAGTATTATTCCCATACTTTCACAATTGTGCATTCAAAAACAAAACCAGTATCAATTTCTCAGGTGAAATGCTTCATTGACAATTGTTTTTAAATAGCACAATTAATTTCAAAAACACAACTAAAATTCAAATTACATTTAATGGAATTTATGTACTAATACAAAACTAAAACCTAGAGCCCTGAATAATTACTTAACTAATTTATTTATCTGCAGTTGCTTGGCTGATTTGAATTCATTGATGCAAAACCTGCACTAACTGGCTCTAGCAATGTGAAGTCAACTTAATTTTTCTTGCCTTGTGTAGTGACGTCCATTCTACAAGTTGGAAGGGTGCTGGGTCAATCTTACAATTGTTGAAGTCCACTTGCTCTTCAAACTGTTTGTCCTCCCATTCAGCAATCTATAGAAATATTATTCATTATTAAATTTCTGTTACAATTTTTGAAGGATTCTCAAGTCAATTCAGTACAGCAAAAGGAAATAGAATTCCATTCAGACAATTGCATGTGACATTTTCCTATGTGGTGAAGGCTTCACTCTAGCATTCCATCCATTAATTCTGGAGATCAGAAGTAGAGAATAGAAGTTATAATTTTTCTAGTGTTTAACTCAATATCAATTCCCTATTTTCTCAAGTAACCTTTATTGATGTTTTGTTGTGATGCTGACTTATGATCTCTAAGGTGGAAATGTGAACCAACATCTCAAGCTCTTTAACTGCTTCAAAATCACAAATATTAATAATTATGCAGGAGACAGCTATGGGAATTTAGCTAAAATATTTGTTTACTATTGTATTTTCAGTTGTATATGGAAGCAGATTTCTTATAATACATGACAATGTATTATAACAATATTCATAAGAATTTACATGACATTGTTACATATTTGTCTTGACAGAGGAACCTTGATTATCCGAATGAGATGGGTGGCACACTTTCGTTTGGTTAATTGATTCAATGCCTCTCCTCTGGGGCTTGAAGTTTTCTGAAGTTTCCTTTTTCCTCACTCTGCCTGCCTTGCTCCCTCTCTGTCTCAGGGGTTGTTTCTGAGCAGAGACACACTTGTGTGTAAGGGGCCTGCAGCATTGCTGAAGCCTCTCGCACCCCCTTCCCCCACCATCAGTTCACTGGGATTGACACAGCGAGCACTTGCTAAGTCCACTCCCCCAGCACATCACACGCCCCCACGCCCTGTCTGCCCCAGTGCCCCAACCCCACCCCCTGTCTGCCCCCACAACACCTGCACACCCCCCACCGCTCCCCCGTTTCCGCCCCCCCCCCACCCTCAGCAGTATTTCAGTAAGCCAGGTTCATTTTTAATCATTGTAAACAAAAGGCGCGATCAGTGTTGAAACACCTCTTTGATGTAATGTTTCCATCGGGACCTTGGGGTCTTCTCTGGATAATCCAAAAATTTGGATAATTGATATTCAGATAATCGAGGTTCCTCTGTATGTAACTCTGTGGAAGACTTGAATTCAGTGCAAAATATCAGATATGCTAAGAAAACCAATACACCTTTGGGAACTTCATTACTCTCCACTTATACAGCTTAAATGAATATAAGCATCCATTCTTAATATTCTGCATGTAAGTAATAACTTTGTACACACTTAATCAGAACTGGTCACACAGGACTTAATAGAAATCACACTACTGTACACTAAATCAGGAAAAAAGTTGTTATTAAGTTGCAAAATATGCTGGGACATCGGTGTAGATGTAGTTAAAATTAACAAGAGAATTCAAAATATGTTTGTTGCTTTATCTATCACACTATCTTCAATCTTAAGCATGAGGGAAGCAGGGTTGTAATTACTAGATAGACACTGACAAATTATCACGTACATTTATTTCATAATCAGGGATCTGAAAGATCATTAACTGAAGGGCAATTAGGAATGGGCAATAAATCCTAGCCTAGACAACAGCGCTCACAACTCATGAATAAATAAAGACTATTGCTAATTGTCTCACAATCATTTTTCCACTTGTGTTATCTTTTTAACAAGCAAGATGGAATTAATTTACCTGCAGACACAGTTTTCTAAGAAAGTTGAACTTAAAGGTGGAATTAATTACCTTAATGGAACTGAGTTGGCTTCATGAGAAAGTTGAACTTCCACTTAATAATAATGTTAAAAAGCTTTAGAGTTAATAGAAATCTGTGGACTTTGAGTACTTTAGAAAAGTTACAATATTTATTCTGGCACGATTGAATTCACATGATTTTTAAGACAAAATGCCCATATTTGGCATCTTGTAAAAATGTCTCTCACAGAAGACCTGTATCTGAGTATTTCTTGGTTCAAATTTTGCGATCAGTGACAAAGGAACAGAATGTGTGGTTTCACGATACTGAGAGTAGTTCACAGAACTTGCATCAACATTTCAGCACAAACTTTCTGTTACTGGGTGTTTGATTCAGTGTGATGTCCTCAACAGCATAATTGAAGCATTGAGAGTAGGACATGAACATTGAGACTTTTAATTGAATTAGGTTGAAGAATCTCCACAGGACCTGGCTATTATACTATTGTATTGCTGGGTTGGAGGAGTTTCAATAACTCTGGAAAACTGCTCACTATAAAACACACAAACTTTATAAGAACATTATTCTCACAACATTAACACTGTTTTACATTAACTTCTTTCCATCCTACTTCCACAAACTCAGCAATCACACGAGTGTATGTTATCTCCTTCTATAACTTCACAGACTATTACAGTTAACCCTTTATTGGGCTATATTGGAGTCCAACCAACTCCATTCCAATACATCTCCCCACAAAACTCTGTTCAGACTTCAGTGTTCTTTGAGATTCCTGGAAACAGTGTTTCAGTCCCCTAGGTATCCTGAACATTTTCAGTTGATTTATAGCCTCATAAGAAGTGTAGTCTTTTTGTCTTTTTAGTCTTTTCATAATCTTACATGAATATAATTCTTTGTTCTCTCTCCACATTCACTTCTTGGTTGCTTTTCTTTCTCTGTTCTCTGAATTTTTGAGAAAGTGACTTTCTCAATCTCCAGGACTAATCAAGAATAGTCAGAATCATTGTTGCATCTGACAGGTTTGATTGAAATTTGAGGAACTGATTAGATGTGTGGATGACACTAGTTCACTGCATGTAATTTACATGGACTTCAGGGAAACCTATGACAAGATCTCACATGGGAGCCTGGCCAGAAAGGTAAGAGGCCATGAAATCCAGGGCAAATTAGATCCACAGTTGGTTTAGTGGCAGGAGGCAGAGGGGCATGGCTGAAGCTTGATTTCGTGACTGGAAATCTGTGTTCAGTGGCATACACCAGGATTCTCTGTTAGTTCCCTTGTAGTTTGTTGTGCACATAAACGATCTGGACATGCATGTAGGAGGTTTGATCCATTGGTTCACAGATGACATGAAAATTGGTTGTGTGGTAAACAGTGAGGAGAAAATAACTAAACTGCAGGATGAGTTTAGTTGAGTAGAACAATAGCAAATGGAATTTAATCCTGGAAAGTGAGGACTTTGTGAGGACTAACAAAGCAAAGGAGCATGCAATGAATATAGGACCCTTGGTAGTATAGAGAATCAGAGGGATTTGGTTTGCATGTCCAAAGTAAAAGTTGTGTTTATAAACAAAACTTGTTCTTTGGTGAGTAATTTTGATTCTAAAACAAATACATATCCTTCAGAGTTTGATTTCCTGAAAATAAACACTTTGGCCAATGCGTTATTCTTGAGGATGAAAGGTCTTTTCATTCATTTGCCTCAGTGTTACCTAACCAGATAGTAAGAGGTTCAACTTGGAAATTGTCTAGTCTTTCACCTCTTGCTTACCCTCTTCCTGATTGTGATAATGTGTCAATATAATTATGTGATACAGCTGATTCTTTTCGCAGTGACCTGGGCTGTCGATGAGATAATTCACTATAGCAATTGTTTGTTTGGGGCTCTTGTGGCATAGTGCTAGTGTCCCTACCTTTGAGCCAAGAGACCTAGATTCAAGTCTCACCTGCTCCAGAGATGCGACATAAAATCGAACGATCTTTTTGACCACTGAACTTTCAATGGCTCACATTGTAAAACAGTAAATTAGCACAATATCCTCTGATTGAGAATGCTTATTTCATGCTTGTTATGATACTCTTAGTTTTTTTAAAGCTACTCTTCAGGCTCCTTTGAGCCACTCACAGAGCAAAGGTACATAGTGTAGTGTACATTGTTCATACTTCAGTCCTAGAAAAAACACCTTTACTTTGATTAATTTCAGGTGTCCCTCATCTCATTGATATGAAATAATTCAGAGCTGCAACTTGATCTGTTGTACTGGCAGTCAGGGCTCCTCTGTCTGTACTAACTTGGTGTATCCCTCATTGCAACTTCCAGCAATCTGCAGCAAGATGTCCTATCTTTGAACAATGGAAACACTTCGGCCTTTGGACATCACTTCTGCCCTCAACACTTTCCTTTCTGAACTGTGGAGGAGATCCTTGAGCCTTTCTGGTTGTTCCCTCTTGTCCCAGGTTCCATGCCTTCCATTCAACTTCCCATCTTGGATCCTTCTTGACTTTATGGGAATGACGGCCAGACAATTTGGATTTGTGGACCATCTTATGATTGTTGACCATCTTCTCTGCAAGTCTTGCTGTGGTTAACTTCTGGCTTTCTAAGCATGTTCATACTAATGAAGAGAGTGAATTTCTAATTTCTTATTGGAGAATTACTTTCCTTCAGGTCTCAGATATAGTTATTGCCTTTAACACCTTCATCAAATGGGTCAGAGTTATTTTGCTTTGCTTTCCCAATTTATATGTAAATCTGCCCAGGCTGTGTATGGATATTTTCAATATACCTGGTACCAACTCGGAAACACCTAGAAAAGACTTTTTGTCAATTTATAGCCTTTGGATGCCTCCTCAAAAATCAAGACATAATTTCATGAGCTTCTCCTGGCAGCCTGCCTTGTATGAGCAACGTCCAGTTTTCCCTTGTCCACCTCATTTGCTTAGCTATCTTTTCAAAAGTGAAAAATGCCTCAGCAACACCTTCATCAAATTTTGTGAGGGATTGTACAAAATTAATCAGCTCGATCTTGGATTAGATTCAAATCTTTCCTCATCAGAATGTTCTCTAGAGTCAGTGGCCACATTTTTTAGTTCTAGTCTTTTCATCCGGTATTCATTTTCTTTAGCCCAAATTGCTTTTTCCTTTTCTTTTTCCTCTTTCTGAAGTGCTCAAGTTTATGTTGTTTTTAAAAATCCCACTTCATTCTCTATTTCAAGCTGTTCAGCAGCTTTTGAATTTTCACTAATTCAACTGACTCACTATTCGGTTTGCATTAGCATTCTTCCAATTTCAAATGCTGTCCTATTGCACTAATTACATCTGCCTTCTTAGGCCAGATTTTAACTCTTATCCTAATTTGCCAGCCAATTCAGTCATCCTACCCTTGATAAATCTTTTCAAATTATTTGGAGATAAATATTCCACCTCTTGTAGTCTTAGCAACTGTCAAAGTTATTTTGTTATTTTAATGGAGTAGAATTCTGGTGTATTTCCATTTACCCTTTACCAATTATTAGTATCCACATTTCTATATAAAAGATGTCCTTGTTGAGTGTCCTAACTAACCCTTTAATTTTATGTTATGACCAAAACTTGAGAGATGGAGGAGATTGATGGGAAAATGGTTGCTCTTTGGAGCAGTAGGACAAAAAACCAAAAATATGCTTCCCTGCTACCAAATAACTTAATTAAAATTAAATATCTTCGACATCCCAGGTTTAAACTAATAAGATTTGTCAACCAGGTGTTTTAATATTGGTGCCAAAAGAAGCATTGTAGATGGAATCATGCAAAATGTAACAATAAATTAAATGATTGGGCAAAACTGTTGCAAAAGGGTTTCCATGCAAGCAAATTTGAGATCATTCAGTTTACACATACAAAGAGATGAATTGAGTGCTTTCAAAATTGTGAAAAACGAGAAACAATGAAAGTCATGATACATACGCACCTAGGCAAACAGACTATTAAAATGTCACGAAGACAAAGTTAATAATCAATAAGGTTAACAAAATAGTGGCCTTTCTATCTAAGAGACTACGACATAAGGGGGTAGAAGGAAGTTCATAGAAAGTATTAACTATCCGAAGTTCTGGTTGCACCATATTTAAAGGACTGAGAGTAATCATAAGCATCAAACCTGAGGAAATTTAAATCGTCAGGCATTGCAGGAAGGGCAATGCAGTAAAAATACCACAATTCCAAGAGATATAGGGAGCAGCCATTTCATTAAAGTTTTTTTTTTAAGATTAGGGCAAACTACAGTGGCTCAGTAGTTTGCACTGCTACCTCACAGCCCCAGAGATGGGTTCGATTCAATCCTTGCGTGACTGTGTGGAGTTAACAATTCTCCCCATGTCTGCATGGTTTTCCTCTGGGTACTCCAATTTCCTCCCACAGTCCAAAGATGTGCAGGTCAGGTGGATTAGCCATAGGAAATGCAAGATTACAGGGATAGGGTCAGGGGGTGGGATGCACTTTGGAAGATCAGTGTGGACTCAATGGGCCAAATGGGCTGCTTCCACACTGTAGGGTTTCTATCATTCTACCTCGGCATCAATGATATACGTTCACAACTATCTGACAGAGAGTTCAAAACTTTGATGATTCTGGAATCTGGTGTCACCATTATCATATTTAGAGGTGACTGAAAAATAGTGGCCAGAATTTATATTCCCTCCCCTCTGACTTATTTCAAGCATTTTGAGTAAATGTCATTAGCACTCATTATGTATTCAATTCATGCATGTTTTCCTTCTTCAAAGGAAAACTGAACCTAATGCCGTAAAATAAGAAAGCACTACCTGGTATAATTTGGTACCACTTACTAGACTTCAAATCTCAATATTCTGAATGCAGTCCTAGGATATTTAATAGCTTTGTCACTTTATCTAAACATTGGAAATGGCTTGCCTACTATCACTCCAAAGTTCCTTTATAAACCTCCTTATACTAATTCAATTCAGCGATAGCTAACTCAGCATTTGAACTGCAGTAGATAAAGGCTAAAACTCCAGTGAATAACATTAACTTCAAGTTGAGAAAAGTTCCATCAGTTGTTGGTGCTAATACTGCAGTAAATTAAACAGTATTTTATGCCAAGGAGCCCAGTCCTTTCGGTCTAGCTAGCTATTCATTTCCTGAATATTGTGGAAGCTAAGAATACATTCTGACTCAGTCTGTGGTTTGCAATTGCTTAAAGGCATATTCAATCAAAGGGCACAACTTTACCAGGACTTTGGAGATGAACTGGGAACAGAAAATTGTGACTGTAGGTATTGTAAAGGGAGTCAATGCCTACCCACCACAGGATTTTCTTAAGGGCAGGCACCACAACAATGTCACCAAGTGCCAATTGGAGGGTGATGGTCAGTGAAACTAATTGATATTCATTAGCCAATTAAAAGCCATTTTCTTGCACCATCGACATCTTACCATCTTTAGAATGGGTCCCTTTTAATGGGAAGAGTGTGAGGTACACTTTGGCATGGAGAGGCTTAATGGCTGACTCAGAACAACAAGGAGGTCATGGTGGCAGTGACTACCCCCGAGGCTCTGACACTGGCATGAATTGGAGGTTCATGCTTCCAATCATAGGGTCTGTGTGCCCGATTCTGACAGTACATAAATCACTTACTTGGCCTTTGAGGTCATCTCAACCCAGAGGCTCTCTGTTCTTCCACTTGGAGCCTCAGCAGCAGCCACCTCAACTGGTGATGCTATTGAGGCTGTAGAGCTACTGGTGCTCTGACTGGTCTAGCAATTCTGAGAAGGGAGCCGCCATGTATTGAAAAGACTCCATGTTATCGAAGAGGTGGTGCTGGAGGTCTTAAAACGCATAAAGGTAGATAAATTCCCAGGACCTAATCAAGTCTGCGTCACTGACTAGTCCAGAAGTCATTGCCCATCCCCAATTGTACTTGAGAAGGTAGTGCTGCTTATCTTGCAGAACTGTTACATCCCAAGAGGAGTAAGTACATGAATAGCATTGTTAGGAAGGGATTTCCAGGATTTTAACCCTATGATAATTTGTGACTGGGAGAGGATTGTGCAGGTGGTCGTGTTCCCTTACATTTGCTGCCTTTGTCTTATGAAGTGGCAGAGGTTTCTGGTTTGAAGGGTGATGCTGAAGGAGCTGGGGTGAGTTGCTGCAGAACATCTTGTAAACTGCACACACTGCTGCCTCTGTGCATTGGTAGTGGTGAAAATGAGTACTGAAGGTCATGGATCATATGTCAATCAAGTTATTTTGTTCTGCATTTTGTTGGAATTACACCCATTGAGTAGGTTTGGCTTTGGTGAGGTGAGTTATGTGCCATGGAATTCCTAGTCTCCAACTTACTCTTGTAGCCACATCTATATGGCTAGTTCACCTCACAATTCCTCATGCATCACATGTGACATCACTTCCACCCTTCACATCATCGCTGATGCCACATGCTCAGTGACTTCAGCCACCCGTACTGCCTTGGTCACCACCACTTCCACCCCCACTAGTGCCACTCACCTGCATTCTGCTGACATGCCCCCCACAGACCCCACTGTCACTATCCCCACCCCCCAGAACCCCGAGGGAACACTACCCCTGCTCATGACTCCACCCCCATTCCCCCCACCATCACACCCACTCCAGTTACAGGTTCCACCCCCACTCCCAGCTCTACACCCACACCAGATCCCAGCTCCCAGCCCTGCTGAGTTTTCACCATCCCTCCAGACTTCCCCCTCACTGAGGATGAACGATCAGTCCTCAGCAAAGGACCGACCTTCATCCCCCTCAGTCCACGCATCAATGAATTTAATACACGCTGTGACATCGAACAATTCTTCCGCCGCCTCTGCCTCCGAGCTTACTTTCACAATCAGGACTCCCGCCCACCTTCCGAGGACCCCTTCGCCCACCTCCAACACACTGCATCCACCTGGACACCCCGCGCTGGCCTATGACCTGCCCTTGACCTCTTCATTTCCAACTACCGCCAGGACATTAACCGCCTCAACCTGTCTACCCCTCTCCCCCACTCCAACCTCTCACCCTCACAACGCGCAGCCCTCCAATCCCTCTGCTCCAATCCCAACCTCACCATCAAACCAATGGATAAAGGGGGTGCAGTGGTCGTCTGGCGCACTGACCTCTACACCGCTGAAGCCAAACGCCAACTCGAGGACACCTCTTCCTACTGCCTCCTCGACCATGACCCCACCCCCATCACCAAACCATCATCTCCCAGACCATACAGAACCTCATCACCTCAGGAGATCTCCCACCCACAGCTTCCAACCTCATAGTCCGGGAACCCCGCACTGCCCGGTTCTACCTCCTTCCCAAGATCCACAAGCCTGACCACCCTGGCCGACCCATTGTCTCAGCATGCTCCTGCCCCACTGAATTCAGCTCTACCTACCTCAACACTATCCTATCCCCCCTAGTCCAGGAATTCCCCACATACGTTCGAGACACTACCCACGCCCTCCATCTCCTCCAAGACTTCCGTTTCCCCAGCCCCCAACGCCTCATCTTCACCATGGATATCCAATCCCTCTACACCTCCATCCGCCATGACCAGGGCCTCCAAGCCCTCCGTTTTTTCCTCTCCAGACGTCCCCAACAGTACCCTTCCACCGACACTCTCATTCGTTTGGCCGAACTGGTCCTCACCCTTAACAATTTCTCCTTTGAATCCTCCAACTTCCTCCAGACCAAAAGGGTAGCCATGGGCACCTGTATGGGCCCCAGCTATGCCTGTCTCTTTGTTGGCTACATAGAGCAGTTGATCTTCCGTAATTACACCGGCACCACTCCCCACCTCTTCCTCCGCTACATTGATGACTGCATTGGCACCACTTTGTGCTCCCGCGAGGAGGTTGAGCAATTCACCAAATTCACCAACACATTCCACCCTGACCTTAAATTTACCTGGACAAGCTCTGACACCTCCCTCCCCTTCCTGGACCTCTCCATCTCCATTAATGACGACCGACTTGACAATGACATTTTTTACAAACCCACCGACTCCCACAGCTACCTGGATTACACCTCTTCCACCCTATCTCCTGCAAAAATGCCATCCCGTATTCCCAATTCCTCCGTCTCCACCGTATCTGCTCCCAGGAGGACCAGTTCCACCACAGAACACACCAGATGGCCTCCTTCTTTAAAGACCGCAATTTCCCTTCCCACGTGGTTAAAGATGCCCTCCAACGCATCTCGTCCACCTCCCGCAACTCCGCCCCCAGACCCCACCCCTCCAACCGTAACAAGGACAGAACGCCTTCCACCCTACCAACCTTCACATAAACCAAATCATCCGCCGACATTTCTGCCACCTCCAAAAAGACCCCACCACCAGGGATATATTTCTCTCCCCACCCCTTTGCGCCTTCCCCAAAAACCGTTCCCTTCGCGACTACCTGGTCAGGTCTACGCCCCCCCTACAACCCACCCTCCAATCCTGGCACTTTCCCCTGCCACTGCAGGAACTGTAAAACCTGCGCCTACACCTCGTCCCTCACCTCTATCAAAGGCCCTAAAGGAGCCTTCCACATCCATCAAAGTTTTACTTGCACATCCACTAATATCATTTATTGTATCCGTTGCTCCCGATGCAGTCTCCTCTATATTGGGGAGACTGGGCTTCTCTTAGCAGAGCACTTTAGGGAACATCTCCGGGACACCCGCACCAATCAACCACACCGTCCCGTGGCCCAACATTTCAATTCCCCCTCCCACTCTGCCGAGGACATGGAGGTCCTGGGCCTCCTTCACCACCGCTCACTCACTACCAGACGCCTGGAGGAAGAACGCCTCATCTTCCGCCTCGGAACACTTCAACCCCAGGGCATCAATGTGGATTTCAACAGTTTCCTCATTTCCCCTTCCCCCACCTCACCCTAGTTCCAAACTTCCAGCTCAGCACTGTCCCCATGACTTGTCCGGACTTGTCCTATCTGCCTATCTCCTTTTCTACCTATCCACTCCACCCTCTCCTCCCTGACCTATCACCTTCATCTCCTCCCCCACTCACCCATTGTACTCTATGCTACTTTCCCCCCACCCCCACCCTCCTCTAGCTATCTCTCCATGCTTCAGGTTCACTGCCTTTATTCCTGATGAAGGGCTTTTGCCCGAAATGTCGATTTCGCTGCTCCTTGGATGCTGCCTGAACTGCTGTGCTCTTCCAGCACCACTAATCCACTTCAAGTTCTGGTCAACTGTAAGCCCCCCCAGATTGCTGAAAGTGGGTTATTAGTGGTGATAGTGTCATTGAGAGTTAAGGGGGAGATCGTTAGATTCTCTTATGTTGTAAATAGTCATTGTCTGGCACATGTGTGGCTTCATCACTACTTGTTCCTTTATGAATCAAGCCTGGATGTTGTCTTGGTTTGGCTGCTTATGGACGTGGACTGCTTCAGAAAGTGAGGAGTTGTGAATGATGTTATACCAAATGCAATCATCAGCAAACAGCAGCTGAGAAACCTTTGCACTGACATTCAACAACAGTAACCATCTCCCTTTGTGCAAGGTATGATACTGTTCAGTGAAGAGACTTTCCCCTGACTGCACTTTTGTAAGGGCTATTGATGTTCTGTCAAATGCTGCCTTCATGTCAAGAGCAGTCACTTTCACCTCACATCTGGAGTTCAGCTCGTCTGTACATATTTGGACCAAGGCTTTAATAAGGTTTGGAGTTGAGTGGCTCTCATGAAATGCAAAATGTGAATCAGTGATCAGGTTATTGTTGAGAAACTGCTGCTCGATAGCTCTATTGATGACTTCTTCATCACTTTGTTGACAATCTTGGGTAGACTGATGAGGCATATTAAAAGCTGACAGCAATTTAATATTACAGGCTACAATCTTCAGCCCTGATCAACTGAATTGCATGTGATACTTTCACGATCCTGTCGATGCAAATCTGTTGCGTCATTCCCAATAAATTCAACACAGTCTAATTTATAATTGTAACCTGATTTCTTGTTCTTCAAGAGATGCTAGTGTAGTCACTTAAAGAAAATGAATTAGTTAGCAGCATTAACAGATGGCTCACCTCTGATGCAGTCATGTCATCTTCAATTTCATACTGATCCTGGACCAAAATAAATAAATATTGATCAGTATTCATCAACTTTATAGGGTTAAAATACATATAACCGTTTAAAAAACACATATGCATTTTAAGAGGCACCCACCAATCTAAAGCCTTTTAAAAAAACGTTTTGATGCAACAATAATAGAGTAACATATGGCAGCTTGCCCATTAATTCCTATTTTTATGTAAATACCATGTGATGTTTTATTCACACATCCCAAAGTCTCTCTGTACAATTGAAATAAAGAACCTGGCAGCTCCTTTAGATCAGGAAGCACAAAGGTAATGATTTTTCCTTAGCGCTGAGGCCAATCATTGACATTATGTTTCTGCAATGCTAATCCATTTGTTCTCTCAATATCCCTAATATTCAGCACTTTAAAATATTCAAGGAATAAAAGGGAAAATTAAACTTGGTATGGTAATAACATTGTGTTTCAGATATCTTGGCCACATCACACTGCTAAAGAGTATTTACTTGATGTGCTACCCAGACACAAACAAAGTCAACCCTTTTGTGTTGACAATCTGTGCAACAGCAATTCTTTGTTCCCATCTGTCATTGCATGGAAATTTCAGTTGCCTCTAGGTCACCTGGACATGATTGAAGTACTATGGAGAATTAAGAATACACGAGTGATATACAAAAGACAAATGCAATATTATTTCATTACTTAACAAATATTGATTTAAACCTTATGCTGGATTTTATTTGCTGAAGCTAACTACTATTCCAATCATATTGAGATATTACTATAGAACTGCAATATTCATATGAGTGAGTTCCTTTTTGCTACATGAACACAATGAACAAAACATAAAGTGATCAAATTACCAACAGGATGCTACATATTGCCAAGTTGCCTCCATATCAACTCAAATTATTCACCCTTATTGAAATGAATTGATTATTTGGGGAGTTCATAGTTTTTATAAGACCATGAGAAATAGGAACAGAGTAGACTGTTCAGACCTTCAAGCCTGACCTACCATTCAATAGGATCACAGCTGATCCGACATTCCTCGCATCTACTTCCCTGAGTTTTCCTCATAATCCTGGATTCGCCTACTGATCAAGAATCTAATTCTGCCCTAAGTATACACAAGGACTCTTGTCTCCACAGCTCTCTGCAGCACTGAGTTCCAAAGACTCTCAACCTTCTGAGGGAAGAAATTCTTCCTCATTTTATTATTCAATAATAGTGCAATACTAATAAAGTTTGACAACAAATAACACAACAGGAACAAGTTTTGTAGATTGGAAGAGTCAGGTACAACATTTGTGCACATCCCTTAGTCATAACTATTCCTTATGACGACCGTGGCAACATTTAAAAGATAGTGCCTGAAAATTTATTACTTTTATTTGGTAAGGGCTTGGTTAGCTCAGTTGGCTGGAAGGCTAGTCTAAGATACACAGTGATGCCAACAAGACGGATTCGATTTTTGCACTGGCTGAGGTCATTATGGTGGTCTCACCTCTCAACCTCACCCCTCGCCTGAAGGGTGGTGACTCTCAGGTTAAACCCACCACTCATCAGCTGTACTGAGCATGTGCCCTATGGTCCTCTGAGATTATAGCACCTTTACCTTTCCTTTCAATTGGTTACATAATATTTAGTTGTCTCACTAGTCACTAGGTAACTAGTGTCCTTCTGTATTGTCTTTCTTATTGTCCTTCTGTAACAGTTACAAGGGGACATAAATTTAAGGTGAAGGGTGGAAGGTATAGGGGGGATGTCAGGGGTAGGTTCTTTACCCAGAGAGTAGTGGGGGCATGGAATGCGTTGCCTGTGGGAGTGGCAGAGTCAGAATCATTGGTGACCTTTAAATGGCGATTAGATAGGAACATGGATAGGTGCTTAAGCTAGGACAAACGTTCGGCACAACATCGTGGGCCGAAGGGCCTGTTCTGTGCTGTATTGTTCTATGTTCTATGTTCTAAAGAGTTTTTAAAACGTTCCTCTGAATAAGACCATCATGTGAATAAGATCAGAAAAATTTTGATCCTAAGAAACCTCAGATGAAAGTTGATGAAATGTGGGAAAGGCTACATATCAGCATCACCTAATTTGTTTGTAGATTCCAAGCAATATTTTACTTATACCTCGTGCCCCTCGATGAGGGACAATGGGCAACAAGACTCTGCCACCAATCCTGTCACATTGGTATCTCTTTTGCTCCAGTTCAGGTGGTGCCCTGTGCTTGAAGGCCCTCCTTTAACACACTTTGTGAGGTCTTATCTCATCCCCATCTCCTTTTCCAATCTGGTGCTAGTTACAGTCATCTTTCTGTCAGAATATCCTGCAAGTAGCACTTAATTATCAGTGATGCTGTCTTTCCAAGTGATATCTGGGATTTAACAGAGATTGTGCTGGTAAGACATCTAACTTCTGCGACATCTTTGCTGTTCTCTTCTGTGTCTCATTGGCACAGATTATGTTGGTACTCCCACAGACATATAATGTGGTAACTTGATGACTATGGTTGATAGTGTTCAATGCCCACATGGTGTAGAGTAGTTTGAACAGCATGTTGCTTTGTTGATTCTTGTGTGGACAATGATCTCTACATCACCGTTCCTGGAGATGTTGCTGCCTAGATGGGAAAGTGGTTAACAGCCTTAATGTTGTGTTGCCTGATGTTAATAAGACAGCCTTGTTGCCACCAGTTATTATTGTCTTGGTCTTCTGGCAGTTGTTGCAAAGACCCAATTTGCACTGCTACTCTCAAAGACTGATGATCTGGTATGAATCTTCAGCCAGGAAGGCAATGCCCAAAGACCTGCATTATCTGGGACTGGCAAATCAATGGTGATGCCAGGGTTGGCAAAGTCTGCACCCATTATCACTTTCTTCATGATAAAATCAATAACCATCTGGAAAAGGAATCAGTAGGGTACTCAACATTGCTGTTCTCCTGCAATAATAAGGAAGAAGTCTGTGACTACCATGCTGATCTTGATGCAACAGTTGGAGTCATAACGTAAGGCTTTGAAGAGGTAAACAATAACTACAACTAGAATTAATCCCATTACATAATCATTTGGTAAGATTGTTTGGACATCTTTGGTTTAGCTGAAGCTCCGGACTTCACTGATGAGGCATCCAATTGCATCATCCCATGTGTCCTTCCACAAATCACATGCAGCCTTGAGTTAAAACTATATTATGGCTTCTTCACCTGCATTGGGACAACAGCCTGGACTCCTTCCCTAACTTCACAAGGACTACATCAAGAAGGCAGCTCACCAACACATTGTCCAGAGCAATGAGGGATGGTCAATAAGTGCTGGCCATGTTATCAGTGTCCAGAGAGCAATAATATTGCATGAAACTCTAATGACTCATCCAAAAGGGCATTGTCGGTCAACTCCACAGCAGGACAACTGCAGCAGTTCAAGAAGGTACCTCACCACCACCTTCTCAAGGAATGGGCAATAAATGCTGGCCAGCCAGTGATACCCACATCTCACAAATTAAAAATATATTTTTAGAATCTCTGAGATGTAATAATGAGCAACAGGACTTTTGAATGAGTCATTTGAGCTTTATATTGTATTACAGAGCCAATCAAGTGGACTGCTTTGTCCTGGATGGTGTCAAGCTTCTGAGTGCTATTGGAGCTGCACCCATCCAGGCAAGTGGTGAGTATTCTGAACTGTAAGTAGAGAAATTTTAACTATGACAAGAGGATTTTGAGAGCTGATTTTAAAGAGGTTTCCAAGATAGCAAACACCATAGGAAATGTATATATTGAGAACATCATTTAAACTAAATTCACAGTTAGGACAAAAGGACACAGTAAGACAATTCAGTCAATCGAATCTGCTAGCCATTTGATCATGACACCATTTTAAATTATTAAAATGTAAATCTAGTAGTGATAGCAGGAAATTCTTCAGATGAAGAATGAGGTAACAATTTGAAAAAGATTGATAAAGTGCAATTTAAAGTCCTGGAATCATGTCAGAAACAATTAAATGCTACAATGGGAAGGTAGTCCATTCAAGAATGGGATGGGTCTGTGAAGGTGGATGAGCTACAATGGTAGTAGAAAGACTTATTCGTTTGTATAACCCTTTTGATCTATGCCACCAAATAGATAAAACTACCTTGGAAGATGTTTTTGCTAATAATGTGAGACTCTCGGAGCCAACAATCTATTTCGTCTGTGCAATTAGAAATGAATGCTACAAGGGACTGTTATCATGTCAGCATCAAATTAAAGTGTAAGTGGATTATATGGCAGTTTTAATAAACCTTCAGGGTTTCAGTGGGAGATTAGTTCAAAACTTTGATTTTAATTTAGAGTGGGTCTAACTACACAATTGCCCACAGCTCTAAAATCTAATCTTTTACAGACAACCTGGTTCATCAGTGAGCACACTGTTGGGAAATCTGTTACAGAGTCTGTGAAATCCAACACTGAATATTCTAAAAAAAAAATGTCAGAACACAATCTAGAAGTGAAAATTCATTGGGAATATCGTGTTTTTAATATCAATTTTCAAACTCTATTTTGAAGTTCCAAAATTCAGATATTTAATAAACATTTTGAGACATTAACTGCATTAAGAGTCAGAACTCTGGTTTGGAAGTTGTTCGTCAGACTTTTTGGACTGTCTGAAGCTGTATGTAATCTATCCAAAGTGGTGAACAACTAAATATGTAACAGGAAGAGGAGACTGTGCAAATATCCCATTCTCAATTATTTAGAGCCCAGTAAGTCCTGTCCAGAAGCAGCAGCAGAATTTCAATGCAGTCAATTACTGCACTATTAATCTACTCCCAATCAAAGTGATGGAAGTGGTCATTGATAATAGTATCATGCAGCATTTAGAAAACAATAACCCGGTCTCCGATGCACGGTTGGGTTCTGCCAGGGTCACTCTGCTCCTGGCTCCATTACAGTCTTGGTCCAAACATGGTCAAAAGAGCTGAATTCCACAGGTAAGCTCAGAATGATTGTCTTTAATATCACAGCAGCTTTTGACCAAATTTGGCATCAAGAAACTCGAGTAAAACTTAATTAATTGGAAATCAGGAGGAAAATTCCTGGCTCTTGAGTCTTACCTAGCACAAAGGAAGCTGATTATGATTGTGGGAGGTCAAACATCTGAGCACAGGACACTACCATTGGGGTTCCTCAATGATGTGTCCTATGCACAACCACCAGCTGTTCAGCTCTTCCTTCCATCATGAGGTTATAAGTGGGAGTGTTCACCAATAATTGCACAATTCTCAGTACTACTTGTGCCCTGCCACCCGTCCTCAGATACTGAAGCGATCCATGTCCATATGCAGCAAACACCCCAGCTCTGGCTCATAAGTGGCCAGTAACATTTGCAATAACCAAGTGTCAGGCAATGGCCATCTCTAATGACAGAATCTAACAACTGCCCATATTCAATGGCATTACCATCACTCAATCCCCTACGATCAACCTCAATGACCAGAAACTGAAGTGGACCCATTACATGAACACTGTAACTAAAAGATCTGCAGGCTAGAAATTCTGTGGCAAGAGACTCTTCTCCTATCTCCTCAAAGCCTGTCTACAATCTACAACGCCAAATCAGAAATGTGATGGAATAGTCTATATTTGACCAGATCAGTGCATCCCCCAAAACACTCAAAAAGCTCAGCACTATCCAGAACAAAGCAGCTCACTTGATAGGTACCTGTTACTTTCAACATTCAGTATGCATGACCGACACACTGAAGGAGCAAAATGTATATCTACCAAATTCATTGCTGTAACTCACCAAACCCACTTCAACAGCACTTTCTCAACCTGTGTGTCCTCTACTATCGAGAAGGACAAAGGCAAATATTATGAGAAAAGCAACACTTGCAGGTTCCCCTTCAATTCACACATCATCCTGATATGGAACCAAATTGTTGCTCTTTCACTGTTGCTTAGTCAAAGTCCTGGAACACTGTATTCCTAACAGCACTCTGGATATTGCCACACACGAAGGATTGTAGTGGTTCAAAAGGTAGCTTACCACCATCTTCTCTTGGACAATTAGGGATAGGCCATAAATGGTGATCCAACCAGTGATGCTCAAAACCATGAACAAATAAAACAAAAATACATGAACAAACACCTTACAGCCATACAGCATGGAAACAGAGATTTTGGTCCAACCAGTCTATGCTGAACTGAATCCCAAACTAAACTAGTTCCACCTGCCTGCTCTTGGCCCATATCCCTCTAAACCTTTCCTGTTCTTATCCAAATGTCTTTTAGACTTTATAATTGTACCAGCATCCACTACTCCCTCTGGAAGTTCATTCCATGCACGAACCACTCTGTGTAAAAAAAATTGCCCCCATGTCTTTGTTAAATCTCTCTCCTGTCACCTTAAAAATGTGCCCCCTTGTCTTGAAAGCCCCATCTTAGTGGGGAGACAACTACCATTAACTCTCTCTATACCCATCATTATTTTATACTTTTTTAATCGGGTCACCACTCAACCTCCTGCATGCAGATGAAAACGTCTTAACCTATCCAGCCTTTCTTTATAATTCAAAGCTTCCATACCAGCAATATCGTAATAAATCTCTTCTGAACCCTCTCCAGCTTAATAATATCCTTTCTATAACTGGCAACCAGAACTGGCACAGTATTCCAGAAAAAAAGCCACGTTAATGTCCTGTACAATCTCAACATGACTTCCCAACTCCTATAATCAAAGGATTGAGCAAACACGACAAATGTACCAATGTCTTCTTAACCACCCTATCTAAACTTCAAAGAATTATGTACCTGAACTCCCATGGCCCTCTGTTCAACAACACTACCCAAGGCCCTAATATTAACTTGCTTGTCATATCAAAATGCAATACCTTGCATTGGGCAAAGACACGGTTAGTTAGTGATCTTATAATAAAGTACAACTAAAGTACCCGCTGGGGAACAGTAATCAAAGCTTCTCAGAGGCTTTATCTTCACAAGGCCTAGTGAATTTTCTTCCTGTAAGTTATCAAATGTACCTTTGTTAACTGCCTATCCCACCTCAAGGTGCCCACTTGTCTGATTCTAGCCTCATTCCATCATGTGCCATACTCAGAATGACTCACGATTGTTAGGATATCCCAGAATGGAATGGCTTCTCTGGCTCTGGTGTTTTATTTAAAAGGCAATTGTTCACCATGACCAACACTTAATGCCCAAGTTGACCTGTTTGTTTCCAGACATTTGGCCTGGGCAAGGTAAGTGCAAGGCTTTCCAGCAGAGACCTGGATGTCCTGATGGACAGGGCAGTGCAGAGGTAGGCTCCCAGGACCAGAAGAGGAGGCCACAACACTACATCGTATCAGCCTGGTCCTAGATTGCCACTTGGGTCAGCACAGTCTCAGTCACTTGGAGAAATGCACAGCAATGTAGGAAGACTATCACTTTCTCCAATCCACGTAAGTACCATCATCTTCTCTCAGAATCCTCACACTCACTGTATCTCTGCTACTGCATCAACGCCCCCCCCCCACCCAAAACTCATGCTGTACCATTCACTAACACCTACAAAGTGCTCCCTCACTTGCTCTCACCCACCCTAACACCCAGCGATCCCAAATCCCGATATGCCCTCTGTACTGCTTACTCATTCACTTGGGACACCTCCTCACCTGCACCAAACCTAACAACCATGTTACTCACTTTTAACTCCATCATTATTTGCCTCTCTCTCTTTCTGGGAAGAAAACAGTGCATAACAAGGCAGAAAGAGTAAAGATGGTGTGTACTGCCTGATATTCAACCAGTATAAGGAAAGAATGCCGACTCTTGACTGCTCCGAACAACTGACCAACTATGTCCAAGCACCTGGACTGGTATTGTGCTGGGAGCCCCTGACCAAAAACTATCCCTTTTGACTTGATTGAGGACTGCTGACAACCACGACAATTCTGCTGGCTTTACATTTATGCTAAAGAGATGCAACAGTACTCAACCCAGATATCCCTGGTTCAGGGATAAGGCACAAAAAAGCAAAACAAGGTAGGGCTTCTATGAGTGTCCAGGCAGGCTTGGAGTTGGTGAGCGCTATGATCAGAAGCAAAAAGCCCAGAAGTGCAGTTTGGTCCAGTGTGTGAGCTGGGTGCATTTCCTTGAGCACATAGTGTCCCTACTGCAGCATTACAATGATAGTTGGCATTGCACCCCGATGTGCAACACTGAAGCATAGAAACATACTGTAAGTGAATCAAAGACTTGGGTTCTTAGCAGCTTGTACATGTCAAGGTAGTAACGTTTTGGAATGTGTGCGCGGACGGTGCCTATTGAGCACATCCTGAGATGTTGATGCCTGGTGTCAACCTGGAGATGCTTTGCAACAAGTATCAGCTACTTGTTCTGACTTCCAGGCTGGGAATTCAGTGTCTAGTTTGCTTGCAGCAGATCATAAGGTAGAAAGTTGTGGAATAATGAGGCAAAATTTGCAGTTATTATTGTCATTAATAGGCGATAACACCCCCTCCTCTCCCCCCCACCATTACCTGGAGAGAATCTTGTCATAACAACTAGAATTAGTTAATAAATGCAAAAGTTGCTTCTGAGGTCAAAAAATGTCTTACTGGACTTTAACATGATTTACTAGATTTTACACCATTGCCCACATCGTTTAGACCCCTTGAAAATTCAGCCCCTAATTGTTCTTGTACTTTGAAGACAGCCAGAATGCCACCTTGTGTAGTTATTATTCACAGATAGTGGAAGATTACATGTACACTTAAACCTTGTCACAAAATCCTTTTCCATAACAAACCACTTAAAATCTCAACGGCCAAGAGAAATGTCAGTCACCATATAGCCCATAAAAGACACCTGTTTCCATTTTCACTTTTGCAACAACACACAAAATGTTATGACTAGATTCATGAGTAAATAACTGGAGATATTTTCTTCTTCCCTGCACTTTAGAAATTATGTTCTCAAGCCAAATAGAAGAAACTGCGATGGAGACCCATTGTGCTTGGTGAACATTCCGGCTGCATTGTCCTGGGATTTTTTGGAGCTCTCTAGTGGATGCAGTTAGGTAGATACAGATCCAGAATACCTATTGAAACAAAGTGACAAGCAATGATGCTGGACTTCTTCTCAAGTTTCCTCTTTCTGTACTTATGGAATGTGAATGGACATCTTAAGACTGATAGGCAAAAGTGAGGACTGCAGATGCTGGAAACCAGAGTTTGGATCAGAGCAGTGCTGGAAAAGCATGGCAGGTCAGGCAGCATCCGAAGAGCAGGAAAATCGACATTTCAGGCAAAAGCCCTTGATCAGGAATAGAGATTTTGAAGGGCTTTTGCCCGAAACATCGATTTTCCTGCTCCTTGGATGCTGCCTGACCTGCTGTGCTTTTCCAGCACCACTTTGATCTAAACCTTAAGACTGATGCCAACCTATAACCAGCCCTTGCAGAGAGGTGGGATCTGTTGATGTCTCGGTGACAAATTGAAGATGACTCATATGAACTATTGTGTTTGGTAGATTCCTCCTGCAAAGGATGATTGAAATTCCACAGTCGGGGCAGCCAGAAGCCTTATGCATAACCAAGTGCTTACCCACAAAGCAAAGCTAAGTAGCAGAATCTTTCCAGCCTCTGAACAATAAGAGTGTGACTGAGAATGTTGGAAAATCAGGTGAGATCAGCAGTCTTAACAGTGAAGGCAAAAATGAACTAGCTTGCTGGGCAAATGGAGCTCGTGTAGTCACTGTCAGCTCCTCCACCCCGCAACCCTGCTTCAAAGGAGATCATTCTAACTTTTGGAACTCAGACAGGTATCCGCAGTAATATCTTAAAAGTCCTGGGAAGTGTGACCAAAGATGATAATGTATTTTTCAAATTAAACTAGATGGTCTGTCAATGAAAGAAATGTTTTCTTAAAAATCTCCTGCTGACATTTTCAGAAAAATTTTCACCTTCATAAAGAGGAAAATTAAACAAGAAATTTCAATTCATGACATTTAAACAAATTTTTGCCATCTTCAAGAGTGTTTTGATCTATTCCATGAATTTATTATTACCACACTTTGTGGAACAGCCAAAACGGTATCTGTTTGAAATGATCATTAAGCTCAAATGAGTTTGGGTTTCTTGTCTGCATGGATCATGCACTAGCCCCTTCCCCTCTGCTGACAAAAAAAAAATGACTTATTGGAAATGAAATTTGGATTCCATCTGTAATTTTAAAGCTTTGACTCTGTGAATATTCAGCCCCATGAATGCTCGTCTAATGAATAATGGTTGAGAGTGTGGTGCTGGAAAAACACAGCAGGTCAGACAGCATCCAAGGAGCAGGAGAATCACTGTTTCGGGCATAAGCCCATCGTCAGGAAAGGCTTATGTCCAAAACATCGATTCTCCTCCTCCTTGGATGCTGCCTGACCTGCTGTGCTTTTTCAACACCACACTCTCGACTCTGATCTCCAGCATCTGCAGTCCTCAGTTTCTACTAATGAATAACGGTATCTAAATCTACATCATATTACTTATTTTGGAGATTCTTCCTTTGTGCATAATTTAAGAACAGATGCTGTGTTGCACAAAGGAAATTTGTAGATGACTTAAATAATATAGCTATCAGCAGTCTCCTGGACATTTCATTCATCTCACCACATTGCATGTTTAAAATGTAATTAAAATTCTCTTAAGATTAGCAAACTAATTTGTTGAGCAAACTGAGTTCGAGATGTGTAGCCACTATCACTTACTTAACTCACTCTATTTGTACTAACATGTTTCATGCCCTTCAAACTGAGCGTGTTAATGGAAAGCTACAGCATGCAGTTTGGAGTCAAATTGAATACTTCCACTAGCTCCTCACGTTGTGCTGCACACACATTTCAGACTATCACAGAATCTGGACATGCAACTCAAAAAGTTTTTTTCAGCAAAGACATAGTGGTTTTTTTCTACATTTGAAGGAAGATATAAAAACAAGGTGGCTTTGATGATTGGAAGCATGCATGAGAAATAAGAAAGAAGATGGAAATTTGACATATTAAATTTGCTTCTTCCCCAGATGATCTTAGTTTGCAGGGTCAAAATTATTTTAATTCTTGTGGAAACATGTATGAAGTATCACACTTATATCACAAAAAGTATCCGAGTAATGATCAAGGTAGCTGATCTTGTTCAACTTTGCCTACATTCTATGATAAAGCATTTGCTCAGTTCAAACAACTAAGTGATCAACATGTTATAGGAGGTATTTGATTATCTTGCTTACAGATAGAGCGACTATGACAAATGAAACCATTCAACTTATTAAATCCATGCCAATAGGCCACAAAGTATCCATTTTATTGTTCTATCCCTTTTGACCTGTAAGCTTATTTCTCTCAAGTACCAATCAGATTTTGTTTTGAAACCATTAATCATCTCCAATTCTACCAACCTCCTAAGCAATGAGCTCCAAAGTATTAATTTGTTCCTTAATTACCCCTGCATCTCTTAACAAAGAACCTTACATTTGTGTCCCTTTGTCCTTATAAGTTCTTATTTGTCATCTCTCTTTATTACATCTATTATAATCTTGTATATCCTTATCAAATCTCTCTTCAATTTCCTTTGTGCAAAAAACAATTCCAGCTTCTCTGATCTAACCTTGTAAATAAAACCCCTTATCTCTAGAACGACTTAGTCAACTTCCTGTGTACCCTCTCAAGTAACATCATATCCTTCTTAAAATGTGGTGACCAGACTGTATGCATACTTTAGTTGTTCACTAACCAGAGTTTAATACTGATTCAGCCTAACTTCCCTGCTTTTGCACTCACTACCTGTATTTATGAAGTCCAAGATTCCCCTTCCCCATATGCTATGCTAATTGCATATTGTCCATTCACATGCTGTGGCTGACCTGCTGTCACTGATTTCCTCCAAGGCCTACAATGTGGCAATGAAAATCTTAATGACAATTTTAAACTTACTTTTGACATCAACAGAGTATGTGGTAGTTAAAACTGCAGCAACATGATTGACCCCATATTGGCAATAAATTATTTCTGGCCACAACTTTTCCCCCTAATGAGGCAGCACCTCATTCATACTCATATGTCAAGTCTGATGATATAAATCAAAGCCTATTGGCTGGTCAAGGAAAGTTTTCACCAAATTGATCCATAGCCAGAAAAAGATCCACATAAATGATCGATATATAGTTGTGCACCAAGCACAGAAGGTGCACTCCTCTTGATCCTCCAAATAAACCATAGTCTCCCCTGCTCCAGATTTTCCTTCCTCTTCTTTTAACTGTCCTGGACCTTGTCCCCTCTCCCACCTCCCCTCCATTCTTTTCATGCTGGTCAGAAACTATCACCTTGGTCTTTTGACAGTGCTGCACTGCATGACTTTATTCTCCTACCTGCGAGGCATCTAATTACCTTACCATTGTGCTGAGCTTCAGATTGGAACTTTGTTTGCAAAATTAAAACAACGCCTGGATACTAATATTGTCTGGCCCCCTTGCTAGTGTGGTCTTGTGAGTTCATCCTGGTTTTGCACCAACACCAGGTGAAAATCCTGTTCTGTTCAACACCAAGCTTTTTCCATGGAGCTATTTCTAGCCCTGTTTCATTAACCTACATTCTCGGCCTCGCTGTTTCAAATGAAATTCCCAGAGCTCCTTCATTACAAAAACTGCTTCCAAAGACATTAATTTCTCGTGTCAACATTCCTTTTTCTCACAACAGCATTTAACTTATTAAAAAGGTGAAACCCATTCAAGATAGAAGAACATCTTCCATATCTAGGGAATCTTGTCTGTCCCTGAGGGCTACAACACTTCAGCTTCATCCTATTTCTTTTGAGTGCTTGCTACAGCTACAATGGCCTTGCTATTAGCGGTCCCCAGCACATGCAGGAAGTGGGATCAGTAAACCCACATGGAGCCAGATTGGATTGAGTCCTGCTGTCTTATTGATGGCGGGTTTGCATGTGGAGTGTTTTCCCAGCCCAAGAAGGTTCAACTGTAGATCATTTTACAGTCTCTGTGCAATTCTGCTATGGTAAGGTGACCATTGCCACCTTATTCTTTTCCTAATGGTGAGCTGATTCCTGTAACATGGGGAGAAGGTGGCACAGTCTGAGTGGAGGGCTGGGGTATTCATGATGCAAAGTAGGTATCTGGGCAGGAAGAGCAACACTCTGCCTCAATCTCTGAGCTATTTCCTCAAGTCAACTGGCACTCCCCAGCCTCCACTTTAGAATGGAAACCATGGCCCTGGAGCCACTTTATCCCCAAGGCAGTTCATAAAGCCAAGAGTGTCCAAGTTGAAGATGAAAATCAAGCTTAAACTGGTAATAAAGACAACAATAAAGGCTTGCTTTTATATCACCATTTTAAAAACTATTCATTCAGAATCCATGTCCACATTTTGTACCTATATATGGGAGTTAGTTAGCTCAGTGGGCTGGATGGCTGGTTTGTAATGCAGAGTGATAGCAGCAGCACAAGTTTAAGTCCTGTACCAGCTAAGGTCACCATGATGGGCCTGCCTTGCCCCTCACCTGAAGCATGGTGATTCAGAGGTTAAATTCACCTACAGTCATCTCTCTCGAATGAGAGTGCAGCACTACAGCAACTTTACACACACACTCTTATGGTCTCTAATAGGCCCCATTCTTTCCTTGGTTATCATCTTTTCTCTACATACTTACAAAAAGTTATAAAGTTTTAAAACATCCTTGGACTTACCTTGATTTTACAATATCTTTTTTTCATTTCTCTCTTTGATTTTTTAATTTTCTTTTTAATTCCACCCCACTTTATACTTCTTGGTTTTCAGCAATATTGATGTGTTTGCTATCTGAAAAAGAATCACCTGTTCCTTATCAAATCTTGTATGCTCCTTCACATCAGGGGATTTACATGGGAGTGGAGATAGTGTCTAAATTTTCGAGTCGCACTCTTTTTCTGCATGTCATCCTATTTGTTCCAGGATTCATTACATTGAAGAATGTTGCTTTGGCATTAATTTACTTTCAAGTAGGTGCTTACAATCAATTTTACCTGATCACATCCTCAGTAAAATTGGCCTTTTCCCTATTTCAAACTTCTACTCTTAGTCTATCTTCAAATCTGCTCTGTAGCTGCATTAAATCATGGTCACCCGACCATCAAAATGCTCTCTGATTAATAGCCCCTCCACTTCTCAGTTTTGTTCCTTAAAACAACATGCAGAACCCTCCTTTTCTTGTTGGGTTTGCTAAACTCTGGTTAAAAAAGGTTTCTCAGAATGTGCATTTTAAAAACTCCATGTACCTTGTGCTACCTGATTAGATCCCAGTTATTAGGGTGGTTGAAATCCCCTACCAGGATGGTCCTTTGATTTTCTGATCTTCTCAGCAATTTGCTATTCCTGTGCTCTTTCAAAACTCTGTTTCAGGATCTGCAGTTAACAGCCAGCAGTATGATTGTCTTTTTTTTGTTGTACAGGACAACTCATACGGCCTCATTTGAAGCCCTTCCCAGCGAATCAACTCTCCTCACACATGGTTTGAGCCCCTTCATTTTCCAATCCCTTGCTTATCCTCTTGGAAAACTCGATAACCAGGCATGTTGAGTTGCCATTCCTACCCCTCTTTGTGGCATGATTCAGTAAAAGCTATAATACTGTGACTGTAAAAGATGGTTGCTCTTCATTTTGGAAGTAAGAAGATCCCTGTACTAAGGTCTTGGGGAATAATGATAAGTTGATCACCATGATATGTGGTTCCTCTCTCAGGTTCCAAATTGATTAACTTGAATTTTAATTAAATCCAAAACAACAAGTTAATCCAGCTAAACTGAACTTCAACAATAATTAAGTTAATTTTGCTTCAAAATAATAATAATCCTCAGGCACATGGAGCTTTTGGAAAGGCAGAAAGGTAATTGATTGGGTAGGAGGTAGATACTCAGTTTCTTTGCAGGTGGTTGGCTTTCCTGTTAGGGACTTATTTGTAATTCGTTAGGATGTCCTGAATACCCATCAGGACCCAGGTTTCTGGAATCACATTCATGGATGCGATCATACAATCCACAAACTAGAAGCAGGTGTGATCACAAAGCCAGCTAAAAATATGAGGTATATACCTGACAGGGTGAACAGGTTGCTTCAAGCTCCAGTGACGATAAGCTTCTTCACAAATTTGGCACCTTCAGAACCAAGGCAGGTCTTTGCACAAACACTTACTGTATTAGGGCTAAGCTTCTCCATGTCGATCAGCTCATAAAATGTCTCTGTCACGTGTAGGCAGACTTTTGCTGTTAAATGCTTACAGTGTCAGGGATGACACCTGACCAGACCCACAAGCCTGACTAAGCAAGGCAGCATCAATGGCTGATGCCAACAAACTTGGCAGGCAAATGCGGTTCAAATCAAAAGGCCACCTTTGGTCATTGTTCCTTATCCAATGCAAACCTTTCTTAAAAAGCTCTCAGATATGTACATTTGTTGTGACGCTGTGATGAAAGGTCAGTGACTAGACAATGCATGAGTTGTGACTGTTGTAGCTCTTTTTATGTTTGAACTGTGAACTCTGTTAGATATCTAAGAGGCAGTGCCACTGTGGTGCAACTAATGCTCCATTGTCGGTTGTAATGAAGTAACAGACATTGATAGCACAAGGCATCTGATGAGGTGTCTAGCACCTGATCCCCTGCCAGATAGTTCGCTGTAGTGGCAATCCTATAACATTAATTTATACTCAGAGCAGTGTAAAACATTATGCTGTCACTGGTAATTACCCTTGCAGAGGCTGAATATTCCTTATCTTTGTAAGTGTTAGCATATAAATAGCGTCTATCACCATATCCCAGAGGACCAAAAGGCTGTATGCTCATTACAGAGAGACAACTGGTGGTGGTTTAACCTGAGGATCAAGAGCAACTGGATGGCTCAGTGGTTACCACTTTTGCCCCACAATCTAGGTTCGATTCCAGCCTTGGGCAACTGTCTGTGTGGAATTTGCACCTTCTCCCTCTGTCCGCATGTGTTTTTGCTGGGTGTTCCAGTTTCCTCCCACAGGATAAATGGATTGGCCATTCTAACTTGCCGCATAGTATCCATGGATAAACTGGCTACATGGCTTAGCTGTAGTAAAATGTGGGGTTACGGGAAGTTGCACTTCAGATAGTCAGCATCAATTCAATGGTTCAAATGGCCTCTTTCCATACTGTTGGGATCCTATGATCACCACACTTCAGGCAAGAGGAGAGGTTGAGAAGGAGAGTACTTTGCAGTAAGCTCAGCCAGTGCAGGAATTGAACTCACGCTGTTGACATCATTCTACATCACAAACCAACCATCCAGTCAACTGAGCTAACTGACTCTCATCCCTGACTATAATGCTTTCACTTGAATTTGATGATGGTCTGAAACTTGATGGCCTCCAGCAACGACACTCCTCCAACTGAAAGATTGGCTTTTATAAATGGTTTGCTGATTTGTCCTGTTTAACTAATACAGGCATGCTTGATGTGCCCTAACTGCAGAGTCACCAGAACCAGAGATGCATTGGATATTGAATTGAGCTTCCCTGGAGGTATGAGCTGCCAAGCTGATTTCATGCTTCATCTGTCCAACAACGATGACAATATTTTTGTTAGTTTTGGTTGGCCAACTTTTGCTGAAATTGTAATCTCCTTACAAGGGCACATGACATATGTTTTTGCAGTTGCATTTTGATCAAATCCACTATTCCATCCAGTTTTATTTCAGAACTTCATCATGCACCATACTTTGCCATAATTCCACCCATTTATCTTAACATAAGACATTTTAACATAAAATATTACATACTTCTAGTCCCAATATTTTTCCTTTTCACTAATTTAACTCACAGAGATTCCTTCAAATGTTCGAATTTCTCTTTATGTTCATACTGAACTACAAGGCTAATGCCACAAAATATTTGTGACAAGTGACCAGAAATAATGTTTCCCATATTAAATATTAGAATTATATGAAACGTATTATGATCAGACTATGTTGCTGCTGGAAGGCTGTTATGATACAAGAGTGGTTGTAAAATTAGGTTTTGGGGAATGCTAGTGTTGGGCAGGGCAAGTTGTGGTGATGAGGAGTTTCTCATTCTTTACCTTGCGAGACTTAGCTTAGTAAAACACCAGAGTATTTCTGTTGACAGCAAAGAACTATATGGCACATTTTGAACCCCATATTGAGAAATTATTTATGGCTGTTTGGATTGTTTTGATTCCACTCAGTTAGAAATTGAAATTCAAGAAACGTAGCTAATTAAAATATAATGGTTCTACAATGATACATGTAGAAGAAGGAAATCAGCACTTGGAGAGATCTGGGATGACCTGTTATATAGCCAATCTGTGACATACAAAGTGTACACATAGAGTTTTGATCTCAAAGAAGAGACTACCAAGTAGCAGTTAGGACAGATCTAGTGGCATTATCGCTGGACCTATTAATCCGGAGACCCAGGTAATGTTCTGGGGACCTGAGTTCAAATCCTACTACAACAGATGGTGGAATTTGAATTCAATAAAAATCTGGAATGAGGATGGATGAAGCCATTTATACATGGACTTCTGGAGAAAACATGCATTTTGACATCAATAGTTACGCCTTGATCTCAGGTATTTATGTGGAAGTCAGTTGTCTAATTTTGTACCTGTAAACGTTAATTAGCTATAAGGTATATTTTGTTTATAAGTTGTTTGAAATGGTGTCAGTCATGTTAGGATGATCATGTGTGTTTTTTTCTTTGTCCTGCATGGACAAAGAAAACTGAGAGTTAATCCATTCACCTTACCTGAGTGGTACTAAGCCCGAGTTTCCTCTGTCACTGTGCTCAAGCAGGATGAAACAATGTCAAATAATAATAACTAAATAACAGGTCCTTTCAACCACATATTTCATCTGATCACATGAGCTGCACATTAAGAGCTGAATATCCCATAAAAGTTTCACGTCAATTATATTATAGTAGATGCTTCAGTGTTTGATGTGACAGGAGTTGGTTTGATTTCTAGCACTTCAAATAAAAAAAAAGGTTTGCAACAATGACAACAGAAATTGCTGGAAAAGCTCAGAAGGTCTGGCAGCATCTGTGGAGAAAAATCAAGAACTGATTTTTAAAAAAATAGTTTGGCCGCTTAGAATTCATTTCTGAATGCTTAGTTCATTAATGATACGGCTACGCTTAGCACTGTACAACTGTACACTCCCACAACTACACACATCACGTGTTACAATCTGTATGATGGTAGAAAAACAATGAGGACGATGCTCACAAATATCCTCATGCTCAAATGATGGGCAGTACCAACCATTCCTCCATCCGTGCTAATATATTACCCTCCAAATCTATGAGCTTTTAATTATTAAAATGTGTAGGCATCTTACCAAATGTCTTCTTGAAATCCCATACCTACTGGGTCCCCTTTATCTACCCTGCTAATTACATCCTTAAAAACATTGTAACAAATTTGTTAAACATAAGTTTTCTTTTATGAAGTTATTCTGACTTTGTCTGATCATACAATTAATTTCTAAGTGTAGCGTTAAGATTTTCTTCTTAATAGATTTCAGCATGCCCCCAAAGACTGGTGTCAAGTAACTGGACTGTTGTCCCCAGTTTTCTCTCTTGCATTCTTTCTTAAATAGTGATGTGACATTTGCTCACAATCAATATGCTGTGACCATCCTACAATCTTGGAAAATTTTAACTAGTTGCATCCATTATTTCTGCAACTACCTGTTAGAACCACAGGAAGCAGGATTCCCCAGAAGAACTTGTTGGCTCATATCTCTTAGATTTCTCTAATTTTTTTTCCCGATCATGGTTAATTATTTTTAATTTTGTCTGTTCCTGGTGACTAATTTGCGTCTTCTTCTAGTGAAGGCAGTCAAAAAATATTTATTCAATGCTTCTGCTGTTTCCTCCTTTCCCACACAAAGCCTCAGTCTTTGAAGGGATCAATGCTTTCTATACAGTGCTTATAAACCATCCTACAATCTGTTTTTACATTCCTATCATGTTCTTAAAAAGGCTTGGTATCAAATTGTCATTCTGTTGTTTCCTAAGTACCTCCCAATCCTCAAGCTTTCTCTCATTCTTTGTAACATTACAAACCTTCTCATTTATTCTAATACCATTGTTAATTTCTCCACTAGCCACAGATGGATCTTTTTCATGAACTTTTAAAAAAATGGAACATATTTTTGCCGAAAGTCTTGAATCAGTTCTTTAAATGCCTCTTACTGTTTATTTATCACCATACCTTTTTATCTATTTACCCAGAAGAAATCTTTGTAATCTTAGTTTAACTTTAAGACATTTTTTTAGACTTGAGTACCTCCCTCTTAAACTTAAATAACTGGGGTATGATCACTTGTTCCCCAAGATGATTTTTTAATGAGGTTATTAATGAACCCTGTCTCATTGTATAATATTCATTCTAGAGTAGCTTCATCCCTAGTTGATTCTGTAATGTATTGTTCTAGAAATGGTCAAGAAAGCGTTCTACAAACTTATCTTCCAGATAACCATTGCCAGTTTAAGTCACCCAATTTATGAATGATTAATGTTCCTCACAATTCTTAATTTCTTGCTTAAATCTCTGTCCAGTAGTAGTTTTATCACCAAGGGGCCGATAAACTAATTCCGCTTCATTTGGAGATTTCTCCCAAAGGAAGTTCTTGGCGAATACTTTTTGGACCATGGCCAAGTGGGTTAAGTAACAATGCACGCTCCACATCTGTTTCAACTGGAATGTGGATTGTATCCTGTGCTCTTGGCATTAATCTGATTCACATGGTAACTGTGTAACTAACTGAGATAACTGGTTCCCCATAAGCTGCTCTCACCAGTGTTTTCTGAGGTTTTCATTCCAAATTTCTCCCAATACTGACTCAATTTCCTGACTTTTAGAGCAAGGATTATACAGCATGGGTTTTAATGGTTTGGCATGAGAAGTTAAATTGCACCCCAAACATTACAAAATGATTCACCAGGACACAAATCTCAGTGCAATTTAAGTAGAACTCATCCCAACAGAACAGCTAACACTTGTTCATGAATCAAAACCCCTTCTTCCCATACCACTGTTTGAACCCAGTTCCTCAAACTTCCTTTAAAGTACCTCACTCTTAGTTCTACCTATGTCACTGGTGCCTTCATGGACCACTACAACTGGATCTTCTCTCTTCCCCCTTAGTTCTCCTCCAGTGATTACAAGATATTCCAAAACTTTGGCACCAGGCATTTAACACTGCCTTCATAACTCTTGTTATGTTCGCAGGGAATAGTTTCCATTCTGCTGACCATCGTATCCCTAACCAAAATCACATTTTCTTTTACATCCCCCATATGAATGGTGTCCAGCACCATGATGTTCTGGTCAGTTTGCACATCTACCTTGATCTCATCCAAATAGGTTGCAGATCCTGCATATAATGGGCTGAGGCTCTTCCATCATCACATCCTGGATCCTGACACATGGCTGATACACAGTCAAGCCTTCCTGTCTCTCAGGTAGGACACCCTAAAAGTTGTCACTGCTTGTTAGCACAAAACGTCCAGACAACTCTTTCCCCCTCCTGATGTTGTGCAGTATTTATAATTTCAACCCTAATTCGAGGAGGAGAGTAGCTCAGTGGTTAGCATTGCTGCCTCACAGAGCCAGGAACTTGAGTTCAATTCCAGCCTTAGGTGACTATGTGGAGTTTGCATGTTCTCATGTCTGCATAGGTTTCTGCTGGTGCACTGGTTTCCTCACACAGTCCAAGGGTATGCTGGTTTGTGGATTGGCCATGGTAAGTGTGTGGTTACATCAATAGGGTGGGATGCTCTTTAGAAGGTTGGTGTAAATATATTGGGCCAGATGACCTCTATCTACACCATAGGGATTCTAACTCTGAGCTGCAGAAACCAGGGTCAAAATAACATTGCTTCCGAGAGCTCATCTTGAGGCCTACGTTTTCATTTTCAAGGTTTCTTTTTCCTTCTCATTAATGCACTCATTACATGTGATAACATAGTAACCAAACCTTGTGTATGTGTGGTAGTATGGGGTAGTTAGACTCTCACAGAAGCAGAATTAATCTATATTCTCAAACATTATTACCACTCCATTAAACATAAAGGCACCATGTACAAGGAAAGCATGAACTAATGAGAAACAATAGTATTTAAATTGGCACAAGACAATAGAAATGTTAGCAACAGAAGTTTTTTTTAACAAATTAACTGACAGATTTCAATAAACAAACAGCAAATATCCTATTCACATCTTCCACAGACGAGTGAGATCACAGATTTCATTCACACGTATACAAAGCTGAAAGAGTTTAAACAAGCAGGTTCTGAATGTAAACACCAAAACTTAAACTAACCTGCACTGCCCTCTGACATTTTGTTGATTTTGAAGCTCCAAGTTCCACCTTTGGAGACCTTCTCCTGCTCCTGACAAGTTCTCTACTGCACTTGACATGTTCTCACTGACTTTCAAAACACTTGTGCTCCTCTCCCCTGATGTGCTCATGGCCCTCTCCCCTGACCCACCTCCACCCTTCCCTCCTGACCCGCTCTCTAGCTCCTGATTGTATCTGTGCACACTACAGGCATTTTGGAACTCTCAGGTCATGCCAAAGGTTAGATACTGATGAGCTCAATTCTTCAGAGCAAATTTTTAAATTAATTTCCTCCAGCAGCATGACTCAGTTTGGATCTTAATTTTGAGAGCTTATCATAAACACCATTGCAATTAAACTGACTCGGCGAAGCTTTCAAATTAGGCGATAAAACAAAATGGATGAGATTGAATTGGTCACCTGTTATATAACTGTAAGCCATTTATAAAGCACTCTTTACATTTAATCAGTTATCACAATATACTGCAGAATGTAATGATAACATCAACTTTTAGGTTAACCAAACTTTAATATATACTATTACATAATCTACTTCTGATTAGCTATTTTTCCTTAGAAGTACCTTGCTGAATGGGAATTTTAGCCTAGGTGTCTGCATAAATCTACTCTTCTTCACTTCCAATTTGTAACTGCCTTTCAACTGATGCCAGGGAGAAATACCATATTGTCAACCATTTTCAAGAAGTAGAGAAAGACTGCTTTAAGACATGAATATTCTCTGTGCTTAAAGCTAACTCTGGAGACACTGATTACAACTGTCTTTAACTATGCCTTTAGAGTGTTATGCTTCAGGACTACTCCTATCAATCAGGAGGAATAAAAATCACTATTTTAAGGAGGCCTGTACTGTTTCAGTACAAGAGGATGGACAGCCTCATTAAAACAGCACTAGGATCAGAGAATTATATAGCACAGAAGAGGCTATTTGGCCCATTGAATCTGCACTAACAAAACCTACTCTAAGCCAATACTGGGCCCACTTACCAGTACTGGGCTATAGCCTTTAATCTTATGACATTTCAAGTGTGCATCCAAGTATTTTTTTAAAAAGTAGTGAGATTTCATGCCTCAGCTACTCTCCCAGACAGTGCATCCCAGATGACCACTTTCTAAGAGAAAACATCTTTCCTCAAATCCCTTCTGAAATAGTGCCATCTTGCTATCGATCCCTCAACCAAGGGGAAGAGATGCTTTTTGTACTCTCAGTCTTAATACTCCAGTCAGGTCCCCTCTCAGCCTCTACTGAGAAAACAACCTGAGCTCATCCAGTGTCTCTTCATAGCTAAGCTGTTCCAACCAAGGCAACATCCTGGTGAATCTCCTCTGCTCGCTCCTCCAGTGAGGTCATGTCCTTTTATAGTGCAGTGATTAGATTAGATTAGATTCCCTACAGTGTGGAAACAGGCCCTTTGGCCCAACAAGTCCACACTGACACTCCGAAGAATAACCCACCCAAACCTATTTCCCTCTGACTAATGCACCAAACACTATGGGCAATTTAGCATGGCCAATTCACCTGGCCTGCACATCTTTTGGATTGTGGGAGGAAACCAGAGCACCCGGAGGAAACCCACACAGACATGGGGAGAATGTGCAAACTCCACACACACAGTCACCCAAGGCTGGAATCGAACCTGGGTCCCTGGTGCTGTGAGGCAGCAGTGCTAACCACTGAGCCACGTGCCACCCGGTGACCAGAACTGCATACAGTACTCCAGCTGCAGCCTAACCAAAGTTTTGTACAGCTCCATCATAACCTCCTTATAATGTAAGCTATGACTGATAAAGGGAAGTGTCTCAAATGCCTTAACTACCCTAATAAACCTGTCCTGCTGCCTTCACAGATTTAAGGACAGGCACCCCAAGATCCCCTGTTCCTCTGAGCTTCATAGTGTCCTGCTATTCATTGTGTACTCCCTTGTCTTGTTACTTATTCCAAAATGTATTACTTCACAGTTATCAGGGTTAAAGTCCATCTGCCAATGATCTGCCCATTTGACTGATCCCTATAATCTAAGGCCTCACTGTCAGCCACCTGGCCAATCTTTATATTATCTTCAAAGTTACTTGTCATCACTGACATGTGCTTCAATATCGTTTATATACACCACAAACAAAAACAGACCGAGCACTGATCTCTGTAGTATGCCATTGGACACTGGCCTCCGATCACATATAACATATGCTCATCAGGTTCCAGTAAAGTCATTTTTAAACTCCTGACATCTTGTGAAGTTCTCATTGTTTTACAAAATTGCCATCAGTGCCTGATTAACACTGGTTCAATTTGACAATTAGAATCATTGAATCCCTACAGTGTGGAAGCAGATCATTCAGCGCATCGAGTGTGTAGACCCTCCAAAGGGCATCCACCCTATCCCTGTAACCTTGCATTTCCCGTAACTAACCTACCTAGTCTGCACATCCCAGGACACTAAAGGCAATTTAACATGGTCAATGCACCTAACCTACACATCTTTAGACTCTGGGAGGAAACCGCTACCCCGGTGGAAACCCACACAGACACGGGGAGAATGTGCAAACTCCACACAGACAGTCACCCGAGGCTGGAATCAAACCCAAGTTCCTGGCACTGAGAGGCAGCAGTGCTAACCACTGTGCCACATCTAAATTTGAAACATTTATTACATTTTTTTTACAAATAAGAAACAAGATATTGTCACTATGGGCCTAGAATTTAGTCAGACCGTTTCAGTTTTTAAGACATTTAAACTATTGTGTTCGAGTCCAAAATAGTGAATCCACATGCACACTAATCCTACCACACTGGATTGGACTGCACAGCTGGCATCCTGACCATCCAACAGAAATTCAAAAAACTCATTCTAATCTTGAATTGAGATTTATCAAAGTTGAACACAGGACTTTCATGAAATTGGTTTCCCCTAACGGCTAACTTGTCATGTGATGTGTTGTTGGGTGAGTCCAATATTCAGAGCTCTCTTGGGAATACTTTTACAGGACTCAATTGTTCCACTGTTGCTCAGTTAGTTGCAGCATTGTACAGCAGGGAGCATTGTTGAGCTCCCTACAATGTTCCATGTATGAGTTCTGGGTTTCTGGGAACAATATATTATTGGAGCTGAACTATTTCAGAACTAGCTTATTCCAGTCACTGAGTGGTCCAATAAGTCTGCCTTTGGGGTTGATGGATGAGGCAACAGAGAAGACAAGAGTCGAGTGAAGCAGCTGACAGAAGGGTAGCTTTACGCAAACCTCCAGAGAGCACTTCTCATTCCTCAGTTTTGAAATATAATTCATGAGATACCTGACACAATAAGATTGTCAGAAAAGGGCAGAATAGTATTGCATTTAGTTGTCAAAGTCATCACGGCCTTTAATTTTTACATAACAGGGTCATTCCAAGCTGTAAACTAACATATAAAATAGAAGCAGACGTAAACCAATTGCAACTGGTGATATGAGGGGGTACACTGCAGTTTGCTACATTTAACTGTATCACAAGGGGACCAAGGCTTGATATATCAGGTAGAATACAATCATCACATTCCCCATGGAAGAAATGTAAAACAGAATGAGACAGGGCTCGGCTTTATCTGAACCACAGGCTTTCCCTGGGCCCAAGGTTCTGAAAGTTTGCACTGATACTGTTCCCTCGCACTCTTGTACCAGTCTGAATTCTAGATCAACGGAAAGGGATACCACTCCTGCAGGTACAGCACATTTGCAGCCACAGGCTAACATTTAGTATAGATGATGTAAGCCAGGGAACTATAGACCGGTGAGCCTGACCTCGGTGGTGGGCAAGTTGTTGGAGGGAATCCTGAGGGACAGGATGTACATGTATTTGGAAAGGCAGGGAATGATTTGGGATAGTCAACATGGCTTTGTGCGTGGGAAATCATGTCTCACAAACTTGATTGAGTTTTTTGAAGAAGTAACAAAGAAGATTGATGAGGGCAGAGCAGTAGATGTGATTTATATGGACTTCAGTAAGGCCTTCAACAAGGTTCCCCATGGGAGACTGATTAGCAAAGTTAGATTTCATGGAATACAGGGAGAACTATCCATTTGAATACAGAGCTGGCTGAAAGGTAGAAGACAGAGGATGGTGGTAGCGGGTTGTTTTTCGGACTGGGGGCCTGTGACCCGTGGAGTCAAGGATCGGTGCTGGGCCCTCTACTTTTTGTCATTTACATAAATGATTTGGATGCGAGCATAAGAGGTACAGTTAATAAGTTTGCAGATGACATCAAAATTGGAGGTGTAGTGGACAGCGAAGAGGGTTACCTCAGATTACCACAGGGTCTGGACCAGATGGGCCAATGGGCTGAGAAGTGGCAGATGGAGGTTAATTCAGATAAATGCAAGGTGCTGCATTTTGGGAAAGCAAATCTTAGCAGGACTTATACACTTAATGGTAAGGTCCTAGGGAGTGTTGCTGAACAAAGAGACCTTGGAGTGCAGGCTCATAGCTCCTTGAAAGTGGAGTCGCAGATAGATAGGATAGTGAAGAAGGTGTTTGGTATGCTTTCCTTTATTGGTCAGAGAATTGAGTACAGGAGTTGGAAGGTCATGATGCGGCTGTACAGGACATTGGTTAAGCCATTGTTGGAATATTGCGTGCAATTCTGGTCTCCTTCCTATTGGAAAGATGTTGTGAAACTTGAAAGGGTTCAGATAAGATTTACAAGGATGTTGCCAGGATCGGAGGATCTGAGCTACAGGGAGAGGCTGAACAGGCTGGGGCTGTTTTCCCTGGAGCGTCGGAGGCTGAGGGGTGACCTTATAGAGGTTTACAAAATTATGAGGGGCGTGGATAGGATAAATAGGCAAAATCTTTTCCCTGGGTCGGGGAGTCCAGAACTAGAGGGCATAGGTTTAGGGTGAGAGGGGAAAGATATAAAAGAAACCTAAGGGGCAATCTTTTCACGCAGAGGGTGGTATGTGTATAGAATGAGCTGCCAGAGGATGTGGTGGAGGCTGGTACAATTGCAACATTTAAAAGGCATTTGGATGGGTATATGAATAGGAAGGGTTTGGAGGGATATGGTCTGGGTGCTGGCAGGTGGGACGAGATTGGGTTGGGATATCTGGTCGGCATGGACGGGTTGGACCGAAGGGTCTGTTTCCATGCTGTACATCTCTATGACTCTATGTTGCCTTGGTGTTCCTTGTCCCTGATCCAGATCAGAAAGTGGTTAAAATTCAAAGTATAAATTCAACAGAAAGCAACAAGTTCCAGCTCCCTATCACATTGTTTGAAACTAAAACCTGGACTTGATTGATATTCAGACTGTCCCAGTGTTTAGTAGGGTTGTTATCAGGAGTATTGGGCAACAGTAGGACATTCTATCATGAATGGAGAAATGGAGCGTTCTGTAGTAAAATGACAAACCTCATCCTCCTGAAGCAAACTTTGTGGTCAAAGATCAACATTGCAAATTGCCTCTGACAAATCTATAGTCCAGGCAATTCTGTTTTTGCGCTCCAGTATGAAAGCACTAGTCATTGAGAACTGAACACATTACAAGAATAAAATAGCATTGTCAATAGCTCAACAATTTATAATTATAAAGTAAATTTAATGCAGTTGAAATATGATCTGACATTACCGTATAAGTGGATATTAGATTAGATGACCAAAAACTTGGTTTTAAGGAGTGTTTTAAAAGAAAGAGAAGAGGTAGAAAGGGAAGTGGTATAGTGGGCAAATGATTTCAATTATAATTCCGAATGCTCACTTCAGAAGCAGGGAAGGGCAGATATCTGAGGGGGTCATGAAGCTGATGGAAGTAACAGAGACAGGGAATGGTGAGGACGTGGAGGGATACTAAAATATGGATGAAGATTTTAAAAGTGACTCAGCGTGACTAGGATTGACGAATACAGGTCAGCAAATACAGGGTGATAGGTGAACTGGATTTGGAACAAGTCAAGACATGCGTGGCGGTGTTTAGATTGACCTCAAGACCGCAGAAGGTAGAAAGTCATATGCCAAAGGGTCCATTGAATTAGTTACGGCTAGTGGTAACAAAAACTTTACCAACAGATCACCCAAGACAGGATGAAGTTGCGTGATGTTAAGAAAGTAGAAACTGTAACCTTAGGGAAGGTGCAACATGTGGTCCAAAACTCACCTTGGGGTCAATTACAGTCTCAGTATTGTGAACAGACTGCTTTAACTGACTGCTGTCAGGGAAAGGACTGGAGTACATAGCAAGGAAGCAGGGATTGGTGTGAGTATTAAAAACAATGGTTTCAGTTTTTTCCAATATCAATTGCAGGAAGTTTGTGATCACCCAGTATTATATTCAGATAAACATTTTACAACTTTATCTGACAGTGGAAGAGTCAAAAAAGTGAAGGTGAGGTAAAGCTGGGTGTAGTCATATCCTGCAAAACTAACTACTTCCAAATTAAGGCTTCAAATGGCTGATTTTGGATGAGAAGTAGGATCCTGGGAGAGATCCTTGTGGATACCAGCGTCAATAGTGATAGAAGTGAAAGAAGTCATTACAATATGTATCGAACAGGAATTCAGAAATTTCACATGGTTTGTTCCATCAAATGTATCAAAGCCAAATTGAATCAAAACAGGTTAGTCATTATGTGAATCTATGATTTAAAAACAATCAAGTACAGCAAGGTCAGATCAAAATAATTGACACATCAGCCATAGTCAAAACTGATCTATTTTTAGAATCAGCTGCATTTGTTCATTAATTGGTTGTTTTGGTTATTTTAAATGGAATCATCAGCTTTTCAACAGTCAGCACTAATGATGAGAGCAACCATTTCCAGTGCTGATGCTGCCACAGCTTGAAGTCAGCCATGGATAATTTTTTTTGAAGGTCTTACAGTGCTGAATAGCATCTCTTCGCTTGACATAGTGCTGTTGCAGCACTGTAGAAAATGTCTCTAAGTATGAAAATGATTTTCATGTGTGTAAGTATTTATTGAAATTGTTATCCCTTGAGCTCTAAAGAGAATCTTTTTGTGATAGATACAAATTTCTATCCAATTATGTGCCCTTCCACAGTTATTGAAATGTGTAATGTACCATTACACCTGGGGCTGATGTAGATCGCAATTTGACAATCTACTTCAACTGCGCAACAATGGTGTATAACGATTGTTGCATTTGGGGATTGAGAGCAACTGGCATTCTCAGATATTGGAAGAGTGTTTTCAGTATTTGTAGCTTTCTTAAATTTAGGAAAGTGTGACATTTTCTTTTTAAATACCAGATTTTGTTTTTACATACGCAGACAATCTTTTTACAAAAGATCAGACAAGTACAGTACATACAAGTAGACCATATGTCCATAGAACTTGGCAAAACTGATTTGATTATCTAAGCAGAACAGAATTTACATGGCTCTTCGTTTTAACCAATCTTGAATAATCTATTAGGCCACTTTGATTGAAAGTAAATTCATTCTGAAAATGAGAAGTTGCTGAAGGATTATTGTCATAAAACTATTTATGGATGAAATAGGTTCTGTATTGTCTCCTGTTAATTCCAATTTGGATCCTCATAACTGAAAACACATATCCAGAGAAGGCCACTGACATTGCTCCCTAAGTGCAGAGCTCTGTCTCTTTATCTTCCTTTTGAGCTCAAAGGATGACATTTAAATGATTTTGTACAAAGCTCTGAGTGAAGTAAGAAATCTGGATTAATTTTATTTGGACAATGCGGTTATATATTGATGATAATGGTTTGACCGCATGTCATTTCCTCACTTACCACTATAGATATTCGTACACGTTTCGACTTTCTGAACTCTGACAATGCCTGATTCTTTGATAGAAACATAGGATAATGTAGGTTATACATCTTATTTGTCATCATCTAGGCAGAAGCCCTACATCTGCTTCGAAGTTGATAAATATTGGTCAGTCAAAGATGCTTTCTTTTTTAACAGTTGAATTTTCCAAAGGTCTATTTCCCCTTAACCCTTTTCAGAGTGTCCCCCCAAAAGGCTGTATTTTCCTGAACTTCTCACGCCACTGAAAGTTAAGTCAGAATAAGACAGCACGTCACAACAGGGTCTTTTAGCCTTTCTGCCACAATTTATGTAAGATGACAGATATAGTACAAATATAGCAACACAGAACATATATTATATAATATAAACACAGCACATTGCATGAGAAGGAGTGAGGTTAGTTTTTAACTTGTCATTCAATAACTGCAGTCACAGAATAGAAAGCAGCATGAATTTATCAAGGCAGTACATTAATTCACAGTATTTTCAGCACTTCCTAAATTTTCAAATCAGGGGAAAATTTAAAGCAAAATGAAATGAATTCACATCTATTCATTAGAAATTTGTTAACCTATGATCTTAACAAGTCAACATTTTTGTAATAGCCTCCCTACTCTGGTAACTTGTATTGTTTGAAATTTAGATAATTAAAATCGGTGACTGCTTAATTCCAAAATAGAGTAATTAGAACAGAAATTGGTTCTCTTTTGTGTCTGTATTTTGAGCACAGACTAATTATTATCCTTTTCTCATATTGAAGAGGCACTACTGGTTTTACAAAACTAATATGACCAAGAAAGAGATAGAATTAAACCCATGTGGATGTATCTTTTCCATCTCCTATCGAATAAATTACATCATTAATTTTCAGTGTGATGAAGAGATCATTCCCAAAAGCTTCACAAGATATTACACAATACTCTGCAACTATCTGACTTAGCTTTCATTACTAGCAACATGACTAATTAACTCTCCACCAATTAAAGCACCATGGATCGTTGACATGGCAGATAAACTAGCTTATCTTAAATGTTAAATATTTTAAATATATATTTAATAAATAGTTAGGAGAGATTATATATGCTATAATGCATTAATTATCCACAAAGCAGTTCATAACTCCAGTGTACCAAAGAGAAACTAACTACTGGTTAAATGTTCTTGTCATCCTACTTTTCATTTGATATTTATTATGTACAGAGATGTACTGGAGAAGGTGCAGTAACATTTTGCTGCAGTTCTGTTGAAAATTAATTAAGCAAATGTAATTGTTTGCTTGAGTTACATCAATGTTAATCTATAAACTGCAATTAACATTTATTATATTTGAGCATAGATTCAAATTATCAAACAAGCTAGAGGACTTGACCATGAACTGGAAAAGTTGATAGCAAGAATCTCTTCATGCATTACCAAATCCTGTTAAATAGGAGGGAACACACTCACAAAACTTCTGGCAAAGCTTACTTCAAGAAATAAGGCAAAAGGATTTGCTTAAAGCTCATTTTATCCTGGAAACTGTTTTCTTTGCTGGAGGGAAAAATACAATCCTTTCCAAAAAAGGTTGACAGATGAAGCCTATTCTTTCATGCCTGCAGAGACGTATATGTGCTTTGAATAGTTAGCACAACTAGCAGAATTTAATATGGAGCAGAGATGATGATGATGATGGAGACACCTACCTCTCCTGGTTCATCTGTTGGGTTTACACAGAACAGGCTTTTCAGTGCAATTCCTGTTTGATCTAGAGGACCTGAAGAAAATAAATTCACATTTATTAAAAATTCCATTATGACAATTGAAATGAATGACCGCATTTTTGAAACCTGCATCTGTCTATATTAGCATGGGAAGCCAGCAAGTAAATCAATTCCTCCATTTTAAATGGTTCACTCATTTCCTCCAACCCACACGCTTAACAATAAATTAATTCATGCAGGGTAAGTATATTCATGTATTGTTAGTCTATACAACGGCAACAGAGTATCATTATTAGATTAAAGGTTATGTTGAAACAAAACAGGAAATGTGATTATTTTGTATTTTACAGTTGAACCATCAGATTTTAATGACCTCTGCGGTAGTATTGCTTAACACTGCTATAGATAGCTTTAGTTTACAATTAAGGTCGATGAACTGAACTCAGCAGAATTAAAACTGAGTGTTCGTGCTCTTAAACAATGTCTAAAAGTAGCTACCTCAGAAAGCTACAATGATGGATGGTAACCATAAGCAACTTAAACAGAGCCATTTCCTACAGAATGATTAAAGGTGTGAATCAGTGCTCTCAGCAGCATCTCCTACACTGATTTGATAACTCATTCAGACATTTAATTATTCCTTTTCAAGGTGAATCTCTGCCTGGGAAGTCCAAGATGTTTATATGACAAAATATTGTACTAATTTCACAAAAGGAACCTTTTAAAACCATTGTGCAAATAAATTTTACACAATAAATCATTTTGGCACTTCCAAAATAATGTTTAATGTTCACCTTTAAATGCAAACTTTGTTTGAGATGTCTACCTCCAAATCAGAAAATTTAACTTGTGGGGAAAAGGGCAAATGATGTTGCAAAAACATAACATGAACATTTCTAAATGTAATTTTAGTTGAGGGAGGTATTGATTTGATGACATACATTGGATGGCTTTGAGCAAAGCTAACATATACTGGTAGAGTATTTTGCAAATATTTTCATGAGACAACAGTATGCTGCAAATGTAACAAAAAACAAGGAAGCAGTAGCATTCTTGGATGGGATAGAAATAGATAAAGAGGAAGTAGTTGGTTGTCTTCAGAGAGTAGAGACGTCATCTCTACTGGGTTGCATCCGACATTACTAAGAGAAGCAAAAATGATGTTGTAGACCTTCTGAATATAATTTGACAAACGTCATTGGAAAATGGGTTTTACTAGTGGATTGCAAATGTTTAGCTCAGCAACTAAGGGTCACTTTGCCTAACATTAGTGTTTGGGACAATTTTACAAATATCCCCATAATCCCTCATATGTTTCATGCCAAATTATTCCCTATAAAATCTCACTCAGCATGCATCATGGATAGACCTCCAGACCTCAAATGATACAGACCACTTGGAGCTGTCAATCAAACTGCGAAATGGCGAGGACACAACTGTACTAACAAATGGATAGATAAATGTGAGGTGTTGCATTTTGGTAAGACAACCCAGGGCAGGACTCACACAGTTATGGTAGAGCTTTGGGGAGTGTACAAAGAGAACTACGGGTAGAGGTGCATAGTTCCTTGAAAGTTGAGTTGCAGGTATACTGGGTAGTGATGGCAACATTTGTTGTGCCTTTATTGGTCAGTGCATTGCGTATAGGAGTTGGGAGGTCATATTGCAGCTGCACAGGACATTGGTGATGCCACTTTTAGAATAGGAAGGATGTTGTTAAACTTGAAAAAAGTTCAGAAAAAATTTACAAGGATGTTGTTGGGATTGGGGGTTGTGAACTACAGGGAGAAGCTAAATAAGGTGATTTAAGGTGAGTGGGAAAGATTTAAAAGGCTCCTGAGGAGCGACTTTTTCACACAGAGGGTGGTACATGTATGGAATGAGCTGCCAGTTTGGAAGTGGTGGAGGTGTGTACAATTACAACATTTAAAGGCACCTGGATAGGTATATGAATAGGAAGGGATATGGGCCATATGCTGACAAATGGGAGTAGGTCAGGTTAGGATATCTGGTCGGCGTGGAGTAGTTGGACTGAATGGTTTGTTTCTATGCTGCATAACTCTTTGATTCTATGATGGACAAAATGATGATCTGCCTTGCTATATTATTTGATGATTCCATTTCAGATAGAAAAAGGTCAAAAAATGACAAGTGATATGATTCAAATTAAAAAACAGATTAACAGTAATCTTTTAAATAATAATTGTTTCATTTTGTTTTCCGAAACTTTCTATGTCCCTCAAAGCTTAAGGGTCCCAATTCAAGCTGCATTCCTGGTCATCCAGAACCCAGAGTTGAGACCGAATGAATGTAACTCATCAGATTCCCTTCAGTGTTGACATCTCTTCTTGCTCCCACTAAAAGCACAGATATTCAAAAGGAACCATTAAATGTAACTCTGGATATCAAACTATCTGATTTCAGTTGTCTCCCTTGTGTATTTTTGACAGAGCATATTGCTTTGCCTGCATCCTTTGACCCAGAAAGAGAAACCCCAACAATCCTCGTCAAGTCATTCCAAGAAAGAAATGCTTTCCTTGTTAAAATGTCAATGCATGGATCCAACACATGCGGAAAACAGAGCAAACTACATTTCTCTCACCAACCACCCCACAGTCCGCACACACACAGGTGTCCTGGATGATAAGGTATCGAAAAAGTATTGGTAAAGTACAAACTCTGGACTGAATAATCTCGCTAGTTTAGGTCTTCAAACATAAGTGAAAGAAATGAACTTAACTTCATTAACCTTTCCACAGATGTTGCATGACTCTTGGACTGGAGTGGCCTAGAATTTGATAACAGCAATTTAAATTTCTGCTAGGGCTGACTGGTTTTCCAATAGTAATGCTGCTGGATTAGATGAAGGTCAAGGCAAAGAATCATCCTTGCTCTATACTATCACAGAGAATGTATAAGAATCAGCATGTCCAACTGTGAATGGCACATTGGAAAATTTGCCCTGCAGTACTTCCTTACTTTGCAGCATCTGAGATAACCACATTATTGTGGAGCTTGTTTGAAAGCCACTGAATAAAGGAAAATTAAAATCTTACACTGCAAAGCAAATAACATCTTCATCCTTTATCTGTCGTTCCTTCTTAACAGCACAAAAACAAGAAAAGGAGATCTTTCCTTTTTCCTTTCTCTACTAAGATGTTATTGTAACAGAAAAGTAGCTTTGTACTTTTCTACAACAGTATAATAATTGTAACAACTAAAAATAACAACAGTACATTCTATCCTTGCTGCTCTAACAGACTTGTAACTTTAAGCATTTACATACAGTAATCTAACAATAAAGGGGGTTGGTTTGTTCAGTTGGCTGGATAGCAGGTTTGCAATTCAGAGTGACACAAACAGCATGGGCTCAATTCCTGCACCAGCTAAGGTCACCATGAAGATCCTGCCTCTGACCTCACCCTATGCCTGAAGTGTGGTGATCCTGAGTTAAATTCACCAACAGTTGCCACTCCCTAATGAGAGAGAGTGCAACCCCATTGTCCTCTGGGACTATGGCAATGGTATTTATTTCATTTGACAATATAATAATTTTAGAACTAGCTAGAGAAATCATTAAAATTTGGCTCTTATCTCAAACCCTTACTGATTTTATTTCAAACATCCAGTATCTGCAATATTTTAGTTTTATTTTATTGTTAAATAGAGAATATTGGTTTAAATCTTAGTAGGTTTCTTTATCATTCACTCTTACCTTTCAATGAATGCTAAAACCAATTTAACAAAAAATTTGTACAGACATAAACACAGAAAATGCTGGAAATATTCAGCAAGTCTGGGAGCTTCGATGAAGAGAGGAAGACAGTTAATGCTTCAATTCAATCACCTTCCATCCAAACTATTGTAGCCACACACGCTTAGCACTTCAGTACTAGGTGGCTTTGTATGTTAGTCTTATCCTGAAATGAAAAATGTTGTAAGCATTCACCAAGTAAAAAAGGTATCCTCAAAGTACAAAAGGGAATATTGATTTTTAATTGACATTTATTAATGTGCTTCTTTTCAAATGACTGGGCTAACTAAATGATCTCGCTATGATGATGGAGCAAAAGCACAATTTTAAAGTTCATTGTTTGCATGGGATGTCAAAATACATGATGATTCAAAGGGATCTGGAGAGCCTCAGCTGTTGAGCTAATGCTGTTTAATGCAAATAAATGAATGTCGTGTACGCAGATACAAATCAAATTAACTATGATTACAAGATGCACGGCTGAACTTTGATGGAGGTTATTCATGAGAAAGATATCAAATTGATTGCAGATCTGTATTTGCAAAAGCAGTCTTATGGTGTCATGTACCAGGCAAAAGAATAGATCTGCGGTCTGGTTTCTTAGATAGTTAAGAGTGCAAAGCCTTAAGGACAGAGTAAAGAGCTCACAAAAAGTGATAATAATTATCTTTGCAGAGTGCGATGAAGCAAAACAAATTTTACTTGCATTATTAGAGGGTATGAGCACTGGTTCAAGGATGAAGTTCCAAGATGGCGGCAGCGGCAATGAAGGCAGCAGTTTGGGTCCATTACTCCAGACCCTCTACTTCCTCTGTTCTTTCCTTAGCCTTTTCGTGTTTTCTTTTTCTTTATTTTCTTCTTGACAGTGGTGGCAGAGATGACACCGTGGAGGAATGTGGCCAAAAAAGGATCCTTGGTGAGATGGTGACTTAGCCTGGCCTGGCAGCAGAGCAAGGGATTCCTAGTTGTGGTATGTCTAGAAGGGGACTCCAGGCATCAGCAAGGCAGTAGCAGTGGAGCCACAGACTCCTGGTTGCAGTAGGCCTGGGGTGGGGACTCCTTGTTATCAGCGAGGCGAGTTTGGGTCCAACATGGGATCCAATTTTGGTGAGGAGAATACACCTGAAGAGTGGTTACTCCGATATAGGTGTGTCCAGTACCACAGCGAAGAGGCTGAAGTGCATGTGTTGTTGGTCAGCCTGCTCAGGGCTCAGGGCGAAGGCAGCAGAACAAAGACTGACTCATTTTCAGCTCTATCTTTATGTTCTTTGTATTCGTAAACTATTCAAAATGGCACCGGATTGTGGCGACAGTTGAAGTTTTTCATTGTATTTTACTGTGTTGTTCATTATCCAGTACAAGTAACAATAAATCATCAGTCATTCATTCAAGTATTAACCATGTGTAATAAACATTAAGAGGGAAAACAGAAAACCTTTTCAGTTTTAGATACTCTACATTCCAAATGCACATGTTAAGAAAAGAACAAAGACAAATTGTGTGACTGATATCTGTTAGGCAAAGTGCAGTCATAATCCCAAATGTAAGGAATATATTTATAATTTTATCATACATCATACACAAAGGAAATCTTCCCATCTGGATTTAAATCAATGCCATTGGCTTGTTTCTGTATTATTTGGACCACTGTTCTATAGAGTGATGGCCACAAACTGCTAAATGTGGACTTGAACTAGACTTTGACATAATAAACTTGAATGATGGGAATTAATGTAACAAAAAAACTATCAAAATGGGGGAGAAAATATGTATTCCTTCTTGCCGTCCTCTACATGAATTTAGTTCCAAAGGAAGATTGCTGGGTAGAAAGCTTGGCTAGGTCTGCTGGCCTATGTTCATCCTGGGTGGGAAGAGGAATGTGGTAGTTAAGTTTTGTACAGGAGAGGTACTGAGACCCTGACTGTTGGACTCATGGCCTAACTTGCTGCAAAAATAATGCAGAGCATAAGGCAATAGATTCAGGAAATCATTTCAAGCAAGATGATGGTGCACTGCAGCATGGAAGGAAGAGGTATTTCTGCATAACAATGTAAAGATTAAATGAATTTTTAATTGCTGCACTGATATGTTCAGCTATTGTGCTCTCATGCAGCTTAACAAGTTAGATCAAACCTTGCCTAGTCCAGTCACTTTTTGCTGTATTTGATGGCTTGATGCAAACAATACAAGCATTTGGTTCAGATTTCAAAAGCAAGCTAAAACTACAAGGCAGCATAGCTCGGTTCCCTTAAGAGAAAAATACTAATCTGCTTAACAGGCAACTAGCATTATTAAATGTAAGAGGTGTGCATAGTGGTCTCAACCTTTTAACAACCTTTTAACAACCCCAAGACCTAATAAAGGATCTAGGATTGTATCACTCAGAAAAACAATGAGTTAAATGTAAGTGGAGGAGCCCTGAAAATAAGAAAGGAAATAAAGTTGAATTATTGGAAGAGAATCTCAATTGTACGGGAAGAGAGTGAGCTTTAAGAAACCACTAAAGGGATCTCCATTGTGTACATAGTTATTATGTACACGTTAATTTTATTTTTGAAACAGAGGAGAGAACGTTAGGTCTGTATATTGTTTAAAAAGGGAACAAGGTAAGTAGGAGTACAGATACTTCAAAGCAATCTGCTCAGGTATGTTTTGACATCTCTGGAGCAGGTAGGAGCTGAAGCCAAACTTTCAAGAGTCCTCCAAGAGAAGAACAAGCCTATTGAAATTTAGTGATAGGTTGTAATTGGATCTTCAGAAAAGAGGGGACAGAGCAAAGAATGGCAAAGTACGACTGCAAATTTGATGTATTCTTTGGAAGGAGTGGTAAGCTTGATTAGGATGAAAAAAATATGTTCAGTACATTTATGAGCTTGATTCATTTCAGCCAAAAGAGCCTTACTTAATCAGAGAACAGCAGTACACAGCAACAGAAGAAATAGAGCAGGAGTCAGCCATTCAGTTGTTTAAACCTGCCCCACCATTCAAGATGTTGGCTGCTCTGCACCAGGCCTCAACTCTTCTATACCATGCCAGCTTCTCATAGACCTCAACTTACTGATATTTCAAATATCTACTTTTCCCTCTTTAAATATTTTGAGCATTTAATCCAGTTATTTCTTAGCTTGTTCCAGAGTTTGTTCTCTGTCAATTCTTAAGTACGTTGTAAGTATTAAGAGATTCTTGACATTTGGCTAAAATTTATATGTCTCTGGCTTGAATTTTGCTCCCTTGTCTGTTGTAATACTTTAACTGGCCAGAACATCATAGTTTCCTCAAGCTGTCTTATATACATTCATGTTCTTCTCTTAATTACTCATTTTAAAAGTGAAAAACTCAAGTTTTTTTCTCATCATTCAGCATTCCGGTAATTGGGATCACGTTCACTGGCTGGTCATATTGCTCTCTGTTGCACCTTGAAATCATTTGTTTTATCCTGATCCATAATCCTAATCCTGATTCAAGAGTATGGGTATCAAGATCCTGATAAATACTCCCTGCCAGTAACACTCATGAATCTCACTATCATCCAGGTCAAAACTTGATTGGTCCCACAATTTGAAACTTGTGAACCCACTGTCAGTGATGCACAATGGCTGCAATATGTGCCATCTGCAAAGCACACTGCAGCAACTCACCAAAACTGGATAACACCTCCCACAGTTGAAATTTCCACCCTTGAGAAGGATAAAGGCACAAGGCACAAGAAAACACCATCACTTGCAAGTGTCCCTTCAAATCATATCCTCATTGAAAATATATCATCTTTTTACATTATTAACAGCATAGCAGTATCTTCATCATATGGACTACGGCAATTCACTGCTTCCTTCTGAGGAATAAACAATAATCACTGACCTTGGTAGCGGAGCCCACATCCCATAACTTAAATAAATGTTTTAAAAACCTAATTCAGACGTCATTACAATGGGAAGAAGTTGGCATTACTTTAATGCTATTGAGAGAGTTATTTGGGAATATATATGTATTGACAAACTAAGCCCTGTGCCAATAAACAGGGGAAAATTAAGACTTTGATATGTTTTCAGCTGGGATGATTTAACATTTCAGATTTGCACAGAAGTGCATTTCACTGTATTACCTTTTAAACAATTTGACATTTAAATTATCTCTCTAAACACATTACAGAATCATCTGGCAGTCACCTAAAATGTTATAGCTGCCTGTACAGCTGCAATATTATGATTTGATTGAACAGCAAATCATCTGAAAATTTATTAAATTTTGTTTGAAAGGTTGTGCAGAATAAGAGCTACATTTACATTAGGTATTACAAAGCAGAAAAATCAACTGATAAAATTTGATTTTACATTTTTTGAAGTTCTAAATTTGACATTACAGCAAAGCATTCTGTGGCTGGAAAATTAACATTAACAAAATTTAATTTGAGCAATTATATTATCCGACTTGTTTTCTTCAATATGTTAAATGATATTGCAGTTGCAAATACAAATGGTACCAGAAGAAATTCTGATTTGGTGATCGTAATATGACTTTATATAACAAACCATCCATGCCCAATCATGCATTGCCTATTGTAAGTAGCCCCTTCTGATCCTACATTATTAAGTTTTGTTTCCTAATGTGATTCTGGAAAAGGTAATAGAAGGGCAGCAATGATGAGCCCTTTGGCATGAGATCATTGAGCTATGAAGATAGACAATCATGCTGTGAGTGAATTGATGATGCAGGAAATAAAAGTCCCAAGTAAGCATATGGCAATGCAGAGGAGAGAAGGTGAATTTTATTACGCAGTTAAAAGAACGTTCAGTACCATGGAGATACTGGTGATTACTAGCGGATCTGAAATGGAAGAGTGAAATTTGACCCAAAATGCATGTGGAACAATTCAGAGCTTATAACAGCTAATGTAAGGAGATGCATTGGGTAATCTCTCCCTTCATTTAAATTAACATCATTTTTTAGAGTCATAGAGCCGTACAGCACAGAAACATTTTGTTTAACTTTGGCTCTGAATTTAATTATTCTTCAAATTTTCACTCACATCTTACATTTATTTGTTTTGTTTAACGTCTCTTTTTATCCTGTGCACTTTTCTCTCTATATCTCTGAGAATGGAAGTTAATATCTGGTACAAGTCCATCAACACTGATAACTGTAGTACAATTCTTCCTGCATTGCCTCATGTAAAGACTCCATTCATGTATACGAGGCAGTCCATCTCCTTGACAATACCAGTTTCCATGTAAAAACTTCTGAAATATCTCACTTTATCCCGAAGTTAAAGATTCCCCGCTAAACTGCTGGACATGACCTTCAACCACATTTGTCCCATTTCCATTTTTTCTTCACATAAACTTTAGGCGCACCCCATCCTTTAATCTATGCTAAGGTCTCCACTGTGCTCACTTTCCATCCTGCCAGCCTCTATATTTGCATTCAACAGATCATTTTCTTGCCATTTCTACCACCTTATAATTTCATAACCTAACATAATTTCACTGTCCAACCTCTGCAGGTCACTTGATTCACTCTAACACTTGTTCCATCTTCTCTGCTTCCTCAGGTACCTTCATAAATAAGGTGAGGATTAATGCTGCCTGATCTATTAAATATTTCCAGAAATATCTGCTTATGTTGAAGTTAGACAATACCTCTGGCTTTGTCACTGCAAACAGAGACTTAGTGGAGATCTGTTGTAGCTATTTAATGTTGAAGACTTGGAAAGCAAGCAATATCTGAGGTGATTGATTTGGGCAGAAATGGTGTCTGCAAACATAAATCAATAAAGAGAGACAGACAGTTGTCAAACTGTGGAACAGCATTCCTTAGAAATTCCAGGATTTCATACACCTCCATGACTACTATCTGAAGCTGAACTAAACGATTTGCAATTTCAAACTTCTATTTGAGTCTGAACTGAGTTACTAATTCTGTATCTTCACTATTGTTTAATCTGTCTACTTCCACATCGCAAAAGACATCTTTCCCAAACTTGCCTCAGCCCATTACTGTTGAAACCTTCCTCCACTTATTTTTGTTAACTCTAGCCATAGCAGTTCCAATTCTTTCCAAAGCAGCTTCCCATAATCTTCCAAATGAAAACTTGACATTATCAAAACATTGCTGCTCCTGGCCTAATTGTCCCCCTACACCCCTCAGAGCCCATCAGCTGAGAACTCACTGACTACACTGGCCCCAAGTTAGGTAACAACTCCAATTTACACTTTCCATCCCTGTTTTCAAATCTTATATGGTTTCACCCCTCCCTATCTTTAATTGTCTCCAACCCTAAACCCTCTGAGATACATATGCATCTTCATTGCTGTTCAATTTGTGAGCATCTTGATTTTAAGTGTGCCACATGTTACCTGTGTCTGAAGATAGAGTCATAGAAATGTACAGTAAGGAAACAGACCCTTCGGTCCAACTTGTCCATGCCGACCAGATATCCTAAATAACTCTAGTCACATTTGCCAACATTTGGCCCATATCCCTCCTAATCCTTCCTATTCATATACCTAGGAGAAAGTGAGGACTGCAAATGCTGGAGATCAGAGCTGAAAATGTGTTGCTGGAAAAGTGCAGCAGGTCAGGCAGCATCCAAGGAACAGGAGAATCGATGTTTCGGTCATGAGCCCTTCTTCAGGAAGCCTGAAGAAGGGCTTATGCCCGAGACGTTGATTCTCCTGCTCCTTGGATGCTGCCTGACCTGCTGCACTTTTCCAGCAACACATTTTCAGCTCTATTCATATACCTATCCAGGTGCTTTTAAATGTTGTAATTGGACCATTCTCCATCACTCCCTCTGGCAACTCGTTCCATACCTGTACCCCTTTGTGTGAAATAGTTGCCCCTTTTAAATTCTTCCCCTCTCAGCTTAAACCTATGCCCTCTAGCTTTGGATTGCCCCACCCTGGTGGAATGGCAACATATCCTATTCAAGCCCTTCATGATTTTGTAAGCCTCTGTAAAGTCACCCCTCGGAGAAAAATAGTCCCAATCTAGTCAGCCTCTCCCTACAGCTCAAACCCTCCAAACCTGGCAAATTCCTTGTAATCCTTTCCTGAACAGATGCCTGAACCTTTTTGTTATGAAATTTCTTCCCGAAAGCTTGCAGATTCTTTCCGTCTCTGTTCTCCTTTAAAACCATTCTCCCTGACCAAGATTTTCATCTTCTCATCAAATATTCTTTATTTGCTGGAGTACTACATTTTGTCTCATAAAGCTACTATGAACCATGTTTTACAATGCTAAAGGCACCACATAAGTGCAGCTTGGTATCTCCCTTTGCAGTCTTCAGTCAAAGCAGGTTTAGAGGGTGTGAACTAGCCACGCAGTCATCAGTCAAGATTTTAAAGTAAAATCCAAAAGAAGTGTGGATGCTGTAAATCCAAAACAAAAACAGAAGCTGCTGGAAAAGCTCAGCAGGTCTGGTAGCCCCTGTAGAGAGTAGTCAGAGTTAATGTCAAGTGACCCTTCCTCAGAATTTTAAGATTTTAAAGTAATGGATTCTAATCATATTTCAGGATTTCCACTCCTACGTCCACATTTAAAGTAAAAACTTGTCATGCTGTCTTTTAACCATGTTGCAGTGCCTTAAACTAGGTGTAGAATGTGAATGTATCTCAACACACTTTGTTTAAACAGTTTCTTTTAAAATTGTGCACCTAGGAATTCTAATAGACAGTGTTGAACAGAAGTACGCATAGATATAATTCTTTTAACATATAGTCTTATTCTGCATAGATGTTCGAGCAGTGGCTTTCAAAACGGCCAAAAACAGGTTAAACATTTTAAGCAGAGTTAAGCTCACAAAAAATGTCTTCCAGGTTGAATATGACATTATTGAACTCAAGATCAAATTTTTGAATGCGACCTAGTTAACTAGTGTACACCAGTGTAATGAATATTTTTGCATAATTTCCCACATGATGTAGAGCATAGCAGTTTGCGTTACTGTAGGTATACGCCACCCGAAAGAGCAGACCTTTGGATTTTTCCTGAAGTGCTAAAAAGCTAAGGAACTGTTTCTATGGAAACAGAATGTTCGCTGAGAACTTCTTCATTTCTACTCACTGCATGCCATGTTTTATGCTTACCTGTTCCTGATGCAATATCATGAGAACTGCTTGGAACTCGTTTTAATGCCGGTTTCAATGGCTTCTGTGATCCATTTCGAGTTGGAGAAAATGACGACTCCTCAGTACCAACCTTTGGAGAAACAAAATTAGGTGTGTCAGAAATGCATGTATTAATAAGTGATACCTTATTATTGATACCTTATAGATATTGATTCAAAATACTGTTCATTTTCATACATATAGTCACCCAACTGAGAGGTTAACATAGACATAATTTAAATGATACTAACATCACATTGCTAAATTCAAAATGTTATAGTATATTGCAACAACACAGCAAGTGAAACATATTCAGAACCTAAAACTGTTGAAATATGGTAAATAATGGGAAACATAAATCCAGAATGCATAACACTTTTTTGTAGGCTGAGTATTTGGCTTGATGATGGTGTCCTCATTGACTAATATTCCAGAGGTCCAGAGTACTGTATGGGGGCAGGTATTATAATGGCTAACCACTAAAGCTAGTGCAATCTAAAGACTGCCAAACGTACATAAATGTCCTGCTAAGGACAAGTATATTTTATTTTGAAAGGAGATAAAATGAGAGATCCTGAGTACTTAGTAAGACAATAAAGCTACAAGATTCCATAGTTTTGAACAAATAATAATATATTTTACTATAATTTTTCTGCTTTGAGCTACAAACTGAAGTGGCATTGAACACTTCTCTACAGTTAAGATACCAAGAGAGTTTTGAAAAATTCAAGTAGTGCCCAGTTTTAGCAGCATAAGACAATGTTCTTGTTGCAGCAGTGAGATTGATACATTGAGTCAGAGTGGCACCAGGAATTTTGGATATTAAACAAAGTATACCTGACAACAGACCTTAGATTGATCAAAAAACAGTTTACCACAGATTTATTAATGCAGTGCAACCAGAGACATCAAGAGCCTATGACGATAAGACATCTCTCCATGTGGGTGAAAAGACAACCAAGCCAAAATGTTTAAAAGGAAGAATTCTAACAAGACAAAACATAGGTCCACTGGATCACCTTTCGAATCAAAGAATGACCACCACTTTATAGAAAACAGCATGTGATAATTGCTGAAAATAAAAGAAACGGAGATAATTGGGGTGGGGGGACAGAGGGGGCATGGTGGCTCAGTGGTTAGCACTGCTGCCTCACAGCACCAGGGACCCAGGTTCAATTCCAGCCTTGGAACGTGAAGTTTGCACGTTGTCCCCGTGTCTGCGTGGGTTTCCTCCGGGTGCTCTGGTTTCCTCCCACAGTCCAAAGATGTGCAGGTCAGGTGAATTGGCCATTCGAACTTGCCCATAATGTTAGGTGCATTAGTCAGGGGGAAATGGGTGTGAGTGGGTTACTCTTCGGAGGGTCGGTGTGGACTTGTTGGGCCAAAGGACCTGTTTCCACACTGTAGGGAATTTAATCTCAGCATATTTTTAACTTATTGTGGTTTGAACTTTTGATCTTCAGAATTCAGTTCCATGCTGATAGTTTTTCCAATCATAATGTGTATGTAATACGTCTGTCTTTTATGTGTCTTATTGGTGAGTAAGTATGTGTGTGCATTTGGGTTTTTAAATGATGTATAGTTTAAATCACACAGTAGTAGATCAGTAATCCTTTCATTTCTCTGGCATTTGAGAAAGCGAAGTGTACAGTAAATTGCTTTTTCCCTGGATAGCAGTTAGTGAGACAAACTGGTCACCTTGATGATCTATACTTACAATTTATATACTTTGTGATGGCTTGTGGAACAGTGCTGCATGATTATCACCACATATCAAATATCAAATGCAATCAAGACAGATTGCTCAGATTTTTCAGCAACTTCCCAGATGCTAATTGGCATAGTGGGCCATTAAATCAAAGAATTCTTCACTTCCTAAATGGTGGTGGTTAGCACTGCTGCCTCACAGTACCAGGGACCTGGGTTTGATTCCACCCTTAGGTGGCTGTGTGGAGTTTGCATGTTTCTCCCGGTGTCTGCATGGATTTCCTCCCACAGTTCAAAGATATACAAGTTATGTGGATTGGCCATGCTAAACTACCCACAGTGTAGAGGGATGTGCAGGCTAGATGGATTTGTCATGGGAAATGTAGGGTTATAGGGTGGGGTGTGGGTCTTGGTAGGATGTTCTTCGGAGGGTCAGCATAGACTCAATGGGCTGAATGGCCTGCTTCCACATTATATGGATTCTATGATACATCAGAAGAGCTGGAGGAAATTGGTCAATCTCCCAGGGACTATCTGATCCAGAAACAAGCAGTTATTCAAATACTAATCCAGGAACAAACAGTTGACCAACCAGCCGAGGGCCAATCAGCAAAAGATTTCATTGGGCTTCCTAGACTTATAGTAGAACCCAGGCAGAAGAAAGAATTCAGTGATATTATTTCTATGACATAAGACAGCTTCTTCATTTTATCAACAGAGGAAGTCAGAGACTTGACAGGACTGGTGGCAAAGTTCAATTCCTTATCTAAAACAGAACAGTCAATTCCAGTGACAAAGAAAGAACTAGGTGAGCAACAATCTTTCATTAACATGACTGAGTGACTGAAATGCCTCCTTTGCCAATCAAATAATCATAGAGGGCAAAAGATGATATGCAGTCTGATGAACAACTTGAGTGAGATAAGCTGCAATATGAATAAATGTATGCCAGACCAACAACAACAAATTCAGGACATAAACAAGAAAGCGAGACTGCTTGGTTTAACCATCCAGCATGTTGCAAAAGAAGAGAATGCCTCTTCAAGTCAGAACAATATTGTTTGGTTCAGAAATCTAGGCTACTACAAGGAAGACAGTATTTGTTTCAACACAGTTGTTTAACGGATGTTTGCACAATTATAAAGTTCTCCAGATGTTGTTATGGAGCAAATGCCAGAGTTTCAGGGAAGAACTCCTGTGCAAAAATACTTCAGGAGGTTAAAGATCCTACAGAGTCATAGAAATGGACAGCACAGAAACAGACCCTTCGGTCCAACTCATCCCTGCTGACCAGACATCTTAAATTAATCTAGTCCCATCTGCCAGCATTTGGCCCATATCCCTCTAAACCCTTCCTATTCATTAACCTATTCAGATACCTTTTAAATATTGCAACTGTACCAGCCTTTACCACTTCCTATGGCAGCTCATTCCATACACCAACTTCTATTTAAGTTTTAGATTCCCTACAAAGTTTTAGATTCCCTCATTCTAAACCTATGCCCTCTTGTTTTGGACTCTCCCACCTTGGAAAAAAGACCTTGGCTATTTACCTTATCCATGTACCTTATGATTTTATAAATCTCGATAAGGTCACCCCTCATCCAGGGAAAAAAGCCCCAGCCTACTCAGCCTCTCTTAACAGCTCAAACCCTTCAGCCCCAGCAACATCCTTCTAAATCTTTACTGCACCCTTTCAAATTTAACAACATCTTTCCTATAGCAGGGAGACAAGAATTGAATGCAGTATTCTAAAAGTGCCCTACACAAATGTCCTGCACAGTCTCTGGATAAGGTAATGGCCCAAAAACGTTTGAAATGAATATCCTCTCCCCGAAGGATAGTCAAGAGATAAAAGTTCCTCTGATGGAGAAATGATCCATGAATTAGAACCAAGGTCAACAGTCCTCAAGCGAATGATGTACTATTCTTCCACTGCTGGAGAGTGCATTCTGGGAAAATTGTGAAGTACCCAGAATGCCTGGCCTTGTGAAATCAAAAACCTGGATGGAAATGGAGTTGTGGTAAATGTCATATAGTTGTCATAAACCCTTCCTATTCATTAACCTATTCAGATACCTTTTAAATATTGCAACTGTACCAGCCTTTACCACTTCCTATGGCAGCTCATTCCATACACCTTCTATACACCAACTTCTATTTAAGTTTTAGATTCCCTACAATGTGGAAACAGGCCCTTCGGCCCAACCAGTCCACACCGACCCTCCAAAGAGCAACCCACCCAGACCCATTTCCCTCTGACTAATGCACCTAACACTATGGGCAATTTAGCATGGCCAATTCACCTAACCTGCACATCTTTGGGCTGTGGGAGGAAACCGGAGCACCCGGAGGAAACCCATGCAGACACAGGGAGAATGTGCAAACTCCACACAGACAGTCACCCGAGGCTGGAATCGAACCCGGGTCTCTGGTGCTGTGAGGCAGCAGTGCTAACCACTGAGCCACTGTGCTGCCCTATCTATGTGAAGAAGTTGCCACTTAGGTCCCTTTTATGTCTTTCCCCTCTCATTCTAAACCTATGCCCTCTTGTTTTGGACTCTCCCACCTTGGAAAAAAGACCTTGGCTATTTACCTTATCCATGTACCTTATGATTTTATAAATCTCGATAAGGTCACCCCTCATCCAGGGAAAAAAGCCCCAGCCTACTCAGCCTCTCTTAACAGCTCAAACCCTTCAGCCCCAGCAACATCCTTCTAAATCTTTACTGCACCCTTTCAAATTTAACAACATCTTTCCTATAGCAGGGAGACAAGAATTGAATGCAGTATTCTAAAAGTGCCCTACACAAATGTCCTGCACAGTCTCTGGATAAGGTAATGGCCCAAAAACGTTTGAAATGAATATCCTCTCCCCGAAGGAAAGTCAAGAGATAAAAGTTCCTCTGATGGAGAAATGATCCATGAATTAGAACCAAGGTCAACAGTCCTCAAGCGAATGATGTACTATTCTTCCACTGCTGGAGAGTGCATTCTGGGAAAATTGTGAAGGACCCAGAATGCCTGGCCTTGTGAAATCAAAAACCTGGATGGAAATGGAGTTGTGGTAAATGTCATATAGTTGTCATATATGCATTGTATATAGTATTTAACAATGGAGAAGTGCTTCAAGGGTATTTTGTGTTTTTATTATATTGTGTTCCACCTCTCTGAGGATGTCTCACACATAGTCAGATGGTGAAGACTGAGTTCTACCCTAGCCTTTGTAGGGAACATGTGTATTCTGTTCAGCCACTTGGATTCCTAGTAACTACCTGACTTATAATGCAGCTGCACCTATTGCTATCATGTGATAAACCATCTTGTTAATTAAGAACAGTGACTCTCCTCAGAAGCCTCTACAGTTGTGTATCCTGTGCTACCGGTCATTGGACAAACCCTAGATGAAAGTACAGAGGGATTGGGAGCTAAGAAAATTACTTGAACACTTTGCTTGAGGTCAATCCCACCCCTCAGATTAAGAAATTCAAATTTGATCTGTAATCAGGAGGGTGTGACTGCAGGTGAGGTTATAGGGACCCAGGAATGAGGCTCTGCAACTGCCAAACAGATACAAGGTTCTTGCAAGCTGTGTGGATGAGAATGAGAACTGCAGAGAAAGTGAATGAAGTGACCACTGCACCTCAGTGCAGGGAGCCAATCAAGTTGGATAGGGGTGTATGGAAATAGGAATACAGTTAGGGTTTGGGAAATCCAATAGCAGGATAGGCAATGTTTTCTGCAGCTGTGAGCATGAGGTTGCCTATCCATTGCCAGAGTTAAGGACTTCTTCTTGGGGCAGGAACCTGGAGTGGGGGAGGAGCGATCTTATTGCATCCACATTGATAGCAAAGACATTGAGAGTTCTGGAAAAAATGGTGTGCTGAAAGAATTTGAACAGTTCAGATTAAATTTAAAAAGCAGAGCTTCTGAGGTAAAATTCTCAGATTTATGACCTGATCCACAGGCAAACTGTCAGAGGGTAATGACATCAAGGACTTATATGCATGGCTCAAATAATGGTGTGGGAGGAAGGTGATTCCATTCATGGTACAAGTTCTGGGGTTAAAGGTAGCTGTTCCAATGGGATGGGTTTCACTTGAAACATGTTGGAACCACGGTCTGGAAAAATTGAATAACTTGAGTTATAGAGAGGGATTTAAACTCAGTAGAGGTGAGGAGGGTTTTGGAGAAGGGATACATAATAATATCCAGAGCAGGATAGGAAGGAACAGAGTGTACAAACATTAAAAAAGAGCAAATAGGATCAAAGGGAGAAAACAAATGGTAAAAAGGTAATATTATTATCTCTTCATTTAAATGCAGAGTGTTTGGAACAAAATAAATGAATTAATGGCACAAATATAAGTTTATGAGAATGATCTTATAGCCATTATGGAGACATGGTTCAATAGATATGGAGTTGGAAAGGTCGGCAGGTCAGACACCATCTGAGCAGGAAAATCAACGTTTTGGGCCGAGACTGTTTGTTACGGCCGGGGAGGTAGAGGGAGACCAGATATATAGAGGGAGGGGCTGGGGGAAGGGTTGATGGGATGGTAATAGTTGGATGCAGATAGGGGGTTAACATTCTATCTACCTTATCCACAGCCCCACCCCCTCTCTCCACATACTTCTGAGGTCCCTTCCCTCACCTCTGCCCACCCCTGATGAGGGATTGGCCTGAAATAATGACTTTCCTGCTCCTCGGATGCTGTCTGACCTGCTGTGCTTTTCCAGCTTCACATCTACTGACTCTGGCTTCCAGCATCTGCATTCCTTACTGTCTCCTAGTCATGGAGACACGGTTACTAGGAGATCAAAATCGAGAACTACATATTTGTGGGATGTGACTTCTCAAAAGTACAAGCAGGAAGGAAAGAAGAAAAGGTTGGGAAGGTGTGGAGGGAGGAAAGTGAGTGAAATTCTCTAGCTGATACTGGAGAAAAGTACTAGGGAAACTAATGAGGCTAAAGGAATGTAGATCCCTTGGACATGATGGGTCATATCCTTGGATATTAAAGGAAGTAATGCAAAGGTAGCAGATACATGGGTAGTAATCTTCCAAGAATTCTCAGAATTCTGGAAAAGGCTTAGAGTATTGGAAATCTGTCAATGTAATTCCCTCATTTAAAAAGACAGGCTGAAAAGCAAGTGTCTACAGGCCAGTTAGCTTAACATTTGTCTTTGGTAAAATGTTAGAGCATTTAGAATATATAATATAATCAAACAGAGTCAACATGCGTTCATCAAGAGGAAATCAGGCCTGACTAATGACAATTGTTTTGAGGAGGCACCAAGGTAGTTTGATAAAGATTCCTAGAAGGTGTTTGATAAGGCACTCCACATAAGGCTACTTAATAAGGTTAAAACCCAAGGTTTTGTGGGTATATTAGCATGGATAGCAGATAGGCTAACTAATAGAAGACAGAGTTGGGATAACGGTGTTCATTTTCAGGATGGCAACCTGTAACTATTGGATGGCCAAACAGATCAGTGCTGAGGCCACAATTATTTCGGTAAAAAATAATCGCCATTACTCCTGAAGGAGCAGAGGCTTGTTATTTCATTAACCCAAATACCACCACACCTCAGGCAAGGGGAGAGGTTGAGAGGACAGGATCTTCATGGTAACCTCAGCCAGTCCAGGAATTGAACCCACGCTGTTGACGTTATTCTGCATCACAAGCCAGCTGTCCAGCCCACTGAGCTTAAAGGCAGGAAATTGGAGTTAAGATTTATCAGATCAGGCATGAATGACAGAGCAAACTTGATGGCCTTAATGACTACTGCATTCCTCTGGATATTTCAATCTAATGTCTTATGGAATACAACGTGGGAAACTGTGAGATCACACACTTTGGTAGGAAGAATAGAGGCATGGACTATTTAGTAAATGGGGAGAAAATTCAGAAATGTGAAGGACAAAGAGACTTGAGAGTCCTAGTTCAGGATTCTCTCAAGGTAAATTTGCAGATTGAGAGAGTAATTAGGCAGGCAAATACAATGTTGGCCTTTATTTCGAGAGGACTAGAATATAAAAGCAGGGATGTACCTCCAAGGCTTTGTAAGGCTCTGGTCAGACCACATTTAGAATATTGTGAGCAATTTTGGGCCCCATACCTCAGAAAGGATGTACTGGCCCTGGAGCGGGCCCAGAGGAGGTTCACTAGAATGATTCCAGGAATGAAAGGCTTGACAAGTGAGGGACATTTGGGGACTCTGGGTCTATACTTGATGGAGTTTAGAAGCATGAGGGGGAATCTAAGTGAATACTGAATGGCCTGGATAGAATTGAAACTGGGAAGATGCTTCCATTAGCAGGAGAGATTGGGACCTGAGAGTAAAGGGAAGGGTCTTAGAATAAAGGGAAGATACTTTAGAACAGAGACGAGGAGAAAATTCTTCAGCCAGAGAGTGGTGAATCTATGGAGTTCACTGCCACAGAAGGCCATGGAGGCCAGGTGAATTTAAGATTTGGAGATGCCGGTGCTGGACTGGGGTGTACAAAGATAAAAATCACGCAACACCAGGTTATAGTCCAACAGGTTTAATTTGAAGCACACTAGCTTTCGGAGCGACACTCCTTCATCAGGTAATTGTCGCTCCGAAAGCTAGTGTGCTTCCAATTAAACCTGTTGGACTATAACCTGGTGTTGTGTGATTTTTAACTAGGTGAATTTAAGACAGAGACAGCTAGGTTCTAGATTGTCAAGGGGATCAAACGTTACAGGGAGAATGGATTTGAGAAACAGTCTCAATGGGCCAAATGGTCTAATATCTGCTCCGATATCTTATGGTCTTAAGTTCAAAGCAAATAGCCTATAGAGTCACTTTAGCTGCTATAACAGACAAAGTTAACTTAAATATTAAATAATGAAGTTTAGAATCAGAAATGGTGGAATGAGATGGCAGGGAGGGAGGTATGTAGAAAACTAAACTAAAAGAATTAGGGAGATCATACTGAGAAAAGATATATTTTTCCTTCAATTTCTGAGTGTTACACAAAAGGCATTGTTAGATTATAATCTCCTGAAAGAAAGCCAGCCTATTTTGAATGACACTCACGATGTTTAGGAAAGGGATATTGGGAGTGCTGAGATTACCATAAAATGGAGTACTGAGTGATATTGTTTGCTCCATAGGTCACAGTTTTATTGAAATTAAATGCAATGTATCCTGGTGCCTGGCGAACCTATCATGCAAACAGTTCATAACAGATCAAGGAAGACATGTTAAAAGTGATCAAACTTGAAATTCTATTCACAGACAAAAAGGAGTATTTAGATTTGTGAAAAACATCAGTCCTATTAGTGTCATATACTATACTGAATCAATTTCCATTCTGGTGGTTAATCAGTGTTATTCATGAATTATTACATAAGCTTGTCAAGCACCACAGTATTTTTTGTTTCATATCAATGTATTTGTACTTCTTGTGTTAACACCTCCAGTTGGATATTTCAGTGAGTTATACAGCTGCCTCCCAATTCCACAATAGATTTATTTGGTAGCAATACATTCATCCAAGTAAAGAAATTTGCTGACACTGATGAAATCGTTTCCTGGCAGTGTGGGTGGAACAGAATAATTAAGAGCAAGGTAGAAGACTTCATTATCTATTCTAAGCAACAACACCCACCACAATGGAGGTGTTAGACTTTGGATTCAGTGACTTCTGACATGGAATATGTATCAAAATTAACAAAATGTTCCAAAAATCATGCATCTTTCAATGAAGTACTTTTTGAACCAAAGTCACTGTTGTAATACAGTGGCAGCAAGTTATGCCAGAGAAGTCCTACCAATAACAACATGTTCTAAAATTATTAAACACAATATTGAGTCCTGAAGGCTGTAATGTCTCTATGTGGAAGGTGAAATGTTGTTCCCCCAGCTTGCATTGAGTCTTGCTGGAGCACTGCATCAGGCCTGGCATGGGAACACAGTGGTGTGTTGAAGTGTTAGACAACTAGAGCATCAAGGTCATTTTCTGGACATGATGTAAAGCGGTCACCCAGACTGCATTTCATATCCCCAACGGACAGACCACATTGTCAGCAGCTAGCTAATCTCCATTACTGACATGGATTAAGAGATTAATGTTGAGTGACCTACTGGGTGAATTCACTTGTTTGTCATTGAATAGGGATCTTTAATACTTGAAAAGGCAGGCATGATTTCAATCTCTGACAGAACAACGTCTCTTCAGTACTGCACTGGAATGTCAGTCAAATTACCTTTTCAAATCTTTCAAATGAAACTTAAACACTCAAATGTCTGCCTTGGAGATAAGAGTGCTACTATTAAATGTAAAATCCAAGGCTAGGTATCATCTTCATGTTCCACCTCTTACACGATCCAGAAGGGAGCTCTCAATTTGAATTAAACTTGAAATTCCCTGTTCACTAATCAGGAGGAGTTTTTTTTTGCTGATAATTAAAGATGGAGTTGCAGAATGGTTGTTTTGTTAAAAACAGGATTTGACTAAATTTCAGTGCCATTGATCCTTACAATCTAAATAGTTTATTGCAAAAAAAAACAAGGTTTGGTCAATGTCTGAATATTCACTCCAAGGTTCAGGGAGTGCAAAATGAGGACAATTCCAGGCACCACAAACCCAACCAAGTAAAACTGTGTGACTTTGGAAAGACCTGGGAGGATGTCACATGCAGAGGTGGGCAGGGTGGAAGGTACACTCAGGTAAAAAGAAAGTATGGACCAAGTTCATGTACTTAACAAGAATTCCTACTTGTTGCAAAAAATATTCCAGTTCAGATAAATAATTATGAACCGTGGACCTGTAACTCTACATGTTAAAACGCTGACCTCCTCACAACGCTCCTCAACACACAGACTGACGCACAAAAAAATGTGTGTCATGGATGGAGGGAAAGACTGGGAAGGCAGTTCAATAGTTCCTGTCCACAGATCTCACTGTGATTATCCTTTTAGCTTGTTATGACCTATGGCTTCTCAAATCTCCATCTCCTGGTATTTTCACTTGCCTGCAGAAAGCATAGGGTGCCTGATTCACACTTTTACAGTTTCTGATTTATTGGTTAAGAGTCACAGCTCACAGGAACTGAGGAGGAAAAATAAGATGACTTTCTTTTTTACTTTTTTCTACTGCAGAGAAAATGACACCTCCTTCGTTTTCAGAGGTCTGATGGTTTCTGCCCAAACTTTCACACAAGCTGTTCTGCTACTTGGGAGCCAATTGCTGGTAGAAGGTCTTTCTGATCAACAGCTGGTCACTATTACCAGACCAATCAACTACTTTTTGCTAGCTGAATCTCCCTTTATACATGTCTCCTAAATCCAACTCATCTGTAGTAACATCCCCACTCCTTGAACAAACACCAGTCCAAACAGCACTTAGAATGAGAGTTAGGCAACTTGCTTTTAAAATGTGCAGTGATTCTTTTCCACTATCCTTGATTTTAAAACAGTACCATTTCCATTTCTAGCCATAATAAAAATACAGAAAACCAACATGATATAGACTTTACACTTACCTTTCGCAAAGATGCCTCACGACCATATCCAAAAGGGGTACTTATCTCACCAAGAAAGTTGCTAGCAGCGTTAGGCTTTCTGCCACCAGATCTAAACTGCACAAGTTGTGGTTTGGCCATCCTTTTTATCAGATCACTCTGATGTAGTTAACTTTAACATGTGTAGTGGGTTCCATTAACTGTAGATGTGAAATCAGAAACCTTCCCAATGATCCCCCTCCCTCTCCAACAAAAATGGCAGATGCCATGTTTGGAGACGGTACTACTGGATTTTGGTGGATACTACCATTTTTTGTAAAGTGGGAGAGGCTCTCTACCTGCATGAAAATTCAGGCCATGGTATCGGCTCTGTATCTATCAACAGCATTGTCAATTCTGAGTAAGTAACTTGCGAGTTGAAGTCCCACTGCAAAGGCCAAGCATTAAAATCTAAATTGCCACTCCAGTGCAGTATTGGGGAAATGCTACATTTTCAGAGGTATCACCTTTCAGATAAGACATTACGTGGATGCTCTTGGTGTTCTCTTAGGTAGTTGTAAGTGATCTCATGGCACAATTTTGAAGAATAGGAGAATTAAACTGACCAATATTTACCACTTAATCCACAACAAAGAAATTGTTTATCTGGTCATGACCACATGGTCATTTGTGGGAAGATGATGTGCACAATTAGCTTTAGTGCTTTCTATGTTACAACAACTTATATTTACTTGGCACCTTTAACATAAAAAAAAATCCAAGGTGCTTCATTGGAACACAATAAGACACTATAATAACCACAAAGTGATTTTAGGTCAGATGACTAAAACCTGGATCAAAGAAATCAGATTTATGGAGTGATGTTAAAAAAGGAAAGAGAGACAGAGATGTGTAGGGAGAGAATTCAAGTGCTTAGAGACCAGCCAATTAAAGGCAAACTAACCAATGATGCAGCCATTAAAAGTAAATACTCAGGAGTTCACAATTAGATCAGCAAAGGGACCTTGGAGGGATTGTGGGACTGGAAGAAGCTAGAGATACAAAGAGATGAAACCACAGAGAGATTTTAAAACAAGGCTAAGAATTTTAAAACAAGGCTAAGAATTTTCAAATTAAGACTTTTTTTGACTGGTGGCGAGTTTAGGTCAATGCATATATTGGTAATCAGTGTTTTGGACTATTTTTCATCCTTCTCACATGTTAGCATTTCTGAAAAAGCCAACATTTGTTTCCTATCTCTAACTTCATTGAGAAGGTGGTAGACAACCATCAGTTTGAACTGCTGCAGTTCATCTAGACTCTTAGACATGAAATACACTATATAAATACAAGTTGCTTTCTTTTCTGACTGTTAAAATTAATGAGTGTATCTGTAAGACGAGATCCAGAGATAAATGGATTGGTCCTACATGAATTATGAATTCAGTGATCAAAAAGCTTCCTCATCTCTGCTTCAACCTCTCACCTCAAATCTGACCCCAGGATCATGCACATCTTTGATTCCTTCATCAATAATTCGGTGGCTGTCTGCATCCATTTTCTTCTCGGTCTGAGCTTTCTCTTTCAGGTAGTCCATCCTCCTCCGTCGACTCAACTGATTATCAATAAGAGTTTGCAACTGACTCCTTTCAATGGAGCCCAGCAGAATCATGGAATCTAAAGGCAAAAGCAGTTCCAACAATTCATTACATATTTACAGACAATAAATCCAGCACCTTGAACACTGAAACACACTTGATTAACTTCAACAATCTACAATTGTTAAGGTCAGACATCGGCAATCACCCGCTTCCATGTTTTCACATTTGTTTTACCAACATAATCCAGCAGATAAGCAACAATGATAAGATAAACAAAACAGATTATCTTAAAAGTCATTGTGTTCAGAGTGCCTTGCAATTGTTAAATGAAGATAGAAAGGTTTCACTTCATTCAGCTGTAAGTTAGAGCATACCATATTCAGAAAGGAAATGAGTATTTACTTTAAGGTGTTACTTTGTGCAATGGTAAGACTACTTCCAGCTGGATAAATCTTATACCAAAGAAAGATTATAATACAGGAACTCTGCAATCACATTGTTCAGTTTTCAAAACTGAATAGGAGTTCATAGCAAAAAGTATGCAAACTGCATATGTTGGAAGCAACAGTCATCTGTTTTAATTTGGAATATGAAGTTGATTAATCAATGTCACAGTTAAGATTGTACAAACTGCTAACCTGCAGAGCTAAGGAACTGCTTTGTTTACATTCATCAGTAGATCCGCTTGTTTACCTTCTAGAACTGTACCAACAGTGATTTATGAAGTTAACTACTAGTCTGCAAAATCATTGTTCTTCTAAATTATTTAAAGGCTTCTGAGCCTTGCCCTATGCTTGCAGTGTATTGCCCATCAAGCTACATATAACTAATTGTCTCGCTCTATAACAGAGAGATGTGCCTAGTCATAGAAACAGTGGAACAGGAATAGGCCATTCAGCCATTTGGGCCTGCTCTGACATTCAATATAATTATGGTTGATCATCCAACTTAGTGCCCTGTTCCTGCTTTCTCTCCATACCCTTTGATCCCTTTAGCTCTAAGAACTATATTTAACTCCTTCTTGAAAATATTCAATACTTTGGCCTCAACCACTTTCTATGTTAGAGAATTCCAGAGGCTCACCATTCTCTGGGTGAAGAAATTTCTCTTCACCTTAGTCACAAATGGTCAATTCTATATCCTTAGATGTAACTTCTGATTTTGGACTCTTTGGTCATTGGAACCAACCTTTCTTCATTTCCCCTGTCTGGTTCTGCTAGAATGTTATAGTTTCTATGAGATTGCTCCTCTCATTCTTTTAAAATCCAATGGACGTAGATCTAAATAACCCAGTCTGTTTCCATATGTCATTCTGACACCTCAGGCATCAGTCTGGTAAGCCTTTGTTACATCCCTCCAAAACCAGAACATCCTTATTCAGGCAATGAGACCAAAACTACACACAATACTCCAGTGTGTGGTTTCACCAAGGACCTATCCAACTGCAGCAAGACATCCCTACTCCTCTACTTGAATTCTTTCCTATGAGGGCCTATGTACCATTCACCATCTTCACTGCCAGCTGTATCTCCATGTTTAGATGAAATAGATGGTGATCATCTAGAAGGACAACCAGGCCTCACTGCACCTTCCCCTTTCCCAAAATAATTTTTTTCAGATAATAAACCATTTTCGAGGTTTTGCTCGAAGTTAATAGCTTCACATTTATCCACATTATACTTCATCTGCCATGCATTTGCCCAGTCACTCAACTTGTCCAAATCACACTGAAGCATCTCAACCTTCTCCTCATAGTTCACGCTCCCATCCAGCTTTGTGTTGTCTGCAAACTAGGCGATATTACATTTAGTTCTCTCATCTAAATCATGCATATATACTGGGAATACCTGGGGTACAAGTGCTGATCCCAACGGTATCCCACTGGTCCCTGACTGCCACGTAGAAAGTGACCTATTTATTCCTACATTTTGTTTCTTTTCTGCCAACAAATAGTCTATCCATGTCAGTATACTAATCTCAATTCCATGCATTTGAATTTTACATGCTAATCTCTTATGTGGTACATTACTGAATGTCTTTTGAAAGTCCAAGGAAACCAAATTCATTGGCTATCCCTTATGAACTTGACGAAATCCATCCTCAAAAAATTCCAGTAGATTTAGAGGGAAATCAGGAGGGCAAAAAGGGGACAAGAGATAGCTTTGTGAAATGGAGTTAAGGAGAATCCAAAGGCTTTTATAAATACAGAGAGGACAAAAGGGTAACTAGGGAGAGAATAGGGCCCCTCAAAGATCAACAAGGTGGTTTTTGTGTGGAGCCGCAGGAGAGGGGGGAGATACTAAATGAGTATTTTGCATCAGTGTTTACTGCGCAAAAGGACATAGCAGAGAATATAAGGAAATAGATGGTGACATCTTTAAAAATGTGCATACTACAGAGGAGGGAGTGCTGGATGTCTTGAAATGGATAAATCCCCAGTACCTCATCAGGTGTACCCTAGAACTCTGTGGGAAGTTAGGGAAGTGATTGCTGGGCCTCTTCTGAGATATATGTATTATCAATAGTCACAGGTGAGGTGCCGGAAGACTGGAGGTTGGCCGACGTGGTGCTACTATTTATGAAAGGTGGTAAGGACAAGCCAGGGAACTACAGACCAGTGAGTCTGACGTTGGTGGTAGGCAGGTTGTTGGAGGGAATCCTGAGGGACAGGATGTATATGTATTTGGAAAGGGAAGGACTGATTAGGGATTGTCAACATGGCTTTGTGCGTGGGAAATCATGTCTCACAAACTTGACTGAGTTTTTTGAAGAAGTAACAAAGGATTGATGAGGGCAGAGTGGTAGACGTGATCTATATGGACTTCAGTAAGGCATTCAACAAGATACCCCATGGGAGACTGGTTAGCAAGGTTAGATCTCATGGAATACATGGAGAACTAGCCATTTGGATACAGAGCTGGCTGAAAGGTAGAAGACAGAGGGTGGTGGTGTAGGGTTATTTTCAGACTGGAGGCCTGTGATCAGTGAAGTGCCACAAGGATTGGTGCTGGGTCCACTACTTTTTGTCATTTACATAAATGATTTGGATGTGAGCATAAGAGGTATAGTTCGTAAGTTTGCAGATGACACCAAAATTGGAAGTGCAGTGAGCAGTGAAGAAGGTTATCTTGGATTACAACAGGATCTTGATCAGATGGGCAAATGGACTGAGGAGTGGCAGATGGCACTTAATTACTGCATTTTGGAAAGCAAATCTTAGCAGGACTTATACACTTATACACTTAGTGGTAAGGTCGTAGGGAGTTTGCTGAACAAGGAGACTTTGGAGTGCAAAGTCATGGCTCCTTGAAAGTAGAGTTGGAGGTAGATAGGATAGTGAAGACAGCGTTTGATATGCTTTCTGTTACTGGTCAGAGTATTGAGTACAGGGGTTGGGAGGTCATGTTGCGGCTGTACAGGACATTGGTGAGGCCACTTTTGGAATATTGTGTGAAATTCTGGTCTCCTTCCAATGGGAAGGATGTTGTAAAACTTAAAAGGGTTCAGAAAAGATTTACAAGGATGTTGCCAGGGTTGAAGGATTTGAGCTATAGGGAGAGGTTGAATAGGCTGGGCCTGTTTTCCCTAGAGCTTCGAAAACTAAGAGGTGACCTTATAGAGGTTTATACAATCATGAGGGACATTGATAGGATAAATAGACAAAGTCTTAATCCTGGGGTGGGGGAGTCCAGAACTAGAGGCATAGTTTTAGGGTGAGAGGAGCAAGATATAAAGAGACCTAAGGGGCAACCTTTTCACGCAGAGCGTGGCACGTGTATGGAATGAGCTGCCAGAGGAATGGTGAAGGCTGGTACAATTGCAACATTTAAATGGTATCTGGATGGGTACATGAATAGGAAGGGTTTGGAGGGATATGGGCTGGCAGGACGAGATTGGTTTGCATGGTCGGATTGGACTGAAGGGTCTGTTTCCATGCTGTACATCTCTTGCTTGTAACAAAATCTGGAAGCTATTCTTCCTGCAATAGGCACCTGGACCAGTGAATAGGATGGGAGCATGAAGATGAGTAGAATGGTGCTTGCATGGCAATTGAAATAGGAAATATAGAGGTTTCCCTGCAGTTAGAATGAGGTATCACATAGGAACATGGCACACTAAACACCATCATTAAATTGGTGTCATTGGTGAACAATGATCACCTTGAACAATGATAAATTTTAGCTTTTTCCCTTTCAGTTCTAGTTTCTCTCTGTCATTATCTACAGGACTTCATAGGTCACACAAAAGCTGCTGGGGGAGATGGTCAATGCCTCCTCAGAGGAGATTGGGCACACTGAGTGAAGCATCATTATACAGCAGACATGCAGCTTCTACTGGGCTAGGTACACAAACCTCGGTGGGCCACCAAGAGAAGTTCTGGATTTCTCACATGGTGAAGTACACATCACGATTAGGAACTGCTACTAGAGACCGGGATGACAATGAGCAGTCCTTGTCAGAGGATGCAGGACACTTTTGGATACAGCTGCTGTGTCCTTCAGGGTTGGGGTTCCATGAAGCAGACAATTCCAGGGTGACAGCAGAAAAAGTGTAAACTTCTGTCACCATTTTGACAGTCTCAGTTCACCACTGGGAAAAGGTTAGAGGACCCAGTCTCTAAAATACAATAGTATCCCTGAAAAGTGAGGCCAGGCAATTGGAGGTAAGTCAGCCTTCACTGATGACCTGCACACTAAACATGTCTCTCTAAACATTTACACAGGACGGATAGAAAGTATTATTTTGGAAATTCAGTGCCTCACTGAACTGCAACAAAATGCTCTCCAGTTCTAGGCCAATAAGGACTTACAGGTGGACCATGAAAGGGAAGACCTTTGATTATTTCCTCCTGCCTTCATTCAGAGTCCCCCAGCCATCTGCAGTCCTGATGCCAAAGTCTGGCCCTGCCCTAGTGTACACAAGTTAGTCTTTTGTGGGGACTTTATGGGTCTCAAACCCAGGAATGTCAGCTAAGAGTACAGGAATGAGCAGTCCGTCTCTAGCTCAGCTGAATCCATAGGGGTCATACTGTGTAGCAGTCACAGGAAAAGGAAGGGAAGGACCATACAGTTTCTCTGGGAAATCACTTCAGTGTTTAGAACTCTGACACTGTCTCAGTTTCATTACCAGTGAGCCATAAACTTTATTTCAAGTCTGTTTCTCCTTAACCTGCCAAATGGCAACAAAATTAAGAACCTTTTTGTACTCAACACTGCAATCCGCAAAGCAGGGTACCTTAAAAATCAATACAGTAATTTGGATGAAAGTCTCTTTTTCATCACTGAATTATACCTTTCTAATCTAGTACTTGTAACCTTGGCCCTTCCCCTTAGTTTAAATCAATGTGGTCTGTCATCACTTGTTCCCCAACCAAAGGAGAGATAGTTCTCTATCTCCTGCTGAAAACCATGGTCATTTAAAAAGTCTTTATTACATCTTCTCCAAGCATTTTCTGCTGCAGGGGAATTATTCCAAGAGGCTATTCTTTGTTTCACCTGGCAGGCATCCATTGAAATTGGCTGGGTATCTTTGTACCGATGTTTTGAACGGATTCTGCTGGTTTCATTTTCAACCTCCAAATAGGTGTTCCACCTGAAATCGGGGGAATCCTTCTCTAAATATGAAAATGGAATTTAATGTGTAATTATCATATATGGGAGGATGTTAAGCCTGAGAAGAAGGTGAAAGAAGTACTTTTTGTTCTGATTTTGCTTGTAGAGATGGAGTAGGGGTAGGAGTGTTCCTCCAAGACCCACAGGGAACACCTGTCCAGTGACCCACCCTATTACTAGTGACTTTTTTTTCACCTTCTGGCAACATCCTGTTGCCTGAAACTCAGTCCTGTCCTTTCGGTGGCAGTTGCTACTTGCCCATTTCAGATGGGCACCTGAATTCTGGACATTAAAACTTTCCAAGCTTCATGCTGCCAAGGCTAGGGGCATTTGGCTTTCTCTTCACCCCCATGTCCCTCACCCACCAACCAACTAAGTTCCACTCTTGGTTAAAATTTAGTCTCTGAAGATTCCACTAAACTTGAAATCTCTCATAATTATAGTTTCCCTTTCTTGGCTTCCCATCATGGTAAATCACCAACTTTTCTGAATAAGCTATCAATAATTGCATGCTGTACTTTGTGGTCTTACCAATTTTATGCATGAGTTTTGAATTTCAGCTTTACTGTTGACCTCAATGCCACTACTTCGACGGCATAAAATAATTGATTCGTTAACATCAGAAAGGATACCCTGTGCTGCCATCTGAACCTAAAATGTAGCTTGTACCCTGACAATTATTAAACTCAAGAATTATATCCCCTTCACTTCAAACAACTATCAATTATAGGAGACAGGGGTTTTCTAATGGCAGTTCAAGGTTGAAGTCCTGCTGAGGTGAAAATTTATCGCACCCCTACCCCCGCCACTGGCTTCTTGTAGGTCAAGATTGAGCTCTTGTAACTCACTTCAAACTTATACCGTCTCAATTTCCACAACAACCTAAATTGCCACAGGAGAAGAAAGCTAGAGAACAGCTAATCACACCTTTTGTGTAACCAATTAACTACCCATTGTTTGTTCAATCTGGTCCACAGTGAAAGTACCAAATAAACAACTTTAAATAGCTCTCACTATTGAGCAGAACTAGATTAAAAAAAACAAACTGAAAGTATCATAAAATACATAAACGTTGCTTGTTAAGTATAATGATGCCAAAAGAGCTCCACTGTTTACAGAACTGAACACAAATTAAGAGGCCAGCAAATGGAACTATTAGATTTTACTTACAGGGATAATTTTAGCTATTGTTATTGCACAGAATCAGCAATGTCAAAACCACTGATCATGCATGTGGCCATAGTCTAACCAGACTATAGGGCTACTCTCTCATTAGAGACAGAGAGAGAGAGAGAGAGAGAGAGAGAGAGAGAGAGAGACTGGTAGTGATTTAATCTGAGGGCCACCATACCTCAGGCGAGGGGAGAGGCTGAGAAGGAGTGTCCCCCACAGTAACCTCAGTCAGTGATGGCAAATGAACCCACGCTGTTGGCATCACAGCATCACAAACCAGCCGTCCAGCCAACTGAGCTTAACTGACCCCCACCACGACCCATACTCATTACATGAGATGATATCACAGGCATCAGATCATATAGCAACCAGGTCATTCCAAAGGTTCAGTGCCAAAATTTAGTATGATCCCCCTAGCATTTCAGGTAAAAACGTACATGTGGCATAGATTTTTGCTCTGTACTATAAAAGATTTTTAAGGTTGATTTCACAGAAAGAACAAGTTTCCTAGGTAACAAAGCAAAAAATTCTGAAGCTGCTTAATTTTACTTCAGATAAAGAGCTACTATTAAATCTCCAATTTTGTGTCTTTTAATATCTATTCTGAACAAAGGTGATTTCCAGATTGACAAGTGTGGATAATGATCCTGTCGATGAACTCCACTTTTTGAAAGAATGTTAGAGCAAACCAAATCTTACATCCAAAGAAATACAATTAGCCTGAATTCATACCCTGAAGTTAAAGCTTGACTCTTTTAGCACAGAGAAGTATGCCTCATTCTTGAGCATATGTCACAAATTATTAAAGTCTATTTTTCTTACCTGCTGACTCAACAAGAGGAAGGTGTTTGAGTTTTGTGCAGTGAAGGAGATCTTGCAGGTCTCTATACTTGCAGTTTACAATGACAAAGTGGATGTCTCTTACCATTATGTCTTCAACACGAATGTTATATTTCCTTAAAAAAAAGGTATTTCAATAAACAAAAAAAGGTATTTCAATAAACAACAGTCTGTTCAAAATAGTATTCTCTCTGCTTGAAATCAACAGCATTCAGCATGTTTATATCTGGTGACAGCAAAACTAAGGCACCGAAAATTGTTTCATGATATACATTATTTTAGTGTGTTTGACTGAATTTCCTCTCTATTATAACAAAGCATAACCTTAAATTGGCATTAGGCTGCTTATGACTGAATTTAGGGAGTGTTGCTTTGTGTAGATTTGGAACTCTCTATAGCCAAAAAGTGATATATTTTCAAATGGGAGATCCATAGGCCTTTTTTTTTTAAACTGGGGTATCAATAGTTATTAAGGCAAATAAAAAGAGTTAAGATACAGATCAACCATTATTGGAACTGCAGAACCGGGTCAAGGGCTAACAGGTTTGTTTCCATACTCATATTATTTGCTAAAACATATTTCAGGAGCAAGACAAACTCAGATGGATGGCCTGTGTGAAATCCTACTGGTGAATTTATGGGATCCATTTTCAGATGTCTTGGCATGACGCCAAAAAGCAACAGTTTCCTGTTGGATCAGTCTCTTCAAACCAAGTTCCCAGCATACAGGGAAGGTACTAGGTCTGGCCCATTCAGGAATTCTTTAAGTGGAGGCGGCCAATAAAGTCAAGTAACATTCCTGACTTCACTGGCGTTCCAATTACCCTATTCTCCTGTACCTGACTCCAACAACCCCTTTCCTTTCCAGAATTTTGACAAGCGTACTGCTCGTGAGGCAGAGGCCCCTAAATTTATTCTCTCTCATTGGGTAAGATGCGAATAGCAGTGCAGCCAGTGCCAGCAACTTACTCTTATCATTCACATGAACCTAGAGGATGAATTCCTATACATGCTCATGATTTGGAGATGCCGGTGTTGGACTGGGGTGTACAAAGTTAAAAATCACACAACACCAGGTTATAGTCCAACAGGTTTAATTGGAAGCACACTAGCTTTCATGCATGCTCAGGCCACCTGGGTCATAGTGCCTGCCTGCCGTGAGGAAGAAATGACTAGACTACATATTACTTCATAGACACATAACCCACAGTATTATTTTAAGGATGTACACTAAATAGGTTAATGCTGGATAAGGAATGCGAATCGAATGTGTTAAGGGTTTATTTGGGAAGTTAATAGTTTGGAATTCAACCCTTGAAAGTTTCGACAGTTCCCTTTTCCCAGAATTTGGGTCACCTGATGTACATCACCTGCACATTTTGTCATTGATACTGCTATTACTGATAGTCAGGATACAACTAGTCATTCATTATATTCAACTGAAATTATTGAACTTTAATTCTGACAAGTAATAACATTTCCTGAAATAATCAAACAAAGCAAACTACTGTGGATGTTGAAAATCTGAAATAAAAACAGAAAACTCAAGAACTTCTCAACGGGTCAGGCAGTATCTGTGGAGGGAGAAAGATTTAGAGTTTCAGGATGAGATGATTGCTGACAAAAGGTCACCCTGACCGAACACGTGAAACCTGCTTCACTCCACAGATGCTGCCTGACCCGCTGAATATTTCCAGCATTTTTCCATTTTCTGAAAAAAATTCAATCAATACTCGCAGCATTTGGCAACAGATAACTTTATGATTTGTTAACCTATTTAAAAATCTATTTATGTCAGTGTACTTATACTTCTGACATGGAGATCTTTAAATCAATTAAATATCACAACATAGGTACCAAGTACAAAGTGCAAATAGCACAGATTTAATCATCAGAAAATACCAGTGACATGTTGTTTACTGCTTTTCTTTCAAAACAACACGGGGCTGAATTCTCACTCTCACAGAGGTGGGTGGCTGAGTACATACCCATTTTCAGCTTGTGTGTCAGGTACTGGAATCATCATTCCCCCCAGCCCATCTTCCTGAAGCTGATATGAGGTTTAGAAAGGCCACTCACACACAAGCAGTAGCTAGCTAATCAATGTAACTTAAGGGCAGAGGCTGACTGGAACTTAGCATTCTAGCCAGGTTTTGAGGCTATCCCCATCCAACTGGTCCCTGTTGAAGCCACAAATCATCCTGTAATTTGCTCTACCTCTACAATGGTGGATGGGTTGATAAATTTATGTTTTAACGTAAACATTTTTAAAGTTGCAGACTGGACACCTCAAGATGAAGATTCCTCTCTCTCCTACCAAATTGATAGCTGGAGCTGGGTGGCCTCCTATTGGTCTCCAGTTGTGAGAGCTCAGACACCACCTATAATTGAAAAGCAAGCATGTCCTGTGGACACTAACTGCCCAGTCTAGGAAATCTCTGCCTGGGGACTGGTGCAGGATTGTAACATTTTAACCAGGCAGGCATTTTTTTTTATAGCATCTCAGATCTCAATGTCAGATTTAAATTTGATTGACACAAACTGTCCATTACAATATAATCCACGATATGTTTCCTCATATGATAGCTCCTTAACTGAAGCCTTAAACTAAAGGCTTCATTGATAAGGAATTCATGATTTTCCTGGCTCCCACTTAGCTGAAGCTTTCTTTGCTGACAGGTCTTATATATTGCTCTCTCCTTTGTTAGCTTCCTCTCACCTCTTTACCCCAGCCCATCTTGCAGCCTCCTGCTTCCACATCCTTCTTGCAGCTCCCTCCTCCACTGCCTGGCCCTGGTCTGGTAAAAACCTTGAAAGGCCCAGCTCCCAGTAAAAACTGCAGAAGGCCCACTACTGGCATCCCAGGCCCCCAGCCAAAGGAAGCTTTTGTTGTAAGCTTTTGAGTTGCAACCACAGGAAAGAACCTCCTAAGATCAAAGAGGCAGCTCATCACTGATTCTGCCCATTCTACGAAGTGGGATAATTTTCCTTCTACTTATTGTCCTGTGATTGCATTTTCCAGGGTGTTTTAGGGAAGTTTTGGATGAATTCATTCTCTGGCCCTCTCCCTAGTGTATTTTGAGTCTTGATATACAGATTAGTGACAGCAGCCAATGTACAGCACAATGTTCAGCTGACAGTTCACACAGCTTTAGGTTATGTCAAGGGTTTTAAGAGATTACAAATCACTTATGGAAAGCTGAATACAGAAAACCTTCAAAGAATAAAGAATGGAACTCAGATAATTCCAGGCTGAGGACTGCTTGTGTTCAATAGCTCCACTAGATTTAATAGGTATTTACAGTATGAGCAGATAATGTTCAAGATTGTAATGTAGTTATATATTAAAAACAAAATATACCATTATAACATACATCACAACCTTCAGGAAAAGAAGTACTTCTTGTTGATGAATAAAATGTTGTTTGAAGTCAGTATTTCCATATGCTACACAACAGACATGCCAAACACTGAACAAAGGATTGTGTTTGTGATCAAATAATCGTTCAATAATACCACTTTATCAGTTTATTTGGAATACCAAGTGAAACTATACATTCCTGTTCAGATGATTGAAGATTTCTCAGCAGAAAAGACAGGAAGGCTACTTAAGTGGTGGTCACTAAACTTTAGAATTGAATAGACATTTTTTTTAAACTCTGCCTCGTAAAGTCCATGGTTAGAGTGGTACAGGAAATGCACAGCAGGTCAGGCAGCATCCAAGGAGCAGGAAAATCGACATTTCGGGTAGGAGCCCTTCATCAGTTCTCATTTTTGCCTCGTAAAGACCATTTCTACATTTTTGTGATTTTTAAAACTGTGGGCTGAAATGAGAAAGAAATGCTATAAAATCAGTGTTTTCAACTGGTCATGTTTTGAAAAGCTGGCAACCTGACAGATTTGCCGAGCATTGTGTAAACAGCTGTTTGAACTGAAGTGGTTGCAGATGAATTGGAGCAGATAGTTTGTGTATAGACGTAGCTGGACAGCAACAAGAAGTTGGCTGATTTATGGACTAGTGATCAGTTACCTGTTACTGAACAATCTGAGGACAAGATAGAAAGCGGTGTTTTGACCTCCATCAGATCAGAAACAGTGTCTCTGTTCTCTGCAGTCAAAACCCATTTTAAACCTGAAGAAAACCAGTTCATCTTTTCTTCAGCAGTTGTAAGCTGTGACTTTTAACTGAGAAATTAGAGATCTTTTATCAGTGATCCAATCACCTTGTGTCTCTTGTAAACCAGTGGATGTAGCCAAGGAAAGACAGAAAAGGGATGTTTTGACCATCATAAGAATCATCTTGGCAACCCTTGAATAGGAACTACCAAACTGCCTTCAAGGTGTGCCTGTGCCCGTGTATATATATATAAAACACTGATTTTATAGCATTTCTTTCTTATTTCAGCCCACAGTTTTAAAAAGGGAATTAGAGATTAAATTTGTAGTGCTATACAGTAACTGTTAGCAGTTGGCTAAAGCCTAATTATCTTGATACATGCTTTTTATCCATTTGGATCCATAAATAAGGCAAATTGGGGAATTCTGTGCACTTATTTTAAAATATCTTTAGCTTTTGTGACAACTCCAGGAATAGCAGGGCTTGATTTCCAGTGTGTTACCTCAGTGAATCGTGACAGCCTGGAATTAATATGATGCAAAATAATAGGATGAAATAACATGGTGCTCAATTGTTTTCCATTCTGTGTCCAAGTCGGTCCACATGTGGTCACTGAGTCATAGAGCCAGAGAGATACAATCTCTTATTTGTTCTTAAGGTTTAAACATTCAGAAGTTAATGCAAAGTAAATTAGCCAGACACTTACTAGCTTAGATAATCACCACTTCCAGTTTGATTAATCATGCTTTATTAGAAGTAGGTGCATAGACATTTTTCACTGTCATATGTTTCTGTCACCATTTGAAAGATTGTACTTTCACAAACTAATATATTGGATTTTAAAGTATATTTTAATTTTTCAGAGGGAGTCAATAAAGTACCGCACAAGTGGTTGTTACACAAGAGCAGGGCTCATGAGATTAGAAATAATAGAGTAGCAATGAATAAGAATTGGTTAGTGTATGAGTAACAGAGGCTGGGATTCTGTCACAATGATGAAGGTCTCATCCACCAGTTGAGGAAACAGCAGAGGATTCCTGTCAGCTCCACAGTGGGTAGTGGGGGATGGAGAGAGTTGTAGGAGGGGGAATTGATAAAATGAAATAACATGAATACACACAGATGATCACTGCTTGAGTTTCAGCATGGTTGAGGCAGGTATGGGGGAGGGTGGTTGGGGATGTGGTAGCTGGACATTAGTGGTCCATCTCTGCTTGCACCCCCATCCCCACCACCACACCCTCGCCTCAAATACCAATCGGCTCATAAATGAGAATGATTAACATCTGTCACCAGGAAACTGGCACAGGGCTTCTCCTTCAATTAAGATAAAGTCTATTGCCATGTTTCCAACCATAAGAGATTTCATTAAGTCCAACTCAGAGGGTAGGATTACGTAGGTCACTCTTGGGTTGGGGGGCTGAAGCAGTGCTGGCAGAATCAATGCTTGGGCCTCAGCTAATTCCAATTAACACCAAAAGTTTAGATGCTGCAAATACACAGTCTGACAGCATTTATGGAAAGAGAAAGGGTCTTCCCATTTTCAGACTAAGTCTGAATGGAGCAGTGATTAATTGAGAGAAACCTCCCCCCAATTATTATGAGGAATCCAGCCATATCTTTTGCCATATAGGCAGCTGATTGGTGTTTGAAAGGCTTTCAACCATATCAGGACTGCGACTGAGGAAGTGCTAGCTGTCAAAAGGTGCCAACCAATCAGAGTTAGGCAGCTCTAGCACATGACAATGCCATGGATGAGGTTGTAGCTACTGTTGTACAACACCTTCAGTGCACCGAGGTGGAGAAGTTACCATAGGAAAGGCAAGTGAAATTAGGAATAGAAGTTGCACGGGTTAAGGGATGCAGGTAGGAGGTGGTAATGGGGTCTGAAGCAAGGTTGACAGAGTTTGGTTTGCAACCATCCTCCTGCCCTCTGTTGAATCTCTGGATTGTGCATGGATTATTGCAGAACAAAGGAGACCATCCAAGCCCCCTTCCTCAGCTGACTGCCTATTCACAATGGGTAACCCTGTCAGGGAGGCTAGCACTCTCTGTACCAACAGAAGCTGAGATAATTGCAGCCTATGCAGGAATAGGCTATCAGGTCATTAATTGTGCTTTTAAGGACAAGGAGACCAAGTTTGGACTTTCTAGAATTTAATGCCGTTAAAGGGCAGTAACATGTTGCGTTTTCATTATACCATTATCCCATGTAAGTAAGTTTCCTTCCTGCCTCCGGGATCAACAGCCCCACAGTACTGGTTTTCACCCCATGTTTTAGCTTTTAATGGGATATCTGTTCTGATAGAAGTTTTTCATTAATTTTCTTTCATTTAGAGAGAATACCCCAGCCTTTTCAGTTCCTCTGCATTACTGAGTTCCCTTATCCCTTGTGTAATTCTGGCAAATCTATACAAGGCCTGGAGATCTTTCTAAAATGTGATGTTAATGGACACAAAACCCCAGCTGAGGCACGATCAATGACCTATAATAGTTCATCATAACTTCTTTATGTTGTCCTTATCCAAACCTCATTTCAAAACTGTTGATGTTGCTTGCAAAGATCAGCTTATTTTCTCAATATAGTCCCAGAACTAAAAGATTTCCTTTGCTGGTGTCACAGTAGCTATGTCTTTTTTGTATCCCTGCCCAGAAAATCCTGTCTCCAAAACTTTCAAGGTAATAATATTTGAGCCACATTCTGAACAACTAACCAAAATAAATTTCTTGCATCTACAAAAAAACCAGTTTATGCTGGGTAATTCTTATTGGTTACTTAGCAACAACATGAGTGCTTTTGTATAGAAGGCAGTAATACATCTACTAGAGACAGTCCGTTAAACAATACAGATAAGTGAAATGGAATCACTCTTAGAATAAAAAAACTAAACACTTATCGTAGTAAAACAATATGGAAACAGCATTGGAATATTGAAATTGATTTCGTAACAAACACTAGCAAGCTAATACATTTTGGTGAAATTAGTAATACTGCCTCCACAGGCTTGTCAACGCTGTTGATCTAATAGTCAGCCAAAAAGTTAATTTAGCAATATTCTGCATGATGGATTTCACTACTTTAGGAGCAGAATCTTCCTAGGCCATTATAATAACATCTATGGTGAGAAATTTTGGAAATCAAGTAAGATATCCAATGAAACCCTTCTCCACATCAAGAGCAAAAAGTTGCATTTTCAGACCAAGTCTTGGACATTGGGCCAACCTTCTCACTAGTGAGTGGTGACAGGCCTATTAATGGGGAGTATCGATCATTATAACCCTCATTACTACCTCATTAGTATACCATTCTTGCACCCACTAGGTAGAAAGTAAATGCTGAGAACTCATGACGTGAAAATCTGAGGGTTCATGTGCTTCAAGCACATGGCCATATCTCAAAATCTAAGAGAAGTATGCTCAGTCAAGCCCAGGAAACACTCTTCATTTAGCAGATCAAGTCAAGGGTAGTCGGGCAGCTAGTCTAAGTGGTCAGTGTCAGGGGTCTGTACCTTCACAATCTGGGGAGTGGGTCAGTCAGTTTTGTGGGTCCGGCGCAACCAGTCTGGGGACTCATGGTAATATAGTCAGGGAGCTGTGCACATAGCAGTCAAAGGTCTAGTCACTCATTGTTTGAGGTTATCATTTAAGGCATGTTCTGTCCTGGGAGTGCATCTACTAAAAGTTAAGGGGGATTATCAGGGGCCAATTGAGATGGAGATTGTGGAACTTTGTTGTGAGGGTTGGAGTTATAGTGCTGGGATGCAGAGGGGACTATAATGCTGAGATCGGTGGGGGCAACTCAATGTACAAGTTTTAGGGGGAGGCGATAGTGCAGTGATATTGTAACTGGTCTAATCATTCAGAGAAGCGGGTAATGTTCTAGGTACCAGGGTTTGAATCCCACCATGGCTAATGGTGGAATTTTGAATTCAATGAAAATCTGGAATTAATGATCTAATGATGATCATGAAACTCTTGTCAATTGGTATAAAACCTTGTCTGGTAATTATCGATCATATGAGTTGAGTCAAAAATAACTTCTCCTGATCTCATCACAGCCTTGGTTCAAACATGGACAGAGTTGAATTTCAGAGGTGAGGTGACAGTGACAGTGTCCCTAGACATCAAGGCCACATTTGATCAAGTGTGCCATCAAGGAGTCTGATAAAAAATAGTTATTGGGAATCATGGAGAAAACTCTGTTGGCTAGAGTCATACCTGGCACAAAAAGAGATGGTTGAGTTTGCTGGAGGTCAGTCATCTCAGCTCAAGGATATTTTTGCGGGCATTCACCAGAGTAGTGTCTTAGACAAACTGTCTTCAGCTGCATCATCAATGACCAGCCCTCCATCATATAGGTCAGAAATATGGATGTTCACTGATGATTGTACAGTGCTCAGCACTATTAATTACTCCTCAAATATTGAAGCAGTCCATGTCGAAATGCAGCAAGTCCTGGGCTAAATAGTGGCAAGTAAAATTCATGCTGCACAAGTGCCAGGCAGTGACAATTTCCACCAAGGAAAAGTCATCCCTTCATATTCAATGGCATTACTGTCTCTGAATCCCTCACTATCAATGCACATTGGCCAGAAATTGAACTGCACTAGCCAAACAAATACAGTGACTACAAAAGCAGATCAGAGGCTAGGAGTTCTATCAATGCGGGTGCATTTATGTGGGAGGGAGTCCACAATTGTAAGCGGCACCATAGGATGACAGTGCATTATTCAATCTGGTATGTTTTGCTTGATAGTGAATGCCACACCTCCTGACTTCCCAAAGCCTGTCCACCATCTACAAGGCACAAGTCAGGAGTGTGATGGAATACTCCCATTTGTCTGAGTGATGCAGCTCCAAACAACAATCAAAATCTGTCACCATCCAGGACAATGCAATCCTCGACTGGCACCCTCCCTCCACCACTGATACTCAGTAGCAGCAGTATGCACCTTCTACATAATGCAATGCAGAATTTAATTAATGCTCCTAGACAGCATCTTCAAACCCATGACAATTATCATCTACTTGGACAAGCACAGCAGATACATGGGAACACCAGCACTTGCAAATTTTTCTTGATTACACTCACAATCATGACTTGCAAATATATTGCTATTCATTCATTGTCAATGGGTCAAAATTCTGGAATTCCATCCCTAACAGAATTATGGGTCTATCTGCATCAAGAGGAACTGGGTAATAAATGCTGGGCCAGTTGCTGACATCCGCATCTTATGAATTAAAAAAAAAGGCAACAGATCATTGGAGGGGTTGGGGCGGGTGCATTTATGTGGGAGGGAGTCCACAATTGTAAGCAGCACCATAGGATGACAGTGCATTATTCGATCTGGTATGTTTTGCTTGATAGGTCTGGGCTGGTGAATGTGCAGGAGGGAAGGGTAAACTGTGCAAATGAAGACTCAAGTAGATGGGTTGCACGGGGGCTTATGGAGGTACAGAGGCTATGGGTTTGACAGAGAGGTCTATCAAGAAGAGGATGTTTATGTTTGGGCATTCACCAAGATGGAGAAGTTGAGCCTGAGTCTCTCTGTTCGAGGATTGACCAATGTTGCCTTCCATTGTGCTGAAACAACAAATGCATAAAGGAGATAAAGACGGCTGAGAGCACACCTGAACTGGGTGGGATGAGTACATCACTCTGAGGGAAGGGCTTTTTATTTCAACCAATGAGCTTTTTTATCACTTTTCAAAAATACTGAATTTAATAGGGTATTGAGTTCCAAAATTAATTGTGAAATTAAAAATCAAATAAAATTAACATGCTTATTGTCATAATGACCCTCTGTGGCAACAACATTTGGTTTGTTGAGAGGATGATTTTCCTCACCAAAAAACAGATGAACTGCTCATTAGCATAATGTTATTTGTGGTACCTTGCTATGTGTAAATTGGTTGCTGTTTTCCTGATATCACAACAGTGATTACATTTCAAAAGGACTTCATTAGTTGTGAAGAGCTTTGGGTTATCCTAAACTCTTGAAAGGGCTAAAGAAAATCTTTCATTTTCAATTGTTCATTCAGTTGCTAACTAGCACTAGAAGGAGAACAAATGTATGCATATTATTTTATGCAAATACACTAGAAATAGATTTGTATGTTCACATCAGTTATATTTGTATTTCAATAGTAAAATAGTTGAATAAACATATTTTTGTGAGGCTTAATCAATGTGATGCAGAAGAAATAATATAGGGTGAAACTTGTTTCTGACCCTAAACAGTTAACCATTACTCACATTATTTCAAGGACATAACAGATTGACCAGGCATTCCTTTAACATTTGACATTTAGATTACATTTGACAGAAATACAATTGAACATCTCTCAGAAGAACTCAGCTCAACAAATTATGTACATTTCTGATTTTACAGTCCAGAGCTTTATTAGAATCCTAGCTTTGTATGGTTCATACTAAAATATTGACACCATCTTGTATATTGCAAAATAATATTTTAGGTAACTGGTTCTTCAAAGTAAACCACTGCCATATACTTAATACAAACCTAATATAAAAATAATAATAAAATAAATAAAATAATATAAACAACATAATATAAATCCAAGGGAATTATAAGCTAAAAGAGTGATTTTTGTTTCAATTTCCCTACAGAAATACAACACAAACTGGGACATTTTTCAAATTTTTTCTACTATATTTAACTGAAAAAATCAGTCGAGGAAAAGGGAAACTACAATGCGTTATTTCTAAATGTTGCCTATAATGGGAAGGTACATTTGGCTTGGTTCAGTTGTTAACATTCATTGTTTTCGATCTATTATTTGTATGTAATTGTATGTCTGAGCCCATAGTCTAGCCTGATACTCCAAAGTGGAAAAACAACTGAAGGAATGTCACCTTGTTGAAAGTTCCACTGGATATTAAAATCTATGTGGCATTACTCAAAAGTCTTTGATGTCCTTCCAAAGTGAGATTGTACCATTGTCTAACACACATATAAAACATATGAATAATACTTCATCATTATTTACAATGAGTAAAATTCTACTAAAAACAATCTTTACATATATAGTGAGCTGCTGCCCAAAAATAATTTACCATGCGAAATACTTTAAAACCAAGATTTAATCAGGTAGCATATCAAGATTTAAGTAATTCCCTCCCAAGGATTTCAATAACTTTTGGAATGTGGTATTTTTAAGCAAAGTTATGTACATACTAACCCAGACATTCTTGAATAGGTTAAGTACAAATGGGTCTCTTAAGTCACTGTATGTACATGGCCACAAAGTTTTTGACAGTCCTGCATACTGAGATGAAACGGTCATGTATGTTGCAAATGTGTAATAATAACATTATATACTTTGCTACAAAGTGTAATCTCATTTTAGAAATGGACACAGAGGAACTTTTAAACTTGCTTACTAAGTCACTTGACTTCTCTTGTGGGTTAAGCTATGGTTAGAACAAGACCGTACTTACCTCATGAAGGATCACAAACAATATGCCTTCTAATTTTTGTTTTTGGTTGTGGACTTCCAAGGTCCATGCATGGCATTGAATTCCAAATCTGGAAGTTAATATGTTGGCAATGCCAACTACATTTAACATGCATGGAACCTTGGAATGGCCATGCAGCTACGAGGCTTACAGGGAACATCAATAACAAGAAACATTTGAAACCAAATGCATTTCCACAAGGGTAATCAGAAACTCAATGACAATGGCTTCCCTCAAGGCATCAATAGCTCTTCTTAGCTCACGAAACATGAAAGAATGGCACTGATTCAAGAAAATTGTGGAGGCAGTTAGCTATTAATTACCTTGGCTAGAAGACAATGATGGGACAATGCTCCAGACCTGAGCTAAATGAATATGCAATATGGAAGTACAATTTGATAATTTGGGATAATAGCCATGTCAGTTTTTGTACTGTATAAAGTCTGGTTGGAAACAGCCATTTTGTGTAGGTATCTCAGAAAAACGTGCGAAGACAGATCCAGGTCACACTCCTCAGCAGAACGGTGTGTGAGCAGTATGTAAGAGTTAGGTTTTTTTTCTGAAACCAGGAATCATAGAGAATGATGTCCAGAAATCAAAAGGAGAATGTTAAGTGTTACACTGGTACAATCAGCAAGGGAATGGGGCCTTCACTTGTTCCCAAAGCTACTCTACATACTCAGTTCATCTATTCAGTCAAACTGTGACTTTTTAAACTACATTCCACATTTATAAAATTACAGTTTGAGGATAGGTGATTGTTTGACACTCATTATCCCATCATTTATCATTAAAAACTCATTCACTGACTCTTAGCACACTTGGCCTAATATTTTTAACTGCTTTCCAGTGTGAAACTTTGTTCAAGTATTGTAGGTTCATGCAGTTGGAGTCATTTCAATGCTCACTCTATGAGTGATGAAGGCAATAATGCACCCTGTGGAGGAGCAGGGAATCTCTGACAGTAACTTGGATTTACACATGTGAATTCCAAATGGTGCTGTCAGATTTATTCCGTTATAACACTGAGTACCATTAACCTCAATTTTTCTTATTGCCAACTCCAACCCAACGAAACTATAATCACGTGCTCTTACAAATGTTACTTTTTCATTTTTCAATTACTATAGGATATCTTATAGCAATTTTCATTTTAGTTGCAGTATAACAAACTTTCATTTGAATTTACTACTGAATTATGTTTAATGTCTCCTTAGGGAGACATTAGTTCACACAAATAACCAATCATCAAATGTAAGGATAATTTTGAAATTGTAAGTGCTATGTTTCCTTACAGTGCTATTTGATGAATGTTTATAAAATATTATTGAGGTTTGTATAATTGACTGTTCAAAAATGTAATATTAGTTTTAAAAATGCCTGCTGTGCAAGTCAATATAAATGACAGCATCTTGTCTCAAAACAAACTCACAATGCTACAGAAAACCTTTAAGCTTTATAAACAGATGTCTGACAGATTTCAAATGGGCATCCATATTTAAACTGGCTTAGATTCTTGGGCAATTGAAATCAGATGTAAACATGACCTCAATGTAGCTCTAGATCCTGGGCTTATTCATTACTTCTTTCTGAAATTAAAAGTCATACTTAGGAAATCAATTACTAAAGCAGTTTTTATGGAGTTTAGAGCTCAGAAATATTTTGATCTGGCATCTGTATAATTTTCAATGCCTGCAACAAATAACTCACATTGACAGGAAGATATTAAATATTCAGGAATAAAAGTACATTTTTTTTCTCTTTCTAAAGCCTGAAATGACTTCTGTTACGTTTGCAAATATGTTTAACAATATTATTTCAAAACAAAAGCAAGCAAAAATGATTAAATAAAATATCATTTTGCATTTTCTCTCTTCATTTCCATGATCCAGAGTTTATCATATTATTGCATTTCATTTTCCTCTGGGGCAAGGGTGGGGAAACCTGCACCTTTGAGTTTAGTAAAGGAGTCAGGGGTTGGGTGTTTTCTATACAATTACTATATTTTCAGAGTTTCTGTACACCCATTAGTTAACAGTGACATTCAGCCAGTCATTCATTCCATTTCATTTAAATTCTGACAACCATTATCTATTTTTAAATAAATCAACATTGCCACAATTTGTATGTATGAAACTACTCTCCCAAGCAACTTAATTTCCTCATTTTCATGGGGGTCACTGTGATCTGTTGATTTTGAGAATGTTGGTTTTTACTACATTGGAAATGATTTGATGTAATGTCCTTCTCTACGAATTTCCCACCACATTGGAACAGCGATGGTTTAGAATACACACAGTTTCCAGATAAAGCCATTAAGCCTCACCATTGAGCAACGTATTAATGAACCCCTATGTATACATACTGGTTTGGTACTGTGGTATCTACTTGACAACTATTTGATTTTCTGTACCAAACTGTACTTATAAGTCCACAAAATCAGGTGGATACAAAAGTCTGACCTGACTTTCTGGACTGAGGAAACTGTGAGACAAGGGCAGAGGGAAAGGAAGAGTTTGCAAGGCTGGGGGAAGAAAGGGGGAAGGCTGAAATAGGTGGCAGGAAAAGAAGAGGCTGCGATGTGGAGGGGTTGGGCAACATAATGGTGAGACTGCATGGGCAGAAGAAAGGTGGATGCTGTAGTGTGGGAAATAGGACACGTGGATTAGCGGAGGCTGCAGGGATGATGCCAAGGTGTGTGGAGGAAGCAAGGAGGCAACAGAGACCAAAGAGGAGGTAGTTGTGGAAGAAGGGGAGGAGGAGGCTGCAAGAAATGGGAGAGAACAGAGGGGCTGGAAGGGAAGGACAGTGGGAAAGGAGGAGGCTGTGGAAGCTGAGGGAAGTACACTAAAAGAGGAGATGGCGGGAAAAAAAGCAGCATTAAGTCTTGGAAAGAAAGTGGATGTTGTAGAGGGTTGGGAAGAAAGAGAGCAGTTGGAAAGTTTGGGAGGGGGAAAGGTGTTGGGGGATGGTGGCTGGTAAGCGAAAAGCACTAATGGAATACTCTGACTGGAGGCCAAGAAATTTTGAAATTATAGAAATAATGAATTCCTTCAAAATGAAAGTGGAATCTCAAGCTTTATCTGCTAGGATTCAAGAGTTGCTACATTGGAAATAATATGTTGTGTGCTATTTTAATGAATACAATCAATCAGTAAACTTAAATGTAAGATTGAAATCTGAGATGTAGTGAATAGGGTAGTAACTGCTTAAAATGTCTAGAAGTGATGGAAATACATAAATTGTTATTCATCAGTCTAGGCTAACAGTCTTTTTGTGTAAAAGCATCTGTGAGTTATTTTGATAAAAACCTTTGTTGATAACTTATGCCTATTGTCTTGGACAATTTCAAATACTGTGGTGTCTAAGAAATTAATGCTCTTCTCATGTTGTGGCTTCAAATTTAGTGGTGTTGATAATTGAGAATATTGATGAATTATTCTAATTTGATTTTGATTTGAGTCTAAATACACTATTAGTCTACTCAAATACAGAAGGTATTGTTATTACTACCTGATTTCATCATCTAACGATTGAGAGCTATATTATACTATAAGAGCCAAAATGCATTGGAAAAGAGGCATTAAAGAGCTGTCAAAGTGAAAAATTAGGGTGGTGCTGGATGTAAGGGGCTCAGAACCAGGAGAAACACCAGGCCCCATGATTTCTCTTTGTGGCTTCAGAAGCAATGTTGGGATTCTGCTGCATTCCCATCACAGGGAACCTTCCCCAGCAGTGAGCTAGAATTATGATCACCCACCTGCTGGCAGCAAACTAACACTGACAAGGCTCCAGTCAGAGCCTCTTTTGCGGCTTCATTGGTATCTTGGGATTGGAGGGAACGAGGGGAAGGTTAGGAGCACATTGGATAAGGAATCATCAGAGCCAAAACAAAGAGTTGCAAACGGGGAAGGCTGCACCCTGGAACCAAAATTATTCACGAGGAGGAGGATTCCTTTCTATTTTAAGGGACCTATCAGCTTCGCCCTTCGGATTTTTTATTTAAATATCCAGCTCAGAGGGCACCTCCATGTTCAGCCACCTTTGTGGCCCCTAATCTGCCTCATTAGGGTCCACTTCTCTCAGTGGGCTATATGGACAGCTTAGAAACTCAGACTCTTTTATGGAACCTGCAACATCAGAATACATCCATATCCTTAATACGGTATCGACCAATCAGGGGGCTGTGTCCCAGATAATTGCTGAGCTGGTTTTGTTGACAAGCAGCCATGGGCTTGGGACCTCCAAATGGTCCTGATGTCAGGGTCCTGAAGTCCATGATTAGATCCAGCTCTCAGACATAATAAAGCTTAGTGCTATAAGCTTATTGTGGAAGAGCATTACTTACCGCTTCAAATTTTCACTAGCTTAATATAACTCCATTTTATAGGGAGGATTAGAGAGATGCTGGAAAAGCACAGCAGGTCAGGCAGCATCCGAGGAGCAGGAAGATCGATGTTTTGGGCAAAACCCCTTCATCAGGAACAAGATCATTCCTGATGAAGGGCTTTGCCCGAAGCATCAATTTTCTTGCTCCTCGGATGCTGCCTGACCCGCTGTGCTTTTCCAGCATCACTCTAATCTTGACTCTAATCTCCAGCATCTGCAGTACCCACCTCCACCTAGTCCGTTTTATAGTGGCCTATCAGTTAATATTCATAAGGATTTATAATTCTTTAGCAAACTGTACCAACCATGCTCTCTTAAAATTAGTCATTATGATATAAATTGAAAAGTTATGTCATACATGCTCACATTCAGGCTTCCTCCACGGTCACCACCTTGATGCTAGTCAGAGTCAAGTATGCCTGCTTCTTACCTCCTACTGCACTTCACCACCAGTGGATACCGTTCTCAGAATAGTACTGACAGTATAATTGCCACCCAAGTTATAAGTTGATCACATGGTTAAACGTTTGGTGGTTTGAACAGAATACATGGATAAACAACACAACACTAATGATGTTTATTAGTTATTTTAAGGAATGTATTGATATGGTCAGATACTCATACAAAACTAATGCTTCATTATCATGCACAGCTTCCTCTGAAAGTAATTTGTTCTCCTGGTGATAGATCTTATAATTCAGGGCAATTTTATCAGCAGGAAAACAATGGCAAAATCTGACTGCCTGAAGCCCTCCGACTTGTATACCCAGCGAACATAATGAGTACTGAGCAATCAGTTCCCACTGCTACCGATGGCCCAAGTGGAATACATGTGCAGTTTATAAAACAAAACAAAATTACTTGAAATGCTCAACTTAAAAATGACCCTCGTCACTGCAAAATATTTCTCTTGAACGATGAGCAGTTTCATTTCACCACAATTTATGGTGAAGAGAAAGTGAAGGTGGAGACACTTGCTCAGTGAGCCAGGTACAGTGAACTGCATTGTTTACACTTCAAATGAGACTCAAATAATCAACCATTTTCTACAAAATGGATAGAAATCTCAAGTGTAAATGTCATTGCTATACTTGTTAAATGTGCCTTTATTGAGTTTCTTGGAACCCTATTCACCTTGTTTTTGTAAAAATCCATTTGTATGGGATTTTACCTCCTTACCTGCATTTCTGCATTATGCAGCATTTTGAAAAAAAAAGTTGGATTTGTGAATATTTTTGGATCATTTACATTAACAACAGGGATAGCTTCCTCTCTGCTACATAGGCATCCATGTGGTACAGCTGGGGTTCATGTGTTTGGCGACATAAAGTTCAAACTTTCCTGGCCTCAGATAGATTTAGCCAATCACAGGCTCTCTAGATGGTGTAATGCACAGCATTCAGGCTCATGTGGGAGGAGAATGTGACTCCTGTAGGAGAAGAATACAGTCAGAATAAAGGAGGTTGTTCCGGGAAGAACTCAATTCCAATAGCTGAAAAGGTATTGTGAAGGAAATGATTGTTAAAGTCTTGTGGCATAGTGGATAGCATCCCTGCCTCTGAGCCAGAAGCTTCAGATTTCATTCCCACTCTAGAACTTGATTAACAAAGGTCCACTCATAACATGGTCAATCAGAGTGAATACCCATCTTTAAATGCTTCCAATATATACCAATGGAAAGTGGTAAAAGCAAAGGAGATTCATGTCCAACCACATAAAAGAATGAAAATTGGAGTCTCTATGATTACTACCCATAGCTTGAGGATTATAACAACGCACAGAGAAGTGTGCATTTTATCTCAGATATCTTGGGGTGTTTGGCATAGGTTGCTGGATTGTTGGTGGATCAGATGGTGCAGAGTGTTGCCAACAGAACAAAGTTTGATTCTCATTCCAACTGTGATAGATTCAGGATCTGCCTCATAGTGCTATGGCCTCCTCCATGGGCAATGTGTTTTACCTACCCTCAGAGAAGGTTCTCTGAACCAGACAACTGAAAGAAGAGGAGATAAGCATGGATGGGACGATTACATGCCTCTGCACAGAAATGATGTTGCAGTATAAGGGGAGGTTAGTTCAGTTACTGAATTGTAACGCTGCTGGAATACACTGAAGGACTAAAGGCCACGTTAACTACAACCGACATCTCTAAAGATTCCCATGAATGTTTTCTTGCTACTGAACAGTCAAATGTTCCAACAATTTGACACTGCACAGGTCATCACTACAATGCTCAAGGACAGCGCATGGACTTTCTCAGCTGCTGTACCCAGACACCTGGACCTTTAAAGGTCTGCCCAGAACCCCTGGTGATGCCGTCATCTGTGGGTGCTCTGAGTAGCCAATACAGGTTTAAAACATCTCTGGTGGAGTCCACATTAAGTCTCTCTATTTGGCCACTTAAGCAAGTTTCAGACTTCCACAGTGAGTGTGCCTAGTCCAGAGTTCTCTGCACTAAACAGTCCGCCTGTTAAGGTGAAGGGTGGAAGGTATAGGGGGGATGTCAGGGGTAGGTTCTTTACCCAGAGAGTGGTGGGGTCATGGAATGCGCTGCCTGTGGGAGTGGCAGAGTCAGAATCATTGGCGACCTTGAAGCGGCAATTGGATAGGTACATGGATGGGTGCTTAAGCTAGGACAAATGTTCGGCACAACATCGTGGGCCGAAGGGCCTGTTCTGTGCTGTATTGTTCTATGTTCTATGTTCTATGCTTTCAGTGCATAACATTATTTTAGTGGTCCTATAATCTGCACCTGCTGTAATTTGTCAGCAAGCGTTTTATAAAAACCTCTCAGTCCTTAAAAGGTTCTCATTAATTTGTTCTCTCCTTTCCTGCAGGCATTGGTTCCTTGCTAGGATACAGTTCTGCAGGTACCAGTCATGCAAAAGTGCCCTGCCTAAGTGACCATTATCGCTGTATGATCCATGACCGTCAGTGATGGTAGATGATTTAACTACAGCTGTGCCTAGTCGTGTCCTCAGTCAATACTAAAGCAAATTGTAAGGCCCCTATCGCCTTTCTAATTAAGAAGAGCTAATTTTAATGACTTAAACTCGCACTAATAACGTATTAACAAATATTCAAATTAATCACACTCACAAAAATAATCGAACACTGGAAAAGGCTGTGAAAAGGTTTGTGTTGGTGACTGAAGTTAAGATTCATGAAGTAGGCTTTGTGGAGGATTTTGACACCAAAGAGGACAGCAGCATGACATGTCATGTCACTAAGAAACAAAAACATTTCAAAGTAAGGAGTTACAACAACTTGACATGCTATTGAGTGGTGGGAATAGGAATGGGAAGAACAAATTGAGACTAGATATTCAATTGAAGGTCGGGAACCTGATGTCGAGATTATTTCCAGGCTATACTACCGCAAGGTCACTGGAATCATTACTCTAGGAGAGGAATACTGTCTTCAGAGCTTGATAATCAATGACAGTTAGCAGTTATGATGGAAACCATTACTACCTCACAGAATAGAGGAGGCTGGAGAAAACACAGCCAACATCCTCATGGTGCAGAGAAGTAGTCGAATATTCATCGGAAAGATGCTATACTCGATTTGATCCTTCACCTTCAAAGATATTGCTTAATGGCATCCCAGATTGCAACTGACAACCTTGCACTAACATGCATCAGGGAAGTGGCACTGTGCAAAAGCAAAACAATTGCTGGAAAAACTCAGTAAATCTGGCAGAATCTGTAGAGAGAAAGCAGGTACTATGTCATGGCGCAATTTGATGGAGCTATGAGCTGACAAGTCTCCAGGTCCTGAAAACTTCATCTAGGGCCTAAAAGAAGTGGCTAGTGAGAAATTTGATGTGGTAAAGTGACCACAGACCCAAAATTGGACAGACAATTGGCCAAACTAAATTAAACAGAATCCAGCAGCTATTGGCTTCAGAGAACAGTGGAAACCAAGGTCAAAGAGGTCACAAAGGTTTGGGGGAACCAGTTACAACAAGCCGGAGCTTTGTGTACTGGAGGAGTTTTGATCAGATTTTCTAACTTCCAGCCAATACTGTAGGACGTGCACTTTGGTAGGAAGAATAGAGGCATGGACTATTTTCTAAATGGGAAGAAAATACAGAAGTCTGAAGTGCAAAGAGACTTAGGAGTCCTATTCCAGGTTGAGTCAGTAATTCAGAAGGCTAATACAATGAGAGTATTTATTTTGAGAGGACTTGAATACAAACAAATGGATGTACTTCTGAGGCTCTGTAAGGCTCTAGTCAGACTATATTGGAGTATTGTGCACAGGTTTGGGCCCCATATCTCAGGAAGGATGTATTGGCCCTGGAAGCGTGATCAGAGGAGGTTCACAAGAATGGTTCCAGGAATGAAAAATTTAACATTTGAGGAACATTTGAGGACTCTGGGTCTATACTCGATGGAGTTTAGAAGGCTGAGGAAGGATCTAATTGAAACATATGGAATACTAAGTGGCCTGGTCAATGTAGATTGGGAAGATGTTTCCATTGGTAGGAGAAACTAGGACCCAAGGGCATAGCCTTAGGGTAAAGGGAAGGCCTTTTAGAATGGAGATAAGGAGAAACTTCTTCAGCCAGAGAGTGGTAAATCAATGGAATTTGTTGTCACAGAAGGTTGTGGAGACCACCTCATTGAGTATATTTAAAACTGAAAGAAGTAGGTTCTTGAGTATCAAGGGGATCAAGAGTTACAGGGAGAAAGTGGGAGAATGGGATTGAGAAACATATCAGCCATGATTGAATGGCAGAGCAAAATCAATGGGCTGAGTGGCCTAGTTTCTGCTCCTATGTCTTATAGTCTAACATGCAAAGAACCTAGGGCCTATGCTGGAACACAGCAGCAGAAGGTTACAAACATTGGAAATATTCAGCAAACTTTCATTGAGGACAATTGATGCATTGAGGAATGACAGCTCATTAAATGTTTGCAAAGATATGGATAATAGAAAAAAACAAGACAGTGTGGGCTACGTACATGTAGGCAGAATTTTGGATGAACTGCAATTTATAAATGGCAAGATGACTGATGGATAATTGAATATGTTGAACTTAAAAGTATTGTAACTATTTAAAGCAGCTGCTTTGGTGTTTGTTATGATGTGGCTCATTCAGAGTCAAATAGCATTCTACTCTGTCTGATTCACTCAACATCAACAGCCATGGGAAGGAATTAAATCAGGGGCAGAGGATTCCTAGTGGGAAACAAACAAGATAATGGTCGTATGTTGGGTGCTGAGTTGAAGGAAATTCTTGCAGGTGAGACTTGATTCCTGTGAAACTGTTGAATAGCACTGAGCTGGTTGAGATACCAATGGAGGAGGAAAGATAAATGCAATAGATATATGTACACATGGAAAAGCTGATCACATGCAAATGTGCAGTATGAAAATGTGTAAATGAAGGGAACACCTTAGGACATACCTGAGATTAAGGCTTAAGTAGTGCTGGGTGGTACAAGGAGCCGTTGCGGTGCATGGGTTGGCTTTGTCAGGATAGCTAGACAATGAAAAAGGTTACGCCAGCATATGGGAGTAACTCAGATCCATAGACTGAAACGCTCTGTATGGTTAGCTAAGAACTTGATCTACAGATCTTTATAAAATCTTTGAACATGGAAAGTTTAAGAAGAGCAATAGAAATTTGTTTAATATATTTGGCTTGATTTATTATTATCACATACACCTGGGTACAGTTAAAAGTTTTGTTTTGCATGCAGTACAGACAGATCACACCATACAAAGTGCATGAGGGTAATAGAACAGAGTGAAGAGTACAATGTTACAGCTGCAGAGCAGGTGCACAAAAAGCAAAGTCAACATTAAATCTGAAATCTGAGAGATCCATTCACAAGCTTAATGACTAAGGGGAAGAAGCTGTTCTTGAATCTACAAGATAAGACGAGAGTGACTGCCTTTGACATCAAAGCTCCTTTAACCACGTGGCAGCAGCAGCCCTGGAGAAATTGAGGTTAATAGGAACTGAGAAAAACATTCAGCTGGTTGGAGCCATACCTGGCACAAAAGATGATGGTTGTGGTCATTGACATTGATGAAAAATTTCCTCAAGGTAGTGTCCCTGACAAAAAAATCCCCTTCATCTGTTTCATCAATGATTTTTATTCCATTCTAAGGTCAGGAGTGGGGATTTCTTTTACTGATGATTGCATGATATTCAGCACCATTCATGACTCCTCAGATACTGAAACCGTCCATGCCCAAGTACAACCAGAGCTGGACAAATCTAACATGGCTAATAAATGATAAGCTGTGTTAGTTCCATCCAAGTACAGGCAATGACCATCTCCAATGAGAGAATGTAACCATGTCTCCCCTTGTCATTCATTACCATCTCTGAACCTACCTCGATCAATATCCTAATGTTGCCATTGATCAGAAACTGAGCTGAATCAGCTAAATAAATACTGTGACTACAACAGCAGGTCAGAGGCTAAGAATTGAGGTTAGTAACTCACTTCCTGACTTCTCTTGACTCAGATCTCTAGCATCTGCAGTCTTCACTTTCTCCTAGTTGATTTTAATCTCACTGCGAAGCCTCTTCCAAGGATGCCTACCTTGAAGTTCTCCTCCTCCCTCTACAAGGATCTCAGTGAGTCTCTCTCACTGCAACCCCCAGGTCGTCTCCTCTGCCCTGAAGCTCTTCAGTATCCCAGTTCCAACTTTCCAATTCGGCACCGTCCTCATGACCTGTCCCATCTGTCCATCTTCCTTCCCACCTATCCGCTCCAGCCTCCCCTCTGACCTATCACCTTTACACCCACCTCCATTCACCTATTGCACTCTCAGCTACCTTCCCCCCAGCCCCAACCCCCTTCCCATTTATCTCTCCACCTCCTCGGCTCACTAGCCTCATTCCTGATGAGGGGCCTTTGCTTGAAACATCGACTCTCCTGCCCCTCGGATGCTACCTGACCTGTTCCAGCACCACACTCTCGACTCTAATCTCCAGCATCTACAGTCCTCACTTTTGTCACCTGACTTAGCAAAACCTGTCCACTATCTACAAGTCATGAGTCAAGATTGTTGTGGAGTGTTTTTCATTTTCCTGGGTGAGGATGTTCAAGTAGCTTGAGGCCATTCAGGATAAAGCAGTTCACTTGATCAACATCCCATCCACTATCTATCTTAAACATTCATTCTCTCTACTACAAAGCACAGTGACAGCAGTGTGTACTCTCTAGGAGATACATTGCAATAATCCAAAGCTCCCAGCGCCTCCAAACCTGCAACCTCTACCATCTGAAAGGACATGGTCACCAGGTGCATGGAAACATAGTACCTTCAAGTTCACCTCCAAGCCCTACTGCACTGGCGTGAAACAACCTCTCTGCTAATTATTTCACTGTCATGCAATCAAGATCCTAAAACTCCCTTCCCAGCAGCACTGTCAGTGAACCTGCACTAGATGGATTACAGTTGCTGGGGAAAATGTCTAAGCACCACCTTCTCAACGTAATTAGGAATGGGCAATAAATATTGGCCTAGCCAGTACCACCTATACCTGTACAAAAAGAGTTTACAAAATGTGAATAGACTCTAGTGCCTTAAGTGATTCAATATATCTTGGAATGGTTATTTTAATTGCATTTTAATATTTAATGTAAAGATTATTAAATTCATGTAGCAGAATAGTAAATTCATCAATGATGTAATGTTTTATTGCCCAACATGTCCTGAAGGGCAAGCATCTTGACAGGACTGCAGGTTTTCTAAGAAAGGGCAATTTATTGGCAAGTTTGACCTCAATTCCTCTGGTTTCAAAAGAGGTGTTTAACTTTTGTGCAACAGAATGCTTTAAACTTCCAGTTCTGCCCTCCATATCATTTATCTTTTGTGTATCTCAAGAGGAATGTAAATGTCTGTGTCAGGAGGCCATTCTTTGCGTGGATTAAACATGAACAAAGAACAATTTAGTACAGCATTGTACTGTGAATTGTCAAAGAACACCTGTGCCTTTTTTAAAATGTCTATTTCTCTGAACTTTCAGGATTTGGACAAAACTATTGCTGCTTTTGTGACTAGCATTCCCATGGATACTGCCAGGTTGACATATAGTTATTTGCAGATATCATTGCTGGCCTCTCTGTAGTTTTTGATTGTGTTCACATGCTGTTTTACTGCAATGCCACTCAAAGTATGACATATTGTGATTGGAAAGCATTTATCATTATTAATTAATGAAGCTTTCCCAGCTTCCTTTGAGAACAGAAAACTCTGTGTGCATTAATGACCTGGCAAATCAAGAAATTGGCACCTCTGCTTTTAGATGCAAGTGATGTAGCGCCAGTTGATGGATATAAAGCTCCTCTCATACAGCGCAATTTGTTTTAATCACCCTTTGGTTCCTCTACAAAACATCTCAATTGGGGGAAAAAACCCCAAAGAAATGCAGATGCTGGAAATTAGAAACAAAAAATTGCTGGAAAAACTCAACAGGTCTGGCAGAACATGTGGAAACAAAGCAGAGTTAATGTTACAGGTCAAATGGCCTTTCTTCAGACCTGACTGCAGTTTGGAAATGGTTGGTATGTGTTGCAGATGTAGTGAGTGGTGAGGGATGAGGCTCAACTTATAGGTATAGTTGGAACCCAGAGTGAGAGAGAACAACAGTTGAACAGACAAAGGAATGGGTGAAGGTTTGCCTGGAACAATTAGTGGGGACCATTAGTGGCTGACAATGGATTGTTTGTGGTGGCAGCGCATGTAATGACAAGGCCTGGTGTGTGGGGAGTTGGGATAAGTACATGGGAGAAGGTGCTTAGGCCCTAAAATTAGTCCTGAAGACAGCAGGGTCCCCAAGGGGAATATTAGATGCTGTTCTTCCAGCTTTAGAATAACTCTTTGATGGCGCTGGTCAACATTGATCATAAACTTGAATTGGACCCACCATATAATTACTGTGGGTATAACAGCAGGCCATAGACTAGGAATTCTACAGTGCCTTGTAGAGATTTATAAAATCATGAGGGGCATGGATAGGGTAAATAGACAAGGTCTTTTCCCAGATGGGGCATACGTTTAAGGTGAGAATGGAAAGACTTAAAAAGGATCTAAGGGGCAACGTTTTCATGCAGAGGGTAGTGCCTGTATTAAATGAGCTGCCAGAGGAAGAGGTGGAGGCTGGTACAATTACAACATTATAAAGGCATCTGAATGGGTATATGAATGGGAAGGGTTTAAAGGGATATGGATCAAATACTGGCAAATGGGATGACATTTATGTAGGATACTTGCTCGGCCTGAGCTGAAGGGTCTGTTGTCGTGCTGTATATTTCTAAGACTCTGAGTAACTAACCTTCCAGCTCCCCAAAACCTGTTAACTATCTGTAAGGTACAATTCAGGAGAGGGATAGAACATGACCACTTGCCTGGATGAGTGCAACTCAAACAACAACCAAGAAGCTCAAGACCATGTAGGACAAGTTAACCCATTTGACTGACATCCCACTCACAACCTTCAAAACTGACATTGTTGCAGCAATGCGTACCACATACAAGGTGCAATGCAGCAACCCACCTATGCTCCTTCACCAGAACATCAAATACTGTGATATCTAATCCATGAATAAAGAGAAAATATTCGGGACTCAAGAAAAGACACATGAGAACTGAACTGCCATCAGAGATAAAACAAAATAATGAAGAACTATTAAGGAGAAATTGTCAAAATATACTGAGCCAATGTTACATCCCTTTGACAATTTTTTTAATCAAAACCTAACAACCACAGAGGTACACTTAAAAACGGCATGGTTTAAAAAAAATTACTGCATGCCAGAAATCGTGTGCAGGTCACCCTGGTCTCAAATCATTTTTGAATTAAAATTCCTGCTTGTTAAAGGGTTTAATTACAGCAGTCTGTAGAAAATTAATGCTCAGTAAATGGACATCTGGCATGATAAATTTTCACCAATTTTTCACATCTGGAAAATGTGCGGTGTATTCTCTTTGCTTTGACTAGGGAATTATATCTACCCCAATCTAGGAAGCAGAATGCAATTCAGGTTGTACAGGAATGCCATGATCAAGAAAAATACTAATCAGAAATCATACATGACCCTAAGGACACTCCTGTGAATCAGTTTCTGTTTTACTAACATGTGAATCCATGATTGTCACTGTCATCCACTGTTTCCATTCAGTGATAATCACTCAGTAAGGCAAAGATTTTAGGTTGCAACAAGTTTGATATGTGATAGCTGACTGAGAGTTGAGAATGAGATGTACTGTGGTAAACTGGCAACTGTTATTACTTAAGACAAGTTGTGAATAGACTAGTGCATTCTGCCTGGAAACTGTAGGTTCTGATAAATCTGAAAGAATTTATGCTTTTACTGTTTGTCATGGAGTCTATTTTGATAACGCAATTTGCCAGATTTCAGGAGACAATTTTGGGTTTCTCACTTGTTCCATCCCTCAGCAGGAATGGGCCAACAGTGGGAACAGATCCACGAAAAACAACTTGCCCTGTCTGAACCCTCTCTGAAAGGCTTATTATAATGAAAACCTTCCTCCATGTTGATTTTTATAATATTGTGGTCAGAATTTTCAAAGATCAAGGATTACATTGTTGCCATATTGCAAGTGGAACCCAACTCTCTATAGGCAGACCATGAGATCCTTGTGACATTTTACCAGTGGTGGCATGGCCTGGCAAATGGGTGGTCACTGTCAGATTTAGTAGGGCAGAGGTATGGAAACTCTAGGGCATGAGATAACGTTTCATACCATAATCTTGATAACTTGTTAAGATCTCTCTACTTTAATTAGGTTGTACAGTTTAGGTTACTTGTTAAAGATTTGTAGCTGATCCATGGACTCAACAAACAAGCACATGACCTGGACCCAATATACTGGCCACTACAATGAACAACTGGAACTGGAAACTGGAAGCAGCAGAAACAGAACCAAATAAATTCCAGAAGACACAGTACAACAGCGCTTTACAGCAGGCTCCAAACACTGAAGGTGTCACCAAGAGAGGGATGAAATGTCTGCAAATCAACTTCCTAGCTCGGTGAACATACCCACAATCACGATTACTTGTTACCTTGGTTAGACCCTCAGCATGTGACTCTTATACCTATCATGTTATTCCAGCCATTTGGTTTATCTCCAGTACCATCTTTTTTTTTGCAATTATCTCTCTACCTCAATTAATCGGGTCATAGGTGATCCCCTCACTTGCTATTCAGCTGTTGACATTTAGTCATACCATCTGACACTTCTGATCACCTGCAATGATTTGTTATTCAGTCTGTCGACACCCCACTCACTTCATTTGTATGATCTTTTGGTTCCTCTGCCTATAAATTTCCTGCCTGTGCGGTACTCTTTACTTTACCTGATGAAGGAGCAGCACTTCAAAAGCTTGTGATTTCAAATAAATCTGTTGCACTTTAACCTGATGTCCTGCAAGTTCTGGCCTTTCCACCCAAGTCCAACACCAACACCTCATCATGGTTAAATTGGATGCATTGCAATCTGCAGACTGATGGAAAGGTTTGGGAAAACTGAAAAGAATTACTTTGCAGGAGGATCTAGCCTTAGTAGCATTAACAGAAACTTATCCACTACAAGTTGGATAAAAATGGGAACTAAATCTACTGGAAATTATATACATTTGTCGGAGAGATAAGGAAGGAAAAAAATGGAATAGTTCAATTGTTAAAAGTGTGAACACATGCTGAAGAGGGAGTTGATGACATAGACAAGGGACAGGACTGGATGTTACAATCAAAAATTGTACAATTAAAAACACTTATTTAAATATGGTGTGAGACATTGGGTAAGCAATTCCATATCACCACACAAGACTCTAACATTACAGAAGGTAAGTGAGTACCAAATCTGGAGGCCCACCAGCCATTTTGAAACAAAACACATGCTTTACTCTTTGTATCTATAATAGGTTATTAGATTACTATTTCGAGTCAGAGAGTCATAGAAATGTCCAGCATGGAAACAGATTCTTCGGTCCGATACCTCCATGCTGACCAGATAACCGAACCAAATCTAGTCTCATTTGCCAGCACTTGGCCCATATCCCTCTAAACGCTTCCTATTCAGATACACATCCAGATGCCATTTAAATGTTGTAATTGTACCAGCCTCCACCACTTCATCTGGCAGCTCATTCCATACAGGCACCACCCTCTGCATGAAATCATTGCCCCTTAGGTCCCTTTTGAATTTTTCACCTCTCACCCTAAGCCTATGCCCTCTAGTTCTGGACATCCTATCCCAGGGAAAAGACTTTGTCCATTTGTCCTGTTCAGCCATAACATGACCACCCATCTCCTATACTCAATGTTCTGACCAATAAAGGAAAGCATATTAAATGCCCTCTTCACTATCCCATTTACCTGAAACCCTACTTTCAAGGAATTATGAACCTGCACTCCAAGGTCTTTGTTCAGCAACACTTCCAAGACTTTACCATTCAGTGTATAAGTCCTGCCCTGATTTGCCTGTCCAAAATGTAATACTTCACAGTTTCCTAAATTAAACTCCATCTGCCAGTCCTGGGCCCATTGGTTCATCTGATCAAGATCCCATTGTAATCTGAGGTAACCTTCTTCACTGTCCACTACACCTCCAATTTTGGTGTCATCTGCAAACTTACTAACTTCACCTCCTATGTTCACATCCAAATAATTTAAATAAATGACAAAAAGCAGTGGACCCAGCACTGATCCTTATGGCACACCACTGGTCACAGGTCTCCAGTCTGAAATCCAACCCTCCACCACCACCCTCTGTCTTCTACCTTTGAGTCAGTTATGTATCCAAATGGCTAGTTCTTCCTATATTCCATGTGATCTAACCCTGCTAACCATATATCATGAGGAACCTTGTTGAACATCTTAATGAAGTTCATATAGATCATGTCCACCAATCTGCCCTCATCAATCCTCTTTGTTACTTCTTGAAAAAACTGAATCATGTTTTTAAGACGATTTCCCATGCACAAAGCCACGTTGACTATCCATAATCAGTCCTTGCCTTTCCAAGTACATGTCAACCCTGGATGCAGGTGTGCTCGCTGAGTTGGGAAGTTCATTTCCAGACATTTTGTCAACCTACTAGGTAACATCTTCAGTGGGCCTCAGGCGAAGCAGTGTACATGATTCCTGCTTTCTATTTATATGTTTGGGTTTCTTTGGGTTGGTGATATTATTTCTTGTGGTGATGTCATTTCCTGTTCTTTTTCTCAAGGGGTGGTAGATGGGGTCTAATTTGATGTGTTTGTTGATAGAGTTCCGGTTGGAATGCCATACTTCTAGGCATTCTTGTGCGTGTCTCTGTCTGGCTTGTCCTAGGATGGGTGTGTTGTCCCAGTTGAAGTGGTGTCTTTCTTTATCTCTATGTAAGAACACGAGTGATAGAGGGGGGTCATGTCGTTTTGTGGCCAATTGGTGTTCATGTATCATGGTGGTTAGTTTTCTGCCTGTTTGTCCAATGTAGTGTTACACAGTTCTTACACGATATTTTATAAATGACATTAGTTTTGCTTGTTGTCTGTATAGGGTCTTTCAAGTTCATGAGCTGCGATTTTAGTGTGTTGGTGGGTTTGTGGGCTACCATGATGCTAGAAACCCTAGCCACTCTCCCCCACATCAAAGACATCTCGGAAATGACTGACAGACTACTCAGACCCCTTGGCATCATTCAGTGTATAACGTGATGAAACGTCTGGAAATGAACCTCCCCGCTCAGCGAGCAAACCTACACCCAGAACCTCAACCTGAGCTACAAACCTTCTCAAAACTGGCTAACATGTAAATCCTGTTCCTCAGGATTCCCTCCAACAACTTGCCCACCACTGATGTCAGGCTCACCAGGCAATCGTTCCCTGGTTTTTCCTTACCACCTTTCATAAATAGTGGCACCACATTAGCCAACTTCCACACCTCACCCATGACCACTGATGATCCAAATATCTGAGCAATGGGCCCAGCAATTATTTCCCTAGCATCCCACAGAGTTCTGGGGTACACCTGATCAGGTCTTGGGGATTTATCTACCTTTATGCGTTTTAAGACATCTAACACTTCCTCCTCTGTAATATGGACATTTTTCAAGATGTCACCATCTATTTCCCCACATTCTGTATCTTTCATGTCCTTCTCCACAGTGAACACTGATGCAAAATGCTCAGTATCTCCCCATACCCTACATATAGGCTGCCTTGCTGATCCTAGAGGGGCCCTATTCTCTCCTGAGTTACCCCTTTGTCCTTAATGTATTTATTAAATCCCTTTGGATTCTCCTTAACTCTTATTTGCCAAAACTATCTCATATCCCCTTTTTGCCTCCTAATTTTCTTCCTAAGTATACTCCTGCTGCCTTTATACTCTAAGGATTCACTCGATCTCTGCTGTCCATGCGTAAAAACTGTTTCATTTTTTTCTTGACCAAAACCTCAATTTTTCTCACCTTGCTTTTCACCCTAACAGGAACATACTGTTTCTGGATTCTCATTATCTTATTTTTGAAGGCTTCCCTTTTTATAGCCAGGCATATAAGGTTAAAGAGAATCCAAAGGGTTTTTTTTTACAAATACATTAAGGGCAGAAGGGTAACCAGGGAGAGAATAGGGCTCCTCAAAGATCAGCACGGCAGCCTACGTGTGGAGCTGCAGGAGATGGGTGAGATACTAAATGAGTATTTTGCATCAGTGTTTACTGTGGAAGAGGACATGGAAGATGCAGAATGTGGGGAAATAGATGGTGACATCTTGAAAAATGTCCATATTACAGAGGTGGTGCTGGATGTCTTAAAATACATAAAGGTGAATAATTTCCAGGACCTGTTCAGGTGTATCCCAAAACTCTGTGGGAAGCTAGGGAAGGGATTGCCTCTTACTGAGAAATTTGGATCATCGGTGGTCATAGGTGAGGTGCTTGAAGACTGAAGGTTGGCTAACGTGGTGCCACTATTTAAGAAAGGTGCTAAGGAAACCCTTTACCGGCAAGCATCCGCACCCTTTGATTGTCAGACAGAAAATGCTTGGACATGATTTACCCTGGATAGGAGGTGGCGGTAAGGCTCTTGTGGTCCAGTGGTAGTATCCCTATCTTTTAGCTGGGTGGCCCTGGTGAAGTTCCACCTGCTCCAGAGGTGTGTCTTTACATCTCTGAGCAGATTGATTAGAAAATATCAATGAGGAGGTGGCACAAGGACAGGTGATAAAAGCCTGCAGAAAGGATCATTGCTGCATGCATTAGTAAAGTCTGCTGAAGGTGTCAGCATTTCAACATCATTAAACTTTATTTATTTGTTATTTTTGCATTGTTATCATTGTACAGAAAGGGACAGAGCAGAGAGCTTGAATTTGGTGATAATGACTGACTTGCAGTTCATGTCTAGATCTATCCTGCTTGCATCCTGACCTAGGTGCCTCACTGAGCATGGAGACCTCCCCACAAATTGGTTGATTGCACTGCCAAACAGTGGCTCATTGATCATCCAAGACTCCATACCCTGGGAGTGGAGGTAGGAGCAAGCAGATCACATACTTCCTATTTTTGCCCTCCCCTTACCAGAAGCCATAAAGTCCATCCCAGAGGTAATAGGAGATTCAATATCATTTAATGCAATAGGAACAGGAGTAGGCTATCTAACCCCTCAAATCTGCTCTGCCATTCAATAATATCACGGCTGATCCTTTTTGTACAATCAGTCCCACTTTCCTGCCTGATCATATAACTTTTAATTCCTTTGCCATTTAGAAATCTATCTTTCCCTTAAAAACATTCAACAGGGTAGCCTCAACTACTTCACTGGGCAGGGAATACCACAGATTCACAAACCTTTGGGAGAAGAAGTTCCTCTTCGGCTTACTCCTAAATCCACTCCCCTTTACTTTGAGGCTATAACTCCAAGTCCTCATAGTCCTCAATGGTTTTATCAAAAGGGAAGCTTCAGCAAAATGTTACTCAACAATGCTCAGTTTGTGTTCTGTCAAGATCATTTGACCCCAGGACTCACTGCAGCTTCTATCTGAATGTAATGCCAATATTCCATTACAAAAGCAAGTTTAGATTTTGACCAAGAGAAAATGATAAATTCACAAAACTTCAACATTTCACACTAGCCCGATGTTTAACAAGTTTCATCATGAATTTAAAGCAGATATCCTTTTGGAAAGCCACTAAAATTCACTGCGTCCACAAAATTCATCCTCAGAATTTCAACCTTGATGCTTCTTGGTCAATATTCAAACAACAAAATTAAGATCTAGGGTGCTAAATGTTAACTTAATCCATGCCTGTTTGCCATGAAAACACTAACTCTGAAGCTTTAACTGTCTGGGTGTATCCAATCCCTTTAAATAGTAGTAATTGGAAAGATTACTCACTCAAGATGTCCCCAACCGAGCTCAGGAAGATACGGAAGTTTCTTGATGCGAATAATGCTGTCATAGACAGAGGGCTGCAGACTTTGGGAAACAGCATTGGCCAGAATGACTGCTATCATTACTGGAAGGATGTGGGAGATCTGGCCTGTGAGCTCAAAAACAATCACGGAGGTGGAAATCGTGTGGGTCACTGCACCTGCCAGCGCTGCAGCCCCTGCAGAGAGAAACAAGGAATTAAGCAGCTGGCAGAAATGTTCCAACTCATTTTGACATAAACTGTGCTTTGTCTATTTTTCTGTGGCAGCCAAAAATAATTATGGCAGACATAAAAAAAACCCTCACCTACAACAGCGTATCCACCTGGCACAATACGATAAATACTACCATCTGCGTGGATACCATCAGGAAACCAAGCTGCCATGCTTTCTCCAACAAGGCGACCAAATGCAGCCCCTGAAAGGGAAGCCAATACAAAAAAAATGATGTGAGACAAACCGTCACTGTTCACTGACAGAAACATGTGCACAGTTGTTCAAATCAAACATCACAGAAACAGTTGCCTGATCATTGCGATCACTCCTTGAATATTTTCACTGTGTTGTTACACATTGCAACCATAATAAGACTTCCCACTGTGGTTAATCAGAATTCTGATCCAAATCAGGTCTGTTGGACCTTGCTGCTACCGATAAATTCTTACGCTCTTCACAGGAATCTAGCAACATTTTGTTGACAAAATGTTTCACATCCAACCTTCTATATTAGAAAATGTTAAACTATTTTAGAAAAACTACCTAGACAATTGGCAGTGTGATCGATCACTTGTTAAAGGGTAATGCAGGATCAAAAGACACTGGTTATTTTCTTAAGAAGCTGATTCAGTTGAGTGTATTTGGAAACCTTTCTTGTGAATGCACCAATGTTCAACTAGAACAAACTTTTCCTGGATTCCTCAACTTGCTGCTGCGTGCATGTATCTGGAAACCCCCTCAGAATGCATTCTTCATATGGGTGATCCAAATCCAAGCTGGACTCACTTCAATTTCCCACTGTTTCTTCCCTTGTTTATTAACTAAACTTGTGCTTTCTCACTCAATTAGTTTGTGCTTTTGTGTCAATAATTAGTTTTGCTTCCGTAATTTTTAAAATTAAAAATGGCATTGATTAATTTTATGCTATCTTGGTGCCAGGTCCACAATGAACACTTTCATGCTGTCATTTTTAATTAAAGGCAATTGCTGACTATGTTCTGTAGATTTAAAATGATCAGAGTGCAACCACAAACAGTAAGAACGAGAAAACAATCAAAGACAATAAGAAGTCATGAGGTCAACAGTTTGTGAAAAAAGGTGTAAAATCATCCTCAAATCAACATAGCTGTGGGGTTATAGGGTCAACATTGAGAAAGCAATCATGGACATACCTGAGATAGGTCAGATGAACCATGAAAGCAATGGCATGAGAAACAATGAAATCACTAAGTCTAACACTAGTTCTGAGTACTTAGCAATATTCATCACATCATAATTCCACTGGAAGCTGGATCAAATGCATTTGTTATGGACTAGGCCAGACCACTCAAAACATTCTTAAGCAGGCAACCCAGACCATAACTTGCAATTTGTTTCAGTAAATGTACAGTGAAAATTACCCTGAGTAAGTTAGCTAGGGTGACGACCAAGTTTTAAAACAGACAAAATATTATTCACAAAATTACACAATGAGACACAAAGAACAGAATAAAGAACCCCTACAGAACTCAGTCTGTCCAAACTAGACTTAATTATGCTGTTCTGAATACACAAAACAGTACCAATAAACGAACCCCCTCAAAAAACAGTAAAATGGAACAAATGCTTACAGGTCAAAGTTAGAAAGGCAGAAGGAGAGAGAGTCTAGTATCCTGTTTCCACACAGCTGAACTCCTAACTAGTTCTGGACTGAACTGTTTAGCTAGAGAGCTAACCACTTCTCTTTCATTATACAGGTTACTTCTAAAACATGACCACTTCGGCCTGAAGACTCATCTGTTTTCATATAAAAAAAAGGGCCTCTCAAAATCCTTTATCTTCTCTGTACCAAACTCATCACCTTGGAGCCGGGAGAGTTTTATGTCATCTCTGAAAAAAATCAAGGACACAGTATCCTTGAGAAAAGGAACAGCTTTTAGAAAAAAGGGACCAGCTTTGTGACACATTATAGAAAAATGCTCAATCAAATCTGAAGTCAGGTATTAAATTACGGACTAGCTTCTTAGAGTACTGTCCAACATTGATTGAATGTAAAAGGAAGAGTGCATGGGTACTTGTTTGAACATGCGTGTCTGCATCTGCGCAAACTCTGTGTCCACATACCCCGAATCTGAGAGAGATATAATATAAGACCACATTCAGGAAGTCAGCTTCACAACTTGCACGTCACACTATAGATGTGATGTATCTGGAATTTGCAAAATGCATTGTGATGTTAGGATGAGATGGTCAACACATCACTAACTATTCCCTTTTTCTAATATATAGACTTTTAAATGCTGTAAGTGGGATATCTCTTGACTTCTAAATTTCCACTCATTTGTCTCTCAGACCTTTGTGGCATAATAACATAAGAATTAGCACTGCTGCATAATGGCTTTAGCTGTTTACAAATCTTCTAAAAAAAATTCAAACAGATCTAAGAGACCAGAAGTAAGACCTTAAAGTATGTAGAGATAAGAAAACTGTATGAAATCTGAGTACCTGAAAGGAGGAAGCAGAGGATGAAGATTATTTTTTCTCGACTTACAGTGCATTCTCAAAGAATGTGAGTTGTCTTATAAGTGTTAAAGCATAAACAGATTTGCAAATGTCTAGTTTTCTAGTTTTTAATTTTTCTTCAGTTATTGAAGGTAGTAAAAGTACAAACGGGCCTGATTCAAATTATCTGAACACAAGTAATATCACAGCAATCTTAAAATGAAACCTAGTATCATCAGTGTAGTGGTCCTAACTGTGAAAATTTAACTATCTGCAAGTTTTGCAATAAATACTTGACACAAACTATAAACAAGGAATATCTCCAAATGTAAATTAGGAAATATGGCTTACACAATAATTAACTTAGTATGTAAAAGAACACAAACTAGTGATTCAGATATGCTGAATTTAAGGTTGTATATTCGTTTGCTGAGCTGATGTGTTTTTCTGCAGACATTTCATTGCCTCACTAGGTGACATCATCAGTGCATCACAGAGAGGTGGCGAAATGCCTGGCAAATGAATCTGCATCCTTATCCATAATCTTTTCAAAAACTGGAAGCACTGTATTTAAATCTACGGAACCTAAACAAACAGCGAGAAAAATCATCCTTGGGGTGTGGCCAGCATTTTATTACCCATTCCTGCTTGCTCTTGAGAAGGTGGTGGTGAACTGCCTTCTTGAATTACTGCAGTCCATGTGCTGTAGGTAAACCCATAATACCGTTAAGGAGAGAATTCCAACATTTTGGCCCAGTGATTGTAAATGAACAGTGATATTTTCCCCAAGTTCAGTGGCTTGGAAGGGAACTTGCAGGTGATGTTGTTCTCATGTCCTTCTAGATGGAACTGGTTGTGGGCTTGGAAAGTGCTGTCCAATGATTCTTGGAGAATATCTACAATGCATGTTACTGAGCTGTGTTTGGGGAGAGACTGATTGGCACCATTTCCACAAACAATCAAGTGAGCTATTTTGACCTAGATGATGTCAAACTTCTTGAGTGTTATAGGGGCTGTATCCATCCAGTTATGTGGGATGTATTCCATCAGAGTCCTGCCTTAGACTATAAGACATATGAGCAGAATTACACCATTTGGCTCACCAAATCTGCTCCACATTTGATGGCTGATATGTTTCTCAACCCCATTTTCCTGCCTCCTTCCCATAACCCAAAGCTTGATTCCCTTACTATTCTTGCTCCCGAGATGGTGAACAGGCTATATTGAGTCAGGATGTGAGTTACTCACTGCAATACTTCATAGACTCTGACCTGCTCTTGTAGTCATTTGTATTTATATGGTGTGTCCAGTTTAGTTTCTGGTCAATGATACCAGAATATTAATTTTGGAGAAGTCAGTGGAGATATGCCATTGAATATCAAAGGGTGGTGATTGGATTATTTCTCATTGGAGATAGTCGTTGCCTGACATTTCTGCAGCATGGATGTTATGTTAAGGGTGTGTGTAAATATTAGGGCATAATATACATAGGATGTGCTGTTAATTAGACATTTAGACTTGATAGAGTTGCTGAAGCTTCAGTTGAAAAGTACTGACAAAACCAGAGAGTATATGGGACCTTCGTGAACAACGGGACCATTGACCTTCTCCATGAGGAAGGAGATATATAGATTGAAAAATAAACAGAGGAAGGAATGAAAAGATATCTGAATTCTATGTCAAATTAAGAGATTTAAAAAGACAAATAAAGGAAGAGAAAGAAATTTCAAATTAAAAACAAAATAAAAAGTTAAAAATCCTAAACTTTGGCATTTTTAAAATCTCCAGTGATAATTACTACTTGAAGAAATTAGACTTTTTTTCACTTTCTGAGCCATAATGTACTACTGAGTAAGTACTATTGATAGCACTGTTAAAGACATCTGCAATCACTCTTCAGATGAATGAGAGTAGACTGATGGGTGGTAATTGGCTGGGTTGGATTTCCTGCTTTTTATGCACAGGACGTTACCAGGCAATTTTCCACATTATCAGATAGATGGCAATTTTGCAACTTTAGTGGGCCAGCTTGGCTCCAGCACTGGTTCTGGTGCGTGTCTTCAGGGCTATTACCAGAATAAAGTTGAGGCCCACAGACTTTTCACCATCCATGCCTTCAGCTATTCACATGAAGTAAACTGTATTGCTAAAGAGTAACATCTGTAGTGCTGGTGGCCTTAGGAAGAGACCAAAATGACCATCCACTCGACACTTCTGGCTGAAAGTGAATCATATACTTCAGCGTTGTCCTTTGTGCCAGCCTCCGCCATCACCGAGGATGGGGTTATTTATGAAATCTCAATCCCCCTGTTCATGGTTTAATTACTCATCATTCAATGTTGCATTTGGCAGTATTAGAGATCTTAGTTCAGATCCTTTGGTTGTGGGATTACTTAGCAATGTTCATCACATCATATTTCCACTGTCTGAATTAAAGTAGTCACATGTTGTAGCTTCACCAGGTTGATACCTGGTTTTTTTTTAAGGTATGCTTGGTGCTGTTCCTGGTATGCCCCTACACTCTTCATTGGACCAGGATAATCCCCGGACTTGGTAAGACCATAAGAAATAGGAACAGGAGGAGCAAGCCATTTGGCCCCTCCAGCTTGCTCAACAATTCAATACCATCATTGTTGACCCGGCCATTCCTCACATGCACTTTCCTGTCCTTTCCCCATAACCATCGATTACCTCACTGGTCAAGAATCTGCCTTAGCATTAAATATACACAAGCATCTGCCCCCACAACTCTGTGGCAAGGAGTTCCAAAGCACACCCTACCCTCAGAGAAGAAATTCATCCTCATCTCAGTCTTTAATTGCACCCTTTTATTCTGAAACTTTGCTGTCTGGTCCTATACTTTCTTAAGAAAGGAAAACATACTCTCAACATTTACCCTGTCAAGCCCATTTAAGAATCCTATGCATTTCAGGGAGATCACTTTTCATTCTTCTAAACTCCACTCCCAGCCTGTTCAATCTTTGCACATTAGAAAATGTCTGCATATCAGGGATCATCCTTGCGAACCTTTTCTGAACGGCCTCCAATAGAATGATATTGTTCCTTAAATGTGGGGACCAAAACTGCTGACAGTCCTCCAGTTGTAGTCTTATTAGCAACTTGTACATTTGCAGTAAGATTTCCCTATATTTTTTCTCCAACTCCCTTGAACTAAGGGCCACTATTGCATTAGCCTTCCTGATTACTTACACCATCTGTTTGCTAGCTTTCTGTGATTCATGTACAAATACTCCCAAGTCCCTTTGTGTTGCAGCTTTCTGTAGTTTCTATTTAAATACAAAAATACTGTTCTTTTGTTCTCCCTTCTAAAATTAACGCTTTGCATTTTCCTACATTATACTCCATTTGCCAACTTTTTGACCACTTTCTTAACCTATCAATATCTCTGTAAACTGTTTGTATCTCTCTTGCAACCTGCCTTTCCCTGCACTTTTGTCATCTACAAATTTGGCTACAGTACATATACTTCCTCTCTCAAAGTCAGTAATATATGCTGTAAACAGTTGTGGTCACAGCACTGATCCTTGTAGAACCCTATTATTTTCAGTTGCCAACCTGAAAAAAATCCTCATATTCTAACTCACTATTTCCTGCTCATTAGCCAATTCTCTGTCCATACCAATATACTGCCTCCAATATCACAGGCTCTTATTTTATGACTTAACCTTTTGGAGAGGTACCTTGTCAATGCCGTCTGGAAATCTAAATATAACACATCCACTGGCTCCCCTCTTTCCACTCTGGCTGAGACTTTCTCAAAAAACTAAGTCAGACACGATTTTCCTCTCACAGAACCACGATTGCTCTACTTGATTAGATTATGATTACCCAAATGTTCTGTTTTTACTTCCCTAATAATCAACTTAAGTATATTTCTGACAATAGATGTTAGATTAATCAGCATAAAAGGATCACCATGAAGTAGGAAAAGGGATGGGGATTAGATTAGATTAGATTACTTACAGTGTGGAAACAGGCCCTTTGGCCCAACAAGTCCACACCGCCCCGCCGAAGCGTAACCCACCCATACCCCTACATCTACATTTACCCCTTTACCTAACACTATGGGCAATTTAGCATGGCCAATTCACCTGGCCTGTAAGGCAGAAATTCAGGGGGCCTGCGTGGAAGCTTAGAGCTAGAACAAACAGAGTTGTTATCTCTGGTTTATTACCTGTGCCACCTGCTAGCGAGGCAAGCAACAGGGAGAGAGCAGTTGAACATGTGGCTACAGGGATGGTGCAAGAAGGAGGGATTCAGATACCTTGATAAGTGGAGCTCATTCTGGGGTAGGTGGGACCTCTACAAATGGTATGGTCTACATCTGAACCAGAGGGGTATCAATATCCTGGGGGGAAATTTGCTAATGTTCTTCAGGAGGGTTTAAGCTAATTCAGCAGGGGAATGGAAACCTGAATTGTAGCTCCAGTGTACAGGAGGTGGACAGTAGTGAGGTCATGAACAAGGTCACAAGGTCACAAGACTGTACCAGCAGGCAGGAAGGTGGTTTGAATTATGTCTACTTCAAAGCCAGGAGCATCCGGAATAAGGTGGGTGAACTTGTAGCATAGGTTGGTACCTGAAGTTTTGATTTTGTGGCCATTTCGAAGACATGGATAGAGAAGGGACAGGACTGGTTGTTGCAGGTTCTGGCATTTAGATGTTTCAGTAAGATCAGGGAAGGTGGTAAAAGAGGGACAGGTATGGCATTGTTAGTCAAGGACAGTATTACGGTGGCAGACAGGAAGTTTGAGGACTCGTCTGCTGAGGTCGTATGGGCTGAGGTTAGAAACAGGAAAGGAGTCACCCTGAGTTTTCCATAGGCCTCTGAATATTTCCTGAGATGCAGAAGAAAGGATTGCAAAGATGATTCTGGATAGGAGGGAAAGTAACAGAGTAGTTGTTATGGGGGACTTCACCTTTCCAAATATTGACCAGAAATGCTATAGTTTGAGTTCTTTAGATGGGTCACGTTTTGTCCAATGTAGACAAGAAGTTTTCCTGACACAGCATGTAGATAGGCCAGCAAGAGGCAGGGCCATATTGGATTTGGTACTGGGTAATAAACCAGATCAGGTGTTAGATTTGGAGGTAAGTGAACACTTTGATGATAGTGACCACAATTCGGTTACGTTTACTTTAGTGATGGAAAGGAATGGGTATACACCGCAGGGCAAGGGTTATAGCTGGGGGAAAGGCAATAATGATGCGATTGTGCAAGATTTAGGATGCATAGGATGGCAAAGGAAGCTGGGCACAATTGAAATGTGGAGCTTGTTCAAGGAACAGTTCCTGCATTTTCTTGATAAGTATGTACCTGTCAGGCAGAGAGGAAGTGGTCGAGTGAGGGAGTTGTGGTTTACCAAATAAATGTTGAATCTCTTGTCACAAGGAAGAAGGAGGCTTCTGTAAAGATGAGATGTGAAGGTTCAGTTAGAGCACTTGAGAGTTACAGATTAGCCAGGAAAGACCAAAAGAGAGAGCTAAGAGGAGCCAGGAGGCGACATGAGAATTCTTTGGCAGGTAGGATCAAGGAAAACTCTAAAGCTTTCTAGTGGTATGTCAGGAATAAAAGAATGACTAGAGAAAGATTAGGGCCTGTCAAGGACAGTAGTGGGAAGTTATGCATGGAGTCTGAAGAGATAGGAGAGGCGCTAAGTGAATATTTTTTATCAGTATTCACACTGGAGAAAAGACAATGTTGTTGAGGAGAATACTGAGATATCGGCTACTAGAATAGATGGGATTGAGGTTCACAAGGTGGTGTCAGCAATTCTGGAAAGTGTGAAAATAGATAAGCCCCCTGGGCTTGTTGGGAGTTATCCTAGGATTCTCTGGGAAGCCAGGGGGGATGATTGCAGAGCCTTTGGCTTTGTTCTTTATGTCATTGTCTACAGGAATAGTGCCAGAAGACTAGAGGATAGCAAATTTTGTCCCCTTGTTCAAGAAGGGGAGTAGAGACAACCCTGGTAATTATAGACCAGCGAGCCTTACTTCTGTTGTGAACAAGGTTTTGGAAAGGATTATAAGAGATAAGATTTATAATCATCTAGTAAGGAATAAGCTTATGAGGGATAGTCAACACGGTTTTGTGCAGGGTAGGTTATTCCTCACAAACTTTATTGAGTTCTTTGTGAAGGTGACCAAACAGGTGGATGAGGGTAAAGCAGTTGATGTGGTATATATGGATTTCAGTAAAACATTTGGTAAGCTTCTCCGTGGTAGGCTATTACAGAAAATACGGAGGCAAGGGATTGTGGCTGATTTAGCTGTTTGGATCAGAAATTGGCTAGCTGTAAGAAGACAGAGGGTGGTGGTTGATGAGAAATGTTCATTCTGGCATTCAGTTACTAGTGGTGTACTGCAAGGATCTGTTTTGGGGCCACTGCTGTTTGTTATTTTTATAAATGACTTGGATGAGGGTATAGAAGGATGGGTTAGTAAATTTGCAGATGATACTAAAGTCAGCGGAGTTGCGGACAGTGCAGAAGGACGTCGCAGTTTACAGAGGGATAAGCTGCAGAGCTGTGCTGAGAGATAGCACAAATGGAGTTTAATGCAGAAAAGCGTGAGGTGATTCACTTTAGAAGGAGTAACAGGAATAGAGTACTGGGCTAATGGTAAGATTCTTGGTAGTGTGGATGAGCAGAGATATCTCGGTATTCATGTGCATTGATCCCTGAAAGTTGCCACCCAGGCTGATAGGGTTATTAAGAAGGCATACTGTGTTAGTTTTTATTGATGGAGGGATTGAGTTTCGGAACCATGAGGTCATGCTGCAGCTGTACAAAACTTTGGTGTGGCTGCATTTGGAGTATTGTGTATAGTTCTGGTCATCCTTCCACATAGGAAGGATGTGGAAGCTTTGGAAAGGGTGCAGTGGATATTTACCAGAGTGTTGTCTGTTATGGAGGGAAGGTCTTATGAGGAAAGGCCGAGGAACTTGAGGCTGTTTTTGTTAGAGAGGTGACTTAATAGAGGCATACAAGATAACCAGGGGATTAGATAGGCTGGGCAGTGGGAGCCTTCTTCCTCGGATGGTGATGGCTAGCATGAGAGTATATAGCTTTAAATTAAGGGGTGATAGATATAGGACAGATGTCAGAGATATATTCTTTACTCAGAGAGTAGTAAGGGGGTGGAATGCCCTGCCTGCAACAGTAATGGACTCGCCAACATTAAGGGCATTTAATTGGTCATTGGATAAACGTATGGACAATAATGGAATAGTGTAGGTTGGATGGGCTTTAGATTACGCACACCTGTGGAGCCAACATCGAGGGCTGAAGGGCCTGTACTGTACTGTAATTTTTTTACCTATCTATCTAGTTATTCACTTGGCAATGGTAGAGCATGATATGGTAGGCAGTGAGGTGAAAGATTGTGGTTCAATACTATTCTGATGTGAGCTATGGATGCCCACTTTAAGTTGTTAGATTTGGTCAAAACCAATCTCAATGAATGCCATACAAAGAATGGAGGGCATCTTTAACGAGAAACTGGGGGTCATATGCACTGGTGTCACTGCTAACTGATTCTGTCACAGACAAGGGGTTCTGTGACAGGTAGATTGGTGACGACGATGTCACATAGCTTTCTCCCTCTTGTGGATTCTTTCAACACCTGCTGCAGACCCAGACTAACAGCTTGTAGCACTTCAGCACTTGGCTAGCTTGCTCAGTAGTGGCACTAGTGAGGTTTCTTCGTCCATGTTTGACCTGAACCAATGACTTGACAATAAAGATTTAACTTTCTATCATGGGCTTAATGGATAATTAATATCCAAATGCATCAATTTCATAAAAATCAGAGCAGTCAATAGCAAAGTGCTATTTTTGCAAAAGGAAATTGCTATGGCCAGCAAATTGTGATTTGCAACTCATGTAAAAAAATCGCTGACCAATTTACACTTCAGCAAGGGCTGTATCATTCTTATGCTCTTATTTTTGCAAATTTGAACCTTTTGAAATAATTACACCCATTATACCAAATTATTGTCGAGGCCTCAGAATAATTAAAATATTTTGACTTAACACTATTTTTAAAAGTATTTTCCTGAGCTCACATTCACCTGTTGTCAAGATTTGAACTTCAAATGATGTCAGGTGAAAACAATCTATTTGAATATCTATGCAGGAAAATTTAAGGGAGCTCATGCTGCAACAGTAGTGGTATCGTCCCGAAAGATGTGTCACTAAAAAATCCTCAGACAGCATCTTCCAAATGCACGGCCACATCCATCTAGAAGGACAAGAACAGCAGAGACAAGGGAGCACCACCACCTGCAAGTTCCCCTCTACAAGACATTCACCATTCTGACTTGGAAATATAATCCTGTTCCTTCACTGTCGCTGGGTCAAAATCCTGGAATTCCCTCCCTTAGGACATTGTGGGTCTACTAAATGAATTGCAGCAGTTCAAGAGGCAGGTCACCATCACCTTTTCACAGGCAACTCGGGATGGCTTATAAATGCTGACCAGCCAGCAATACCCATGACCTATGAGAAAGTATTAAAAATATAAGCCCAGATTCAGGTTCCATCCACTCCAGAGGTGTGTATTTGCATTCTGAATAGGTTAATTAGAAGAAGAAAAAAATACAGAAAAATCTGAGGATTGTTGTGGCATAGTGGTAGTGTCCTGTCTCTGAAACAAGAGGCCCAGGTTGAAGCTCCACATGCCCCAGAGCATCTCTGAACAAGTTGACACAGAAAATATTGAGGCAGGAAAATCTGTCTGTAGCCTGCAGTCACAGAGGAGCTGTCACTTGCTGATCTACCCTGTTAATCCTAACACTGAATCGCAATTGAAATATTCCTTTTCAACAATGCTTTTAGAACACAGCTCTAAAGAAATGAACATAGGAGATATGAATATAGTAGAAAGCTTCCAAAATTCATCATAAATATGAAGGTTGGAGCAATCTGGATAACAGAAAAGCTAAAGGAATGATGGAGGAAAACATCATTATGGGGAATGAATTATTGAGCTTTCAGGTGGATTAAATTTGATAAGTAAGAGTCATGTGGATCTAGTTAAGAAAAGCCATAACTTGACACATTAAATCCTCCTGATAATATGACAGCATTGATGGATAAAGCTAATTCTATCAGTATTATTTATTTGGGTTTATAAAATAAATAACAAGCATATTTTTGGCTCATGAAGTCTAAAGTTGTGTAGAAAAGCTTAAACAAGGTGGAGGATGCAGTTGTAAATTGGTATATGACATCTCTTTGAAGTAGTGTTCACTGGAGTTTCAGTAATCAACCTTCTCCCTCTTGCTTTATCCATCAACTGCAGAAGAGAATTCAAAGTAGAGTCTCCAAAGTGTGTTGACAACTCAACATTTCAATGTGATTTCCAAATTATCAAATGTCAGGGATTATACAAAGTGAATTTATTGAGCTTTAGCAACTGCCAACTTATCAGGAAAATTACACAAGGGCAGATGTTCTAAGTTTACACCATTGATGTAGACTCTCAGCTGCAAAACACATACACAACAACACTGAGGGTGCAATGCCCCTGACTTCATGTCCCTTAAATTTAATGAGTGTAAAGTTATAAGGAGTACAACCATGAATCCCAAATATGGACACATAAGACTCCCAGAGGGACAGATAAAGAAAAATATCACTGTAAATCATGTGAAGAAGTGCATATTGAGACAGGAATTTCTTCACCCAGTGAACAGTGAGGCTGTGGAATTTGCTGCAGAAAGCAGTTAAGGCCAAAACATTGTACAATTTCAAGAAGAAATTAGATATAGCATTCAACACTAAAGGGATCAAATGATATGGGAGATATTGAGTTGGATGATCAGCCATGACCATATTGAATGGTACAGCAGACTCGAAGGGCCAAATGGCCTGTTCCCATGGTTCTTTGTTTCACTGCATGAAGCCATTTTTGCGAAAGATCTATGTCTTGATCCACAAAAATGACAGCAAGCCTCCAATCGCCTGCCACTTCAACACCATGTTACTATGTCAACATTTCTATCTCAGGCCTGTTGCAGTGCTTCAGGCCTCAGCTTATCTGGTCTGTGTGTATTGCTTTCCTGTAGATGCTGGTCTGCAGTTCTCCATTGGCTGATCATTCTATTATGACATCTAGGAAGGGGAGTCTGTTGTTCTCCTCTTTTGTGAAATCTACACCAGTAAGGAGATTGTTCATGATATTGTAGGTTTCCTCTAATTTGTTCTGTTTCATGATGACAAAGGTGCTGTCCACATAGCGGACCCAAAGTTTGGGTTGGATTTTGGGGAGGGCTGTTTGTTCTAGTCTCTGCATTACTGCTTCTGCGAAGAAGTCTGTTATTGATGATCCCATGGGTGTTCTGTTGATTTGTTTGTAGGTCTTGTCATTGAAGGTGAAGTGGGTAGTGAGGCACAGGTCTAATAGTTTGAGGGTGTTGTTCTTGCTCTCTGGTGTGGGTGCTTTATGGTGTTTGTGTCCTTGGTTCCTCTAGTAGTGCGGTCAGTGTTCTTTTGACCAGGCTGGTAATTGATGTGAACAAGACTGGTACGTTGAAGGAGACCACGGCTTCGCCCTCTTCTATCTTCGTGTCTTTGATGATGTTCAGAAATTTTTGGTTGGAGTAGATGGAGTGGCATGAGTCTTCTACTGGGTATTTCAGTTTACGGTGAATTTCCTTAGCTAGTCTGAATGTCGGTGTGCTGGGAAGTGAGACTCGAACAAACAGCCCCCACCGACTTACCCACTTACTCCCCGATTTACCCACTTTTGTTCTGTGACATTTGTCCACAATAACTGTGAGAAAGTGAAGACTGTAGATGCTGGAGATCACAGTCGAAAAGTGTGGCGCTTGAAAAGCACAGCAGGTCAGGCAGCATCCAAGGAGCATGAGAATGGAGAATCGACACCAGGAAGGGCTTATGCCTGAAATGTTGACTTTCTGCTCCTCAGATGCTGCCTGATCTACTGTGCTTTTCCAGCGTCAAACTTTTCAATCAGAATAACTGTGCCCAAGATTCAATTTCCTGAAGCTTAATTAGGTGTTAAGGGTCATTATTAAACTTAAATCAGAATTACACCGAAGTGTCATATCTGGATGTGCAATAACATCTTTGAACAAGTTGATTAGAAAATGTCTATAAACCTGAATGATCAAAGCCATTAATGTGATGAACAGTTGGCAGAGTAGTGTCATACCTGGGCTCAGTATAAATAGAGAACCAATGTATTGACAGCCTTTAAGGTAAATTTTAGCTTAAAAGTTGTTGTTAAACATTTAGTTGAATTCCGTGCCTTACATGAAGAATTTTGATGAAAAACAGCCAAGAAGAGAACTGCACAGGCATTTTTATTTCTGACATACAAAAACATCAGTATTTAAGATTTGAATGACATGCAAAGTGCAATGCTACAAATGAGCACCAGATGCCTCAGCAGCAAAAGAAAACTCACTAAATCGAAGTTTATGATTAGATTAGATTCCCTACAGTGTAGAAACAGGCCCTTCGGCCCAACAAGTCCATATCGACCCTCCGAAGAGAAATCCACCCAGACTCACTTACCCCTGAGTAATGCACCTAAGACTATGGGCAATTTAACTTTGTCAATTCACTTGACTTGCACATCTTTGGACTGTAGGAGGAAACCAGAACACCTAGAAGAAACCCATGCAGACACAAACTCCACACAGACAGTTGCCCGAAGCCAGAATTGAACGCAGGTCCCTGACATTGTGAGGCAGCAGTGCTCACCACTGAGCCATCGTGCCACCTATCTAATGTGTATCTACTTTGACGATTATTGAATTTAGTGATTATACAAAAAAGGAATCTGATAACTTTCAACTGTTCTCTGAACATAGTTCTATTTTAGCTAAATGTGAAGTGGAAGCTAATTGTGGAACCATGTAGGTTAAAGGTCAATGTAACTGTGCAGGAAGTACTTGGTACGGTACATTAGGTGTTTATCACAGGATGTGTCCTAAGACGTTTTTTTTTAAAATAGGGGTAATTTTTGTGTCACTGATGCCTTGCTTGTGCTTAAAAATAAAGCGAGAAGCATTGGTAATCATACTGACTCACCCATGTTGTCATCTATCTTGATTTTCAGGTGAAATTGCATTTTGGTGACTGAATTACCAATTGAAAAGTGGTGGGAGCCTAATAAATATACACAAATATAGGTCCAGTATTGCACTTACAGCTTCAATACCATTTTCGTGTCTGCCTGTTGAATATACTGCCAGTTATCGCTTCCACCCACCAACTAAAGTCACCAGGAGGCCATTTCCAGTGATAAACAAACAGATCCTCAAATTAAGCTGAATGGAACATTTGGAGACAAAGTCCTGATAAGTATCTGTGGGTTTTGCAGCTCAAGATCTCTAAAATATTTACCATTAGGTTCTGTACATATTGCCACTCTCCACTTAGTCTGACAGTAAATACATTTACTCCATTCAGCTGCAACACTGGCTTCCCTCCCCAGTTACCCACCTCCAAGTATGTGAACTTCTGATGGGTTACATGTTTTCTGCTGGCAGCTTCATGATTAAAGTCTTTGTGCATTATTCTCAAGATGAACTGAATTGAAAAAAGCTTTATTGGCACAGTGGTAGTGTCCTTATCCCTGAGCCATGAGGCTCAGGTTCCAGTGGGATGTAATAACATCTTACAACAGGTTGATTCGAAAATGTCCATAAACCTGACTCATCAAAGCCCTTGCTCCCAATAATCTGAAGAACAGTTAGCAGAGTAATGTGCACACACCAAAATCACATGAACTGTCTTCATTGTCAGTGCATCCCTGTGAGTTATTTATACCTTCACAACAGATATGTTGAGAAGTTGGAATTTGTATATTTGTTCATCTGGTTTGGGTATTGCTTGCAAGGCTAATTCCTAATTGCCCTTGGAGTTGTATTGATGAGCCACTCACCTCAACCACTGGGATACATGTGCTGTATAGTCGTGCTGAGATTTCAAGCTTTGAACTCAGCAACATGGTGATGTAGTTCCAGATCAAACTAGTGTGAGAGTTGGAGGGGAACAAGCAGGTATACATCTACATGCCTCCTGCCTTTGTCCTTTGAACTGGTAGAAGTTGCTGGTTGAAAATGTGCTGTCGAAGATATCTCAGTGAGTTAGATTAGATTAGCTTCCCTACAGTGTGGATACAGGCCCTTCAGCCCAACTAGTCCACACCGACCCTCCGAAGAGTAACCCGCCCAGACCCACTCCCCCTAACTAATGTACCTAACTCTATGGGCAATTTAGCATGACCAATATATTTTGTAGATGGGCACACACTGCTGTCACTGTATGCTGATGATGGAAGGAGTGAATATTTAAGGTCGTGGATGGGATGCTAATCAAACAGATTACTTTGTGAAGGATGGTGTCAAGCTTCACGAGCATTGTTGGAACAGCACTCATTCAGGCAAAGTATTTTTAGAGGAGCTGATTAGACTCTCTTGTTGGAGATGATTATTCCTGAATGCTTACTTGTGACTTCTCAGCCTAAGTCCAAACATTATCCAGATCTTGCTGCCTGTGGGCATGGAACACTTTGGAAGAACTGAAAACTGTGCTGAATAATGTGCAACCATCAGTGACAAACCCATTTCTGACCTTATGACGGAGGGAGTATAATTGCTAAAGCAGTTGAAATTGGTTGGGCTTGGACACTGTCTTGATGGAACTCCTGCTTGAGATGTTCTGAAGGTGAGGAGGCTGGTTTCCAACAACTCCAACCATTTAGGTTTGCACTGTATGTGTCTTCAACTAGTGGAAGGTTTTTCTCAATTTCTCATTAAGGTACTAGGCATTATGTAAACTGGGTGATGATACATTTGAAATGCGCATGTTTCTTGCTGATCAATTTTGTGGTGTTTCCCCACAGTCAACTGTGCATTAGCTGAAACACAGCTGTTTCATTACAAAAATACAACTGTAAGTACATCACCTCCCCACTCCAGCTCATAGCTATATGGTACGGATGTTGAAATGAATGACGTACAGAGCTTCCCAGAGGTGGTCATTCAGTGGAGATATTTTATTTAGATAAGAAATGTATCCTTTCTTTCTTCTGTACTCAAAGTAGAGATTTTAAATAGATGCTCTTCAGCAAAAATGGTAAAAGAAGTTCAAAATGAACAAAAGGATTGCCTCACATTAAATGACACATATCATAATTTTTATTTGATGGAATAGTGGTAATAAGTAACAGACCTAGAGTCAACTTAAATAAGTTAAAATGTAGCATCATTTTGCTTATTAATCATAACAGGGATGTAGCCTCAACGATAGTCTGAACTCTCAAATGTAATACAAGCAGATAATTAGATAGAACTGTGAACTTGTGACTGGTGAATGAGATCAAAGAAGATGTTGCACACTATTCATCTCAGTTAAAGAAAGGTCATGTAGAAATATGGCTAACATAAAGGATGTTCCAAAATGATAAATTGAAGAGGAAATTGATAAAGTTGGGGATTATTACAAAATGCAATTAGATATCTCATGCACTTTACACAACTGAAAAAGAAAGTTTGAAGAATGAAAATAGCTCACCAATAACGAAGACTGGCATGAAGGCACCACATGGTACAGGAATAGTTGTGGCTAGTGCAGACATCCAGAACTGAAACAAAAATGGTTGGATTACTGTTAAAAAAATGAGAAAGAGAACTTGATAGGATAATAAAGCCAAAGGTAGTCAGCTGATACGTAAATGTAACTTCACTGTCGTCAGAATTCATAACAGAATTATAATAGAAATTCACTGACAGATTTACCAATTTAAATAATAGGTATCAATTGTTCTATCACCAGGTAGCTAAAATAAAATATGTTTCAGAAAATAAAGCCCTCATAGTAACTGGAACAATATGCTTTACAATCGCTACACAAATTAAAGGAGTTAAAAATCACACAGCACCAGGTTATAGTCCAACAGGTTTAATTGGAAGTACTAGCTTTTGAAGTACTCCACAAGCACCTGATGAAGGAGCAGCGCTCCAAAACCTAGTGCTTCCAATTGAACCTGTTGGACTATAACTGGGTGTTGTTTGATTTTTAACTTTGTACACCCCTGTCCAAATCAAATTAAAGAACTTATTACATTGTCATTCTGCTGTTCATAAATGAAACGCAATCTCCACTAACTATAGTAAGGGTACTGGTTACAGCCATGCTGGTCTGGAAATACTCGATTCTATTTGATCTCAGAAGCTGAGCAGACTGAGGCCTGATTAGTAACTGGGTGGGACACTTCCTGGGAATGTCAAGTGCTGTAGGTTTCAGGGCTGTTGCAGTATTGTGGCAATGTCCTGATCTGTTAACTAGGAGGTAAAAACAATGACAGCAGATGCTGGAAACCAGATTCTGGATTAGTGGTGCTGGAAGAGCACAGCAGTTCAGGCAGATGCTGCCTGATCTGCTGTGCTCTTCCAGCACCACTAATCCAGAATCTGTTAACTAGGAGACCCAGTTCTAGCTCCACTTGTTTCAGTGGTGTGTATCAAGAGTTTTGACTGGATTGATTAAAATATATCTGTAAAATTCCTGTATTTTAGAAAGGAATTATAAGATTCAAATGCAATATAACATGAAAATTCACTCCAAATTCTTACTTATACAAATTTCTCTCAATCTACAAGCCCACATAGTGAGGCAAAGACCCTGAATAAGTATGTTTGGCAACGCAGCTGCACAGCATTTGTACTCAAAGGCACAAGCCTAGTGCTCTTCATAACATGACAAACCAAGCTATTACTGTATATGATTTAATTTAACAACAGAACACAAGTACCAAGGAGTGGCAATGGAGTTGATACAATTACGTGCACTTAATTAAATATTCAATGTTTAGTTACCACTCCAAACCATCCATCTGAAGCCTAGTTCTGTTTTGATTGGCTCATGTTTCTGTATTTCCATGGTTTTTCTTCTTAGCCTTCAACAGGACAAAACTACATAATTCAACAAACCACACACCAATGAGCTGAGGAATGGCAGATGGAGTTTAATTTAGATAAATGTGAGATGTCACATGTTGGATAGGCAAATCAGAGCAGGACTTATACACTTAATGCTAAGGTATTGGGGAGTGTTGCTGAACAAAGAGACCTTGGAGTGCAGGTTCATAGTTCCATGAAAGTGGAGTACAGGTAGATAGGATAGTGAAAGTATATGGTATGCTTTCCTTTAGTGATCAGAGTATTGAGTACAGGAGTTGGGAGGTCATGGTGCTGCTGTACAGGACGTTGGTTCAGCCACTTTTGGAATATTGTGTGCAATTCTGGTCTCCCTCCTATGGGAAGGATGTTGTGAAACTTGAAAGGGTTCAAACACAATTTATGAGAATGTTACCAGGGTTGGAGGATTTGAGCTATAGGGAGAGGCTGAACAAGCTGGGGCGATTCTTCCTGGAGTGTCAGAGGCTGAGGGTTGACCTTATAGAAGTTTATAAAATCATGAGGGGCATAGATAGGAAAATAGACAAAGTCTTTTCCCTGTGGTGGGGGACTCCAAAACTAGAGGGTATAAGATTTAGGAGAGGAGAAAAATTTAAAAGGGACATAAGGGGCAACTTTTTCACACAGAGGGTGGTGTGTATATGGAATGAGCTGCCAGAAGAAGTGGTGGAGGCTGGAACAATTATAACATTTAAGAAGCATCTGGATGGGCATATGAATAGGAATGTTTAGAGGGATGTGGGCCAAGTGCTAACAAATGGGACTAGATTAGGTTAGGATGTCTTGTCAGCATGAACCAATTGGATTGAAGGGCCTGTGCTGTACATCTCTATGATTCTATGACACCAGGATACATCGCAAACTTATAGCTTTTTTCAGCCTTGACCCAAGTACAGTGTATCTTATTTCTGTAATTCATCATTGCACATTGGTATATTTTCTTTTTTACCAAACCTCCTTGGATGTCTTTTAAATAACAGTCTACTCTGCTTAATTCAATGTTATCCAATATATAAAACTGGGAAATCAATTTTTTGCACTATGTTCCTACTTTGTCATTTTTTTTACATTGCATTATCCAAGTCACTGAAATTGAACAATATTTTTACTGTAAAATGAATTATATGGAGTAGATTGAATTAGCTATTTCTTAGGAGATTTACAAATTTTTGTGTTGCTTACTTTGCCCCAGTCATGATGAAAGGGTACAAGGAACCCAGCATGTACTGTAGGTACCCTGTCCTCACAATGAGGCATGGTTTTGCCAGTGGGGACCTAGTCAGAGGAGGAATCACAAACAGTCCTCTCACAGGTCTCCTTTCAGAACATTCTAGAGGAGGCCTGCAACCCTCCGTTCCTTGGAAGGGCATGCTAGAGAAGGGTCCGCTTGCCTCTGGCAAGATAACCTTTCCTATATCTGGCCCATCCAAGCACAAAGGATCTTGGGGTTTCCCGACCAAACTTCCAGGGCCAACAGGCTCCAATGCTGAGCAGGCTCCCTCCACCACAGCTGCAGAACTAAGGAATATACTGAGATGTAGTGCAGGAGGGGACAAAGAGAGTTTATTGAGGCCACTTTGCTGGCACGGGTGAAAATGGACTATAAATGATTCTGACCTTTTGTATAAATTTGTGTTTAAATACATGGTTGTTAGTCTCTTTGTGTAGGGCCAAATAGTATTGTTACAGTATCAAGGAACACTTTGTGGTCAAAGACTATGTTCCAGAGATGCAGGTTGATGTTGAGAGAATCTAAAATTAAAATTAAATAAAAGGAATGCAATGTAGGGAGATGGGGATGGGATCTAAAAATTCCAAACACTGACATTCTTACTGCTTTATCATTAACAGTAACATTTCAGAGTACCAGATGGAGGCTGATATTTACTAAAATTGATCTTAAATTATTTGCTTTTTTTTACTATATAGTTGAAATGATTTGGAAATTTATATTCATCAGCTTAATATATAGTATAGTAGTTATTGTAGGCTAACAGTTTATTGCTATAAAATCACACTGACTTTTGACAATAAATATATATTTATAAATTAATTTTAAATGGAAAATGTCTTTAGAAAAATTCAAACTGGAATAAATCCAGTGGCTACCACTATTAAAGTCTTCACCGAATATATTTAGTTCTTGCAATGGAATTTCATCAAAAGTTAATTTAAGTGGCTTAAAACTGAACAATTATGACATTTCATATCTGAACGGTAATGTTTACCCATTTATTGAGTGGCACTTCTACGGGTTGTTGTTTGAACCATGTAGTGAACAAATGAAATAAATATTTACATGATAAGGAATGCCTACGGCAAATAGATCAACAATAAAATCCATTAAAAAGTAGAATTTTCCTTTCAGTAACATATTCTAGCTTCATCGCTTCCTTGCATTTCTTATATTTCCAAAAGAAATTAGCTGGCTCTGTTATGAACTCAGTAGAGAATGATAACTTCAAAAAATGTATTTGAATTCCCAATGAGTGACTGAATGGGCAGCACAACAATTTTAAGTTTCGAGAGACCTTTCCTGTATGAAACAGACTAAAAGCAACATCAACTAAATCCTACTTTGGACACATCTTGTCAAAGCTTTTCATCCTGCACCCATTAATACAATTCACAAGAAATATTAATATAAAAGGAAACTACATCTTTATACTGCATGAGGCAATCATGCTGATTGGTTGGCAGGTTGACTCTGATTTGTACAGGTGTTGTCATGGAGAATGCATAATTTAAATGACTGACAATGAACTGCCAAGCTGCAATTAAATTTAAGCCAATGAGGCTGACTGCTATTGGTAAAGACATTGCTATGCAGAATGAACCAAAGACAGGCTATGGCTTATGTAGTACAGTTGAAACACAGACAGGGTGTGTACATATGCTTTCTGTCTGCAAAGAACATAGCTCTGTGTAGGAGTAGATGTAGCTTCCAGTACAGACAAATACAAACACACTTTGAGCCCAACTGACAATCTTGCATTGATTGTTAGACTAATTCTTTGCAAAATCAAGATTGTTTAGCAAATGCCATCCAATTATAGGATCACATTAAATGTAGGATAAGTGCTTAAAGTTTCTAAACATTGACTGGGTAAGGTTAGCATCTTGCTTGTTGCAGACAGCTGAACTGACAGGTTGTTCGACATGATCTCAGTCTCCAGGATGTACAGCTTATTATCTATATCACACTGGCACTGAAATTCATACAACACTTTACTCACTTTGGCTTGATGGCAGCATCTTTTTAGTGGTGAACACCACTGGTGAGACTACTGCTTAGTAGTAGCACAAAACATCCAGCTACACCTTTAGTGACACCGTACCCTTCGAGGTTAATCTAAAGTAGATTATGCTTTGGAGATGCTGGTGTTGGACTGGGGTGTACAAAGTTAAAAATTACACAACACAAGGTTATAATCCAACAGGTTTATTTGGAAGCACTAGCTTTCGGAGCGCCGCTCCTTCATCAGGTGGTTGTGGAGGACACAATTGTAAGACATAGAATTTATAGTAAAAGTTTACAGTGTGATGGAACTGAAATTATACATTGAGAAATCCCTTGATTGTTTATTGAGTCTTTCATCTGTTCAAATACCATGATAGTTTCACTTCTTTCATGTGTAAGTCACAAACCTTTTTTTAAAAGTTACATTGTCAGGTTAACTGCAACAATTAGTTTGAGCCAGATAATATGTTGAAGGTGTTAGCCCCCTGTGTTCTCTGTCTGTGCCATAATGTTTAGACTGATTCTAATCTAAAAAGTGAGTTAACAGAGTCCTACATGAATTCATACAGTGTTTGAGCAAAGTACAATGTAACTCTGCAAGTACAACCTCACCCCACAAACGTATATGTATATGTGTGCGTGTGTGTGTGTATGGGTGTCTGTCTGTCTGTCGGGGTGGGGTGTTCTCACTGTGAGAGAGAGAGGGTATATGTGTGTGTATGTGAGTGTAGAGTGTCTAAGTCTGTGAGGGGGTGCATGTGTCAGTGTGGGAGTGTATGTGTCTGTAGGAGAGTGTGTGTCTCTGAGGTGGGGGATTGTGAGTGTCTGTGAGAGAAAGTGTATATGTGTGTATGTGAGTGTAGAGTGGTCTCAGTCTGTGAGAGGATGCATGTGTGAGTGTAGGAGTGTGTGTGTCGGTAGGGGTGTGTGTGAGTGCCTGTGTACGTGTCTGTGAATACGTGTGCGTGCGTGTGTGTGTGTGTGTGTGTGTGTGTATAGAAGTGTCTGTGTGTGTGTACAGTGCAATGGTGGTCATCTGCAGTGTGACATGAACCCAAGGTCCCAGTTGAGGCTCTCCATATGGGTGCGGAACTTAGCTATCAGCTGGCCACGTTTTGCTGCTGCCTGTCCCGAAGTCCGCCTTGGAGGATGATCACCCAAAGGTCCGAGGTTGAATATCCCGGACCGCTGAAGTGTTCCCCAACTGGGAGGGAACACATTTGTGGGGTGAATTTGTACTTGCAGTGTTACATTGTACTTTGCTCAAAAACTGCATGAATTAATGTAAGATTCTGTTAACACACTTTTTAGATTAGAATCAGTCTAAACATTATGGCACAGACAGAGAACACAGGGGGCTAATACCTTCAACAGGTTATCTGGCTCACACCAATTGTTAGAGTTAACCTGAGAATGTAACTTTTAAAAAAAAGTTTTGTGATTTACACATGAAAGAAGTTAAACTATCATGGTATTAGAACAGATGAAAGACTCAACAAACAATCAAGGTATTTTTAAATGTATAATATCAGTTACATCACACTGTTAAATTTTTGCTATAAATTCTAGGTCTTACAATTGTGTCCTCCTGATGAAGGAGTGCCGCTCTGAAAGCTAGTGCTTCCAATTAAACCTGTTGGACTATAACCTCGTGTTGTGCGATTTTTAACTAAAGTGAACTAGGCACTTTTCAGGGTTGAACGCGGCAGCTTTAGGCCTGTTCATAAATTTCCGCAATACACATTGAGAAATGATCTGATCAGGGTAGCCATTATCCTGTAGGAGGCTTTATGCACTCTATTTCAGCTTCAAGCTTGCATGGTGAGCAAACAACTTGGGCCTTAGTAATCAGGCTACCAATAAGGCTAGTCATAGCATGTGGAACTGTAGGAATCCCTAATCACTGAAATGGAGCAGCCAAATGACCTTATTTCCCATGAAGTGCTAATTGAGAGATCTGCCAGGAACAGTAGAAAGATTGAGTCAGAAGTTTGTAGGTTCAAGTCCCATTCCAGGTCGTAAGCATGGAAATCAAGGTTAGCACTCCAGTCCAGTATTGAAGGTGTTTGGTTTAATCACTCAAATGAGATGCTAAACCTACCATCCCATGTAAGTGTAAAAGGTTTAATGACATTATTTCAAACAGAACAGGGGTTATCCCTGGGTTCTGAGCAAAGTTAAGGCTAATCAACATTGCAAAAATAGATTATCTGGTCATTAACACATTGCTGTTTGTTGTAGCATCCTGTGCACAAACTGTTGTGTTACATTGCATTGGCTGTAATGCACTTAGGCATACCCAGGGAAAGACACGATATAAACACAAGACTTTCCTTTTTATCTACATAGAATTTATTTGCCAATTAAGCATCCAGTCAGCAAGTCTACAACTGTTGTCTTCGATTTTATTTGCAATCTTCCTTTGTATTAATTACATCCTCAGCAGTTTACTATTGTCCACCGATTTAGAAATTCTACATTGATTTAGAAATTGTACTTTGTTTCCAAATCCAACGCATTAATGCAAATCCCTGTTGAACACCACGTCCTATCTTCTGCTCATTTTGAGTATGCACTTTTAATACTTATGCTCTCTCCTGATTTCGTTTTCTGTAAATAGCAAGCTAGATATAAAAAGTGACATATTATATTTTATTGGAGGATGAATAGGCAGCTAAAATCTTGCTTTTGCACACCTATTTCAAATGTCATTTTTTGAACTATCTTAAATTCATTATTTTCCAGACAAAATATGACTCAACACAATTCCCTGGTCTTCACTAGTTCTTCATAAGTCAGCCATTAACTTCCTTTCTTCTTTCCCCTTCAGAAGGCATGTTGCTCCAAATATATGTGCAGGTTGTGTCTTTCACCACAACCTTCGTGACAAATTGGGATCACCATGAGGAATTGCAAGGACTGAGTCTATGTTCCAATCTATTCCATCATAACAACAGAAAAGGTAAGATCTAATACACATAGCTTGTTCCTTTCTAATTTCAAACCTTTAAATGTTGTATACTAACAACTTCTGCCATGATGACATGAACCTGGTTCAAGTGCTCTAATTCACTCTTTAATTTTTATGAATAAAGGTAAAAAATGACTATAACCATTGGAGGACATTAGTTTTTAATGTAATTATTTTACTTACTCATGCAGGCAGTTAGAATGAGACAACACCCATTGCCATATGTACAAAATAATAACTTACAATTAGTTAATTGGATAGCAAAAACAATTCCTTGGCCAATTGGACAATGCTGATCAGTGCAAATAGTTGCTGATGACTAAATGCATCAATGTCATATTATTTAACATTAAATGTTTCCTTTAATATTAAATGTTATCTTTAACTTCTTTAAATTATGAGACAGTGCCCTTTGAAGATGGTCATTTGACAACATGTTGCCTTCAATTTGTCGAATGATCAAGCACAACATATGTTACAGCAGTAGCTCATTCTAATCAGAGCAAATAATTTCTCGTTGCATAAGCTAGTACTGAAGCCTTGATGTCAATTTTCACAAAAATCATATTCAAAGGGTTTCTTTAAATCAAACTCAACAAACTTGTATTGACTGCTATTAAGACTACAATATGTATTTGCATTTAAAGCATTTTTCTGCAACAGCTTAAACCCAGGCCAGAATTCTAATGAAGATCACAGATCATGCTGATGAAGTTACCTAGACTTGAAACATTAGCTTACTGTCTCTCCATGGATGCTGTCTGACCTGCTGTGATCTCCAGCATTTGTTGTTTTCAGTATAGATTCCAGCAGCTGCAGTAATTTGTTCCCACAGAGTTTTCATGGAATGGACTCTTGACATTGGGAAAAACCAACAGTGGGTTGGAAGCCTGCTGCATAATTTTGCTGTGCTTCTTTAACTCAGCCTTCAAGATAGGAAACCCAGAGGAAGGTGCTATCAGAGAAGGAGAGTTTGACATGCCCTGCACCTAACATTTAAAGCATCAATACTAAAGGGGATTATAGCAGGGGTAACAATTCACCCAATCTGAACTTTTTCAGGATACAGACAGGAACATTCATGATGGAGTCTCAGTTTGTGAAGGTTTCTCTATGAATCCACCAGCGTTCTTGGACTCATCCCCGGGAGTGTTGCTGTGGGCTGTAAGTGTCCGTGAAGAAACATTATTCCTATTAGATGTAAGGAAGAAACCAGTTGGACATTGTGGAGGGGGTGAGCTGAAGAAGGAACCTGAAGCTGTAATAGTGGACTGCTGAATGATGGACAGAGATAGTAAGTGGCATGGCACATGCCAGTCTGCTCACTGACTTCTACAGATTTCCCCTACACGGTACTCATCAGTTCAACACTGTCTGCAGATTGACCCCTTTATCGTTTTCAACATATGCCCTCACATTCTCATCTGATAATAAACAAATATTGACACTTTGCAGTGTCATCTCACTGCCATCCCTTGCAGCAACCCTCCTTAAAGTTATCCTCCCATCCTCTCAGCACAATCCATTCCACCCACCTGTAACTCTCTGCCTTCTCTCCCATACAGGGGAAGAAATTGCAGAATGCCAGGAATAAACAGAGAATAGGTGGGTATTGGTGCCTACTGGTATCCTGATCATGGCAGAACAGCAGGCCATGAAGATCAGCAGAAGGGTAGAGTACATGGCCATTGCAGGTGGAAAATAGGTATCACCAAATTTCCAGATTAAGTTGGCAGTAAAGAAATTTAGGGCTGAGGTGACAGATGTCAACAATGGCCTGCAGAGAAAGTCTGTGCCTTGTAATGCCATGTCAGGAAAGCTGACCCCCTTGCTTGGGTTCACTGATTTGTCAGGATCAGTTCCTGTGGGCTGGAGCTCTGTACTCATTCCTTTTTCCTGTGAAGTTACAGGTAGCTGAGAAGGTATCGACTGGCTGTGTTCCCACTGCCCATAATGCTGATCCTCTTGTTTGCAATCAAAGGTCTTATGTAGAGCTGCCTAATCAATTCTTACACTGCAGTAAAGACTTCACTGTAGATCCAAGTCAAAGTAAGTTAACGTTGGCAGAAATGACCTCAAAACCGCAAGTCACCTTGAAAACCATGAAAGCACACACTCAGAAGAAATCTTAAATGAAGGACTGTCAGACTGCTGCATTTAAATGGTTTCCAGTTAATTTCACAGTTCTGTTAATCCCCAGCAAGTTTCAGACATCTCAGCAAAGCCAAAGTGCAGGATTAAATCATCAGACAATTAGTTTTCTGCACATTTAAATCACAGTCCGTACCCCAGGGTTTTCCTCACAACCTGAAATATGCAGTGGATAAATCGGGAAGTCGGCTTTGTATTGCTTTTCTAACACACTGCAATTTTCTTGCTTTCTTCATCTTGACAAGAAATTGCAAATGGCCCTTGTTGAGGGGTGAGACATCACCCTTTTGGTTGTGTGGTCATGGAAGGGTTAAGGAACAATATTCCAAGTTCTAATACTGATTTCCCTGGCACTTTTTAAAAAAAATCTGTCTCATCATCAAATGTCTTTGCAGTTGTCAAAACTGAAACAAATTGCCATTTTCTGATATGTAACTTCTATGCATTTTACTAACATAACAGAACTAGCAACTCAAAAATAAAAGGTCTTTGATTAGTCCAAACAGTAGTTGCCATTTTCACAGTCAAACCCCTCGAAAACAGAAATAAATTATTCATCACACTGGTGGTAGCGGCAGCTAATTATATTTGGACAGTTTTAACATTCAGTTTGTTGTGAAAAGTTCATATCTACTTGCTGTTGTTAATGTGAAATGCAAAGAACTAAGACAAAAAAATCTTTGCAAGAGAATCTATGTAAACAGAAAGAAGGATGGAAGTATTAAATCTTAGTAAAAATGGAAAGCTTGTGGCTGATGTTATGTTGTGGAGAATGACCTGGTGGGTATACAAGCAATCCACAGCTGCTAGATTGGAGTCACTTTTCCCTTTGAACCTCATTATAAATTAGACTGAGCTTAGTGATGTGCATATTATATTAAACAAGTCCCACAAGAAGGTGAAACGTTCCCAGAAGATCTAATGAACCACTCTGACAGCGTGACTTTGTAGCTACCAGGTGCTACATTGAAACGGATGCAAATCCCAAGCAATTTGGAACAATCTGTTAGGATGTTCTCTTAACACTTGGCTTCTTCAATATACTTCCAAGTCACATCAGATGCCCATTCCTGCATCATTCTGCCAAATTCATGATAATGTGCATCTGGAAGCACTTTACATCCACACAGAAATAGTAACATAACTATTCAGAGGTGTATCATGCATTTCATTTACATGTGCATTTATAATGAATTTCTGATCTCTTTAGTTAAAGAAGCCAAATCAAAACTCGTGTTGTGTTTTTAGAAATCACTCAGAATCTGCACTTTTACATGCAAGTTGTAGTCTGAGCTATGGATCATGATGATAGAGGCTCCAGTTTACGTTCCATTGCATGCTGACCAGGTATTTCTCCCTCAATTACTATCTGCCGTTGGTGTGAGCTGGAAGGACTTATAGGCTAACAACCTAGCCTTCATTTAGGAGCCAAATTATGTACAAGCCATCCTCAATCATCAAGCTCTGATTGGGACCCAACCCCAGAGGTTACACAAACGTATTGACAATATTTTTATTTCAATGTCTTTAGATTCATTAGTCACTAAATCAACAGGACAGAAGTTTGCTTGCTGAAAATTATTAGCTCTAAACGAGGCGAACAAAAGTGGTCCATCAGTGTGATAAATTTATCATAAAATGTGGAGTCGATCTGGGTTGGTTTCCTTGGTGCAGTTAAGATTGAGAGGGGAACTGACCAAAGTGTAAAGGATCATGAGACGAAAAAATAAGTGGGATAGGAAGACATTTTTCCATTAGTAGAGGGGGTTAATGGTCATGGAGAAAGTAGATGGCTAAGAGGAGAGTTGAGGAGAATCTTTTTTCAATCAGAAGGTGGTGGAAGTCTGGAACCCACTCTCTGATGAGGTGATGGAATCAAACAGTAACAACATTTAAGCAGTATTTAGATAATCCCTCTCGTTGCCATAGCCATCGGGGCAAGGGCTAAAATCTGAAAATTGGGACCAGTACAGTCAGATCTTTGTTAGCTGGCATGGATACGATCGGCTGAATGGACTCCTTCAGTGCTGTAAACATATATGAATCTATAAACAATTCCTAACGGAGTATTAATGCATTCCCATGAAATCCCTATTGCATTGTGAATGCTAGAGATGCAGCCTTTTCCTGGTGTTACTGTAGAGACACATTGCATTAACATACGAAATAGTTGCTGTCAAAATAGTGGTGAGGTTAATACCTATTAGTTTTTTAAAATAGTAAATGATACAGCAACTTCGAGTGCAGAGCAGATATGCAGTTGAATGCGAATATTAAATAGTTTCTGTGAGTGTTGTGCCTCCACCAGCACCGGGGGCCTGGTGGTATTATTGCTAGACTATTAATTCAGAAACTAGGAAAAAGTGAGGACTGCAGGTGCTGGAGAGTCAGAGTTGTAAAGCGTGGAGCTGAAAAAGCACAGCATGTCAGGTAGCATCCGAGGGCAGGCCAGTCAACGTTTCAGGCATAAGTCCTTCATCAGGAATGTTTTGACTCTTCTGCCTGCTGCTCCCCTAGCCAAGCTCTTCCAATATCGCTACAACAATGGCATCTAGCCGACCAAGTGGAAAATTGCCCAGGTATGTCCTGTACACAAAAAACAGGAAAAGCATGAAAGGTGGTGCAAGATGCTCCCAATGTTGAAATGGGCCTCACTGGATTTCTTGTCTGATTCTGTCATAAATCTTGCCATTGTTCACGCTGCTTAGAGTCCTGTAGGGTTCAGGCCTTACTTTCCATTACCATCTCTCTTATTTCTCTTTTAATCAAATTTCATTTTCCTTCTTTTTATTTCCTTTTGCTTCTGATTTGACATTGAATTCACTCACTGTAACTTATTCTTCCTTTTCTACCCATCTCTGTTCATGGCTGAGTGCTTCCGTCTGACAGTGCATGGAGATGCACAGTTGGCTGCCCAGATCCCAAGTGCCCCGAGTCTCTCTTCATGGTGTCAGCAGTTTGTACTTGCAGCAACTTACAAAGCAAAAAAAATAACCTCAATGTGCAGAAACAAATCTGACAAACAGAAAATGCGACAACATAATTTGGATCATTATTTTCTGTTTTTATTTCTGAAAATGCAGAAATGAATTTGCTTAAATGAAGTAATAAACTTCACTTTCAGGACATGTTTTTCTGACCTGGAGATGTTTGTACATTTCTACTACTACAAAAAAGTCAAGAATTCAAGTATTGAGGGCTTTTGTTGCATAATGGGCATGTCCCTATCCTCTGAGCCAGAGCTTGGGTTCAAGCCTCATTTGCTCCAAAGATGTGTGATACCATCTCCGAACAGGTCGATTAGAAACTATCTACCAGTATTGAATGTATCCTCAAAACATCCTTTGTAGTGCACAACTGACTCCTTTAAGTGTGCTGATCCCTTAATTTCTTTTTGTGTGGCTGTGCCCACACACCTAAAAAAGCCAACTTGTGTGTATCATGTGCATGAATGTTTGGGTGCCTCAGGGCAGCTTAAAGGGAACATTGCTAGTGTTACATAATATTCACAGCACAGGCTGTGATCCATGGTGAATTTATGCATCCTCATCTAGCCCCATCAACATACTCTTCCATTTCATTATGGTAGTTGGATGGTCCCCACAAGCATTAAAGGACCATTGAAGAACTACTTAAAGTAGAGGGCTTGCCAGGAGGGTTAGATTTAGATTGCTACATATATTAGCTCTTGTGTTTCAATGGCTTTCTCCTGCCTTGTAGATAGGAATTGTTTGAGGATCAGCAGAAATTAAAAAACACAATCCACATAGGCCTCAATATGTTAAAATTACAAAAAGTTCAAAAATACACTAAGTCTAGATTGGGAGCAGATGTTACTCAAGTCAGCTCCGCCATTTAATAAGATTTTGAATTCCACTTTCCCATCTACCTCTCATGAATCTTTGATTTTCTTGCATAATAGAAACCTACCTTTGCCTTAAAAATATCGAATGGCCCTGCCCCCTCAAACCCAGGGGTTCCAAAGTTGCAGAATCCTCAAAAAAAGACTCCTCCTCTCTGTCTTAAAGGATGATCACCAATATTAAAACACCACCCTATAACACTGGACCTACCCACGAGAGGAATTGCTCACCCTGTCAAGGCCACTCAGGATCTTATACACTTCAATCAAATCACTCCTCCCTCTTCTAAACGCCAGTGGAAATAAGCCCAGTCTGTTCAACCTGCCCTCATAAGACAATACACTAATTCTGGGTAACAATCCAGTAAACCTTCCCTGAACTACCTCCACGACATTGACATCCTTCCATAAACAAGGAGGATTGTTTTCTTCATTATTAGTTTTCTTAATTACTTGCTAGACCTACATACTTTTAAAAAAATGACTGATGCACTAGAACACCTGGATCCTTCTGAATATCAGAATTCTGCCATCATTTTCCCTTAGATAGCATTCTCATTCTTATTCTTTCTGCCAATGTGAACAATTTTACATTGAACTCCACTTGCCAGTTTTTTGCTGACTCGGTCTATAGAAGGTACCCTACTCCTTTCAGGTTCCTTCCTATTCCAAGTTGGATTTAGGTGCAGCTTTTAGGTGAGGGAGGGGGACTTCACAACAAGTGACCACAACTTCTTGCCTCAGGGACATTTATATCCAGGAGGTGAGCTCTTTTAGATCAAAGACAGTGTCAGCCATAATGGAGGGTTAAGTGTAGCTGCCCTTTTGTACTTTAGCAGGCATTCCATTTGTTGCCTGTAAGGAAGGATTGAAATTAAGTCATCAATTTCAGCAGAGCCTTTGACAAGGTCCCACAAGGGAGACTGATCAATAAGATAAAAACACATGGGACACAGGGTAACTTGGCAAGTACAAAATTGGTTTCATGGCAGAAAACAGAGGGTGGTGGTAGAAGGCTGTTTGTGTGATTGAATTCAGGTGTCCAGAGACACATATTGGAATCAGTGCTGGGTCCTTATTATTTGTTATACATATAGACACAAACCTGGCATTGTGGTTGATAGTGAGATGAAAGGAGGATATAAACAGATTGGTTAAATGGATTTTAACCCTGATGTCTCTATCGTCCAAGAGTCAAAAAAAAAGAGAAGAAAAGAGAAAAAGAGAGAAAAAATACAGAAGAGAGAGAGAAAAGAGAAGAGAGAACTTGTAGTGGGTTTAACCTGGGGGGGGGGGGGGGGGAGGTCACCACACCTCAGGTGAGGGGTGAGGTTGTGATGACAGGACCTTCATGGTAACCTCAATCAGTGTGGAAACTGAACCCTCGCTGTTAGTGTGACTCTACATCATAAATCAGCTGTCCAGCTAACTGAGTTAACTGTCTTCAATGGACTATTTAGGCAAATTCATGATTTTGCAATGAAAGGCAGTTTCATTAATACTCAGCTTTATGTAATGACACATTTCTCCTTCAATCTTTCAACTGTAGGCTTTTGGAATAACGAAGGAATTCAGAAATCGGTAGAGTCAGAGGTTTGAATACAAAAGCTCAGCATCTCTGAAATGTAACCCTTGCAAAAAAAGAAAGTCTTCAAAATGAAGGTATTTCTTTGAGATACACAGATTAAATAGATTGGAAAGAAATAATTTTGTGCAAGAGGTATCAATAACATCCTTGAAGGAGGTGGTTTTGTCTTTATTTCTTTCTGTTGTGCAAACCTGCTGTGTTCAAATTGGCTTCCTTGCCTTCATGCACCAGTGACTATACTTCAGTGATACTTAATTGGCTATGAAGTACTTTGGGATATCCTGAGGCCATGAAAGATACCATATAGCCAATCTTTGTTTTCATTATTACTGAAGGACAGGTATAATTGTCCCTGAAAAGAAACAGAAAATACTTCATTTGCAATTGAATATTAAATTGCAGAAATTTGGTACTCCTTTTGGGTACTACTTCAACTGTTTATGAGCAGTACGTAGCTGACCAATACCAAACCAAATTAATTCCTATTGGAATAATTCAGTTGTAGGTTGCACAAATATATTTTGCATTGAATTTCAAACTGCTATTTGCAGAGTCACTGACAAGAATATTAAAACTATAAATAATCTAAGAGGTAATATGATTGTAAAGGGATTAGTTCATCAATGGTATTCAAATAGAATCATAGAGTCATACAGCATAATTAACTTATATTAACATATAACTTATATTAAGGTCTCACTAATGCAGCACCAAATGTCTGTATAATGGGTGGTTTTACTTTTTGGCCAATATGGTGATTTAATAATGAACTATATATAGAGTTCATGATTCATCATACACTTCACAACATTCTGTCTCCTTCCATTATTTACAATATAAAGGTCCAAGAAGAGAATCCAAACTGTAAAGTCAAGAAGGTTGATGGCCACTGACGCGGATAGTACTGCAGATATAGAGTAGACTAGATTAAGAGATGACATGAGTTGGGATGTCTGCCTGGATAAGCTTGCAAGAATAGGGCTTAGTGAACTCACGGAAAGAATTTTAATTAATGAGAAGAATTTTGATGTCAATGCTTGATGACATCTCTCTGCAGCTCACTGGTCAGGACCCAGGAGAATTCAGCCAACTATGAGGCAGAGCCTATTTGCAGACAAGTCTGCGGAAGGCAGAGTGAGCACGGATTCACAATGACTCCACAGGTTTTGTAGAGCCAGGAGAGACACTTCTCTCCCCAGCTCCACATTCGCATGGCTTTAAAAGTGATACTGAAGCTATTCTGGGCAGTTTCCAGTGATTTTTCAAGGACTATTACCAACTTACAGCAAGGCAACACATATTCAGTTGTTTGATTCTATCAGAATAGCTCCAGTGTACATTACGTAGGATCTGTTTCAGTGTTGGGAGACAGCAGCAGAGTAGCAGCATTCAGGTTCCTGCTTCTTTCTTCTGTCCATTTCTCTTGTTCTTGCTTTCTCTTTCTACTTTTCTTGATAGCTCTCTTTTGTCTTTTGCTCCGGGGGAGCCTGGCTGTGGTAGAACCGATTTTTCAGCAATGGCAGCGAGTGTGAGCCCAGTGATGAGAGATGGCACTGGAGCATGGCAACTTTGATGTTGGTGGGCCCAGCACTGGATGCAAGGTGGTGGCAATGGTATTGGCATCGATGGCAGCTCTGATGTCAGTGCCAGTTGACTCTTGCTTTTGTTCAGGAAACTTGCGGACTCTGATACTTCACTTGATTCCAAGATGGCCTTAATGAGGTGGGCCCAGTGACAAGTGGATGGCACCAGAGCGTGACGACTTTAATGCTGGTCAGTCCTGCACAGGTGGGAGCAAGGCACAGGGCCTTCAGCAGTGGCAACAGTGGTGAAAAAGCGGTGGTTGCAGCAGTGCTGGCACCACGGTAATGGTGGGTCCAGTGCGGGTGACATTGGTGAGCCTGGCTCAGGTCTCATGACGGTGGCACAGAGGGTGATCTGGATATTTTATGTTCCTTTTGTTTCTGTTTCTTTAATTTCAGTTCTTGTTTTTCAAACTGACTATTGTGTTCTAAGATGGAGGAGAGTGGTGACTCTGCACAGCTTTCACTGTACTCAGATACACATGACAATAAGATCTAATCAGGTATTTTTCTCATGCTCTTTAGTAAATCTAGCACTCCAAACAGCCACTGTACTTTCAACAAAAGGCCTTATATAATAATTCAACACAGTGAATAGGTCAATTTGAGGCATGCTGTAATGCTTGAAAAACAGCATGTGAAATTTCCAAACGCTCTCTTAGGCATCTAACGGATATTGCAATCCCATTTGAGAGATCACTTTGACTTCAGATTCCAAATAGCTGAATGTATGTAGGTTGCTCAATCTTGACATCATCTAAATTGATGAGACAGGATTTGGGTGGATGAGTGAGAGGACAATTCATTAGCTTTGTATTATTGGAGGTTTAGATTAGAATAGATTACTTAGTCTCATGTGATCTGATCCCATGCACTTAGTGAATGCAGGATTTTCTAAATTTGACAAATTAGACACCCACAAATTAGCTTCTAGCTCCTGAGCATATGCCACTGTTCCTATAAACAAGTTTGAACTTAATCCATGTTGCAGAACATTTTGCAGAACTTATTTACAACTTTCCTTGTGAATTGCAGCATTATCAATAGCTGTAGGTAGTGTCTCTCAGTCTGTAAATGCAGATAGCCAGGGAGTGGGTGCTGGATAAATTTGGTTCATCTGGACATGCGTGTATCCCTTTGTTTCCAATCTCCTTCAGGAAGTACATTTTCAGGATTTTTCTTTGGGAATATCATTATGGCCGAATTGAGTATAAATAGTTGTGCCAATGATTGCCAGCAAAAGTTGTATTTTTTTTAGGCAAAATAAAAATCATTCTCTGGTCGTCTCATCACTGGGCTATTTGCATGACCTGCTGTTATCAACCTGTTCAGAGATGTTATTACACACCTCTGGAGCAGGTGGGACTTGAACCCAGGCCTCTTGGTTCAGAGATAGAGACACTACCACTGCACCATAAGAGGGCCTATGATTTGCTCTGTGTGTATATATATGTTCAATAGGTGATAATAGCTATAGGTTACTTAAGAGATTAAAGATAATTTACTTGCTAATAGAATTACTCCTATACTCTTTGTATTGCCATTTGATACAAAACACTCAATTTTTCATAACAGGTTTTAGCATTTTAAAACTCAACCAAAAACAATAGGCATTATTTTTGCAACATACTTTTCACTTTAGATAATGATGTAACACCATTGTTTAGAGGAAATAAAATAAAAACGAATGGCTTTTTAAAATTATTTCACACTGCAAATATACTGCTCAAGTTTGTAAAATAGATATCAAACGGTCTCAGGTCTGCAGAGATTCTAAGCATACGTAGGCACAAAAAGAAAAAAAAAACGTTGCAAATGTTGCAAATTACCTTTATGTAGGGATATGCTTCAACTGGTCTCCTGCAAATAACAGCTAATATTTAAACTCTGGCAGATAAAATTCACGAATACACAAATAATAATGGCATGTGCTTCAGAGTACTGATACGGGTGTTAAAAAAGTCAGAAGATGACGTTGCAATGGAATCAGCTTGCAAAATTGATTTTTTTTTTTCCCCAGTGTTGTTGGCAGTGTGAGTGGGGCATCAAATCCAAATTCAATAATATCTCACTTCAGCAGGGGTGTTTAAAATGCACAGCATGCTGCTCCTGCGGTGAGCTGGATCACAAATGCGTCTGTGGCTAAAACAACACTGAAGTCAAATGGGGGGGGGGCAGATTTTGGCCACCAAAATTTAGCTGTTTAAGCTGAATGCAACAATTTATTGCAAGTTCTGAGATATTTGAAACAACTGTCCTTGAAGAGAATGAATAAAGCAAAGCGAAAATGCATTTCAGGCCTCTGGAAACAGAGTAACCTTCAAATCTCTCAGGTTAATATATAGAAATGTTACCCTGCAGTGCACTCATCTGGACACAGTTCTTTACAAACTATGCACTACTGATGCTGAAATTGGTCATTCCTTTTTTGGATGTGGGGATTGTGCTTCATGGCCTGATGATGCCCATAGCACACAAATTTCATCCTGTTTCCTGGTGAAGATGGTTGGAGGGCAGTCCACTTTGTGAGTCCAAGAATGTAGGAAACCAGCACAAAGCCTAGATATCGTTCTGTTCATAAAAGCAGTCTATCACTTTAAAGGGAGATTGCATATTAATAAATGCCTGTTGCTCATTGATACTGATGCAATCTAAGTAAGAACTAGAACAGAGAGAGTGGTCCCCAGTATGTGGATGCAGCACTAGAGGTATTTGTGACCAAAGTGGACAAGAGAAGAGAGGGATGTTTTCATAGGGAACCAGGAGGCCCTCAAGAGCAACACTTAGAAGACAGTGGAAGCTGGTGGCAAGAGAGGTTAGTGGTGGAGTCTGGTCCTAAGGAAATGGCAACAGTACTAGAAATGTTTAATAATGTCATGTGTACCGTCAAGGTTAGCAAATGTATGTTTACATTGCATCTTGTATTCATTGATCTATTAACCTCACATATATCTCAAAGTACCACAATCGTGTGAGTAACTCAGTAGTACTCACAACCATTAAGGACTCACATCTAGCAATTTGGAGATTCATTTAAAATGCAGCACCACAAAGGTAATCATCTCTGGATAACTGTGAGCTAGAAGAAAATTTGACATTGGGCAAGTAAATTCAGAGAGCTTAAAGATTGGTGAGAGAGAACTGTGCTATGATCCATGGAAAAATACCGCGTCCAATGGGGAACAAGGATGCTGTACTGTTGGGGTGGCCACCATCTAAATAGCAGCAGGGAATCCGCAAGGTGTATAAGCATGGTTGGGAAGTTTGTGGATGACACCAAAATTGGTGGTACAGTAGACACTGAAGGTGTTCATCTAAGATTATAAAAGGATCTTGATCACTTGGGCCAATGGACTGAAGAGTGGCAGATAGAGTTCAATTTAGACAAATGCGAGGTAGTGCATTTTGCCAAGACAAACAAAGGCAAGACTTACACGGTTAGTGGTAGGGCCCTGGAGAGTGTTGTTGAATAGAGGGACCTAGGGTTGTGGGTACATAGTTTCTTGAAAGTTGCATCACAGATAGAGAGGGTGATAAAGACAGCATTTTGCATGGTTGCCGTCATTGCTCAGACCATTGAGTATAGGAGACGGGATGTCAAGTTATGGTTGGACAGTACGTTGTTGAGGCCATCTCTGTACAGTTCTGGTCACACTGCTTTGGAAGGATATTATTAAATTGGACAGAGTACAGAAAAGATTTATAAGGATGTTAGTTTCTGTAATAAGGAGAGGCTAGATAGGCTGAGACTTTTTTCACTGGAGCATAGAAGGTTGAGGGGTGACCATAAGACATAGAAGCAAAATTAGGCCATTAAGCCCATTGAGGGTTATCTTACAGAGGTTTATAAAATCATAAACGGCATGGAAAAGGTGAATAGTAAAGGTCTTCTCTCAAGGGCCGAGCAGTTCAAACTTAGGCAGGAGAAGTTTAAATTGATAGGAGTAAGATGAAAAAAAGGGACCTGAGGGGCAACTATTTCACCCAGAAAGTTGTTTGTACATGGAATGAACTGCAAGAGGATGTGTTTGATATAATTACAACATTTAGAAAGCATTTGCATAAGTACATGAATAGGAAAGGTTTAGAGGGATATGGGCCAAATGCAGAAAAATGGACTAGGTTAGTTTGGGAAAATTGTTCGACATGGTTGAGTTGGACCAAAGGGTCTGTTTCAATGCTGTATGACTCTATGACTATGGCTGTAGGGAAGGTTCGAAGCATTCACATAAGGGGAAATTTGAAAAGTTAAAAAGAGAAAGGACAAAACAATAGTGGAGGATAGCAATGTGGGTAATGACAACCAGAGTGTGACAGGAAGAAACAGGTATACAAATAAGATTATAACAACAAATAAGGTTGGAGTAGGGAAAATTATTAAAATTTGTAAAACTACATTCAAAATTCATAACAAGGTAGATGAACTAACAGTAAATATAGAAATAAATGAATATAATATGATTACCATTACACAGACATGACTACAAAGTGACCACACCTGGGATCTGAATATTCAAGGGTATTGTTTTGGAAAGAAAAGGAGAAATGGAATCCGTTTGCAATGAGATCAGTACAACAGCGAGAGTTTGTCTCGCTTTGGAGAAATAAGATGTCGAATCATTTTGGGTGGAGATAAGAATAGCAAAGTAAATAAGTTCCTGATTGGTTTTCAGTCCTCTGACAGTAGCTAAACTCTAAAAGTCAGTGCACATCAAGCAAGAATGAGATCTTGTAAGAAATGTACTGCAATAATTGTGGAAATTTTAGTTTTCCTATAACTTAAAGATGAGGTCTTCAAGTTTGTTTGGAATAGTTCTGGAACCAAATAATTTACAGGATATTCTACACCTAGTAATGTGTAAGAAGATAGGATTAATTAATGGCTACCTAGTAAAAGGATCCTCATGGTAAGCCTGATCCTATCATGTAGAATTACATATCAAGTTTGAGGGTGAGAAATTTGAACTTAAAGTCTTCAACTTAAGGCAACTACTCGGGTATGAGTATAGATTTATCAAAATAGAACCAGGAATTGATTAAAAAGTAAGATGATAAAGAAAGCAGTAGTACAAATAGAGCATTGAACGTTACAGCGCAGTGCAGGTCCTTTGGCCCTCGAAGTTGCGCTGACCTGTGGAACCAATCTGAAGCCCATCTAACCTGCACAATTTCATTCTCATCCATACGCCTATCCAATTACCATTTAAATGCCGGTAAAGTTGGTGAGTAAGATTAAAAAAAGGGACCTGAGGGGCAACTATTTCACCCAGAAAGTTGTTTGTACATGGAATGAACTGCAAGAGGATGTGTTTGATATAATTACAACATTCCACGCCCCTACTACTCTCTGAGTAAAGAAATTACCTCTGGCATCTGTCCAATATCTATCACCCCTCAGTTTGAAGCTATGCCCCCTCTTGCTATCCATCACCATTTTAGGAAAAAGGCTCTCACTGTCCATCCGATCTAACCCTCTGATTATCTTATGTCTCAATTAAGTCACCTCTCAACCTTCTTCTCTCTGACAAAAACACCCTCAAATCCCTCAACATTTCCTCACAAGACCTTCCCCCCCATTCCAGGCAACACCCTAGTAAGTCTCTTCTGAACCCCTTCCAAAGCTTCCACATCCTTCCTATAATGCGGCGACCAGAATTGCACACAATACTTCAGGTTCGGCCACACCAGAGTTTTGTACAGCTGCAGCATGACCTCAGGGTTCTGAAACTCGATCCCTCTAATAAAAAGCTAACATGCTGAATGCCTTCTTAACAACCCTTACCAGAATATATGTAAAGATATACTCTACTGAGGAAGTAAGTGAAGATGAAGGGACAAAATACATTGTACTCAAATTTGCTGAAATTACAAAAAGAGGTAGGAAATTAAGCTGTCAAGAAAGGTAGAAAGTCTGCAAAAGAACATAAATAGGTTCAGTGACTGGATAAACAATTGATATGTGGAGAAGAGTTTCCTCTTCTCTTTAAGTAGAAACTGCTGTTCCCTCTGGGATTTGGCATTCTTGTGATTCTGTCCAGAGGAATGCAAAATGGAATATTTCAACAGTTTAATGCTTTTCCAACAGTTCTGTACTACCAAGCAATAGATTAGATTTTAGGAGATTATGTTTCATATTATAGAGCAGGAGTGCTGAGTACCTAAATTGAAAAGAAGGCTGGAATGGGTGTGTTGTAAAATTTCAATATTGTTATGATTCCATTGTATTTTTCTTTCAACTAATTAATTGTCAATTACCAATTGAAAAAATGCATTTTGTTATTGGAAAGATCTTTTTGGGAACATATGCTGTCCAGTTGTTCAGTTAGCATTTGAAACTTCAACTTAGGTTTGGCTTGGTGCAATGATACTATACCTCAGTTACCTCTGATTCTGTTATGATGGCTCAAGCAACAACTTGTGTTGTTAATTAGCCATGCTCCATGTGAACTCAATGAAGTGTCACAATGTTAGTAATATTAATAAACCCAATTCTCAGGGAAAGAATCAGACTTCTATTTTCTACAGTTTGAGATAATAAATGAGTTATGAAAAAGTTACATTTGAAGTAGAGATTAACATTTCACACTTGTCATGCTGCAAATAACTATTTAGTCTTCTATGAGTCATTCAATTAAAAAAAATTGTTTTCATGATATAACTAATGTATTTCAGGCAGGATGAGTTACAACCAATCAGCTGGGAAAGTATTGGGTCGTGCAGGGCGGGTGTGGGGGTGTGGGGAAGTTAAAAATGTGAAATTGTGTAATATCACAACCTGGCCCTTAAACAGCCAATACTAGTTTTTAGGTTTTGATAGCATGTCATACATGTGTCCCATTTGAGAGGTAAGACATCACATTATAGAATTTAAAACAGGTTCCCAAAAAGCTTTTGAGAGTCTGTCTTAAATTTAATGCAGGTTGGGTGGGTTTCTCAGGGTTTGATAAATATGACAATTCCAAGGATGCAGGAGTAACCAGATCAAGCAGGTAACTGCTTTTGATCAAACTGGTCATGGACTACACTAAGAGATGTGCTCTCCCTAGTCCCACAAGTAAGCTGCTGCAGTGATTGGGCAATTGGTTCTTCCCAGCTCCAGTTAAACCCACCACCCAATGCATGATGCCACAGGATTTCTCATATTTTCAGCACTTTTTTATTTGAGAAAGTAGCTTAAATTCCCCTGGACTCAAAGTCAATTTTGCTTATTGTCTCTGTCTTTGTGCGTTTGATGTCCATTTTACATTCATTGATCTATGGCCTGTTCAGGCAACTGTTGCTGCAGTTGATGTTTAAGTGTAATTGATCTTTAGGTATTTACCCAAAGATTTCTCTCTTCCTCAGGAATAAATCTGCCTGCTCTGGGTATATGTAGATTGCTATCTTCATATCCTATAAGGCTGATTTTAACTTGCCAAAACCAGCAGTAACTGTGACGTACATTTACAAGCTTATTAGCACTGGCCAACTAGCCTGCTGCAACATCCAGACAGTGCACACCATGTGGCTGAATGTTCTACAACTTGAACCATACATTGTGCGCTCTTCAATCAGTTTCACCGGTAATGGAACTGAGAAGGTATTAGAAATAGTTTTGTGAAGTCTGGAGGAGCTCATAAGTTTGGACAGCTGCCAACACGGGATCAGCTCTTGGTGACTGCCCTTACGTCCATGTAACCATCTTAATGCTGGCCTTGTGGCCACAGAATCTGCTCATTAGAGGGTTGGTCAGATTTGCTACACTGGTATGCCCATTTACCACCCACTATTTATCAATTCCATCTAAATAAAATAATCTAGGCGAAAGTTAAAATTGGTCCATAAATGTATGTGTATTGGTCTTAAACAATATTCCCTTTAATCTTTTGCATTAGTTTTAAACAACTTACTCTTTCACATGTCGTATCTTTCCAGGAACAACTTGTCACTGGCCTCTGTGGTGCCTTTTTGGAATCCTGCAAGATCATGCGCACGTACAAATGGCCTGAAGCCCTACTGAAAACATGCCACTCACCTGGACAATTTATACAACATTTCAAAGTATCCTAAACTGCAAATTTGATAAAGGTAATTTCCCTTGCAGGTTCACCTATTACTGTCTCAGAAAGAACCAATGTTCCAGCCTATGTAATGCTAATTGGACTGATTCATGTTTTTTTTAACTCACCTGTAGGATGTGGGTCTGCGAGCTGGGCCAGCATTTATTGCCCACTCCTAATTGCCTTTGAGAAGGTGGTAGTGAGCTGCCTCCTTGAACCGTTGCAGTCCATGTGCTGTAGTTAGACCTACAATGCTGTTACAAAAGGAATTCCAGGATTTTGGCCAAATGACAGTGAAAGAATGGTGATATATTTCCAAGTCAGGATGGTGAGTGACTTTGAGAGGAACTTGCCGGTGCTGTTGATCCCATATATATGCTTGAGAGTGTGGTGCTGGAAAAGCACAGCAGGTCTGGCAGCATCTGAGGAGCAGGAGAATCGACGTTTTGGGTATATGCCCTTCATCAGGATGATGGGCTTATGCCCGAAACGTTGATTCTCTTACTCCTCAGATGCTGCCTGACCTGCTGCGCTTTTCCAGCACCACATTTTTGACTCTGATCTCCAGCATCTGCAGTCCTCACTTTCTCCCATATATATTATGCTGCCCTGAACTTCTAAATGATAATGGTTGTGGATTTGTCAGGTGCTGGTTAAGGAGCTTTGGAAAATTTCTGCAATATATCTTGCAGATAGTACACACTGCTGTTTTGTTCTGGATGGTGTCAAGCTTTGCGTAATGTTGGAGTTGCACTCATTCAAGCAAGCGGGGAGGATCTGATCACACTCCTGACTTGTGTGCTGTGGATAGTGGACAAGCTTTGGGGGCTAGGAGTATTCCTAATCTCTGACCTGCTCTTACAGCCGTGGCAAACAAACATTCATTTCTTATGATCAGAAACCACAAGTCTCAATGCCTCAGTGTTCAGCCTCCATTGTGATTTTGAAACTTTATTCAAAGATTCACCATCAACAAACATTTTTTTCTGTTTTGTAAACAATTAAAATTTTGAAGTTAAAAACTAGTGCAGATGCTCATTTTTAGCACAGACTAATTGTGGGTGTAACCACAGCATATGGACTGCAGCGGTTCAAGAAGGCAGCTCACCACCACCTTCTCAAGTGCAATTAGGATTGGGCAATAAATGCTGGCCCAGCTCACAGACCCACGTCCTATGGCTGAGTTTAAAAAAACACGAATCAATCCAATTAACATTATTTAGGCTGGAACATGGGTCCTTCCTGAGACAGTAGTAGGTGAACCTGTAAGTGAAATTACCTTTATCCAATTTGCAGTTTAGGGTACTTTGAAATGTTTTGTAAATTATCCAGGTGGGTGGCATGTTTTCAGTAGGGCTTCAGGCCATTTGCATGTCTGCATCATCTTGCAGGACTCCAAAAAGACACCACAGAGGAAAAATAATGATCACTTTCCTTTTGCCTTCTATGTCAGAAATCTAATATCACCTTCCAAAATCATCAGTATGCCATGGGGTCAATCTGTGTAATCCTTCATTCAAGGCAAAAACAAAAAAAGTACCCTTCCACAAAGCCTCTGTAGTACACCTTCAGGAGATTGTGTCAGGAGTAGGGCAAACTAATACAGGCTGAGATGGCAACGTAGTGTATGAAACCAAGTGTTTTCATTGTTATTTAAAATTCCATGGTAGTCTTAATTGTGAGGCCAGGATCTGCTTTGTACATTAAAAAACATTCCTTTTTTTATTTCCAAGACATGCCTCAGTCTGATTAGCTGACTTGCAGTTTTCTTCAGAAATAGAAACATTTATAGCTGCATTGAGGGAATATTTTCATGATGTCAAAGTAGCATTATGATGATGGTTGGTAGAAAAACAACTGATAACCAAGCAGGTCATTCTCAAGTTAATTTACTGGGATTGCTTCCTGGTTCCTGGCATTGGTTTTATCAGACGAATGTTGAGTAATACACAGTATTGATTTAATGAGCTGCCTAGTGGAAACAAATTTCTTTAATTCACAGATGCTCAAAAAAATTATATGAAAATGTAATTGGGAATAGATGGTTATACACTGGATTGACTCGTAGCTGTACAACACCTGCCACTTTAGTAGTATGAAAGCCTACATCCAATTTGAGGTGCTCATTTTCCAGGCCTCTCCTCTAGACACCCTTAAAGGCATAATATGTAAATGAGCCTTATTCCTGATGAAGGGCTTATGTCTGAAATGTCAATTCTCCTGCTCCTCGGATGCTGCCTGACCTGCCGTGCTTTTCCAGCACCATACTCTTTGACTCTGATCTCCAGCATCTGCAGTCCTCACTTTCTCCTATTCTGTAAATTAGCAGCACAACATTTGTGAGAGGAATTGCTGTTGGGCCTTTCCTGACCAGAAGTCTTCAACTGACTTTGTAGTCACTCGCCAAATGTAAGTTATAATGACATGGTTCTCTTGCCAAATGCCAAAAACTTTTGGGTTATGATCTGGAAAGTGATGCCTGAAAGGGTAGTGGAAGCAGATCCAGTACTAACATTCAAACTGAAATTGGTTAAATACTAGGAAGGTAAAAAAATTTGCAGGGCAATGAGAAAGTATGGAGGAGTGGGAGCAATTGTTCTTTCAATTGGCTGGCACCAGTATGATATGGTTTCCATCTGTGAAGTATGACTCTGATTTTATGAAGCACTTAAGGATTTCTTTCTTGAAAGAAACCCTTTGTGATGGGGCCAGGAAGGATAAAACATGTTTCTTTGACTCCACAAAATTCATGATTGTTCTTCTCTTTCTCAACCATAGCTGGGAGGTTTGCTGCCACTAAAGTAGTGAATACGAAAGTGAAATCCCCATTGGGTAAGTTGGCTGTGTAGGTACAGTCAGTACCAACACATCACCCCAATTATTCAGATTGGGTCTGAGAACTGATTTCTATCAATCCTTGACCTTTTGCTTTAGGTTGTTTTCCTAAGTCTGGACAGTAGAAAAGGATGACTAATTGCTACCTCAAAGGTTTCAATGTGTCCTTTTAAAATGTAAACTCTCACTGCACATTTCTCAATATAGCTCTCCACTAGTAGCCATAAATTCAAAATCCATTTGAAAAATAATACATTTTGAGCAGATGAAAACAAAAGCATATTGATTTTATTACTTCTAGATCACTGACTGCTGCTGAGAACTGCTGACAAACTATCACAATATTAAAGAAGTTGAGATCAAAAGAAGCATTGGAGTGATAAGAATTTACAGCATATGACTGTATTTATAATTTAATTTAAACAATCAGATAGATTAGTAGTTGTTTGTTTCATTTGATGGCAACTCTTTAGTTGATCTGTAAATTAAATGATGTTAACACTGACACATTTCTATTCTTTGAGCATTCATTTTTAATATTGACCATTGCCAACCCTGATACTTCATACTCAACGAAGCTCCTTTGGTTCTGCATGCTTTCTAAAAATAACATCAGAAATTGATGATTCACCTAAGCATCAATCCAGCTGCATGAAGTGTTTGATTTCCACATGAACCACCCCTGTGGCTACGTAGTGAGATTACTAATTTCATGCCAATTCATACTCAATTCCAGTTTTATACAAATGGAAATGGATTTAAGGATATGCAAATTGATATCTCACAGCATCTTTCAGTAAGTGAAGAAGACCACATGACTTAAAAATAAGGCAGATTTAGACTTCGTCTTTATTAATATAGAGCAGCATTTGAATGATGTGTTCCAAACTGGAACATGCTCACCTACCCACAAACACAAACAATAGTGCAGTAGTCAGAAATATTTAAAGCATCAGTGCTCCCTTTTAAAGCTTTGAACATTCATTTTTTAATCTAAACTCTCTGAAAGGATTTATTATTACAAAGTCCTTGCATCCAAAATCTTGGAATTCTTTGAAAAACAATAAAATCTTTGGCTTTAAATTCAGGTTAAATTTATTGAAAAATCAAATATTCAATCAACTGTCAGCTTTCCAATTAATACTTCATTCAGTTATGTGGCAGAGGCTTTGAAAACATGAAGCTATTGAGTTTCCGCCAGGTGATTTGCCATGATATCTCTAGAAACATCTGTAGCAGCTGCAATAACCATGCAGACATCTGATTAACTAACTGGATAAGATTTGGGTAGTCAGTGTTTTATGGACTAATAACATACAACTGGAAGTAAGTTTTGATCTGCCCTGTAACCTTTTCCCAACTTAATGGAACAGTGTATGTCCTCTGTTCTTTAGCTCTAGTTTTCATGGCTTCAATCCATCTTCTATTGACAAGCTTTCAGATATCTTGGCTCTACACTGGAACTCTCAAACACCTCCATCATCCTGCACTTCTCAACATCTTCCAAAGCCTCCTAAAATTCTATTGTTTCAACAATCCCCACAGTTACTTTCCTTACACTTTTACTACTATGCCTATTTTAATATCTTTATAAACAAATATGTAGCTCAGTAAATTAGTGAATGTAAAGGAAACTAACTCATCATGTTTCTTCATACTCATTCAGACACATGACCCTGGGAATTGATCTGAGATGTAAACCATGTCTGTCAGTATCAGTTGCACTTGACAAGATAATATCTTACATTATTTAAATTTTTGCTACCAAAACCTCCTACTCTTTGTGGTATCAAAATAGCTAGAAGACTCAGGAAGAGCTGCTATAGATACCATACTTATCAAATTATAGTTGGAGATGAAAACAAAACAGTTAAAACTGTCCAAATGGATGGCCATGTTCTTTATTTTTCAACTTTCAACTAGTAAGAAATTCACTCTAAGATTCAAGGCATTTTCCCAGTTCCATTTAATATTATTGGAAATTCTAAAGGCAGTTATTAAAGACTTATTAATATTACAGGACTACAATATTTTCTAAATACACTGCAATTTAATTGATAATATGATTGAATGACAATAACAGATTCTTTTTTGGAAATATGTTGCCAAGGGTTATATCTATGTATAATACTTACAACAGTGACAAGTACTTGATAGATCATATATGGATGAACACTTTATTGCTGTTTTAAATTGAAACTTTAACCTCATCTTAGTTATATTTCTATTGGCAAGGTGGCTGGTAACCAGAAATTGCAGATTGAAAATAATTGCCAAAACCAAAAGTGAAAATGAGAATGATTTTCTTTTAATATAAAATCCATGAATAATGATGATCTAAAATGCATTGTCTGAAAGGAGGAAGAGGTGGAAGTATGTTTAATAACTTCTAAAGGGATTTCTTTTTTAAAAAGGAAATAAAAACAAGTGGAAAGAACAAGAGAATGGGACTAACTTCTATCATGTTTAGCGAAGCCGTACAGATATATTCCAAATGGACTTCTTCAGTTCTATATTATTCTAAGATTTACTATAATTTAACACTGCACTTGCAGCAGCTGTGTGAAGTGGCTTTGCTAAGCATTCATTCAAAGTTTTAATGTAAATCAGGAGGTAAGGAATAATCGGACTCCAGATTAATGCTAAATCAACCCCATTATGTCCTGGAATCTGATAATAGTATAATAATTCTGCAACTTTTGTGCTAACAAAGCTAATTTTTGTTTTGTTCTAACACTGGGTTATAAAGATGTAGCCTGATGTTCACATATGTTAAGGAGATGGCCTAGACCCTAACCTGTTGTCCTGGTGGTCGTAGTAGTCTGGCTGTCAGTTCAGAAATGTTCTTGATGGATGGTAACGTGGCTAGTCCTTTGGGTTGCGGCATGTCCTCATTCTGTTGTCTTTCCCTTAGGCATCTGTTGATGAAATTGCGGGGGTATCCGTTTTTGACGAATATATTGTAGAGGTGTTCTTCTTCCTCTTTTTGCAGTTCTGGTGTGGTTCTGTTCACCGAGCTGGGAATTTGTGTTGCAGACGTTTCGTCCCCTGTCTCGGTGATATCCTCAGTGCTTGGGAGCCTCCTGTGAAGTGCTTCTGTGATCTTTCCTCCGGCATTTATAGTGGTTTGTCTCTGCCCCTTCCGGTTGTCAGTTTCAGCTGTCCGCTGTAGTGGCCGGTATATTGGGTCCAGGTCGATGTGTTTGTTGATAGAATCTGTGGATGAGTGCCATGCCTCTAGGAATTCCTTGGCTGTTCTCTGTTTGGCTTGTCCTATAATAGTAGTGTTGTCCCAGTCGAACTCATGTTGCTCGTCATCCGTATGTGTGGCTACTAAAGATAGCTGGTCGTGTCATTTTGTGGCTAGTTTGTGTTCATGGATATGGATCATTAGCTGTCTTCCTGTTTGTCCGATGTAGTGTTTTGTGCAGTCCTTGCATGGGATTTTGTACACTATGTTGGTTTTGCTCATGCTAGGTATCGGGTCCTTTGTCCTGGTGAGTTGCTGTCTGAGAGTGGCTGTTGGTTTGTGTGCTGTTATGAGTCCGAGTGGTCGTAATAGTGGAACTGACAACCGGAAGCAGCTGAGACGAACCACTATAAATGCCGGAGGAAACATCACCGTAGCACTTCACAGGAGGCTCCCAAGCACTGAGGATGTCACCTAGACAGGGGACGAAACATCTGCAACACAAATTCCCAGCTCGGCGAACAGAACCACAGCAATAATAATGTTGCTGAATTTCAAATAGAATGCTTGAGTTTTGGATGCACTGTTGAATGCAGTTACTTTCCTGACACCATTAAAGTGGAATCAAATACATCCCTACAGTTGTTATCAACAAAATCAATTACTTCAATAAGTTTGCAATCACAGGGCCAAGTATTTCATTTCATAAAAAATCTGCACAGCTGATTTCGATATATTTACTTTTGAAGCTGAAAGGGTTAACATGCTGATGGACAGTGCCCATTCCTTCGGCTTTGCAGTGTTGGATTTCATTATTAAACAAGGCAAAGATGCATCAACATCAGGCTATCCTGTATTTGGAACAGTATATGTGCCAAGTTCAACAACTATAATCATGTACATGAAAATTCATTTCCTGTGGAAGCTGATGCCTGCAGCTTTTGTGTCTAAAATTTGCTGCTCTGACGTATTAGCTATTCCGATTAGTAATTCTAATTGCAGTTTTTGAGCCTTTCCTTTCTTCATAATTGTAATTTCTAATTTTCAAAATCAGGGTCTAAATACCATTTAAATTTCAACAAATTACCTGTTTTATAATTGTTTGATTAAATTCCGTACTGAATTTTCCTTTTTTTTTGTCTTTTTAACAAGCTCATTTTTTGCCTGATATCCTCAGCATCTCCAAGGTACCTAGGCCCAGGCCAGCAATTTAGGGATAGAAACTCGAGATGGGTAAGTTTCTGTCTGGGCAGCACATGAATACACCAGAAATTGAAAGCTGCAGAACCTCACCAAGACAGGGTACATCAGGCAGTAGATTACTTCCTGGATACAGCTGCGTATACATGCATAAACTGGTTTCTCATGGATGAGAGTCATTTTGCATACACATGGCAATCAAGGTATCCTCAGATCACCCTCTATACTTACGAGACGAAAGAGATTTCATTCCAACAATTTTCAGCTGCTGTACAACCACTTATAGATCATCACGCATGTTATCCAACCCCTACAGAACTCCCTAAGCCAATTCATTATATCTTCCTCATCTAAAGTCAGAAGACAATTCCTCAGACATATGGAGGCCCTTTCAAGATGTGGCCAATGACAGCTGTAAGAGTCCTACCAGTTTCACTCAGGACATTAGAACTGAAGCCAGAAGAGCACGAGAATGGTCAGTAAGGATACTGAAGGTGTAATGCAGGTACCTACACAGATCTGCGGTGCTCCTTGGTATGCACCAGCCTGAATCATCAAGAACAGTTATAGTCATCTGTGCCTTGCAGAGTATAGCAAAGAAACAAGGAATGGAAATCATGAAAGAGGGCAGTGATGACCACTTGGTATGTTTGAAAGAGAAAAAGCTTCAGTAACAAGTTGATGAGTTGATATCTGATGTGTTGAGGGCACCAATAGCTGCACACCTAGCTGCTGTTGCTATAGGGACAGACGGATTCAGGCTAACTATAAATCAGTTAGGGTTGATGAAGATGATTGTCCAGTTGAATCTATGTCTAATGCAAAAATGAATGCAGCATGTGAATTCTAGCTTTGACCCTGCTAATGCAGAGCATGAATATTCCAAGAGTACATCAAAATAGTACATGCCACATGATCAGCAGGTGGAAAGGATTTGGAAACTATAACTTCTCATAAATTATGTAGCTCAGTGTCTGAAGGGACTGCCATGGATATGGTGATTTCAACCCTGATCAAATTAATTTGCTATCACAACCAGGCAAAATATTCAAGTGCTAGTGAACACTCAAATAAAAAAGTATTTTTCCTCAAGAGTATTATATATTTTAAGAAATTCAGCTGTTACAATCCTATTTGGGACTTGTAACATTGAAAGAGAAGTCCAATGATTTACTAACAGAACCACACTACGCAATTTCATACAATGTGGTCTGTGTTTGTATCATGGGCTTAAGCAAAGCAAGGGCTATTAACTGAATGCTATGAATTAAATCTCTCTCTTCACACACACACACACACACTCATGGATGCAATCAGAAATATAAACTGATGGAATAGCTAATGAATTTTCTAAGAACATTATGGTACACTGTCGACAAAGATTTTATGAGTATTTCTCGTCATATATATTTTATAACTAATTCTCAAGAGTATTTGATGCTGACTCAGCAATGAGATTACCTCTCATGTTCATGTGCAATGGGCCCACTGGAGATTTGCGGCTACACATCAACTCCACTTCAATCATTTTAATAGTCTGGGATGATTTTTGTTTGTGCCTAGAGCTTTATAAAGTTTCAAGTAATTCAGCTCCCAAATAAATATTACTGGTTATACATAATTTATCAGCTTTGCTGAGCCCATAACACTCATGCCTGTGTCAGAAGGTGGTGGGCAAATTATAGGACTTGAGTGCACAATTTAAGCTGACACTTCATCACAGCATTGAGAGTATGCTGCATTATCAGAGTTGAATGTAACAAGATCATATTCACCTGTTCCAGAGGCTCAAATGGTCAAAAAATCCCATGGTACTTGTCAAAGAGGAGCAATCACCTTATAACTCATTTCTGGTGACTTGCTGCATTGCACTTAACATTGTGCTTGGATGCATGTCAACAATTGTGCTTCAATAAGTAATTATTGGAAGCAAAAAATTGCAATGTTTCATATATCACAAGAAATAGGAACAGTAATAGGCCGTTTGGCCCCTTGAGCCAGGTCCATCATTCAATAGGATCATGGCTGATCTGACATTCCTCATGTCCATTTCTGGCCCTTTCCCTGTAACCCTTGAACTCCCCACTGATCAAGAATCTGTCTCAGCTTCAAATATACACAAGCACTCTTTCTCCACCACTGACTGTGGCAAGGAGTTCCAAAGACTCCAAATCCTCAGAAAAAATTCCTCCTCTTCTCAGTCTTAATTTGGTACCCTTTACTCTAGTTTCCAGTTGTCTCGAAGTGTTCGAAAGGTATTATAACAATATAAATTAATTGCAGGCCATACTTTGATTCTTACCTTTCCCAAGTCTGAACAACCCTTTACTTAGCTGCTTGACTACACTTCTTATTCTTTTACGTTGGAAGCCATGAAAAATACATTTAAAGCATGGCATTAGTTTTAGCATTCTGAACTTTCCCTTTTTTTTACATCCTTTAATTACTTGGCTTGATCAGGGAGTTTCTCCAAATTGTATTGCTGTATTATTGAGAGAGTCTGTCAAGTCCCCAAAATCTATTATTTGAATAGAAAACTATCTGATGTAAACATGAAGGTTTTAAACACGAAGCTGTTAATACTTTACTCCTTATTCCTAAACTTAGCATTTTAAAAGGAAAATTCTACTTTTAAAGAATATTATGAAAAATAACATTTCCCAAAAACTAATGTTCAGATTGCAGCTAGTGGTACTACTTGCCGAGTCAGGTCTCAGAGTGAAACCTGGCTGGATAAAGGATGAGAAACACTTTTACTATTTATTTCCCATGGAGGTCAGTCACTGAATATATTATAGAGTCATAGAGATGTAAAGCATGGAAACAGACCCTTCGGTCCAACCCGTCCATGCCGAATAGATATCCCAACCCAATCTAGTCTCACCTGCCAGCACCCGGCCCATATCCCTCCAAACCCTTCCTATTCACATACCCATCCAAATGCTTCTTAAATGTTGCAATTGTACCAGCCTCCACCACTTCCTTTGGCAGCTCATTCCATACACGTACCACCCTCTGTGTGAAAAAGTTGCCCCTTAGGTCTCTTTTATACCTTTCCCCTTTCACCCTAAACCTATGCCCTCTAGTTCTGGACTCCCTGACCCAGGGGAAAGACTGCCCATTTACCCTATCCATTACCCTCATAATTTTGTAAACCTCAAAAAGGTCACCCCTCAGCCTCCGACGCTCCAGGGAAAACAGCCACAGCCTATTCAGCCTCTCCCTATAGCTTAAATCCTCCAACCCTGGCAATATCCTTGTCAATCTTTTCTGAACCCTTTCAAGTTTCACAACATCTTTCCGATAGGAAGGAGACCTAACCAATGTCCTGCACAGCCGCAACATGACCTCCCAACCCCTGTACTCAGTACTCTGACCAATAAAGGAATGCCTTCTTCACTATCTTATCTACCTGCGACTCTACTTTCAAGGAGCTATGAACCTGCACTTCAGGGTCTCTGTGTTCAGCAACACTCACTTCACTAAAGGATGCCTATATACTTGTAACAAAAGTAAATAAAGGTTTATTATACAAAGGAAAATAATTGCAACTATATGGGCAATTTATGGGCGGCACGGTGGCATAGTGGTTAGCACTGCTGCCTCACAGCGCCGGAGATCCGGGTTCAATTCCCACCTCAGGCGACTGACTGTGGAGTTTGCACGTTCTCCCCGTGTCTGCGTGGGTTTCCTCCGGGTGCTCCGGTTTCCTCCCACTCTCCAAAGATGTGCAGGTCAGGTGAATTGGCCATGCTAAATTGCCCGTAGTGTTAGGTAAGGGGTAGATGTAGATGTAGGGGTATGGGTGGGTTACGCTTCGGCGGGGCGGTGTGGACTTGTTGGGCCGAAGGGCCTGTTTCCACACTGTAAGTAATCTAATCTAATCTAATCTAATCTAATCTATATTTACCGATATAAGCATTACTTGAAATGGTATTATTATAACTATCAAAAAATAAAGATTTAAACTTTTTACCCTTAACAACAACCTTACAGTTATTTAATCCTTTGAAGGGCTATCAAGTCCCCTCTTTAAAGTTGTCTCGTGGGTATGGCTGTATTTGATTTTTTTGTGGCAAATGTCTGTATTTATTAGACATTTAGCTTTAGTTAACTTCGATTTCAAGACCTTTACACAGACTGCAATCATAAGTCACTTTTTTTTTTCCACCTGGCTTCCTTAAACTTGTTTTGCAGTGGTTATTTCTCAAGTTTTAATCTTGCTGAGATTAAACCAGGAAGAACGTATTTTCTTCTGCCTTAACAGTTTTGGAAACTGCTAAACAATGCTTCTGCTTCGACAGACCTTTTTATGAATGACCCCTTTCTCTCAAAGAAACCTGTGTATTCATTGATCTTCTGGATGGTTCAATCTTTCTAAGAAAACTTATTTCTGTCTCTGTCTCCATGTGTCACTTGTTGATAGGAAACAGCTCATGTTTTTCTCTTTTCTACCTATGGTTTCTAAGGCATGGAATCATCCATCTCAAGAAGTTTAAATGCCTCATTTAACTGCATGGAAATAGGATTCCAGACAATCTGACACTACTTAGAACTCAAAAATGAAACGAAAACAATGTCCTTTACACACACAATGCAGAAATACAAATCAAGCTTAAAGCTGCACGTGCTCTGCCCTCTTCAGAACGAAGTTTCCATACAGTAATAATATCATAAATTCCCATCACATTAGTGTGATCTAATAACTACACATATAAAAGATTAAAATTGTACCCACAGTATTAGTTGAGAAAGGATGTGATTGTATTGAAGACAACTCAGTGAAGGTTCACAAGATTAATTCCAGAGATAAAAGGCTTGTCTTGTGTGGAGATATTGAGTCATTTAGGTCTACACTCGCTAGGGATTAGAAGAATGAGAGGAGATCTAACGGATGCATTGTAACATGCTAAAGGAGATTGACAATGTAGATGTACCGCTGTGGAATGATCTCGAACAAACAGTCATAGCTTTTGGCTAAGGAGTGGCAGATTTAAAACAGATGAGGAGGAAGTACTTCTCTCAAAAGGGTTACGAACCTATGGAATTCACTACCCAAGGATGTGGTGGACATTGAATAAATTTAAGGAAAAGATAGATTTTTAATTACTAATGGGTTTAAGGGTTATGGGGAGTGGGCAGGAAAGTGAAGTTGGGGCTATGTTGAGAATGGTGGAGCAAGCTCAAGGGGCTGAATTGTCTACTCCTGCTCCTAGTTCTCATGTTCAGAGCAATACGTCTTGATTAAATCTAGTGGGTTCTTCACACAAGTTTCACTATTTCCATTCAGAGTGTTAGCGATAACATTTTGTTTAAAAATGCTGCACTTTCTAATACAAAATTCAGAACATAGTTCAATAACTTTCAGAACGCCTTGGCATTAATGATGACTTGTATCAACGGAAAGTATTGAGATGAGGTACTCATTCTTCTTTTTACAAAGAGGAAATAAAGTAAGTTTGACACTGAAAGCCCAATGTTCTTTCGTGAGCATGCCAGTGACATAAACAACTGCTCACGGTGTGTCTGCTCCCTTCACTAAATCAGATCTGATGATAATGTGGAGTTAGTACCAGAAAGATGCAAACTACCTTTCAACTATCTGTAAATACTTAGCATTCTTCAGTCATGTTCTGTGATTATTTGCTGAAAATGTGTTGCTGGAAAAGTGCAGCAGGTCAGGCAGCATCCAAGGAACAGGAGAATCGACGTTTCGGGCATAAGCCCTTCTTCAGGAAACGTCGGTGCTCCTGTTCCTTGGATGCTGCCTGACCTGCTGCGCTTTTCCAGCAACACATTTTCAGCTCTGATCTCCAGCATCTGCAGTCCTCACTTTCTCCTCTGTGATTATTTGCACTAATATTGCATGAAATTTATGATGAGTACAATATCCTCAAAACTCATGTGTTCTAGATGACTTGCGTTCACCATTGAGCTCCTGGTCATTTGTTTAATGTTGCATTTTAAGTTTCGGCTCTGTAACAGTAAGCCTCACTTACTGTACATAGTATGTCATAGCTGAAAGTGCTATTTGCATCTTTAGTATATTTATGCATATCATACTGGAGGTTTACAGCATTGGGTTCAGTAGGTTACTAATTGCCCATGCAAATAAATGGAATTATGTAATCTTAACACAAGGATGACAAAGAAAGGACTGAATTGTGTGTTTTGGGGCTATAGTTGAGTTGCTTCAAGTTCTTTGCAGAGATTTCTGCCAGGAGGCTAGTGTTTTTTTAATTATAACTTGCCAAACCTGTCTCATTATCTATCTACCTCGCCCCATAGCATTCCTCATGTCCAATTCCATTCCCATCTTACTACCCGCTATTCAAACAACAAGTGAGAACAACAACAGATTGGCATCCCTTGCACTATACCATCCTTAAAACGCTGCTGTGCATCTAGATGAGCATAGGCATTCCAAAGCTGCAGGAAGTGACAGAAAGGGGAAGATGGCATTGTGATTCTCCAGCAGGGACATAGAATTCCTGGTCAAGGGCTGGTGCAAAGGAGAGCAGTCCATGTCCCGGAGAGATGGCAGAGGTGGGCACTCCACCAGACCCTGACAGCCTGGTCTGAGGTTGCCAATTAGGTCACTGCGATCTCAAAGGTGTGGAAGGATGGCCTCCATTGTTGTAAGAAGGTCAATGACCCAGGGTACATGCCATACTTGTCTCTATCATTGAAAAGTGTGGCACTGGAGAAGCACAGGAGGTTAGGCCGCATCCGAGGAGTAGGAGAGTCAACGTTTTGGACATAAGCCCTTCATCAGGAATGTGAAGGGAGAAAGAGGGCTGACAGATAAGTAGGAGGGTGAGGGTAGAGGTGTGGGTTGAGTTAGCTAGGAAGGCGATGGGTAGATGCAGGTGGGGGTTGATAGTGACAGGTCAGAGGGGAGGGTGGAGCACATAGATGGGAAGGAAGATGGACAGGTAAGATTTTTCAAGAGGGCGGTGCTGAGTTGGAGGGTTGGATTTGGGATCAAGTGGGGAGAGGTGGGCCAAGGACATGCAAGTGCTAGGCCTCGTCCACTGCCAAATCCAAGCCACCCGATGCCTGGAGGAAGAACACCTCACCTTTCACCTTGGGACCCTCCAACTACATGGCATCAACATCAACTTCAGTAGTTTCCTCATCTCTCCTCCCCCACCTCATCCCAGATCCAACCCCCCAACTCGGCACTGCCCTATTAAACTTCCTCATGTGTCCATTCTCCTTCCCACCTATCCACTCCATCCTATCACAATCATCCCCCCACCTGAATCTACCTATCGCCTTCCCAGCTACCTTGCTCCACCCATATCCCCCTTTTTATCTCAGCCCCCTTCCTCCCTGATGAAGGGCTTATGCCCGAAAAGTTGACTCTCCTGCTCCTCAGATGCTGCCTGTCCTGCTGTGCTTTTCCAGCGCCACATTTTTCAATTCTGACTCTCCAGTCCTCACTTTGTCTCATACTCTTCTCTATGTCCCCCTCACCCTACCTGTGCTATTGCATCCATCTCCTACTAATAATCAAACTCTGTCACTCTCACTATTGCCTGCAACATTTTCCCTGACCCACATTCTTGCCCTTGACCTCCCAGCTCACTAACCCTGCATACCTGCTGCACTGCCAACTCACACACTTGGAAGACTCCATCACCTTTAGCCCAATCACACCAGCAATAGCAGCCATACCACCCACTTTCATTTCACTCCATCCCTGCCTTCCTACCATTACAGGAGCAGGCAGCCCATTACTAAGCAGGCAGAGCTCGGACAGGTGGAAGGATGCTGGACATTACGCTCCTTGCCCCATATAACAGGAGGGCTCTGACCCACACAGGTGAAGATGGGATCCTTCCTGCAAGGATAGAGAGACAAAGTCCCTCCAACTGAGTAAGTCCTACTGCTCATTCTACTGCACTCTCACATTAACACACTGTCAGAATCATTGCACACCCACTTCTACCCACTAGCAGTGATGCTCTCTCTTTTGTATCTTACAGATATCACCAGCATGTCTACCAGCTCCAAGGTGAAATGGCTGGCACCATCAGTAGCCACCTCCTTGACCTCTGAGGATGTGACCTCTGCCTCTTGCACCTTCACCAGCCATCTTAGGAGGGGGAACATTAAAAAGTTTGGGACCACATTCCAGTGCGCACTTCATGTGATAGCTGCAAAGCTGGCCGTGGGGGAAACGGCCCAGATTACTGGCACTGTCCAAGAGCTGGCTACTGCTCAGCTCCACCAGGAGGGGAGCCTGTGGGGTCAGTAATCAAGGAGTTTGTTCACAGGCAGGAGGAACAGGAGCAGCAGACAGTGATATGGGACACAGTGTCCCTCAATGCCCAGAAGCTGAAGTAGTGCAGTGGGTCATATGAATGTCTAACTCCTGCCATGGAGATCCAGGTCTGTCAGTCTCAAGGTCCTCTTGAGAGGTATACACACAAGCACTCCTGTGTTCCAGCCATTGGTCATCCATAGGAGCATAAGATATAGGGGCAGAACAAGGCCCACTGAGTCTGCTCCACCATTTGATCATGGCTGATATGTTTCTCAACCCCATTCTTCTGCCTTCTCCCTGTAACCCTTGATCTCCTTACTAATCAAGAGCCCAGCTCTTTCTTAAATACAATCAATGATTTGGCTTCTACACCCTTCTGTGGAAATGAATTCCACAGATACACCACTGTCTGGCTGAAGCAATTCCTCCTCAGTTCTAAAGGGTCATCCCTTCACTGAGGCTGTGTCCTCAGGTCCTAGTCTCTCCTACTAGTAGAAACACCTTCTCCACATCCACTTTATCCAGACCTTTCTATATTCTGTAAGTTTGGGAAGGCACTGTGACAGGGAAACCTGATGCCCCTTCCTCACAAGGAAACAGGTTGCTGCCCCCATGAGGCAGCCAGCTGGAGGTGGAACCACACACAGGCCCCTCAGGTCTCCACTCAGGACACTGCAGGGGTGGCCAGGTTAACCACCTCCAACCTGCCTGCTTCCTTTTGGAGTAAACTTAGACATAACAGGAAAGAAAGAAGAAAGCTGATCAAGGGCACTTTGGTGATAAGGCTGACAATGCATTGTACATTATTTTGCCCTATTTTACATATATCACCTTACATCTGAATGTTTATCTTTGAGAAGTCCTGACTATCATTGTTCCAGCACGAGGTATAACTTCATGGTAACACAGATGTGGTGTGGATGAAGGTTTGTAGTGAGAACTAACTACAATTTCTGGAAGCAAGAGGAACAATACATATGTAGGGCAATGGGTGCTGTTCATTTCTTTGGCCCTTATTCTCCAACATGCCTCAGGTTTCCCAAACTCTGTATCCAAATGCGCTGGTCTGCATGAATTGGTCAGCAATGTCTGGGGCAGGGAGTGCAAAACAAACAGGATGGGGCAACATCTTAGAATGGCCAGAGATTAGGAGCCTCGCAGGTTTGTGTCATGGACCTGTGTGTAATGTTCTTTTCCTTTAAAATCCTTATCACTGATGGGTACAGAAGCCCTCTCCCCTCACAATTCATCACTTACCCCACCCACTCCAACTGTGGTTCTAATAATTCTCTTTCCCATCATGCACTTTCAAATTCCAGCACATTGGAAAATGATAGAGTGGGTTGCTCAGCCAGTGGCATCTGCCTCAATGTGTCAGGGAGACCCTGACAATCCAGCTTCACCTCCCGATAGCCCTTCCTGTGAACACCATTGGCTTCATTCCCAGGGCCATCCCTCCCAATTTGTCTACAACAGCCTACTCCTGCACATCTCTTCATGTCCCTAACCCCCAGCTTGTGAGGTGACCATGTTAGGTCTGGTCACATACGGCACCATCCCATCTCCAGCTCTGACACCAGGGTATTCCTGACCATGAAGAATCATCACTCCCACATGGCACCCACTCCATCACTGGACTACCATAAGTTTGCAGCCCCTTTACAGCTGATATTGTCCCCAGCCTGAAGCCCCAATCTAAAAGAATAAATAGCCAAATCTCTTTTCAGAGGCAGCACCCCCACCTCCTCCCAAACCCTTCCCTGTTTGCTTCCACAGATGAACATTACACACTGACTGTGGTAGACCCCTTGGAGTGACCTAACCTGGATGGCAATTGGCCAGACCCCCGACTGATGGCTGTATATTTCCCTGACTGCACTGGCCCTAACCCCTCCCAGACTGGCTGCTATGGAGCCACAGGACTGACCATGACTAATTCCCGGGACCGCACAGGCACACAGTCCCTGACTGGGAACACCCCAAGAGGACTCCTCGACTGGTGTCAGAGGCTGTCTTTGACTTACTGAGCTGGCATCACTGACTGGCATGTGCCTCCATAGCCTTTAGTGAGGACTACTCCTCTAAGACTTTGAAACATGACTTTGAAACTGATGAAGGGCTTTTGCCAGAAACGTCAATTTTCCTGCTCCTCGGATTCTGCCTGATCTGCTGTGCTTTTCCGGCACCACTCTAATCTTGAATCTAATCTCCAGCATCTGCAGTACCCACTTCCACCTACTTGTCTTACATGCTGTGTGTGTTTGCCTCTGGCAAATGGTGCCATGTGAGATTGACATTGAACTCAGCAAGATGTCTGCCTCCTTGATGAAGGACTCTTGAGCAGCAAGACTGCCTGGTCATGTGACTGTGAGGAAGGAAAGGCATGAATGCTGTCAGCATGTAGAAAGGTACTAAGTCAATGAGTATTCAGACAGCAAGTGACCCGGCCTGAAATACAGCTCGGTCCAATCCTTAAGTTGGACCCTGTCCCTGCATACATAGGGCTCCTTCCGCAGCCTTTCAATGCTAGTTGCCAGTGCACCCTGCTTCTAGAGCACCTAGTGTCTCAGAAAGGCACCATGATGGTTATGAAGGGTTGGCAAATGCCAAATTTCAATCTCCAAGGCTGCAATGTGGTTGGTGTCCGTGGGTCATGCTCTGCAATACAGTTTGCTCACACAGGACATGGAGGCCCTTTGGAACACAGGGCAAACTGAATTCATCAGGTACCTGCTCTGATTTCCATGTCAAGTTTTCTTGACACATTTGACAAGATAGGGAGCTGAATATTAATGAGACAAGCTGGGCTATCAACAAGGCATTTAACAAACAATAGCCTCACTTAATTGGCAACTCACCACCTGACAAAAGCAGAAAGAGAAGTGAAATGTTCCTGATGCCTTGCCAGATTTCTCATCTGATTCTGCCTCACATCTCGCCATAGTCCAAGTGGCTCACACACCTACAAGATTCCACCCTTCATATCTCTCATAAATTCAGTGTTAAATTCAACACTTCCTAATTTACCAAATGCATTTAGGCTTTACAACATGTTACTGGAACTGAATTCTCTTCATATAATGAATGTGCCTAGCATGCTTTAGGAAATAGATGACAACCATTAACAGGATTATTTGCTATAAAGTTATCACAACAGTTCGTCAGAATATAGTGGGAGCTAGCATAAAGCTTACTGGTTCACTTGCAGAGTGTGTAGAATTCATCCAACAGATAATACCAGAAGGGATGAACCAATTGTCAGTTTTTGACATTTTTAAAAATAAACTACACAGAACTTACTGTTCATTCTGGTATTACATACAATAACTGAAAAATAGAAACTATATAAACAGTACTTAGTGGTATAGCTAAAATTCATTTTTCAAGCAACACAGATATTTTTTTAAATAATGGCATTCCTCGTCGAAGAAGTGAACAGAACAGAATTAAACTAAAAGCTGATTTAGATTTTTCTGTGCTGTTACCTTCTGTGCCAAATGGAACTGGAGGAATAGAAAAAGATGGACAAATGGACAATAATTTTCTCCATGACAGGCTCACAAAATTACTTGCTTTGTTTAAGTAATTGTAAAGCTACAGACTACTGGTTAAGGTGATCACAATCACAACCTCTCGGAGTCAAAGCATTTCTCATCTCTGAAGCTTTTCATGCAGCAAACTTAGCATTTAAAATTTGACAGATTACACATGGAGCATATCAAAACACTCCCTGATCATTAGGTACAAAGAGGTGCTCACCTAGAACTGAATACCTCAATTTCCTATCTTGTTTCTGGCAACTCTGCATTTTAAGGCCTGGGTTTTGATGCAGTTTTGGGGATTAACAAGGCTCCTCAATTAGCAGTGCTACCACGTAAGGCAGTGAAGAGAACAACAAGGCCCTCTAAATTACTTTAAACAAAAAGACTGTTGGTTGAGTCAGGAGGAAATATGTTTTACTGGACAACACAGGGGCAGTCCAGGCATCTGCTAACTTCGACTCCTTTTGCAATACACTCAGCTATAACTGGCTCACAACTTGTTATTAGCAGTCAAGTGTTTCTTTCCATCTGAAACACATAAATAGTTAATGACCTGTGGGAAATTCTTGTTTGTTGAAAGGAATCCTTGAGCTGCATAACTACAACTGGAATATGGTAAGGCAGTATAAGCATTTTAAAAAAAAAATATTGTCATGTTTTAATATCCCCTCTCTGGGCAGCATGGTGGCACAGTGGTTAGCACTGCTGCCTCATAGCGCCAGAGACCCGGGTTCAATTCCCGCCTCAGGCGACTGACTATGTGGAATTTGCACATTCTCCCAGTGTCTGTGTGGGTTTCCTCTGGGTGCTCCGGTTTCCTCCCACAGTACAAAGATGTGCAGGTTAGGTGAATTGGCCATGCTAAATTGCCTGCAGTGTTAGGTAAGGGGTAAATGTAGGGGTATGGGTGGGTTGCACTTCAGCGGGTCGGGTGTGGACTTGTTGGGCCGAAGGGCATGATTCCACACTGTAAGTAATCTAATCTAATCTAATTATTCCCCAGGTCACAGCCATCAAATGTGACTATGCCACTGGACATTAATCCAAACTCAGACCCAGAGTTAATGTCTGAATCTTGTACCTTCTGGTTCAGAGGTGCAATTGTGTCCACTAAAAGCCAAAAGCTTGCTCCTGGTTCTAAATTCTTTGACTGTGTTATCTGGGAGAATTGTAACTTTTTAGGATACCTAGCATTGGGTAGGGAATACAGTGTAGGTAGAACTTAGAAAACCTGGAAAATGGGATTTCCTCACATGCTGTGGATTACTAACACAGTGACATGGTAGACTCAGTGAGGGGTTCCAAATTTGGGGGAGATGAGCTGATCCCTGAGGGGTGGGGAAATGGAAGCTTAGTGAAGTGGGAGGTGGTGAATAGGATGTACGGATTATGTCGGAGTGTTAGCCAGGTAGTATGCTTGATCCTGCAGGAAAAATAGAAGGCACTGGCCTTTTGATCCGGATTTCTTCCGTCTTAGTTTAGCTGCATGGCTTCCCAAGATTCAGGAAAGTCAGACAGAGTAAAAATTGTGAATAAAGATGAACAGCAGAATTTCACTATAATAGATAAATACACCCCAACCGCTGCAAGTGTATTGGGAAATTATTTACACAAACACACTTCCCCCCACCCTACATACCCACACAACTCTTACTGAAAGTTTTTTTTCACCTCAAGACTGTCATCACCAACCTCCAGTCTTTAACACTTAAGCATGAACTAGTTCACCACACACACTCATAAGGAACAAAACTAGGCTCATTCGGCCTCTCAAACCTGCTCCACCATTCATGGCTGATCAACTTGTGTTGAATTTCACATTCCCATCTGTACCAAATAAGCGTTGATTCTTTTGCTCACAAAAATCCATTTATCATACATCTTATAAATGTTCAATGATTCCACCTTCCGAAGAGTTTCAGATTGACACAGCAGAGAAGAATTTCTCCTCATCTCTGGCTTTAGAGGGCAACCCCAATTTTAAACCGTTCTCCCTGGTTCTGCATTTACCTAAATAGTAAACATTCTTTCTGCATCCACTTTGTCAACACCATTCAAAATATTCATGCTTCAATCAAATCATCCCTCACTCACTCAATCTCTGATGGAAAAAAGACCCAGCTGTCCAATGTATTTTCATAAGCTAACCCATTCATTCCAGCTATTAATCTAATAAAGCTCCTCTGAATCCCCTCCAATACATTTACACCTTTCCTTAAATAAAGAAGCCAGGACAGTGTACAGTGTTGAGATATGCTTTCACTAATGTCTCACCAGATTCAATACCTCTTGTAAAAAGATTGTAATGTACATTCATACCAACCTCTTGTGACTCAGAAACTAGAATACTTAAATCTCACTGCATCCCAGAACTCCAGAGTCATTCTTCATTTAAGGAAAATTCTGATTTTTCATTCTTTCTGCAAAAGTAAGCAACTGACAATAAAGAACAGTATTCTATTAACTTTCTTAATTACTTGCTATTTTTTGATAAATGCACTGATGGGCTAGATCTCTCTCACCTCAGAATTCTTCAGTCATTCTCCATTTAAGCAATATTCTGTTTTTATAATCTTTTTGCCAAAGTGAACAATTTCACATTTCCTTATATTATATTCCTTCTGTCCACTCACTTAACTCAAACCAATCTGAAACCCCCTTATAACATCTTCACAAAATATGTCAATTGTAAACTTAGCCACCATAACTTCACTACCCTCATCCAAGTTTTGATATAAACTATAAAATGTTGTAGCCCCAGCATAGATCCTAGTTATCAAATCAGAAAAAAAAGAGACTCATTCATGCACAATCTGTCTTCTGCCAGTCATCCAGTCTTTAATCCATGCTGGTGTGTTATTCCTACGTCATGTTCCACTTTGTGCAATAATCTTTTAGGTGGCACCTTGTTCAATGCTTCCTGGAAATCCAAGTCGAGTATATCAAGAGACTTTCTCTTACCCACAGTCATGTTAATACTTCAAAGAACTCCAATAAATTAATTAGTTTTAATTTCCTTTTCACAAAATCATCTTGGTATTTTCAAATTACCTTAAATTTTGCCACGTGCCCAATATATCTTCCTTAATGATAGAGTCTAAAACCTTCCCCACAAAAAGACATCAAGCTATCTGTCTTAACCCGTCTTAATTACAGTTTGTTAGTCTCTAGAGCTCACAAAAACTCAAAATTTAAATGATCTTCCTTGTATTTTAATCCCTTCAGTGCTGCAATCCTCTAAACTCTGTATATCTCTGATTCTGATCTTTGGGCATCCACTCCCTTCTCCTTGCCAGGGCCACTGTATCTTCAACCACTGAGGCCTCACACTGTGAAATTTCAACCTACACTCCCGTACGTTCTTGTTCTTCAAGGTGCTCCTCAAAATGCAAAATGATCAAGCTTTAGGTAACAATTTTTATCGTTGTATTCTTTATTTCGGTGTGTGCTTTTCCTTAAGCTCCTGTATATTTTATTTCCTCCTTGATGAATGTTATATAAATATTTTGTAAAGATAAAGCAAATAACTATGAAAATGTACATTGTAACCTATTGTTTGCAAATGAAATTTGAATGGTACAAATGAAAGGGTTCAGAAAAGATTAACAAGGATATTGCCAGGGTTGAAGGATTTGAGCTATAGGGAGACGTTGAACAGGCTGGGGCTGTTTTCCCTGGAGCGTCAGAAGCTGAGGGGTGACCTTATAGAGGTTTTTAAAATCATGAGGGGCATGGATAGGATAAATAGACAAAGTCTTTTCCCTGGGGTGGGAGAGTCCAGAACTAGAGGGTATGGGTTTAGGGTGAGAGGGGAAAGATATAAAAGAGACCTAAGAGGCAACTTTTTCACTCAGAAGGTGCTAAAGTATGAAATGAGCTACCAGAGGAAGTGGTGGAGCCTAGTGCAATTGCAACATTTAAGAGTCATCTGGGTGGGTTTATGAATAAGAAGGGTTTGGAGGGATATGGGCCAGGTGCTGACACAAGGGACTAGATTGGGTCAGCATGGACGAGTAGGACCGAAGGGTCTGTTTCCCTGCTGTACATCTCTATGACTCTATAACACACTTCTTAAGCAGTTGGGTGTCATTTTTCTGCATTCCATCTGCAAGGAATATCTTTGTTAACACAACAATGAGCTATTTTGACTTTCTTAATGTATGCATATATTGCTTTGCACAGGTATATTGCCCTTCTGTATAATTAGTCTATGCACTTCACCTCTTGCAGTTAATAGTACCCTGAACATGTGATAAGTTACTTGCTTTCGTTGTACCATGCTTCAAACCCTGTCTAATTACATGCTCTATCTGTAGAGCACACGCTCCAAAATCTGACAGAGTATTCATACCAGGACTGCAATAATTAGGCAGTTATAATCCTGCTGTGGTTGACGTCAGTATGAAGCACAGTTATTCAGGGGCATTTATAATTAGCTTTATTTTAGGGAGGACATTTAAGTCCTCAAAATACTCCAAAGTACACAAAGAGGAGCCTGAACCAAGTCAATGCTGATGAATAAATAGACAATTTCAAAGCCATGGAAAACAGACTCAAAACTATAGTTAAGATTCAAGATTAATTTCCTTTCTTATAACATACAAACTTTTCTTCAATATGTAATACCAGTCTAGCAGCTGGAGGGTAATTTTGCACACCAAATTACTATCAATCACTGAAGTAATAATCCATGGAATAATTTGTGTAACTGGAGGCTGCTGGTCATTTTGTTGATATACATTTAAAACATTATATTGTACGAAGTTTGATTAATCACGTCGGCAGGAGAAAACAGTTGCTGTAAAACAGCATTACTCATCTCAGAAAGCCCAATAGTTGCATATTTCTTAATAGTCAAACTTTAGATAGTAAAACAAAAACAAATTACATAAGAAAGCATCATTTAACAGGAGGTTTGGAATGTTTTGATTGTACTGTGCACCTTTTATATCAGCACTGACTTATTTTGGATTCCAGCATCTATGATCTCAATCTCCAATTACACTGCTACCTCCAACTCATTTGTCCTAACATTAACTACTAATTTACATTTGCTTCGTGCCTTCTGTACAAAATATTAGGATGCTTTACACAGGAGAAGGGAAGAAATCAACAAAATGGATAACTAACCTTCAGATAGGTTAACACGATTTGATTTAAAAAGTGAATGTTGAGAACATTTTAAAGATGGTTAGTAATTTTGGAGACTGGAGGGGTTGACAGGCAAAATTCTAGAGAAGTGCTGAGGTTGTTCAAGGCTCTGGCACCAAGATTGAACAAACAAAGGAGGACAGGCACAAAAGGATATGGTACAGGATAAGTATAAATTCTAATGGACTACAGAAATACGGTGTGGCCAGTCTCGATAGATGACAAGGCAAAGAGAGGTATTTAACTTTAATGCATTGAGGTAAAGAGCAAATGTAATCCAGCAAAGACACGAGTGATGCACAAGTCAGATTTAATACTGGACAAAGCATGACCAGTTGAGTTTTGAACTAGTGGAGCTTGAGGAAAGGCATACAAAAGGTTGGCAAAAAGGACATTAGAGGAATCATGTTAAAAAATTGCATTGTATTATAGGGCAATATAGGTGAGGCAGGTGATGTTGATAGAATGGAAGGAATATAGGGGATCTTCTGAAACAAAAATAAAAATTGCTGGCAAAACTCAGCAGGTCTGGCAGCACCTGTGGGAAGAAAGCAGAGTTAACGCTTCAAGTCCAAAGATTCTTCAACAGAATGCTTTTTCTCCCTCACAGATGCTGCCAGACCTGCTGAGTTTCGCCAACAATTTGTATTTTCATTTGAGATCTCCTACAGCCACAGTCTTACTTTGGTGATCTCCTTGATGGTTGGGAATGGTGTCGGGGTTGAAAAGAATGTCATGCTTTTGTATGTTTTACTTCAGCCTGAACAAATGATGCATGTAATCAGTAAAAAAGCAGAGATCGTGATTGTGCCATAAACAATGGCTTTGGCCTTCCCAAAGTACAGTTAGAAGACTTTGGCTAATCGAAAACTTTATTTTCAAGAGTGCAGAGGTAGATATTAAGGAAAATGTGATCTAGGGAAACAGTGGTGCAATAGATTTGGTGATTGGTGTTCAAGAGCCAGGAAATCAAGAGTAGAGACAAGTCCAAAAGCCAGCAGAGGAAAGCTCAGAAAATCAATGGCACAGTGACGATCAGTCCAAGAAACCAACAGTTTCAGCACAGGAATAAGCTTCTGCAAAATAAGCCTATACAAGAGCATGCAAAGCACTGAACCGAGCTGCAGATCCTGAAATCCCCATAAAAAACAAAAATCTGCTGTTTCTGGATAAAGAAGCCATCTTTATCACGGTAAATGCATGGGGCTGAGGTTCTGCCATTGGGGTAGCACGGTGGCTCAGTGTTTAGCACTGCTGCCCCACAGTGCCAGGGACCCGGGTTCAATTCCAGACTAGGGCAACTGTCTGTATGGAGTTTGTACATTTCCCCATGTTTGTGTGGGTTTCCTCTGGGTGGTCTGGTTTCCTTCCACAGTCCAAAGATGTGCAGTTAGGTGAATTGACAATGCTAAATTGCCCATAGTGTTCAGGGATGTGTAGGGTTAGATGCATTAGTCAGGGGAAATGTAGAGTAATAGGGTAGGGCAGTGGGTCTGGGTGGGATACTCTTCGGAGGGTCGGTGTGGACTTGTTGCTTGGCATCAGGTTCTCTGAAATACCAGATTTCCTGCTTCAAGGGCACAGGTCTCTGTGACCATCTGCCCGGACAGTCACACTGATCTATGGCACTGGGTCTCAGACACCTCAAGTTAGTTCTGTCTTCAGCAGTTGATCCTGTGTGGAGGGTTTGACCTCTGTTGTCTACCTGCCTCCCATCACTCTGCCATGTTTCCCTGATGCCTGAGGTTCTGGCCTTCTGGCAGAGGGTGCTTTGCCTCATTGCAATGGGGCCCGGAGCTCCTACTTCCAGACAAAGTCTTCCTTCTGGGTAGGTGACCACCCAGTTGACATTGCTACTTGTGTTTCTGTCCCTGCAATCCCAGATTGCTGCTGACCACATTCAAATACTAGTTGTAAAAGACTCACTCTCCCTGAAATCACCTTTAACAATTGCTCTAACATCTTTTTTTGCCCTCAAGGGGGATGCCCTGGGCAGTCATCCTCTCTATGCCCACTTGACTTCAGTTGGCCAGGTTCTGAAGGGACAGATAAATTGCAACTTTAGCCCTGCCAAGCTCAAAAACATTTTTAACAATTTTAATTGGATTTAATTGGGTCAAATATCCCAATGTTTCCCATCTCTGGGATCTCACGGTGAAGCTGATTATCCACTTGGCACCAGTATTTTTGCAGTGCCAAACCCTGTTCCCAAATTTGGGATGACCTGAAAATTCAATCCAAGGCATTTAGGTACTTGACTATGGTAAATTAAGCTAAAACTTTGCCAGTATGAGACTATCCTGAACATTGTGAATGGGCCTGTATTTAAACTTGTTGTGGAAATTGGCACTAAGGAGATAAAACAGTAAGTTTTCCAAATGTACTCAACATTCATTTTGTTTTTGAGTAGGGAGCTGTCACTCAATAGTCAGTGGGAATATGGTCATCGTTTATAATTAACAAATTGTGCAGGGACATTTTCTACATTGTAAAATGCTGAGAAAACTCAGACTTTTCCCATTTTCATTTACTGAAGCATTGGTCATTGTTTTTCTTTTCAGTATACTGGAGATGGTGAATGATTTTCCAACATGCTGAAACGAGCTAATTTCTATCTGAAATACCACAGGATACCTAGAGCAATAGCATTAAAATAGACCCCACAGTGTCTTTGACATACAAAAACACAACACATCACTATTCGTTCCGCAGGTAATTAGCTAACGCTATTGCTTACTTCACTGATCTTTCTGTTGGCCAGTTTGCACTATTCTCAAATTGTTTTGTTGCCAAAGAAATCCTAATTTATGACTCAGTTTCTGCTTTTAAAGAAAACATTAGCTTAAGGGTGTTTTTTAAAAAAATCTTTAATACAGTGCTGCATCAATTTCACCTACAAACCTTGGCACAAAGAAATGGATTGCTATTTTTGTGCATCAAGGACACAATAATTTGAACTATCTAATTGAAGCCATGGACTTACTACTGTTGAAACATCAAGTATGCTGACCTTTATTTATTTGTGTGACCTGACAGCTTTCATACAAACAACTTTCAAAGTGCAACCAACATGAATTTGTCATTAATGGATATGGATCCAGAGCAGCTTCACTGATGATAAACAGGTGGAAGTTTAGTTCATTGAGCACGGGCAGTAGGTTCATGAATAACATCTGCAAAAACAGCACTAATAAAAATCATCTGACCTGGGATTTTAGGGGGGAAGGGGGATCAAAACTCAAGAAACCCTTTTTCGACAATTTGGAGTGGATGGCTAGCATTCAGAAAGTTGAACCAATTGGCTCAATTCCCTCAAAGTAAATTTGAAATGTGTAGGGGATTACATACTCCAACACTGATGAAATCAGAAAGGAGATTCCAACAGCCTTATTTTGGTACACATTCATTCCATCTTATGCTGCAAATCTTTGGGATATTTAAACAACTTTTCAGTGTCTTCTGAGTGAATGAGTGAAACATTGAATGTATAGGTAGATTAGTAGGAGTGTGTGCGCACGTGCGTGTCAAGGGTCATATGTTTGCTCTCAAAACATCTGCAAATTGGACAACCTGGCCATCATTTTCATTCCTTTTTTTAAATATATCCAGAAGTATTTTTGGTGAAGTGGATTTGAAACAAAAATTCACTTATATTTAAGAGTACCAAATCATCTCTTAATCACCATCAGTAGATCAGCTATATTTTCCAACTGAATAATTTACATGCAAAGCCCGTTAAGGGCAATGCAGACCACCAAAGGTGAGAGACAGGTAGGGAAGAGAGGGAGAAGGCACATGCCATCATTTTCCCTTCCATTGACTTTCTTAGGATATCTGTGTCCCTCATTACTGTTCCTCCCGTTAGTTGAAACAATATTTTATGTTTTATTCAAAAGCCTTTTAATAGTTTGAAAATCTCTTAAATTTCCACTGATAATTTTTGCTGTTTCAATGTAAAACTCAATTTTTCAACCCATCATTGTAACTAAATTCGTTCATATCTAGTCCAGTTTAGTGCATGATTACTGTGCTCTTCCTATTATTCTCAATCCTTTTAGAAAGTAGGATTCCAACAAATGCATACAACGTTTCAACCAATGACTGGCACAAATCAAGCATACTTTTCTTGTTTTTGAATTCAGTGTAGGATGTATATACAAAACAGAATTCCAAATGACCCTTCCTACATGCATTTCCAACTTTAAATGACCTTGAATATGTATTTGTGCAGACTTTAATGTCTTTTAAAATAAGATTCTTTTCAATTTAGAGACTATAAATGTGACTTGAAGTGAGAATTAAAAATAAAAATAAAAACTAAAACAGGAAGCTGAATATTGTGAAGGTCTGTTAATCAGCTGGATTCTTTCTGCAGTGAGACATATCTAATGTCTCTGTCATTTGTTAAACTTCTCTTGCTCCTCTCAAATCAAACAATTTTGTTTTACAAACTTCCTGAGAGACTCAGCAGATGACAGACCAGGAGAGCATTCAATAGGGCATTTCCTGAACCAATGAAACTTAAAGATTTGGAAAATAAACAATGGAAGGGCTGAGAAACAGAACAACAATAAGGAAAAATAGACCATTTAGCTTTTACAAAACCACCTGAAAATTAATGGCAAATACATCCATGAAGTTAATGCCCAGGTTTTGATCCAACTGTATTGAAACTAACGCTCAGTCAGAGACACAACCTCCATCACAAGTAGGCAGGAGCTAGGGACCAACTCCAACCCAAGCAGAAAAGGGTGCAAACCACAGGCCTCTGCCATCAATCTAATCTACACTTGCCACAGAAACAACTGAGTCAACTGATTGCCCAAGGAGTGTGAGCTGCTGTGGCAACACACATTTTTACATGTATGTTACAAAAAAGGAGCTATGGATAGGGATTCCAGAGGGTCCAATTTCTTTCCAGCACATAGATGACCAGGAATTTCTACTGCTCAACATGCCACCATTGGGATCTGTTGGAATGGTTTCCAAGCTGATACACAACCGGTTTGGTCATCAAATCCCGGAGTTTCTAGCTTGGAAGCAGGGATACTACCCAAGGGACTGACTGCTAAAAATTAAACAGTGTTTTTGTTATTTCATGTAAGGAAACAGTGCCATGGTTGGTATGTCAATACACACATTTAGGTAGACAATATTTGTGGCCTACCTTCATTAGGATGAAAATTACTAAGGTTACAAAGACATTTGCTCGAGGATGTTTCCAGGCTTCTGAAATCCCAATGTAGTCAAATTCTTCAGCAATGCCTTGCTTGGCCCAGGTCCTGTTATCAAATAAAGTGACGAGTGTTTCCTTCTGTGTTAGCTATGAACCAAACAAAGTGAACTCAATTAATTGGTGATAGAAAACACATCAACAAATGAAAAACAAATTGGTGAAGAGTAAAGAAGAACCAGGGGAATGGACTTTGAGGGTAAACAGATACTCTCAAGCTGTTTAACAGATGTACTAAAATCAACTTAATAGCATCAAACTAAAATGCAACAATGAACATAGTATGCTGCAGGACTGCATGGTATTTATTTAAGGAGTAAAACCAAATTCTTAATGTGTTGATTCATGCGTAAACACAACCTTTACTTTTAGCAAATCCAACAAATAATGGACTTCACAAATTTGTGAATAACCTTACTCTCCTCTCTTTAATAAACACAATTGCATTTCAAAGCTCAATGCTGTATGTTGTCATTTTGGAGGATAAATTGCCTTAGTTTTCATTTTTTTACTCAGAATAATTAGATTTTTGTAACAAGCATTGCGACTAACGATGTGAAAATTTCTTCCACTGATCAATATTTTTAGTCAGTGTGAGAGCCTAATCAGCCCTTCATGAGCAATGCTATGCTGACATGCAAACCAATTAGATGGATGGTGCTGGGCAATTTCAGCTCATTGTTTTGAATTCTCTTGTATGAAATGCTTAATTATGAAACAGTGTAATAACCGGATTGCAGCCATCTGCTCCAATTTTCAAGAAATATGCATTTATTAGTGGCTTTCAAAATGAGAGCAGTTATAAAGGAATATGGTCTAAAAGCCCATTTGATTAAAATACTGCCCAAGTCAATCTGCGAAAGGGATTGTAAGAAAGGGCAATGCAGTGATGAGTCACTAGGCAGATAACTGACGAGCAGGCTGCCAACTAGCCAGTTCTCATATCCTATGTTTATTGAAATGAAAGATTAAAGGCTTAAGAAAATCCTTCATTCTGCTTGGTAGGATATAGTTTATATATGTGAATGTCAAATATGCAGGAAGTAAGGGCACCCATTATTTACTTCCTGACAAGTCAAGCAGCTTTGCAATCGCTTATGTAGTTGGAATTTAAAGGCTCACTGTGTTTCTTTCCAAAAGCTGCAAAATAAATTAAGTCTCCTTGTTGGCAGGCTGTAAGCTGCAGATATATTTTCAATGCTTCCAATAAAGGCCTGTACTTTGTATAATGTTTAACTAAAATATCAATTAAACAGGAGGGGAATATCAGAGCACATAATGAATTGATGGGATACTGGCTCTATTGATGGTTTATTCAGATTAGATATTAATTGAAGATATCAACAATTTAAGATGCAAACTCTCTTATTTTACTCATTTGTTCATGATGTTCAGGGTATGACAGATAATTTGGTTTGAATAAATGCTCTGTAATCAGCCAGATTAATTCCAATTGACAGAAGCTGCCAACATTTAACTATATGAGATTTTCTACCAGGGTTGGTACAGGTCCTTGTGTGTGTAGTGAAATTGCCAGCTAGGCACTGATGTGAAGCTATTACTGCTTTGTATTTTAATATTAAAGTGACATTTTATGTCTGACTCATGAGAGCTCTTTTGTGGCACACCTTCACCTTATTTAAGAGACCATAAGACCATAAGACATAGGAGTGGAAGTAAGGCCATTCGGCCCATTGAGTCCACTCCGCCATTCAATCATGGCTGCTGGGCACTTCAACTCCACTTACCCGCATTCTCCCCGTAGCCCTTAATTCCCCGAGACAACAAGAATCTATCAATCTCTGCCTTGAAGACATTTAGCGTCCCGGCCTCCACTGCAATCTGCGGCAATGAATTCCACACTCTCTTGCTGAAGAAATGTCTCCGCATTTCTGTTCTGAATTTACCCCCTCTAATTCTAAGGCTGTGTCCACGGGTCCAAGTCTCCTCACCTAACGGAAACAATTTCCTAGCATCCACCCTTTCCAAGCCATGTATTATCTTGTACGTCTCTATTAAGTCTCCCCTTAATCTTCTAAACTCCAATGAATACAATCCCAGGATCCTCAGCCGTTCCTCATATGTTAGACCAACCATTCCAGGGATCATCCGTGTGAATCTCCGCTGGACACGTTCCAGTGCCAGTATGTCCTTCCTGAGGTGTGGGGACCAAAACTGGACACAGTACTCCAAATGGGGCCTAACCAGAGCTTTATAAAGTCTCAGTAGCACAATGGTGTTTTTATATTCCAACCCTCTTGAGATAAGTGTGAGTAACAAAGCCCACTCACTTCAATAATTTCAGTCCGAGACAAGATCTGAATCAGTAGTGTCATTTATTTTACACTTGCAAGTGGGTATGATGTCCAGTGTCTATAAGGCAGAGGACATACACACCAAATTCAATTCATACACGACATTTATATAATTTGATTTCTTTTGTTTTACATTGCTCCTCCCCTGCTTACATCTTCCACTTCCCTTAGACCGGTCCCCATTACCCCTGTTTATCTCTTGCCTTATCCGGCCTTGTTTGTGACAAAATGCTTATTTCTGGCCTCACAAGGCCGTTTGACCTCATCCCGCTATAGGTCATTGTCGGGCATATTCTTTCTTCATCATTATCTACCCCCTCCATCTGTGCCTTTCCCGAGGCCGTTCTGATCCCTATGACCCTTTTAATTGGGGTTTGTTCCTCTGTCTCTGTACAAGTGGGAAACAGATGTTTATACCTACTGTTTGTACAGGCGTATCTAGCTTAACTTCATCCCCTCACAACATCTTATCTACTTGCCCGTAATGTCTACCACTGTTTTGCAGTCACATTTCATTCTGACATACAGTTTTAGCTAATACAAAAACAATTATATATTTCCTCCACATCGTTTCCATTCTTGTTGACTCAGCTCGTGGCTAAAACAATTACACACTGGTGTGAGTTCATTTTACTTTGTAAAATGGAATTGCAGAATTGCAGAAGTAACATTAATTTACCTATATCCCACATAAGTGGCAACATTGCATTCGCTTTCTTAATCACAGACTCAACCTGCATGTTGACCTTTAGAGAATCCTCGACTAGCACTCCCAGATCCCTTTGTACTTTGGCTTTACGAATTTTCTCACCGTTTAGAAAGTACGGTGTATTTATGTAATACCAGCACTGAACAGGGTGATTAGAAAATATATGGATCTATGTTGAGGTCTATCTCACTCTGCAGTGCACTCCAGGTGGTAATATACTCTTTCATTACTTGGATTAGGCATGGGTTGAAATGTAAACCCACTGTGTTGTTACCTGGTTGCACAATGATCATGGGAGCAACTGGATCTTCAACAAACCTTCACAGAGCCAGTATTCACCCAAGTAGGTGAAAACAGAGTGGATCAGGTGTCAGGAAGTTTCAGTGGTGCAGGGACAGCAGTCAGGTACTGGGTGAGGACGACTGTGGTCAGAGTGAGCAACTGTGGAGTCAGTTTATAGAGTTTTTTTCAGAGTTACAGCAGGTTTTAATTCATCTATGTTTTACTTAGAGTAATATGAAAACCTCTGAGCCCCTAGCTGTAATTCAGAGTTGAAGGCATTGTTGGAACATTCCAAATGCAATTTAATTGTCCGCTGGAAATTTAAACTTCCCATGCAATGAATACATAGCCTGCATGAAGGGACTTCCAAGGGGATGTGTGGTGCATCTAACAGGGCGTCTTCCAGGAGACCAGAACATTGGAGACAATAAAAGTACAAAAGTTAAATGAACTAACACTTTCTTATTAACAATGAATGCATCTAGGTTTTAAAATCTTCAACATTGCACAGCTAACTCCTCTGCTGTGTGATCAATTGCTTTGCCATTGCTCAGATACTGTGTTGTATATAGCCTCTCTATTTACTCTGCCACAATTGCTGCTTTAGCTGACTTGTTTTATTTCCTATTCCCCACACTGGTTTAAATATTGCACAACACAATCATTGAAAATTCCATCACAATGAGTGCAATCATATTCTCCCATTGTAACTAAAATATAGCAGTAATACCCTGTTTACTTTCAAAATTCAAGACCGACTTAAAGCTGATTGACTGATTTCATAAAGATGTGTACATAATTATAAGGAATTAGAAAACGGACCTCTCCAGCCATGAACTGGCCAAATCCCGGAGGAAATGAGAGTGTGGCAATAATCAATGTCACCAATGCTGGATAAAGCAACCGCCTAAGAAAGAAAAAAGTTGTGTCAATCATTACAAGATCAACCATATTTTATCCAAAAGCATCCAAGCCCACTATCTCTCTCCCAAATTCTTGACGGTCTGTACCAAATGATAATTAATATGAAACTCAATTCAGTTAATAGCATATCTTGAGAAGATCTATCAGAGCAGTCAGCATATTTGTTTCTATTAACTATAAGGTCCTGGAGAAACTCAACAGCTCTGGCAGCATCTGTGGAGAGAGAGTCAGAGTTAACGTTTCAAGTGCAAAATGACCCTTCTTCAGGGCTGACTTCAGTTTTTGTTTACCTTACCCTCCAAAACAAACATCTGTAATGAACTGAGTAAAGTTTATGCGAAAAATCAGATTGCGAGTGCCTTTCACAGGAATTCGTACATCATTCGGATATGTGTAGCAATGATTTTAGGTGTCACTGCAGCTTTGTGAGCTGACTTGGACCAGGTCATGTTCAAAAGATCTGTACTGGTGCAAAACAATTCAACCATTCCATCGATTCCAAATTGGTTTGAAGACTTTTTAATATGGCTATCAGAGACTATGATAGGAACTAAGTTTATAATTGATGGACAATCTTGTTCCATTCTTCCTTTAGTCATTTGATTCAATTTATTCTTGAACTAACATAGGATGAAAATACAAGATACACATTGACCATGTATTGACGGCTGTCAAAGCTGCAGGTTGGTTATATTGGACAGACAGTACAAAAGGTATATATGACAAACATGTAAACGTGCCATTTCACTGGCAAGATTTATTTTTAAATAACAGTTCAATTCAGCTCAGAGTCAATTTGCACAAACAAGCCAAATAGATTTTTATTTCCACTTGGAACTGGTAAATGTATATTTAAAATTAAATATGTCTTTGGTAATTTATTCCAACTGATAATTGAATTGGATTGTGGACAATTTTGGAGCTAGCTCTTGTTTTAAAAAAAACACAAGAACTGTTTAAATTATGTGTCAGTACTTCACAGTTATGACGTCTGGAGCAACAGGATTCTCACTGCATTGAAAAAGAGTAAATGTAACTGGAACTTTAAAAATAAAATCCACTTTTTAGCTCAAATAATTACTTATGGGCTTTAAAAAAGATTTTTACCTGAAATGTCGTTATAGGTTACAAGGAGAGAAAAATAGTCCAAAATGATGTGATTTGATGTTAAAACACTTTCCTTGGCAATGCTGATGGCATCTGACTGAGAAAAGAGGTTTGAAGAAACAAATATAAATCCTGGGCAGCACCACTGACACATCCTTACTATCTGTACCCAGGAGATTGTGTTTGTTAATACAGCCAGCACGGGTGTCAATACCAAGAGGGGAAAATTAAAGTTACATAGAGAGTGTAAACAAGCCTTAATAATTTAAGAAACATCACAGTATTTAATACTTACTTTTTCATCAAAAACTTGTTAATGGTTTTTTGTTTTCTCATGATTGCCACTATCTTCCTGTGGAAGTAGACAAACAGGGCACCACCGAAACCACTAGCAATCCTGTAAGGAAGAGGATGAATGTATTATTATTTTTCTAAATTATTTAGGTGAGTGACACACTGCTGATGTGGTTTTGCTCCTGTGAAACCGATTCCAAATACTAGCAAAACAGAAAGGAAGTATCCATTACATCAAGCTTTTGACCCTTGGTGTATGTTCATTCCTGAGGATTTCCTGGGTGTATTAAGTATATTTTCACAGGGAAGTAAGTAAACAAAGAATTGCTACCCTGTCTGTCTTCCTACATTCTCAGTGGGTAGAGGCTCAGGCAGCTTAAGACCTACTGAAAGCAGGATCTTTGAAGTTTTGCCCACTCAGCTCAGACTGGAGTAACTGAAATGGGATTAATGGGAACTTCTTCCCACCTCCAACCACAATGATTTTTATTTAAGGAGCTCCAGGAGGCCATGATATCTGCAGAAGGAAAGAGCAAACATGCATTTATATAGCACCTTCATTAGCTTTTTTTGAAGTGTAAATGACTTTATAATGCAGGGAAATGCAGCAAAGTCCATAAACAGCATCTGGATAATTTGCCAGCCAGTTGTTTTTCTTGATGATATTGATAAATGCTGGGAGGGCTCTTCAATGCAGCCTTCCACAGTGTCATGGAATCTTTTGTACCCATTGGAATGGGTAGACAGGTTTGAGTTAAATGACTTACCTGAAAGTCTCTGACAGTACTCCAGATAGACCATTTGGCATCAACATATAAATCTGAAACAATAATGGCAAACCACAGATCCACTGACCCAGCAATGTTCTCCTCATCACCATCTAGGGTTTGTGCTAGTATTGAGCAAGCTGTCCCATTGATGAGTCATACAAAAGCCTGTCATTGTCTCTAAGAAAATATTCCTCAAGTATGACTGTATCCCAGATATCATTACCACCATCCTTGTTCCACAGGCAGGAGAGAGAGGGGGTGGTGGCACAGTGCTACATAGTTGGGAGGGAGATAACCTGAGAAGCTGCAACATGATTCTGGATCCAGTGAAGTCTCATGGTATCAGGTCAAACATGTGGAGGAATTATACACCCAACTCCTCAGGGTGTATGCCTCCTAGTTGAACACCAGCTAGAGGAAGACCTATGTGTGATAAGGACACATGAGGTACTCTGGATTCAGGGAGTTCAAGTCAAGAGAGTGTGGTGTTGGAAAAGAGCAACAGGTGAGGCAGCATCCGAGGAGCAGGAGAATTGACATTTCAGGCATAAGCCCTTCACCAGGATGAGGGGAGTAATGAATTCCTGATGAAGGGTTTATGCCCAAAAACATCAATTCTCCTGCTCCTTGGATACTGCCTGACCTGCTGTACCTTTCCAGTACCCCACTCTCGATCTAATCTCCAGCATCTGCAGTCCTCACTTTCTCCTTCAGGGACTTTCATGTCCATCACCAAGAGTGGCACCACAATTGACCGAGCTGCCTGAGTAGGACATAGCTGCTCGACTCAGATTGTGGCAGGTACTGAGGGAACCAAGAGGAAGAAACTTACTTGACCACATCCTCATCAATCGACATATCTCAGTCATGCCCATATGTGATGGTAATGGTGGGAATTCTTGTGGAGATGGAAGTCACATTTTCATATTGAGGATACCCACAATTCTGTTGTGTGGCACTACCACCATGCCAAAAGGCAAGACTTTGAACAGATCTAGTAACTTAATCTTGGGCACTCATGAGACACTGTGGCCATCAGCAGTAGTAGAACTGCACAGAAATACAGTCTCTCCCACTCCACCATTACCATCAAGCTGGGAAATCAACTTCAGTTCAAAGAAGAGTGCAGGAGGTCATGCCAAGAATAACACCAAACATAGTTAAAAATGAGGTATCAACCTGGTGATGTTACAACACAGAACATCCTGCATGCCAAACAGCTCCAGCAGAATGCAAGAGACTGTGCTAAGAAATCCCACAATCAAATGGATCAGTTTTAAGTTCTGCAGGCTTCATTAGTGGAATCAGCTACTCACTTGCAGTGTAATATTCACAAATTCTCCAGCCTTAAAGACTGGGAGCCTAGCCTATCAGTGCAAAAAGAAGGCTGAATTACTTGCAAAGAGGAGTGCTGAGTGGCTAACCCATTTTCACCTCTTACTGTGGTGCCAGGTATCACTGAAAACGTGTGCTCCAAAAGAGCCACACCCTGAGCCAAGCTGTGGCAGTACAGCTACACTAGCATCTACTTGACCCTGTGGAAAATTATCCAAGATTGCCCTTTACACAGGAAGGACAAACCCAACCTGACCAATAAAAATAGGAGCAGGACAAAGTTGAGGTCATTCAGCCCTTTGACCCTATGCTGTCATTCAAAATGATCATATCATTCAACTCAGGGCTCTATTTGCGCTCTTTCTCTCCATACCCTTTGAACCCTTTAGCTCTAAGAATATATCTAAAATCCTTCTTGAAAACATTCAACATTTTTGCCTCAACTACTTTTCGTGGCAGAGATTTCCACAGGTTTGACAGGCCGAGTGAAGAAATTTCCCCTCTTCTCTTTTGATACACTCTCAATTATCAGCAAAACGATGGAAAGGATCATCAAGAGTGCTATCAAGCTGCACATGCAAACAAATAACCCAAGTACTAGCGCACTGTTTGGTGGCATCAGGACAACCCTTCATCTGACCTCATTACAGCCTTGTTAAAAACATGGACCAACAAGCTGAAGTGAGAATAACTGCCCTTGACATCAAGGCCACCTTTGACAGAGTGTGGCATCAAAGAACCCTGGAAATACTGGAGTCAATCAGAATTGGGGAAGTACTCCACTAGTGGGAATTGTGCCTACCATAAAGGAAGATAATTGTGGTTGTTGGAGGTTAGTCACATCAGCTTTAAGCAGGAGTTCTCAGGGTAGTGTTCTCCGACAAACCACCTTCAGCTGCTTCATCAATGATCTTTCCCTTCATCATAAAGGGCAGGAGTGGGGATGGTTGCTGCTGATTGCATAATTTCAGCACCATTTGCAATAAAAAAGAACAAAAAAAATTACAACACAGGAACAGGGTCTTCGGCCCTCCAAGCCTAAGCCAATCCAGATCCTCTATCTAAAACTGCCGCCTACTTTCCAAGGATCTGTATTCCTCTGCTCCCTGCCCATTCATGTACCTGTCTAGTTACACCTTAAGTGACGCTATCATGCCCGCCTCTACCACCTCTGTTGGTAATGTGTTCCAGGCACCCACCACCCTCTGCATAAAGAATTTTCCACGCATATCTTCATTAAACTTTTCCCCTCTCACCTTGAACCTGTGACCCCTAGTAATTGAGTCCCACAATCTGGGGAAAAGCATCTTGCTATCCACCCTGTCTGTACCTCTCATGATTTTGTAGATCTCAATCAGGTCCCCCTTCAACCTCTGTCTTTATAATGAAAATAATCATAACTTAGCTAGTGCCCTCCATACCAGGCAACATCCTGGTGAACCTCCTCTGCACCTTCTCCAAAGCATCCGCATCCTTTTGGTAATGTGGTGACCAGAACTGTACACAGTATTCCAAACGTGGCCGAATCAAAATCCGACACAACTGTAACATGACCTGCCAACTCTTGTACTCAATACCCCCACCCAATGAAGGAAAGCATGCCGTATGCCTTCTTGACCACCCTATCGACTTGCATTGCCACCTTCAGGGAATAATGGACCTGAACACCCAGATCTCTCTGCACATCAATTTTCCTCAGGCCTTTTCCATTTACTGTATTGCTCGTTCTTGAATTGGATCTTCCAAAATGCATCACCTCACATTTGCCCAGATTGAGCTCCATCTGCCATTTCTCTGCCCAACTCTTCAATCTATCTATATTCTGCTGCATTCTCTGACAGTCCCCTTCACTGTCTGCTACTCCATCAATTTTAGTGTCATCTGCAAACTTGCTAATCAGACCACCTATACCTTCCTCCACATCATTTATTTATATCACAAACAACAGTGATCCCAGCACAGATCCCTGTGGAACACCACTGGTCACAGGTCTCCACTTTGATGAACTTCCTTCCACTACTCTCTGTTTCCTGTTGCTCGGCCAGTTATCTATTCACCTAGCCAGTACATCTACCCTTCTTAAACAAGGCAACAGCATTAGCAATTCTCCAGTCCTCCAGGACCTTCCCCGTGTTCAAGGATGCTGCAAAGATATTTGTTAAGGCCCCAGCTAGCTCCTCTCTTGCTTCCCTCAGTAACCTGGGATAGATCCCATCCAGATCTGGGGACATATCCACCTTAATGCCTTTGAGAATACCCAACACATCCTCCCTCCTTATGCTGACTTACTGAGAGTAATCAAACATCTATCCCTAATCTCAACATCCATCATGTCCCACTCCTCAGTGAATATCAATGCAAAGTACTCGTTAAGAATCTCACCCATTTGCTCTGCCTCCATGCATAACTTTTCTCCTTTGTCCTTGAGTGGGCCAACTCTTTCTCTAGTTACCCTCTTGCTCCTTATATACAAATAAAAGACTTTGGGATTTTCCTTAACCCTGTTTGCTAAAGATATTTCATGACCCCTTTTAGTCCTCTTAATTCCTTGTTTCAGATTGGTTCTACTTTCCCAATATTCTTCCAAAGCTTTGTCTGTTTTCAGTTGCCTAGACCTTATGTACACTTCCTTTTTCCCCTTGGCTAGTCTCACGATTTCACCTGTCATCCATGGTTCCCTAATCTTGCCATTTCTATCCCTCATTTTCACAGGGACATGTCTGTCCTGCACTCTAATCAACCTCTCTTTAAAAGTCTCCCACATATCAAATGTGGATTTACCTTCAAACAGCTGCTCCCAACCCACATTCCCCAGTTCCTGCCAAATTTTGCTATAGTTGGCCTTCCCCAATTTAGCATTCTTCCTTTAGGACCACTCTCATCTTTGTCCATGAGTATTCTAAAACTTATGGAATTGTAATCACTATTCCCAAAGTAATCCTCTGCTGAAACTTCAACCACCTGGTTGGGTTCATTCCCCAACATCAAGTCCAGTATGGCCCCTTCCCAAGTTGGACTATTTACATATTGCTCTACAAAACTCTCCTGGATGCTTCAGACAAATTCTGCTCCATCTAAATCTTTAACACTAAGTGAATCCCAGACAATGTTGGGAAAATTAAAATCTCCTCTCGTGACCACCCTGTTGCTCCAACATTTTTTCATAATTTGTTTACATATTTTTACCTCTATCTCATGCTCGCTGTTGGGAGGCTTTTAGTACAGTCCCAATATTGTTACCACACCCTTCCTATTTCTGAGCTCCGTCCATATTGCCTCACTGTTCAAATCCTCCATAGTGCCCTCCTTCAGCACAATTGTGATATCTTCTCTGACCAAGTAATGCAACTCCTCCACCACCTCTCAATCCTGCCTGAAGCATCTATATCCTGGAATATTTGGTTGCCGATCTCATCCTTCCTTCAATCAAGTCTCAGTAATACCAATAGCATCATACTCCCAGGTACTAATCCAAGCCATAAGTTCATCTGCCTTACCTATTACACCTCTCACATTAAAACAAATGCACCTCAGACCACCAGTCTGTTTGTGTTCATCATCTGCTCCCTGCTTACTCTTCCCATTAGTCATGTTGACTTCATTATCTAGTTCCTTACAAGCTTTAGTTACTGCTTCCTTACTGTCCACTAACTTCTTCATTTGATTCCCAACCACCTGCCACATTAGTTTAAACCCTCCCAACAGCATGAGCAAAAGCACCCGCGAGGACATTGGTCCCAAAGCTGCCCAGGTGTAAACTGTCCGATTTGTAATAATCCCACCTCCCTCAGAACCAGTCCCAATGTCCCAAAAATCTGATCCCCTCCCTCTTGCACCATCTCTCAAGCCACTTTTTTATCCTGTCTGTTCTGTCATTTCTACTGACTAGCACGTGGCACTGGTAGCAATGCTGAGATCACTACCTCTGAGATCCTACTTTTCAACTTGGCTCCTAACTCCCTAAATTCTGCTTGTAGGATCTAAATTCTCAGACACTGAAATAGTCCATGTCCACATGAAGCAACACCTGGATAACATTCAGACTTTGGGCTGATTAATAGCAAGTAATATTGGCACAAAATAAGTGTCAGGCAATGAATGTGAACATCACCCCTTGATGTTCAGTTGCATTACAATCACTGACTTCCCTCATACCTTGGGGGCTATCATTGACCAGAAACTGAATTAGACCAGCCATATAAATATCATGGCTTCAAGAGCAGGTCAGAGGCTAGGAATTCTGCAGTGAGTAACTCACTTCCTGACTCCTCAAACTCTGTCATCCACAAGGCACAATTTCAAAACCACTCTAGTAGTTTGGTATCATCCTGGATAAAATATCCTACTTGATTGGCACCTCATCCACTCCCTTCAACTCCACTCCTTTTGCTCCTGATGCACAGAGACAGAAGTACATATCACTGACAAGATGCACTACAGCAATTTACCAAAACTCTTCCAACAGTACCTTCTAACATCTGACTTATATCACCTAGGCATGGGCTGCAGGTATACGAGAACACTACCAACTGCAAGAAGCCTCCACACACACCATTCAAACTTACTGTCTGCTCACTACTGTTGGGTCAAAATCTTAGGAATTCTAGCACTGTGAGGTTCCTGACACACTAAGGATTGCAGCTCATCATCACCTTCTCCAGGTGGGGATTTGGGATGGGCAACAAATACTGGCCTAGACAGCAATGCCTACATCTCATGAACAAAGAAAGCAGAACTCTTCTATTATTGTACTGGAATGGTGGGATAGTACCCTGGTCAAAGTTAACTGAAGTCTCTGATGGCGTGAACTCTTCTTTCCTTTCCATTTCTGGTTCAGAGGAAAGAATATCGCTACAAGGTGGCATCTAAGATCCCAAAACTTGTGAGCATTATTTCAGTCTTTGGGTACAGGCCCCTTCTGTGATGTATTGATAGCATGGATTTAGTTAGTTGGGAAAAGAATAAGAGTATTGCGACAAACACAGATGATTAATGTATAAATCTGCATTAAAATAATTCAACCAAATCTTGCGCAATAAACCATATTGTATGCAAGGGCTATTTACAGGCATTGCTACGCAAGTTTTCAGCAAAAGTGCCGGTGTTACAATGATGTGCAATAATTCTAGAAAAAGACAATTTGCAAATGTTTCAATGGATGGATGGTCTGTGCTGATAGAATCAGGCTAAATTTATCAAACACAGCAGTGAATCTTTCAGTGCACTTTGGCAGGTTTCAACAGTGGCTGCACCACGTTTCAACCATCATTACTGTTTTCCCTCATATAACCACTTTTGGCTGCAGAAATTACCAAAGCAGTTCACATAATTTACCAAAACCTTCAATTCTTGAAAGAACAACAAATGCACAAGTTCAGTTATTTAAGCTTCAGACAAACTGATGGTTAGCACAAAAAGCTGAATAGCTGCAGAGGTGACTCTGAAGGACACAGTTTTATGCACATGCAGCAATAGCACTAGATCAGTTATGATGTGGTCAGCATAGCAACAACAATTGCTTGTGTGTTACTTCAACTAATGTACCCAAGGCTCAGACTGTTGTGCCAAGTGACTCATTCTCAAGTCAACATATTCATGTCAAATTCTTGTAAAAAGACAATCAAATGAAATGGTGTTTGGCACTCTAGCCAGAAATACATTGTATAAGAGATAAAAGTTGTTCATTTTGCCACAATACTGCCCTCAATTCACCTTCCCAGCAGGGGCAAATTACTTAGACTTGGATTGGATTTTGTTTTAAAAATAAGCATGACATTAGTATATAGGAGAGTGCAATTTATCAAACATTTAATATGTTGCAATTGGACTGTTTTCAGAGTGGAAAGAAAACCCATTGCATAAATTGCTTTAATGTATAACTTTCACTGCTATGAAATTTTTTGATATCTGATAACACCTTAAAAACTCATCGGTGTTTTTTGAAGCAGCTTATGTAGCAATGGCATGGAGCTCTGATGAAGACATGAGGACCACGTCTGCCAACAGCAACAACATCAGCTGCAGTCTTAGCTGCTTCTTCCTCCACCAACAAAGGGGATAAAGACAAGAGGTCAGCATGATCGAGATGATATCTCTTAAACAAGGCACACAAATAGACGATCCTCTTTCTTGACCTGTCACATGAAGCTCAGATTTTCTTCGTAGTCTGCTGCTAACATCTTTCATGCTCTGGAGCAAGAACTCGTTAATTATGGACCAAGTAGGTGTGTATTACCAGAGGCTGTTACTGCACTGAAAGAGAAGGAGGACACGTGAGGAAAGGACTTTCCACACATCTTTTCAGTCTTCTGGCAACTGAAGTCTCAGGAATTCATGTTAAGAGCAGCTCTAAAGGTCTGTCCAAAACAGCTTTCACTGAATCTCTACAATGTGGAAACAGGCCATTAAGCCCAACAAGTCTACACTGACCCTCTGAAGAGTAACCCACCCAGACCCATTCTCCTACCACTCTACATTTTTCCCCTAACTAATACACCTAACCTATGGATCCCTGAACACTATGGGCAATTTAGCATAGCCAATTCATCTAACCTTTGGTTTGTGGGAGGAAACTGGAGCACCGGGAGGAAACCCATGCAGGCATGGGGAGAACATGCAAACTCCACGCAGACAGTTGCCCAAGGCTGGAATCGAACCTGGGTACCTGGTGCTGTGAGACAGCAGTGCTAACCACTGAGCCAACGTGTCAGCTAGCTTTAAACAGAAATCCTTTGTTCACCATACTCAATTTTCGAAATTGGTGTGAAAATCTGAAAATGGCTCTGGATTTCTTGTCCAGATCCTCTTCCCCTTGATCTCTCCACTAAAAGCAGATTTATCTCCTTAAAATGCTGCCCTCATTCTCCCACACATCCACCATTATCCTCTCATCTCACTATTACCAGTACATTACGGATCATCACCCAAGACCACAGACGCTGACTTCGTTAGTAATTCTCACATATAACAAAAAGATAAAAATAAAACTAATTCCAATATTTGACCCTCAACTGCTCGATCAATCCAGGCCACAATAAATATCGTCATCTCTCCATTTCTATTTCCAAAACTTTCTGTAATTGCAGAATCATTCTGCAAGCCTTGACGACAATCCCAAATTTCTCCTCTCCACCCCATGATGCCTTGTCCCTTTTTTGCCTAATCCCCCCCTCTGATGCTAGGTACAAGGACATTTGAGGGTAAAGATTAATCCCAGTTTAAATTTCACTGACCAACTGTTTTTGACTCTGCAAACATTGCCAGATGTGTAGCATGTTCAGCACTTTGTTTTTATTTCATCCATCTAACCTTATTTTTACACTGAAACATTTTAGATTGTCTTACTGTCCATGTATTCATCTATGTCGAAGAGTGTGGTGCTGGAGAAGCACAGCAGGTCAGGCAGCATCCATGGAGCAGGAGAATCAATGTTTCAGCATAAGCTCTTCATCAGGAATGAGGCTTGTGGGCCAGGGGGGAAGCTGAGAGATAAATGGGAGTGTGGTCTCCAGCATCTGCAGTCCTCACTTTCTTCTATATATTCATCTATCACATTTGTTAATTAATGTGGTTTTCAAATAAAATCACTTTATAAGCTTGTACACAAATGGGAAAGTTCAAAATGAACTTATTTATTCTGTGAATTTATCTTCATTTATTGTAGAAAGGTCATGTTGAGCTAAAATCCTGATAGGATTACTTATGGTGGTTGCAGATGTAGCAGGTTCAAGTTAGAATAGGACAGAAACTGTGGGCTGAATTTTAAAGGGTTACCCAAGACAGGAAAACAAGCAGCTGAGTCTGTAAATTGGAGTACGTGTTCTCAATGCCTTGCCTGCTGCTGGTACACCCACACCCACCATGCATTTTATAGACAGCAGATATATATGGATATCCTTTAAAATTCAGACCACTGTTTGTCATATTCTAACTTGAATCTGCTATATCTGCAACCACAAGTGGTATTATCATATTTTAACTTAATGTAACTTTCCTACAATAAATGAAGATAAACTGACTCAACTGAGGTCCTGAAATGGATTATTAATGGCCACTTGAAGCTCTCATTCCAACATTGCTCCAATACAACAAACAAGGTGAGAATCTCCACCCAATAGGATGGTGGTGGATGTATGGGAGAACGAGGGCAGCAATAGGTAGCTGGGTACATTCAAAACTGTGGGTTACTGGTAAGTGAAAGCCACTTTCATTTTCCTTCCAACATGTTCCCATTCCTCATTTACCAAAGCTTCCAAGCGTAACCCTGACCCCATGGGTTTCCCTCAATATATGGGTCCACCACTGAAGGCCACTCTCTGCAGCATCAGCAATGGCCAACACTTTGCTTGATGCCACTGATCAGAAACCACATCATGAAGTACCTCCTTCTGGAAATGGAGTGAAGACTCACCTTTGTACTATTTGAAAGGTCCGTGGCCTGAAAATTAAAAGGGGCAAGCAGACAAAGCAGAGGTAGACTCATCCCCAAAATCTGTGCTGGGGTGCAAGGAGCCTTGTATTTATTTTGGCCACCCTAAGTCAAATGCTATGCCGTGGCCAAAACTTTACCTGAGGAAATTGCTGGGGAATAACTGATTTAATTTAGACAGATGCAAGAGTTGTATCCACTCTAGAAACCAACACACATCTCTCAAATATTGGCATTTTAAGACAGTGCAGTATAATTTAATCCACTGGCACAAAGATGTGAGTACAATTATATTTACCCTGACGCACACATTTATCGAAATATTCTCATTCTGGTCCCAAGTGAGAAACACATTGCTTAAAAACAACTATTTGTTGATACAAATCTGTTACACAAAGATAATAAAACAATTTCAGAAGGAGACTTAAAATTGCCATGCAAACATTGAAGCAGAGTTGGCCCTCAATGTAATTTCAGTTTGTCTATCAGCTATACAGTTGTAGCTGACCATCACGTGGATGATGTTCCTGAGGATCATTATCATGTTAACTAAGTACAGGACAAGGGTAGAATCTGATTTGCCTTCAAGACTTGATTCTGCTGTCTCTGGATGAGGCAACAACTGCACCGAACCATATAACCATGGGTCATCAACACCCATACCAAATACAAAGACTGTCGCTATTGAGGAAACTACTTCTATTGATTACCTGTGCTGATTTATGTTTTGTAAAATTAGCAAGCAATATAATTAGAAAGCAGAAACAAAAACAGAAGTTGCTGTAAAAGCTCAGCAGGTCTGCAAGCATCTATGAGAAAAAAAATCAGAGTTAACGTTTCAGGTCCGATGACCTTTCCTCAGAACTGCAGGAATGGTCTGAGGAAGGGTTACCAGACCCGAAATGTTAATTCTGATTTCTCTTCACAAATGCTGCCAGACCTGCTGTGCTTTTCCAGCAATTTCTGTTTCTGTTTCTGATTTACAGCATCTGCAGCTCTTTTGGTTATAATTAGAAAACAGATAGATGAATCATAATAATGTCAGAAAGATTTTTGGATACAAGATCAAAACATTAATTCAATTCTGGTGGTCAAATTCCAGTTCTTCTCTCTGTACTTCTTCCTGCAATTATTTCATTTTTCCTTTCAAAAACTACTTATTGAATACTGAATTTGTCACTCAGCTTTATCCTACATAAGATTCAGCATCAATTTTATGACCTGTATATCAGCAAATGTATTTAAACAAAGGCACATTGTTGGGGCTTGTCAGTTTGGTCATCCATGCCCATGTTTTAGATCAGTGAGTGCTGATTTGGTTCACCATGGTTTGTATTTCATTATTGGCCATGTATTGCACAGTATTCTATTCTTAAATCCACAGAATGTAGTTTACAGCTAGTTGTTTGCACTGTGGTTATGATTAGATTACTTACAATGTGGAAACAGGCCCTTCGGCCCAACACCGACCCGCCAAAGCGCAACCCACCCAGACCCATTCCCCTACATTTATCCCTTCACTTAACACTACGGGCAATTTAGCATGGCCAATTCACCTAACCTGCACATCTTTGGACTGTGGGAGGAAACCGGAGCACCCGGAGGAAATCCACACAGACACGGGGAGAATGTGCAAACTCCACACAGACAGTTGCTTGAGGCGGGAATTGAACCCAAGTCTCTGGTGCTGTGAGGCAGCAGTGCTAACCACTGTGCCACCGTGCCACCCACATTCCTATAAACTAACTTACTCAACCTGAAGAGAAGTACAGAACTTAATTTGGTAATTGAGACTCTCATTCAATTTAAAACTTTGCTCTTAGCCTAACAAATGACAGAAAGAGAACTACCATAACACATCTGTGAGATATAATTGCTCTATTTCAAACTTATAACTGCATCTGAAACAAAATACTTTATGCGGAAATAAAAATGAAATCAAAATTAATGAGATCAAAATCACAAAAATGACTAACCCCAGCAATGAGTTTAGCTCAAGCCGTTACAGAAGTAATTATCTCTCCTAGTGAAATCTACTGTTTGGCACCATGTAACACTATTACGGTAAATGTGATAAGGTTTCAAATCTTATGACAAAAAAAATGACAAAATAAAATTTTCTTTAAAAATGTCTTTAAATCTTACTCTGTTACATTGAGCAAAGTTGTTATGACAAATTGGATCAAAGTACTTTGTCCTTCATGTTTGTGCAAACTGAGTGTTCCATCATCATATTTGGTGCATTTTATTTGCCCACAGTCAGTCAGTCTTAGTAGCTACATATAAAATGAATGGAGTATAGATTCCTTGTAGAGACTTCTCTAGTTGCTGTGATAAAAATGATCCACGCAAACCAAATCACCACTCACTGATATAAAACATGGGCATGGATGATCAAACTGACTGGTCCCAACAATGTGCCTTTGTTTAAATACATTTGCTGATGTGCAGCTTATGTTCAACTGAGCATCCAGAAGGCATATTGGCAGAGCTGGGTCAAAGGGTCAAGTAACCTACTCTCACTCCCAATTCATACTTTTCAATGTTTAGTTTCTGCACTGATCTCCAAGGTAACATCAGATCCCCCAGTCCTCAGCAAGATTTGTACGTTTTTGAGGAATCCAGGCAGCTAGCTTTAAAAGATATTAAAAGAATTCAGGGGCAGTCAGAGAAGAATAGCAAATATCGAAAGAAAAAGAGAGAAATCACAAGAAAAACAGATAAAAAAGTAGGTGAAAGGCTGAAAACGAATTTGTAAGTGTTAAAAAAATATCCTTTAAACCAAATTGCTGTGCAGTTTAGTAGCTATGGGGCTATTTTGTGGCTCAGGGAAAAATCCAACATTGCCTAGAAGCTCAAAAAGTTCTCTCTCACTTAGCAGCTGTGATTCAGGACCAGATCCCAAGATTTTGATCATGTTTTTTGACTACAATAATTTACTGATGATGCTAGACTACAGGGATAGGTTGGGGGGGGGGGGGGTGGTGGGTGGGTGGGGGAGGGTTGGAGAGTGAATGAGATAACTGGAATATGACAAACAAACATTTCTCAATTAGGACGGTTATTTCTGCCTTCGCCCACATCCCCACAACAATATCCTAAATTTACTTTTCATTTGACCTGATGTAGTGTACTCCGAGGTGATTTTAAATTTCAACATTAATGATGGAAAAAACAAATAACTGAACACAATCTCAGAGAAAACTAATCCTACTCAAAAGACAAATAAGAGGAAAAGGTGGTAAAACTACATCTGGCACAATGCAGCATTTGAACAGCCAATATGTGAATTCTGTAGATCATTCTAATGTTTTCATGAGCTGATTAACAAACTAAATAGACTATGTTTGGACAACTATTTGAATGTTGTTTATAAAACTATTTTCACTTTTGGATGAATAGAGTAAAATAGCTGTTGAGATAAAATAAATCTATATTAATTAGAAGAACATCACCTAATCTAAAAAGGTTATAAATACTGAAAGATGATTTATTGTCTAATATGCTAATACTCCAATTTGCACCTTGAACACAGTTAACATTTGCACAGCTGAGGCCTTGATCTTCTCCTCTGCTACCTCTCCAGAACAACAAACTTCCACTTCTGTTTCTGGGTTTCTATATATATCCAGAAACTATGGCATTTTCAAAACCTTTTGCACTTTCAAAACATATTGATGGGATTTAAGCACCTCAATACTTTAAATAATTAACTATATTATCAATTTGTATAGACAGCATACAAGTGACTGCATGAAACTGATTTGATTCATTGAGTCAAGAGATGTGAATATACAGACTACATCTTGAGTCATGAGCCTTGTGCTGGTTACGGGGAATGTCAAAATTGCTTAGATATTTCCCAATAACATTTATTAGCCGGTCATTTAAATCTATAAGGAAAATATCATGCATGATCTTCATCAAACTTCACAAAAATTCCAGGTGCAGAAATCCATCAGTTTCTGAAATTGCATATTGGGCTATTCTCAAGCAATGTGAATGAGCTGCCTGTGACTGTCATCCCTTCAAAGAGCTTGCTGTTCAGCTGGTGTAAATGTTGTGCCAACTGAAAGTCAACTGTAACCCTTACCTAGAGGAGCAGCACTCCACAAGAACATCATTGATTTTAGTGGTTGTCTCAATGGTTGTAGAGCTATTAAAATGAAAGTCGAGCTGCATATGTCTATGTCTAAGGAAGTTATGGTATTGTGTAAGTAACTGTACATGTTGCTCAACTTTTTAAAATTCATTCTTGGGATACAGCATTATGTTTCTGAAAAAGCTTTCGGTAATCTCCTCATACGCCTGAGGTTTCATGGCATATTAGGTTTATTAGTATTCCCGTGACTCACCTTCTATTGTTTCATTCCATTGTTTTCAAAATCATTCATGGGTTGTGGACATCACTTGGTGGGTCAGCATTTATTGTCCATACTTAATTACCTTTAAAATGATTCTGGTCAGACACTGTCTTGAATTGCTGCAATCCTTGGCATGCAGACACACTCAATGCAGTTAGGAAGGGAGTTCCAGGATTTTGAAAAAGTGACTGTAAAGGGTTGGCAAGGAAGGTATGTGCCTTGGAGGGGAACTTTAAGGTTATGGAGCTCACGTGCATCTGCTACCCTTTCCCTGTGTGGTGCAGGTGTTTGGAACGTTCTGTCCAAGTAGCCAGGGGGTGTAGTTACAGTAGATTTTAGGGATGGTGCACCACAAGAGTGTCAGATGTGAATGGAATGAATGTTGAAGATGATGGATGGGATGCTAATCAAGAGGACTGCGTTGTTCTGGATGGTGTCAGGTATCGTGAGTGTTGCTGCAGCTGACTTCATCCAGATAAGTAACGAATATTCCATCAAGCCCCTAACTTGTGTCTTGTAGATGGAACAAGTTTTGGGAGTCAGATGATGAGTGACTTGCTGTAAAATTCCTTGCCTCTGACATGCTCTTGCAGCCAATGTGTGGTTGTGCAGCAGTGTGTGGTTGGTCCAGTTCAGCTTCAAATCAGTGGTAAGCCCCCAATATGTTTATAGTGGAGACTTAAGCAACAGTAATGTATTTGAATGCCAAGGGGCGTTAGTTAGATTCTCTCTTGAAAGAAATAGCCATGGCCTCACTATTTTTTTAACACACTCTACTAATCCTGATATCGGCAGTGGAACTGATTATTAGTAATAATTTAATATGATCCCCAGACATCAAAAACACATCACATGATTGTACATTAATTTAAAATCACATTCTCAACACACAGTTGATTAGATAACCATCAAATGGATGTGAGCATTCTAAATGAGCACAATAAAAACTGAAACAAAAAAACCCCAGCAAAATGAAGTGTCTTGGGGCCTAAGTACTCCTGTGGGATTTTAGGAATGTGACTATGTAATTTGCAAAGCAGCCCCATTTCGAGCTATGCACCGGCTCGTGAAAGTATTTGGTCATTAATACTCTTCAGACTGTTGGTACTTAGTTAGCACTGAACTCACCAGTAAACTGTTGAAATTTGTGTGGTATCTTTGGCTGTTTTCTGATCACCATTTGAAGATATCAAATCTCTTCCCCCTTACTTGGTTAGGCAACCAGATTGAGACACTCAAAACCTAGCTTCTCCCAGGCGAACAAATGCGAATGACACAAAAATCAAAGTGTAAAATCTCCAATGTTGCAATATTGTATATTATCATGAAATACTTAAAGATCCTGTGATTTTTTTTCTGGTTGAATAAACTGAACTTTCTCCTGATATATACTGGCATGCCGCGATTTGCTCATTCTATTTCGTCCTTATCTGGCATCAATGTAAATGCCAATTGTCCAGTTTTTTCTCAGACAGACAGCTGCTTTGAGGCACTGTGCATATTCTAGTGCTTTCTACAGAAAACTTTTATTAGTTTTAGCTAATAAAAGCAAAATACTGTGGATGTTGGAAATCTTAAACAAACATAGGGAATGCTGGAGAAACCCAGCAGGACTAGCTGCAATGTGGAGAGAGAAACAGATATGGCTCGTATCAGACTTGGAAGATTACAATATTTTTCTCTGTAGATCCTGCCAGAACTGCTGGGTTTCATTAGCATTCTCTGTGTTTGTTTCATTGTTATCTTCTCCAACAGCATTTTGTATAGGCCTATGGAGTTTCAAATGTCTCTTGCTGGCTCAAACTCTGCAGGTAGAATTTAATAACAAGTTTTCTTCTCTTGTTTATTCCCATCATTGGGAAGATCAATACTTTTTCAATGATTATATCATTGAGAGAGGTTTCTTGCTCTCATTTATCAGTTTCTCTGCTGCTCTATCATTTTGCTTCATTTCATCTTCAACTTACTAGGCCATTAACTTTCTGTTCCACTTGATTGAACATTTCTGCCACATGTCTCCCATCTACCAAATAACCTTAAATGATTTCAGTTTTGTCAAGTTGTCATCTAAGATTCATTCACCTTCTGTCATCATTGGAATTCTGACAACTCCAATTCCTTCACCTGAACCTTCCCTTCTTGCAAATCATTAACAAAGTCATTTACTAAGCAGGATTTCAGCAAAGATGTGAAGCATGAAAGAGTTGATCAAGACAGTATTACATTGATGAAAGAGAAAGAAAATCTGAAATGGGTTAGTTAGACTAAAGGATGAAAAAGTGCAAGGAGCCAGCAGAGTACATCTCAGCAGATGGATATGAGAGAGGACGTTATTAAGGTTCTATTGAGTGTGTGGTATGTTGAAGAACTGGAGAGTAGATAACGTAGTACGAATTTATATAAATGAATAGGTTGACACAAGCCATGGGGGCATTGTTAAGTCTTGAACTAATGGTGAAGTTTGTCTGAGTTAAAAGAGGAGGGAATAAAAAGATAGAAGGTGATAGCACAGATTCCAAAAGGAATAACTGTGTTATATAGCTTGTACATGCGTTTGAGGGGGTAACAAACATTGTCGATGGTAAGTGCAGTGGATGTTATATACGTGGACTTTAGAAAAGCCTTTGATACAGTATCACACAAGAAGCCATTAAAAAAGAATAAAAGGTACCGAAAAAGAGGGGAGAAACAATTGCAATTTATTCAAAAGAAATAAAACAGTCAGGGCTGAATTTCCAACAGGATTTAAGAAAACTCACTGATGCACTTTCGTTACTCACATAATGCACACAAGATCCATGTGTGACAATACAGGGATTTTCATCTTTTCAACAGGTTTCGGTTTGTTGTGTACTTTGTGCATTGCAATAGAATGCATGGGGACCATGCATGCAGAAAGGATCCAGTTCAAAACACTGCCTCAGTTCTCCAACACCACAACACATCACATTCCAACATTATTTAAAAGTTTTCTAAACATCATCCAAGCCCCCTCTCATTCTTCAATGACATCCCGCTCCCCCTCCAATTTCACTAACACCCCCCCCATGTACTTCACATTCACTCCAACACAACAGCACAACTCTCTAAACATTACCCCACGCCCCTTCACCTTCTCGCAAGAGACCCCTCCTCATCTTCCCCCATTCCACATCAATGTTCCCCATATACCGTCCAAAGCTACACACCAACATGCACACTATTAGCACCCAGGAACCATGCAAGAGTGATGGAAATTATTTTTAAAATCATTGGAAAACCATTCAACTTATAATATTATAAGAAAACACTGAATTCAAATTCAATATGAATAATACTGCACTAAAACACCCAAGGGGAAAAAAAATCATAATCCTTATTATAGTTTTAAGCAAACTAGAAATTATTTTTAAAAATCTGTTATTATAAGCTTTCAGAAGTTTCAATTATTCTTGGATCAAATAGATTATCTGCTGAAGGAAGCTTTTGAAACCCAGCCAAGCAAAAACACTCAACTCCATCGACAAAACAAAATCTATTTCCACTTCGATACTGATTGCCTGGCATCAGTGGAGAGTGAAGCAGATGTAAATCATTTTTCCTAAATTCAGAGACTTTTTGAAAATAAGGAAGATGTTTCAATGCAATTGAGTCACAGTTAAAAACATGACAACAGAGGGTTTTTAAAAATGCATCATGGTAATTTCTCCATTGGAGACATACAATAATGCATGCATGCAATTGTGAATGCATGCACAGCACATCCCTAAGATAAAAATCACACAACACCAGGTTATAGTCCAGCAGGTTTAGTTGGAAGCACTAGCTTTTGGAGCGCTGCTCCTTCATCAGGTGGTTGTGGAGAATAAGATTGTAAGACACAATTTATAACAAAAGTTTACAGTGTGATGTAACTGAAATTATATATTGAAAAAGACCGGGATTATGATCTGTACTTGCAGAATTGCATTTTACTCTGCTCAAAAACTGCATGAATCCATGTAAGTTTCTGTAAATCGAATTTTTAGATTAGAATCAGTCTGACAATTATGGCACAGACAGTCTCACACAGGGAAGCTCACACCTTCAATACATTATCTGGGCCAATATGACACCTATCTTAAAGTTCACTTGAGAATGTAACTCTTTAAAAAAGTTTTGTGATTTACATATGAAAGAACTGAAACCAACATGGTCATTCTAAAAGATGACAAACTTAACAAACAACCCAGGTCTTTTTCAATATAAAATTTCAGTTACATCACACTGTAAAGTTTTGCTATAAATTCTGTGTCTTACAATTGTGTACTCCACAACCACCTGAAGGAGCAGTGTTCCAAAAGCTAGTGCTTTCAACTAAACCTATTGGACTATAACCTAGTGTTGTGTGATTTTTAACTTTGGACACCCCAGTCCAACACCGGCATCTCCAAGCCATGACATCCCTTATATACTCTCTGCATTAAAAATAATTCAACATTACAACACAACACCAAAATAATGAGATATGCAGTTGTCAAAATATTTTACACTTATCTTTCAGAACTTGTTGAAAGGGTTTCCGCTATATTCATGGACTCTCAAACCTGAAAGTGCCTTGAATGAGCTTCTGAAAACCTGCACCAGCAGACAGAATTTTAAAAAATATTCACTTGGAGGACTTGAGAGTCGCTGGCTGGCTAGCAGTTATTGCCCATCCCAATGACATCATGGCACAGTGGTTAGCACTGCTGCCTCACAACACCAGGAACCTGGGTTCGATTCTCACCCTTAGGCGAGTGTATATGTGTGTGTGTGTGTGTGTGTGTGTGTGTGTGTGTGTGTGTGTGTGTGGAGTTTTCACACCGTGTCTGTATGGGTTTCCTCCAGGTACTCTGGTTTACTCCTGAGTCCAACAATATGCAGGCTTGGCCATGGGAAATGTGGGGTTATGGTGTTAGGGTAGGGGGGATACTCTTTGAGGGTTGATGTGGACTGAAATGGAGTGAATAGCCTGTATTCAACTTTTAGGGATTCTATGATTCTAGTTGCCTTGAGAAAGTGGTGGTGAATTGCTTTCTTGAACTGCAGCACTCTACATTCTGTAGGCTGACCCACAATGCCTTTAAGGAGGGAATTTCAGGATTTTGACCCAGTGATACTGAAGAAAAGGTGGTATATTTCCAAGTCAGGATGGTAAATGGTTTGGGGGTGGCGGGGGTCTTCCAAATAGTGCTGTTCCCACATACCTGCTGCCTTTGTCCTTCTAGATAGAATTGGTCATGTGTTTGGAAGATGCAGTGTCATGACCTTTGGTGAATTTCTACAATGTGTCTTGCAGATAGTGCACACTGCTGCTATTAAGCATCAGTGGTAAAGACTGTAGATGCTTGTGGATGTAGTGCCAATCAAGCAGACTGTTTTGTCCTGAATGATGTCAAGCTTCTAAAGTGTTGTTGGGGTTGCATCCATCCAGGCAAGTGGGGAGTATTCTTTCACACTCCTGACTTGTGCTTGTAGATGATGGACAGGCTTTGGGGAGTCAGGTGTGACTCTAACCCCCAGACAGTTTGCCCTCTGACACTCATTAATTCCAGTTTTTCTAGGGTTCCTTGATGCCACACTCAGTAGCCTGTAGACTTTATGTCAAGGGCTGTCACTCTCACCTCACCTCTGGAATTCAGCTCTTTTGTCCATGTTTGAACCATGGCTGTAATGTGGTCAAGAGCCGAGTGACCCTGGTGGAACCTAAACTGGGCATCACTGAGCAGGTGCTGCCTGATAGCACTGTTGATGACACCTTCCATCACTTTACTGATGATCAAGAATTGGCTGATGGATGAAAATTGGCTGGGTTAGATTTGTCCTTCTTTTTGTATACAGATCATACCTGGGCAAATTTCCATATTGTCAAGTAGATGCCAGTGTTGTAACTATACTGGAACAGCAAGTTCTGGCGCACAAGTTTTCAGGACTATTGTCAAAATGTTGTCAGGACCATAGTCTTTGCATTATTCAGTGCCTCCAACCATTTCTTGATATCACGTAAATCATGTTGGATTAAGATTGGTATTTGTAATGCTGTGGACTGCTGGGGGAGGCCGAAATAGATCTTCCACTCAGCATTTCCAGCTGAAGATTACTGTGAAAGCTTCAGTCTTATCTTTTGCACTGATGTGTTAGGCTCTACCATCATTGAACTTGGGGATATTTGCAGAGCTTCTTCGCGCAATGACTTGTTCAATTGTCCACCACTATTCACGACTGGATGTGATAGGATTGCAGAGCTTAGATCTGATCCATTGGATGTGGGATCACTTAGCTCTATCACTTGCTGCTTTTGTTATTTGGCATGCAAGTAGCTTCACCAGATTGACACCTCTTTTTCAGGTATGCTCTCCTGCACTCTCCACTGAACCATGGTTGATCTCCTGGCTTGATGGTAACAGTTGAGTGGGGGATATGCTGGGCGATAAGGTTACAGATTGTTCTGGAGTACAATTGTGTTGCTGGCGTTGGCCCACAGCGACTCATGGATGCCCAGTCTTGAGCTGCTAGATCTGTTCCATTTAGTACAGCGATAGTGTTGCACAATACGTTGAAGGTATTCTCAATGTGAAAGAAGGACTGTGTCTCCACAAGGACTGCATGGTCACTCTTACTGATACTGTCTTTGTCAGATGTATCTGAAGCTGTTGGATTGGCAAGAATGAGGTTGAGTATGTTTTTCCCTTTTCTTGGCTCCGCACACCAGCCTAGCAGCTGTGGCTTTTAGAATCTGTCTAATAGTGCTGCTGTTGAGTCACTTTTGGTGGTGAACACCGAAAACCCACAGAGTACATTTTGTACCCTTGTCACCCTCAGCGCTTCCTCGTTCAACACAGAGGAGTATTGATTCACCAGCAGAGGGATCATCAGCAGGACACTTTTTTGCCCATGTTTAACTTGGAGCCATGATACTTCTTGGGGTCCAGTGAATGTTCAGGATGTCTAGGGTAACACCTTCCCAACTGTCTACCTCGATGCCCCCATTTTTGCTGGGTCTGTCCTGCTGGTGAGACCATCTGCTGCGGTGGGTTTTGAACCCAGATGCCCACAACATTACCTGAGTTTCTGGGTTAATAGTCTAGCAATAATACCACTAGGCCATCACCTCCCTCTTTGCAGGAGAAAATCCTATTTCCACCTTAATCTTAAAAATAGGGATCTTAAGGTCAGTTACTGGATTAGTGGTGCTGGAAGAGCACAGCAGTTCAGGCAGCATCCAACGAGCAGCGAAATCAACGTTTTGGGCAAAAGCCCTTCATCAGGAATAATTCCCGAAACGTCGATTTCGCTGCTCGTTGGATGCTGCCTGAACTGCTGTGCTCTTCCAGCACCACTAATCCAGTATTTGGTTTTCAGCATCTGCAGTCATTGTTTTTACCATCTTAAGGTCAGTGGCAGCTCGTATGCAATTTTTATACTAGACTTTCCAAACACACAAAAAGGCAAGCACTTAGGAATGCAAAGGAAAACCAGATTTCCTCAAGAAAAAGAGACATTGCCCTTGATACATTAAAATGTGCTGCTGCACCCAGGTGAAAGCCTGGTCTAGCAAAATTAAATGCAACTTTTTTCAGAGGAGCTGAATTTCATACTAGTGTTTCACAAGATTCACTTTTGGGGCCACTTCACCCCATTGTGTATATCAACAATCTGGATTTTGAGGGAGGAAGCAAATGTACCACAGCCAGATTTACAGACGACACTAAAGTAGATGGAAGGGCAGGTTGTGAGAGGGTTGCTAATAGTATATAGAGATATTGATAGGTTAAGTAATTTGGCAAATGGTGTATTATGTGGGAAAATGTGAAGTTGTTCATTTTAGAATGGAGGACAAAATAACAGAATATTATTTAAATGGAGAGAAACTGCAAAAAGCTGTAACACAAAGGAACTTGGGTGCACTTGTGTATGAAACATAGGAAGCTAGGGTACAGGTCCAAGAGGTAATCAGGAAGGCGAATGGGATATTTTCCCTTATTTGAGAGGGGGTTGGAGTACAGGAGTAGGAAAGTCTTACTGCAGCCTGTGAGCAGTTTTGGTCTCCTTAGTTAAGGAAAAATATCATTTTACTGGAGGCAGTCCAGAGAAGACTCAATAGGATGATCCCTGGTCTGGAGAGATTGCCTTATGAGCAAAGGCTAAACAGGTTGGGACTCATTGGAGTTTAGAAGAATAGGAATGATCTCTTTAAAGCTCACTGAATTCCTAAGGGGCTCGATAAAGTAAATTCTGAGAGGATGTTTCCCCTCATGGGAGAGTTCAGGACCAGATGGCATAGTCTCAGAATAACAGGGTGCCAATTTAAGGCCGAGATGAGGAGGAATTTCTTCACTCAGAAGTTGAGAATCTTTGTAACTACTTGCCACAGAGCAATTTGGGGCAGAGCCTTTGTGTAAGGCTGAGGTAGGTTCTTGCTCAGTAGTGGTATCAAAGGGATAGGGCAGGAAAGTGGACGTGATGAGTGTCGGATCAGCGATGATCCTGTTGAATGGCAGAGCAGGCTCAATGGGCTGAATGGCCTACTCCTGTTCCTATTTTCTATGGTCTTGTGGATTTTGCCTAAAGGAAATGGGACTCACTTTTCAAAACAGACATTACCGTTACTTCTTTAGAAAATTAAAGAATCCAGTAAGAAACACTGATAAAATAGGGAAGTGACAAATGGAACCTAATGCACAAAACATTAAAGGCAGCAGCTTAAGTTGCTATACTCTAAATACATTTAATGGAATTCTAGGTTTTGTCACGAGACAGAGAGCATAAAAGCCAAAAAGATAATGAACCTACATAAAACCTTAATGAAACTTCTGAGGGTTCCATGGAGTATTAGATGTTGCATTATGTCAATGATGCTGTGGTATGTGAAAATACAAACACAAAGCAAGATTAGTCATATTGGTGAATTTTCATTCACACATTATAGAATGTGGCAAGATGACTCAAGTATTTAACATAAAAGGATCATGCAAGGTTGATCAAAGCAGGGTGTTTAGTAGTTCAGAGTTCAGGAATACTAGTCACAGATAGATGGAACAACAGATATTAGATTATATGTAAGAGATTTTTCCTGTTAAGTCACACAGTTGTAGAATTAGTTTTCAGCATTACCAGTTGAGGGAGAAACTGTGGGCTGAATCTTTTAAGCTTTTGATTTTTTTTGGCTCAAGTGCGAATTACATTGAATATTTTGGAGGGTTTATCGATGTGAGGCTTAGGGAGAGTTCTCTCTGAATCTTTCCAAACAAACCTCAAATTATCTATCCCACCCATGGCATCACTCTCTTCAAATTTACATCCCATCTTATCACATGCTATGCCCAGAACAACTCACCAATCAGCAGATAGCTACAAAACAAAACCTGGCGTCTCTCTCACATCCACACCATCTTTATAAAACTGCTGAGCATCCCGACAAGCATTGGCATTCTGCCATTGTTACTCACTGGAAACAATGGCACAGCAGCCAGAATGTCATGCTGCTCATTGCATGGCTGACACGTAGAGCCTAATCTCACCCGGTCTCCTTAATCGTTGTTTAACCAACAGGCAACACAGTTTGTTAAGGCGGCTTATGGTATGTTAGCTTTTACTAGTAGATGGTTTGAGTTTTGGAGCCATGAGGTTATGTTGCAGCTGTACAAAACTCTGGTGCTGCCATACTTGGAGTATTGTGTGCAGTTCTGGTCACCGCATTAGAGGAAGGATGTTGAAACATTGGAAAGAGTACAGAGGCGATTTACCAGGATATTGCCTGGTATGGAGGAAAGGTCTTATGAGGAAAGGCTGAGGGACTTGAGGCTGTTCTCAGATGATCAGGGATTAGATAGGGTGAACAGTGAGAGTTTGGATGGTGATGGCTAGCACATGGGGGCATCACTTTAAATTGTGGGGTGATAGATAGAGGACAGATGTCAAAGGGTAGGTTCTTTACTCAGAGTGTAGTGAGGGCATAGACTTACCAACATTAAGGGCATTTAAATGTTCATTGGATAAACATATGGATAATAATGGAATAGTGTAGGTCAGATGGGCTTTACATTGGTTTCAAGGGTCAGCGCACCATCAAGGGCCGAAGTGCCTCTACTGCGTTGTAATGTTCTATGTTCTACACCCTCTAAGTCACCACGACTTGTTCCAATGCCCACTGCTCAATGCCCATTCATCTTGCCATTGTCCAGTCAGGGAACATCACGTTGTTTCAAACAAATATATTTACAGGTAGTGCAAGCGATCATAAACAAAACCACTGAAGGCTGCATTCATCTGAAGCATGCAGAAAAAATGGTGGCATTATGACCAACTAGTATTTTACATTCCATAATGGTCTGCTGGACTCAGCTTTCATCCACTGGAAGTGGGCATCAATCAGGTCCTGTTGCAGCGTCTAACTCAACTGAGGTCTTTCATGCACAAGCAGAGCTTCCTCCTCCCCAGTATCCTTGTCCTCGTCCTCGTCCTCGTCTTTCTCCTCCTCAGAAGACTGCTTCCATTCCCCTAGTTCCTCAGCATTTATCTGATCGGCTCATTGCCTGTTCCAATTGTGCAGGTCCCCAGCATGATAGGATGGTGGAGCATGATCTGCTTGAATTAAAAAGAAGCCACCCTTGCCTCAGGTCTAAGCAGCCAAACCCAATCATCAGCTCCATCATGTTCACTAATCACAGATTCACGGAACTGTTATGGAGCAGAGGGAGATTATTCGGCCCAGCATGCCAGTTCTGGCTCATTACATGAGCACCATTATCTTGAGCCAATCACTTCCTTTTCTCCCCATAACACTGAACAGTACTTTTAATTGAAATGATCATTCATTTTCCTCTTGAATTCTTCAATTGAACTAGCCTCCGTCATACATCAGACAGTGCATTCCATACTCACTGAGCAAAAAATGTTTTAAGTGACTCCATTTTTGCTTTTTTTGGAGATCACTTCAAATCTATGCCCTGTTCCTTTTACAAACAGGAAAAGTTTCTCCCTATCTACTGTACTCAGCTCCCTCATGGTTTAGAAAACCTGCAGCAAAACTCCTCTTAGATTGCTTCTTTCCAAGGAGAACAGTTGCAACTTCTTCTATCTATCCTATAACTGAATTTCCTCATCCTTGGAACCTTTCCTGTAAACCAATTCGGTACTCTCCCCACTGAATTCACATAATTCCTAAAAGGTGGTATCCAGAAGTTGCAACCTCATCCAGAAGATGAGGTCCAACAAGTATCTTATACACAGTCAACATCATCTTCTTGCTCTTATATTCTGTCGTTATTAATAAAGTTGAGAACACCATACGCTTTGCTTACTGCTCTGTCTACCACTTACAATCATCTGTGCACATATACATCCAGGTCCTTCTGCACCAGCATCCCATTCAGAACTGTACCCTTAGTTAGTATTGTCTTTCTATGGTCTTCCTATCAAAATGCATCACCTCACACTTCTCTGCATTAACAAACTTAGTGAAGGTGTTGAGCTGGTTGAACGATCAGCACGTTGTATCAAATAAGTGAGTGCCTGCCCCACTCTGACCCTCTTCCCATTCCAGACCTATTCTGATCAATCATTTAACTTATCATGGAATTTAACGGAGTTCATCATCACACTTAGATGATTGATGAAAAAGCTATGTTTCTCTTATCTCACATCATGCTTAGAAGTTCCACAAATGATGGCAGCATTTGCCCAGTACTCATCTCCTTTTAAGTCACTGCTGCTAACACTGACGTGACATTGATAGATTTGAAAGCATCAATTTTATGGTGCAATGCAACTTGACATGTATTGGCTCCCCCAAGCACATTTACTCCGAATGCATTACAAATGGGGGACAAAACAATTGCAAATGAAATGTAGCTGGAATTTGCAAATACTTGCTTCATGTATTTGCCACTTCAATGTCTTAAATCCATTCAATAGACATGGATCATGCACGTTCATTCATCATAGTGATACTGGCTCCACCCTGGGCATTGTCCAAATCATCAGTTTCATTTTACATTTGGGGAATGGCAAATGATGACAGGGCATGTAGCTCACAGTGGGCACTGTTAGTATTGAGCTGTGTCAGGTACGTCCCCATGCCCCTGAGTTTCCATATCTCCTTTTACTTTGCTCTATCCCATCAACTTACCAGAGGGAGGCACACCACTTTGATCTTTGCTGCCAATGGCCCTCCCTGCCCTGAACCCTGATATCACACCTTAATGATGCCCAATTTCTTTATGCTGCCCCAGTGGAGGCCACAGCAGTGTCACTGTTAATCACATCCCTGCCTCCTATAGCTAGTGACATTATTCCACATGCTCCCCTCACACATCGAGTTCGCTTCCTCTCACCATTCTGGTCCCCAGTTCTACAAATGCCTCTGATTACCGCCCCAAACCCCAATAGCCTGGACTCCCCCATCTGCCTCTACAGGCCCACATGTACCTTCTGGAGTGATCAATCCCAAAACCATACTCATCCCAGGCCTCGGGTCACCTTTGACGAGCAACTGCAAGACATACTGATGCAAGACATGACTGATCCATGTCTGCGTCTACAGCTCCCTGTCAGATCCAATGTGATTCCCCTGATTGCTTCTGGTGGATATACAGGACTGGCCGGGACTACAACAAGCAGCCTGTGGGCCTGTGCAAAAACCACTTCAACATGGCAATAAGCTTTGGATCTGCCAGAAGCACCAATGTGCTAGCAGGCACAACACGGCATGGCATGGCATGGCAAAGCAAGACAAGGATGCTGTGAGCAAGTAGGCGCTAAGAGACCAAATACCAATAGCGCAAGCAAGCACCCTGTGATACAGCCTGGTCCAAACTGGGAGCTAGCTGTCTGTCACTGTGTGCCAATGGTCTTTACAGCAGCTTTCAATGCTAGTTGCTGGTGTACCTGCATTGCAGGTCTGTGTTTCATTTCATTAGTGGCAAGTGGATCGGAGAAGATTGAAAGGAGTTTGCCAATGCCAGTGGAAAAGGGCTACTTGTGGCAAATGCCCCGAGATGCTGTATGCTGCTGAGCAACATGGAGGCTGTTAGCAGCCAGCAGTGAACCGAAATCATCAGGTACCTGCTCTAACCTCCACGTCAACAATCCTCAACACCTAGCACATTTGGTGCACTTGCCAAGATAGGAAGCTAAATATTAATGAAGCAAGTCATATCATAAATACGGCATTGTACAAGATATAAACTTCCCTTTATTGACAATTCACCACTGCCCAGTGGGAAAGTTGCCTCGCCACTCAGCAAATGCATAAAAGATGTAGCAGGTCTCTCTGACCATTGAGATAGGCCTCATTTGACATCTCTGCCACAAATGTTACCATAGCTCAGTCCCACACAAAATTCTGCCCTATGCCAACATTCAGGATTGATTCATTTGGTGCATAAAAGAAAAGGAATTATGAGAAGCCAAGAACAGAGTGGGCAAATGTGATTAGAATTATTTACAAACAGGGAGGAGGAATATATTGGTTGAACCGTATTTATTGCTGTATTTGCAAATATCTAGTTCATAGTTAATTTGTTTTGGAATATACCTTTTTAACTGCAGGAATTAAAATTTTAACTGCAGATAAATAGGAGCATTTACTTGTAAAACTGATGAACAATGCTGATTTACCAAGTCGTCATTTAAAGTTGATGCACATCAAATCGTTTCATTTTAATTACTTTCAATAAAAAAGAAGGGACAGCATATTAGTTTAACATTGAGAGGCTCAGTTTAACATTGTTTCCCACAGACCTTCTGTGTGGCCAGCCTGCCATCAAGAGCTTTCTCCAGGTTTCCTCTCCCGCACTCAGTTCCCCTTGTCCTTAATCCTGAGACTGCCTCTGCCCAGTATCAGCTCTTCATCAGCCCAGTACCAGCTCCCATCTTTTTAAGGTCTTAAATTTTAAAGTTTTTATTCTTAAATCTTGACTGACCCTTTTTCTGTTGTCCATCATTCAAATTTGGAATGAAGTCCTGTGCTTCACGTAGTGGCAGAGATTAATCAGTGGGCAGTAATTGGTTCTGCTGGCACTGACCAACCTCTGCCACTAGATGGAGAATAGACAATTCAAAGTTCATCAGGTAAATTTATTTTTAACATTTATGCCGAGCAATTACAATTATAATGCATGTCTTCTACATTTTAAAATTTGTTTCATATTAAAGTTTTTATTTATGAAGTCACATAATTTCAACTTGTAATGTTTAAAAATTGTTTCTGCTAAGACCCTTAAATACCAAACCATACTTTTATATTTAATAATGTATTTGAGTTTGCAAGTTATTTCACCCTGGATCACACTGTACTACACATGCACAGTACAGTATTTCACTTTAAAGGTGTTCTTGAGTTTAAAAATGTCTTGAGGCAACTAATTCTGGCTTTAATATTAATTCCTACAAGGAATAATGCTTCACTTAAAGTTGTTTCACAATGTTCAAGAATGCAACTATGATTAAGTGGAGGATTTCACGTAAATGCAATTCAAAGAAGCTTGGAATTAATTACAGCCTAAAGCTAACCTATGTTTATTTTACAAGGTCATGGGCTGAGTGCGAAAAGCAATAGGTAATATGGGGTCTTCAATCACAGAATCATATAGTGTGTAAGCAGTCTATTCAGCCCATCGATCCCACACCGACTCACCAAAGGGCTTCTCAAAACAGACCCACCCCCTACCCCATCCCTGTAACCCTATATTTCCCATGGCTAATCCACCTAACCTGCACACCCTGGATACTATGGGCAAATTAACATGGCCTACCAACCTAACCTGCATATCTTTGGACTGTGGGAGGAAACCCACACAGACGCAGGGAGAATGTGCAAGCTCCACACAGACAGTCATCTGAGGGTGGAATTGAACACAGGTCTCTGAGGCTGTGAGACAGCAGTGCTAACCACTGAGCCACTGTGCCGCCCTCTATGTTAGCATATTAGAGTTAAAAGATCACCATAAAGCTGACAGGTTCTGAATTAAAGGAAAATTGCTTGACAACACTGTTCCAATTCACTCCTGAACCATTGCTTATTTGGGAGCAGTACAGTGGAAAACTACTAAGCCTACAAACAGAAAGCATCAAGAAAGCACTCTCTGTATGTGTAGAGGTACCAGAAAGTCTACAGTAATAACTAGTTATCTTGTACTCACTCTTCTTTGCAAATCCCTGTTAAATGAAAGATAAAGCACCTTTAAAGTCAGTGAAAGGAAAAATTCTCAACTAGTAAATGAAAGGTAGCATCAGAATGCAAGTGACATTGTAGTAACAGTGAAGAACTAAAAAGCTTTTGAACAAGCCAACAGAAACTAATCAACCCTGTGCTCTGGGTTGGTGCTACTGAGCTGGGTCTCTTTTTTTCTTATTTTTCCCCAGGTAATGGCTATATCGTGTGTGTCTGTGCATCTGAGCATGTCCATCTGTTGGTGAAGGGGGAATTTGAGAAGGGATAGAGTTAAGTTGTTAAGCGATAATTTAGCAATTCATATTTCTTAATTGCAATTCTTAAAGACAATTAGTTTGTAATAAAGCTATTTTCATGATAAATACAGAAATCTGGTGGGTGTTTTCTTTTAACTTGAATTCATCAGTCTGATTGATTGTGTTCTTTGGATAATTTGACTACATTTTTCATAGTTGTGACAAATCCAGGAATAGTGGAGCTTGATTTCTGGTGTACTATCCCAGTGGTCATAACAGGTCTTTCAAGAAAATTGGAGGATCCCTTTGCCAAAAACACTAATAAAAAAGATCCCCATAGAGCAAAAAGAATTAAGCAAATTTCAGAGGACTGTGATACACCTTTTGGTTATTCTGAGAGCAAGTGAATGAGTCTTTTAGATTTTGTAGGGTAAAAGAATGCTTGGGGGCAGAGGAGGTGTTTGAAGGGGAGTAAAAAGTAGAACTGAGTTTATAACTCCAGTCTTTATAACCGTTTGTGTTAATAGTGCTTGTATTTTTCATTTCTCTTTACATATCCAACAATGTTTGTTTTGTTAAGCTAAAGGAAATCTTGGAATGTAGCTTTGTTTATTAATTTGAGTGTTCAGACTTCTTTCTCAATTTCAAAGTCCCTAACAGGATCATATCAATCTACTGTGACATCTCTACAACTTCGTTTACAGAATTTCTGATCTAAATCAAACATTTTTCATAATCTACTAAAGTTATGCTTTTATTAGAAAATATGATATTGGTGTAATTAATTGTATACATTTGAAACCTGATGTTAATTCTCAGAAAGTCAACATGCCTAACCTGAGCATTAACTAAACATATCTATTATATAAGCATGAATGTATCTTTGCTAGAATTAAAAAGCCAAACCTCTAAGCAACAGGAAATTTAAAATAGCATTATTCTGTAAGGGCTGATTCATAACGAGGAGTGTCTGCTGTTGCTTTTGCTGAGGTAGATCTTTCTATTGTTCTGACAATGCTGACAGTCTGACATTTATCCAAGACTGATGCACATTTGTTGGTTATAAGCTGCCACTTATATTTCTGTTCTCCGATCAATATTTTACTATTAGAGGAAAGCCAAAATGAAATGATAAATGATCATGCACTGAGAGATTGCCACACTATCACCTGCTGAGTTCAGGTCATAATATGGATGGTTTCAATTTAGACCTTTAAAGAAATTGACAATACTTTATGTTGAGTTGTTATCGGAGTGTGTCAGTATCTAATGTTATGAGTTGACATCTTATTGCCTGAATTCAGTATGTGCCATGATCAATTAATGTTATATTTTAGCTTTCCTTTGGTGGTGTTCAAAATACATCAAGATAGAACCAAAAACTAAAAATGTAATAAATGAGACTACAGAACTATTGCCCCCATCCCCACACCAAAAAAAGGTCCTTTATTCCAACAGAACCCACCTCAGTCCTTAAATATTCTAAATCCATTACTGCAACAATTATAGTTGCCCTATAATTCAACTGATTAAATATTAGCTCCTGGTGCAGCTTAAGTCATTACAAGTTCATGTCCAACAGCAGTCCCAGTAATTAATTACTTCCATATGTCAGAATGATGCCACCAGGTTTCAATTTTCAAAGAAAAACTGAATTATGGAATGTGATCCTAAAGTACCATTAAAAATTGTGTTGGCCAATGTAACATAAAGGAGTCACTTTTGAAGCATTGGGTGTCATTACAGGTTTTTAACTCAAGTGTATGTTCTTTCTTGGCATGTATGCACCATTAAGGAAGGTATTCATTGGACACTTTATACTTTGAAGGTTGGCATGTATGCATTAAACTGGCATATGCTTTCTTTTGAACATGAGAATGAGAGGTACAAATAGACCATTCAGCCTATCATGCCTGGCAGCATCTACCACTCACTTGATACATATTATCACAATTAAAATTTGAGGAGTTATTGAAAAAGCTTGTTGTCAATGCAGTATTACTGACTGTCTCACACTTTCCTTCAGCTTTGCACAGCAAACTCCATCACAGTCTTTCAATACCATCAATGCCACCTCCAGTCACAATCTACTCCCTCGTTCATCATGACTGTCTGTCATAACTGATCTCTATTTTGCTTTCTTACACTGATAATTTCCCACTCTGCCACTGATAGCTCAAATATCCAACCAATATTTCATCTGGCTTCTCTCTCAAAACATAGCTTGTTTCTGCTAGAGCTACATGGTGTTCACCTGTTTCATGAGGTTCTCGGGAAACGTTGATTCTTTGTCTGTGTTCCAGCTTGGTACTAAGGGAGTGGAAGTTAACAAGATGGCAGCAAAGTCAAGTCCCTGCACTCAATGGCATTCTCCACCTTCCAAAAACCAGCAATACTGGTGAAGCTCAGTGTTTGCTCCATCTGGCAAGAGAGAATGAGATGCAACTAGCTTTCAATCAATAGATAGCCTCAGTGACCCTCCTCTTTATGCAACAGTGGATGGCAAATATCAAGATGATGCAACTATCTGAAAAAGCCACATATACAATTGTTCATGACTACAATAACTTTCACAGCCACTGGCAAGAAATTCTGACCCAGTTCTGAAATTGTGGTTGTAGAACTCAATTAAATGTTGAGGTGAATTGGTCCCTGAAAAGCTTGTTCAAATATGGATTTCTGCTGACAACCCTCTTCCTCCTCCCTCTTTCAGCACCCTCTCCTGTTCTGTGTGCTCTCTATTTAACAATTATGCTATGCTATATTCCAGGAGGAAATGTTATTGAACAATCTTCTCTTGGAGCAACTGGTTCATGTAGAAGACATGAAGTCAACAAAAACTCCTTCAGCACCTTCTATACCATTTTCGGCAATCTTTTATAATTCAAAAACAGCTACGAAAAGAAACTATACATTTGTAAAACTGAAATAACAACCAGAAAAGGTCAACTAACATCTGTACACAGTTGATAATCCTTTTAAATAACACTGGTCATCTGGTCTTCCCTGCTGCTGAATGTGTGCAAGTGAGAGTTTAGCAGGAGGATTTAGCTCAAGCTATCAGCTCCTAAAGGTCAGCACAGATTTCTGAGCACCGAAACACCAAAGCTACTACTTCCAAATCCAAACCTATTGTTGCTGCCCTTGTCAAATGAATAGAACAAAATATCCATCTGATACCTTGAGTTATGCTGGCAATGCTGCAGCATTGTGGTAATATACAGACCAGGATCAATGACCTTGGCTGCACATTTAAATCAAATTGCATGGCTCTCATTGTTTCATAAATCAACTATTCAAGCAAAACAAGAAATACGTTTCCAAGTAGAAAGCAATGATTCTGTGTCTGTCAGCACTTTGGAGAGGGACTGAAAAAAAAACAACAAATCCTGCTATTTCCATATGTTAAAACATGATTACATGGCCACATGCAAATGATGTAAATCCATGCTCTGTAACCACCACCACCACCACCACCCCTACTCTCCTTTACTGAGCAATTTTTTTCTTTCCCAAGTGCTTACAACATTGTAGTACAGTTTCATAAGTGCCCAAGTAACCATTTGTCAGCCTAAGCAATGGAGATATGTTCAACAGTGAGGGTCATAACACCACCCTCCTGTCCTACATTAATGTATAGACACTCAAAATGGTACAGATAAAGAACAGAGGAGCCCTTTCCCTCTTTGTTCAGGAACCCTCATCAATGAAGAATCGGCAATGTCACACTAATTGATAGTCCAGTTGTGAGCTGCTTCTGTGGCTCATCTGATGATCAGAATAACGGGAAAGGAAATGTGAAACATTAGGATCCTGTATGCTAATCATTCTAATTTTGCAAAGATATGCTAATAATTTGTCAATGTCTCTACTACTTTAAAGAGAAAACTTTTTCACCACAAAATAGATTTTGTGCTAGTTCATCTCCACAATCTTCTCTAGATTTTCAATTCACCCAAATTAGGTTTCCAATATGTTTCTCAGATCTCCAACTGTTCTTTATAAAGGTTCCTTTTCCACTTGAGGAAAACTCAAATTTTAAAAATGTGTTGTGGAAGCGTGTCTTGTTTCTCATCAGGATAAGTCACAATACATATATCGTGCCAGCCATAATGTAGGATATTTAGAGATTCGTTTCTTTACGTTCCACAATTGTTTTTCAAATGTTTTCAAAACACCATTTTTCAAGGATTAATGGAACAAATAGCAATCTATTTGAAAACAATATAATGCCTTTCCTCTCAAATGATTGATTTGATGCAGTATGCCTGTATTTCAATCTTTCCAATCTTTAAGACTTTAGGAAAGGTACATCAAATATTAAATATTACACCAATGCAGTATTGATTTATAAAACCACTGAGGTCAAACCAACATGAATTCAGCAGTTTTAACTTTGAGAACATATGTGCAAGCCTCTGTTTGTCTTGATATGAAAGAGCTGCAATCAGGACAATATAACTCGCTACTGCAAGTTAATTGATCAGTACCAGCAGGAAACATTATGCATGGTGTTCCATTGTTAAGATGGTCTGGATTCTAGCCTGGAAAGTTACAATGAATCATTTTAATGACTTCTTACGTTTATAATAAATCATACAATCAATATATGATCATTTTTAACCACAATATCGGCCTCAGGTTCAAAAACATACCCAATGACTGCAAAAGCTGGCAGTTCTTGAAGATCAAATGGAAAATCTAGACGAAATCGAGTTTTAAACAAGGCAGTGATGGTTTCTGCAAAAGACGAATGAAAGTTCATATCTTAGATCAAAATATTCACGGACAGATGGAACAATATCTCTTTAGCAGTTGAATTTATTATATTTTCACATTTTATTTGCTCTGTTAATATACCTTCATCCTTGTTCCACACAGCCAGAACTCGGAAAATAAAGGCACTGAAGGTAGCAGCAAAGAAACCACGCCAGTAGTTTCTGACAGCAAAAAATGTTGATGTTACTTCAATACTAAAAAGGACACCTATATGGAAGGAAATCAGAACAAAGCAATTAACAAATATTTAAATGGAACACTTGGGATTAAATCTAATTCTACACTTTATAAAGGTAGATACAGGGAAACATTCATGGAAAAATAATGTTAAAAATAAAATAAAATCTGAGTCAAACATGTAACGTGTTCTTTTCGAAGACTATTGCAAAGTCATGCAAATAAACTTGTGAGCAGCCATAGCAGCACCAAATCAGCCACAGCAGACAGGTCAAAGGGCAAAACATTGCCAACATTCAAATAAGGGGCTAACTTTTAACCTATAAGCAAAAGCTGCAAGATCAGAAAAAAGCCACAAGGCCACTATCTGTAGCCAAACGTCAGGATTCTAAAGAATGAAGAAGGGATTTAAAATACTGACTTTGCCAAATGAATTAAGAAATCGGTATGGTAAGTAAATGATTGCTTTTAACGTTGTTAATCTGTTAAAAAATGGAAAAGGGAAAAGAGTCAAAAGAGAGAAGTATTATTAACAAATGACCAATTCACTATTAATTTCAACTAAACAGCAATTAGATTAACCATGATTACACTAAACTATCGGTAGCCATAAATCTACTATCACCACTGTTCTTGATCACCTATGTTGATTTCTGATCATGCAACATGTTCATTGATTTAAATAGCTTCAGGATCATGTCCCACTGTAATCACCGAAACCCAAACATCTTTCCAAATAATTGTGCTCCTCTAAGTCTATAATGGAAGTGATTGTAGATTTCAATGGTGCTGTTTAAGAAACCTTGGTGTGTTTCTGCAGTGCATCTTGTAGAAAATACATACTGTAGTTGTTAAGCTTCAATGATGGAGGAAGTGAATATTTGTGGATGTAAAGGTAAAGGGCTTTTGCCCGAAACGTCGATTTCGAAGCTACTTGGATGCTGCCTGAACTGCTGTGCTCTTCCAGCACCACTAATCCAGGACCTTTGTGGATGTAGTGCCAATCAAACAGGCTGTTATGTCCTGGATGGTGTCAATTTTCTTGAGTGTTGTTCAAGCTGCACCCATCCCAGCAAGTGGGCCGCATTCCATCTCAGTCCTGGCTTGTCGATGAAAAGCAAGCTTTGGGGATTCAGGAAGTGAGTTGCTCACTTGACTCAATAGAATGTAGTTTGCAATATGGAAATTTAAGCTACTGAACTATAATTATAACTATAATGTTTCTCCAGTGTGATTAGGCACATGCACATGGTCAACATGATTAACCTGACTATTCTTTAAAGTGTCTCAATTGTATACATTCACACATTCTCCTGGGAGATAGACAATCATTTCTAGCACACAACCAAAGCCTACACCCCAAAAATGGATAAAAACACACAACAATAACTTTCTTTCATTTTAGCATAAGTTTTTCACTGCCTTTAGCATAAAATATTCTAAGGTGCTTCACAATCTAGTAATCAAACAAACTTTGACACCCAGCCATACCAAAAGATTAGACATATGATCAAAAACTTGGTCAGAGTGGCTTTTAGAGATGCCTTAAAGCAGGAGAGATCAGCAGTGGGGCTCAGGGCAGGAATTCCAGAGTTTAAGACCTAATTGGTTAAAGAAGGACAACCACTTCTAGGACAACTTCAATTGCGGATGTGCAGGAGGGTCAGAATTGAAGGAGCACAAAAACCTTGGAGAGTTACATGTTTGGAGGAGAATATGGATGTAAAGAGGACAAAGTCTAAGGAAGCATTAGAAAACAAGGATGACAATTTTAAATCACAACACTGCAGCACTTGGAGTCAACAGTAGTAACAAAGCAGAGTACTGATAAATAAAACACTAACTATTCTGAGCTCATAAGGTAAATAGCCTCTCAGCGCAGATTGACAACTTTGATTATCAGGCTTCAATGGATATCAAGAAATGTCCCAATTTGTTGCCGTGGCCACAGTGAGTTTTTTTTCTCTGTTGGGCAGTGATATTGCTGCATTCCTGACCATGAGACAACAACAGTTCCAACTGTTCTACATTATAAACTTCCAGCTCCGCACTGGTACCAACACCTTCATCAGTATGATATCAATATCAACCCCACCACCCTTAGCCACTGCTCCTAAATTGAAGTACTTGAAAAAAGTATTAGTAGGGGAATTAGAGGTGCCCTGTTCTCATTCGCAGGTGTTTATCAGCCACATTTGGGAACAGAAGTAAATGTATGTCACCATACCAGTTGATTAGTTGATGCATTTATTCTCCAAAACAACAATGGTATACAGCAACACATTGTCACCTGACCATAGATGATGTTGAATGTTTCCTAAAACTACTCCTATTATATGGTCAGAGTATTGCATGAGAAAGGAATGCTAGGATGATCGACAGCCAGCATAACTTCACTTGTTGCATCTGTCAAGGTACTGCTAACTGTGTGCAGATCTTGTGACACTGAACCAGCATAGCCATGGACAATTATATTACATGGTACAATCAGTCGACAGCCATAACTAGCACAGCCTGGAACAATATTAGTCTGTGGTTGCTTTAAACCTATCTTCATCTCCTCCCACCCATGCTGCAAATGTTAAGCAATGGGAATGGTGACTAGCAATGGCCAAAAGGCCAACTTGCTCAAAACATTTTACCGCATCACCTTAGTAGTCATCTGACAGGGTTAGCTGTAGCAACACTTGCCTGCATTTGGGTTTCTGCACATCATTTCTTAATCCACTTATCACTTTTACATGCTGGTTGAATAAGATGAGATAAACAAAGTCGGTGGAAAACTCTAGTGGAGCATAAACATTGGCTGAATAGCTTGTTTCTATACCATATGTTGTATCGGTACAATTCCCCCACCCTGGAGGTGGGAAGAAAGGTATGAGTAGGGGAAATGATGAACAAGTTGGCCCTGGAGGGAAACTCACATCTTTTTTGCCATGCTGGGCAAAAAGGGTCCAATGGAGACCCTTGTTAGCAATTTAAGGCCTTAAGTAAGCAAACAATGTCAGTTTAAGTGCCTCAGCTTTCCACCTTCCCAATAATCTGTCTCTGTCTTTGCCTCTTTTACGCAGTTTAATGCAGAGAGAACCATTACTAACTGAAACAGAGTTGCTACACCATTATAAGGCAGGCTAGGAAGGTGGCTAGTTTTTTGACTTGGAAACAATAATGACCTGCCTACTGTGTTGCATGGCACAGCATCCATTAACCAAATCTGGGGGCATTTGGTGGCCTCCGAAAGACACTCACCTGCCATTGCTACCAATTGACAGGCAGTTTCTGGCAACCCCAGTTAAGGCAGGTCACTCTTGCCCCTCACTTGCCTCTGAGCTGATTGGCCAGCAATTGGGCAAGTTCCCTCACCAATGGGGGTGACATGTTAGTCACCTTAACATACGTGCCCCCACTTTTGGAAAAACAATAGAAAATATTCTAACGTTTTCTGTTTCAGCCTATATAATATTCAATGGGTTCAGGAAACTCATCTGCTAAGTTGTCCTCATTTCTTCAGAGAATTTTCGACTTCCATTAACAGTATGGTTCCTGAATATATCCAAAGCTTTATTTGGAAATATTCTAATGAGCTGACATCAGAAAATTGTAAGCAATCAGTAACTGGTTTGTTTAGAACCAGCTTTAACCCATTCTAACCTGTAACTGTAGAAAGAATGGCCTATTGCACGTTATCTGGAGTTTTCAACCAAAACTTTGTCAAACGTCATTGTGTACATTTGATCTATACTGTGCCAGATAAGCAGGCAAAAGAGAATTATTAAACTTATAAGGATTGGAACCTACAATAGAATTTGATCCTATTTCTTACTATTGGAAACTGCTGTGCTTTTCTAAAAAAAACTTAAGTCAAATTCATCATGATGTTCAGAAAATTGGAAAGAAAAGTTTGACATGCTTTTGAGAGTCATTCAACAACAATGATGGAAAACAGAGTTCACATTAGCTTTTGAAAAACATGGTTAAAGTTTAGTGCGTCCAAAACTTTGCTGCTCCTGATTAGAATTCAATGCCAGGATCCATTCCCTCCAGGAACCAGCTGTCTGCTGTCTACAAACATGTCACTGGAGCAGATGAATTGATAATACTTAAGACAGATTTTAATGTTTATGCTGGAAATGCAAGAGCTGTTGCAGCTGTACCTCAATCTTTGGAAACTGTGTGCAGAGTACCAGTTACAAAGCTTCTCCTAAAACACCCTCTGCTTGTATGCAACAATATCATGGAACTCTGTCTTTGCCTCTTTTACGCAGCAAGTTTAATGCAGAGAGAACCATTACTAACTGAAACAGAGTTGCTACACCATTATAAAGCAGTGGACAATCTCAGGCTTGCCAATTGGCCTCTAAGCTTAATTTTGTCAAGTCTCCCTGCTGTCAGCAACAGCCAGGGTTGTTGCGAGACATCTGTTGTTGCAGCTGCTTACAGTTTCAGCCTATTTTTGCACTTACTGGCCAAAGAGAAATACTAGCAAGCAAATGTGTTCTTGGACCTGAAATCGATGATATTTTCAAAAATGTAAAATTATATAGTTTTAATGGTTGCCAAAAATCAAAATATTAATTAACCTGTAACCAAGATATACTATTTATTTTAATGAATTTGCAAAGTAACTGGTAAAATATTCTGTTCTCTTCATATTTGACAGTTTGCTTACTCGTTCAGTTTTAGTGATTTAATGGTTATTCACAGAGAACAAGTAACTCATCGATCTATAACATGATCAACATGCAAACCGGGGGGATGTGACGGTGGTGGGAAACATTGTTACACATCAGAACCTTCTACAATTTTAGTAGGCTGTTTTAATCACTTTTAATTCATTTCACTATCTTTCCTTATATATTTTTTAACATCACATGCAAACATGAATTCTTACTTAGGTGATGGTTTCCTTTGTTCTAGAAAAAAAACACGTTAAATAACTAGCAGTTTTTCAATATAAGAATGCAGCTTTGAATTTTAATCCTAATGAATCTTAAATGGTTCGTTTCTTGTAAGATGAGATAACTGAATGCCACAGCAACATAAGCCTGAAGATGAAGATAAATTCCACTTTCGTGAATTGATTGTGTTTTTTTAAATCTGTGAAATTTGAATATGAATATCAGAACTGACACCGCCCACATTAGTCGGCAGTACCTTGTAAAGGAGTACATGCATTTTAGATTCCTTTCAACTTTTCGAGATAAACATGATATTCTTACCTCCTATTGGTGCAGCAAAGCAACAGCCAACTCCGACAGCACAAGCAGCTGCCAGCATCTCAATGTTTCTGGATTCATTCTAAATAAAAGTCAATAAAGGTGTAATTAAAACAGGTTGTTTTTTCCGGCCATGTCCATAGAAATAGAACTGTCATTGTTTAAAAGATCTTGGAAATTTCACATCATGCAGTGCCACCATTTCTTAAATAAAAGGAATGAACAAAATGTAACTAAAAATCTAGGAATTAAATGAAAAATCGCATTTAATGCAATAGTATTGTAGTGCAAACAGAAACTTCTAGATGGATGACTGGAACATTTTGTGTTGAACTGGTTTCACATAGGCTGTGTGGGGGAGAAGGATACTTGCCCTTGCTGTCCTGTACAGGAGAGATGCCTCTCGGTATCAGTGGGGCTGAGGATGACAGAGTCTGTGGCATTTCACAATACTTGAAAATACTGAGGATGATAATATGGGACTAGCTAATGCCCTCCCCTTATTTCTTACTTCACCATCACCCTGCTGTTTGGATACCAAAAATCTGACTATAGACCTCTTATTTTCCACCCCAACTCTCTTCCCTCAACCAAACTTCTCACTTCTAAATTTTCCACAGCAATTTGCACACAGGAACCACCTCTGGACAGCAATACTTTTCCCTGGAGGAGAAGAGAGAGCTATCTTGCAGCAGAGGCTGGAAACTCACTGAACAGCGACTCCACCTGGTTGCTAATGGTACAGTGTCTGCCAAAGGCCTAGTATTGTTGTTGGATTCTGTGGACTGGAGGTCACTGGGGACGGGTTGGCGAAGGTGTCAAGAAAAGGTGGATGATTCTCACTTCCCCGCGCCTACTTTTCAATGTCGGGTCTTTGAACAAAAGACAATCCCACCCAAGGGAAAGTGAAACAGTCACACATAGGTTTGCTTCTCAACCTCACTGCAAGGTGAGACCTTTGTATGTCACTGGGTTAACACCAGCAGTAGAGGAGGAACCCTTTAATTGGGCATTAATTGCATATTTATGCACCTCAACTGGCGATGGGGCAGAAAGGCTATCCATGGACTTCATTAGGTGGAGGTGAGAAGTTGTGAATCCTCACCCTGTGGTCCCTGGGTGAGTTAAATATCTCTGCCCAGCAAAATGGGCTATAGAGGAGGCTATTACATTCCATTCTGTCTTTTAAATTTACTGTTCCTCAGCTTTCCCTACGAACTTGTTCTGGACCCCTTAGCAGTTGTGTGAAACTCTACTCCTTTTCTTGCTACTTATTTCCTGATTTTAAACTTTTGCTGCCAGTTTTTGATTTGACAACACAAAGAGCAGTTTGCCAGGATCAACTTGATCACGTCTTGGAGTCATGGAGGCATGGAGTCATTGAGATGTACAGCACAGAAACAGACCCTTCGACCCAACCCGTCCATGCCAACCAGATATCCCAACCAATCTAGTCCTATCCGCCAGCACCCGGCCCGTATCCCTCCAAACCCTTCCTATTTATATACCCATCCAGATACCTTTTAAATGTTGCAATTGTACTACCCTCCACCACTTCCTCTGGCAGCTCATTCCATACATGTACCACCCTCTGTGTGAAAATGTTGCCCCTTAAGTCTCTTTCATATCTTTCTCCGCTCACCCTAAACCTATGCCCTCAAGTTCTGGACTCACTCACCCCAGGGAAAAAAAACTGTGTCTATTTATTCTGTCCATGCCCCTCACGATTTTATAAACCTTTATAAGGTCATCCCTCAGCCTTCAATGTTCCAGGGGAAACAGCCCTAGCCTCTTCAACCTCTCCCTGGAGGTCAAATTCTTCAACCCTGGTACAATCCTTGTAAATCTTTTCTGAACCCTTTCAAGTTTCACAATATCTTTCCTATTGATGGGAGACCAGAACTGTACACAATACTCCCACAGTGGCCTAACCAATGTCCTGTACAGCTGCAATATGACCTCCCAACTATTGTACTCAATAAAGGAAAGCATACCAAACACCTTCTTCACTATCCTATCTACCTGTGACTCCACTAGTGTGGAGCTATGAACCTCCACTCCAAGGTCTCTTTCTTCAGCAATACACCTTAGGACCTTACCACTAAGTATATAGGACCTGCTAAGATTTGCTTTTCCAAAACGCAACACCTCACATTTATCTAAATTAAACTCCATCTGACACTTCTCAACCCATTGGCCCATCTGATCAAGATCCCCTTATAATCTGAGGTAACCTTCTTCATTGTCCACTACACCTCCAATTTTGGGGTCATCTGCAAACTTACTAACTATATGCTCACATCCAAATAATTTATTTAAATGATGAAATGTAGTGGATCTCGCACCGATTCTTGTGGCACTTCACTGGTCACAGGCCTCCAGTCTGAAAAGTCCTCTACCACCACCACCCTCTACCGTCTACCTTTAAGCCAGTGCTGTATCTAAATGACTAGTTCTCCCTGTATTCCATGAAATCCAATCTTGCTAACCAGTCTCCCATGGGGAACCTTGTCGAACACCTTACTGAAGTCCATATAGATCACATCTACCACTCTGCCCTCATCAATCCTCTTTGTTACTTCTTCAAAAAACTTAATTAAGTTTGTGAGACATGATTTCCCATGCATAAAGCCATGTTGACTATCCCTAATCAGTCCTTGTCTTTCCAAATACATGGACATCCTGTACCTCAGGATTCCCTCCAACATCCTGCCCACCATCGATAACAAGCTCACTGGACTATAGTTCCCTGGCTTGTCCTGACCATCTTTCTTAAACGGTGGCATCACGTTAGCCAACCCCCAGTCTTCTGGAACCTCACCAGTGACTATCGATGATACAAGTATCTCGTAGGTGTTCAAGGTTTGTGAGAAAATTTGTAGCTCGGGTGCTCGTTGTGATCCTGTTCACCGAGCTGGGAATTTGTGTTGCAGACATTTCGTCCCCTGTCTAGTTGACATCCTCAGTGCTTGGGAGCCTCCTGTGAAGCGCTTCTGTGACCTTTCCTCCGGCATTTGTAGTGGTTTGAATGTGCCGCTTCCGGTTGTCAGTTCCAGCTGTTCGTTGCAGTGGTCGGTATATTGGGTCCAGGTCGATGTGCTTATTGATTGAATCTGTGGATGAGTTCCCTGGCTGTTCTCTGTTTGGCTTGTCCTATAATGTTGTCCCAGTCAAATTCATGTTGCTTATCATTACAACATTACTACTATACATTACACAAATTCCCAGCTCGGCGAACAGAACCACAACAACAAATATCTCAGTAAGAGGCCCATCAATCACTTTCCTAGCTTCCCACAGAGTTCTAGGGTACACCTGATCAGTTCCTGGGGAAGTATCCACTTTTATGCATTTCAAGACATCCAGCACTTCCTCCTCTGTAATATGGACATTTTTCAAGATGTCACCATCTATTTCTCTACATTCTCTATCTTCCATATTGTTTTCCACGGTAAATACTCGTTTAGTATCTCCCTGATCTCCTGCGGCTCCACACAAATGCCACCTTGCTGATTATTGAGGGACCCCACTCTCTCCCTAGTGACCCTTTTGTTCTTAATGTATTTGTAAAAGCCCTTTGGATTCTCCTTAACTCTATTTGCCAAAGCTATCCCATGTCTCCTTTTTGCTCTCCTGATTTCTCTCAAATATACTCCTACTGCCTTTATACTGTAAGGATTCACTCGATCTATCCTGTCTACACCTGACATAGGCTTCCTTCTTTTTCTTAACCAAACCCTCAATTTCTTTAGTCATCCAGCATTCCCTATACCTACCAGCCTTTCCTTTCACCCTAACAGGAATATACTTTCTCTGGACTCTCATTATCTCATTGCTGAAGGCTTCCCATTTTCCAGCTGTCCCTTTACCTGCGAACATCTGCCCCCAATCAGCTTTTGAAAGTTCTTGCCTAATACCGTCAAAATTAGCCTTCTTCCATTTTAGAACTTCAACTTTTAGATCTGGTCTATCCTTTTCCATCACTATTTTAAAACTAATAGAATTATGGTTACTGGCCTCAAAGTGTTCCCCCACTGACACCTCAGTCATCTGTCCTGCCTTATTTCCCAAGAGTAGGTCACGTTTTACATCTTCTCTATTAGGAACATCCATATACTGAATCAGAAAATGTTCTTGTACAGACTTAACAAATTCCTCTCCATCTAAATTATGGCAGTCCCAGTCTATGTTTGGAAAGTTAAAATTCCCTACCATAGCCACCCTATTATTCTTACAGATAGCTGAGATCTCTTTACAAATTTGTTTCTCAATTTCCCTCTGACTATTAGTGGGTCTATTATACAATCCCAATAAGGTTACCATCCCTTTCTTATTTCTCAGTTCCACCCAAGTAAGCTCCATTTAGGAATTGAAATAACAGCACAGAGGCCAGTATCCTGTCATCAAGTCACCTTATATTTATATGTGCACAGTACTCTGGCTGTGACCAGTCAGCTCGGAGTCAGTCCCTGAAGTTAGGGATCTCTCTGAATCCCTTGTTTATATCTGTCAGCCAGGGCTCCCTCATTGACCCAGCTCAACAACCTGAATCAAGGATCTCATTGTCAATGAGGTCCACCTGGTTTCAATCACTACAGGAACCTTCAAATGTAGCTACTTTCTAAACAAAATAACTCCACCTTGTCACAATGTAGATGTTTTTATGCCCAGAATCATCTCTTGACGGCAATGATTTTGTTCCAATGAATAAGTTATCCTGTGTTACCTCTCGATTCCAAATAGGACAAGAAATGCAATATCATTCTTTGTCTAATACTTAAAGCTGAATTTTTATTCAAGGGCGGGAGCCCAACATTTGGTGTACTTCCAGATTCCTAACCTAGTGTTATCTTGTTGCCTGTTTCCAAATTGATTTTTGATGAGCAGGACAATTAGTCAGCAGAATGTGCATTCACCCTTCAACTAATGGGCTGATGAGCTCCAGAAGTTGAGGGCTAATAAGTGGGCCTCCAGAAATTACATATTGGCAACAGCACTGTCTGAAGAACAACGGGGTGTCTCAAGACAGAGGCTCCCTCAGAAGAGATTTTAACAATGTTGAGTATTAAAAAAGCTAAAGCTGCCAAGACTTCATCCTAGTGGAGCAATTTCTCCATTTGCGGGGAACATGAAAATAGATTGCATGAGCTTCTATGGGCATACAGAATGGAAAAGATTAGCAAAGACAAACGTGGGTCTATTAGCACCAAGAGGATTTATAATGGACAATTACAAAATAACAGAGAAGTTCAGTAATTATTGTGTTCCTATCTTCATAGAGGAAGCTACATAAAAGCTCAGAAATAATATAGATCCAAGGATTGGTGAAAATGAGAAACTAAAAGAAGTTAATATTAGTTTAAAAAATTGGATTGGCAAAATCACGAAAACTAAAATTTGACAAAGTCTAGGCACCCAATAATTTACATGTTGAAAGAGTTGAAAGGTGAGTATAGAGAAAACAAATGCATTGTGGTCATCTTTCAAAACTGTAGAGAGTCTGGGATGGTGCAAATGTAACCTTACTGCTTTAGAAAAGAAGATAGGAAAAATAGACAAAGATATACAGGCCTGTTCACCTGAGATCAGAGGTAGGGAAAACACTCAAAAATATTTTAAAGGATGCGGAAACTGAACGCTTACAAAATAGTTATCTGACTGGACAAAGTTAACATGGATTTATAAAGGGGACGAACATATTTGACAAAGCTGTTAAAATTTTTCAAATATGTTATTAGCAGAGTAAGTAAGGGGATTCAATCAATGTGCCATAATTAGATTTTCAAAAGCTTTCAGTAAGGTTCCACAAAGTAGAAAAAGCAATTACAGCACATGAGATAAAGGATGATATCCTGGCATGGATTGAGGATTAGTAATTGGAAGGTCAATAGAGTAAGACTAAATGGATTATTTATGTATTTGCAGGTTTTGATTAGTCGGGTACCACAAGAATCAATGTTTGGGCCCAGATTTTCACAGTCTATCAATGATTAGGATGTGGGGATCAAAAGTGATACTTCAAAGTTTGTGGATGACATTAACCTCAGTGGGAATGTGTGTTGTATTGTTGATACAAGAAGGGTTTAAGAGGATTCTGATAGGCTAATTGAATGGGTAAGATACTGGCAGATGGAAGATAATGTGGACACATACTAGGTCATCTACTTTGGTAGGAGGAATCAGCAATTCTTAAATGGTGAGAGCTCAGGGAAGTGTTAAAGTCCAAAGGTCTGGGTGTCCTTGTTCATTCATTACTGAAGGTTCACATGCAAATTGTACAAGCAACTTGAAAAGGAAACAGCTTACTGGCCTTTATTGCAAGAGTATAGCCTGGCTTCAAAGGAGACTCTGCATGTGGGGTAATATGTGCAGCCTTGGTCCCCATGCATAATGAAGGATGAACCTTTCTAAAAGGAACAGCAGCACACAATCAGTAAATTCCTGGGATAACAAAACTGTCCTATGAGGAGACAACTTGTATTGAATAAAGTTGAGATAAATGAGAGGTGGCCTAATTTAAACTTAGAAAATTCTTAAAGGGCTAGACGCAGAAAGCTGGTTTCCTCTGGTTGGGGAAGGTATAGAGCCAGCAGAGGAGTCTTGGAAAAAAGAGCAAGCCACTTAGGATTGAGATGAGGAAGAATTTCTTCACTTCTAGGGTAGTGAATATTTGGAACTCTCCACCCCAGAGGCCTATGGACATTCAGTCATTAATTACGCTCAAGACGTATCACAAAATCTATCAAGCCCTAACAATAGCAAGGGATGTAATGATAGAGTGGGAAAAATGGTGCTGAGGTAAAAAAATCAGCAATGGTCTGGAATGGTAGAGAAGGCCCAAGGGGCTGAATGGCCTATACCCTGCTTCTGTGATTCATTGCTCCTGGCAGCTGCAGCTAGATAGAGCCTTGGCAATCCTCCTGAGGCAGGCCTGCTGTGGGATAGGCCAGCTCCATCATTTGGCCACGGTTTGGTCTCAGTGGGCTCCCAGCAGGCTGAACTGAAACTTTCTGCCAAGCAAGATGAATAGGCTTTTTAACTCACTGATCATCTACGTGCTGCTGTAGGCAGCTGCCATCACCAGAAACTTTAATTTATGATCATCTCAGAATAAAAACAGTCCAGATACAGGTTCAAGGATAAAGACAATGACTGCTTATGAGAAGCTGAAAATCCTCCTGATTCTGTGATAATTTATAAATTTAGCACTTTATTACTGTTAATTGAATCAACTTTCTTACTTGCCTTTTTAATGGCAGATTTAAATACTTGAATTATGCATTATTGTCCCTAGAATCTTATTTGGATCATTTGGAATTTTTGTTTTTGACCCATTTTTCCTCTCTTGGTATCTGCTCTCTTATTGATTATTTTACACTGACCCCCATCAAACTCTGTTTAACCCAATCCACTATACCCTGTGATATTCCACACTCTGATGAATGATCTGTGTTCACCAAAGGACTCAGTTTATATGCTTATATTTCCACCTCAATGATTTGCAGGCACAGCATGACATGGACTCTTTTTCCTTCACCTTCGCCTCTATTCTCGTTTACTTAGGGAGGAATCCTGTCCCCCCTTCAAAGACCTTTTTACCTGTCTCTAGTACTCTTCCACCCTGGAACCTCCTTCTGGTCTCTTACCTGTCCTTGGTCTCTACATCGATAACTGTCACCATGATGCCAGCTATCTCAATTTTTGCCACACTGAACTTATTTACTCCTATCTTGACTCTTTGTGTCTAACCTCATCCAGTCTCTTCCTACTTACATTCAGAATTCTTCTGATGCTTTATGTCAGTTTCACTATTTCCAGTTTCCCAGCTCTAGCCTCCTCCTCCTCTTCATTATAGACATATAATCCTTCACATGTCTGTCCTCCATCAGGATGGTCCAATAGCTCTTCATTTCTTTCTGGGAGGAGGCCTGAATGGTCCTCATTCACCATCACTGGCCTTCATTGGGCCAAGTTGATCTTCACTTTGAACAGTTTCTTCTTTAACTAATCTCACCTTCTCCTAGTAAAAAGTACCCACCTGGGATTTCAGTTACGTCTGTCCCTTTGTGGAGTTTGTGAAACATTGCTTATTCCAGTCCTATTTAAGACCTACCATGACTCTTTCTCCAATTTGGTGAGGTCATCATCTGCAGTGCTTTCTTCACTCATTCAGAATTGGAAAAGCTCATGAAATTTGCTTACAAATCCCATCTTTCTCTCACCCTCATCTGGTCAATCACTGACTTTTTCCTTACTTGACTATTCTGTTTCCATTTCTCAGGATAGGCTGTCTACTTTTATCCATTACAAACCCACCTATTCCCACAGTTACTTGACTAGACTTGCTCACATCCTGCTTTCTGTAAGAACTCCATTTCATTCTCCCAGTTTCTTAGTCTCTGTCACATCAGTTCCAACTGCAATACAAGTTGTAGGTTAGAAGAAGTTATACCTGACTCAAAATGTTAACTGTTTCGCTCCAAAGATGCTGCTTGTTGAGTTTCTCCAGCATTTTGTATATCGGTTACTGGCAGGGGTACCTGTCCAGTGAACTTAAGCTGAGAAATATAAATAAATGAGGGACAGAAAGGCACAAGCTCCCCCATTCCAGATTTCCTTCCTTCAACTCTTGCACTTCCTTTCTGTCTCTTCACTTAATATGAACTACAAAACCTACTTGCTCAACTAAGGTTTTGGTCACCCATCTAAATTTGGTGCAAAGGGGAACAGAGGTGCTTTTACTAGGATTTACCGCAAGAAATAACCTCACCAAACCAACAGCTGAGTTAGAAAGGACAAAAGATGTGGATCAAGAGTGACCTATGGACCCATAGTGTGATACAAGTGCAGGGAAAGCAACCGAGTAGTGTGTAGGATTGATGAATATTGCCAATCTTTAAAGTAACTGCAAAGTCTTCAGTTTGCATTTCAGTGTCCAACAGTTTTCTTCTCTTTGTCCTCAAAAATATTTTTGTGATTTTTCTCTCTTTCTGCTTTTTAAAAACAAAATTTCATTACCGTGTAGTGTAAAAAGCAGAAAATCTCAAGCAATCCATTAATAAGGGAAATCAGATGTGACATGAGGGGTGATGTGTTGCTGCTGCTGCATGTGGAAACTCCTGGACACCAATGTGAGCCAGAACAAATACTAAGTGCGTGGAGCTTGAGGAACTCCGGATCCAAGTTGAAGAGGAGGAATCTGAGCTAAAGACATTGTTCACAGGGAAGGTTATGTGAAACTGTGGTCCAGACTTTGGTCACATACGTCAGATTAAATAATTCAAAACCCACATGCAATCACAGACAGGAGGGTGCGACTGCAGGGTGGGGCAAGTATATGCATCTAGAGGGTTAAAATTAAGGAACCTACAATGGTCCAACAGGTAAGAGGATCTTGTAAGCTGTATGGATGACAGTGTAGAGAAAATGAGCAAACTGATGGCACCTTGGTACAGGGTGCCATTCAAGTGGGGAAAAAAATAAGAATATAGTTATAGTAGGGGACAGTGTAACTAACAGAATACAGACTATTCGTTGCAGCAGTAGCAAGAATCCTGAAGACTGTATTGCCTGCCCAGTGCCAGGGTTAAGAGCTGAGAGAGGGAGGGAAGGAGCAACAACATTATTAGCAATAATAACATTGGCACGACTAGAAATGAGGTTTTGCTGCAAGATTTGGAACAGTTAGGAGCTGAACTGTAAAGCAAAACTCCAAGGTTGTAATCTCTAGATTACGACCTGAGCTGCGGACAAACTGGCATAAAATAAATAACGCTGAAGTGTTAAATGCGTGACACAAGAATTGAAATGGATTTCAGTTTGTGGAGCACTGGCACCAATACTGGGGCTGTTCCAGTGGGTAGTCTTCCCTTAAACCATGCTAGGACAAGTGTCAAGGTGCATTGAATAACTAGGGCTGTTAGAAGGCTTTAAACTAATTGGAGGAGAAGGCAAATATAGGTTCACAAAGCAAGAAGATATGGCAGTATTGCAGGGCAACTATTTGGATATTGATACAGAGAGTAGAACAGGAAGGGACAAATGAAACAAACAGTAATAAATAGTGTCAACAAGAGAAATAATAGTTTAGAAAAGGCAACTCTAATTCAATGCATTTGGAAGGAAATACATTAAATGAATCAACCACATAATACAGATGAATGGGTATGATCTTATAGCCATTATAGAGACATAAGGAAATCAAAGCTGGAAATTAATTAACTACTCAGGGACTTTCTGAAAGAATAGGCAAGAGGAAAGGTGTTGGGCTAGCACTATTAATTAGGTTAGAATAAATACGATAGCAAGAAATGATTTTTGAATTAAAAGATTTAGAATCCAGTTGGATGGAGGTAATAAAGAAAAACAGAAAAAAAAACACTGGTTGAAGTAATCTATAGGCCTATTAATAGTAGCTATTTTGAATCTGGTGATGTTTAATGAATCAGATTTTATAAATGAAGTCAAAGTAAAAGTTTTCCTAGGTAACAGTGACCAGAATATGGTAGAATTTAGCAATGGGAGGAACTTGGGTCAGAAACAATTGTGCTAAGTTTAAGTAAGGGTTATTACCAAGGAATGAAGGAAGAATTGGCTGGAATGGACTTAGAAAGGAGTTTAACAGCAAACATGATTAAGGAATAATAGCATATGTGTAAGAAAATAATTTATGACTCATACGTTCCGGTGAGAACAATAAATTGGTGAGAAAGTTGGATTGAAAAGATGGATATCCCTGAGGAAGGGGGGGCTGTGCCAACCATGGTTAACTTTCCTGCCCCTCTTTTTGTTTTGATTAGATTCCCTACAGTGTGGAAACAGGCCCTTCGGCCCACCAAGTCTACACCGACCCTCCGAAGAGTAACCCACCCAGACTCATTTCCCTCTGACTAATGCACCAAACACTATGGGCAATTTAGCATGGCCAATTCACCTAACCTGCACATCTTTGCACTGTGGAGTAAATCGGAGCACCCGGAGGAAACCCACGCAGACACAGGGAGAATGTGCAAACTCCACAAAGAGGCCCGAGGCTAGAATCGAACCTGGGACCCTGGTGCTGTGAGGCAGCAGTGCTAACCACTGAACCACTGTGCCGTCCCATGCCTGCGGTTACGTTCAAGCCTGGGTGTCCCTGGAGAAGGAGCATGCAGTGTCCACCAACACCCTCGAGGTTTTCAGGGAGAGGTGGGCACTGCAGAGTGTGGAGTGTTTTATTTCCTCCTCTGATTCTATTTTGATTTGATCCCTGCCCTCCACTTCACCATTTTGATCACTCAGCATTGCCCTTTGATGTGAAGGGCACTGCTTGTCACTGGCCACTCAAGTGTTTCCTTTCTTACTGGTGGTGGAATATAAATAAAGATTTCTGCACTGGTTGTTCTTCTCTGTGTCCTACAGCTACACACACATGACATGGGTGCTGGGGGAAAAGTAAGCACTACTGCTGTTAGGTGATAATGTGGAGGTTAAAAAAATAAAAAAAAGGGGGATGCAGAATCTTCTCCAAAAAAAGGAAACAAATATATATAACCAGGAGATTAGAATCTCCTCAGTTGAACATTGACTCCCAGCTGGCTGGCCAGCCAGAGATAGCCAATATACTAAAGAGAAAAAAAAAAATGTAAACAGGACATCAGAATTTCCTCCATTCAGAGGACTCACTCAGAGCTAGCTGGTCACAGTTAGTAAAAAAATTATAAAGCCAGAGCATTTAGAATCTACCTCAGCCCAGGGGACTGACTAACAGCTAGCTGGCCACAGACAGCGTACTGTGCACAAGTAAACAAAGGGTGACTTGGTGACAGGATACCAGCCTCTGTGCAGTTACTTTAGATATTCATCCAGTTATATCAGTGTCAGCTCTCTGAAAGTAACACAGCTAGATCCACTCCTGTCTTTTCCCTGTAGACCTGCAATTTTTTTCATTCTTTAGATAGTTATCTAATCCTCTTTTGAAAGTCACTATTGAATCAAGCTCCACCATGTTTCAGACAGTGCATTCCAGATCCTAATCCTGTGTTACCCCAGTCAAGAGAACAGAACAGGCAATCTGTGACCCAGTCAACCAGCATCATGAAATGGTGCAATAAGGGAATCAACAGAAAACCATTGCATTTATTAAGCATTATTTATTTTATACTTGTTATGATGAAATTAATGAAATCTTCAAAACTGAAAATTTGTACCTGGAATTGGTCTTATAACTAATCAGGACTAGTAAATTATAAATTGTAAGTGACATAGGTCTTACAAGTTATGTTAAGGTGAACTCCTGAATCTTACAACTGTTTTATAAAGGTTCATCATAACATCTTTGTTTTTGCAATCTATGTTCTGGTCAGTTCTCTAAATGCTCATGCTCTGACATGCTCTTATGATGCCTGCCTACTTTTTAAGTAGATCTTTCTGATATTTGACCAAAGCACATTAGAATAAGAATATTATTTGCAGAATCTCGACAGAAGACTGAGTTAATACAAAGACAAAGATGTCTAAGGAAGAGTGCAAAATGGCTGTTCGGAAAATAGATCGATGCTTCTCTTACTTCAATCATTATTTCTGAATATGTGAAAAATCTTACCTCATAAATCCCACCAAACAGTGACATGAATTTACTCAGCAACGCAGCACACATACTTGCAATGTGAACAAAAGGTCCCTGTAGATTGGAAAAAGTGAAATATGAGTGAGACCATTCTATAATCAAAAGGTCAAAACTACAAAATTATGGTAGGAAACGTCAAGAAGGTGTTATGTCACTTGCAGCCACACTTCAGGCCAAGTGCACAACAAAAGCTGATAAAATATATAGATACTAGTGCAGCTTGAGGCAATTTCTTCACTTCAGCTTTGCAATAAAATCACAGTCTGGAAGGATTTTGTATTAAAAAGTTTGAATGAAGTATACTGTCATGGGATTTTCAATTTTGTGCCAAATTTACACATTGAAAAGTGCATCATGTTAATTATTTCCATTTGTTTAATTATTCATTCATGGAATGTGGGTTGGGCCAACATTTGTTGCCTGTTCCTAGTTGCATTAAGGTGATAGTGAGCTGCCTTCATGAATGGCTGCAGTCCATGTGCTTATAGGTAGACCCACAATGCCATTAGGGAGTGAGTTCCAAGATTTTGACCCAATGACAAAGATATATTTCCAAATCAGGATGATAAGTGAGGGAACTTGCAAGTGGTGTTCCCATGTCCTTCTGGTCATGGGCTTGGAAGGTCTGGTCTAAAGTGGTGAGTTTTTACAACACATCTTGTAGGTGGTACACACTTCTATTACTGTGCACTGGTGATGGAGGCAGTGGATGTTTGTGGATTTGATGCCAATCAAGCAGGCTGCTTTTCCAACTGGTGGTTGGAGTCATAAATAGCACATAGGAAGATGGTTGTGGTTGTTGGAGGTCAGTCATCTCAGCTCCAGGACATCTCTGCAGGAGCTCCTCAGGGTAGTGTCCTAGACCCAACCATCATTAGCTGCTTCACTAATGTTCTTTCCCTCCATCATAAGGTCAGAAGCGAGAATGCTTGCTGATGATTGCATAATGTTCAGCACCATTTGTGACTCCTCAGATACTAAAGCAGTCCATGTTCAAATGCAACAAAATCTGAACCCAACTTCAGCTGACAAGTGAAGCTGGGTTCAGATCTTGTGACCATTGGTGATAGTCATGGCCTGGCATTTATGCCACACAAATGCGAGGCCATGATCATCCCCAATGCTGTTATCATTGTGATGGAATACCCCCCACTTGCCTGGACAGGTACAACTCCAACAACATTCAAGAAGCTTGACACCATCCAGAACAAAGCAGCCTGCTTGATTGGCACCTCATCCACTCCCTCCACCATCGATGCATAGTAGCAGCACTGTGTATTACCTGCAAGATGCACTGCAAACATTCACCAAAGTTCGTCAGACAATACCTTCCAAGCCCACAGCCACTTCCATTTAGAAGGACACGGGCAGCAGATACCTAGGAACACCACCACCTGCAAGTTCTTCTTCAAACCCCCTCACGATCCTGACTCAGAAATAAATATCTGTTCCTTCACTGTCTCTGGGCTAAAATCCTGGAAATCCCCCCTAATGGTATTGTGGGTCAACCCACCGCAGGTGGACTGCAGCGGTTCAAGAAAGCAGCTCACCACCATCTTCACACGGGTGACGACAGATGGACAATAAATGCTGTCCAGCCAGCGATGCCCACATTCCATGAATGAATACATTTTTTAGAAATACAAGGTCTTAGTTTGAAAGGCATTCTTCTTCGCACATTATATCTGTCCTCTCATAAGCACAATTAGTGAAAATAATTGATAATGTCACTCTAATTCCTTTATTTCAATTGACCACTGTATTCAGGAAGAACACTCTTAACTCAGGGCCATTTAGGTCCAGAGCACAGTATGGTCATTGTCCATACATGGACAAAGAACTGAATTCAAGAGATTTGGTTGGGGGTCACTGGCCTTCAAAAGATAGTATTCAACCAATTGTGACATCAAGGAGCTGGTGCAAAATTAAACTCAATGGGAATCATTGGGAGAATTTTCCACTGGTTGGAATCATAGCTAGCACAAAGAAAGAGGACTGTGGCTGTAGGAAGCCAATCATCTTAGCTCAAGGGCAATGCCTGAAGGAGAGCCACAGGGTAGATATTTTCAACATTTTCTAATAAATCTGCTTATAGATGTTGTTAAACACTTCTGGAACAGGTAATACATAAACTTGGGTCTCCAAGCTTAAGGTAGTGTCACAATCACTGCACCACAAGAGAGCCTTAGTTACCCAGGACAGGGTCCCAACCATCTTTAGCTGTACCATTAAATATCCTTCAATTTAAGGTTTGACGGGTTGATGCATCTAACATTTTGCTGACACTACTCAACAGTTGATCCTTCCCAGCAATTCCAAGGGATTTCTGTACCTTTTATACAATTTTTTTCCACAGTTAACAATCCTTCAAAAGGATCTCTGAATCTAATCCCCAAAGGATATGTGAACCCGATCCCTTTCTAAAGTATCCCTGAATCCCATCCCCTGTGTCTCCTGGGATCTTATTGACTGTGCTGCTCATCTTTCCAAAGGAGTATCTAGGCTATCTTAAAGAAATGTTTTGAGAACAGACCTGCTGTGATTTGATCTAAGCTTCACACTCTGAGATCCAAATAGCAGGCACTCCAAAATCCAGCTTGACTGCCAGCAGCTGATCACTGAAATGGCCAGCTGCTTTTGCAAAAAGCACATTGTAGGATTGTTCCCAAACCTGCCCACATACAAATGGAAATGCCAGATTCAGAGGCAGAATTTCTAACAGTCTGTAACATTTGCTGCAGAGAGGCTTTTCAGTGCAGTGAAAATCAGAGATATTACCTTACTCAAAGCCGATACACAGATCTAAATTTGAACTCTTTGTCATAGGAGTGGAACTTCTTTGATTTAAGTGTTTACTTAAGTGATTAAAGTCCTGTAATTGATTCAGCTTGAGCATTAAAATAATGTTAAAAAATGCTTAACTGCAGTATGTTCTTCGGAAATGGTTCTGGCTCATTGATTTTTTTTATATTTATGAAAATTGGCAAGCAGATCACAGGAAAAGAAATCCTGTATCTAATAATAGCTCCTAATATCCACCACTCTATTCCACATTGAAACTGTAATACATTCTTCGTCAAAGTGATTTAAAAATATTATCAACCAATTTAAAAAGCAATTTTAGCTTCTTATGGCAGACAACTGCACCAAGATGTTTGTTGGATTTGTAGGTTAACAGTCATAACATTGGTTTCACAAACAGAAGGCTTGTGACAAAGTTACGATATTGTATATGCACCAAAGCTTCAGTCTTAACATAACGCAGGCTTACGAACACTCAGAAATCGCATGATGAGTCAACAGTTAAAATTAGCGCTTGCTAACATTTAGACTAATCATGCATTTTTAACCTGAAGAAGTTCCTCAAGAGTCAGAAATTTTACAATTTCAGCAGATTGAGGCTTATAAATTGTTGATGCTACCTATCAGCTTGCAACGCGTTCTCATGATCAGCCTTATGCATGCAAGTCTCCAAGCTCAACTGGGCCAGCTTATCACAGGAAATCATACATCACCAGCTCACATTTTATTGTGGAAAGAATATAAAGGAAGCAAAAACTCAGGTAAGTGGCTCCATCTAAGGAACTTAGTTTATTTACAGGATGAGGGAGTCACTGGATGGCCAGCAATTATTGCCCAGAGGACAGTTAAGAATCAGCCACATTGCTGTGGAGTCACATAGGCCAGACCAAGTAAGGATGGCAGTTTCCTTCCCTAAAGGGCATTAGTGAACCAAATGAGTCTTTCTCCCAACAATCATTTCATGGTCAGACTCTTAATTTCAGATATTTATTGTTCAGATTCCATCATCTGCCATTGCAGGATTTAAACCAAGGTCCCCAGAACATTACCTGGGTCTCTGGATTAACAGTCCTGTGATAATACCACTAGGCCATTGTCTCTCCAATGACACATAAAGCCCATATTGAGTTTGCACTGCAGATCCAGAATATTGGGAAATTAAAAGGCTTTTATAAAAGGTCGCAATGAGGCAAACCAGTAACCGGCAAAAAATAGTGGCAGATAAAATTCATGAAGAACAGGAAATTAGAGTATTTGTTTAATGGTTGCAAGTGGTGCAGCATGAAACCTCTGCCAGTGTAGAGGCTGCTGTATGAGCAGAGCATGAAAGGGGCTGCTTTGGAAAAAGCTGCAACATAATTGACCAGAGATACGATCTGGGCTTTTATAGTATGGAGCCATGGTCCACAAAGGATTCTCTGTCTTTCAGGGAGAGACAATTGTTTATACATGTGGTATGAGGGCAAAAACAGAGTAATGTGAGGAGACAGGCCACCATGAACTACATGCTCATCTGGTATGGGGATTGAGCCCACAGCATTGGCTTTTTCATTGGTCTTCATGCTGTGTTCATCACCCACAAGATCTGGAAGCAACCGCAGAAGAAAACAGAAAATGTTAAGGAAGCTACAGAACAACATGATGTCATTATGCTTTCCATTGAAACGTTACGGTGTAAACTGTGGAACATTTAGTTCTTTCCATTACTTTCAGAAATGGAGTACTCCAGAAACATTTTGTTCCTAGATAATGCTCACGGTACTCATCAGTAATCAAAAAAAAATGATAAAGCTAACAATATGGATCCAGTATAAATGTCCCTGTTCATTTTTACATGGACAGCTTCTAGTATAATTATTGGTACAACATTTATAATGGAAAACAGAGAAAAGATTTATTATAACCTACCAGAAATGGCTAGTGTGAATAAATCAAAATAAGGGAAATAGAGTCATAGAGTCAAACAGCATGGAAACAGACCCTTTAAGTCCAACTCATCTGCATTGACCAGACATCCCAATCTGACCTAGTCCCATTTGCCAGCATTTGGCCCATCCAGATACCTACTTAAATGTTGCAATTGTACCAACCTACACCACTGGGCGGTACAGTGGCACAGTGGTTAGCACTGCTGCCACACAGCGCCAGAGACCTAGATTCAATTCCCGCCTCAAGCGACCGTCTGTGTGGAGTTTGCACATTCTCCCAGTGTCTGCGTGGGTTTCCTCCAGGTGCTCCGGTTTCCTCCCACAATCCAAAAATGTGCAGGTTAGGTGAATTGGCCATGCTAAATTGCCTGTAGTGTTAGGTAAAGGGGTAAATGTAGGGAAATGGGTCTGGGTGGGTTACGCTTCGGCGGATCGGTGTGGACTTGTTGGGCCGAAGGGCCTGTTTCCACACTGTATACAATCTAATCTAATCTAATCTAATCACTTCTTCTGACAACTCATTCCAAACATGCACCACCCTCTGCATAAAAAGGTTACCCTCAGGTCCCTTTTAAATATTTCCACGCTCACTGTAAACCTATGTCCTCTAGTTTAGCTCCCCCCATCTTAGGAAAAAAACTCCAGCTATTCACTCTATCCATGCCCCTGATAATTTTATAAACATCTATAATGTCACCCCTCAGTCTCCAAAGATCCAGGGAAAAAAGCCTGGACAATTAGTGCTTTAAATTCAGCCTCTTCCTATAATTCAGAGAAATATCTTTGTAAATCTTTTCTGAACCTTCTCCAATTTAATAATAACCTTCCTTTGGCAGTGTATAGGAAGGATATACACAGTACTCCAAAAAGTACTACCAATATTCACTTGTACTTCAGTTAATATATATACTTTTCCTAGATTTGAGCATTTTAAAAGTCCTGTAATTTAAGTACTTCATCAACCTCTTGTCCCTTGCATATTTCTGATTGTGTAGCTAATACAGTTGCTATTTTAAAATGTACAACTCCTTGTCTTTAATTGAGTCTATCCTGCATTCAAACTCAAGTTATCTCCCATTTTTTCTCTATGTTCTTGATGAGAAGATACCTATGGGGTGTTACCTACTCCTGTCCACTACTGACCCAATCTCACTGCCTAGTGTACGGGTTGGGATTCCCACACTAGAACATTAGTCTTACTGGCAATCTCGTAAATATGGCTTGAGTCATTTGTTCAATGTATCAGTTTGCTGCTGAAATAGGGTGGATTAAATAGCACAATGGGTATCTTGATCACATCATTTCTCACTATATATTATAACATTTTGTGAAAGCCCTTATTGCTCCGTATAGGAGTTGGGATATCATGTTGAGATTGTACAGGACATTGGTGAGGACACTTTTGGAACACTGTGAATATTATATTAGACCATGAGTTAAAGATAGAACCTAAACCTCTGATGAGTTTTTTAAAAAATGTTAAACTTACTTCATATGGCAGACTTGGAGAAATTATTCACTCTGGTGGGCAAATGGAAAGCAGGGAAACGTAATCTTAAAATAAGAACTGTCATAAAGTAAAATCAGATTTTTTTTTAAAAAGGAGGTAGAAATCTTTCCCCAAAAGATTATAGATGATGAGACAATTAGTGCTTTCAAGACAATGAGCAGATCTTTGCTATGTAAGGGTACTATGGGGCAAAAGAAACTTGCAAATTGAGTTCCATGCACATCACCCACAATGCACTTTAATGTCAAAGGGAACGTTAGGGACCAAATAGCTAATCATGTTATTAAATGAGACTGTAAAATATTGTTTATTCAAAATTAAATTCAGAACATTTGACAGTATTTTTGTAAAAAACAATTCTAATTTCAGTGTATGTCATTGACATCATTTGAGTTCTGCTACACTTGCATTTCTCCTATTTGCCCCAAAACCCTAACTACTTAGTCCTATCTCTTAATAAACTAAGCAAAAGGTTAAATTCCAAAGTTGTACTCTTGGTTCCTCCCATTCTCTTGAATTCAAGTCTACCTCCTGCAGACTTCAAACAAAATAGCTTTTAAGGAGAAAATCTTTTTGATGGAGCTTGAATTTAGAGTTGCGCATATTGTTTCACGCTGTTGCTATCTCTGGTCCCTAGCTTATGCAATATGAAACATACCGGATGCCTACAAGCTGTCACCATTGATGTAATTGTTTTGAGTACTGTAATGCTCAGTAAATGTACTTTGTAGGCAAAAAAGCTAATTTTATGAAACGTAGAGTATTAAGAAACTGGTAATGCCTGTCTATTTTTAGTGGTAGAACATATGTTGTTTACTCATTTCAGCAACTGCAAAACGAATTGCAATTAGTTAATTGTGTTGACCCTGGAGAGTGAAACCATTAGAGGACATAATCCACAAAAATCACACAGTTTAAAGATCTGTTGTATTACATTTGCAAACAATATATACGGACTTGTAAAGTTCAACCAATTTCTCCATTAATTGACTGCTTGCTGATGCTTCTCAGCGCTTTCCTGGCAGATTGAAATAATACTTAGTTCCACTTTGCAGAGCTCCATAAAGTCAATTATATCTGAGATTATGTCACTGATGGGGATATGCTGGACGATGTCATTTGTAAAGCAGTACAATATGCCTTTAAATGCACTAAGTAAATTTTAAGAGCACCGATTTCTCAGAAATTAGTGGATACTAAGTACATTTACGATTGTAATACTGACATCATTTGCTTGACATAACAGGCTGATTAAAAATGTCAAAAATGCTGTAAAAATATCTAGAAGGGACCAAAGGTATCATTCTCTATTAGAGAGAGAGAGAGAGAGAGAGGCAGAGATGAGAGAGGTGAAGAGAGTCAGGGAGACAATTGGTTTTATAGTTTGACAACACCACTACCCATCAAGAAGCAGTAGGAGCAGTCTTGAACAGTCAACATAAGGATTGAAGTTGCTTCAGCTTCCTGGCCTAACTGCCCCTCCATTGAAACCTACAGTTAAGCAGAAGTTCTAGTGAATCTAATGGGACTAAAGGTCACTAAGTTCCCTAGACCTAATGGGCTGCATCCTATGATATTACAGAAGGTTAGAATTATGGTCAGAGATGCACTCGTCGTAATCTTCCAAGAATCCTTGGATTTGGTTAAGTCCCAGAGAATTGGAAAACTGCCAATATAACATCTTTATTCAGAAAGGGAAGGAGACAAAAATAGGCAACTATAGACCTGTTAGCTTAACATCTGTCGTTCGGAAAATCTTAGAGTCTATGATGAAGGAAGTAATAGCAGACCATTTAGAAATCCATGATATAAAACTGTAGCACAGTGGAATTTGGGAGTCCTCATGCATAAATCACGAAGAGTGAGAATTTACAAGTTCAGCAGTTAATAGAGAAGGCAAATGGAATGCTGGCCTTTCTTTCAATGAGGATGGATTACAACAATAGGAAGTCCTGTTAAAACTATACAAAACAATAGTCAGATCACACCTAGAATACTGCGAACAGTTTTGGCCACTTTATCTTTGGAAAAATACACTGGATTAGGAAGCAGTCTAGAGAAGGTTAACTTGATTAATTCTGGTTTTGGAGGGATTTTCTGACCAGAACAGATTGAATAGTTTGGGCCTGTACTCATTGCAGCTTAGAAAAATGAGAGGCAATCTTATTGAAACATTTACATATTCAGCAAGAACTCGACAACATATAATCTTAGACTGATAAGTGACAAGTAACATGTGTGCCTACAATTACCTGACAATGAGCATTTCTGACATGACAGAATCTATCCATCTCACCCTAATTTTCAAATGGTGTTAACATCACTGAATCACCCACTATCAACACCGTGGGGTTTGTGTTGACCAGAAACTGAACTGGACTGGCATATAAATAGGAGAAAGTGAAGACTGCAGATGCCGGAGATCAGAGTTGAAGAGTGTGGTTTGGAAAAGCACAGCTGGTCAGGCAGTATCCGAGGAGCAGGAGAATTGACATTTCTGCATAGTCAGGTCAGAAATTGGGAATGTTAAGGTTTCATAGAGTCCCTACAATGTGGAAGCAGGCCATTCAGCCCAATGAGTCCACCACCATCCCTCTGGAGAACATCCCACCCAGACTCACCCCTTACCTTATCCCTGTAACCCTGTATTTCCCATGATTAATCCATCTAGCATGCACATTCTTGGATACTATGGGCAATTTAGTATGGCCAACTCACCTCATTGCACAGTTTTGGACTGAGGGAGGAAACCCACACAGACATGGGGACAATGTGCAAACTCCACACAATCGTCTGAGGGCGGAATCGAACCAGGGTCTCTGGCACTGTGGGGCAGCAGTACTGAGCCATTGTGTGATCCAAACTCACTTCCTGACTCCCTAAATCCTGTTCATTGTCTCTAAAAGGCACAGATCAAGACTGGAAAGAATACTGCTCCCTTTCCTAGATCGGGGTGGCATCATACACACAAGAAATTCAATAATTCCAGGACAAAGTAATCACTAGATCTGCACCCTATTCACCACAGCAAATATTCAGTCTGCACACCACAAGTTCACAGTGGCAGCAATGTGTACTAACTGCAAAATGTAGTGCCACAACTCACCAAGAGCTCCTTTGGTAACACCTTTCCAACAGAGACCTCTACTACCTAGAAGGACAATAGCTGCAGATGCATGGGAACACCACTGCTGTACCTAAATATTTCCATCAAGGCCACACATCAACCAGACTTGAAATTAGAACACCGTTCCACCACCACTGGGAGATCAAATTCTGGGACACTTTTCCTCACAGCACAGCGGTGTATGGCTGCAATGGATGGACTGCAATGATTCAAGGTGGCAGCCAGTTAGACATGGGCAATATATATTGGCCTTGCCAGCAATATCCAATTCCAAAGAAAGAATCATGATCACAAAGTCTTTTCAGCTATTCATTTCAGATTTCCAGCATCCACAATATTTTGCTTTTGTTTTGGCCTTTATGGTAAGTTTGTTCTTATTGCCTTGCCCATCTGGTCAGTATCTTACCAACATAGCAATGAAAATTACTTTATGGAATTTCATATACACCTCCATGTGAATTGAAAGATTAGGAACAAAAGGAGCAGATGTAGGCCAGTTAGCCCATCAAACCTGCTCTAGTATGGATAACCTTTCATTTATCCACATTATATTCCATCTGCCAATTTATTGCCCACTCACTCAACCGGTCCATATACCATTAAGGCCTCTTTGCATTGTCATCACATCTCCTGTTAGTTTTGTGTCATCTGCAAACTTGGAAATATTATACTTGTACCCCCTATCCACATCTAGATTATCGATATAGATTGTGAATTGCTAAGGCCTAAGCACTGATCTTTGTAGTACCCCATTAGTCACAGCCCACTAACACAAGAATGACCTATTTATTCCAACCCTCGATTCTTGCCAGGATTTTGCCCACTCTCCCACGATCTCTAATTTTGTTTACTAACCTATTGTGTGGGACCTTATCAAAGTCCAAGTGCATCTGCTACTTCTCTTATCTATCCTGCTAGTGACAGCCTTAAAAAATCTCCACTGGTTTGTTAACAAACAAAGAATTCCTGAGAAACTCAGCAGGTTTGGTAGCATCTGAGAAGAGAGAAAAACAGGTGGAACATTTTGAGTCTGATGTGACTCTTCAAAAGAACTGGCACCTTATTAAGTTTTTCACAGAGTCCCATTTCACCAAGTTCATCAATTTCACTGAAGTTTTCTTGCTCCTTGAGGGTTCCATTGACAAACTCCCAGCTACAACGACAATGTGGGACCATATAGGATAAGGGGGTGGGATCATGCATATAGAGAGTTTTAAATTTAAAGGGTAGCCATAATTAGAGGAATGTAATGTAATTAGAGGAATGAGAGATCTGATTGAGGTCTCAAGTTGCTAAAGGAATTTGACAAAGTAGACATAGAGACGGGATGTCCTGTGAGACAATCTTGCATGTGACAAGGGGTAGCAGAATAAAACAGAGACAAGGAAAAATTACTTTTCTCAAAGAAATGTGAATCTGTAGTATTCACTAGCCTGGAGTCCAGTGGATACTGGGACATTGAGTAAAGTTGAGGAGGAGAAAGACAGATTTTTAGCCAGTGAGGAGTGGAAGGGTTATGGAGAGCAAGCAGGAAGGTGGAGTTGAAGCTGAGATGACATCAGCCGTGATTCTACTAAATGGCAGAGCAGGCTCAAGAGGCTGAATTGTCTATTCCTGCTCCTGGTTCTTATGACAAGAAATAGCAGTAGCACAACGAAAAATAAGGTGAGAATAAAAATATACATTTCTGATCATTTGTCATATTGTTCCTGGGGAGTTATCCTTCTCATTTGATGATTAACTATCAATTTCACAGAGATTAATTAAAAGTATTAGAGTAGCTGAATGATACCAGCCAACAAAAAGGTAACAGACGTGATTACATCACTCAAATGAAGAAGACAACTCTCTACATCAGTGGATGTTGACTGACTAAATAATGTCAGAGATTGCCTAGAAGCTTCTAGGTGCAGAACAGTTAAGTGCTGATGCCATCACTGCAATCACACTTAATGCAATGCCTCTGGGGAAAAGACAAAGTTAGCATCCAACAGCCAATGCATCTTTGTCATGATGTCAAGATGAAACTACAGCATTTGCAATCATGGGAAAAATCAAACATGTCTTCTGTGGTGTGTGCCTGTGTGAGATATATGTGTATGTAGTATTCTGGAATTTATTTGGTTCCGTTCCTGCTGCTTTTGGTTGCTGGTTCTAGTGGTTTGTTGCAGTGGCAGGATATACAGATAAAATCTTTGCACCTTCCTCAATACTAGCCTTTGCTTTCCCATGTTCTTATTTATCTAGATCTCAAAGAATCTGAACAGAACTCATTTCTGCTTTAATTGTATCAATGTCACAAAGTAATATTCATATTCAGCCAACATTTACATGGTTCGCACTAACTATAACAGGCAAGCACTTTGATAATAATAGTTCTGTACTTTTAAAAAGCAGGCTACTGAAAATTTTATTGGGGTATCTTTACACAGTGCTTCACCAGCAGTAGGAAAAAGTGCAAATTGGCAGCACAAATTGACAGGAGAAAGTGAGGGCTGCAGATGCTGGAGATCAGAGCTGAAAGTGTGTTGCTGGAAAAGCGCAGCAGGTCAGGCAGCATCCAAGGAGCAGGAGAATCGACGTTTTGGACATGAGCCCTTCTTCAGGATTCCTGAGTCTGATACCAATGCTGATTGGTTGCTGAGTAGCTGAGCAGCCTCTGAATATAAATGATACAACACAAAGCTTTTGACTTCTGAAACAGTGGGAAGGCGGCAGGTGTATATGGGTGTGTGCGTACGCGTGTATAGGTATCTCCTTTGCCTCTAATGTCCTGAAGCTGAACAAACCCACTTGTTTTCTCCTATTAGTTCTGGCAACTGTTATTGTTCTTAATTGAGAAGACAGCTGGGAGCCTTTATACTTTGTGAACTGGTCACCTTGCCCTTCCTGTGAAGGAGTGAAAGAACCTAAAGGAAAAGAACAGATAACTGAAGATGATGGGAAACAAAATCAACATCCCATCAAATCCTGAGGACTGTTGCTGTTTCCCCAGCACTTCTCCCCTCTTTCAATAACACCAGTGTCTTTTTTGTCTCTCTGTATGAGTTTCAAAGTGCTTACTGGCATGATAACGCACAATACTTCAAGCAATTTGGAAATTTCATGACTGAGAGATACTGTTCTGTATTTTGCTGGCTGACAGTTAGCCCTGTTTTTGAATACCCACAGATGTTAGCTTCTCTCCAATAACCTGGGAAGGAACCGGAGAAAAATCCATTACTTAACTTTTCAGTGGGTTTCACAATATACCTATACTCGCTGAGAAACTGTAGCTTTAAATTATAAAGGTGAATCCCAATTATACCAGCGTTGAAGAATGAAGCACTCTGTGCAACCTTTAAATTCTTGGATCACTTTCTATTGCAGGCACCATAGAGAGTCAGCTTTAAAACGTCAGTGGGTGGTCATTTGGGATATTCCAGGGTACAGATGGTTGAGGACTTAGACACTATCACAGCTTCATATAGCTGGGAGATTGATGTGCAGATGTCTCACCCATTATCTAGGTGACATCTGCAGGTGCTTTGGAGCCTCCCATGAAGTGCTGCTGTACTTTGTCTTCTGGAATTTATTTGGTTCCATCTCTGCTGTTCCTGGTTGCCGCTTTCAGTAGTTTGTAATAGTGGCCGGTACATTGGGTCTCAGTTTATATGAGCTGAAAATGTGTTGCTGGAAAAGCGCAGCAAGTCAGGCAGCATCCAAGGAGCAGGAGAATCGATGTTTCGGGCATGAGCCCTTCTTCAGGAATTCCTGAAGAAGGGCTCATGCCCGAAACGTTGATTCACCTGCTCCTTGGATGCTGCCTGACTTGCTGCGCTTTTCCAGCAACACATTTTCAGCTCTGATCTCCAGCATCTGCAGTCCTCACTTTCTCCTCTCAGTCTATATGTTTGTTGATGGAGACCGTGTATGAGTGCCATGCTTCTAGAAATTCTCTGGCTGTCCTCTGTTTGGCTTGTCCTATGATCATTGTGTTGTCCCAGTCAAATTTGTGGCTGAATGTACGCTCAGAACTAACAGCCTAACCAAAGAAACACACTAAGAAGTCAGACAAACCATTGTACCTTCACCAACAAAGAAAAGACAAATGAACAAACTCAACACCAAAGAGAGAGAAGCCCTAAAAACAAAAATGACAAGAATGAAATCACAGTACCAGCAGACAAGAATAGAATTATAGTAATCATGGACAAGACCGAATATACAGTTTTCAGAAAGCAGAGAAACTACTTGTAGATACCGACACTAACCTACAGAGGGAGTGTGACCCCTCACCACAGCTAACCAACAGAATAAACAACACACTACGGAACTTTCAAAACAAAGGACTAATAACCAGGATTGACCTACAAAGGATGAAACCAGAAAGCTACAACACCCCAAGATTTTACAGATTACCCAAAGTACACAAACCAAACATACCACTTAGACCCATTTTGGCACTCCTGGAACTCCATCTCATAAACTAGCAAAAGAACTTCAACAACAACAAAAACATCTTATCAACAGACCCAAACACTCCATACAATCATCACAGGAATTCCTAGACAACATTAAGAACAAGGATGATACAACGGTCTAATTTGATGTAACGGCACTATTCACTTCAATGACAAAGCCTTAGCCAGGGAGACAATAGCCAACCTCCTGGACAAACAGAACAGGCAACATGACGGGGAACCAATCAACAAGGACTGCATACTCAAACTACTAGATTTGTGCTGGACGACGCACTTCACATTCAACATCCAAATATATAAACAGATCAATGGAACACCTGTGGGCTCACCCGCCTCTGGGCTCAGAGCAAAGATTGGAACAAACAGCCCTCCCGCAAATCCAACTCAAACTCTGGATCAAATGCGCCACTTTTGTTATCATTAAGAGAACAGAAATCGAGAACACACCAGATTATCAATACCATGCTCATAGGGATCAGATTTATGAAAAGAGGAGGAAACCAACATTCAATTCCCATTCTTGGGGGTGTGATGGTAGAAAGAACACAGAATAGTGAATGCACCACAAAAGTGTACAGGAAAGCTACACACTCTGACCAGGACCTGAACAACAACTGCAACAACTCAAACACACACAAGAGAAGCTGTATTAGGTCCCTGTTCAAAAAGGCTACAACACACTGCAGCACTCTCGACCTACGAAGGGAAGAAGAAAACCTTTCCAGAGTATTCGCCAAGAACTGGTATCTCCGCAACTCCATCCACAGATGCCTAATAGGCAAACAATTCGATGAGGACATGCTATGACCTAACTTAGTAGCCACTCTACTTGACATAAAAAACTTCTCAGAACAGACATCAAGGCTTCCCTGACCACTGGGATTCATGACAGCCCATAAACCGACAGCCACACTCAGACAACTCACCAGGTCAAAAGATCCTATACCCACCATGTGCAAGACTAACATAATTTACAAGATTCTGGATTAGTGGTGCTGGAAGAGCACAGCAGTTCAGGCAGCATCCAACGAGGAGCGAAATCGATGTTTCGGGCAAAAGCCCTTCATCAGGAATTTACGAGATTCCATGCGAACAATGCACGAAACACTACATAGAACAAACAGGCAGACAACAAAAATCTGCATCCACGACCACCAACTAGCCGCTAAACACCACAACCAGCTGTGTCTAGTAGCCACACACACAGATGACAAGGACCACAAATTCAACTGGGACAACACAACAATCACAGGACAAGCCAAATCGAGGACAGCCAGACAATTTCTAGAAGCATGTAATTCATCCACAGACTCCATCAACAAACACATAGACCTAGTCCCAGTATCCCGGCCACTACAACGAACTACTGGAACCAGCAACTGGAAACAGCAGGAATGAAACCAAATAAATTCCAGAAGATGCTGTACAGCAGCACTTCACAGGAGACTCCAAAGCACTGAAGGTCTCACATAGACAGGGGACAAAGTGTTTGCAAATCAATTTCCCAGCTCGGCAAACATACCCGCAACTACAACAACTGGCACCCAAACTATAAATCTTTCTGCAAACCTTGAGCTTCATACAAATGTAGAGACCTGGGAAAGTATCAAAGTCCATGTGCATAATTATTAGCAGGAGATGTAGGAATGTGTTCATGTTCCCCATCCATTGTCTCAAATCAATAGAGGAGTAGATCATTGGAACATAAACATAACCAAATATTTAAATAAGATGGTTGTTAAATAAAACAAACAAAATTGGAAAGAACACTAGGCATTAATAAATTAATTGTTAGACTACTTAATTCCACTTTTTAATCAATAATTTTAACCAATTTGTTGTCCGAATGGTCCAAAGTTCCAAACAAAAATATCTATACTTAAGTTTCTTACCTCTTTACCTAAAGGCATTCCACTTCCTAATGCACATGTTAAACCAATCACTTTGGCTACAAAAGTTTTTAAAGTGAGATATTCTTTTAGCACCACTCCACGAAGGATTGTTTTCATCTCAGGTATCCCAGATCCTGTAAAAACATATATAAACTTTTTGAGAAGTGTGCAGGCCTGCATTTTTAACTGTAATGACCATTTGGCAAAAGTACGGATAAATAAAGCATAAAATCAGCTCTCTGAAAGCTTGTCTTTAAAGAGTATTAGCCATTTGAAATATCACATCAATACCATTTAAGAACATCCAAGAGGATTATTTGGATTTCAGGTTCTACTGCATATGCATAGCCACTTTGGAGCTATTTGCAGCAAAATCTACTGGGTATGAATTGACCTTAATAGCCACATAGGTACCCTACCAAATCTTCAGCATAGACAAAGACAAACAAGGCAAATCATTGCTTTCCCAACTGAAAAATGATACTATACAATGATTATCAAATGATTATGATCACAACATAATATATTGTTTAGCTGCTCTGCTCTATCTTAGTTCTGTTTCCAAATTCAGCCTGAAGAGTTTTGTTGCTCTTCCTAACCTAGATCTTTTCTTATATTTTTGATAGCAAAAACTGATCCAGATCTTGCTAAATGCTTTAAACAAGATGATCAGTATTTTATGTACTGCCAGTAGCCTGTGCTATTAGCCAGTGTAATAAATTTACACCAATACTACCAGGGTAAAAGATATTGTTTGGCCTAAAGGAAACCTGGGATGGAATAATTAGAGACTCAGAACATAGCTTGACCATTATACCCTTCATTTTTAAAATGATCTTTATGTATTGGCTTTTAAACTCTAAAATAAAATAGAACTTTAATTACAATTCAGTTCAAAGTACTCACAGTAAATTCCTATATTGTTGCACATCGATAAAATTTAAATGTGATATTTCGAGATCATTCAATTGCAACAACGCAAATTTCCATTTCAAGAAAACAAACTCAAAGAAAGGATGCACATTGAGTAGGCTGCCCAACAGCAATGGGGACTTAATAACCATTATCATCAAGTGTGAATTTACTGTAATCACTTGCTTAGTGATCCACCAATGTATTTATAGCATCAACGTTGATACTTAGAGAATAATTTTGCTGCGCGCATAAAAACACACAATGCACTCTGACATTTCATTTGTTTTTTATTTGTCGACTATCACCAGAGGTAAAATATTTGACGCAACTGACAAGATTTAATGCGTTTTATTAACATGAACATTATTGTCAATGCAAATACAGAAAACAAAACGCTAGTGACAACCGCTCCACTGTGTGACTTCAAAGTTTCAGTCTTTACACTGATGTGTCAAAAGTTCATTAATTTATAAACTAATTCCTTTATTTGCCATTATTTTCTCATCCTGAAATATTAGAACACATTCAGTTAACACATCAATTGGTTGAAGTATTTATTTCTACATGGACAATGACAATGTATTACACTACACTGGTAGTTAAAGACTTTCCATGAATTTACAAAGTCCGCTCCATCCATATTTCAAACATTTTTAGAGAGTTGCTTAAACCTGGCCAAAGCAGTTGGGTTCACCATTAGCTTTAGCACTTAAGCCAGATTCTGCATAGTTTACAGAAAATAAATGCATTAGCAAAAACAGATTCAAATATTATTCCTCTGTTAGAAGATTGCATCAATAGGATTGGCAGTGGTTCATTTCTTGCTAAGGAACACAGTCTTATGAAGAGAGTTTGAATAGACCTGTACTCATTGGAATAGAGGAGAACTTATTGAAACATACAAGATTCTCAGATAACTTGACAGGGTAAATGTAGAAAGGTAATTTTCCTCTTGTGGAAAACATTCAGATCAAAGACCATAATCCAGTGAGAGATCACACATTTAAAACAGAGATGAGGAGGAATTTCTTCTGAGGGCAGTGAATCTCTTGTATTCTTGATTGTAGAGCCCTGTTGAGGCTGAAGTTTTATATTCGAGGCCGAGGTGGAGAGCTTTTTAATCAGTAAGAGCATCAAGGATTATGGAGAAAATGCTGAAAAGTGGCATTATGGATTATCAGATCAGCCATGATCTCATTGAATGGAGCAGAAGACTCGATGGGCTGATTGCCAACTTCTACTCCCATGTCTTATGGTTGACTATTGATCTGTTGAAGAGGTACTGGGAATTGCTGTGAGCAACTTGGACTAAAGAGGTGCACATCTTTGGTACACTAAATTAACTATATCAATGTCAACTCATGCTATTTGGGTTTTAATTTGGATTTGGACTCAGCTATAATCCAAAAACTTAGTAGTTTTGACTGAAGTTCTTAACTGTAGTATATTTTAGACAATGTTGCAATAGACAGTAACACTGGGTAAAAGTGAAGCAACTTGAAGACCTGTTTAAACAATTATAGTTATCTGGTTTAGCAATCAATCTTACCAAAAGTAAATTTGCAAAGTGAGAGCAACTTCCCTTGGACATAACATAAAGCAAGAGCAAGCATTGCCACAAACAGCAAAGGTGAAGGCTCTGGTAGAATTCCCAATTCCTAATACCAAAATGAAAATCATGAGGTTTTTGGGAAAAATGGATTTTAACTGAAGTATGTGTGTCTAATCTCAGCATAATGGCTGTACCTTTAACAGATTTGTAATGAAAACAGGCAAAGGTGATATGATCAGCAGAGTAGGCAGAGGTGGGGACTGCAGATGCTGGATTAGAGTCAAGATTAGAGTGGTGCGGGAAAGGCACAGCAGGTCAGGCAGCATCCAAGGACAGGAATTCAATGTTTCGGTCAAAATCCCTTAATCAGGAATGAGGTTGTGAGCTTCAGGAGTGGAGAGATAAATGGGAGGGGAGTGGGGGGGGGGGGGGGGGCGGGGGGGGGGGAGGTGGTGGGGAGCTGGGGAGAAGGTAGCTGAGAGTACAATAGGTGGATGGAGGTGGGGATAAAGGTGATAGGTCGGAGAGGAGGGTGGAGCAGATAGGTGGGAAGGAATATTGACAGGTGGTGCAGGTCATGAGGGTGGTGCTGAGCTGGAAGGTTGGAACTGGGGTAAGGTGGGGGGATGGGAAATGAGGAGACTGGTGAAGTCCACATTGATGCCATGAGGTTGAAGAGTCCAGAGGTGGAAGATGAGGCATTCTTCCTCCGGGTGGTGAGCAAATGGCGATGGAGGACCTACATGTTCTTGGCAGAGTGGGAGGTGGAGCTGAAATGTTCCACCTTGGGTTGATTGGTGCGGGTGTCCCACAGATGTTATGTGAAGCGCTCTGCGAGAAGGCGTCTGGTCTGTGAAGCGCTCTGCAAGAAGCAGCCTTTGAGAAACTGAAGGCAATGCTGATAAATGAACCAGTGTTGGCTGTTCATGACTTTATGAAACATTTTAAAATGACAATTAATACTAAGGACTTGGGGATTGGTGCAGTCTTTTGCAAAATGATGAACTGGGGTTAGAGAAGTTAGTAGGATAATTTTCTAAGAAAGTAAATCAATATCAGAAGAAGCACACTACAGCAGAAAAGGTGTTTTAAGATTATCATTAGCTTCTCAATGTTTTGAAATCTATGTCAGTTATGGTTGCAAAGAAACACTAACATATATTCACAATATCATAATTGCTTTTGTCCAGAAACTAAAGACTCAAAATTTAAGAATCTACTGATGAAGCTTACTTATTAAGTCATTCATATTAAAGTTGCCAAAAGAGCAAATAAATTAGCTGATACAGTATCCACAATTAGATTGCATTGATGCAGTTTATGGATTTGAGAAGTAAATGACAGAACATTGTTTAAATATGGTACAAGAATGAATGAGGGTGAAAGATAGTAATTTTTGTGTTGTAATGTACATTTTGTGTTTTCCTGGTCATGAAACACATCATCATTTGTAACCAGGCAACAGCACCTCAACATTGCCAACGTCCGAAGGACTGAGAACAAAAAGGGCTTTCTACTTCATGATCTGGACTTTTGATCTTCATAACTTTTTTTTTAAACACTGTTTATATTCTTTTCCACCTGTAATACATTTGTAAATGGTTTGTCTTTTGTCTGCCATAAACATGATTGTGTGTGTGTTTTAAAGGGAATAGTTTAAGTTGCGTAAATTAGAATTTTTCTCATTGCTCTTGTTAAAATTAGGCTTTTTATATGGATATTTTTATAGTTACTGAGGAAAACCTTCTTTGCTTTACTTTTGTCTTGGGTAGCAGTCAGGCAAATTGGGTTTGGTGATTTCATTGGGATTTTTATACATTAATAAAATTTGTGACAACTTGCAGAGCACTAGGCTATGATTATCAATGCACTACTCCCAGTTATGTTATGACAATGCACACTAAAATATGTAACATTTTGGTCCTATAAATTGTTTCAGCATTAGCTCATTTTCAAATATTTGCATGTCTTTTCCAGGTATGGTTGCGAGAATGTGCGCTTTGAGCAGGTTATTGACTTAATGACAATAAAACTTAAGAGATATCGCGAATGAGTGGCTAATTTGCCACTACCTCAATGAAAGAGGGATACATGTACCAGGGAAGGAGGAGGGAAATTTCATCCAGTTGTTACCAATGTGGATTGGATGATTCGCTGATTGCACATATGATTTAGTCCGGACTTGTGGTGAGAGAAATTTATGTAACTCCTTCCATAGACTGAAAGAATCAACTGAAAGAACTGCAAACATTGGCACCACCTTTTTCATATTGGGAATAATATTCTGATTCAAGTCTTATTAATCTGACAGCATTCTTTTTTCATCTTTGAAAAAACATAAGTTTTTGAAGTGAATTCCACTCACTGTATACCATAAGAAGGAGCTGACATTTCTGGGCATACACTCTCAGACAAAACACAAAACACATATTTCTGATAACAGGGGGGCTTGATGTGTTAATGGAAAGGCTGTATTTACTGACACCATTCCACCAGAAAAGTCTCTGATATGACGGACAGTGGCACCCGAGACAGCTGTCAATATCAAACATGTTGACGGTCAAAGAAAGACAGAAAAGAACACACAACACCATTGTTTCTCTCTCCCATTTCGCTTTAGTGCTACCCCTTTCAAACACTTTCTTATTCCATCCACCACACCCTTTCACTCCTCACATTGCAACTTTCCACTCAGGGAGCCCTCTGCTGCTTCATCAGGCAAGCGACAAAAGGACCAACTAAAGGAGCACGGATAAGTTCAAGGAATTGGGGCAGCTTACAGATATCTGGTGCACGGCATGAGCCCAGAGACTGGGAAGAAAAACCATACATGCATCGGCTAAAGCTGCGAGTGATGAATTCATGTTTCTGAACAGGAATTATTGTGTTATGGAAACAGCCTTAATCCCACAAATGAAACTCAGAATTGTGGCGATAAAGAATTAACCCGAACCTTATTCATCCAAATTTCTTTAGATATAAACTTAACTATCATAAACAACACTTTTTCTGACTGTGGCTATGGAGGATTATCCCTGCCAATTCTCCTCAATGTCATTATAGCTTAAATCAGGGCTGACCATAGCATCCTCTTGCAATACCTGTCCTCCACTGCCTCACTTAAAAAGATTGCCCTGTCACCTGTTCCCACAGTATCTATTGAATCACAACTTAAATATCTCTGCAAACATTTCTCCATCCAGTTTGCATCAACACTGTGGAACTATACCCAAGGGTTCTTTCCTTCCTTATCCAACATGCTGCTCCTTGGTGGTATAACGTACACATTTATGACACCCAAATTTATTTGTATCCAACTGGTTGAATTTCCCATTCAGGAGAAGTTGGGAGGTGGGGTGGAGGGTGAGCTGGCAATTTGATGCATAAAGGCATGTTCCTACTGTCATGTGGCATATTGCCATTAGTCATTATTTCAGCTGTGATGTCACTGGGTGGCCAGATTTCCACTGGAACCAAGAAAGGGCAGATGCTGGAAATAAAATCATAGAGATGTACAGCACGGAAACAGACCCTTCAGTCCAACTTGTTCATGCTGACCAGATATCCCAACCCAATCTAGTCCCATTTAACAGCACTAGGCTCATGTCCCTCTAAAGCCTTCCTATTCATATACCCATCTAGATGCCTTTCAAATGTTGTAATTGTACCAGCTTCCACCACTTCCTCTGGCAGCTCATTCCATAAATGCACCACCCTCTGCATGAAAACGTTGCCCCTTAGGTCTTTTTTATATCTTTCCCCTCTCACCCTAAACCTATGTCCTCTAGTTCTGGATTCCCCCACCCCAGGGAAAAGACATTGTCTATTTATCCTATGCATGCCCCTCATGATTTTATAAACCTCTATAAGGACACTTCTCAGCCTCCGATGCTCCAGGGAAAACAGCCCCAGCCTGTTCAGCCTCTCCCTGTAGCTCAAATCCTCCAACCCTGACAACATTCTTGTAAATCTTTTCTGAACCCTTTCAAGTTTCACATCCTTCCGACAGGGCAGAGATCAGAATTGCACACAATATTTCAAGAATGGCCTAACCATGTCCTATACAGCAGCAACATGACCACCCAACTCTTGTACTCAATGCTCTGACCAATAAAGGAGAGCATACCAAACGCCTTCTTTACTATCCTATTCACATGTGACTCTACTTTCAAGGAGCAATGAACCTGCACTCCATGGTTGCTTTGTTCAGCACCACTTAAAGGTGCTTAACCTTTAAGTGTATAAGACCTGCTAAGATTTTCTTTCCCTAAATGCAGCACCTCGCATTTATCTGAACTAAACTCCATCTGCCACTTCTCAGCCCATTGGCCCATCTGGTCCAGATCCTGTTGTAATCTGAGGTAACCATCTTCGCTGTCCACTACACCTCCAATTTTGGTATCATCTGCAAAATTACTATCTATATCCTTATGCTCACATCCAAATCATTTATATAAATGACAAAAAGTTGTGGACCCAGCACCGATTCTTATGGCACTCCACTGGTCACAGGCCTCCAGTCTGAAAAACAATCCTCCACCACTACCCTCTGTCTCCTACCTTTGAGCCAGTTCTGTATCCAAATGGCTAGTTCTCCATGTATTCTATGAGATCTAACCTTGCCAACCAGCTTACCATAAAGAACCTTGTCGAACCCCTCACTGAAGTCCATATAGGTCATGTCCACCTCATCAATCCTTTTTGTTACTTCTTCAAAAAACTCAATTAAGTTTGTGAGACCTAATTTCCCATGCACAAAGCCATGTTGACTATCTATAATCAGTCCTTGCCTTTCCAAATATAGGTACATCCTGTCCCTCAGGATTCCCTCCAACAACTTGCCCACCAGCGATGTCAGGCTCACTGGTCTATAGTTGACTGGCTTGTCCTTACCACCCTTCTTAAACAGTGGCACCAAATTAGCCAGCCTCAAGTCTTCCGGCATCTCACCTGTGACTATCGATGATACAAATATCTCAGCAAGGGGCTCAGCTTCCCACAGAGTTCTAGGGTACACCACTAGGTCTTTTTGATCCACTTTATGTGTTTCAGGGCATCCAGCACCTCCTCCTCTGTAACATGAACATTTTTCAAGATGTCACCATCTATTTCCATACAGTCTATATCTTCCATATCCTGTTCCACAGTAAATACTGAAGCAAAATACTCATTATCCCCCCCCACCACCACCCTTCTCCTGCGGCTCCACACAAAGGCTGCCTTGCTGATCTTTGAGGGATCCTATTCTCTCTCTAGTTACCATTCTGTCCTTAATGTATTTGTAAAAACCCTTTGGATCCTTCTTAAGCCTGTTTGCCAAAGCTATCTCATGTCTCCTTTTTGCCCTCCTGATTTCCCTCTTAAGTATATGCCAACTGCCGTTATACTCTTCTAAGGATTCACTCGAACTCTCCTGTCTATACCTGACATATGCTTCCTTCTTTTTCTCAACCAAACCCTCGATTTCCCCAGACAGCCAGAATTCCCTCCACTGACCAGCCTTTCCTTTTACCCTATATACTGTCTCTCGTTATCTTGAAATCTGAAATAAAAACAGAAAGTGCTGGAGAAACTCAGGAAGTCTGACAGCATCTGTGGAGAGAAAACTAATGCTTCAAAGCTGCATTCATGTGTTAGCTTAGACTATTTGTTCCAATGAGAGTTTTACAGCATGGGAAGAGGCCCTTTGGCCCATTGTACCTGCAGTGGTCATTAAGCACCTATCTCCTTCAGTCTGATTGTACAGCTCATGGACTATATCCTTATGCTTGGTGCTTCAAGTGATCACCTAAATATTTCTTCAATGTTGTCTTTAAAGCTTTGCAATGGAAGTTGAATACACAATCCTCAGACTCAACACACCTTCCACTTATCCATGCTGACAAATTCATTTTAAAGATATAGAGATGTAAAGCACAGAAATGGACCTTTTGGTCCAACTCGTCCATGCTGACCAGATATTCTGCACAGAACATAAAACAGTGCAGGCCCTTCAGCCCTTGATGTTGTGTCAACCTTTTATCCTACTCTAAGATCAGACTAACCTATATACCCTTCATTGTATAACTTCCATTTGCCTATTGCAAGAGTTGCTTAAATGTCCCTAATGTATCTCACTCTACTACCACTGCTGGCAGTACATTCTACGTACCTACTGAGTAAAGAACTTACCTCTGATATCTCCCTTAAGTCTTCCTCCAATTACCTTAAAATTATGCCATGTTACTTATGCCTCTCAACATCTTGTACACCTTTATCAAGCCAACTCTCACCCTTCTTTGCTCCAATGAGAAAAGCCCTAGCTCCCGCAACCTTTCTTCATAAGACATGCCCTCCAGTCCAGGCAGCATCCTGGTAAATCTCCTCTGCACCCTCTCTAAAGCTTCCATGTCCTTCCTACAATGAGGGAACCAGAACTGGACACAATCTTCCAAATCTGGTCAAACCAGGGCTCCATAGAGCTGTAGCAAAACCTCACGGCTCTTAAACTCAATCCCCCTGCTAATGAAAGCCAACACACTATATGCCTTCTTGGCAACCCTATCAACTTGGGTGGCAACTTTGAGCGATCTATGGACATAGAGACCAAATCCCTCAGTTCCTCAACACTGCCAAGAATCCTGACTTTAACCCTGTAATCTGCATTCAAATTCGATCTTCCAAAGTGAACTACTTCACACTTGTCTAAGTTGAACACTATCTGCCAATTCTCAGTCCAACTCTGCATCCAGTCAATGTCCCGTTGCAACCTATAATAGCCCTCGACTCTATCCACAACTCCACCAACCTTTGTGTCATTGGCAAACTTACTCACCCACTCTTCCATTTCCTCATCCAAGTCATTTATAAAAACCCACAAAGAGCAGAGGTCCCAGAACCTATCCCTGCGGAACACCACTGATCACTGAGCTCCAGGCTGAATACTTTCCATCAACCACCACCCTCTGTCTTCTATGGGCCAGCCAATTCTGTATCCAGAAAGACAGGTTTCCCTGTATAATACTCCTTACTTTCTGAATAAGCTTACCATGGGGATCCTTATCAAATGCCTCGCTAAAATCCACATACCACATCTACTGATCTACCTTCATCAATGTGTTTTGTCAGATCCTCAAAGAATTCAATAAGGTTTGTGAGGTTTGTGATCTGCCCCTCACAAAGCCATGCTGACTATCTCTAATCAAATGATGGTTTTCTAAGTAATCATAAATCCTGTCTCTCAGAATCCTCTCCAATAGTTTATCCACCACTGATGTAAGATTGACTGGTCCATAATTCCCAGGATTATCCCTACGCCCTTTCTTGAACAGGGGAATAACAATTACCCCCCCCCCCACCACCACCACCGCCCCACACCCCAATCATCTGGCACTACTCCAGTGGACAGTGAGGATTCAAAGATCATCACTAAAGGTGCAGCAAGCTCTTCCCTCGTTCCTGTAGTTACCTCAGGTATATCCCTATCCTTTTGCTTTCCAAACTTTTCAGCACATCTGCCTTCCTAACATCACCCTGTTCAAGCATATCAGCCTGTTTCACATTGCCATTACAAATGTCAAGGTCCCTCTCAGTAATTAATACTAAGGCAAAGTATTCATTAAGGATATCCCCTACTTCCTTCGACTCCAGATGCAAGTTGCCTCCCTACCCTTACTCGGGCCATCCTCTTGTTCCTCACATAAGTGCAGAATGCCTTAGGGTTTTCCTTAATCCAACCTGCTAAAGCTTTTTCATGTCTCCTTCTAGCTCTCCTAAATCTATTCTTCACTTCCTTCATGGCTACCTTGTAACCCCCTAAAGCCCTGTCTGATTCTTGTCTCCTCAACCTTAAGTAAGCTTCCTTCTTCCTCTTGACTAGATGTTCTAAATTAATGTAATCCTATTTGGCCCATATCCCTTTAAACCCTTCCTATTCATATACCTATTCAGATGGCTTTTAAATGTTATAATCATACCCGCCTCCACCATTTCTTCTGGTAGTTCATTGCACATATACACCACCCTCTGTATGAAAAAGTTGCCCCTTTGGTCTCTTTTAAATCTTCTCCCTCTCACCTTAAACCTATGCCCTTTAGTTTGGACTCCCTCACCCCGGGGAAAAAACCATGACTATTCACCCTGTCCAGGCCCCTCATGATTTTATAAGTTTCTATAAGGTCACCCCTCAACCTCTGACTCTCCAGGGAAAATAGCCCTTACCTATTCAGCTCAACCCTACCGCTCAGTAGTTGCTCATTGCTAAAAGCACCATCAATATTGACAATAATCATAGAATGTTACAGCAGAAAAAGATGTCCTTTGGTCAATGTACCAATGTGCTTGTTCTTTGGAACAGTTATTCAATTAGTCACACTCCCTCTCCCCATACACAAGCCGCCATTTTCCTTTTCAAAAATTCTTTTGTCTTAAATCTATACCCTTTGCTTAAGGGCCTGTTTCTAACTATTAATAGTTTAGAAGGATTCTGGAAAAATACTATATGATAACTGGTTTTCTCTTGTATTAGTAGCCAATTAAACAACATTATACTGTTTTTAAAAAAATTACCTTTCATTATTACAGAATGTGTTCTGTAATCTCATTATTTCTCAGAGGATGAAGTTAAAGCCTTTTGAAATATCCATTTTAATTCTCATCCCTTTTGCTATAAAAGTCCCCAATTATCTATATCCAGTATTATTTCAGTGATGCATGTTTAATATGAAAAATTATCTCCTTAGTTAAAATCCTAATTAGAATTTATTAGCTAATACCTTATTTGCTACAATACATTCAGCGTAAAGCTTTTCTGCATAGCCACAGATGACCTATTTTGACCTATTCTTCTGGCATTTCAATGACATTTTCCCAAAAAGTGTAAGCTTCCATAGTTACAAGTTCTTTTCTTTACTCTTTCATAGGATGACAGCATCTCTGACAAGGCCAGCATTTGTTGCCCAGTCCTAATCACATGTGAACCTTTTAGATGGCAGCTAAGAGTCCAACCACATTACTGTGGGTCTACAGCCATATGTGGGCCTGACCAGGTCAGAATGCCAGACTTCTTTCCCCAAAGTACATTACTGAACCAGATGGGTGTTTTCCCCCCAACATTCAGTGTTAGTTTCATGGTCCTTTTGCTGAAATTAGCTATACATTGCATAATCATTAACTGACATTAAAAATAACCAATTCTGTGATGTAATGTGTATCCTTGTTCCCAGTATATCCAGCCGAATCTCTGGATTATTAGTGTAATGACATGACCACCACACTATCACCTACAATCTAACCCCATCCATCCCCTATTGGCTCTTTAGCCATCAAGCTAACACTGCATGACACTTCAGAAAGGAGATTTTAGAAACTGGACTTAGAACTGGCATCTGGTCAATGGAGAAGCCAAAATTTAGTGGAATAAAGTCGCAATAAAAGTATTTTGCACATTCATGGTCCTACTCTGAGTGGATTTGCCTTGCTTCTGAAAGATGACAGATTGGACATTATCATGTTGCAGTGATACTAGTTCTTTGGTCCACTTTACCATCAAGCAGAATTTATTACTGTTCATGCAAGATCAATGAATTTACATTCCAATTTACCTTCTAGTTCAAGCTTGATGTAAGAAAGTGACTGACAAAATAAATATGAAACAGCCTGTGGGCAATAGATGAAATACCCAAACATTTGATGCTAGCAAAATGTAGGTGTTACGATATGACCTCGATATGAGGAAGTGTTCCAGAACCTGCGGAGACAATTCATGTCATAATAACAGCTATGAACAATTTTACTCTGGGATTTGATCATCTTCTTTCTTCTCCGGTCTAGCTCTGCAACTATGAATACACATTTATGATACTTCCAAACCAATCCAATCAGTACGTGACTTGTCAACATCCACTGGAATCTTTGCTCTAGATCGGTGAAACTTTGTAACACATGAGACATCATCATGCTCTATCCTTTTGAGCTCTGTTCCACGAAAGTTTTTCTATATATTCAGTCTCCAGTAATTACAAGACAATATCACAGTCTTGATTACAGTACAATATAATACAGCACAGGAACAAGCCCTTCAGTCCATCAAGCCTGCACTGATTCCTAATCCTTATTTAGACCCACTACTTATTGTCCATGCACGGTATCTATCCCTCAATTTGCCTTACATCCATGTGTCTATCAAGATATGCCTTAAATGTTGCTAACGTGTTGGCTTTTACTACCTCCACTGGCAATGTATTCCAGGCAATGTAGCCTCTGTGTGAAAATCTTCCCTGCACTTCTCCCTTAGACTTTCCTTCTCTCACCTTGAACCCTATTGTAGTCGACCTTTCCATGGAAAAGACCTCTAATGATTCACCCTATCTGTGCCTCTTAATTTTGCAGACCACTATCAAGTTGCCAGTCAGCCTCTGTTTTTCCAGAGGAAACAATCCAAGTTTATCCAACCTCTCCTCGTAAATAAAACCCTGCAGACTGGGTGACATCCTGGTAAACTTTCTCTGCACACTCTCCAGAGCATCCACATCCTTCTGGTACTGTGGCAACCAGAACAGTACACAATATTTCAAATTTGGTTGAACGAAAGTTTTCTTACGGCTGTAATATAGCAGTCCTGAAGAAGGGTTACACCCAAAATGTTGACTTCTTCACCTCCTGCTGCTGCCTGGCTTGCTGTGTTCTTCCAGCCTCCTGCTTGTCTACCTCAGATGCCTCTGTATGGCAATGCTCCTAAGGGTTCAGCCATTTATTGTACAATTTGCACCAGAATTTGATCTTCCACAATTTATCATCTAACATTTGTCTGAATTAAACTCCATCTACTATTTCTCTGCCCAGATCTGCAATCTATTTCTATCCTGTTGCATCATTTAACAATCCTCCTCACTATCTACAACGCCACCAATTTTGGTGTCACCTGCGAACTTACAAATCAAACTTGCACCTACGTTTTCCTCCAGACCAGTTATATACTACAAACAACAAAATCTCAAACACCGATCCCTGTGCAACACTGCTAGTTACTGATTTCCAATCCTAAATGCACCCTTCCACTGTTACTCTGTGCCTTCTATGACCAAGCCAGTTTTGTATTCATTCCTGATGAAGGGCTTATGCCTGAAACGTTGATTTTCCTGTCCCTCGGATGCTGCCTGAAGCGCTGTGTTTCTCCAGTACCACATTCTTCGACTCTCATCTCCAGCATCTGCAGCCATCTAGCCAATTCAGATCCCTGCGACTCTACCTTCTGTACCAGCCTGCCATGAGGCACCTTCTGAAGTAATTTACTAAAGCCCATGTAGACAACATTCACTGCCCTTCTCTCATCAATCATTCTTGTCACCTCCTCAAAACCATTGCATTATCCTAACAATAGATAGTCCTTCCAGTGTCCTTTCCAATATTTCTCTCATTGGGATAACACAAGGAAACCAAGTTGCTGAGCTCCACACCTCATTTTGGAGAACTTGTTAGTACATTTGGTTGTGGCATGCCTTAATAAGAACAATAAATGCAAATATCAACTATAATTCCATTATTGGAGGTAAAAATACAACTCTGTTTAACATTATTTTTAATGCCGAAAAATTCAACAGGGCTCATCATTAAGGTAGAAAAAAGAAAAGTGACATTCCTGATAATAGTTAATGCTAGTTGACAGGAATTTCAACTCAGCAAGTGAGGACATAGCCTAGCTAGCCTGCTGCAACTGTGTTTTGCAGTGCTATGTCTCGCTGTTCAATAATGAATTCTATTAGGCTACAAGACCAAGCCATAAATGACTGCAAAGTGAGCTGTAAAACATTGGGGAAGTGATGTCAAATCACAATGACATTTCTGCAGCTATGTGTTTCACTACAACATTGCTGTTTTGTGGGGGTGGGGGAGGAGCAACATTTCGAATAATTGCAGAAATAATTCACCTGAATGGTACATGTATGCATTTAAAGTATAGAATGGAATGACAGTTATGTACGATGTAAAAGATGTCCAGTTGAGAAAAAGTGACTGTGTGTATGAGAATGGCAACTGCAGCAGTTACAAGATAGGATGTGCTAATGGCAAGCCATGATTTTTATCTGATTTGTTGATCCTATACATGTTTATTACTTATAAACATTGTTTGTAGAGCTGCAAAGGATGAGTAAACTACCATGGCAACTGTATCTAAGAGATTTTCTTTAAAAACTCTAAACAGAATGGGAAGAAAGGTTTTGGTGATACCACTCAGGTTCCCTATAGGGTGGAAAGAGGCCATGTGACCCATCAAGTTTGTTCTGACCCTCCAAAGAGCACCCCTCTATCTGATCCTCATAACCCCGCATTTATCATTGCTACTCTCAGCAACTTTCTATTCAGATTTACTGAATTTCATGGGGTACCCTCATGCAGCTTCTAATCTAATAAGAGAACTTCTTCAGAGGGCTTCTGCCCAAAATAGATATGGTGTCAGCAGAGAATATGAAATCATTCAGATGGCAAAGCTTGTGTGAACCACAGCTGAGAATTGGTTCCCCTAGCCCTCACCAGGACAGTTTCCTCTTTCGCTCTGTTGGTGGCAGAGGAGTCAGGGCCAAGGTTTGCTGCTGACATTCCTTCTTTCTGCCACTTACTGCATCTTCCTAATGCTGCCAGACTCTTACAGGAAGATAGTTCTGTATCTGTAACAAACTCTGACCAAGAAGCATGTGTCAGACCCAGAGGATAGACAATAGACAATAGGTGCAGGAGTAGGCCATTCTGCCCCTCATGGCTGATCATCCTCAATCAGTATCCTGTTCCTGCCTTATCTCCATAACCCTTGATTCCATTATCTTTGAGAGCTCTATCCAACTCTTTCTTAAATGAATCCAGAGACTGGGCCTCTGCCTTCTGGGGCAGAGCATGCCACACACCCACCATTCTCTGGGTGAAGAAGTTTCTCCTCATCTCTGTCCTAAATGGCCTACCCCTTATTTTTAAGCTGTGTCCTCTGGTTCGGGATTCACCCATCAGCAAAAACATGTTTCCTGCCTCCAGAGTGTCCAATCCTTTAATAATCTTATACGTCTCAATCAGATCCCCTCTCAGTCTTCTAAACTCAAGGGTATACAAGCCCAGTCGCTCCAATCTTTCAACATAAGATAGTCCCGCCATTCCAGGAATTGACCTCATGAACCTACACTGCACTCCCTCAATAGCCAGAATGTCTTTCCTCATATTTGGAGACCAGAACTGCATACAATATTCCAGGTGCGATCTCACCAGGGCCCTGTACAACTGCAGAAGAACCTCTTTGCTCCTATACTCAATCCCTCTTGTTATGAAGGCCAGCATGCTCTTAGCTTTCTTCACTACCTGCTGTATCTGCATGCTTGCCTTCATTGACTGGTGTACAAGAACACCCAGATCTCTTTGTACTGCCAGTTTACCTAAATTGACTCCATGGAATCAATGCCCCTACGAAGCTCAGTCCCAAAAAGAATTTTCCCCTTTGTGTTTGCAAAGTGGACTGCAAATAAAATATTAATATATGTTGCAGTATGTTATCATTGAAATATATAACAAAATCGTACTCTTTGAGAGATCTGTGAGCAATACATCAGTTCAGTAGTAATAAATAATCTGCTCATCTCTCTAAATACATTTTTTAAATTTATTCACAGGCTGAGGGTGTTACTGGCTGGACCAGCATTTATTCCCTATCCCTAACTGTCCAGAGGACAGTTTATTCCCTATCCATAACCACATTGCTGTGGGTCTGTACACCAGACCAGGTAAGGGTGGCAGTTTCCTCCCTAAAGGATATCACTGAACCAGATGGATTCAACAAATACATTTGGATAACAAGACGTTAGTCATTGTTTTATATGAAATGAAGTGAAATGAAATTTGCAGCACAAAAAATAATCTTCATTTACCAAACTTAAGTTTTAACCTGGTCTAAGTGGTGCTGAATTCAGAAACAACAATTTCCTCCAGACAATTTCAGCTTACTAGTACCTGGTTGTGAAATTAACACTGTACAGAATATTGTGACAGCATGGTTTCCGAGTACCAAATTGCATAGTGTTAGAGTCACACAACATGGAAACAGTCCCTTTGATCCAACTAGTTCATGCTGACCAAATGTCCCAACCTAAACTAGTCCCATTTGCCTGCATTGGGCCCATATCCCTCTAAACCTTTCTGATTGATTAACTTGTCCAAATGTTTTTAAATGTTGTCAGTGTTCCTACATCTGCCACTTTCTCAGGCAGTTCATGCCACATAAACCACGCTCGGTCCTCAAGTCCCTTTTAAAACTTTTTCCTCTTACCTTAAAAATATGCACTCTAATTTTGGACTCCCCTACCTTAGAGAAAAGATGTTTGCTATTCACCTTATCAATGCCACTCATGATTTTATAGAGCTCTTAAAGTCACTCCTCAACCTCCAATGCTCCAACAAAAATAGTTCCAGCTTATTCAGCATCCCCTTAGAACACAAACCCTCCAGTCCTTGCAACATCTTTGTAAATCTTTCCTGAACCTTCTCCCATTTAATGACATCCTTTCCAAATAGGGCAACCAAAGCTGTACACAGAACTCCAAATGTGGCCTCACCAATATCCTGTACAACCATAACCTGACTTCCCAACTCCTATACTCAATGGTCTGAGCAATGAAAGCAAGCAGGCAAGCTCTTTCTATAGCACCCTGTCTACCTGAGACACAACTTTCCATGAACTATGTACCTGAACCCCTAGGTCTCTCTGCTCTACAAACTCCTCAGGGCCATACCATTAACTATTCAATTCCTGCTCTTGTTAATCTTACTAATATGTAACACCTTGCATTTATCTAAATTAAACTCAATCTGCCACTCCTAGGCCCATTGACTCAATTGATCAAGATTCCTTTGTAATCTTGGATACTCTTCCTCACTGTCTACTATATCACCAATTCCGATGTCATCCACAAATTTACTAACCATGTTTCCTATGTTCTCATCCAAACTGTTTATATGAATAACAAACAACAGTGATCCAACATTGATCCTTGCAGAACACTGCTGGTCACTGGCCTTCAGTGAAGAAAAACAACCTTCCACCACAACCCTCTGTATCGCCCTGCTTCTATCTTACCTATTCCTTATGGACTCTTATATGTTTCTATGAGATCCCATCTCATTCTAAGTTTCAATGATTATAGTCCCAGTCTACTCAATCTCTCCTCATAAACCAACTTTCTCAACTCTATAATCAACCTAGTGAACCTCCTCTGCACCCCCAGCACTGCCAGTTCATCCTTTGGTAAGGAAACCAAAACAGTACTGAGTAGTCCAGACGTGGCCTCACCAGCCCTTATGCTGCTGCAGCATAACCTTCCTCCCTCAAACAAAGAAGAAGAATATTCCATTTGCCATCTTAATTACCTCCTGCACTTACAAACCAATTTTTTGTGATTCATGAACTAGGAGACCCAGGTCCCTCTGCACAGCAGCGTGCTGCAATTGTTTTTGCCATTTAAATAATAGTCTTGCTGTTATTCCTACCAAAATGGATGACCTCATATTTACCAACTTTGCATTCCATCTGCCAGTACCTTGTCCACTCACTTAACCTATCTATAACCTTCTGTAGACTTTCTGCCCTCTGCACACTTTGCTCTACCACTCATCTTGGTGTCATCTGCGAATTTTGACACACCACATTTGGTACCCAACTCTAAATTATCTATATAAATTGTAAACAATTGCAGTACCAACACTAATCTCTGAGGCACTCCACTAACCACTGATCACCAATCAGAGAAACATCTATTTATCCCCACTCTTTGCTTTCTGTCCGTTAACCAGTCCCCTGTTCCATGCTAATACATTACCGGTAACACCGTGCACCCTTATCTTATGCAGCAGCCTTTTGAGCGGCACCTTGTCAAATGCCTTCTAGAAATCCAGATACGCCACATCCATTTGTTTCCCGTTGCCCACCACACTCATACTTGCTACAAAGAATTCCAGTAAACAAGAACGTGGAGGGATATGGGCCGGTTGCTGGCAGGTGGGACTAGATTGGGTTGGGATATCTGGTTGGCATGGACAGGTTGGACCAAAGGGTCTGTTTCCATGCTGTACATCTCTACGACTCTATGACCTGCTTTTAATGAACCCATCCTCTGTCTGCCTGATGGGACAATTTTTAACCAGATGTCTCACTATTTCTTCCTTGATCATATATTCAAGCATTTTCCCCACTACAGAAGTTAAGCTAATGGGCCTATAGCTAATGCCTTTTGTCTGCCTCCATTTTTAAAAAGTGGCATCATATTTGCTGTTTTGGTAAATTACCACAAGTGCATTTACTATTTCCCCCGCTGTCTCTTTTAGTACCCTGGGATGCATTCCGTCAGGGCCAGGAGATTTGTCTACCTTTAGCCCCATTACCTTGCCCAAGACTGCTTCTTCAGTGATAATGATCATTTCTAGGTTCCCACCTGCCATAGCCTCCTTGTCATCAATTACTGGCAGGTTATTTGTGTCTGCCACTGTGAAGACCGACACAAAATACCTGTTTAACACCAGGGCTATTTCCTCATTTCCCATAATGAAATGCCCCTTCTCATCTTCTAAAGGACCAATGTTTACTTAGCCACTCTTTATCACTTTATATACTTGTAGAAACTTTTGCTATCTGTTTTTATATTCTGAGCTAGTTTACTCTCATAATCTATCTTACCTTTCTTTCTAACAGTTTTTTGTGGCTTTCTATTGACTTTAGAAATTTCTCAATCTTCTAGTTTCCACTAATTTTTGCCACTTTGTCTGCATCAGCTTTCAATTTGATATCCTCTTTTTTTCCTTAGCTATCCATGGCTGATTATCAGTTTTCCGACAGTTCTTTCTTTTCACTGGTAGAAAGTTTTGCTGAGCACTGTGAAAAATCAGTTTGAAAGTCCTCCACTGTTTCTTCATTGTCTCACTATATAGTCTTTGCTCCCAATCTACCTTAGCCAACTCCTCCCTCATCGTGTTGTAGTCTCCTTTGTATTGGATTTTACCTTTTAAATTCAACCATATGGTGATCATTCCTTCCAAAATGACCCTTAACTGTGAGACCATTAATTATTCCTGTCTTATTACGCAGGACCATATCTAGGATAGCTTGTTCCCTTGTAAGTTACATTACGTGTTGTTTGAGGAAAGTATCGCAGATACATTGTATGAACTCTTCCTCAAGGCTGCCTTGACCAACTTGGTTTGACCAATCAATATGCTTATTAAAATCTCCCATGATAATTGCCATACCATTTTTACAAGCATCAGTTATTTCTTGGTTGATTGCCTGCTCCACCATGATGTTATTATCTGGTGGCCCATGGACTATGCCTATCAGAGACTTCCTCCCCCTTATTATTTCTAATTTCCAATCACATTGATTCAACCTTTTTCTCCGTAGAACCTATATCATCTCTCACTACCAACCTGATGTCATCCTTAAATATCAGAACTACACCACCTCCCTTTCCTTTCTGTCTGTCCTTCTGAATAGTCTAATACTCTTGGAAATTTAACTCCTATTCGTGACCACCTTGCAACCATGTCTCTGTAATGGTCACGAAATCATACCCATTCGTGATTATTTGTGCCATCTACTCAATGATACAAGCATTCAGGTAAAGTGCCTTAGGCTAGTTTTTATACCTTCATTTTGAATCCTAACACCTCCACCAGAAGAACCTTTATTTTTAAACATTCTCTCTTTCTCTGTCACTACCAGGTTTACACTCATCTTAGTGCTGTACTGCGTGGTTCTCCTTGCTTTTAATTTACTATCTGAATTCACTTTCTCATTAAGCTCAAACCCACCCCAACTAACTCAGAGTCTCCCCTACAGTTCTCATCCCCCATGCCAAAGCCATGCCGACTATCTCTAATCAGTTTTTGCCTTTATATACTGGTATAAATAAGAAATGTTTCAATTTACCCAAGCCCTGTAGTGGAATCTATCAGAAAGCTTCGTCCTCTCTGAGCCCTTTTTATTACATCAAAGAGACAGAGCAACCTTTCAAGAAATAGAAGAGCCCCATAATAATTCATAATAATTATATTCAATCAGAAGTGAGCACAGAGAAACAAATTTAAAACGGACACATAATTAAGTCTATTAGCATTTAGAGCTTAAAAATGTGTTGCTGGAAAAGCACAGCAGGTCAGGCAGCATCAAAAGAACAGGAGAATCGATGTTTCGGGCATAAGCCCTTCTTCAGGAATGAGGAGGGTGTGCCAAGCAGGCTAAGATAAAAGGTAGGGAGGAGGGACTTGGGGGAGGGGCATTGGGAATACGATAGGTGGAAGGAGGTTAAGGTGAGGGTGATAGGCCGGAGAGGGGGTGGGGGCGGAGAGGTCAGGAAGAAGATTGCAGGTCAAGAAGGCGGTGCTGAGTCTGAGGGTTGGGACTGAGATAAGGTGGGGGGAGGGGAAATGAGAAAGCTTGGAGAAATCTGCATTCATCCCTTGTGGTTGGAGGGTTCCTAGGCGGAAGGTGGGGTGCTCTTCCTCCAGATGTCATGTTACCATGGTCTGGCGATGGGGAAGGCCAAGGACCTGCATGTCCTTGGCGGAGTGGGAGGGGGAGTTAAAGTGTTCAGCCACACGGCGGTTGGGTTGGTTGGTGCGGGTGTCCCAGAGGTGTTCTCTGAAACATTCCGCAAGTAGCCGCCTGTCTCCCCAATGTATAGGAGGCTGCATCGGGTGCAGCGGATGCAGTAAATGATGTGTGTGGAGGTGATGCAGGTGAATTTCTGACAGATATGGAAGGATCCCTTGGGGCCTTGGAGGGAAGTGAGGGGGGAGCTGTGGGTGCACGTTTTGCATTTCTTGCGGTTGCAGGGGAAGGTGCTGGGAGTGGAGGTTGGGTTGGTAGGGGGTGTGGGTCTGACAAGGGAGTCGCGGAGGGAGTGGTCTTTCCGGAACGCTGATAGAGGTGGGGAGGGAAATATATCCTTGGTGATGGGGTCTGTTTGGAGGTGGCGGAAATGACGAACGATGATACGATGTATCTGGAGGTTGGTGGGGTGGTAGGTGAGGACCAGTGGGGTTCTGTCCTCTGGCAATTGGAGGGGCGGAGTTCAAGGGCGGAGGAGCGGGAAGTGGAGGAGATGCGGTGGAGAGCAACATCAACCACATCTGAGGGGAAATTGTGGTCTTTGAAGAAGGAGGCCATCTGGGTTGTACGGTATTGGAATTGGTCCTCCTGGGAGCAGATGCGGCGAAGATGAAGGAATTGGGAATATGGGATGGTGTTTTTACAGGGGGCAGGGTGGGAGGAGGCGTAATCTAGGTAGCTGTGGGAGTCAGTCGGTTTATAGTAAATGTCCGTGTTGAGTTGGTCGTCCGAGATAGAAATGGAGGGGTCTAGGAAGGGGAGGGAGGAGTCTGGGATGGTCCAGATAAATTTGAGGTCAGGGTGGAAAGTGTTAGTAAAGTGGATGAACTGTTCAACCTCCTCGTGGGAGCACGAGGTAGTGCCGATATAGTCATCGATGTAGCGGAGGAAAAGGTGGTGCCAGTGTAGCTGCAGAAGATGGACTGTTCCACATATCCAACAAAGAGGCAGGTATAGCTGGGGCCCATGTGGGTGCCCATGGCTACTCCTTTGGTTTGGAGGAAGTGGGAGGATTGGAAAGAGAAGTTGTTCAGAGTGAGGACCAGTTCAGTCAGTCGAAGGAGGGTGTAAGTGGAAGGGTACTGGTTGGTTCGGCGGGAAAGTAAGAAGTGGAGGGCTTTGAGGCCTTCGTGATGGGGGATGGAGGTGTATAAGGACTGGAAGGGAAGGGAAGGTGTATAAGAAAGGGAATTCATGGAATGCTTACAGGATGGCTTTTTGGAACAGCTAGTCATGGAGCCCACAAGAGAGCAGGCTATTCTGGACCTAGTGCTTTGCAATGAACCAGACTCTATAAAAGATCTTAAAGTAAGGGAACCCTTAGGAAGTAGCGACCATAATATGGTAGAGTTCAGTCTGGAGTTTGAAAGGGAGAAGGCGAAATCTGATGTAATGGTGTTACAGTTGAATAAAGGTAATTATGAGGGCATGAGAGAGGAACTGACTAAAATAGACTGGAAGCAGAGGCTAACCGGGAAGACACTAGAGCAAAAATGGCAGGAGTTTGTAGGTATAATTGAGGACACTGTACAGAGGTTCATTCCCAAGAAAAGAAAGATTAACCGGGGAGGGATTAGACAACCTTGGCTGACAAAGGAAGTCAGGAAATGTATTAAAGAAAAAGAGAGATCCTATAAAGTGGCTAAGAACAGTGGGAAATCAGAAGATTGGGAAGGATACAAAAGCAAACAGAGGATAACAAAGAGTGTAATAAGAAATGAGAGGATCAAATATGAAGGTAGGCTAGCCAGTAATATTAGAAATAATAGTAAAAGTTTCTTTCAGTACATAAGAAACAAACGACAGGCAAAAGTAGACATTGGGCCACTTCAAACTGATGCAGGGAGCCTAGTGATGGGAGATAAGGAAATAGCAGGAGAACTTAACAAGTACTTTGCGTCAGTTTTCACAGTGGAAGACAGGAGTAATATCCCAAAAATTAAAGGGTGTCACCGGGCTGAGTTGAGTATGGTTGCCATTACGAAAGAGATAGTGCTAGAAAAGTTAAAAAGTCTTAAAATTGATAAATCTCCTGGCCCCGATGGGATACACCCTAGAGTTCTGAGAGAGGTTGCTGAGGAAATAGCAGAGGCATTGGTTGAGATCTTTCAAGAGTCACTGGAGTCAGGAAAGGTCCCGGACGATTGGAAGATGGCTGTAGTAACCCCCTTGTTCAAGAAAGGATCAAGGCAAAAGATGGAAAATTATAGGCCAATCAGCTTAACCTCGGTTGTTGGTAAAATTCTAGAATCCATCATTAAGGATGAGGTTTCTAAATTCTTGGAAGAGCAGAGTCTGATTAGAACAAGTCAACATGGATTTAGTAAAGGGAGGTCATGCCTGACAAACCTGTTGGAATTTTTTGAAGAGGTAACAAGTAGGTTAGACCAGGGGAACCCAGTGGATGTGGTCTATCTGGACTTTCAAAAGGCCTTTGATAAGGTGCCACACGGGAGACTGCTGAGCAAGGTGAGGGCCCATGGTGTTCGAGGTGAGCTGCTGGGATGGATTGAGGATTGGCTATCTAACAGAAGGCAGAGAGTTGGGATAAAAGGTTCTTTTTCAGAATGGCAGCCGGTGACGAGCGGTGTCCCGCAGGGTTCGGTGCTGGGGCCACAGCTGTTCGCATTATATATTAATGATTTGGATGAGGGAACCGGGGGCATTCTAGCGAAGTTTGCCGATGATACAAAGTTAGGTAGACAGGCAGGTAGTACTGAGGAAGTGGGGAGGCTACAGAAGGATCTAGACAGGTTGGGAGAGTGGTCCAGGAAATGGCTGATGGAATTTAACGTGAGCAAGTGCGAGGTCTTGCACTTTGGCAAAAAGAATATAGGAATGGACTACTTTCTAAATGGTGAGAAACTTAATAAAGCCAAAGCACAAAGGGATCTGGGAGTGCTAGTCGAGGATTCTCTAAAGGTAAACATGCAGGTTGAGTCTGTGATTAAGAAAGCGAATGCAATGTTGTCTCTTATCTCAAGAGGGTTGGAATATAAAAGCAGAGATGTACTACTAAGACTTTATAAAGCTCTGGTTAGGCCCCATTTGGAGTACTGTGTCCAGTTTTGGTCCCCACACCTCAGGAAGGACATACTGGCACTGGAACGTGTCCAGCGGAGATTCACACGGATGATCCCTGGAATGACAGGTCTAGCATATGAGGAACGGCTGAGGATACTGGGGTTGTATTCGTTGGAGTTTAGAAGATTAAGGGGAGATCTAATAGAGACGTACAAAATAATACATGGCTTTGAAAAGGTGGATGCTAGAAAATTGTTTCTGTTAGGCGAGGAGACTAGGACCCGTGGACACAGCCTTAGAATTAGAGGGGGTCATTTCAGAACGGAAATGCGGAGACATTTCTTCAGCCAGAGAGTGGTGGGCCTGTGGAATTCATTGCAACGGAGTGCAGTGGAAGCCGGGACGCTAAATGTCTTCAAGGCCGAGATTGATAGGTTCTTGTTGTCTAGAGGAATTAAGGGCTACGGGGAGAACGCTGGCAAGTGGAGCTGAAATGCGCATCAGCCATGATTGAATGGCGGAGTGGACTCGATGGGCCGAATGGCCTTACTTCCACTCCTATGTCTTATGGTCTTATGGATGTCCATGGTGAAGGTAAGGCGTTGGGAGCCGGAGAAGCAAAAATCACAGGACTTTTCCCAGAATCCCAGAAAAAAACATTCCGGGATTTACATATGAAAGAACTGAAACCAATGTGGTCTTTTTAAAAGATGAGAGACTGAACAAACAATCCAGGTCTTTTCCAATACATCATTTCAGTTGCATCACACTGTAAACTTTTCCTATAAATTCTGTGTCTTACGACCTTATACTCCACAACCACCTGATGAAGGAGCAGCGCTCCGAAAGCTCATGCTTCCGAATAAACCTGTTGGACTATAACCTGGTGTTGTGCGATTTTTAACTTTGTACACCCCAGTTCAACACCAGTACCTCCAAATCATAAATTAGAACAGGTTATGACATTATAGGTGTGCACCCCAGTTGAAGGGCACACATCATAACCTGTCTTTACTCCTAACACATGTTGATTATCTACAAATTCTTCTATTTTTAATTCAGAATTCCAGTCTCAATTTACGGTTATGTAATTAAACATAACTGCATGCAGTGTTTTCCTGTATTTTCTACAGCAGTTCAACAGATTGGGAACTTATAGCCAACACATTTTGCTAATATTGTGCAGAACCAACACTAATGTAACCTCTTGTTTAATGGAACATTCAGTACCAGCCACGTAAACTGCATTATTAAGATTCAATTTTCATTTCTTTCCCAAATAGGATCAATAGTACATTATTTGAGCAAGACCCTGGGCTGTCATTCTTCATCAGTCACACACTGTCACAGCAGCAAGAAAACAATATGGCTATGCATTTGAGATTAATGAACTAACAAAGTGCAACAAAAATGGAAACATTTCAGAAAAATATCTTGAACTCATACCCAATAATAATTTGCAACATTCTTGTGTTGCGTGTCAGATGCATAATTGGCATTCATGTCTTTGTGTTTACAAACAGCTCTGCTTCATTAACTTGTAGCTGCAAATACAAAACAATTAAATTCATACTCCAGTGCCTCAGTCAGAGAACAGAAGTACTACCTAGGGATAATGTTGAAATGGGAATAATACTAACTGTTTTCACTTACCTGAAGCTGGATTTGGATTTAATACAGTCACACACAATTTAGTTTACAATGCACCAAAAATTAAAAGTTGATGTCTTGCCTTCATTTCCACCATGAAGTCAAGAGCGAGTGATGAATCATCGTTCTTGACAATTCTGTCAGACGCACTATGGATCAGATCATGAGTTGCAGAAGTTTAGTGGAGCGTGCTTACTGAAGCTCTAACATGGCTGTAAGTAGGTTGATTGCAGGTCGATGTCGGGACAGACAGATAACAATAAACATCAAACTTGTACTTGGAAATGTAATTTGATTTTGAATGCTGTTCAAATGGCAGTGTTCTTTAAAAGAAAAGTAGCAAGATATGTTTTTTGGATGAATTATTCAGCCAAGAAAATAGTATGAGATTTTCTAAGCGAAGTTGCATCTTTTTACAAAAGTTCACTATTTTCTTTTAAAGTAATACTTTCTTTTAAAGTTTATCAGTTTTAGATTCTTTTTATTTGTTAATGAGACATGAGCATGCTCACCTCCGGTAACCCTGGAGAAGATGGTGGGAAACGACTATATTTCTTGGGGTGTAAGAACACTTGCTGTTAGGAAGAATGCTCCAGAATTTTGCCTGAGCAATAGTGAAGAAACAATGATATAGTTCCATGACAGGATGGTGAGAGACTTGGTGGGGTTTGTGCTCTGGTTATGATGTCTGGATTACTTGGAACAAAGTATAGAAGACCTGCATATTTATGGTGATTGAACAAATGAACAAAGGGAAATAAACTGTAATATGCCGGACAGGGAGGAAGCAATAAATTAACCAGACTTGTAATCTCTTAGTGACTCTCAACATGAATATTTCCATCCAAATGGTGCAACTGTAGTGGAATGAGGAACGCTTATCTATACATTAGCCAAACTCTTTAATTTTTGACAAAAGTCTAAGGAACCTATGCATTAGTTCAACATCTCTGGTTGCAATGATCGCATGGAGGTGGTGATAAATGCAAAAATGTAGTAGTGTTCTTACAAAAGAAGCAGATATGTTTTTGGATAAATTATGCAACCAAGAAAATTGTGTGAGATTTGCAACGTGAAGTTGTGTGCTTTTACCCGTATCCCTCTAAACCCTTCCTATCCAGATGCCTTTTAAATGTTGCAAATGTACCAAATTCCACTATTTGCTCTGGTAGCTCATTCCATTCATGCACCACCCTCTGTGTGAAAATGTTGCCCCTTAGGTCCCTATTATATTTTTCTCCTCTCACCCTAAACCTATGCCCCTTAGTTCTGGACTCTCCCACCCCAAATCAACTGTATTTGAGAAGTGATTATGAGCGGAGAAGGAACAAAAATGGACTTGTAACAACAACTATGAAAGACACTCTCTCTCTCCTTATATTTTCACAGCACAATTTAGAAGAACATCCATTCATTGAGAATTCAAATACTGGCAAATGGGACTAGATTAGGTTGGTATATCTGGTTGGCATGGACCAGTTGGACCAAAGGATCTGTTTCTGTGTTGTACATCTGTGTAACTCTATGCCTCTGTATAGCAAACTGAGCCTGGAGAGATATTTCTCACCACCTCTGCAATTATGAGCTCAGCAAGAAGATCCATGGTGGAACTTCTCTATCGGCCACCAACTAAAACCAATTAAGTGGTCAATCAGCAACCACTTAAAGGCTTCAATAAGCCTACCTCCCTGATTACCCGCCAGACACAGAATATAGGTAGGTTTAAAAGTCTACCCGAGTGAAAGCTGTAATAAAAAGAGTAAGCTGGGATAAGTCTGTTAGATTGAGTTTAAGGTGCAAGCCCACATCACGTAGAAACATCTTCTTCAGTATATCTATTTTATCATCGCTTGAGTTTGTTTTATTTACTCTGTAGAGTAGACATTTTTTCACTGTTTCAATACAATCCTTGTATCCCATACTTTTTTATCCTTATTTCTTCCATACATCATACTTTTCTCAAATAATTATGGTCTATCAAGACAGTTCCCAACAAATATCTGATTCATCTGGTATTCTCATCACAAGTATATTTGGTAATTCGGTGCTAAAAGACAGTCAAGAAGTTGAAACTATTCCCTGTTTCAATTCTTTTCCCTGTGAAAGACATAGCTTTTTTAAAAAATGGGTTATTCTCCAATGCATCAGCTGAGGCCAACAAATCATGATGCAAACCAACCTCCCACTGATACGCCATTTCTCATGGACCCAGCTCATAAGAAGATTCTAACAAGTCAGTGTATGAATGTCAATTTAATTTTGTATCAGAATGATATTAAACGTGCCAAGGTAGTTTAGCTGGATTCTCAGCAGACACTCAGAACATACAAGTCCCCATGTTGGTTATTTGTAAAGTTGTCACAAAACATGATACTGAAACTTGTCAGCTCACATTGACCAATTTATCATTTCCTAAAAACAAAATAGCTGAATTGGTGAGGGAAAATAGTGATAGGTCATGTTATCAAGATTTATACACACTAACAAACAACTTTTGGTTTCAGGATACAAATGGAATATCAATTTATTTTTGTATCGCCAAAGTATTTTCCTTTTACAATTGATCAGACAGTTTATTCAGCTTAAATCTCTATTTAAGGCAGGGTGCCAAACATTTTCAGGTATAGAGAAAGAAGAACAGTAGCAGTTCCCAGTCAAACTATGATTTATAATGCTAATTCTGAATTTACTTTAATTCTATCAGCTCCATGAATCATATGGACATTTATTCACAGATCATAGATTTATTTACATAAAGGGATATTTGTGTATGCTTTCATTTTAAATATATGCAACTAGTTAGTTTTGTCCAGATGTTCATGAGTGCTTAGAATAATGGGTTGTGCTATTCACTTTGTGAAGTTACCCAAAAATATTTTCATGCTTGTCAGGAGAAATTTATCTAATGAAAACAAAAGGCTGCAGATGCTGGAGACCCAAAATAAAAACAGAAAAGGCTGAACAAGAAACTCAGCAAGTCAAGTAGCATTTGTGGAGACAGAAATATAGTTAATGTTTTGAAACAATATGTTATGAAGATGTGGGTGTACTGTACCTTTAAGAGAATTTAAAAACTAGCAGAACTACCTGACAGCATCAAGTGTTCTGAACAAGATACAATGTAACGTGTGGTTCAGTAGCTTGTCACCTGGAAATGATAAAATTGATTCAAGTTAGGCCAATCCTTTTAAATTACAGACCCCCACTCCTCCCCCCCCCAAAAAAACAAACTCCAATCAGGTTTGAATTTAGTTTATTGACAACCTTAAAAGCCAATGACACAATCCAATGCTTTGGGGGTATAAGACCGGGGAAATTGAGAGGAGAACGGCCAAGCCAATGACATCTGCAAACTGCCTGGAGAAAACCTCTCTTAAAGATACCTTTATTGATCAGTAACATGTGAAACAGATATCCCTAAGAAGAAGAAAAGAAGGCTGAGGAAGATGGAAGATTCGACATCTGGCTGGTTTTGAAAATTTGAATTATTGGTAAACCTTAATCGAGGGTTTTTGTTAGACTAATATTATAGAAGAGAAAGTAAAAGATAGGTTAGAGGAAGGAGTTATAATTAGTTGTCAGATAATTATTCTCTGTTATACTTGAAGAAATAAAGTTGTTAATTGGTACTTCAAATAATTCTTGGCCTCTTGAATTTTCACAGATTACTGCGCGGGAAAAATCTTCTGTGCTGCTAGGGTAAATTAAGCAGGAGGGTTTACCCTGTGTCATACCAAACTGCATAGAGGCCAGTGTCCCATCACCAAGCCACCCTTTATTTACTATTACACAGTATAATGGTTGTGGCCAGCCAGCTTGGAGTCAGTCCTCAACTGAGGGGATCCTGTTTATCTTGAGCAGTCAAAGCTTTCCTGATTGCCCTAGGTTAACAAACCCAAGAACCTCATAGTTAATCTGGTGTCAATCACTACATCCCTCCCCCACACTGCCCCACTTCCAGGCATGTAGGCCTGGTCTTTCAATTATATATTCTCTTGAAGTGTTTTGGCCCTAAGTCCAGTTCCTCTGACTCGGACTCAGACACAGATAGCATATACCAGATTGTGGCCTATCTCTTGCATCCAGAATGTCTTGGAAGAGTCTCCACCTCTTTTTCTGTTGGCAAAGATATCAAGACTGCATTCAGTTTGGAATCTGAGGTTTCCTCAGCACTAGACACAGGCGGAGCACCAACAGTTTCTGACAGGCCTTCAGGCTGTTATGAAGGCCCAGGTAGGTTTTGACAAAATGTCTGCCATTTCACCTTCCCCACCACGCCTGGAGATATTAGGATTAACCTGGTGTAGAATCTTCTCACAGTCTGCAACTCAGCTGGAGCTATTCTTGATGTTGTGTGCGGGGTGATCCTATAATTGAACAGGAACCAGGATAGCTTGATCTCAATTGATGTTGTAGGCTGCTTAGTTAAACCTGCCTTCAATGTTTGGATCGCTCTTTCTGCTAGACCATTAGATGACGGATGCTATGGTGCTGTCGTTATGTGCCAAATGCCATTGGACTTTAGGAAATATTTGAACTCGCTGCTGGTAAATGACGTCCCACTGTGTGAGACCAATACTTCTGGGCATCCGTGTATCGCAAACAATGCTCGCAGTTTCTCAATCGTCATCCCTGAGATTGCTGAACAGACTTTATGCACATTCAACCACTTTGAATGGGCATCGATAATACCAGGAACATTGAGCCCAAGAAAAGAGCAGTATAGTCAACATGCAACTGAGTACATGGTTTACCCGGCCATTCCCACGAACGTGAAGGTGTTGCTGGTGGGAACTTTCTTCCTTGTTGGCAATCTGGGCACTGCCCCGCCAACACAGCTATGTCATCATCCAACCCTGACCACCACACATCCAGAATGTCTTGGAAGAGTGTCCACCTCTTTTTCTGTTGGCAAAGATATCAAGGCTGCATTCAGTTTGGAATCTGAGGTTTCCTCAGCACTAGACACAGGCGGAGCACCAACAGTTTCTGACAGGCCTTCAGGCTGTTATGAAGGCCCAGGTAGGTTTTGACAAAATGTCTGCCATTTCACCAGAATCTTCATCTTGGAAACTCCTGGATGACCTTGGAGTTTGGCCAGTATCTGGCAGTGACCTTTACTCGTGACAATCATTCTTGCCCTCCATAGTAATATGCCATCCTTGATCATGAATCTTTCTCAACCAATTCTGCCCAATAGGTTTGGGCCCCAAGACTTTTACAGCCATCATGGGTAATTGCACCAACTGATTCTCGTAGGAGTCTGGAACCAAAGTCGTACCTTTAATTTGCAATGGTTCCCCCAGTGTATATTCTCAGTCTGTCTGAGGATTTGTGCAAGCATAAAGGTTGGAGAGCCAAGAGAATCTTATTCAAGATTAATTTTGCAACTACAGATACAATTGCGACCTCCATGGGAATTGAGTGACTATTTAATAAACATTAATTTTAATTGGTTCCAATTTGGACATGGATAAGCAATTCAAGTATTCCAACCCACACACAGGGGGACTTTGCAGGGCAAGCACTCTTCTGGGTACTGGCCTCCAAGATTTCCTACTCAGGTTGATCTTGATCAGATGGGCTAATGGGCTGAGGAGTGGCAGATGGAGATTAATTTAGATAAATGTGAGGTGCTGCATTTTGGAAAAGTACATCAGAGCTGGACTTATGCACTTAATGGTAAGGTGCTGGGGAGTGTTCCTGAACAGAGAGACCTTGGAGTGTAGATTCATAGTTCCTTGAAAGTAGAGTCGCAGGTCGATAGAATAGTGAAAGTGTATCATATGTTTTTCTTTATTCGTCAGAGCATTGAGTATAGGAGTTGGGAGGTCACTATTGTGACTGCAGAGGACATTGTTTAGGCCACTTTTGGAATATTGCGTGCAATTCTGGTCTCCTTCCTATTGGAAGAATGTTGTGAAACTTGAAAGGGCTCAGAAGGATTTACAAGGATGTTGCCAGGGTTGGAGGATTTGAGCTATAGGGAGAGGCTGAACAGACTGGGGTTGGTTTTGCTGGAGGGTCAGGTGACCTTATAGAGGTTTACAAAATCATGAGGGACGTGGAAGGATTAAATAGACAAGGTCTTTTCCCCAAGTTGGGAGAGTCCAGAACTAGAGGACATAGGTTTAGGGTGAGGGGGAAAAGATATAAAAGGATCTAAGGAGCAACTGTTTCACTCAGAGGGTGTTACGTGTATGGAAATGAGCTGCTAGTGGAAGTGGTGGAGACTGGCACAATTACAGCACTTAAAAGGTATCTGGATAGGTATATGAATAGGAAGTGTTTAGAGGGATATGTGCCAAGCGCTAACCTTAACGAGGTTAGGTTCAGATATCTGGTCGGCATGGATGAGTTGAACCGAAGGGTCTGTTTCTGTGCTGTAAATCTCTGGCTCTATAACTCTAAGTCAGGCCTTGTAGGACTCCTTTGCTGCCCTGAATCTGCAAACGAGCAGCAAGTAAAACGGCTTGCCGACCCAGAACGGTTTAGCCACTTGGTTGAGGCTCGGCTTTGTTGTGAGGTTATGTTATTGGTGGGCCGATGGTCCCTCTGCTCAGGACATGTCCTGCATGAGGCTCTGCAATTGCTTACACTCACGTGGTGTTTTCCAAGCTCAATTGGGCAGGTGAGGGAGTCCATCTCCATTGGGTTGTCCTGTAGTTCCCATGCTCCACTTGCCACATTGTCTAATGACAAAGCCAGTTGTAGTGCTTGTTTGAAGTCCAGTTGGGCTTCAGCTAGTAAGCATCTTTGCATGGTTACATCATTAATCCCGCATATTAAAGTATTAGCATCTCATTCAGGGTTAACCCAAAATCACATTTCTCTCCTAGTCATCGTAACCTCATCAAAAATCCCAATATGGATTCCCCAAGTTCTTGAACAGCTGAATAAAACTAATAGCACCTCAGGATTAGAGGTGGTTTGGGGTCATAATATTCCTTAATCAACTCTGTCAACTCCTGGAAGGTTTGAGTGTCTGGTACCTCTGGGAAAGTTAAGCTCCTTATAACCAAAAATGCTTCAGGTCCACACACATCAGAAGAATTCAACTGCCCCCATGTCATTTGCCTAGAAAGAGAATTGCATTCTTTCCATATACTGGGCCCAGTCTTCAACAGCAGAGTCAAATGAATCAAGCTTCCGAAATGGAGGTATGGTGCCAGAAATGCTTACGCCAACTCCAAGATGACAGTTGCAAGCAATGATCTTCAGGCACATCCTGTTTTCTCCCATCGCCATTGAAATAACTGCAGAGAGGCCAGTATCCTGTCACCAAATCATTACTACTGCATAGTACACTGGCTGTAGCCAAACAGCTTGGAGTCAGTCCTCGGTTGAGGAGATTCTAATCTTCTGGATATATTGGTCAGCCAAGGCTTTCCCAAATGGGACTGTTAACCTGAACCTTGTAGCAAACAAGATCCACCTTTTCCAATCACTACATGTTTTGAGTCCAATGACTCTTATTCGATTCAAAATGTTAAAGCTTTTTCTCTCTCCACAGATGGTTGTTGACCTGCCAAGGTACTTCAGCACGGTTTTTATTTCAGTGGAAATTGCTACGGATGCAGGTACCTGATTCAACGTGCCCCTTCTATAGGGGAACTAACATCTGTCAGTACAGAAATTAACAGCCAATCAATCTGCACAATTCTTAATAAGACTGCAAATCGCAAGTGTGAAAAATAGAAATTGTATTTACCATTGGAGGAATCTAAATAAAGGATTGGATGTACATGTCAAGTTAGGACACAGACACAAAATATAAAAACAAAACCAAAAATATGGAAGTTAATATTTTTCTCAAGAAAGGAATTTCTGCAATTCTAAAACTAACTTTGAGGCCAAAGTGGTTGATTGACAGTACTTCTTGACAACGAAACATTTAAAAGTCAGTTACGTTTGATTGAATAAGGTCTAACATTTGTATTTCTCCTTAGTGTGAGAACACTGGCAAGTTAGCCCAAATTAGTTCAATGATCTCCACATGATTTGTATCTAGAATACACACAAAGCTTAACAACAAAGCTTATTGAGGATCAGGTGTCTCTGACAGCAACTTCTGCACTTCCATATTTAACTGCATCAGCAGTGCAGAACTTCAGAAGTTGCTGTCAGCTTTACCCTATAATAACATCAAGCAGCAACTATGTTGCCACTATTAACGCAATCACTGAGCCACCATCAAATAAAAGAATGGACGCAGCTCTAACTTAGTGAAAATGACAAATGAATGCTCAGTTGGTAGTATTCTCACTTCTAAATCACAAGGTACTGTGTCTAAATCACAAGGTACTGTGTCCAAATCACAAGGTACTGTGTCCAAATCCCACTCCTGGGCTTGAGTGCAAAAATCAAGGCTGACATTCCAGTGCACTACAGAGGGTGCCATTTTTCAGACAGGTTGTTAAACCTAGGCTCCATCTGTCTTTTTGGTTAGATGTAAAGGATCCCATGGCAAAAGAAGAGCAAGGGAGTTATCCCTAGTGTCTTGGCCAATATTTAATTCCTCAATCAACATCACAAAAACAGATTATCCAGTCATTATCACATTGCCAATTATGGGAGATTGTTCTGTACATGTTATCTGCCACTTTTCCAATATTAAACAGTGATAGTTTCAAAACTGCCTTGTTGGCTGTAACGTACTTTGAGGCATCTGGTCGTCATGAAATTCACTATAAAAATGAAGTCTTTTTTCTTCAGTACAACCAGCTTTCACATTAAATTATTCACAGAATAAGATTTGTTTTGTTTATTACTTGGACAAGATATGAAGTGTGAGTATAATTACAACAAAAATAGCAGTTGCCCTGAAAAGAAATACGCATATATGAGTAGACATGTGAGTTACCAAGCACTATTAATGGAATTGTGAACATTAGTAACCCAGGAATAACAGAAAACTTTGTTTTGTTGGCGATGGGTAGAAACAATAGCCAAGTTGGTTTGACTAGAACTACCCATACGGGATAATGTGTGATCAATTCAGAAATTTCCTCATGTCTTAATGCTACAGGAGATTAAAACGGTTATGAAATTTGTTGCAGCGTTTGAAGTTATTTTAAGACAATGTACAAAATAATGTATTAATAAGTTTGCAAGGAACTGCTCTATTTACGTTTGCAGTTCAGTGCTTGAAAGAAAATATTAACTCACTGAAATCCACCTCCGAGGACAACCAGGTTGTGTTGATGAATGGAAAGGGTACAAATTACTTTGAATAGTCTTGAAAAGAGAAGTCACTCTTAAAGCTTTTTGTCAAGGACAACAAATGGAATCCCATATGCCAAATTATCAAAACAATTTACACTACAGTACAACAGCGGTGGGTATTGGTTGGCTAGTCAAATCTAGTGATTGTCAAGGCCTTACCACAGAGAATGCAAAGTGAACTAAGCTGCTATGCTTCTGGACAATGCATTAAAAAAAGAGAGAGGCTTGAGAATATTCCATTTGTTTGTAGTGATCAAGTCATTGCATATGAATACATGTCACTTCTAGTATGAGTGATTAAGCCATGTTAAAGGACTTGATAATATTAAGTTGGTCAGTCTAACTATCTCCACACTTAGGATTGTTCACCAATCATGGAATCACATCTAACAATAGACATTTTATGCAAGGTAAAATAATCTCAAATTATTTATAGAAAAATCACAACGAAGAACTAGTTAACACTATGCTAGATTGGTGCACAATCATTAGCATGTTTTAGATAATAAATATTATGAAAAGTGGTACATACCTACAGCCTGTGGAGCAATGATCTGGACAAATCCTGCTGAGAATGTTATAAGAACAACAGGGTAAGTGACCCAGGCCAAGTACTGCAGAGAAACATTGTGCTCTAGGCCACTGTACATCCATTTCTGAGCTGCGGAAACAAGCAATGATACAATATTAAAGTAAATTCTAGGGAGCTGTGTGTAAACATCTTTAAATCTGCTCACACTACATGCTTAATGTACAGCAATATACATCATGACTAAGCACAAGAAAAAGGCCGTTTCAAAACCTTTCATGGAATGCATAAAGATATTCTGTAGAGTCATTCAGCACGGAAACAGAGCCTTCGGTCCAACTCATCCATGCCGACCAGGTTTCCTAAACTGATCGCTCCCATTTGCCTGCATTTGGCACATATCCTTATAAACCTTTCCTATTCATGTACCTGTCCAAATGTCTTTTAAATGTTGTAATTGTACCAGCCTCTAACACTTCCTCTAGCAGCTCATTCCATACATGCACCACCCTCTGTATGAAAAAATTGCCCCTCGGGTGCCTTTCAAATCTTCCCCCTCTCACCTTAAACCTATGCCCTCTAGTTTTGGGCTCCCCTATGCTTGGAAAAAGACCTTGGCTACTCACCCTATTCATGCCTCTCATGATTTTCCAAACTTGTATAAAGGTCATCCCTCAGCCTCTGACTCCAACCCCCCCAAGGAAAAAGAATCCCAGCCTATTCAGCGTCTCCTTAGAACTCAAACCCTCCAGTCCCGGCAACATCCTTGTAAATCTTTTCTGAACCCTTTCACATTTAATAACATCGTTCCTGTAGCAGGGCAACAGAATAGGTTGGAGTATTCTAAAAATGGCCTCACTAATGTCTTGTATAATTGCAACATAACAGCCCAACTCCTATACTCAATGCTCTGACTATGAAGGTAAACATGCCAAATGTCTTTTTCACCATCCTGTCTATCTGCAATTCCACTTTCAAGGACACCTCTCTGTTCAACAACACTCTCCAGGGCCCTACCATTAACTGTATAAGTCCTGCCCTGGTTTGCCTTAGCAAAATACAAAATCTCACATTTATCTAAATTAAATTCCGCCTGCCATCTGTCAGGTCAATGGTTCCCATAGTTTCATTAACTTGCAATTTAGAATTAAAGCTCACATTTCCAAAGAACGGTGTCATGACATTGATGAATTGGTGAAGGAGTTTATTATGGGGTGAGTAGTACACTCAACATGAGAATTAAGTCATTTGAGGTGGGGTTTTAAAATCAGACCTCTGGGAAAATAACTTCCATGAAACAGAACTTTAGAAGATTTTAAACAAACTAGTTTTGTTTGAATATTATTAAGAGAGATCACACATTGATTAACTATATTATTTACAAGTTAAAGGCTATGTTATTGCTTTCCATTTTCTTCCTTTTCTAATTGTATAAAAGTAAGCAAATATGCAAAACCAGAAAGTCTACCTGGCCTTATAGGGGATATGCAACAACCCTGCCTAGGTCTAATGCTCAAGGTCGCAGTTTGGCAGATACTGATCCATCTCAGTCTTGAATTTGCTGGTGCAGTTTGGGACATGCACACTCATATTTGCACAGATTGTCATTTTTCAATACTTTATTTGATGCTGTTTCCAACGTTTTGAAGCTTTTTGTAATTCAATCTTTTCAAAAGTGGGCGGCACGGTGGCACAGTGGTTAGCACTGCTGCCTCACAGCGCCTGAGACCCGGGTTCAATTCCCGCCTCAGGCGACTGACTGTGTGGAGTTTGCACGTTCTCCCCGTGTCTGCGTGGGTTTCCTCCGGGTGCTCCGGTTTCCTCCCACAGTCCAAAGATGTGCAGGCCAGGTGAATTGGCCATGCTAAATTGCCCATAGTGTTAGGTAAGGGGTAAATGTAGATGTAGGGGTATGGGTGGGTTACGCTTCGGCGGGGCGGTGTGGACTTGTTGGGCCGAAGGGCCTGTTTCCACACTGTAAGTAAGTAATCTAATCTAATCTAATCTAATCTAAAACCAACTTGCTTCTTCGTGGAAAGATAATAAATACTTTCAATATCTAACTAAAAGTAGTTGTGGAAATATGACAGCACCTTTATTGTACTTTTCACTCTAGCTGGACTCTGCACTCATTATAACCAGAAGAATGCATCACTCCCAGGATATCCCAGTTTGGACCAGCATCCTTTCTTCCGTTAGTCTGGAGCTGCTTTGCAGAGGTCCTGACATTTGACCTGGACATGCCAGACAAGGGAAATGTAGCACACCACTTTGTGGACAGGCATCAGGGGGTCCAGCTGGACATAGTGCAGAGAGAGGATATCCTCTATCCTCAGGACTATCAGACGAGGCTACAACACCAGATCACATCTGAGGTTAGCCCTTGGGTCAGTGCAGTCTCAGCCATCTGGAGGAGTACACAGCAATGTAGGAAGAAGGGGACCTGTCTCCAATACCTCACTCTGACTCTGCTACTGCACTGACCTCCAGCCTAGGCTCATGCTCTACCACTCTCACTGTGGCCTGCAATATCTTACCCATTTGATCTCGCCTTTGACCACACACCCTGCATGCTTCTATGCTGTTTACTCACTCAGTTGATCTGCCTCTCCACTTGCATCAACAGTAACTGCTCTGCCACCAAATTTCATCTCCTGTAATGCCTGCCTCAACTTCATTCCAGGAGAAAAACAACTCACAACATGGCACATGAAATGAAGATGGGTAACAGGCTGCCTGAAGTTCAGCTGCTCACATGTTATGAGGAGAGAGTCCTGAATTTGACCGCCTTGAGTGTGATTGACTGACCGACCACATCCAATCCACTGAACTCATATTGGACACTGCCCTTAACACACGGTGACAGGGCCCCCTGAGCAAAAGATATCACCCTTGACTTGACTGAGCACTACTGACAACCATGACAGACCTCCTGGCTTTGAGTCTACACTAAATGCAAGTGCAGCACAGCAGTACTGTGGACCTAGTTTCTCTTCCTAAGGATCAAAGCACAGAAAGGCAAGGTGGGGCAGACATACCGTGGGTGTTCAGGTAGACTCAGCAGGCTCAGAGTGAGCATGTGTGCAGAGAGCAAGTGAATTGCCTGATGATGCAGCCCAGTCCAGACCATGTCCCTGAGCGCACAGTCTCCTCGCTGCAATATTACAATGTTAGTGACAAAAATGGAAATTGCTGGAAAAGCTTAGATGGTCTATCATAGAGCCATAGAGATGTACAGCATAGAAACAGACGCTTCGGTCCAACTCGTCCATGCCGACCAGATATCTTAAATTAATCTCGTCCCATTTGACAGCACTTGGTCCATATCCCTCTAAAGCCTTCCTCTTCATATACCCACCCAAATGCCTTTTAAATATTGTAATTGACCCAGCCTCCAACACTTCCTCTGTAGCTCATTTCATACACGCACCACCCTCTGTGTGAAAACGTTACCCCTTAGGTCCCTTTTATATCTTTCTCCTCTCACCCTAAACCTATGCCCCCTACCCTATCCATGACCCTCATGATTTTATAAACCTCTGTAAGGTCACCCCTCAACCTTCGACGCTCCAGGGAAAACAGCCTCAGCCTATTCAACCTGTCACTATAGCTCAAATCCTCTGAACCTGCCAACATCCTTGTAAGTCTTTTTCTGAACTCTTTCAAGTTTCACAACATCTTTCCAAAAGGAGGAGACCAGAATTGCACACAATATTCCAAAAGTGACCTAACCAATGCCCTGTACTGCTGCAACATGACCTCCCAACTCCTATATTCAATGCTCTGATCTGTAGAGAGAAATCAAAGTTAACGTTTCAGGTTGAGTGACCCTTCCTCAGAACTGGACCCGAAATGTTAACCCTGATTTCTGTCCGCAGCTGCTGTCAGACTTGTTAAGCTTTTCCAGTAATTTCAATTTTTGTCTCTGATTTACAGTATCCGCAGTTCTTTTGGTTTTATTAGATTACTTTTAGATTACTTACAGTGTGGAAACAGGCCCTTTGGCCCAACAAGTCCACACTGACCTGCCGGAGTGCACCCACCCAGACCCATTCCCCTACATTCACCCCTGCACCTAACACTATGGGCAATTTAGCATGGCGAATTCACCTAACCGGCATATTTTTGGATTGTGGGAGGAAACCGGAGCACCCAGAGGAAACCCACGCAGACACGGGGAGAATGTGCAAACTCCACACAGTCAGTCGCCTGAGGCGGGAACTGAACCCGGGTCTCTGACGCTGTGAGGCAGCGGTTCCATAAAAGGGCGTGGATTGCACTGTCAAAGTCTAGGTTGTATTAATCTAATGTCCTTTATGAGCCAAGCGGTTCCATAAAGGGCCTGTACTGCCCTTACAATGACAGTTGCTGGTACAGCCTGAGGTGCAGTATTGAAGTAGAGAAGCATCCTCTGAGTGGATCAGAGATGTGCTAGGATGGTTCTTAGAGACTGGCACATGTTAGATATCCATAGATATGAAATGGAGTGCAGTTGGTGCCTAATATGGAGGGAGTAAATAGCAAGCTGAAGTTACCAGGTATCCCTCTCATTTCCATGTCAAGAATTCTCGGTGTCTGGTTTGCTGATGCCGGGTGGTATGATAAAAAGCTGCATATTAATGAGGTGAGACCTGAAGTCAATAATTTTGTTAACAAGCAAGACCACCCTCCCTTAATAGATAACCATTCACTGCCTCGTGAGAACTTGGTCTCAATGCCTGGAACTTTGTTGTAAGCTGCAAGGAGCTGTTTCCAACATTGCCAAGCCTTGCTAGACTTCTCACACAATTCACATCATAGCCCACATCTTTCAGACTTCTGGAAGATTCCGCCTATATTTACAATAATATCCAGTAACCTGGCTCAATATCACATATTGCACTGTCCCACACATAGGAGAAAGTGAGGATTGCAGATGCTGGAGATCAGAGTAGAAATGTGTGGCACTGGAAAAGCACATCAGGTCAGGCAGTATCTGACAAGCAGGAGCCCTTCCCGAAGGGCTTGTACCTGAAACATTGACTCTTCTGCTCCTCAGATGCTGCCTGATCTGTTCTGCTGTTATGCTTTTCCAGCACCACACTTTTCGACACTGCCCCACACATATCAAGCTATAAGTAATTAGAATTACCTCAATAAAAGTTATATTGATTTAGCTTAAAAAGAAGCACCATGGTCCAGAATTAGCTGACACAAACAACAGTGACACTAATTGCGTTCATTATGCATACAGGATTCAGAAATTTTAGACAAAGGATAAACGCATCATTAAACACAAAAATCAATAACTGTCTTTGGAGTTGTGTTACACCACAATTAGCTTCATGGAAACAGCATTCCATGGAATGCCTCAATATTGCAATATATTTGCAAAGTAGACATGAACTAAACTTACAGAAAAATAACTTATCACATTGTCAGAAGGCTATCTATAATGATATTGACAACTGTTAATTCCTTTTATACATCCTCACTGGCATTGAAAATTAACTACAAATATAAAGTTTTGTTCCCTCAGGTTGCTGTGATGATTATAAACATAAAAAAAATAATTTTTTATTTATCCTCATTTAATCCAATCTTTTGTTCTCTTTTTATTTTCTCTTCTGTACCTGAATAAACCTTCACGCATTGATTTTATACTTCAAGTCCTGTGCTGTTTGTTTCAACTTGATTTGTTAAGTAGATACACAGTTTTCTGTCCTGTTCGCCCAAGCCCCAGATGCCTCATTTTCTTTGCTGCACTGTTATCAGTAAACATTTTCAGCAATTTACCAGTCGAAATAATTCAAAAGCTACGTGCATAAGGGTAGGTATGGATACGCTGTGTCGGCAAATTATGCTCCCAAAGATTTACATAGCTTCAATAAGGACAGAGGTGAGCTGAATCATTGAAACAAAATATCAAAGTTGAGTTCTGAGTTCACACCAAAAATTTAATTATCCTTTCCAGGTTAAAACATTTTCTCCAGTTACTGTAGATTGGAGATAAACACAACTGCAAAATACTGCTTTTGGTCGGCTGAAATAAAACAGAAAATGCTGTAACTACTCAGCAGGTTGAGCAGCATCTATGAAGAGAGTTAATGTAATAGGTCAATGATGATCTTCACCAGGATAATGGAATCATGATAATTACGGTTGTTCACTGCTTTCAGATAACATTCCACAATCTGACATTTTCGTGAAGCAAATAACTTAATGAAAATAAATAGTTATTATGATTGGTTTCAAAACCATCAAGCTTTCCCTCCAACTGCCTTTCTTCATCTGGTGACCTCTTATCTCAGTTGGAAAACAGCTTTTTCCCCTATGAAATGCTGACATTTGATACATGAATGGAAATGCTGTTCTCAATTTGAAAAACTGATAGTTGCTATGCTTGAGTTAAAGTGCCTAATCTGCTATAAAGGCTACGTCTCTGACAAATGTACTACAACCAGAGGAGCTTTGTTCATAAAAAAAATTTAAATTCTTAATTTTCATGATAAATGCCCCTCGCCTCATGATTTTTTCAAGAGTGGAATTAGCGATTAAAGGAAAATGGATAGAGAGAGTACAATTTCAAGGCTTGTGGATGATACAAGATTTGGGAATATAATAAATAGACAGTAGAATAGTTAGAGACCCAGCAGGACATAACAGACCGATGGAACAGAAGGTGTATGGCAGATGCAATTTAGTGCTGATTAAATATGAAGTGATGTATTATAGAAGAAACAACTTGGAGAGCCAGTGTAATCTAAATGAGATATTTTTTAGGTGAACAAGAATAGAGATAGGAGAATATACATACGTGAGTCATTCAAGGGGACACAGCAAGTTGAGGAGAAGGTTAAGACATCCTTATTTGTTGAAAAAAAAAGAAGTATTTTGAAAGCAAAAACAAGTCATGTTTTATGAATCACAGATGAGGCTTCAGCTGGAGTATTGTGTATAATGTTTGAGTACTGTACTTCAGAATGGTGATGTTTCTAAGTAATACCAGGAATGAGGGATTGCTGATGTGCAGAAATCAAATTTGCTATTATTCTCCTTAAGTCACCAGAACTGGGGAAATCTAATGTATGCCAAATTTATAAGGTGTTTTGATTGAGCAACTAAAATACATATTATTACCTTTGACACGTAATTCAATAACTAGAGGTTATAGGATTGATTGAAAGAGGAGATGGTAGTATAGTAGTAATATCACTGGACTAGTAACTCAGAACCCCAGGCTAACAATCTGGGGATGTGGGCTAAAATCCTTCCTTGTTACATGAGGTCATCTGAATTGAATAAGAACTGAAATATAAGGAAGCCAATTTAATGGTAGTCATGGAACCACTATTGATTGTTGTAAAAATCCATTTGGTTCACTAATGTCCTTGAGGAAAGGAAAAAGCCATCCTTACCTGGTCTGGCTTACATGTGACTCTGGTTGACTCTTACTTGCCCTTTGGAAAATTAGGGATGTATAATAAAATGCTGGCCTAACGAGCAACACTCATATCCCATGCATGCATAAAAAATTGCAAAAAAAAATGGGAAATGTACAGATAGGAGTTCACTTGGAGGTTAAGCTCTAGACTATTTGAAACAGTAGTTCAACCAAGTTCTTTTTGAACTTGTAAAAAGCAATTGAATGTATATTCAAAGGAAAACTAAATTGGAGGGTTTCAGGGAGAAAGCTGGGTGTGGAACTAGATTAAGTTGTTCTTTTGAAGAACTTTGCAAAAAGAGGGCTATATGATCCTCTAACTGAAATGTAAAAAGTATCCAGAACTTGATACTGATTTTGTGCTTTATAGGTGCACCATTTCTAAATAATTTAAGGACTACTTTGCATCAAAAATACTGCCCTTTCTAAAAATACTTGAAACTTCAAGACATTAGATTGCTAGAGCAAACAAAGATGCCAATTGGATGCAATTTTATTTACAAACTTGAGTCATTCGTAAATAAGCATTCAAAATGAAGTCAATTTCCAACAAAGCAGCCCAATGGATGTAACCTAGACTTTTACTTTAGCTTTTATAATAAAGATGAATGGCCATTTATGTTTGCTGTTTATGGTCACAAATACATTTCCTGCTCTGTCAGACTTAAACCAGCTCAAAGAATATTCCAGATGCCCCAAATCTGAAATAAATGCAGAATATATTAGCAATATTCAGCAGGTCACACAGTACCTGAAGAGAAAGGAAAGGGGGGCTAGCTATACAGCTCTCACATATTTTGTCAGAATTGGAAAATGTCTTCAATGAGGACCAAAAGATTCAGTCAGAGCCTGCCCTTCACAGAATACTACAGAATGAAAGGCTTGTAAATGTTCTTTCATTCTGGTACTTCGCTTCCTAAGTTGTAAGTATTCTTATACATTCTTAAATTTGTATTCATCTTATCTTTCTGGAGCTCCTACAATACTTAAGCTTTTGAGTTAGTAACTACATTAAAAGCTACTGTGTGCTGCATTTTTCTGCTTCTCTGTACTTTCTTCAAACTTGAATGATTATTTCATATATCTAACATGCTTGACAGCAACATTTGTTTAGGTAATCAGACTGTTCACTCCATTAGCATTATGTTCACAGTTAAAACTTGCAGAAACACATACATAAAATTTAATTTCCCAATCAATTATATTTAGAAGATTCTTTGCAGTTACATTTCACAAAATGTTAACAAGGGGTAAATTATCATCACATGGTCCCTGAGGCTTGTGGTCACATGCCCACTAGGTTCAATCTGAGTATAGGAAACTTTGCATTCTGATTTCATTTTCTTCCCATCAAAGGTCAAGTAGAATCATTGGATTCAGTTACCAACAGGTTAGGACAACATCTTCTTAGAATCCATACAGTGTGGAAGCAGGCCATTCAGCCCATTGAGTCCACACCAACCCTCTGAAGATGCTCATAGGGTTGGTGTGGACCCACCTTCTGAAGAGCATCCCACCTACCTATCCTAATCCCTGTAATCCTGCATTTATTATGGTTAACCCACTTAGCCTGCACATGCCTAGACACTATGGGCAATTTAATATGGCTAATCCACCTGACCTGCACATCTTGGAGCACTCGGGGGAATCCCACACAGACATGGGGAGAATGTGCAACTCCACACAGACAGTCGCCCAGAGCTGGAATCAAACCTGGGACCCTGGCACTAGAAGGTAGCAGTACTAACCACTGAGCCACTGTGCCACCCCATGTTGTGGTGAAACTATCTTGGTTGTGTCAAATGGGGCTTCAATTTACCTACAAATGTCCTATTATTATATTGGAAAAGACCTTTGGCATTTCTGAAGATGAATCACCTTTGTAAGCTATAATGATTATTTACATAGACTATTCAAACTGAATCATAAATTGCTGAGATAATTTATAACATCTGGTGAGTTTCAGCTGTGTCGCCATAATATCTTGCAACATCACCTTCCCTTCATTAGGAAAGCCTAGTGAAAAGAACTTGTAATTGCCAAATAAAAGACCGAGTTAAAACAAGAGTGCTTTGTAATGTCTGGTTGCATAAGCAGTAGTTTTAGAGATTCTGTCTTATATTTAAATCATAAAAATAGGAAACATAAGTTTTAAAAAAAATATTGTCAATAAAAGAACAGGCACTAGGAAACTGCCCTTTAATTTGAATTCAAAGGTAAAAAGTTAATAATATGAATGCATTTAATAATAAATAAATATAAATGTAATAAATGATAAATATTATTTGATGACTTTTTTCCTTATTGGCGAGTAACAATAATAATATACATAAAATGGTAAATTGATGAGAAAAAAAATGATTGGTCTATGGCACCTTTTTAAAATATATCAAAATATCACAGTAGAAAATATTGGTGAATAAGGAAGATAATGTTTTTCCATCATTGTGACAACAATTTGATTACATTATTCCAATTTAGTTAATATACAAGCAAGCTAAGCTAAACTGCAGCTTAGAAGGTTAAACAATTGATTTATAGTTTACTACAATGCTTGAAGATGGGATAGTATAGATATTTAAAAACATTCTAATCAACAAATAAAAACTAATATCTCTATCCTGAAAAGACTGATTTATAAAATGCAGTTGTCCTGCAAATACTTCTCACGTAAAAAGTATTTTCTTCTAACGATTTTCAGAACTCTAACCTATACAGCGTTTACATTTTGTCCGAAGGTATGGAATGGAATCAATGAGAGATGTTTAAGAGATGTTAAAGGAAATATTAAAGTTTGACCCTCATTTTTCTAGCCCACTCCTATTTCACAGAAGCAGAGAATTGATGGATGCTATTTGGCCCACATTGTCAGGTCTACAAAAGAGCTATGTAATTAATCCCATTCATTCATTTATCTGTGGGAAAAATTCAGGTTTTTGAATTTGCAACGGTTGATTTACCATTTTGTATAATGACTATCAAAAAGTAATTAAGCTTGAAACTATTAGCACTGTATGGTGGAGTTGGGGGTTGGCGTCCTGAGTGGATTAGATCATTACCCTTCAGAAAATACAACTTGGATTCAGATATATAAATGCATTAACGAAACATTAACAATCAAACTTAACATGAGTAATGGCACTATTAATGTTAGTTTTCGACCTCTGGAACCCAGGAGTAAATTTCAGCCCTTTGGCACACAAGCTAAAAAGTAATCTGGCAAATTGGGAAGGAAATTGTGGGACCCCTTGCAGAAACATTTGTGTCATCTATAACTACAAGCGGATGACTGGAGAGTGGCTATTGTTGTGCCTTTAAGTATGGATGTAAGGAGAAGCCTGGGAAATACAGACCTATGAGTCTGACTTCAGTTAGACGTGATTCTATAAGATAAGATTTATATGCACTTAGAGAAACAAGGAATCATTACAGCGAGACAACATGGCTTTGTGTGAGGGAAATTGTGTCTCACAAATTTGATTGAGTTTGTTGAGGAAGTATCCGAGATGACTGATGAAGGCACTTCACATTGTTTACTTGGATTTTAGTAAAGACTTTGATAAAGTTCCGCATTGTAGACTAATCAGTAAAATCAGGTCACATGGGTTTCAAGGTACACTTGGCTACAAAATTGGCTTAATGGCATGAGACAGTGTGGTGGTGGAGGGTTGTTTTTCAGACTGGAGGCCCGTTTCCAGCAGTGTTCCACAGAGATCGGTACTGGGTCCGCTTTTGTTTGTCACTTATATAAATTATTTAGATGAGAGTATAAAAGGCATGGTTAGTAAATTTGCAGGCGATGCCAAAATTGGTGGTACAGTGGACAGCAAAGGTTACCTAAGATTACAAAGAGATCTTAACCATTTGCATCAATGGGCAGAGGAGTGGCAGATGGTGTTTAATTCAGATAAATGGTGTTATTGCATTTTGGTAAAAACAAACAAGTACAGGACCTATTCCATTAAAAATAAGACCTTGGGTAGTATTGTAGAACTGAGAGATTAGGGGTTCAAGTACATAATTCTTTGAAGTTTACGTCACATGTAGACAGGGTAGTTAAGAAGGCATTTATGGTGAGGCCTCTTCTGGAGTACTGTGTCCTGTTTTGGTTGCCCTATTGTAGGACAGATATCATGAAGCTGGAGAAGTTTCAGAAAAGATTTACCAGCATATTGCTGGGAATGGAAGGTTTGAGTTATAAAGGAGAGGCTGGATAGGCTGGGACTGTTCTCACTGGATCGTAGGAGGTTGTGGGGTGACCTTGCGAAGGTTTATAAAATCAAGAGGGGTATAGATAAGGTGAATGGCAGGTGCCTTTTTCCTAGGGTTGGGGCTTTCAAGACTAAGGGGCATATTTTTAAGGTGAGAGAAGAAAGATTTTAAAAAGTCAAAGGGACAACTTTCGTTTTTAAACAGAGTGGTTTGTATATAGAATGAACTTTCAGAGAATGTGGTGCATGTGGGTTCAGTTTCAACACTTAAAAGACATTGGGATAAGTACATGAATAAGAAATATTTGAGGGAATATGGGCCAACTGCAGGCAGGTGGGACTAGTTTGGTTTGGAATTATGGTCAGCATGGACTGGTTGGACTGAAGGGTCTGTTTTCTTTCTGTGACTCTATGATTCTATGGCTCTAATAAAGATACAGTCATATTGTTGACTTTTCCATGGTATATCAAATATTAAGAGGTCAATGAAAAAAATAGCTACACATCATTTGTCTAATGTTCTGTTTGGAGTAAAGCTAAGTAAAGTTTTCAAACTTTTGTCCAAAGTATAACAGTTATGGATGACTTATAATTGAAATTAATTCTGAGTAATCTAAATCTGGTCCCTGTGGATAAAAGTTCACAGAATGGAATTATTCATAATTCAAAACTAATTTGTCAATCTTACCCAGTGGCTGTAAGGGTCAGGAGAAACAATGACAGGAAATGTCATGCCTGTCTAATATTAATGTTTTTCTAAGGGTGAGGGCTGTCACACATGAATAAAGCACTTTCTAGTATATCTGATTGGTATAAAATTTGAATTGATTGATCCAACCAGTGTTGGTGAATTGAAAATATAGGCAGAATTTTCAGGTGACATCAGTCCCTCAGGACCAGAATGGGCAAGCTCCAGAAATAAGAGTGTCAGGGGAATATTAATTACAATGTGCCAGTCCCAGCACCAGCAATAACAGAAGGTGGAGGATGCAATTTTAGTGGGCTAGTGAGACCATCTACACAAGGTATCAGCAGACAGCATGAAAAATGAATTTAAAGTAAAATAAATGAGGATTGAAATACTTTTGACAACTTTGAGAAGCAGAGAAAATTTAGAACTTGCAGTAAAAAAAGCTAAACACCAGAAACTGTCTGGGTTTGGTCAATCTATTCTTAAAATGTGATTCAAAATACCACTCTGTCATATAAATGGTCCCAAATGGTACAATGAAGTTTTCAAAACATAACATGAAATGGAAGATTAGGAGGAAGAAGATAAAAATATAGATCAAAAGATAGGACATTCTATTGGTTACAAAAAGTTTCAATTATGTAATTGGTAGCAGAATCTCTCAATTGTGTAGTATTGGGCAGTGGGTGCATGTCTACAGTATGTGGAATACACTGGCTAAAATGATACCTAAACTAAGTAATAAGATTTGGAGAAAGGTTAAGGAATTTAAGATTTCCATCCAGTTTCATAACATGGGATGATGTCACACTAAAATCTTGTAAAAAAAATTGTCATTCTTTATAGAAGAGCTGGAATCAATCATTTGATTCGCACTAATATCACTGGTATTAAATATGTCATCAATGAAATAAACAGAAAAAACTGGATATGGAAAATGACAAAGTTTTGTATTGGAAATGTCTGTGAAATTGACTTACACATTTGGGGCACTCTTCTATTCCTTTAAGGAACATTTGCTCTTCACTAAAGAAATTAAAGAAGTATCATTGACATTGGAGGCAGAAATTTAGAAGACAGAAGTTCAATTGTGTTAAAATGACGCAGGCAATTTGCCCATCCATCATCCCAAAGGAAGTAGGGCAGATTAGGTAAACTAAACAATTAGTGGCTGCATTAGCATCAGTTGTCCATGCTAATAATTGATGGCAAATGGTAAGAGGGTAGAGTCTCTAACTTGACTTGTTGAAAAAAGACAGAAGATTTTTTTTTGAGGTTTTACATCTCAGACACATCAGGACAACTTTCAAGAATACAAACTTAAAGACAAAACCAACATTTACACTGCATGAGTAATGAATTGGAAAGTAGACTGTGACTATCTTCTATGATTAGTAGAGACATTTCCATGGAGAATATACCCATTAATGCTAATTGACAGTTAACAGCTAGAATTTGTTAAAATTTAAATTAGGCAAGTTGACTCTGATTGGCAGTGCCCTGAAAAATGAACCAACAAGCTATTTGTTGAGTTGAACAGGCAGACTTTATACACAAATTCTCCATCTGTAAAGAGTAGAATCCTGTCTATTGATATATGCAGTTACATATTAACATGTACTTTCAATACATGCAAGTGCACTATGTTACAAGTTCAACTGATAATGTTAAATTGGTTGTCAAAGTAATTCCTTGCACATTCAGGATTATACAAGAAATACTATCCAATTTCTGAATTCAAACTGATGTTAAACTCTGTCTGATGCATCCAAGGGGAAAACCTTCAACAAAGTGCATTTTTTTAGCAATATGCAAGCTCTACATTAGCAAATAATAACTTGTGTACCTGAAACAGGGCTATAGAGTCATAAAAGTTATATAGAATGGAAACAGGCCCTTTGGTCCAACTTGCCAACTAGATATCCTAAACTGACAGAGTCCCTTTTGCCAGCATTTAGCCCATATCCCTCAAAACCCTTCCTACTCATGTACCCATCCAGTTACCTTTTAAATGTTGTAATTATACCAGCCTACACCACTTCCTTTGGCAGCTCATTCCATACATGCACTACCTTCTGTATGAAAAATTTGCCCTTCAGGTCCCTTTTAAATCTTTTCCCTCTCATCGTAAACTTATGTCCTCTAGTTTTGGAACCCCCTAAGCTGTGACAAAGACCTTGGTTATTCACCCTATCCATGTCCCTTATGATTTGTAAACCTCTATAAGGTCACCCCTCAGCCTTCGATGTTCCAGGGAAAGTGGCCCTGGCCTATTCCACCTCTCCTTATAGCTCAAACCCACTAATCCTGGCAAAATCCTCAAAAATCTTTTCTGCATCGTTTCAAGTTTAATAACATCATTCTTATAGCAGGTTGATTAGGATTGAATGCAATATTCTAAAAGTGGCCTAACCAATGTCCTATGCAGCCACAACATGACATCTGAACTCCTACACTCAATGCACTGACCAACAAAGGTAAGCGTGCCAAACATCTTCTTCACCACCGTCTACCTGGGACACCAGTTTCAAGGAACAATGCACCTGCATCTCCAAGGTCCCTTTCTTTGACAATATTCCTCAGAGCCCGACCATTAACTGTCTAGGTGCTGCCCTGATTTGCTTAGCAAAATGCTACATCTCACATTTATCTGAATTAAACTCCATCTGCCACTCCTCGGCCCACTGGCCCATCTAGTCAAGGGCCTATTATAGTCGGAGATAACCCTTTTCACTGTCCACTACATCTCCACTTTTGGTGTCATCTGCAAACTTCCTAACCATACTTCCTATATTCACAAGCAAATCATAGAACATAGAACAATACAGCGCAGAACAGGCCCTTCAGCCCTCGATGTTGCGCCGGTCTGTGAGCTAATCTAAGCCAGTCACTCTACACTATCCCATTATCATCATATGCTTTTCCACTGACTGTTTAAATACACCTAATGTGGCTGAGTTAACTACTTTGGCAGGCAGGGCATTCCACACCCTTACCACTCTGAGCATAGAACCTGCCTCTAACATCTGTCTTAAATCTATCACCCCTCAATTCTTCCTCGTACAAGCAGACATCATCATCCTAGGAAAAAGACTCTCACTGTCCACCTTAATTAATCCTCTGATCATCTTATATGTCTCTATTAAATTGCATCTTAGCCTTCTTCTCTCCAATGAGAACAGACCGAAGTCCTTCAGCCTTTCCTCATAAGACCTTCGCTTCAGACCAGGTAGCATCCTGGTAAATCTCCTCTGCACCTTTTCTTGCTTCCACATCCTTCCTGTAATGGGGTGACCAGAACTGCACACAATACTCCAAGTGAAGCCACACTAGCATTTTGTACAATTGCAGCATAACACCACAGCTCCAGAACTCAATCCCTCTACCATTAAAACCTAACACATTGTATGCCTTCTTAACAGCACTATCAACCTGGGTAACAACTTTCAGAGATCTATATATATAGACACCAAGATCCCTCTGCACATCCACACTACTAAGAATCTTTCCATTGACCCAATATTCTGCCTTCCTGTTTTCTTCCCAAAGTGTATCACCTCACATTTATCTGCATTGAACTCCATTTGTTACCTTTCAGCCCAGATCTGCAGTTTATCCAAGTCTCCCTGCAACATTCTTCCACACTGTCCACGGCTCCACTGACTTTAGTATCAGTGGCAAACTTACTAACTCATCCACTTTTGCCTGCGTCCAAGTCGTTTATAAAAAATAACAAACAGCAATCATCCCAAAACAGATCCTTGTGGCACACCACTAGTAACAGGACTCTAGACTGAAAATTTTCCATCAACCACCACTCATTGCCTTCTTACAGAAAGCCTGTTTCTAATCCAAACTTCAATCCCGTGCCCCTGCATTTTCTCCAGTAGCCTACCATGTGGAACCTTATCAAAGGCTTTGCTGAAGTCCATGTATACCATGTCAACTGCCCTACCCTCATCTAAATGCTTGGTCACCTTCTCAAAAAACTCAATCAGGTTTGTGAGACACGACTTGCCCTTGACGAATCCATGTTGACTATTTCCAATTACATTGTTGCTTGCGAGATAATTATAAATCCTATCACTTATAATCCTTTCCAAAACTTTTCCTACATCAGACATAAGGCTCACTGGTCTATAATTACCTGGGTCATCTCAACTGCCCTTCCTGAACAAGGGCACAGCATTTGGTAGCCTCCAGTCCTCTGGTTCTAAACCTGTAGACAATGACGACTCAAAGATCAAGCCAAAGACTCAGCCATCTCCTTCCTAGCTTCCCAGAGAATTCTCGGAAAAATCCCATCCGGCCCAGGGGACCTATCTACTTTCACACCTTCAAGAATGGTTAACATTTCCTTCTTACAAACCTCAAACCTTTCAAGTCTAATAGCCCGTACCTCAGTCTTCTCCACTACAATATTCTCCTTTTCCTGAGTGAAAACAGATGAGAAATATTTGTTTAGCCCCTCTCCGATCTCCACAGGGTCCACACACAACTTCCGACTTCTATCTTTGACTGGCCCTATTCCTACCCTCACCATCCTTTTATTCCTCACATATCTATAGAAAGCTTTAGCGTTCTCCTTTGTTCTGCCTGCTAATGTCCCCTCCTTACTCTTCTTAACTCTCTCTTTAAAACCTTCATGGCTACTCTGTAACTCTCTATCGCCTCATCTGAACCATCGCACCTCAACGTCACAGAAGCCTCCCTCTTCTGCTCAACAAGAGATACAATTTCTTTAGTAAACCATGGTTCCCTTACCTGATCACTTCCTCCTTGCCTGACAGGGATATACCTATCAAAGACACGCAATATCTGTTCTTTAAACCAGCTCCACATTTTGATTGTCACCATCCCCTGCATTTTGCTACTCCATTCAATGCCTCCTAAGTCTTGCCTAATCACATTATAATTGCCCTTCTCCGATTGATAACTCTTGCCCAGTGGCATGTACCTATCTCTTTCTATTGCTAAATTAAACATAACCGAATTACAGTCACTCTCTCCAAAGTGCTCAACTACCACTAAATCAAACACCTGGCCTGGTTCATTACCAAGTAACAGATCCAATGTGGCATCGCCTCTTGTCAGCCCTTCAATATACCGCGTCAGGAAACCCTCCTGCACACACGACAAAAGTTGATCCATCCAAAGTACTAGAGTTATAGCATTTCCAGTCAATGTTGGGGAAGTTAAAGACCCATAATGACCACCCTGTTCCATTCATTCCTGCCCAGAATCAATGTGCCAATCCTTTCCTCCACATCCCTGAAACTTTGCGGAGGCCTATAAAAAATCCAAGCAGAACGACCTCTCCTCTCCTGTTTCTAACCTCAGCCCATACCACCTCAGTGGATGAGTCCTCGTCAATTTTTTTTCAGCCACCATTATGCTGTCCTTGACTAACAAAGCCACACCTGCCCCTCTTTTACCACCTTCTCTGATCTTAATGAAAGATCTAAACCCTGGAACCTACAACATCCCTTCCTAACCCTGTTCTAACCATGTCTTAGTAAAGGCCACAACATTGAAGTTCCAGGTACCTATCCAAGCTGCAAGCTCACCTACCTTATTTCAGATACTCCTGGCATTGAAGTAGACACACTTCAATCCAGCTTGCTGTCTGCCAGCACACTCCTGTGACCATGAAATCCCATCCATGCCCTCCTTACTCTCATCTTCCTGTGCACTGGAACTACACCACAGGTTCCCATCCCCAGCTGAGCTAGTTTAAACCCACCCAAATAGCACTAGCAAATTTCCTACCCAGGATATTAGTACCCCTTTGGTTCAAGTGAAAGCCGTCCTGTTTGTAGAGGTCCCACCTTCCCCAGATTGAGCCCCAATTATCCAAATACCTGAAACCTTCCCTCCTGCACCATCCCTGCAGCCACGTGTTCAGCTGATAACTCTCCCTGTTCCTCGCCTCACTATCATGTGGCATGGGTAACAAACCAGAGATAACAACTCCATTTGTTCTCACTCTCAGCTTCTACCCTAGCTCCCTGAAATTTTGCTTTACATCCCTATCCCTTTTTGTACCTATGTCATTAGTACCCACGTGGACCATGACTTGGGGTTGGTCACCCTCTCCTTCAGGTTAAAAACAATGACTGCAAATGCTGGAAACCAGAGTCTAGATTAGAATGGTGCTGGAAAAGCGCAGCAGTTCAGGCAGCATCCGAGGAGCAGTAAAATCGACATTTCGGGCAAAACTCTTCATCAGGAATACAGGCAGAGAGCCTGAAGGGTGGAGAGAGAAGTGAGAGGAGGTGGGGGCAGGGAGAAAGTAGCATAGAGTACAATAGGTGAGTGGGGGAGGGTGGAGTGGACAGGTGGAAAAGAAGATAAGCAGGTAGGACAAGTCATGGGGGACTTCAACAGTTTCCTCAATTCCCCTTCCCCCACCTCACCCAAGTTCCAAACTTTCAGTTCAGCACTGTCCCCATGACTTGTCCTACCTGCCTATCTTCTTTTCCACCTATCCACTTCACCCTCCTCTCTGACCTATCACCTTCATCCCCTCCCTCACTCACCTATTGTACTCCATGCTACTTTCTCCCCACCCCCACCCTCCTCTCACTTATCTCTCCATCCTTCAGGCTCTCTGCCTGTGTTCCTGATTAAGGGCTTTTGCCCGAAACGTCGATTTTACTGCTCCTCGGATGCTGCCTGAACTGCTGTGCTTTTCCAACACCAATCTAATCTACAGCCTCTCCTCCAGGACCCCAAAGACACGATCTGAGACATCATGGACCCTGGCAGCTGGGAGGCAACACACCAACTGTGAGTCTCTTTCGTTCCCAACAAACCTTCTATCTGACCCTCTCACTATTGAGTCCCCAATGACTAACACTTTCCTCCTTCCCCCTCCCTTCCCTTCTGTGCAATAGAGATACAGACTCTGTGCCAGAGACCTGCACCTCATGCATTCCTGGTAAGTAATCCCCCCCAACAGTATCCAAAATGGTATACTTGTTTTTCAGGGGAACGACCACAGGGTATCCCTGTACTGACTGTTTTTCCCTCTTGTAACAGTTACCCAGCTTTCTTTGTGTATAAGAGTAATTACTTCCCTGTAACTCTTCCCTATCACAGACTCTGCCTCCCAAATGATACGAAGTTCATCCAGCTCTTGCTCCAGTTCGCTAACACAGTCTTGGAGGAGCAAGAGTTGGGTGCACTTCCTGCAGATGTGCTTGGATGGGACACTAATGGCATCCCTTACCTCCAACATCATTCACGAGGAACATTCCTCTCCCTGCACTGCCAACCCTGCTAGTCCCCTTATCAAAAAGTTAAAATAAAAAAGAAGAGAAACTTACCTGGTGTGTCCCTGGTTTTTAAGGTTAGAGGAGGAGGTTGGGTGGGAGGCCCTACAACAGTATGGCCTCAGGTTTAGAACATACTCACCTAAATTGCTGAGGGGAGAAAGAAAAGTTCCTCTTTCCCAGAAACCTCTGCTCTCTGTGGTGCTGCTGCTGCCGATGTGTGAGGTAAGCTTTTAAAGTTTTAGTGACTCAACTTTCCTGACAGGCTCCTGGTCCGAGCTCCCGCTCTTCCTGCTGCTGGCAACTGAAAAGTCATTTATATAAATGACAGAAAGCAGTGAACCTAGCACCCATCCTAGCAGTATACCACCAGTTACAGGCCTCTAGTCTGATAAACAATTCTCCAACACCACCCTCTGTCTCCTACCTTCTGGCCAATTTTGTATCCAATTGGCTCGTTCCTTCTGGATTCCATATGATCTAACCTTGCTAGCCAGTCTACCATGCGGAACCTTGCTGAATGCCTTTCTGAAATCCATGTTGACAATGTCTACCGTTCTGCTTTCATCAATTTTCTTTGTCACTTCTTCAAGAAACTAAGGCAAGTTAGTGAAACAGGATTTCTCACGCACAACACTATGTTGATTCTCTCTGATCAGTCCCTGCCTTACCAAATACAAGTATGTCCTGTCCCTTAGAATTCTTTCCAACATATCCAACACTGATGTCAGGCTCACCAGTCTTTGGTTCCCTTGCTTTTCCTCATTACCTTTTTTAAATAATGGCACCACATTAGCTAACTTTCAATCTCTGGCACCTCACATAAGGCTTTCGATAATACAAATACCAGCAGGGACCCAGCAATCGCGTCCCTAGCTTCCCACAAAGATCTGGGATATCCTTGATCAGATCCCAGGAACATGCACATGAACATGCCAGCCTTGCCATTCCTACTAAATGGAACACACTGTCTATGAACTCTCATTATCTTACTTTTAAGACATCCAGCACCTAATATCAAGATATTACTATTTATTTTCCCAAGTTCTCTAGCTTCCAAATCCTTCTCCATAGTAAATATTGGCCCAAAGTATTCACTTAGACTCTCACCCATCTCCTTTAGTTCCACAGATTGATGGCCTTGTTGATCTTTAAGAGGCCTGGCTACTCTTTTGTCCTTAGTGTATTAGTAGAATCTCTTTGAATTCTCCTTAACCCTATTTGCCAAAGCTATCTCATGTCACCTTTTTGCCCTCCTGATTTCCATCTGAAGTATACTCCTACTGACCTTATATTCCTCTAGGGATTCACTGGATCCCAGCTGTCTGTATCAGATATATGCTTCCTTTTTCTTGAACGGAGCCACAGTTTCTCTCATCATCCAGCACTCTCTACACCTGCCAGCCTTGCCATTCCTACTAAATGGAACACACTGTCTATGAACTCTCATTATCTTACTTTTAAAGGCCTCCTACTTTCCAGCCATTCCTTTACTTATTTGCAAATAACCTCTCCCAATCAACTTTTGAAAGTTTTTGTCTAATACAGGTACACAATCCTTTATCCCAAACCCTCCAGGCCAGCTGGTTTTCAGAATTTTTCGGATTTCAGATAAAGGATTGTATACCTGAACAATCAAAAATGGCCTTACTCCAATTTAGAACTTTAACTTTTAGATCAGGCATGACAAAGACCAAATTCAGAATATTAACATCATTGTCTAATCTACAGGTCAATTAAGAGCAGGACAGCATTTTATTAAAATTCTCCAAGAGTGTATTAAATGCAAGATTGTGCCAGGTTTCATTTTGAAATGTACTGACAATGCTGAAGTGAGACACAGTCCCAACAATTGAATGGGCTTTTACGTGAGATGACATTGAATTTACGTATCTCTTCGTCTAATGAGCGCAAATTTATTTCCTGATTTGATCCCTCTGTGCCACTATGTTATTTTAAGTAATGCAGCACCATAAACAATGCTCATTTAAAACATTCCCACAACATAAAATCACTTAAGCTGAGGTGGCTTGGTAACACAATTAATGATGCCGGTAAATGTATAGTAAATCTTTCTGACTATGTACTGTCAGAAAGCAAGGTTGCACATAGTTTCGATTTTGTTGTGCCTTCAACCCACAGAGATTCTTTAAGGATTTTGAACTCAATGCCCAGCTATCCTGCCATAAGCCAGTGCCCAGGGAAGACAGTAACTCTTCACTCTGAATATGTGCCTAGATGATCTAGCACACATATGTTGCAGGATTATGAAGGACAATGTCCAATTTTCACATAGAACAAAGAACAAAGAAAATTTGCAGCCCAGGAACAGGTCTTTTGGCCTTCCAAGCCTGGGCTAATCCAAATCTATTGTCTAAACCTGTCGCCCAATTCCTAAGCATCTGTATCCCTCTGCTCCCCACCTTCTCATGCATCTGTCCAGACGCATTTTAAATGAATCTACCGTGCCTGCCTCTACTATCTCTGCTGGCAACGCGTTCCAGGCACCTACCACCCTCTGTATAAAGTACTTGCCACGTGTATCCCCCTTAAACTTTCCACCTTTCACCTTGAAAGCATGATCTCTCGTTATTGAATCCTTCACCCTGGGAAAAAGCTTGTCTCTATCCACCCTGTCTATACCCTTCATGACTTTGTAGACCTCAATCAGGTCCCCTCCTCAATCTCCTTTTCTCTAATGAAAACAATCCTAACCTACTCAACCTCTCTTCATAGCTAGCACCTTCCATACCAGGCAACATCCTCGTAAACCTTCTCTGCACCCTCTCCAAAGCATCCACATCCTTTTGGTAATGTGGCGACCAGAACTGTACACAGTATTCTAAATGCGGCCGAACCAATGTCTTGTACAATTTTAACATGACTTGCCAGCTCTTACACTCAAAAGCCCGTCCAATGAAGGCAAGCATACTATATGCCTTCTTGACCACCCTATCCACTTGTGCAGCAACCTTCAGGGTACAATGGACCTGCACTCCCAGATCTTTCTGTCCATCAACTTTTCCCAAGGCTCTTCCGTTCATTGTATAATACGCTCGAGAATTAGACTTGCCTAAATGCACCACCTCACATTTGTCTGGATTGAACTCCATCTGCCACTTTTCCGCCCAACTCTCCAGTCTATCTATATCCTCCTGTATCCTTTGACAGTCCCTTATGCTTTCTGCTATTTCACCAATCTTCATGTCATCTGCAAACTTGCTGATCATACAACAGTGCCCTCTTCCAGGTCATTTATCTATATCACAAACAACAGTGGCCCCAACACTGACCCCTGTGGAACACCACTGGTCACCTTTCTCCATTTCGAGAGACTCCCTTCAACTACTACTCTTTGTCTCCTGTTGCTCAACTAGTTCTTTATCCACCTAGCTAAAACACCATGTGATTTCACTTTCTCTACTGTTTTACCATGGGGATCCTTATCAAACGCCTTACTAAAGTCCATGTATATGACATCAACAGCCCTTCCTTCATCTATCAACTTGGTCACTTCCTCAAAGAACTCTATTAAGTTGATAAGGCACGATCTCCCCCTGCCCACAAAACTATGTTGCCTATCATTGATAAGCCCATTTTTAAAAAATATAAATAGATCCTATCCCTCAGTACCTTCTCCAGCACCTTTCCCACCACTGACGTCAGACTCACTGGTCAGTAGTTACCCGAAATATCCCTATTACCCTTCTTGTACAGGGGGACAACATGAGCAACCTTCCAGTCCTCCGGTACCTCACCTGTGTTTAAGGATGCCACAAAGATATCTATCAGGGCCCCAACTATTTCCTCTCTTGCCTCCCTCAGCAACCTGGGATAGATCCCATCAGGTCCTGGGGATTTGTCCACCTTAATCTCCTCTAGCCTACCCAAAACTTCTTCCCTACTTATGTCAACATGATCCAGACTAATCAAATTTCAATTCTAATTTCAACATTCATCATGTTCCTCTCCTCAGTGAACACTGATGCAAAGTAATCATTCAGAATCTCACTCATTCTCTCAGGTTTGACACACAGCCTTCCTTCATTATCCCTTAGTGAACCAATCTTTTCTCTAGTTACCCACTTGCTTCTTATATAAGAATAAAATGCTTTGGGATTTTCCTTAATTCTGCTCACTAAAGCAATTTCATTACCCCTTTTAGCCCGCTTGATTCCTCGTTTAAGACAGGTCCTACTCTTCCGATATTTCTCCAGGGCCCATTCTGTTCTTAGCTGCCTATACCTTATGTACGCTTCCCTTTCCCTCTTGGCTAGTCATACAATTGCTTCAGTCATCCACGGTTCACGAACATGAAGATCTGGTAGCTCAACAACTTATGCAGGTGAGTTGAGTTTTAATGACACTGTGTCTGACCAAAGAGACGGTGTTACCATGGAATTCCAATGAGGTTCAGTGCTCGGAAATATCGTTGTTAGGTTCTGAGAGAAACAAGCCTTTGATGGAATGACACCTAACCTCCTATTCCTCACATCCTTCCGATATGAGGATGGTATGTTTATTGCATTCGAGTCTGTAGCTGCAAGAAAGACCTTCTTTACATGTCTCTATCAGCTCCATCCTGTACTTCAATTACTCTTCAAAATAGAGCAGTCAATTGAGCTGCCTTTCCTCGATGTCCTAGTTGAGGAAGCAGCCAGCAGGTTCCCTATTACAGACCTCTCTTCTCTGGTCATTTTGATACTTTCCAATCAACCTGTTCAGAGATGTTACTACATACTTCTGCAAAGGTGGGACTTGAACTCAGGTCTCCTAACTCAAATGTTGAGACACTACCACTACACCACAAGAGCCCCCGTTGGTCAGTATGTTCTTTGGTATTCCTCTGCTCCATATGCGATGAGATTAGCCAATCAGAAATCTTTTTAAATATAGTACCTGAGCCATTTGTTCATCATGCAAATCTGACATTGAAATTGGGAGCATCAAAGCCACCCCTTGGGATAACAACGGCCCTGATCAGATCATTTCGAGCTAAAATTAGCACAAATTCATGGATAGCCATAAGGTTCTTGGTCCTGAAAAGTGCCCAGTTTATGCCAGATTACCCTAGAGATAAGGTAACTCAAATTTTAAGCAACAGAAGAACCAAGTTGTTTCATCCAATCATATATCCCAAAGACTTGAATCAAACAGCATATCCATTTGGTTATTCACAAAAAGCATGGCATTTACTTACTCATCTTGAACACAGTTGCAAAACCTACAAGAACAAATACATCCTGATGATCAAAATGCAGTGATGGGTCCCAAAGGATAATTACCAAAAGTGAGTACTAAAGTCAACAACTTACCAGGAGGGACAAGTCAACAGAAAAAGTTCAATTCTAAAATGTAGAGCAGAGAAGACCACTCTGAAATATAACAAGTAGCCAGTATAAAAACATACAGTAAGAAAGTACAATGTAAGCTCAGACACTGACTGTGGGAAAGAACATGTCCCCAGAGAGTGATCGTGAATTTTGAAAGAAATCTATTTCATGGTGGGGATGGAGGTGGGGGGGCAACATTAACAGTCCAGGGACCGATGGAAGGCAAGACAGATGGCATAGCTTTACAAGATAGAACAGATTGGAGAGCCAGCAGGAGCAGGAGTCTTCGATCGGGATATCAGGAGAATAGCTCTGGATCTCAAAGGTTTCAGTTATGTCACCTATATCTCTCAGTGTCTGAGTAGCCAAGAGCTGCATCTTATGGTTTTTTTGGCTGTGACAATTTCCAGAGTTTCACAGAGGATTTCTCTCGTGAGGCCGAGTGAGACTTCTCACTGAATTCTTACCTTGTTAAAACTTACCAGGCTCGATGGCACCCACTTGTCTGAATTTACTCTAATTCCACCTAAAACAATTCCCTATAGTCAGGACATCCCAGAATGGACCAGCATTCCTGGTGCTACTGCCATATTTAAAAGGCCATTGTGCACCCAGACAACATAGATCCAGAGCTGCCTTCCACAGCTCCTCACATTTGTGATAGACATGGCAGAGAAGAGAAAATTGTTGCTCTACTTTGTGAACATGGTCCTGGAGGTCTTGGCAGAGGGGGCAGCGCAAAGGAGGGCTGACCTCTTACCCACTCTATCATTGTTACAAGTTTACAGATGATACAAAGAGATTAAAAGCCCAGATTACATTGAAGAGGCGGGGAGGCTACAGAAGGATTTGAACAGGTTAGGAGAGTGAGCAAAGAAATGGCAGATGGAGTAAAATGAGGAGAAGTGTGAGCTCATGCACTTTGGTAGGAAGAATAGAGGCATGGACTATTTTCTAAATGGGGAGAAATTTCGTAAGTCTGAAGTGCAAAGAGTTGGGGAGTTTTAGTTCAGGATTGTCTCAAAGTAAATTTGCAGTTTGAGTCAATATTACTGGAGGCGAATACAATGAAGGCATTTATTTTGAGTGGACCTGAATATAAAAGCAGGGATGTACTTCTGAGGTTCTATAAGACTCTGGTCAGATCACATTTTGAGTATTGTGCGCAGTTTTGGGCCCTATACCTCAGGAAGAATATACTGGCCCTGGAGTGTGCTCAGAGGAGGTTCACAAGAATGGTCCCAGGAATGAAAAGCTTAACATTTTAGGAACATTTGAGGACTCGGAGTTTATACTTGATGGAGTTTAGAAGGATAAGAGGGGGATCTAATTTAAACATAGAGAATACTGAATGGCTTGAACAGACTGGATGTTGGGAAGCTGTTCCCATTGGTAGGACAGACTAGGACCTGAGAGCATTGTCTTAGAGTAAAGGGAAGACCTTATAGAAGGGAGATAAGGAGAAACCTTTTCAGCTAGAGAGTGGTGAATTGATGGAATTCATTGCCACAATAGGCTGTGGAGGCCAGGTCATTTAGGTATATTTAAGATTGAGATAGATTTTGAGGATCATGGGTTACAGGGAGAAAGCAGAAGAATGGGGTTGAGAAACATATCAGCCATGATTGAATGACGGAGCAGCTCAATGGGCTGAATGGTCTAATTTCTGCTCCTAGGTCATATGGTCTAATATTACTATATCCACCTCCCAGCAAGGTTCATGTTCTATCACTCGCGCTATTACCTGCAATACTTTCCCCATTCACTCCCACCCAACCAAGCCCCAAGGTTGGCATGGTGGCTCAGTGGTTAGCACTGCTGCCTCACAGCAGCAGGGACCAGAGTTTGATTCCACCTTCAAGCAAGAGTTGGATTCTGGGTAATCCAAGGTGGAGGACTGGAAAAATTTCTGGCTGTAACAGCTGCTCCTTTTTTGAGGTATTTAGGTGTTGGAGGTGATTTCCTTGAATTCCAGGAGCAGCGATTACTGTTTTATATGCTGTTGCATCGTTTTGGAACTTCGGAGAAAAGAAAGACAAAACAACAGCAGGTGGGCAGCACGGTGGCACAGTGGTTAGCACTGCTGCCTCACAGCACCAGAGACCCGGGTTCAATACCCGACTCAGGAAGACTGACTGTGTAGAGTTTGCACATTCTCCCCATGTCTGCGTGGGTTTCCTCCGGGTGCTCCAGTTTCCTCCAACAGTCCAAAAATGTGCAGGTCAGGTGAATTGGCCATGCTAAATTGCCCATAGTGTTAGGTGAAGGGGTAAATGTAGGGGTATGGGTGGGTTGCACTTCGGCGGGTCGGTGTGGACTTGTTGGGCTGAAGGGCCTGTTTCCACACTGTAGGTAATCTGAGTAACAGCACTTTTAAGAAGGAAGAGGAACAGACAAAGGAAGCACATGGTGAGGCTTGTGCAGGAGAGAGAGAGAGAGAGAGAGAGAAAACAAAACTCACATTGCTAACTGACAGAGCAGTGAACCTGCACAGTTACTGCTTTTGAATTCATATATCGCTGAACATCGGAGTGCATCTAGGAAAATTAACAAACAGTGAAATTCACAACTGATCTTGGAGGAACCTGTTTGGAAGAGGTGACAGCACAGAGACAAATAAGTGGATATTTTAAGTGTGGCCTTACAGTAAGTCTGCAGTATCGAGTAGAGTGGGTTCTTTGTTGATTATATTCTTTATTGAGATGAGTCTCTTGAGTAAACTTAAAATATAAGCCATAAGTATTAAGTTAGCCTGGAGCAGTGTTTTGTAGAGGAATAAGGTGGTGCTATTTTCTGGGTCTGCAGATTGAAAGAAGCAAATATGGCCTTGAGCAGAGTGATATGCTTTTCTTGTCAGATGTGAGAGTTTAGGGAGAGTTTACGGAGTTACTGAGGATTATATCTGCAAAACCTGCTGTTGGTTGTGAATCCTATCAGATTGAATGGATCAGTTGGATAGACAGTTAGAGGCAATGAGGAATTTACAAGAGCAAGGAGATGTGATGGGTGGCAGTTATAGGACGGGGGAGAAGTCACAGATACAGTTCGCATAGATGGGTTAACTCCAGGAAAGGTAAGAGAGATAGGCAGGTACTGCAGGAGTCTTCTGTGGCTATCTCCATTTCAAACGAATATGCTGCTTTGGAAAATTAGTGGGCGATGGATTCTCAGGGGAACATAGCACAAACAGCTAGTCTCTGGTATTGAGATTAGCTCTAATGCAATGAGGGGTACGTGGGGTTCCAAGAGGTGGATTGTGTTAGGGAACTCTCTAGTCCGAGATACAGATAGAAGTTTCTGTGGCCAGCAGCGAAAAATCAGAATGGTGTGTTGCTTCCCTCATGCCAGGATCAAGGATGTCTCAGAGAGGATGCAGAATGTTCTCAAGGAGGAGAGGGAACAGCAGGAGGACATTGTACATATTGTAACCAATGACATAGGAAGGGAAAAGGTTGAGATTCTGAAGGGAGACTACAGAGAGTTAGGCAGGAATTTAAAAAGGAGGTCCTCGAGAGTAGTAACATCTGGATTACTCCCGGTGCTATGAGCTAGTGAGGGCACGAATAGGAGGATAGAGCAGATGAATGCATGACTGAGGAGCTGATGTATGGGAGAAGGATTCACACTTTTGGATCATTGGAAGGTCTTTTGCAGTAGAAGTGACCTGTACAAGAAGGACGGATTGTACCTGAATTGGATGGGGACTAATATACTGGCAGGGAGATTTGCTGGAGCTGCTCAGGAGGATTTAAACTAGTAAGATTGGGGGTGGGTAGTGGGACCCAGGGAGATAGTGAGGAAAGATATCAGAGATTGGTATAGTTGAGAAGAAAGGCGAGTCAAACAGTCAGGTCAGGCAGGGTCCAAGCAGAAAACAAGGTAGGACTTACCAATTACACTGTATTTATTTCAATGCAAGAGGCCTAACAGGGAAGGCAGGTGAACTCAGGACATGGTTAAGAACATGGGACTGGGATATCATAGGAATTACAGAACCATGGCTCAGGGATGGATAGGACTGGCAACCTAACATTCCAGGATACAAGTGCTACAGGAAGGACAGAAAGGGAGGCAAAAGAGGAAGGGGAGTGGCATTTTGGTAAGGGATAGCATTACAGCTGTACTGAGGGAGGATATTCCTGGAAAAATATCCAGGGAAGTTAATTGGGTGGAACTGAGAAATAAGAAAGGGATGATCACCTTACTGGGATTGTATTATAGACCCCTAATAGTCAGAGGGAAAATGAGAAACAATCTTGTAAGGAGATCTTAGCTATCTGTAAGAATAATAAGGTGGTTATGGTAGGGGATTTTAACTTTCCAAACATAGACTGGGACTGCCATAGTGTTAAGGGTTTAGATGGAGAGGAATTTGTTGAGTGCAAGACAATTTTCTGATTCAGTATGTGGACGTACCTACTAGAGAAGGTGCAAAACTTGACCTACTCTTGGGAAATAAGGCAGGGCAGGTGACTGAGGTGTCAGTGGGGGAGCACTTTGGGGCCAGTGACCATAATTCTATGATTTAAAATAGAGATGGAAAAGGATAGACCGGATCTAAAAGTTGAAGTTCTAAATTGGAGGAAGACTAATTCTTAGGCAAGAACTTTCAAAAGCTGATTGGGGGCAAATGCTCGCAGGTAAAGGGACGGCTGGAAAATGGGAAGCCTTCAGAAGTGAGATAATGAGAGTCCAGAGAAAGGAAAGACTGGTAGTGAAAGGGAATGCTGGATGACTAAAGAAATTGAGGGTTTGGTTAAGAAAGAGAAGGAAGCATATGTCAGGTATAGTCAGGATAGATTGAGTGAATCATTAGTAGAGTATAAAGGCAGTAGGAGTATAATTAAGAGGGAAATCAGGAGGGCAAAGAGAGGACATGAGATAGCTTTGGCAAATAGAGTTAAGGAGAATCCTAAGGGTTTTTATAAATACACGAAGGAGAAAAGATCAGCAAGGTGGCCTTTGTGTGGAGCTGCAGGAGATGGGGGAAGATACTAAACGGGTATTTTGCATCAGTGTTTACTGTGCAGAAGGACATCAAAGATATAAAATGTGGGGACATAGATAGTGATATCTTGAAAAATGTCCATATTACAGAGGAGGAAGTGCTGGATGTCTTGAAACGCCTAAAAGGGGATAAATCCCCAGGATCTCATCAGGTGTACCCTAGAACTCAGTGGGAAGCTAGGTAAGTGATTGCTGGGACCCTTACTGAGATATTTGTATCATCGATAGTCACAGATGAAGTGCCGGAGGACTGGAGGTTGGCTAACATGGTGCCACTGTTTAAGATAGCCAGGGAACTATAGACCAGAGAGTCTGACGTCGGTGGTGGGCAAGTTGTTGGAGGGAATCCTGAGGGACAGCATGTATATGTATTTTGGAAAGGCAAGGATGGATTAGAGAGAGTCAACATGGCTTTGTCTGTGGGAAATCATGTCTCAGAAACTTGATTTGAGTTTTTTGAAGAAGTAACAAAGAGGATTGATGAGGGCAGAGCGGTGGATGTGATCTATATGGCCTTCAGTAAGGTGTTCGACAAGGTTCTCCATGGGAGACTGTTAGCAAGGCTAAATTTCATTTAGCCATTTGGAGAAACTAGCCATTTGGATACAGAACTGGCTCAAAGATAGAAGACAGAGTGTGGTGGTGTAGGGTTATTCTTCAGACTGGAGGCCTGTGACCAGTGGAGTGCCACAAGGATCGGTCCACTACTTTTCATCATCTATATAAATGATTGGGATGCAAGCAGAAGAGGTAGAGTTAGTAAGTTTGCAGATGACACCAAAATTGGAGGTGTAGTGGACAGCGAAGAAGGTTACCTCAGTTTACAACAGGATCTTGATCAGATGGGCCAGTGGGCTGAGAAGTGGCAGATGGGGTTTAATTTAGATAAATGTGAGGTGCTGCATTTTGGGAAAGCAAATCTTAGCAGGACTTATACACTTAATGGTAAGGTCCTAGGGAATGTTGTTGAACAAAGAGACCTTGGAGTGCAGGTTCATAGCTCCTTGAAAGTGGAGTCGCAGGTAGATAGGATAGTGAAGAAGGCGTTTGGTATGCTTTTCTTTTATTGATCAGAGTATTGTGTACAGGAGTTGGGAGGTCATGTTGTGGCTGTATAGGGCATTGGTTAGGCCACTATTGGAATATTGCATGCAATTCTGGTCTCCTTCCTATCGGAAGGATGTTGTGAAACTGAAAGTATTCAGAAAAGATTTACAAGGATGTTGCCAGTGTTAGAGGATTTGAGATGTAAGGAGAGGTTAAATAGGCTAGGGCTGCTTTCCCTGGAGCGTTGGAGGCTGAGGGGTGAACTTGTAGAGATTTATAAAATTATGAGGGGCATGGATAGGATAAATAACAAAGTCTCTTCCCTGGAGTGGGGGAGTCTAGAACTGGAGGACTTATGTTTAGGGTGAGAGGGGAAAGATATAAAAGAGACCCAAGGGGCACCTTTTTCACACAGAGGGTGGTACATGTATGGAATGAGCTGCCAGAGGAAGTGATGGAAGCTGGTACAATTGCAGCATTTAATAGCCATCTGGATAGATATATGAATAGGAAGGGTTTGGAGGGATATGGGTCAGGTACTGGCAGGTGGGACTAGATTGGGTTGGGATACCTGGTCAGCATGGATGAGTTGGACAAAAGGGTTTGTTTCCATGCTGTATATCTCTATGACTGTCTGAGTGGAGTTTACACATTCTCCCTGTGTCTGTGGGAGTTTCCTCTGGGTGTTTGGGTTTCCAATCACAGTCCAAAGATGTGCTAGTTAGGCAATTGCCTCAGTGCCCACAAATGTGTAGGCTAGGTACATTAGTCAGTGGAAGTGTAGAATAATAGGGTAAGGGAATGGGTCTGAGTTGGATACTTTCCAGAGGGTCAGTGTGGACTCGTTGGGTCAAATGGCCTGTTTCCAAAGTGTAGGGATTCAAGAGAGAAAAAAAATTCTGTAGCATGTGCAGGCTAATTGAATTACTCATGGGAAATGCGGGGTACAGGGATATGGTCGGGGTGTGTTTGTGTGGGATGCCCTTCAGGTGGTCAGTGTGGACTTGATGGGCCAAATGGCCTGTTTTTGTACTGTAGGTATTCTATGTACACCATGACCTCTGCCTGCCTTCTGCATTGCAGACTTATTCTGTGGGGATTCTTCCCCGCCAATGATAAAAGTCACAGCTGTGCTACCGCTTTCATTTCCCTTCAGACCTGCTTTCCACTCATACTAGGAGGAAAACACTCCACAATGAGTCAGAAAGAATGCAGACTGGTAGTGGCTGCCACTCAGCTCATCACTCCTTATGAGGACAAGATCATGAGTCTAAACGCTCCAAGTGCTAAACTGATTACGTCAAGCTCCTGGAATGGTATCGAAGGCTGCCCGGTATTACTGTGCCATAGCTGGGTGAAGACCATCTCCCTTGGCTTGACTGAGAAACTTCCTACCTTTGCATCTGTACAGAAAGCCAGCAGTACTGTAAGCCCAGTATCTCGAGTGAGGAGCAAGGCTCAAAATGCAAGGAAGACAGGAATGCTATAGGTAGGCTATCCACGTATGCCCAAAGTGAGTAAGTGCTAAGAGACCAAGTGAACAATGTAGAGATATAGCCTGTCTTGTCTATGAGCTGTGTTTATGTTCCTGAGTGCACAGTGTCCTTGCTGCAGCATTACAATGATAGCTGCCATTGTATCTCAGTGCAACAATGAAGTACAGAATTGCACGAAGTGAATCAAAGATACTGACACACAAAAGGGGAAAAGGGAACAAGTATAGGCTCCTTGGCCCTTCAAGTCAGCTCTGCCATTCAATAAGATCATAGTTGATTTCATTTCAGTCTGAACTGTAGATTCCTGCATTTCTCCAATAATTATTCATCCCCTTAGTGATTAAAAATCTATGTACCTCTACCTTAAAGATATTGAAAGATTCTGCATCCATTGTCTGTTGAGGAAGGGAATTCCAAAGACTACCAACTTATGAGATTAAAAAAGAATTAACACCTCGGTCTTAAATGGGCGATCTCTTTATTTTTTAAGCTATGAGCACGAAGATGTGCCAAGAGGTTCCTTAGAGGCTGGCACATGTTGAATGCCAATGTCTGTGGTCAAGGGATGCATGTAGCTGGTCACCATGAAGATGAAGTGTACCTCAAGATGTTGGCACCTAATGTCCAGTATAGAGGTCCTTTGGATCAAGCAGTGAGTTGAAATTGTTAGATATTGATTCAAATTTCCATGTCGAGAATTGTCGACATCTAGTGTGTTCCCAGCAGGTAGAAAGAAAGCTGCATGTTAATGAGGGGTGATTTGAAGTTAACATTAGGAAGCAATAATCCCCCTTTAGCGGAAACTTGCCGCTGCCTGGCAAAGATTCGCCTTGATGCCCGGAACTTAATTTAACAAATGGAATAAATTGCTCTCAACACCGCGATGTGTCTTGCTAGACCTCAGGAGTGATTCTACTAAACGTCTCCCCATAAAATAAATAGTGACAGTGTCTACCTACCCACAAATAAACATAGAAGAGATCAAGGAGCCTAGGGACAGGTGTGAGATGGGTGTGGCAGGTTTTCACAATCTAACAATGACGAGAAAAGAGTGAGCAACATCTTTAGGGGAGACACCTATGATGCACACAGGATACATCACAAAAGATGTACTGCCTCTTCTTTCCTGCCATTCCCACAAGTTATTTTTTAAAAAAACTAATTTTCTGAATCTCAACCACCTGCCCACATTAACTATTTTATGGAGTGGTTAGCATTTTATTTAGATCAATTGGTTTGTCAATAATCTTAAATTGCCTCTTTTTTTGACTACGATGGGCAAGCTGCTGATTTCTGCATCTGCCTAGCTCCTACATTGTGGGGAATGGGTCAGAGGCTGATGGGAAGGTGGTGTGTGCCAGAAGCCCATTGTATTTTAAATGCATTCTACCAAAATCACATGGGGTGAAATCCAGGCCCATGTGCTTGTTTCTTTGCCAGCATGGATAACCTTCATCATTTAATTCAACACGTAAACCATCCCTGAAATAAATTGATAGAATTTCAATAACAGTCTCTATTCATAGTACATGAAATTGATATTGTTATGAAGACACTTCAGATTTAATCATTTTTGTGGACTTGAATTTGAAGGTTTGTGGATACCAGATTATTTTATTAAGAGGTCAATGAAAGGACATTGAAACTGTTTTTTAAAAACAGGGCATTTCTTGAAACTCGTGTCGCTTGTGATAACTGCTTATTCACTGATGAACTCCAACTTGGCTGTACAAGAATGAAGCTGCAGCTTTACTCTGGAGATAGTTGGTTTGGATTTTTCAATTGGTAGCCGGCCTTAGAAAGGAAAGGAGCTTCTCAGGCCAGCTCTCCTAATGTTGGGAATCCAGTGTGATACTGGCAACCCTGGCTCTATTTGATCCTGGATTGTCTCCCTGATGAAGGACCCTCCTGCGAAAACCAACTGGTGCTGTGACTCCTGCATTGGGAAAGATCTGAGAGACATCTGCTTGTGTTGGTGAGACCCATCTTTTGCAGCAGAACAGTAGTCTGACAGGGTGAGCATCTCAAGACTTTTGTTTTTATTGGTTTTGCATTTCAAAGATTAAGATTTATTGGCCTGAACTGGCTCCAAATTGAATATCTGAGCAATATCCTTCTCTTCACCCTTTTACCATGTGCACGTGCATGTGCGTTTGTTTTAGGCTATTTAGAGGAGTAACCAATTTGAAACAAGAATATAATGTGTCTTAACCATTTTGAATTGTTTCATTATAAATCAATAATTTTGTGTTTATTAAGGCAACTTGGTTGATAGATCTTTTCATTTTAAGTCTAACATAGAGAATGCATCCATTAGGAACTGGATAAAAGCATGGTTGAATGTCTGTATGGAGTTTACACATTTTCATGTCTGCATGAATTTCCACCCAGAGTCCTAAGGTGGATTAGCTATGGTAAATGTAGGATTATGGAGCTAGGATCGGGGTGTGGTGTTGGATACTCTTTGGAGGGTTGGTGCAGACCTGATAGACCAAATGGCCTCAATCTGCTTTGTAGGGATTCTACGATTACATGTACTGTATCTTGTAACCTGTAGAGTGGTGAGACCAAATAAATATATCAATGCATGCCTCTCATTTTAGGCATGACAATATATAAATAATTTTACCAAACATAATCCATTACTTTACATCATGTCCTGAACAAGAAGCCATAGGTTAAAGGTGAGAAGGAAAAGATTTAAAAGGGACCTAAAGGGCAACTTTTTCATGCAGAGGGTGGTGCGTGTGTGGAATGAGCTGCCAGAGGAAGTGATGGAGGTTGATAGAATTACAATATTTAAAAGGCATCTGGATAGGTATATGAATAGGAAGGATTTAGAGAGATATGGGCCAAGTGCTGGCAAATGTGACTAGATGAGATTAGGATATCTGGTCGACATGGATAAGTTAAACCATAGGGTCTAGTTCTGTGCTATACATCTCTATGACTCTATGTGTGAAGTCCCTCACCCTTAAAAATTTTAGACACCACCAGTACTGTCACATAAAACCCTGACCTACTTCTGCCTTTCTCAGAAGAGTTGATACCAAAAAAAAAATCCAAACTTACAAATATTTTAAGAGGAAATTTCAGGGTGAAAAGAGATAACTTTTGGACAGGCAGAGGAATAAGATTGAAACGTGAAGTGAGTTGAAACTTCTGTGAAGGGAATGATTAAACATACTGGATCATAGTGAAATGGCCAGTCCTCCTTCAGGATTTAATTATATTTAAATAATAACATTGGAAATATCTGAAATACTAATGTAAATTAATTTGAAGATATTGTTCTTTGAAAGTACAGATGAATTGTGTGATCATGACTTTTGTTTCAGTCTTCTCGCCAGAAATATAAAGTTGAATATTTTCAATGCAATACAGCTTATGGAGCAACCACTGAACTAATAAATCATTTCATTTTATAGTTCATTTTAAATGCAAAGACTTCTAAAAACTTTAGATTTCATAGTTCTGTGTAGCCACAGTGACGATTTATTCATAAACCAAGACTATGAATGTTAAAAGAGAAATAAAACATGTCAGACCAGTTACAGAAAGTCAATTTACACAGGACTACAATGTAGCTATTTACTGGCACTTTTTCATTTTTACAGCTTGGCTTACAATAAAATCGAGATGTTCCATGGTTTGATGCCTTAATTGGTCTTGAGATTTCATTAACTGAAACCTGTCTTTCATTTCCATTACATTTGCAATGTCGTGTACAAGCCAGAAAGGAACATTAATGCCAGTTTAAGAATAAAATTAGATTTGAGCTTCAAACCAGATTCAATATTACAATCAGCGAGGGCAACTTGAGGTCACAATCAAGAAAGAATCGCTCACTCAATTAATGCGTTTCAGATTCAAAGACAAACAATAAATTTATCAACATACTTTAATTTTCCAAGGAACTACACAATGCAAAATGGATTTTTATACACCTACAGAATACTTCTGGATGAACATCAGCATTTAGTCTCTGCTGAGAGATACATTTCTAACAGGTAAAATATGCTGAGCCTTACAGGTGGTGAACTATCCTTCATTGGTTTATTCATGTTTAGTTATCCTAATAATTTTGATTACCTCTTTACTGTATATCCTTCAGCTGACAGGATGGGAGAAACCAAGCTTTGAATCTCTCCACTATGCGTGTTGGAGAAGACTAACTGAGTGAATAGGGTCGATACCCTGCTATGATTAACTGATACTCTCCCCTACTTTAAGCCTACACTGCAATCAGCTGACAAACCGCCAGAACTGATAATCTCACCAGCTGCTTAATGGGAAATGGAGGAAAATAATAACGAGAATCAACAGTTATGTACAGGATATTTGGTTTTTCCACTGCCACCAATCACCTTCCCACTAAATTGAGGCAAATTTCTTATTTAATGAGAAAAACAAGTAAGCAATTTGTTGTCTCCGAGAAAATAAATCAGTTCTTTATCGTTTCAGTGTCTTTATCAATACTGATAAAGTCATTCGCAGATCAGTTGAAAGAATCAGGCGGACAGGTATACAGATCAGCTCGAACAGTTGGGATTGTACAAGCTTAAAACAAAATAGCATATTGAAATTTCCAAAATTAAATATTTTTTATCTTCTTAAATAGAAAAGAACAATTCAGACACTAAATTAAAACAACTGATACTTGCATCTCAGTAAGTTATAAGCATCAGATTGACATTGTTATCTGAAATATGGCTTAATCATAACCAAAGTGACTTGTCACTTCAAAGTAGTTGCAGTTTACCATGTTCCTTGTTAGGACTGAAGGCAGTCAGATGAATCCTGATCCTGATTTCAGATATAGCTTAGAGAGTCAGTTTGTGTCATCTGAGGCCAAACACAGGATATAGCTATGGATTAATTTACATTATGGCTGTATTTCCATTGCAATCTCAATATCATAGAATCAACTTCAAAACTGCGTGAAGTTAGCTTTTCCTGAGTCCTCTTTTAAACATTAAATTAAGTCCAAACATGGCAAATGTATTATGGTTAAAATAGCTAAAAAGGACCAAATTTCACTAAGGTTTCAAAAGCAACTAAATTTTCCTGTTCAATTATAGAAGCTGCTGTGTAAATGCTAAATAGCCAACTACCAAATAACAGAGATGCACAGAAAATCTCTCTCTTCCATATACAAGGAAGCAAATTTCATGAAGATGGGGTGAAATATCATCTGCAAACACACAAAATGAGTCAGAACAAATCAAAGGATTAGCTGTATTTTTAGGAAACCATGTTCCTATGAAGCTCAATATTTTCATTCGTCAACATCAGTGCACTAATCTTACCTTGGAGGCACATAGCGATTGCAAAATCCATGGCCCAACTGACCAAAGCCATCAACAATCCGAGCAGTATCAGGAAAATCCAGTCTTCTCCCACTTTTGAGATAAGGAATGTTTGACATCGCATACTACATACTGTGGGCAAAAGAAGCGGCAATTATTACACAATATAGTGGATTATTAAATGACAATTCACAATGATTAATTCAATAGGTAACCAACTAGCAAAATGGAATGGGGTCTATATTAATTGCCTACATGTCCAGTAGAAAGCAGTTTAATGAACTTCCACATTGTTTTCTCAATACAAATTAAGTGCTAAATTTCTTCATTTTCAACATAAGCATGGTGTTGTGAAAATCTAGTTCATGGTTTGTGTATTTTTGAATATGAATTATAACTCAAAAATTAAAGCTTTAACTCAGGTTGTAAGTTCACTTGCTGAACTGGAAGGTTTGCTTTTAGAGGTTTCATCAACATGCTCGGCATCATCATGAGCGAACCTTCAGTGAAGCGCTGGTATTATGTCCCACCTTCTATTTGTGTCTTGGTCTCTTAAGGTGGGTGATATCATTTCCGGTTCTTTATCTCAGAGTTTAGAAAATGGGGTCCAAATCAGTGTGTTTATTGATGGAGTTCTGGTTAGAATGCCAGGCCTCTAGGAATTCCCATGCATGTCCCTATTTAGCTTGTCCTACGATGGATGTGTGGTCCCAGTTGAAGTGGTGTCCTTCCTCATTTGTATGTAAGGATACTAGTGATAGTGAGTCATGTCTTTTTGTGGCTAGTTAATGTTCATGTATCCTGGTGGCTAGTTTTCTGCCTGTTTGTCCAATGTAGTGTTTGTTACAGTCCTTGCATGGTATTTTGTAAATGACATTTGTTTTGCTGGTTGTTTGTATCAGGTCCTTTAGGTTCATTAGCTTCTGTTTTAGTGTGTTGGTGGGTTTGTGGGCTACCAATGATGCCAAGGGGTCTGAGTAGTCTGGAAATCATTTCAGAGATGTCTTTGATATAAGGCAATGTGGTTGGAGTTTCTGGGCACATTGTGTCTGCTTGTTTGGGTTTGTTATTGAAAAATCAGTGGACTGTGTTTATTTGGTACCTGTTCTTCCTGAATACACTGTATTGGTATTTTTCTTCAGCTAGGTAATTCCTGGGTACTGCAGTGTGTTGTGGCTCATTGAAATAATGTCCTGGTGCAGCTCAGTTTGTGGGTGTTGGGATGATTGCTCCTGCAGTTACATATTTGGTCTGCGTTTGTTGTTTTTCTGTCAACGCTGGTTTGAAGTTCTACATTAACTGTTCGTTCTTTGTGACACTAGGAATGGGAATCTGTTGTTGTCTTCCTCTTTTGTGAATTTTATGCTAGTAAGGATATCTTTGATGGTGTTGTAGGTTTCCTCTAATTTGTTCCATTTTGTAATCATGAAGGTATCATCCATGTAGCAAACCCAAAGTTTGGGTTGGATGGTGGGGAGAGCTGTTCGTTCAAGGCTCTGCATTACTGCTTCTGCTAGGAACCCTGATATTGGTGATCCCATGGTTATTCCATTGATTTGTTTATAGGTCTTGTCATTGAAGGTGAAGGGCATAGTGAGGCACAGGTCTATTAGCTTGAGGATTGGTTGATGAAGTTGGTACTGTCAGGTGTTTGTGCCCTTGGTTCTTCTAGTAGTGCAGTCAGTGTTATTTTGGCCAAGCTAATGTCAATTGATGTGATTAGGGCTGTTACGTCAAAGGAGACAGTTATTTCGTCCTCTTCTATCTTGGTGCCTTTGATGGTGTTCAGGAATTCTTGGGTGGAGTGCATGGAGTGACACGAGTCTTCTACGAGGTATTTCAGTTTTCGGTGGAGTTCCTTAGCGAGTCTATATGTCGGTGTTCCAGGTAGTGAGACTACGGGTTTGAGGAGGGGTCCCTGGTTTGTGTACTTTAGGTAGTTCATTGAAGCCGCGTGGTGTTGGATTTGTCCGGTTTCATTTTTTTGGAAATCTGTCTTAATTGTCCTGATTACTGCAGCCTTTTCAATGTGGATGTGATACAGTTTTCTCATTGTGGGGTGAGTCTATCGCCACCTATTGGCAAATGTCGGTTTTTCCAGCAGTGACTTCACTTTTTCAACGTCCTCATTTCTGTTTAGAATGATTAGTCATGCGCCCTTTGTCTGCAGGTACGATTACAATATTTTTGTCCTTTGAGTCTTTCTAGAGCTTTCCTTTTTGGCTTAGTGGTGTTGCAACTGTCTATCTGATGGTCTGTGTGGGTTTCTTCTGTGAGTCCGTTGTCCTTCAGTGTTGATTCTAATGCTGTTACGAAGTCCTTTTAGTCCGCATCTCTGTAGTTGTAATTCAACCCTCTAACTAGGATGGTTTTTTCTGTATCTGTTAGTGGTCAGTCTAATAGGTTTTTTTATTCAAACCTGTGTTGTCCTTTTTCCTGTAAGGTTAGTTTTTTTCATTTCCTGTGTTTGCTGTTGTTTGATGCTTATGGCTCATTCCAGTGAATCCATCCATTCATGGTCTGTTGCGTTATTATATAAAGTTTTTTGGTGCAAAATTTCCCGATTGTTTTAACTGTAGATGAATAGTGCAACTTAGCTGCAAAGGTTAATGCATTAACTGTAATACTGAGGTCTTCAGAAGAGGTATAGTAGTATTATAGTAACTATACTTGCCGATAACTTGGAATTGGCAATGTGGTTTAAACGTCAAAAAGATTGACCTTACAGTAGAGTAACAGATTGAGATATTGAACAAAACTGAAAATAAATTGATTAATATTTGCTGTATTCGCAGTCTGAACTCCAATTCCCTCTTACAGTAAACATTTGCCATTGGATAGTTGCTGATCGTCAATACCAAAACTAGTTTAAGTACAGGTGGATAGCACAGTCCTCACCATTTTGAAAATGACTTGAACAGCACAATGGCAAAAATATGATTTTTATGGATGCACTTTATAACACTGCATTTGTCACACTATACGGTGTGCAAAAGATTTATTTTTATTTGCAAGAACCAGCCAGAATCCCTTCAATACATTTTATTTGGCAATAGCCAACACTGGGAGACTTTTTTTTAGATTACCTACTATAACTGGCACAATATTTAAAACAGAAAAGTATTGCATGACTCCCTACGCAACACAAGTAACTATGTATAGCACTGCCCTTTACTGAATTAATGTACGTGCTGTTGGAGCAAAATTAGTGGTATGGAGGGTTAGAACCCAGAGCCTGAAATGCAAGACAGTGATTTAATGGTGAACTGTGTCTACACCAGCATCTAATATTAGCTTACAGAATTTACATTTTGTTTGTGACCTACAAAATGCATGCAATACTGATAATATTATTACATCACAGTTATAATTTGTTTGGGAAATAAAATAGGAAAACAATAATGTACATAATATTTCACATTGTGGGAAAATGAATAACTTTTCTGAGACTCCGTCGATCCTATGCAACAGTGGATGGTAAAGTTATGTCTGTTAGAAGCAGACATTAACAAAATTGCTTCTATTGACTATAGCAAGTAAATCAGTGTAATGTGTTTTCAGCACACAGCCCATGGCTGTACTGGAATAATGCACACATTTAATTTTTTACATTCAATCTATTTTTTAGATTACTTACAGTGTGGAAACAGGCCCTTTGGCCCAACAAGTCCACACTGACCCTCCGAAGAGCAACGCACCCAGACCCATCCCCCGACATTTACTCCTTCACCTAACACTGTGGGGAACTTAGCAAGGCCAATTCACCTAACCTGCACATTTTTGGACTGTGGGAGGAAACCGGAGCATCCAGAGGAAACCCAAGCAGACATGGGGAGAATGTGCAAACTCCACACAGACAGTCGCCTGAGGCAGGAACTGAACCCGGGTCTCTAGCATTGTGAGGCAGCGGTGCTAACCACTGTGCCACCATGCCGCCCAAATAGGAGCGAAGCCTTTTATCATGCCAAACAGGTGCATATCCAACTGCATGCATCTCAAACAGGAAGTCCAAGGTTGGACCAGGTGCCTCATTTTAATATTTTGGTCAGGGTTTTTGAGTCTTGAGTCCTTCACCATGTTGGCAGAAGGCCTTTGCTAAGATTCAGAGGTCAAACAGACATGATGCTGGCTGATTACTGCCTTTCAGTGACCCTCAGGATTGTTGCTTTGTTAGTGGTGAACCACAACAAGTATTTAAGATTCTTGAATGAAGGACGCAAGAGTACATTTTCCAGTGAAGACTAATTAATTTAACACCAATGTAAAACAAGTGAAGTCATGTCATTTACATATGTGTGGAGCCTACATCCTGTTTAAGGATGGTCACAAAAGAACACAATCTAATATATACAACATTAGCACTTGCATTTTACTAATTCCTATTAAACCAGTAAAGTTAATAAGTCATAGAGTCATAGAGATGTACAGCATGGAAACAGACCCTTCAGTCCAACCTGTCCATGCCGACCAGATATCCCAACTCAATCTCCTCCCACCTGCCAGCACCCGGCCCATATCCCTCCAAACCCTTCCTCTTCATACACCCATCCAAATGCCTCTTAAATTTGCAATTGTACCAGCCTCCATCAAATTCTGTGGCAGCTCATTCCAGGGAAAAGACCTATCCATGCCCCTCATAATTTTGTGAACCTCTATAAGGTCACCCCTCAGCCTCCAACGCTCCAGGGAAAACAACCCCAGCCTGTTCAGCCTCTCCCTATAGCTCAAATCCTCCAACCCTGGCAACATCCTTGTAAATCTTATCTGAGCCCTTTCAAGTTTCACAGCATCTTTCCAATTAGAAGGAGACCAGAATTGCACGCAATATTCCAACAGTGGCCTAACCAATGTCCTGCACAGCTGCAACATGACCTCCCAACACCTGTACTCAATACTCTGACAAATAAAGGAAAGCATACCAAACACCTTCTTTACTATCCTATCTACCTGCACTCCAAGGTTTCTTTGTTCAGCAACACTCCCTAGGACCTTACCATTAAGTGTATAAGTCCTGCTAAGATTTGCTTTCTCAAAATGCAGCACCTCGCATTTATCTGAATTAAACTCCATCTGCCACTTCTCAGCCCATTGGCCCATCTGGTCCAGATCCTGTTGTAATCTGAGGTAACCCCCTTCGCTGTCCACTACACATCCAATTTTGGTGTCATCTGCAAATTTACTAACTGTACCTCTTATGCTCGCATCCAAATCATTTATGTAAATGACAAATAGTAGAGGACCCAGCACCGATCCTTGTGGCACTCCATTGGTCACAGGCCTCCAGTCTGGAAACAACCCTCCATCACCACCCTCTGTCTTCTCCCTTTGAGCCAGTTCTGTATCCAAATGGCTAGTTCTCCCTTTATTCCATGAGATCTAACCTTGCTGATCAGTCTCCCATGGGGAACCTTGTCAAACACCTTACTGAAGTCCATATAGATCACATCTACTGCTCTGCCCTCTTGTGATCAAATTTATGTCGAGGAAAAAAACATTTATCTATAAAGACAACTGATTGCTGCTCAATTTGGCCATTTTATCCATTATTCAATTGTACCAAATTGGAAGTCTATCCACTGTCCACTTCATCAACGCATGACAAACAATTTGAGTGAAAGCAGTAAAACAAAGCCACTATGTATGGTAAATGTATATGGGATGTTCCTTTCTCCAGTGTCTTCAAAACTAATTGATCCCCATGGACCAAGTGTGCAAGATCAGAATAACAGACCTGAAGTCATAAATTAGTAACTTCAAATGGAATTCATTTTCAATTCTTTTGTGAATTGTCTTCAATTTATAAAACATACTTTCATAATTTAATTATCAAATGCAGGCAGCTATTTAATAAATGTAATAGGCAACCTGATTAATAATATGCAGTAATGTCATTATTGAATGCAATCACTGAACTGAATTTAAAAATCCAATGACCAATTTAATAAATTATAAAATTTTGGCACTTATTTAGTGAATTATAGAATTAGGTTTGTCAAGGGTTTTTGAAAGCTGATTAATTTCACAATTATATTTTAATCAGTTAACCACTTTTAATTGTACATTACTTGATGTAATTACTGCATCCAAATCATTCAAGTTTATTTCAAAATTGATGTTAACATTATTGTCCCAAAAACATCCCTGTTTTCCTGTTTCTGGATTCATATTGTTGATGTCTCTTCAGCATTTGTATTTATTTACATGAAATTATGTAATGACACTCTAAACTAAATCATTTAGTGTGAAGAGGCAAAGTTTTTAAACCCTAATATCCAAAAGTGTAAAATAAAAAAGGAATACTGCTAGGCTTTACATTGCCAACGGCAGTGAAACACAAATGCAACATTGCCCAATAGAAATTTCCAGTCTATTACCTCCTGCAATTTTAGTAGTTGTTTTGAGCAAAAAGATTGATTATGGTTTTAGGCAATAATTGCTGCTTGCTGGATATTGACTGGAACGGATTGCAAAGTGAGAAAAGTTGTTCACATGATGTTGTTGTCAACAGCATGGTAAAGTATTCACAAGCAATCTCAAGTTCCACCTAGTTGAACTGCCTTGTACAAGAGATTCTTGTTGGTGCCATTTTTGGCTGACTTTACTTCTAGTTATGTGCTACAAGCTGAACTAGATTTGAAATATTACATGAGCTTACTTCGGATGCCAACAAGTGCTTGACTAGCAGTATTAAACTCTGTGCCCAATTGTTGTAGAAATGAAGAAGACTATCCTATGTTTAAATAGCAAACGTTTGGGTATTGCTGCCATTTTGCATCACATTTTGGTACTAAATATTATTAGTGTCAAGAGTGTAGTGCTGGAAAAGGACAGCAGGTCAGGCAGCATCTGGGGAGCAGGAGAATTAACGTTTCAGGCATAAGCCCTACATTCCTGCCCCTCGGATGCTGTCTGACCTGCTGCACTTGTCCAGCACTACACTCTTGACTCTGATCTCCAGCATCTGCAGTCCTCATTTTCTATTAATTATTATTACCTGACCTTGAAACCCAACACTTTACCCACTTGTAAGAAATACTCTGCTAATCTTCCAGCATACTGATTGTAGTTTTTTGTGGCATCTTCAAGTAACAACAATCATTTAAATCAAGAAAGGAGCCTCTGATATCACAGGACAGAGTTAGAAGTATAGATAGGAAAGCCGATAGCTTCAACCTTTTATTCTTTGAAACAGCTCATAAAATTAAAGTACCAAGGTAACACACATGACAAATAACATGGAAACATTAGACAAGCCCAACAAATATGAAACAAAACAAAATCTCAGATCAAATCTTACTTATTCTGAAGTGTTGGAAGTTACCAGTGAAGACATCTAATACAGAAACATTGCAAGGAGCCAGAGGGCAATGGAGAGGCATAAGTCAGAACATAGAAGCCTTTTCCATGCACATGCAGTTGGGCTAGCATCTGGCACCTCTATGCACACATTAACTTCTCCACAACCATGTAATTCTTGTCTTTAGCATGTTTTATTAACTTGTCTGCTAATTTGTTCATAGTTTCTGAGAGTTCCCAATCACATGGGGCCTATACTTCTGGCATCAGTTCTGCTCATGCTATTTTTCTTGACCTTGTTAAACTATACTCTTGAACTCGCTTTCTCACTCTTTCTGGACTGCTAATATTTGACCTCCCCTTCCTGTTAACAGGATTCCTTTCAACAATATGTGATCCCTTTATAGGACATGTTTGCTCTTTGACCTATTGACTGAACTTAAACTGCATTTTCTCGCCTTCCGTTTCTGTATTTCAGATTCCCAATTGACCAGCCCAAGCCACTGCCCCTCTGGAAAAGATATCATTTCACTGGAGGCAGATCAGAGATAGTTCTCTTGGGCAATCCCTGCTATAGAGGGATTGTGTTATGAATAAAGCTGATTAGATTAGGGCTCTACTCACTGGAATTTAGAAGAATGAGAGGTGATCTCATTGAAACTAGCAGAATTCTGAAGGGGCTTGTTGGGGTAATTACAGAGAGGACACTTCCCCTCATGGGAGAGTCCAGGACCAGAGGGCTTAGTTTCAAAATAAAGGGCAATTTAAGTCTGAAATGAGGAAGAATTTCTTCTCTCAGAGGATTGTTCTAAAGACACTCCTTGCAACCGAGGGCAGTGGATCAGAGTCGTTGTGTATATTTAAGGCTGAGATCGATGATTTCCTTACTGATTAAGAATCTAAGTGTTGTAGGGAAAGGCAAGTAGACATAAGGAAAGTCATATCAGCCATGAACCTATTGAATGCTGGTGCAAGCTCAAAAGGGCTGAATGGCCTATTCCTGTTCCTATTTCTTATGGGCTTCTGGCGTCATCCTGTAGATTCATCCAGCTTTATATTTTTACATTGGCTTTCCCAGCTCAACTTAATAAAATCATGTTTCTCCATTGATTAACCCCATCTAGCAAAAAACTGACTTTTTATATCTACTTTTGGTAATTACAATTTGTAATCCAGATCAAGCATATTCCCAAGCTGTGCAATTATTGTCTTTCCGTCTTTACCAATTACCTTTCCTGAGCCTCTCCTCTCTTTAAACTCCTCTCTCTCTTACAATGAATCACCTCTGCCTGTTGAAATAGACTTCAAATGGCCTTACCGTATGTCTCAAGGCTCATCTAAGTTCTTCCTGAGATTTAAGCTTTCATTAAAGACTTTCTATGTATGGTGTGTTCAAATGCTCTGATAAAGTACAGTTAATTGTAGTCCTTGTGATTTCTGACAAAAACTAATTGATTCAGGCTACATCCTATGACCATCTGCAACAATTGTTGTGCATGGACCATCCATTCTGGTGTAAATGATAATTTACAGTTTGTCTGATGTGCCAAAACTTTATGAACCATTTATCTGTTACTGTGTGGTTTCTTTTACACAGCCCATTGCTAAAGGACTTTATGCAGTTGTATTTATAATTACTTGCCTCATATTTGCGCATACATCTCTAAATTCAATGTTAGCAAATTCCATCCACCATGTCCCCTCCTACCACCACCCCCCCCACCTCCCAGTTCATCAGTAGAAATTTTGTTGGTGATCCACATCCAGTCCCCATCCACATTTCCATTACATTTTCCATAATTATTTCTTGTCTTTACTGTAATATACTATTGACTGGAAAAATCTCATTGCCAAAACCTACAAAATACAAAATAAAAACAAAACAAAATAAAACATGTTTTTCTTTATCACCAATCTTTAAACCCATTGCATAGCCCCACTGAAATCTTTTGCCATGAGCGTACTTGTTATGGGCTATCATGGTGCCTTTTGGTGTTTCTTACAAATCTCACAAATACAGTTTAAACACAACTGACTTGTTTTGTCTTCTAAATTTCTGTACGCTGATATCAATAACACTTCTTTCATTTCTTTAGTGCAGGTGGTATGTTCCATTAAAGGAATAAAATATGGTTCTGATTGTGTAAATTGAACATTCACAGATTTTCCAAAAACAGTAACTTTCCAATTTCCTCTGACTAATATTATCTATGCTTCCCTCATTTATGACCTATTTCATAACAATGACATTTCACTGGAAAATACATTCATGCTCATAAAATGATAGATTCAGACCAATTTTCAAGAGATAACTGTACTTTACAATGATTTAGTGCATTGTCATCACAAAATCTCAAACTGGTGGGACTTTCAAATTTCTTAACTTTGTCTTATTGTTCAGAGTCTGGTTAGCATTTTAGCCAGTCTATTGCACATACAATAAACATATGTCCATTGTCTAACACTGCATGTTGATAGATTCTTCTGGTAATGCAATCACCACTGAGCTTCTTGGTTGCTACCAAAACAACACCCTTTGTTTAATTCATAATTTTATTTTCCTCTCCGAATCTTTCACTACATATTTAGTTTAGATTACTATAGTATAATTACTATATTATAATAAGACTCAATCCATGGTGTAAAAGGAACTTCAAATCACATTTGAAACATTGATTGACTAGATGCTGGGCATTTCTGGAGATCATTCTCTCATTGGAAATCCTGAATGCTCTTTTCTTCTCAAAATTATTTCTGTCCTTACTTCTCTTAGTTACAGTTCCCCTATGGGTAATGTTGCCAGGGACTATACCAATGTAGTCTTGCTGATCTATGTTTTCTGTCACATTACCAATCTCTTAATTACCAAACCTGGCACCACTAAATCTGGAGTCTAGGTGCACAACAACACTATCATTGAGTCTCTCCTGAAGCATAAGAGAGTAAATGATTGAAAAAACATGCAGGAATGGCAAAGGAGAGGAGGTGAATTAAATTGGAGAAATTAGTATCAAATTAGATACAGAAAGATAAATGGAAAGGAAGAGGAAATATTGAATTCAGAGAGAGAGAGAAAGAGAGAGCGTGAGAGAGAGAGAAAAGAAACAAAGGTTGATATCACCAATTCACTACATGCTGGAAAACAAATTGCACTCCAAATTGTTCAGTTTTGAGAGCAATTAAAGTTAGCATTGGTGCCTTTGGGACAAGACTAGGGATTTAATAGTGAGAAACAGGGAAATGGCAGAGACTTTGAACATTAGTATTTATATCTGTCTGACTTCATAGAAGACTACACAGAAAGCAGACCCAGAATAATGTAGGCTTGCGTTTAGTTTTCAAAATTAAGTTGCAGCTTAGATATGTGATGATCAAGCAAATACGGAATTAAATTATCAGGTTGTTCACCTAGACTCCAGTTGTGGTGTGACCCTCATGGTGCCTTTAACTGTTCACACTTCCTACAGCACTGTGGGCAACAATATTTGAAACATAAACATACATGAGCAAGTCTAACTCTCAGCACAAAATGCAAGTAGTCTAAATAATTATGATCAATGTAAACATTCGTTATTGGTACAGTAATACCTGGTTTGTACTGAAATCTGTGGGGATTGTACAGTAATAATGAGGTATGTGGTTTACATGGTTACTACTTGTACAGTAATGATGTGTATACAGTTATTTTTCATCAGCTTCTGGGTCCATAAGCAATTAACACTTCAAATGGATTCCAGAGAGAATAATCCTGGAAACATTAAAAATAACTGAATTGGATGCAGCAATGGTCAGGTGAAATTCAACAAGTGGTATGTTGCCCTTTGTTGCAAAATGATTTGAGTACAGAAGAGATATTGTTTAGGGAGTATAGATGGAGTAGTGTATGTAGTTTAGGTCTCCTTACAATAGAGGGAGTGCAACAAAGATTCACCAGAATGAGTCCTGGGACAGGACTTTCCTGTGAGGAGAGTTTAAGGATACTCAGCGTATATTTTCTGGAGTTTGGAAGAGAGAGAGAGGATCTCATGAATTCATTTAAATTCTTACAGGCCTCAACAGAAAAGATGTTTTGCCTGACTAGGACACTTGGACCAGGGAACATAGTCTCAGAATATGAGGCAGCCCGGTTAGGACAGCGGTGAGGAGGAATTTCTTCAATCAGGCAGTGGTGAATCTTTGGAATTTCTTTTCTGAGGAGATTCCATCATTATGTTAAAGACAGAGATCAAAAGATTTCAAAACTTTAAAGAAATTAATATTATGCAAGGGGATCAACCAAGATCTGGTTGAATGGTGAAGCAGGCATGAGGCACCAAATAGCTTATGTTTGCTTCTGTTTCTTATGTTCCCATGTTCCAAAAAGTTCTGAATCCAGATGAACTCAATGACCTTCCTTATATTCAGGTTTCTTGTGATGACAAGTCTCACACTTCTAAATGGACAATATATTAATAATCTGTCCGAGATACAATCAATTTGAATAAATAAAACATGCCAGGGAATATTTAGTACAACTAACCAAAAAGATCTACATACAATAATCAGTTGATCCTTATATATGTTTGGAAGCTGATACACGTCCAGCATCTCTCTGCAAGCTTCACCTTTTCATAAAACTCACTTATGAAGATCTTTAATGGTTCTCAGGAACTCAAACATCATAAACTACACTTTAAACATGCTAATAAAGGCTCTCTCTGAAAACTCCCATTCCTTTTGATGCATTGCTATTGTTTGTAGTGTGGTGCCAAGTATATCAAAATTACAATCAAAGACACAGGAACAGCTTTTTACTGCAATCTCAATTATTTCTCAGCCTGAATTACCAAGTAATATCTGGAACACATGTTGCATAAAGATAAACACTCCGCTTGTATTCATTTATTTTTCACCATCTCATAAATGAAACTAGATTTGAGAAATGGGGCAATCATAATCGGATAATCAGGATTCTAGTTTTAACAAGGAAAGCAAGCTCTGCATTTTTGGCTGGTGATTCCAATCATGGATCCTGAAGAAAGGAAATGTAACTTACATCTAACTGTGTCCTTGTAGTGGAGGACAGATCGTGTCCCCTTTTCACAGCAGTCAGTTGCCATATTGTGATTTATATGTCTAACACTACAGATGACCATTTTGACAGCTCCTGTAAAAGGGTAAGTATATGGAGTGTCTGCCAGCACCAACCATCCAGTGATAAATTCTGACTATGGATGCTTACCTCTGATATGTTTTAAATGCATTTGTGAATACACATCTGCAACATAAAACAGATGTTTGAAAACTTTAAAGTTTCTACTTTAACAGCTTTTTTTTTCGCCCGTTTCTTCATTCTAGGGTTTTTAAAATGCTTTTCTTGCTTTATTTCATTTTATTTCAAAGGTTTCACTACATCAAAGCACATCCCTAGACATCTTCCAGCTCAGCACACTCTCCTTGACTTGTCGAACCTGCCTATCTCCTTTTCCACCTATCCACTCCACCCTCTCCTCTTTGACCTATCACCTTCATCTCCTCCCCCACTCACCCATTGTACTCTATGCTACTCTCTCCCCACCCCCACCCTCCTCTAGCTTATCTCTCCATGCTTCAGGCTCACTGCCTTTATTCCTGATGAAGGGCTTTTGCCTGTAACGTCGATTTCGCTGCTCGTTGGATGCTGCCTGAACTGCTGTGCTCTTCCAGCACCACTAATCCAGTATCAGCAAAAGCAGCCAAGTATGTCAGGCATGTGTGAGGTTAGGGTGCCAATTAGGAAAGGTGTCAGCTTGATAAGCTGCCAAGTGGGTAAGGTTATACAGTGCCAGGGAGGTGGGGGTATCTGCCAGGGTACAAGTTGGGAATGGTGTCAGGTTGAAAGTGGTTGCAAAATGATTGGCTCAGAGAGGAAAAGGAGGGGTTGAGGACTACTGATGAGGAAGAGGACTGGCGGTGATGGGTCTTGGAGAGAGGTGTGGTTAGGACATATTGTGCTCCACCAGCAGAAAGGGGATTCCTATCCTCTGAGGTATTGGGGTGAGGGTGGTCTGCCAGGTCATAAGGTGAGGGAAAAGGTGCAGGAACTTGGGGGGGGGGGGGGGGGGGGGTTGTCCCAGAGGGACAGGCATCTGTTCTGGGGTAGGTTAGGAGTGGAAGAGATGTAAGGAAGATGGAGGGGTCGTGCAGGATCTGATGGATTTAACAAGTCTGGAAGAGGTGGACTTGGGGATGAATGGTAAGTAAGGGGTCAATTTAATATTTACTGAGGAGCTAAACTAGCTATTTAATGAAAACAAAATCAAAATGCTGGAGAAACTCAGCTAATCTGGCTGCATCAGTGGAGAGAGAAACAGAATTAATGTTCTACATCTGAGACTCTTCTTCAGAAGTGAAGGGGGTGGAAAATTGTGTTTTTTATGTTTATTTTCAAGACAGAGAGATAGAGCAAGTAGAACAGTTTGTTATGGTATCCACAGCAAGCCAATATTGTGAGCAGTTTTGGGTCCCATATCTAAGGAAAAATGTGCTGGCCTTTGAGGGGATTCCAGAGGAAGTTTTCAAGGATGATCCCGTGGATGATGAACATACCACATGTAGAGTGGTTGATGACTTTGGATTTGTACTCAATGGAGTTTAGAAGGACGGGAGGGGAATCTGATTGAAACTTATAGAATACTAACAGGCCTGGAATGAGTGAACATGGAGATGTTTCCATTGGCAGGAGAGACTAGGACCTGAAGTGCATGGCCTCAGAGTGGAGGGATGATCCTTTAGAACTGAGATGAGGAGAAATTTCTTCAGCCAGAGGGAATCTGTGGAACTCATGGCCTCTATAGCTTTCTGCGGCAAAGTCATTGAGTGTACGTAGGGCAGAGATAGATTAGTTCTTGATTCGTCAGGAGATCCATGGTTACAGGAAGGAGGAGGAAAATGGGGTTGCAAAACATATCAGTCATGACAGAATGGCAGAACTAACTGAAATGGACCTAATGTGTCTTCGATCATAAGATGAGGCAAAAGTGATAATGGTGGTAAAGGTGGGACCAAAGCCAGGATGACAAGGGGCAAGAGTGGGAGTTTGGGGGTGCAGGGAAGAGGAGGGCCAGGGTTTGGTGGTGATGGTGGGAATCATTGTAATCCAAATGGAGGCGCAGAGATCATCCTGAGTCTGTTGACCTCAATATTGAGCCCTGAAGTTAAAGCCCATGAACAGAAAATGGAGCTGTTCCTCCAGCTTGCATTGAATTCACTGGAACATTGTAGCAGGCTTAGAGCAGAAATGTTAGGATGGGAGCAAAATGGCTCAGTGAAATGGCAAGAAACTGTAAGGACGGGGTGACTCAAATGGGCAGAGCAGAGGCATTCTGTGAAGTGATCAATGAGATTGCATTTGATCTCACCAGTATAGAGGAGACTGCATTGTGAGCAGTGAATAGACCAGATTTAAAAGGTAAGTGAAACTCTGCTTCACCTGGCATGTGTATTTGGGCCTTAGATGTGAGAAGGGAAGTGGTGTAAGGGCAAGTGTTAACTTCATGCAATTGCCTGGGAAAGAGCCTTGGGGTTAGGGGTAGAAGAGGAATTGCTAGAGTGACAGAGGAGTGGACCAGAATTTCAGGAAGGGAACACTCCCTGCATAATGCTGACAGTGGAGGGGAGGAGAAAATATGCAAGATATCGTAACTTGCTGGAGGTGGCAGTAATGGCAAAGGATGTTCCTTTGAATGCAGAGACTGGAAGGTTGAAAGAGGGGCAAGAGGAACATTATCTTTGCTCTGGTAGGGAAGAAATGGGGTGAGGACAGAAGTGCAGTGGACTTGAGGGTCATGTCAACCGCAATAGTGGAAAGGGGGGGCTTGTGGGGAAATCCTCTTGCCTTTTCAGCTCCTCTCTCCTCACTGTCCAAGTCCCAAACATACAATCCAAGCAAAACTAGAGTTTTGCTTGTGTTTCTTTCAAAATGTCTACGGTATTCGCGGCTTACCATTGGGGAATATCCTTGTGGAACAACTCCACACTGTTGTAAAAATGGCCCTGACTTCTAGCTGCTTGCCATTTCAATAAACCACCTTGCCCCATGCTCACACATCTGTCCTGGGCATGCCATTTTCCAGCCCTTCTTAACTGTGAAGACATCATATTGGACTTGAAACATTAACTCCATTTCTCTGTCGACAGATGCTGCCAGCATCTTCTTTTTTCAGATTTCTATGTATTTTGATTTTATTTGGGTCTTGAGTAGTGTAACATTGCCTTGGGGAACTATTAACTGCAGTTCATTCTCCAACAGAAATAGATACACTCGGAGGGTTTCAGGTGCAATAATCTTCCACAGCAGAATCTTCCATTTTCTCGTCAATTCTGCTACATCAGGGATCCTATGGGTTCCTGAAGTGTAACTCCCATCCACTCTGCTAGAAATAAACATCCTGCCATTGGAAATTCCAAAGTAGACAGGCAGGATGCTGGAAGAACACAGCAATCCAGAGAGCAGGAGGCCATGGGCTCCCTCACTCTCCCGTAATATTACCTTTCACCTGCTGTTATGCTCAATTTTTCAAATTTATTATATGTTTTATTTAGCTTCCTTATTCTTGCTTTCCATTCTGTAAAACAGTTTTCCTGGCTTTGCTTTAGAAATAGCATGTCTCCTTTTGAAAACAGCAAATCAACCAGCATTGGGTTAAGGCTACTTGACATCATTTAAGAGCAATATCTTTTTACTGACTTGAAAAGTAGTTTCTTTAGTGATTCATGGATAGGAACTGGCTTTGTACATCAAAATATTGCAAATTTCCCTCTTGTCTGTTGTGCTTTTATTGTGGGTAATCAGTACATTTTCCTCACATGTTTCATGCTGGAATGTTCAGTGTGATAAACTTTAAAAAGGGAGCAAGGCTGTAAAATGATTATTGCGTTATGCTCAATTTCAGTCTATTAATTTATCAAAAGAGACACACTCATTGATTTTAGTAAAAACATATTTTTATTAGTATTTCTCCATTTTGTTGAACATATCAACTACTCTAGATATGATTGGTGTTTGGCATCTCTAGAATATTAAAGACAGTTACTATAGATATTACAGCATATAAAATTACATCTTATTTCAGCAATTTAGGAGTTGCCAATTGCTCCTCTTTCATTTGCTTACTAAATGTTCTAGACTTTCAAACAAAAACTTAATATAAAAGATAACACTTGCTTCAACGTTTTGCTTCCTGCAAAGAGATAAATCTGCTTATTGTCCCTGAAATTTGTGGGGAATGTTAAGATTCTCTGTAAGATGGTAGAAAGCAAAAAAAAGCACAATCAATTCTGAAGAAAACAAAGGCTACAATTCAGAGCAAAAATTCAGCTGAATATACAAGATCTTTATTAGAGCGTTAAACCTGCTATGACACATCTCAAGCACTCAGAGTGAGTGTTGTTAATGAGGAAGTGGGAAAATTGCACAAGAGGTCAATTTCAACACCCAAAATGTGAATTGCAGGTGTGTGGGCTCAGGTTGATTTTGAAATACTTTTACTGATATCAATCTTGTGATATTTTAACTTTGTGCCCACAATAGACTGAGGAGGACACAATCTAACTACTGGCAGCCAAAGATTGGGTATCCTTTGGGCCAATAACACATTTTAGGCAAACAGCAGACAATGACATTCCAAGAGAGGCCTGCAGAAGGTAAGAGGCTGTTATATGGAGTTTGGGAAGTAGTGGAGGAGGCAGTGAGTGTGTAGTAATGGGAGGGCAAGATTGTTGGAGTTAGAGGAGCCAGAGAAGTTGCAATGTAACCATCACCTGTTCTGTCTTCAAATTTGTTGCTATCTTGCTGTATAGTTTTTTCCATGGAGGCCCCACTTGATACTGTATCAGGTGCCTCATTACATAATAGAACACCAATTTGTACTTAATTTATGAGACTTTTCTCTGTATGTGGCAAACATTACAACCGTCTGTAAAATGTTGGACGTTAAGATCTATAATGGTTGGGTTTAGAGCAGGTGAGTACCCACCCCAAGTTTTAAGTGAAACCCCTTCCAGTTCACCAGCTAGATTTATGTGTGGATTTGAATCAATGAATGATCAAACATCTCTCTGTTCAAATTAATAAATGGTTGCTAGAGTTTGTACTTGTAAGTAGGACATTGCAGTTAGACCTAACTTGGAGCAAACATGTAAGCAACAATGAGCCATCCATATTAAGTTACTGTTATCAATCATACACTGAATCGTAGAAACACTGAACGAGTGCTGCTTGTTAGAAATGGCCTTGGACACTAAAGAATAACGTTAGTTCTGAGCATGGTCTTCATGTTCAATTATGATCATTTTCCTCTTCCTAATTTCTTTTTCTGTCTCTTTAAATACATATGTCAATTGATTAAGCTATTGCCTTGGCCTCAGTTTTTCAATTAATTAATTGAAATAAGCAAATATCAAAGTGTTATTTAATGTTCAAAGAACAAAGAAATTTCATGGACTTTAGCTCACATAACAATAGTTGAAAAACAGCTCTAATTTGACAGTTTGGTTGCTATCCCACATTTATACTGCTGCAGATCCACAAGCAAGTTCAAATATTTTTCTTTCTTCAATTACAGTTTCTAATTTTAGCTCCTCACTTTTCTGACGACAATGGTGTTGAGTTACTTTATGATTCTTGACAATTTCTACTCCAGTAATCTGAATTGCCTCAAACAAAACTGCCTATCCCCACTTTATGCTTGTTTTTTCTTTTAGTTTTACCGTCTCCCACTTCCTTTGCCCTGGTGCTGAATTCTTGCTTGGGATCATCTCCTTTTGAGTCAATGTAATTGTTCACCTCATAATCATTAAATACACGATATCTGATAAATATCAACCAAGATATTCTGCTCTTCAGTTAGACAGAGACTGGACAAAGACAACAGATACACATCAGGATGCCTCAAAAGTGCTGATATACTGATAATTACCCAAGAATTTTAAACGTATAAATGGGGAATTAGCTGATTTTTGGAACTCTCCAAATATAGCTCCACCACTGAGTTCGAGTTGGAGACATAAGAGGATTCCCATTTATTTACTCAGACAATTAGTCAGGATAAGCTAGGGTACTTCAATCTGCTCAAACTCCCAGCTAAATATATAACCGACCTCCTTCACCACCAATCCTCAAACACCCACACTCCCATCCAACACCCTACCGAGCATGTCCAACCAACTTACACCCCCATCCCCCAACCTTCCTCAACACTGGCACATATTGGGGTTAAGGTAGCACATCATCTAGCTTCAAATCTTATCATCCATTCTCCCTACCCACCTGGCATCCCACCTGCCACACTGCCCTCCCTACCTCTTTGTCAACTTAACTTACACGCTCACCTCTCCTAGCCTGGAAGATGGGGCTTGGGAACTTAGTGATGAACTTTCCCCAATTTCAGGCAAAATGGTTTGTCAAGTGAGCTTCAGGTCCAAGGTGACCTTTCTCACGTAATCTTCAGTGAATCACCTCATTATTTGAGCACCTGGGATCAATGGCATCCATCTCAGGAGTTTGTCATGTCGGGAGCTTCAGGAATCCATGCCACCATATTTAAAGTCCAGCTGCACACTACTTCAGGCATTCCTAACTCAAGCCAGTAGTTACCCATCACACTGTGGTGTTCGAGCCCATGCATTCAGGCCTCAGCCCAGAAAGGGAAGCTTGTTCTTACATGGAAATGTTGATGGAGGGGTGGTGGAGAGAGTGTAGTGCTGCAAAGGGAGCTATGCCAGCAGACCAAGCCAGCCCAGACTCAGCTTGCACCCTGGGTCAGTACTATGTCCCAGGTGAGAAAGGGTGACCAGCAGGAATCAATGGTTAAGGCAAAAGTGCCACCATCTTCACTCTGCTACCTCACTGTGACAGGATCACCACTTGCTTGGACTCTACCACTTGCACACATCTCTCATCAAGATTCGTGACTACAATACTCACTACTGCATCTATCATGTTCACTTAATGGCTCTCTCACAGCTCCTCCCACCAAACCATCGCAAACCACTAGCCTTCCTGCCCCTGCACTTCCTGCTCGCTCACTTGGGACAGCTCACTCATTGTCCTTCTCCTGCATCACCACTAATGTATCTCTCATCCACTTCCACCATAGTCAATCACTCCCTTTGTCTCATTGCAGGAAAAATTATCCCTGCCCCTGAGCTGATGTCATCACTGCACCCCAACAGAAGTAGCTGTTACCTCCAGAATGGTTGCATTTGACCTGCAGAACCAACTACAGCATGAACACCGGACTCCAGTAAGCCCAAGCTCCTGACTGACTATGGTCAAACATCTTAGTACTCCTTGATCCCACTAGGGACTGCTCCCCTTTTATTTTCAAACATGGCCAGATAGTTGAAGAACATGCATTATGTTACTGTGCAAGTTGTTGGCACATGCTATTCTGGTGAAATTGATTGTAGCACAGGGACACTTCAACCACACGGCATCAACATTGACTTCACTAGATTCCTCATCTCCCTCCCCCTACCTCATCCCAGATCCAATCCTCTAACTCGGCACCACCCTCTTGACCTGCTCTACCTGTCTATCTTCCTTCACACCCAACTGCTTTACCTCCCCAGTGATCTATAACAATTATCTCCCACAAGCATCCACCTATCACCTTCCCACCTGCCTTCCCCACTGCCCCCACTCTTCCTTCCCCCAATTTATCTCTCATCCCCCTTCCCCCTCCACATCCCTGAAATGTCAACTCTCCTGCTCCTCGGATGCTGCCTGACCTGCTGTGCTTTTCCAGCAGCCCCCTTTTCGACTCTGACTCTCCAGCATCAGCAGTCCTCACTTTCTCCTAGTAACACAGTGCTATACAAGATAGTGTCCATCCTCGACTGTCAGTGATTTGTCTATTTCAAAGTGCTTGTTCTTTCTCCTGTGATAAAAAAAACAATGCAAGTCACAGAGACTGGCAAGCTCTAAGTGAGGGCAGAATATGTGGAAGTCACAAGCTAGAAGATATATCTTGTGTACATGCATGAGCTGTATATGTCCTTGCATACAAAGCAATTTGGCAGAAGCATGCCTGCTATAGGTGCCCTTGAGTTTCCCAGTGAAGCCCAGAAGGACTGGAGTGGTCAGAGTGTTGGACCAAGAACAAATATCGTGGTGTGGTGATGCTACAGATTGCTAATGTCCACTTGCAAGGTTGAAGGGTCAAGGAGGATGGTGCATGGAGCATGGAGAGATGTGGGGTGAAGACAGAGGTGGAGGAAGGCCCCCTAGTCCAAGAACTCCCCACATATGTTCGAGACACCACCCATGCCCTCCACCTCCTCCAAGACTTCCATTTCCCCGGCCCCCAACGCCTCATCTTCACCATGGATATCCAATCCCTCTACACCTCCATCTACCAAGACCAGGGCCTCCAAGCCCTCCATTTGTCCCTCTCCCGACGTCCCCAACAGTACCCGTCCACCGACACTCTCATTCATTTGGCTGAACTGGTCCTCACCCTCAACAATTTCTCCTTTGAATCCTCCCACTTCCTCCAGACCAAAGGGGTAGCCATGGGCACCCGTATGGGCCCCAGCTATGCCTGTCTCTTTGTTGGCTACATAGAACAGTCCAACTTCCATAGTTACACCAGCACAACTCCCCACATCTTCCTCTGCTACATTGATTATTGCATTGGCGCCACCTCGTGCTCCCGCAAGGAGGTTGAGCAATTCATCAACTTCACCAACACACTCCACCCTAAACCTTAAATTTACCTGGACCATCTCTGACACCTCCCTCCCCTTCCTGGACCTCTCCATCTCCATTAATGATGACTGACTTGACACCGACTTTTTTTTTTTACAAACCCACCGACTCCCACAGCTACCTGGATTATACCTCTTCCCACCCTACCTCCTGCAAAAATGCCATCCCGTATTCCCAATTCCTCGGCCTCTGCTGTATCTGCTCCCAGGAGGACCAGTTCCACCACAGAACACACCAGATGGCCTCCTACTTTAGAGACTGCAGTTTCCCTTCCCACGTGGTTAAAAGATGCCCTCCAACGCATCTTGTCCACATCCTGCACTTCCATTCTCAGACCCCACCCCTCCAACCATAACAAAGACAGAACCCTCCTGGTGCTCACCTTCCACCCTACCAACCTTCGCATAAACCAAATCATCCAATGACATTTCCGCCACCTCCAAACGGACCCCACCACCAGGGATATGTTTCCCTCCTCACCCCTTTCTGCCTTCTGCAAAGACCGTTCCCTCCGTGACTACCTGGTCAGGTCCACGACCCCCTACAACCCACCCTCCCATCGTGGCACCTTCCCCTGCCACCGCCTGTAAAACCTGCATCCACACCTCCTCCCTCACTTCTATCCAAGGTCCTAAAGGAGCCTTCCACATCCATCAAAGGTTTACCTGCACATCCACCGATATCATTTATTGTATCCGTTGCTCCCGATGCAGTCTCCTTTACTTTGGGGAGACTGGACGCCTCCTAGCAGAGTGCTTTAGGGAACATCTCCGGGACACCCGCACCAATCAACCACACCAGCCTGTGGCCCAACATTTCAACTCCCCCTCCCACTCAGCCGAGGACATGGAGGTCCTGGGCCTCCTTCACCGCCGCTCCCTCACCACCCGACGCCTGGAGAAAGAACACCTCATCTTCCACCTCAGAACACTTCAACCCCAGGGCATCAATGTGGACTTCACCAGTTTCCTAATTTCCTAATTTCCCCTTCCCCGACCTCACCCCAATTCCAAACTTCCAGCTCAGCACTGTCCCCATGACTTCTCCTACCTGCCTATCTTCTTTTCCACCTATCCACTCCACCCTCCTCTCTGACCTATCACCGTCATTCCCACCCCCATTCACCTATTGTACTCTATGCTACTTTCTCCCCACCCCCACCCTCCTCTCATTTATCTCTCCACCCTTCAGGCACTCTGCCTCTATTCCTGATGAAGGGCTTTTGCCTGAAATGTCGATTTTCTTGCTCCTCGGATGCTGTGCTTTTCCAGCACCACTCTAATCTAGAATTGTTATGGACCAGGCCAGACCCCCTCAAAACATTTCAAGAAAGTAGCCTGGACCCTAACCTTTCTCGTTGTTTTAAGCAAGTGTGAAGTGGGTGTTCCAGGAGTGATGCCATTGGCCCAACCACTTCATTTTAAACAAAAACAAAATTTATTTGCAAGATTACCAAATGAAACACAAACGAAAGAGAACATAATACACAATAACAACCTATCCGATAAAGCCAACAGATTATCTCAGCTTAAAAATGTTGTTCTAAATACTTCCAACAGTCCCCACAAACATCCCGGCACAAAAAAATATAAATCCAACACAGGTTCTTAGAAGAGAGATGTCAGAAAGATTCAGCATGAAATATCTTATTCTATGTAGCTGTTTCTTGGACCAGCAGCTTCAAAACTGACTGCCTACTAAAATCAAATCAAACCAGAGAAAAAACTGAGCTGGGAGAACTGGTCACTCCCCTTTCATTGTACAAATGTTTGTTTTAAACTTGAAAGCCTTTTGCCTGAGGCAGTATCTGTTAGTTATAATCAAATTGGCCCAAAAACCCTTCAAACCTAGACCTCTTGACAACTTTGTGTTTATGACCACTCTGGAAAAAAAGAGCTAAGGACAACATAACCTTATGAAAGGAGCAGCATCATCAACTATCCACGTCTCCATTCTTTCTCTAGTACTGTTCTATATGATTTGTCACTTTTCCATTTCTACATCATCCCAAATCTTAAACTATCTGGAACTGCTTCTTGGATTTCCAGAGTTTGGACAGTAGGATCCTGAAGGCTCTAATTTCCTCTGATGTTCTGCAGTAAGATAGCATAATTCCTCAAATATTCAGAATTACTCTGAACTAGTCATTTCTTGTCATACATCATTTAAACTCATGAAAGGCCCCAAGGTGGTAACTCATGGTCATAAAAAATGACCAACCTACCCCAGGTTATCCTAGAAGGGGAATATATCTCAAATATTTGAGTTACAGTTGACTGCTTCATGCTGCTAATACGTAGTGCCCAACATTAAACACGATTCTTCAAATGGATGCTATTTGCTGGATAATCCTCAGTGTGTGAGGAATTAGGCTGACAATTAATGTAGAATTGTCAGTTCAGCTCACACATTGGTGCAATTATTGTACTGGAAGCTATGTATATTAATATACACAGCCCTGTTCTTTCACAAGAACTGAAATCTGATATCTCTGATCTCGAGAATAGTGGCAGAAGAATGGCAAATTGTAAACATCATGTTGTTGTTCAAAAAAAAATTACAAGGATAATCCCAGCAACTTTAACTTCAGTACTGGATAATCTTCTAGAAATCAATAATTTGAGATAGAATAAATGATCAATTGAACAACTGCAGGTTAATTAGGGAAAGGTACATGGATTTCTTAAGGGAAAATCATGTTGTACCAATATGGAGTCCTTTGAAGAGGTAACATGAAGGATTGATGAGGGCAAAATCTGTTTTTTTTGCACATGGACTTCCCAATATTGTTCAAGAGCATGCCACAGAATAGATTCAATAGAAATGTTATAGCTCCGAGAATAAAAGGGTTACTATCAACACGGATACAAAATTGGCTGAGGAATAGGAAATAAAGAGTAATGGTGAATGATCATCTTTTTCAGGCTGGAGCAAGGTTTGTAGAGGTGGTCCCCAGTGGTCAGTATTGGGACACTTGCCTTTCCCAACTTATAGTAATGGTCTAGACCTTGATGTACAAAAGAACAATTGTTGCAGATGATAAAAAAATTCCTAGAAACATGGTAAATTGTGAAAGGGACAATATAGGACTTCATGGACAAGTTGGTGGAGTGGGCAGATAGTTGGCAGATTAAGTTCAATTTTGAGAATTTTGTGTTGATACATGTTGGTAGAAAGAAGAGAGAAACAATTTTAAAAAGAAAGAGCACAATGCTAAAGAGTGGTGCAGTAGAAGAGACACCTGGATGTATACGTGCGGAAGTCATTGAAGGTGCAAGGACAGATGGAGGTAGCAGTTGCTAAAGCATTTAGATCCCAGGCCTTACAAATGAGTCAAAACGTGTGGTGCTGGAAAAGCACAGCAGGTCAGGCAGCATCCGAGGAGCAGGAGAGTCAACGTTTCAGGCATTCCTGATGAAGGGCTCATGCCTGAAATGTCAACTCTCCTGCTCCTCGGATGCTGTCTGACCTACTGTGCTTTTCTAGTGCTACGTTTTTTCACTCTGACCTTCAGTATCTGCAGTCATCACCTTCTTCTTACAAATGAGCACAGAGACTACAAGAGCAGGGAGGTTATGCTGAACCTTTAAGACCCACGTTGGACCTTTGCTGGAGTATTGTCTACAGATCCAGGTATCACACTTTGGGAAATATGTGAGTACATTGCAGCGGGTTCAAAAGGATGGCAAGAATGGTTCCAAGGATGAGAAATGTTAGTTACGAAGACAGATTGGAGAAGTTGGAATGGTTTCCCTTGGAGAGGGAACAACTAAGGGAGATTTGATTGAACTTTTTCAAAGTCATGAAAGATCTACATATTGGACAGACACCAACTTTTCTTCCTCATAAAAGGATCAAGGAGAAGAAGCTACAGATTTAACTTGATACGCAAAAGCAATAAATGCAATGTGAGTGGTTCAGGACTGGAAAGCATCGCTTTGAAGAGTTGTGGAGGCAGGTTTAACAGAGGCACTCAACAGAGTATTATTTTCTGTTTAAAACCATCAACAAAGAGTGTTTTGGGGAGAGAGCAGGAGAATGGCACTAAGTCAAGATGCTCAGGGAGCCAATGCAGACATGATGGGTTGAATGGCCTCCTGCTACACCGTAACAGATCTGGAATTCTGTTCCAGCAAGTCTATTTTCCCCACACTCTGTTTTTATGTCTTGTTAATTGGGAATTCTTTCTTTGAAAAAAAATTACAAACCCAATTTAACTTGAGAGATATCAACTTGGCATTGCTATGTACTGTCTGCAGAGACAAAGAATATTTGAATTTACAAACCTTTCAAAAAAAAAATGATGTGAAGGCATATTTCTACTCATATGTTCTTTGAACTCTAATTGAACAGTGTTTCCCACGCAGGCCCCACACCTCATGGTAAAGCCTTTAATCAATCAACTTCACTGTGGTTTCTTTTCCCAAAATCCCTTGCCATTATCCTCAGCATCTTCAAAGAAATGTCAGCTGTGGAACATTGGGTAGCACCTTTGCTTCTGAAGGCAAATACTGTGTCTTGAATTTGCACTTCAGAGTACTGTGCACTAATGTTTAAGTTAACATTCCAGCTGACCTTCAGATGACGGGTAAAACCAACGACCTCATCTGCTCCTACAGGTAGGCTGCCTGCTTGGTATTATTGGATGCTGGTAAAGAACCTTAATCAGAAACATTAAAGATATGAAATGTTAACCTGCATTCTCTCTTTGTAGTTGCTCCCTGACCCCCTGAGTATTTCCAGCATATTGATTTTATTTTAGATTTACAGTTCTCACAGTATTTCACTTTTGAAATATTTTATCATGATTGTTTCACTTAATCTTCTACTTGTATTGGCAAGATGGTATTAAAGCATTATTAATGAGGAGCCTGCAGTATAAGAATCTTTACTTATGGAAAAGAACAAAATGAATAGTAGTTAGAGAATGTAATGAACATTTTCATTTGGCAAATCTAGTTTAAGAAAATGTTTCAGATTTCAAAAGTCAATTTAAATTTACTCTGAATCAGCAAAAACAACTGTGCTCAGGTACCTCACAGACAGATTCATGAACATTATCTTGATTTGGTACCTTCAGCAACATTTGACTTGGTCCTCGTTCATGAATTGTGAACTGTCAAACTGTTCCACAGAATTATCCCACCTTTCCATTCTAAGCAGAAGTTTATTTTTCAGTTTGATAATATTAGTTCTTGCAGATCTATAGCTGTTACCAACAACATGCAAGAGATTACCTTGAAGTTCACAAAGGGCATTATCAATTCCTGCACCCTGACATCCCTCACTTCCAAAATCACTTAGTTGTGAAAAGTACCACAATCCTTGAATTTCTGAGACCCCATGTTAGATGTTTTTGAGCAATTGGAAAGATCCAGTTGTTAGAATGTATATTATTTTCATTCCAGGCTTTCTAATCCATGAATGAAATCATTCAAATATGATATAAAACTTCAATTACAATCAGTGACATGTTACCTGGTAAAACAAATGAGAGTACTGAAGTAGGAAACGTTGCTCAAAAAGCAGCACCTCATTTTTAAATTAATCTCTTTACAGCCTCCCTGACTCTACAAGTGAGCATAACAATTTTACATTGACTCCTCTGTGTTGCCTTTTTCTTTGCTGCTTTTGGTTTTTCTTACATTTTCCTCTGTTACTTGAAATGGCAACTGTGCATAATACATAACTTTTGATTCTTAACTAGTCCCATTACCATTCCCTTTGACCTTGCAACTTCAACACTTTTTTTAAAAAAAATTAATTTGTCCTGCCTTCCATCTTATCACAAACATTTCATTTTACTCTTTGTTCCACCACCCCTCTCCAACTTTCCAATCATTGCTTAAAACCTATTTCACCTCTGAGCTTTCTCAGTAACTGAAACACCATCTCTGTTTCGGTCTCCACTGACACAGTCTGACCTGCTTAGCATTTCCAAGCTTTAATTTCAGATCTCCACTGCCTGCAGTATTGTGCAGCATTTTCACAGCATTTTAAAATCCAATTATTCTGAACAAAATTGGGCCAACGTAAGCTATCATTCATTCAAATATAACCACAAGTGCATGGAGAAAAGTACTAATAAAACTAAGTCCATTACATTAATTTTTAAATGTTGCAATGTAGACACTGCAGGAACTGCCACAGCATATTTGGAAGCTACAAAAGAATATAACTGGATCACAAATCAGCTATTATCCATTTGATATTGCATTGTAATGCTCTGAAGTGCTGAATAAGAATTAACTATTATACCCTAATCTAACCTTTTTGCAATCTATTATCTTTTTTAACGACATGAAACTTTCCATCTTAGTCATCACCACTAGTCATCACCATTAATTGAAATTAATGGATATTTTAAGATAAGGTTCTGAAAGCAATGCTGAAAGTTTGGTATTTTTAATCATTCCATACTAGCTTGTTTAGGTTTGTTAATTGTATTCTTTCATTCCTAGCTCCAGCTGAGTACTAGCTTATTCTCCATCTCACCTTCTCTCCATTCCTTCAAACTTACTGAATGCTATGGAAAAGCAACAGGAACCTATGCAAGCAAAAGTAATATGTCCAAGACTTGAACTTTTCTAGATTGACTGGGAGTATGGGGGAGTTTATAATTTCCCATTTCCTCATCCCCTTGGAGGAAGAAGTTTCTAACACTGCCTCCGCATCATCATAGAATCCCTACAGTGTGGAAGAAAGCCCATTGAGTCCATACCGACCCTCTGAAGAGCATCCCACCTCGGCCTACACACCCCCTATCCCCTTCCTATCCTTGCAACCTTGCATTTGCTATGGTTAATCCAACAAGCCTGTACATTCCTGCACATTATGGGCAACTTAACATGGCCAATCCACCTAACCTACACATCTTTGGACTGTGGGAGGAAATTGGAGTATCTGGTAGAAACTCATGCGGACATGGGAAGAATGTGCAAATTCCACAAAAACAGTCACCTGAGGGTAGAATTGAACACAAGTTCCTAGCGCTGTGTGAACCACCGTGCCACCCCTGCACTTGCTCATTACCGTTTAATTTGCTCCTTGTTCTGGACTTCTCCATTGTGCCTACTGAAAATGCAAGCCTTGTGATCCATGTATATATCTGGGACACATAAGTGCCACCAAATGATACTCTTGATTTAGGGAAAACCAGCAAGGTGAAAATCCTAGGTGCAATCCCACTGCTTCTATTTATCTACAGGGCAGGTTATTGCTCAAGCAAACGCAAACATAGATGGTAAACTGACTAATGTTACGACCTTTCCCTATAGTAGCCTAGAACGAGCTAGAGGCAAAATAGCTGATGGCAGTGACAAACAATGCTTTACTAGCTGTAGCAATTTATTGGAGGCCCTTTTACAGGCATTGACACAATGATATGGCAGCTTCCAAAGGATCCTTTATAAACTGTTCCACAGAGTTAAAAGAAGAAATTTCCTTAAACATCCATCTCTTTGAGCAAACTTTTGGTCTTCTCTTCTCATTGATCCTTTCCTGGTGTGATGCCCAGTTTACAATTGCTTTTCCAGGTGTTGGAGGAATGGAAATTGTATATTTTTATGATTCATGCAGTCAATATTAAATTGCAGCACTTGTGAGACATGGCCAATTTAGTCAGTAATTTAGTAAAATTCTATTTATCAAGGAAGGACAAAGAGAAATCCAGTGTCAAAATTGATACTTAGAGGAGGGCCAGTTTCAGGGAGAGGAAAATGGACCTGGCCCAATTAAACTGGATTGACAGACAAAACTAGAATGGAACAATGGATTTCTTTTAAACAGGTGGTGGTGAGGGTACTTTCGATGTACATCCCAGCAGAAGGAAGGTAGGACAAACAGAATCAGAGCTTTCTAAATGACAAAAAGAGGTAGGGACTAATAATAAGTAAAGGTGTACCTGTGACAGATGTCAGGTTTATAATACAAATTAAAACCAGGCTGAACATAGAAAGTTCACAATGGAAGCAAGAAAAATAACAATAATGGAAGCAAAGACAGAGCAGAGGGGCGATACTGGCAGCAAACATAAGAGGCATTCCAAAAGTCTACTATTAGTGTATAAATAGTAGAAAGATCATAAAAGGAAAGATGAGGTTGTTAGTGATCTAAATGGAGATTCAAATATGGAGGTAGGCAACATAACTCAGGTACTAAGTATGTACTTTGCTTCTGATTTTACCAAGGATGATGATATTTCCAAAGTCATAGTGAAAGAGGATGTAGTTTAGACACTGAATGTGCTATAATGTATATAAAGGTGGTACTAGAAATGCCAGACATGTTTAAGTTGATAAAGTCACCAAGACCAGACAATGATATATCCAACAACATTGAGGAAGGTAACAGCTGAAATTGCAGAGGTACTGGCCAGCCTTTAGATAGTGGTGTTGCCAGAGAACTGGACAGTTGCAAATGTTAAACCTTCCTAAAAAAATTATCAGAACAAACCCAGCAAATACAGCATAGGCAGGTTAACCTCAATGCTGGGAAAACCTAATCAGGAAAACTTGGAGAAGCAACACTTTTCTTCTGAGAGAAGAGAACATTCAGCGATTTTAAAGGGGTTTGAAAATCCTGAGGGTGAATGGGGAGAAACTGATCCCATTGGTGGAAGGGTCAATAACCAGAGGACCACCACATTAAAGCAAGCGAGAGTAGTACTGGAGGTAAAAATGAGAATTTGTTTTAATGGCTAGGATCTGGAACAAATTTCCAGTGCATAGTGGAAGTGTGTTCACTTGTGGCTTTCAAAATGGTATTGGGCAATTATCTGAAAACAAAAAGAATTACATGTCTACATGGAAAGGATAATGAAATGGGAGTCATTGTGTTGCTCTTGCAGAGAGCCAGCATTGATACAACAGACTGAATGTGCTCCTTTCAGGCTGTAACTATTTCATTGTTCTAAATTAGTTACAGCCATAGCTGTAGAATTTCCCAGGGCATATGAAAGCTAAATAATTTAGAATGGAACCAAATCCCAAACAAAATACTAAACAGTTTCAGTAGTCCTTCCATGCACCAGCGCTGTGAAACCGTTTTCTTTTCTGTTTTTGTTATCTACTATCAGCATCAAACACCCCAAAATGAGTTATAGCTGGGTAAATATACCTCCAACTAAATCCCAGAATTAGATTATATTTCCCACACCAACCATTACTCTAGTATTTCTCAAACAGATTGATGAACTTACAGACATTCTGTATCACATGGTTCTCGGGCCTTTATACAGCTCTTCTTGAGCTTTCTGTCAAAGGCAGGTTGAATCAACAGCAATCTGATGTCCACGTTAAACAGGGCAAGGAGGGAGATGCTGAATCCACCTCCATCTGAACACCCATGGATGGAATCTGATCTACAGTTAAAGATGAACTGTGCCTGACCAGCTTGACTGAAATATTCATTGGAATAATATATAGGTTTGCTGAAGGTACGCTTATCAATACTTCTTGAGAGTTCATAAAGCGTCAGGTAATAGACTTGTTAGCAAGAGTGAAGCTCATTTGAGTAAAGAGGATGTATAGATTAGCCATGGGAAAAGGAACAAAGTAGTAGCAAATGACTCTTCATCAGACTGCAAGATAGAATATAGTGAGGTTACCAAAAGTGGCAAGTTGACAGCTTCAAGGATTGGGATCACTGTTTTTTTTCTGATATGTATCAGTGGCTTGGACTTAGGAATGGGGCCATAATCTCACATTTTTCAGGTTGATTTTGAATCAGAATTTTACTGTACGGAGGAGGCCCAAAACAACAACCCAGCTAGTCCTATTCTCCAGCCCTCTCTCTAAATTCAGAGTGATGCAAAGCTTGTGAGTAAGGCAAGCAAGTGTGGAGGAATGTAGCGAGCTTCAGGAGCCCATTGACATATTGTAAAGTGAGCACTCACCTGGCAGACAAAATTTATTGCAGAAAATGAAGTGCTGCATTTTGGAAGGAAAATTAGGGGAGGAAATGTAAAACCAATAGTACAATTTTAAAGGGAACAAAGGAATAAGGAGAACTGGAGGTGGTAGGAATGGTTGAAGGCTGTTAAAATAAAGTGGGGGATCCTTGGCTAATAGTCATACACTAAAGAATTGGGACAGTTATGGTAAACATTTGTAAACCACAGCTGCAGCCTCAGCTCCAAAATAGTTTTCATTAAGATCTTAGAGAAGGTATAGGTAAGATTAATCATAGTGATGCCAAGGATGATCAACTGCAGTTATGTGGAGAGTTTAGAAAAGCTGCAATTGGGTTATTTGACTCTTCTACTCTTAGCATAATGATTTGAGGTTGTGATAGGGTAATGGGTAGAAATAGTTTGCATTGCAGAATAGTCAGTAACAGGGGTCACAGACTGGAGATAATCGGTATACCATTCTTGTTCTGTGTGCCACTGGGTTTAGTTTTCCAAGGACGGGAAATCACACACAGGTTGCTACTACACTCCTTTTGGTTTTAATAGCTTTGCATTTTTGACAGGAGATTCTGACTAGGGCTGCTTCAGAAATGGAGAGCTTTCTTCTGCAGACCCGTCCTAATTCAGGAAAGTTGGAGGAAGGCAAACCATCCCTTTTTCACAACAGGAGCTGCCGTATTCTGTAATTTAAATGTCCAGGAACACAAACAACCACTTTGACACTCCCAGTGAAAATGTAAGCATGCAAAAGAGAGGAAATGGTGCCAGGGGTACAGGAAAGTGATGGAGTATGTAGGGTTGGTCAGTGGGGGTTGGGGGCGGTGATGAAAGATAGCTGATCCTGTTGAGGGTTGTCAGGAGAGTGCAGAGGGGATGTTGGGACAAGCAGAGGAGTGTTTCAGGTCTTAGGAGGAATTCGCTAGGGCCAGCAGTAGGGGACGTTGAGTTCTCAAATAGGGGTGGGGGAGTCTGCTGCTTCGGCAATTCTGCACATTGCCAATGCTCCCATCTCTGCTATAGAAATCATCTGACCATCATAAAATCCGGATATTGGCTTTTGCATTTGATCTACAGACGGGTTAGAAGCTTTCAAGTGATGGCCACTGTCAAGCCATACCTATTCACTGGTATTAATTTACACAACAGTTTTGTGTATCAAAGCCCCATCATACACAACTCAACAAGGCATTGTCAACAACTGCACATCATTCTGAATAATTCCATAAAGCACTGCAGTCAATAACATCTGTTGATATAAACAAACTTCCTTCACAGCCCATGTTGTTAGAAAGAAAAGCCAAGTGCTCTTCAATGCCACTCGCTGGTAGTGCGTATCCATGCAGAACCTTAACTCAATTAGATTTCACAGATAAGATTGATCATAAATGAAAAGTAAAACTAGCGACAAATGAATCATCCATCAGGTTCATTTTTAATAGGATAGAAATACAGTACATTAGTTAAGAAATCTTTGAAAGTTCAGTAAAAATTAATACAATTTTGGACTGGAATGATAAGCAATGCAACGCATGCAGCAAGGTAAACATTCTGTAGTTTCAGAATCTTTTCAACACCAGTGCACCACAGTTTGGTACACGAATTTATCTTTACAAAATTCTCAAGCATGTTTTAGTAAATAACCACTGAGTTCTGTTCAGAGAGTTTTACTTGTCTTGTAATAGCAACCATAAAGTGGGAATATTTTCTTGATAAAGCAACAATTGCCCATTCTCTGTGGTTTCTCGCCAGGCCTAATTCAACAATGAAATTACCAAAATAGAATCAGCTGCTTAATGTGTTGTGGCGTTGTGGTGGTGACTCTGCCTCTGGGTAGAAGGTCTGGGTTCAAGTCCCAAAACTCTACAGCTATCTTATAACAAGTTTGAACAGATTGATTAAAAATACATTTTTTTAAAAATCAGCTGCCATAAAGGACAGAAAGTACACTTAGGTAACTGGACATCTGTTGTGCATTTGTATTTTAATGAAAATACATTTGCTTTCTTTCTTGCACTTGGCTACTACACCAGACCTTCCTTTTTACTTATGCTTTTCTTCTGACAATGAATGTGTGACATTGTTTTCCTCAAGGCCAACTAACAGCAGATCATGGAATTTTGTGTCATTATTAGTGCAAAAAAATCCCATCTCTGACTGCTATATAGTCAGCCAAATGGAATCACATTTTTTTTTGCGCAAAGTGCCAGAGGAAGCAATTCCTCGGCTCAGTTTGAATTCCTTGTATCCCTCTGACAAACACCTCAAAGAATTTCCACCGCAAACACTTTTATAATACGAATAGGAACAAGCTGGAGCAGAGAATTCCAGTAGGAAGTTTGGATGAGCAAGGAGCTGGTTTCAGGGATTAAACACGAAGTAGACAGGCGTGTTAAATATCAGAATGCATCGTCTGAATAATGAAGAATTGTACTTTCAAAAACTCTAGCAGCTGAGGAAGACTATTTCCAATATGCAACATAAGTGAAGATATAAATTATAGATGTAAAATCATAACTTGCGAATATTTTTAAATGACAAAAACTAAAACAAAAGAATATTATTTCTGAGATTTAATAGAACCCTTTATGAAGGATATATAATTATAATGGCTATTCAGTAGATTAAATATACACGGATAGTGAAAATAAAAATGGTTTCAAAATGATTATTTGAAACTACACAGTACATTTCCATTTAGCTGGAGGTTTAATGATCTGGAATAAATTTTATAATTTGTACCACATACAGTAGGCAGTAGTATTTCTGTCCATGATCTCATCTTGGCTTCTCACATAGAATTATTTAAATTTTGATTCCAAGCTAAATCACTTGAAAAGTGAAGATGCAGAACTTTGTTTTGAACATGTAAACGGAAAGAACGGGCTACGTTTTCATTCTCAAGGTGGGTAACAGGAGTCATGAAATTTCCCGATTTGACACATCCAACTCCGGAGAGAGAGCCCACAGGAATAGGGATTTGATTCCCGACAGAGGTGGGAGCTGTTTGGAGGTAACCAAGGGGCCCCAGCCTGGTGTCAAGGCAGGCTGGTTAAAGGCCCAGCTCAGTGCTGTAGTACCTAGTACCTGTTACAATAAAAGCAGTTCTTACCTCTCATTCTTACCTCATACATTCACTGATCCTCACATACTTCACCATGTCCCATCTATGCTAACTCATGCCTTCCACCCAGCTCGATGTTCCCTCACATCCTCTATGCCAAGCTATGCCCTCACCTACCCCTCCCCTATGGATTTTCATACCCTCCATGTCAAGCTGTGGCACTTCTAGGCCAATTCATCCACCATAAACAACCAATGAACCTTCTGGCAAGAACAGAATATGTTAACAATGTTTCTTTAAAAAGTCATTCACTTGTAACTTGTAACTCTCTTTACAAAATCGTTATTTACTACAGACTATTTAAAGTGTCAATTATCCAAAACCTGCTATATCTTGTGTAAGTAAACACAGTTGTTTCAACATTCCAATGGGTACATAGGTTCTGAATAAATTTTTACTGTGCATTCTTGACCGAGACAAGAGTCATCAACTAGTGTTAAAACAGCTGAGCCCCAAATAACTCACTACTTAATTTACAGTTCTGGCTCTATGACTATGCAATGTTGTTTATTACATAGTCATAGGGTCATAGGGATGTACAGCATGGAAACAGACCCTTCGGTCCAACTCATCCAGATATTCCAACCCAATCTAGCCCCATCTGCCAGCACCCGGCCCATATCCTTCTAAACCCTTTCTATTCATATATCCATCCAAATTCCTTTTAATTGTTGCAATCGTACCAGCCTCCACCACTTCTTCTGGCAGCTCATTCCATACATACACCACCCTCTGTGTGAAAAAATTGCCCTGTAAATCTCTTTTATATCTTTCCCCTCTCAACCTAAACCTGTGCCCTCTACTTCTGGACTCTCCCATCCCAGGGAAAAGACTTTGACTATTCATCCTATCCATGCACCTCATGATTTTATATACCTCTATAAGGTCACTCCTCATCCTCCGACACTCCAAGGAAAACAGCCCCAGCCTATTCATTATCTTCCTAGAGCTCAAATCCTCTGACTCTGGCAACATCATTGTAAATCTTTTCTGTACTCTTTCAAGTTTCCATTAGGAAGGTGACCAGAATTGCGCGTGATATTCCAACAGTGGCCTAACCAATGTCCTGTACAGCTGCAACATGACCTCCCAACTCCTGTACTCAATACTCTGACCAATAAAGAAAAGCATACCAAACGCCTTCTTCACTCTCCTATCTACCTGTGACTCTACTTTCAAGGAGCTATGAACCTGCACTCTAAGGTCTCTTCATTTAGCAACACCCCCAAGGACTTTACCATTAAGTGTATAAGTCCAGCTAAGATTTGCTTTCCCAAAATGTCGCACTTTGCATTTATCTAAATTAAACTCCATCTGCCACTTCTCAGCTCATTGGCCCATCTGATCAAGATCCTGTTGTAATTGGAGGTAACCTTCTTCGCTGTCCACTACACCTCCAATTTTGGTGTCATCTGCAAACTTACTAACTATACCTCTTGTGCTCACATCCAAATCATTTATACAAGAAAAAGAGATAAAGAGCTTTCTATTGCTTGGAATGTCTATTGTTAATATTTTAAATATCCTGGATGATTGACATTTTTATTGACCTGCACTGAAATTAGTTTTTTTTTAAAAAAAGAAAATGGAAAAGTTAAGCTAATGGCTGGTATTTTTTTCAGTTTTGGTTTTGAACCCATCCTATGGCCATCATAGAGTTCATTGGTTCTATACAGTGGATGAATGGGCATGGTAATGCATTGCCTGGCATTGAAGGTATGAAAGGACATGGGAAATAGGTGGATAGACATAGTTTGACATGGGTGTCCTAGCTTGGTTTGTGGGACATTGGTAAGGCCCTTTGAATTTACTTTCAATTGGTTCCATCACGCAGATGATGGTTCACAACACTTCTGAGGTGCTGTGAAGTAGCAGTCCTTTAAGAGCTGGCCTGACTCAGTGAAAATTGCATGACACTAGGATATGCCTGTTTCTACAATGGAGCTAACCAGGTCGGTAGTACAGAGTGCTGACTCACAATCTGAACCAGCCCATACCTTTAAACCAAAATGTTGAAAATAGAAAATTCTTGCAATAGGGTCAGGTATTCCATAATCAGGTCCTAGTCATAAATATCCCCTTCCCTTCCAGGGAGTCTCCCTGGTCAGGTGTGAGAATGTCACTTAACAACAACAATTTGCATTTATGTTGCGCCATTAACATAGTCAAAAATCACATGACACTGGTTTACAGTCCAACACGTTTATTCGAAACCTCCACATCATGATCACCATTAACATTAGCAGTAACTTGAGACACTTCACAGCAACAAAGTTATTTAGAATTAGCTAAATGACCAAAATTTTGGTTGCGGTGCCCTCAAATACGTAGACCCTAAACCCTAGCATTTCCTCTCAAAGCCTCTCTCCCTCTAGCTTTCTATATTTTTTTGCGCACGCATCAAAACCAGGATGTCAAAGAGGCCAGTGAGACATGCACTAATGCTTGTAGGGCTGGATGTGATTACAGAGCAAGAGAGGGATTGGCACAGTGGAGGAAGTTGAAAACAAGGAAGATACCTTTAAAAGGACAAGACATTGCTTATCAGGGGCCCAGTGTAGGTTAGGGACTACAGGTAAATAGAACCTCAGCAGACGTTTAGAAGACTTCAATCTTACTGAGGGTAGGTGGTAGAATGGCGATCCAGTCAGCCTATCAAAACTCATCTTTATTAAATCAGCTGAATTTGCTTTTTATATTATCCCAGAAAACTGATAAACAGTGAGCCGCTCAGATTACATTTGATCCACTTGTACAAACACAATATTGTTGGTGTCTGACGAGTTACCAAATTCTTGACCATAATGTTGTTCCACGGTAGTGGGATTACCTGCAAAGGCAACTTCTGGTAACTATAAAGAAGGAAATCAGAACTACAGAATCAATTAATTTGTCAGTTAAGGATCCAAGACCTACATCTTGGATCTGAAAATCACTTATGAACAGTAACTACCTCTTCAGATTAATTTCATTGCAAAATTCTAATATTCTAGTCCTGCTAATATAACTCATGAAACATTTATCTAACGAAGAATGGCAATCTGTATGTTTAGACATTGTACCAAACCTTGTGAAATGGTCAGATTCAAGATATGTATAATTGCTGATATGAATGAGTAAATTTTTTTGATCCATTGCATTTCAACCTTGTTTGAAGTTTTCACAGCTTATTTTGCACAAAAATATTCTTTAGATCATTTTGTTTCTATTTGATTCTGCTTTCCACTGAAGTTGTGCTCAGTTTGGAATTTACAACTTTCCCCAATGTCTTTTTGTTAAATCTGTAAAAGAGCAGAAAAGTGGCAGATGGAATTTAATGCAGCCAAGTGCAAGGTTACACAAACTGCAAGTGAAATGGAGTGTCACATGTGGATTATGGATGGTTTAAATCTAATTGAAAGAGATCTGTGGGCAATAGACATAGCTTTACATGCCAAGTCCTTGCAGAGCAGCAACAGAGAAATGAACTGAATGCTAAATGGATTGCCAAATCATTATAACTCATTGGAGAATGTGGTGCTAAATACGTACAGCACTCAGATCAGAATGACCAAACATTATGTCCAATCTTGATCATCGAGATACAAGAAAAACATTAATACCCTGCAAGTGATGCACAGAAGAGCTCCAAGAATAAAGTCTAGATTTAGATTATGTTGACATGAAATGAAAAAGTTAGAACTCATTAGTCATTTAGCTAGCTAACAGAATAATTGAGAGCTGTGATGTTTCCCTATAGGTATGCACGAAGAAGCCATGCGAAGTCAGATTGCACAGCCCTGAACATGAGTCAGTAGGGTTTCAGAGACATCCCCTCTTATCTTCTGTTGTATAAAGTTGTGCTCGATAAATCCTGTTCAAGTTCATTCAACTGAGCATAGACCTGAATTACCAAAGTCCTACATCACAACGATGAAAACAAGACCGTGCCTTTCTCAGAAATTGCTTACATTTCATTTGGAATCTATAAAACATACATTTGATCCCATGCAAAGATATGTTGAGCACATCGCTGCTGGAACAAATGCTGAGCCATTTTGATTTACAAGAAACATGGCACATCAACAGAAATCAATTTTTGTGTTTTTTTTTCAAAAGCCAATAGCTCAACCTGCAGAATATAATTTGCACAAATGGTCTCAAAGCTATTTTGGAACATGGCATCTATATAAGTTCATCTACTCTATACTCTTCAATGTCCATCCCTTTTCCTTCATAAAATGACATAATATTCCTTGGATTTTCAGCTTAGTTATTAAACATTTAGGTTTCACCAGGAATATTGAAACAGATGATGGGCTTGCCAAAATGGCAATATTTAAGAGCACAGGTTCAAATACAAAGATACTATGATGTGTGAGACACAAACAAATCTGCACCAAAGTGTCTCAAACATTCTCAGCCGCAATGACTTATGCCCGCATCATCTATGGTCCTGGGGAAGGCCTGTGACTAGCCTTATAAATGCCTTAGTGGTACTTAGTTCAGCCAGCCTTCCGTAAAACAGGGAACACAGTGCTCTTGTTGGTGTTTTAGCCAGTGGGCTAGACTTGTGTCAGAAATCAAAATATAATCATTTAGAGAAAATGAAAAAAACGGAGAGAAGGAAAGTTGGAATCAAGACAGAAAGAAATTTTAAAATCTATCTTATAAACAAAAAAAGAAGGCACTGAAGAAACTCTGCAAGTCTGACAGTATCTGTCGAGAGCAAAGCATCATTAATATTTTGAGTCCAGTGACCCTTCAGAGTTCTGATATCAGAAACGTCGACTCTGGTCTTTCTCTCTACAGATGCTGTCAGACCTAAGTTTCTCTAGCACTTTCTGTTTATATTTTTGATTCCCAGCATCCACAGTTATTTTGTTTTTATTCTGTCTTTTAATTTCCTTAAAGCTCCAATAAAAAATTAATATCTGAAGGAATGAGACTCCACATTACCCAAGTTAATTTTCAGTGACAAGAGTGATTTACCAGTAATTAACAGTCCTTGGGGCATTAAACATGGACTTTCATCTTAAATAACGAAGCCCTAACTTTTCAGATAGATTTAGCAAGTAACAATCATTCAAGTATAGCTACTTCATCTACACTCTCCGTAATGTAGTACAGACAACCCAGTGAGATATTGTTATTGAGAATAGCTCTGATCCAGAAGCTGTAATCCTGGTAAGATCCACTGTTTCAGTATTTTCTGCTCAGCAGAACTTATTTCTTCCTACCCGGCGTCAATTTTCTCTTCCTTTGTCTATTAACGATTCATCTGAAGCTTTATACTGGTTTCACAATTTCCAGTTTGCCAGCATCAGCCACCCTCTCTTCCCCATGGACATTCAATCCCTCTACATGTCCATCCCCCATCAAGAAGGCTCTCCAATTCTTCCTTGAGATAAGACAGTTCTTCCTGAACTGTTCCCAACCACCACCACTTTCCTCCACCTGGCTGAGCTCACCCTCACTTTGAACAACATTGTCTTTAATTCCTCTCACTTTTTTCAGGTCAAAAGGTGTGGATCTCAATACCCACATGTTCACCAGTTACACCTGTCTTTGTGGGGTACATTGGATCATTCCTTTTCCCACTTGGGCCCTTCCCCACAACTGTCTCTCTGGTATATCAATGACTACATCAGTGCTGCTTCCCTCTCTCATCCTGAGTTGGAAACATTTATCAATTTTACTTCCAATGTCTGCCTTATTCTCACCTTCACCTGGTCCACTGACTTCTCCAAAAACAAACTTGAAAGACCTGTGCATGTTAGAAATCAGAACCAAAACCAGAAATTGCTAGAAAAATTCAGGTCTGGAAGCATCTGTGGAGGAATAGTAGGGTTCGTGTTTCATGTCTGGTGACACTTCATCAGAATGGTTCTGTAGGGAGTCCCTGGACACAAAACATTAATTTTGCTTTCTCTCCACAGATGGTCCAGATCTGCTGAGCTTTTCCAGTAATTTCTATTTTTGTTTCTGACTCCTCCCTGTCCTTCTTCAACAGCTGTTTCCATTTCCGGGGATAGGCTGGCCACTGCTATCCATTACGAATCCCCCAACTTCCAATTACCTGGACAATAGATCCTCACACCTTACTTAAAGTCATTGTCTCTAAGTGCTAGAAATGTCAGTTTCAAATCTCTGCATAAATTCCAAAAAAGTCCAGGGTGATAAAATGTAACTTCAAACAAATCCTTGTTAATTAAGCAAGTGAAAAACACAGTAACAGAACAAAACTTAAATGAAAGAGATTGGAAGTTCTCATATCTCATTAGTTCCACAGTTTAAATATGAAAATTGGTATAGAAGGGCAAACTTCTCTTCAGACCACTACATTCATTCAAAATTCATTCAAATGAAATGGTGTACTAATATAGTACAATTAGAAGTGTTAACCACTATGGCAGACAAACAAATTCCAGTGTGCATGCAAGCTCTGAAAATAGCAATGTCAGAATCAACATGTACAGGTTACCCAGTTCTATAGTGCCAAGAACTGTCTGATGTCAGATGCAGGATTGGAATGGGTCTGGTTTCAGTGTTTCTTTTCGAGCATCATTTCACTTGTACTCTTGGCAGCTACCAATATGATCAAAACCAATGCCAGAAAAGCCTGAAGAAACAATGGCTTCATCAGCCTTTCGGAGGGCCAAACAGGTAAGCACATTCAGAGCTTCTGATGCATGTCGACAGATTGATATTGGGTTGTGATCTAACAGTTTATGAAACAATTCAGATTCAGCTACCACAAACAACCCATTATCAGCTACAAATGGTGCTTATTAACAGCTATTCATTCTTCCAGACAAACTTTTACCCATTCCTTTGATCTGCCCGACTGCTGTTCTCTCTTTCTGGACTGCATCTCCATTTATCATTTAATCTCCCCCACCAACTTCACCTCCCCCCCCACCTCAATCTTCAGCACACATATTAATCTTTTCCTACCTACAACTTGGAGGTGCCAGTGTTGGACTAGGTTGGACAGAGTTAGAAATCACACAGTGCTGTGATTTTTAACCTTTTCCTACCTATAATCAGTTGTGAAGGGTCATTAGGTCTGAAACGTTAACTCTGATTTCTCTGCACAAATGCTGCCAGACCTGTTGAGTTTTTCAAGTTTCTGTTTTTATTTCAGAATAACGGTAACAATGTTTAGAGGAATACAAACAGCAGTCTACTAGTCTTTGATATATTTATCAGGAAGTGTTAATAAATCTACCTATCTTTTGTCATGGCAGAATTTGTCCTCAGTTGCACAATGAAACCAATAAACTATTTAGATGATTGGAATAACATGGATGAAAGTTAAAAACCTAACAATACTTGACTTGATATGACCGGAATTAACAATAGCAAGCTTTTCTTTTCTTGCAGAATGGAGCGTAATATACTTGTAGATCAACTGACATTCTGTACACTGCATCCCTGTAGAGGTAAGTTGTAAAAAAGATTCAAATAGTGCATTATAAACTTAAAGGTTGGTCTTAAAGTGAAATGTTGGATTCAAAATGACTGATTGCCACAATTGCATAAAATTTCACCATGTGCATTAATGTACAGTAGGTAAATTAATAACCTGCAAGACCACCTGGAGTGGATGCTTATCCAAAGTAAAGACAATGTAATAATTCATCAACTAATAGTCATGAACCTAGTACTTCACATGGACTTTGTGTATTGCTGTTCACCCAAATATCACATAATATTAGAAATAGCGATTGTAAGTCTCAGCAAATTTATAACATAGCAACCCTTTTATCTGCTGAGCTCAAGCATGAAAAACAGTCGACTGTGATTAGCCTGATTTCCCTAGAGCATTTGCTTGTGTTGTCATGGAGACTGAACATCTATTGCTTAGCATTAATCTTTGCGTAGACTCCCATTTCCATAGCAGCAGTAGACATCAACTCTTAAGTTGCCACAATCACCTGAACTCAAGTGTGGCAAAATATGATTATTCCTCTCCATCCCTAACAGAGACAGCTCCAATGGACATCCCTCACCCCAGGCAACTACTCTGGTTGCCATAGGGATGACCTTTCAATAAAAAATGCTAAACCTCACCATTAACGTATTAATGTTTGTAACTTGTTGTTCAGTTCTCTGACAAGACAATAACCCAAATGAACAAAAGGAAGGAATGAACAGAGGAAATTGGAAGATGTAAATTAATGGCACGTGGTACTTTGTACATATAAACAAAAATCCTGATTGAAAATAAATGTCAGCTTTGACCGCAGATGAATCGTAAATCATACATATACATTCTGCTTGCCTCTTCTGGAGCTTATTTCGTAAAGCTCATTTTACGTGAATTTTTCCTCAGGACTAGAACTGGCCTAGATTACAATCACTTTTCATTATAGAACTTGCATATTAGAGAGTCAGGTCAGAGTCGGACGACACATTAGAGTGGCTGCAATCTGTTCAGCTGATGCTCATTTATTGAACTCTTTAGGTCAATAGGTACATTAGTGAGTTTTGCAAGAGGCAGAGATAACATGATGAATTCAACTATTCGGATTTCATTTATTTCCAGTTCAAACATGTACAGAAAAGGGAATAAGAAACACGCACCTTACTGTAAACCACCACAGTATACAATGTTCAGACTATTTTAAATCTGCTTTCAATAAAACAGGAAATAAGAAAGGTAGCTAGCCTGTCTTCCTGATGAACAGCTAATGCTCAAAGCGCGACTCTCCTGCTACTTGGATACTGCCTGACCGGCTGTGCTTTTCCAGCATCACATTCTTCGACAATGTCATACAAAGTCAAACCTTCATCACCTTTGGTAGAGTCACTTTCAAATGTTGTATTCAACTTGGAAAGCAACAACTGCAATATTGCAGTTTGTCCAAAGATTTCAATGGATAATTAATTTGGATGATTCTACAAATGTAGGCTTTTAATCTTCACAATGTAATATTAGAATCTCACTGACCAGGATGATGCAGCTATTACGTGGAAGACAACTCTGACAAGGTGTTTTTAATTTTTCATTCTGCATTTCTTGAAGCTCTTACCACTTAAGATATACTTTGCACATTTGTTCTTCCTACCAAAGTGGACTTTTTTTTAAACATTATATTCTATCTGCTGTGATATTTTCCAAATCACTATGAAGCCACATTGGATCATCCTCGCAGTTGGATTCTCACCAAACTTTGTGTTGTCCGTGGAATGTTACATTTGATCCCTACATCCAAATCACTCACTATAAATTGTTCACAGTTGGGGCCCAATTACTAGATTTTTGTGGTGTCCCAAGAATGACATATTTAGTCCTCCTCTTTTATTTTAGCTAATCCTTGGTCCATGCCAGGAAATACCACCTAACCTACGTGCTTTACATTTGCTATCCAGCATCCTGTAGGGACTTAATATCCCACCACCTTACCCTCGTTCCAATCTTCCAGCTCAACACCGTCCTCATGACCTGTCCCAGCTATCTATCTTCCTTCCCACCCATCCGCTCCACCCTACTCTTAAATTTATCACATATACCTCCACCTCCATCCACCTCTGCACTCTCAGCTACCTTCCCCCCCAATCCCACCCACCTCCCATTTATTTCTCCATCTCCTGCCCCCCTCCCCACCTCCCTAAGGCTCCCAGGCTAATTTCTGATAAAGGGCTTTTGCCCAAAACTTCAATTTTCCTGCTCCTCGGATACTGCCTGACCTGCTGTGCTTTCCCAGCTCCACTCTAATCTTGACTCTAATCTCCAGCATCTACAGTACCCACTTCTGCCTGACTTAATCAAAAGCCTTCTAAAAATCCAATTATACTCCATTCACTACTCCCATGTATTAATTTTGTAAGTAACAGAAGCAAATAAAAAGGTCCAGGATTTGGTCAGGGGTTTCGCCCACCAGTCAGAGAACTGGCTGGAATTCTCACTGTCATAGATATGTACAGGAAGGAAACAGACTCTTCAGTCCAACTCGTCCATGCCAACCAGATATCCCAACCCAATCTAGTCCCACCTGCCAGCACATGGCCGGTATCCCTCCAAACCCTTCCTATTCATATACCCATCCAAATGCCTTTTAAATGTTGCAATTGTACCAGCCTCCACCACTTCCTCTGGCAGCTCATTCCATACACATACCATGCTCTGCGTGAAAACATTGCCCTTTAGGTCTCTTTTATATCTCTCCCCTCTCACCCTAAACCTTTGCTCCCTAGTTCTGGACTTCTCCACCCCAAGGAAAAAACTTTGTCTATTTATCCTATCCATGCCCCTCATAATTTTGTAAACCTCTATAAGGTCACCCCTCAGCCTCCAATGCTCAGCCCCAGCCTGTTCAGTCTCTCCCTGTAGCTCAAATCGTCCAACCCTGGCAACGTCATTGTAAATCTTTTCTGAACCCTTTCAAGTTTCACAACATCCTTACGATAGGAAGGAGACCAGAATTGCAATATTCCAAAAGTGGCATAACCAATGTCCTGTACAGCCGCTAAATGACCTCCCAACTCCTGTACTCAATACTCTGACCAATAAAGGAAAGCATACCAAACACCCTCTTCACTATCGACCTGCGACTCTATTTTCAAGGAACTATGAACCTGCACTCCAAGGTTTCTTTGTTCAGCAACACTCCCTAGGATCTTATCATTAAGGTGTATAAGTCGTGCTAAGATTTGCTTTCCCAAAATGCATCACCTCACATTTATCTAAACTAAACTCCATCCGCCACTTCTCAGCCCATTGGCCCATCTGATCAAATCTGAGGTATCCGTGTAATCTGAGTTACCAGTTGTAATCTGAGGTATTCTTTTTCGCTGTCTACTACACGTCCAATTTGGTGTCATCTTCAGACTTAATAATCAAACCTCTTATGCTCATATCCAAATCATTTATATAAATGATGAAAAGTAGTGGACCCAGCACCGAACCTTGTGGCACTCCACTGGTCACAGTCCGCCAGTCTGAAGAACAACCTTCCACCACCACCACCACCTTCTGTCTCCTACCTTTGAGCGAATTTGTGTCCAAATTGATAGTCACAAATGAGGTGCCGGAAGACTGGAGATTGGCAAATGTGATGCCACTGTTTAAAAAAGGTGGTTAGGACAAGCCAGGGAACTATAGACCAATGAGCCTAACGTCGGTGGTGGGCAAGTTGTTGGAGGGAATCCTGAGAGACAGGATTTACATGGATTTGGAAAAGCAAGTACCGATTAGGGATAGTCAACATGGCTTTGAGTGTGGGAAATCATGTCTCACAAACTTGATTGAGTTTTTTGAAGAAGTAGCAAAGAGGATTGATGAGGACAGAGCAGTAGATGAGTTCTATGTAGACTTCAGTAAGGTGTTCGCCAAGATTCCTCATGGGAGACTGGTTAGCAAGGTTAGATCTCATGGAATACAGGGAGAACTAGCCATGTGGATACAGAACTGGCTCAAAGGTAGAAGATAGAGGGTGGTCGTGGTGGAGGATTGTTTTTCAGACTGGAGGCCTGTGACCAGTGGAGTGCCACAAAGATCAGTGCTGGGTCAACTACTTTTCATCATTTGCACAAATGATTTGGATGGGAGCATAAGAGGTATAATTAGTAAGTTTGAAGATTGAAGGTGTAGTGGACAGTGAAGGAAGTTACCTCAGATTACAACAGGATCTGGACCAGATGGGCCAATGGGCTGAGAAGTGGCAGATGGGGTTTAATTCAGATAAATGCGAGGTGCTGCATTTTGGGAAAGCAAATCTTAGCAGGACTTAATGGTAAAGTCCGAGGGAGTATTGCTGAACAAAGAGACCTTGGAGTACAGGTTCATAGCTCCTTGAAAGTGGAGTCGCAGGTAGATAGGATAATGAAGACGACGTTTGGTATGCTTTCCTTTATTGGTCAGAGTATTGAGTACAGAGTTGGGAGGTCATGTTGCAGCTGTACAGGACATTGGTTAGGCCACTGTTGGAATATTGTGTGCAATTCTGGTCTCCTTCCTATCAGAAAGATGTTGTGAAACTTGAAAGGGCTCAGAAAAGATTTACAATAATGTTGCCAGGGTTGGACAATTTGAGCTATAGGGAGAGGATGAATAGGCTGGTGCTGTTTTCCTTGGAGCGTTGGAGGCTGACAGGTGACCTAATAGAGGTTTATAAAATCATGAGGGGTATGGATAGGATGAATCGACAAAGTCTCTTCTCCAGGGTGGGGGAGTCCAGAACTAGAGGACATAATAGGTTTTAGGGCAGCACAGTGGCACAGTGGTTAGCACTGCTGCCTCACAGCGCCAGAGACCCGGGTTCAATTCCCGCCTCAGGCATCTCTCTGTGTGGAGTTTGCACATTCTCCTTGTGTCTGCGTGGGTTTCCTCCGGGTGCTCCGGTTTCCTCCCACAATCGAAAAATATGCAGGTCAGGTGAATTAGCCATGCTAAATTGCCCGTAGTGTTAGGTGAAGGGGTAAATGTAGGGGAATGGGTCTGGGTGGGTTGCGTTTCGGCGGGTCGGTGTGGACTTGTTGGGCCAAAGGGCCTGTTTCCACACTGTAAGTAATCTAATCTAATCATATAAAAGAGACCTAAGGGGAAAGTTTTCATGCAGAGAGTGGTACGTGTATGGAATGAGCTGCCAGAGGAAGTAGTGGAGGTTGGTACAATTGCAACATTTAAAAGGCATTTGGATGAGTATATGAATAGGAAGGGTTTGAAGGGATAGGGGCCATGTGCTGGTGGGTGATACTAGATTGGGTTGGGATATTTGGTCGGCATGGACAAGTTGGACCGAAGTGTCTGGTTCCTTGCTGTACATCTTTATGACTCCATGACTCTTAAGTTTCTCTCACTTATACCTTCCTGTCAGAACCCCATTGATGATTATCCACTCAGCCATCCCACCAAAAAGTCCAACTTGTGCCATCATACCACTCTCTCAGACACTGCAAATTTAGAAGAATTGCATATAGAAACAAAAAGAAGTTTGTTAGAAGTTTTAAAGAGTGAAAATTATGATTCAGCAGAAGAACAATTTCAATGTAATTATCTTATTTCAATAGATTTAGATTTTATAAACTCTGCTGCTTGGCAGTATGCCAGGATGTCCCCAGCGTATTGTGAATCACAAAGAACATCTTTCAGATATTTAAATTTTAGATGGAAAGTAGTTTGATACCAAATATAACTGCTGCTCCCAGGATGGTGTTTGGAATAATTTAAACTCATCATTAAAAGTGAGGGTTGGATTATTTTAAGCACCTTCGAAACTAGTCAATGTGAAGTATTCTCCCAGCAAGATAGATGTTGGCCATACTTCAAAGACTGACTTCTGTATTTAAGTGAGTTAACGTGCATCTGGTGAAGGTTAGAGTAGTGCTGGAAATGCACAGCAGGTCAGGCAGCATCCGAGGATCAGGAAAATCGTTGTTTTATGCAGGAGCCCTTCATCAGGAAACGTCGAATTTCCTGCTCCTCGGATGCTTCCTGACCTGCTGTGCAATTCCAGTACTACTCTAACCTTGACTCTAATCTCCTGCATCTGCAGTCCTCACTTTCACCTACGCATCTGGTGAAAACATTCTCAGCTCAAGATGAAAATGTTAAGCTGCCACTTCAGACTCAACTGAAAATGCTTTACTGCTGAAGCTGGTACAATTCAGATAAGACATCAAACCAAGGCTTCGTTTCCCTCTTCTGAAGGGTTAACAAATCTTCTGTCAATATGTAAAGAGCAGGAAGGAGATGCTTGATCAATTCTCCTGCCACAGGATAAATATACAACTGTAAACCGATACACAGCAGTTTGTCACCAACAGGACATCTACAGGAACTCTATTCCCACATGACTTCCACCAGAAACATTAACAAACTCAGCAGCATTGTGGGAAAACCCATGTTGTACCACTCAGACCTTGAGATACATCAAAATTCCTTCATTGTTGTTGGGTCAGAATTCTGGAAATCCCCCTATAACCAACACCACAAGAGGTACATTAATTCAACAAGGCCCATCACCAGTTTCATACTAAAACTTTGGATAGACCATAAATAGCCAGCATCACCTAGATCTCAAGAACAAATAAATATAAATAAAAATCCACCCACTTAACTCTAAAATGTGATATCTATTCCTCAATATCTTTTCACTGATTAAGTTAATTCTGGGAAGTATTTGAATATTTATTTTCCTCGAAATTAATATGGTTTATCTATTAAAAGGTATCAAATATTTTCATTAAAAACCATGGAAACTGCTATAACTTCACAGTCAACGTCTTTCTGTGGAATGTAATCTCTTATGCTAGAGCTGAAAAATACCTTCATCCGTCCATATTATCACTATGAGTCAAAATGGCTTATCATTATGTGTTAACGATTGCTGCCCAAGAATTATTTTCAATCAAGCTCTGCAACAGTTATGATATCTCCAGCCCAGGTGAGATGGGAACCCAGACCTTCTGGGCCAGAGGTAGGGACACTACCACTGCACTACACAATCTGCACCTCGTATTCCCAGATGGACTACCATCCAAGTACTTACCAGACCTAAGTCTGCTTAATTTCCGAGATCAGTTGGGATCAGTATGGTCAGTCTAGAATAGTTGTGTGCTTCATAACTGTCCATGGCAAAGGACTCCTCAGATTTCTAAAGTTATTGGATGTTACCATCATACTCTAATTTTAAACTTGGAAGATTATAGGTGTAAATGTTTAAAAGAATGAACTAAATCTTCAGTCATAGCTTTCAGATCTGCATTTGTTCTTATACAAATTCGGGCTTAGCCAAACCAGAATCATAATGATTTGAAAAGAGAGCCTACACTACCCACTCAGATTCGGGATCACCTCATTCACTTTATAAAGACGGACTCAGCGCGAACAATGTCCATTGGAAAGTAGTAATTCAAGTTTTATTGTAGTAGTTTAAAGGGGGAGGCATTATAAATAGTAAAATGGTCTCACTGCATTTGGAAATAGGTCTGCAAACATTTCAGATTGCCCTACTTCTCTAACAGAACATAACAAGTCTGACTCAAAATGGGAAGCCCAGGAGAATGCTTTTCTTTGGAACAGAACATGCAGGTCTCCAGGCAAGTTACTCAGTAAGAACAGCAGGCATTATGCACTACAGTCGGAATATACTGTGTGCACGGAAGAAGTGTAGCACATGGTTTAGTGACCTAATTGGGATAGTGAAGGTAAAAGAAAACACCTCTGAGACAATAATTCAATGTACAATAATCTCATGATTTAATTATTTTTAAAGCTTGTTATTATGCAAGGTAATGGTTCTGAAGGGTTTGATGTTCATTTTGCATTTGCTGCACCTATTCTGCACATGGAAATAATAATGAGTTCCATTACAGCTTTCAGAGGGAACAGATGAATCGTTACCAGTTCCCGAATATCCTAGCAATTATGCCTGACCAAATATAAACATACTTACTGCAATCGCGTAATAAACAGTCTTGTAATCAAGAACACTGCCTCTTCTGCTGACAGTCTATGGTGAGGTATACAGTACCATTAAATCACTAGATGGGCCCAAGATAGGACAAGGCAAATAGGATAGGCAGTAGTGAACTACCTCAAACGAACCTTGCTCAATACCCCACACTGGTTGAGGTTGCGAATACTAAAAGTTAGGAATGGACAGGGAAAATATATCGTGGTGAATATTACATTCAAATGTCCATTAAAGCCTTCCATGAAGGCATTGCTTCACTTAAAGCAGGTTAAAATATTCATCACATCTAATATAATGACATAACATACACAAATTTTAACTGAGCCACTGATGATAGAAAGTGCTTGCCTCTTTCTCTAACACCAACACTTTAAAATTATAAGCATTCAGCTCCTTTGCTAAGGAACCTGGAAATGATAGAATGTCAGTGAAAATCCTTAAAAGAGTCACATTGCTGGTCAGCACCCCAAAGGCGGTGCTGTGCAGAACTAGACTTCTAGACAGTGGCTAATATTGGAGCACTGATTAATAGGTTGTTTTCTCCAATGTTCAATACAAACCAACATGAAAATTTCAAACTTTCTCCATGCTCTTGTTGAGCCCCATCTATAATATGCCACAGTCCACCCATTGCAGCACCATAAGAATGAGATGCAGACAATTAATTCTCTACAATGACAAATTCCCAAAAATGTTCATACTTTCTGCCAAGAGCAGAAAAATTTGACTAAAGCTATACTTCAAAATTGTTAATCAATGCAAAAAGAACAGAAGCATTAAAATTTCAGGCTTCTGGAGCCGTGATGTTTGTTGTAGAAATTAAAATACCGGAATTAAACTCCTGATCATGAACAAGGCTATGAAGAAAGAGGTTTGTCAGTTACACCTCCCTGTACAATTCCTCTAAATATCTCTATGCTCTAAGGGGCCAAGAGGGTCAAATGTATTAGACATCTGTCCCGGTTACAGTTACTTCCGTATGCACCCTGCTGTTATGCCATCTGAAGTACATTAAAACAAAACTATCTGTTGCTAATGTTGTTTAGCAACATGCAAAAAGCAATCTATTTCATCCTTCTGCCTCCCTCATTGGCAATAACACAGGAATTTCACACAGAGCCTCTATTAAAGGGGTAGGGTGAGTCAGCTACAGAACTGCAGATGGCACAAATTGCCTCCACCTGGTTCAGTCTGAGATCATACACAGAAATCAAATCACAATCTGAGAGTTAACATGGCACATCATCCCCAAGAGCAGGAATGGGTCCTTTTCAATATGACAGCAGTAGTTCTCAAATGTTTCGATTAAAGGACCCTTTTCAATTGGATTAGTAATTATAGATTCTCCATCTGAATAACACTTGTACATAATACTTATAGTGTTACAAATAGAGAGCTGTGGAATTCACATGTAGCATTTGAAGTATATTATTTTTAAGAAAACAATTGTTTACATCCTGCATTGCTGTCCATAAACCACCTTGTGCACTATTCCCTCCAGGTGAGGCAGCAAGTTCAAGTTGCTTTGCATGCTTGGCAGCTGTAATTGCAGTGATAATTTTTTTTTTACAGATCTCGGAGTCTCCATGAATCTAGTTTGAGGACTGCTGTGATATTGACATCTGCAGCATTGGCTTCCACTGACAACACAAAAACGCACTCCAGAGGTAACACAATGATAGCAGTCAATGTAACAGTTCTGTGAACTGAAATAACACCAGAATTGGGCAAAAATAATACACAGAGTCCTGCTGCAAATGGATCTTGTTCCTTCTTAAAAGAATTCTAGTTACTTACTGTGTGACCATTTCTTATCAGCCTTTTAGAACAGCAAGAAAACACTAAAATGCAACAGAAGTAAAACCTTTAGTACAATCTAGCTTTTCATCTGGTGGTGCAGTGTTCCATCTCATGCTAGTCTAAAGGAAATCATAGAAGTCATACTGTGTAAAAACAGGCCATTTGGACCAACAAGTCCACACAGACCCTCCAAAGAGTATCCCACCCAGACACTTTCCCCTACTGTTCTGCATTTCCCCAGACTAATACATCTAGCCTACACGGGCAATTTAGCACAGCCAGTTCACCTGACCTGCACATCTTCAGACTTTGGGAGGAAACCTGAGCACCGGGAGGAAACTCACGCAGCCACTGGGAGAATGCGCAAACTCCACCATAGACAGTCGTCCGACGGTGGAATCCAACCCAAGCCGCTGGCACTGTGAGGCAGCAGTGCTAACCACTGAGCCACCGTACCACCCCAAAAATACATTAAAGGATAAGTTATTGCGCTACATCTCCCTACAACTGTGTCAGAAAGAAATGTTAGACCATCTCCAGGGTGTCAGATGTTGAGTTTAGTGTTGACTGAGCAACATTGAATCTGATTATTCAGATAACCAACTCTGCTGAAATATTCAAACTTAGACAAGGAGCAAAACAGGAAACAATCTGAAAAAGTTTCTTTGCCTCACCACAAAGCAAGTTTTTTGTCTGAAAATGACTTTAGCCCCTAAACTACATCTCGATACATACCAATCCCTCTTCAAAAAAAGGTAGCTAGTGCTTTGATTTCCACAAAGCATCAGTATACGAAGGAGATACAAGTCAACCCATTGGTACATGTCCACCCTTAGTGCCCACCTCCCTTCTTTCAACCTCACTTGCACCACCATCACCCATCCTCACTCAGATTGGTCCACATGCAGTTGCAATCGAAGATTGTTGTGGAATATCATATCTGCCGAATTTTAACAAAAATCAGTCAACTTTCAATGTCAGGGAGTTTTCCTTGGCGAGGTCTGGTGAAGTCTCCCGGCCAATTCTCCATCATTCATCTCAATAGATTTCCATCAGACCTCTATGCTGCTGCACTCTCACTATCACGTACTCATCAGCAGCAGAAATACTCACCACTGTGACATATTTTACGGAGTTTGCCACTGGGGCCATATTAAAGCCTAGCTTTGGGCCAAACAGACAAATGTCAACCCCGTGTGTGGTCCTGGCTGGTAGACATGAGAAGCTGCCTGGATTTGCTTCTGTGATCAAGGCAAAATTACACAGAACTACTGTGAGCCATAAAGTTCAGAATGAGGCAGCAAAGCATAAAAAGGAAAACTGGAGATGCAAACAGCATCCAAGTAAACACAAAGTGCATAAATGCTAAAAGAGCAAGCTAAGAGCCCTGAGATCGGTTCCTCACTGCAAAGTGAGCTGGCTGCAGCATACAATGAAAAGCATTAGTCTACTCCAAAATGCAGCATTGAAGTGGAGAACAGTATTCTGTGAGAGTCAGAGTCAGAGATATGCCATGATGATATGGTGAAGCTTGTGTGTGTCTAATGCTAACTCAGGTGCATTGAGTGGAGGGGGTGGGACGTAACTGATCACTGCCCATGAAGTATATCTGGAATTACTCTTGAAGATGGAAGCAGAGAGGAGCAAGCTGTGAGATAGGTCCTGATCAGACTTTCATGTTGAGAATTGTTGCTATTTAGTTGCTCTCTACTACATGGTACAATAGCAAACAACATATAAATGAGGCGTGAATAGATAATAATGAGATGTTACTACATACAAATAAGCATCTCACTGCTCACTAGTGAGATTCACACCTCATTGTTAACAATTGCATGAAAACCAGACTATTTTCTCCTCAACACGTAGAATCTTATTTTCCTAATTTCATTACATTTTCTCAACTGACTCGCAATGTAGTTCAGGAGCTGGGAAGAGTCTATCCTGTACTAGTGAATTGTTGATAGCTTCCTAATTAGTTGTGAATATTAGTTGTGGCTGTCTGACAGAAGGCAGAGAGTTGGGATAAAAGGTTCTTTTTCGGAATGGCAGCCGGTGACGAGCGGTGTCCCGCAGGGTTCAGTGTTGGGGCCACAGCTGTTCGCATTATATATTAATGATCTGGATGAAGGGACTGGGGGCATTCTAGTGAAGTTTGCAGATGATACGAAGTTAGGTGGACAGGCAGGTAGTACCGAGGAAGTGGGGAGGCTACAGAAGGATCTAGACAGTTTGGGAGAGTGGTCCAGGAAATGGCTGATGGAATTCAACGTGAACAAATGCGAGGTCTTGCACTTTGGCAAAAAGAATAAAAGCACAGACTACTTTCTAAACGGTGAGAAAATTCGTAAAGCCAAAGTACAAAGGGATCTGGGAGTGCTAGTCGAGGATTCTCTAAAGGTCAACATGCAGGTTGAGTCCGTGATTAAGAAAGCGAATGCAATGTTGTCACTTATCTCAAGAGGGTTGGAATATAAAAGCACCATTGTGCTACTGAGACTTTATAAAGCTCTGGTTAGGCCCCATTTTGAGTACTGTGTCCAGTTTTGGTCCCCACACCTCAGGAAGGACATACTGGCACTGGAACATGTCCAGCGGAGATTCACACGGATGATCCCTGGAATGGTTGGTCTAACATATGAGGAACAGCTGAGGATCCTGGGATTGTATTCATTGGAGTTTAGAAGATTCAGGGGAGACTTAATAGAGACGTACAAGATAATACATGGCTTGGAAAGGGTGGATGCTAGGAAATTGTTTCCGTTAGGTGAAGAGACTAGGACCCATGGACACAGCCTTAGAATTAGAGGAGGTAAATTCAGAACAGAAATGCGGAGACATTTCTTCAGCCAGAGAGTGGTGGGCCTGTGGAATTCATTGCCGCAGAGTGCAGTGGAGGCTGGGACGCTAAATGTCTTCAAGGCAGGGATTGATAGATTCTTGTTGTCTCGAGGAATTAAGGGCTACGGGGAGATCGCTGGTAAGTGGAGCTGAAATGCGCATCAGCCATGATTGAATGGCGGAGTGGACTCGATGGGCCGAATGGCCTTACTTCCACTCCTATGTCTTATGGTCTTATGGTCTTATTTGGGATCATCACTGTATTGAACATTCCATTCTATTCTTGCCTAGTTGATTTCTTGCAGTTGGATTGAATCAAATAAATTTGAATGAATTCAGTTTTTTGTCCAGGATTGACACATTTTATCCATTCAGGAGAAAGTGAGAACTGCAGATCTTGGAGAGTCAGAGTCGAAAAGTATGGCACTCAATGGCATAAGCCTTTCATTCCCGAAAAGTCAACACTTGAGCTCTTTGGATGCTGCCGGACCTGCTGTGCTTTCCCAGCGCCACACTTTCCAACTCTTTACCCATTCAGGCAGCACTGTGATTAAGGAAGGTTGTGTAAAAGACAGTGGAGCAGGAGATGGAAAGGAATAGAATTCGTACATGGATTAGAAATTATAAAGCTTGTTTGAAAATCATTTTCAAGTTTGAATTGATTGTTAAAATCACATGTTATTGCAGACATGTTTGTCTTTCTATGGGTGCACGTTGTGATACAGGATTAAGGAAATTTTTCCTCAAAACGTGTCACCGTTCTGGGTGATGCTTTCTGATTTGACCTTTTTTGAATTGTTGTAGTGACTTGACTTCAGTGGACAAAGAAACATTTCCGAGAGATCTTCTTTGCTGAATTGGCCTTTGTTTTTGTCTGATTTTCCCAGGAGATTGCCTGAAGAGGAGGACATGGGTTTGATGGTATATGCAGGCTGATTTGGAAGGGCAGGTTTGGTGGACGAGTTGATTTTGCTCCATCTTTAATGTTGTACATTCATTCCAAGGGTAAGTGATTGATCATTGTGTTCTAGTTAGTCTTACAAATATTTTACATAAGAAAAGCCTCTGGTCAATTTTGTTAATTTTGGATTACAGTAGTGCTGGAAAAGCACAGCAGTTCAGGCAGCATCCGAGGAGAAGGAAAATCGATGTTTCAGGCAAAAGCCCTTCATCAGGAATTAGAGGCAGAGTACCTGAAGGGTGGAGAGATAAATGAGGGAAGAGTGGGGGTGGGGAGAAAGTAGCATAGAGTAGGGGTGGGGATGAAGGTGATAGGTCAGAGAGGAGGGTGGAGTGGATAGATGGACAGGAAGATAGGCAGGTAGGACAAGTCATAAGGACAGTGCTGAGCTGGAAATTTGGAATTGGGGTGAGGTGGGGGGAGGGAAACGAGGAAACTGGTGAAGTCCACATTGATGCCCTGGGGTTGAAGTATTCTGAGGCAGAAGATGAGGCGTTCTTCCTCCAGGTGGTGATGGAGGCCCAGGAACTCCATGTCCTCGGCTGAGTGGGAGGGGGAGTTGAAATGTTGGGCCACAGGGCGGTGTGGTTGATTGGTGCGGGTGTCCCAGAGATGTTCCCTAAAGCACTCTGCTAGGAGGCGTCCAGTCTCCCCAGTGTAGAGGAGATCGCATCAGGAGCGACGAATACAATAAATGATATTGGTGGATGTGCAGGTAAAACCTTGATGGATGTGGAAGGCTCCTTTGGGGCCTTGGATGGAGGTGAGGGAGGAGGTGTGGGCACAGGTTTTGCAGTTCCTGCGGTGGCAAGGGAAGGTGCCAGGACGGGAGGGTGGGTTGTTGGGGGGCGTGGACCTGACCAGGTAGTCATGGAGGGAACGGTCTTTGCAGAAGGCAGAAAGGGGTGAGGAGGGAAACACATCCCTGGTGGTGGAGTCCGTTTGGAGGTGGCGGAAATATCGTCGTATGATTTGGTTTATGCAAAGGTTGGTAGGGTGGAAGGTGAGCACTCGGGGGGTTCTGTCCTTGTTACGGTTGGAGGGGTGGGGTTTGAGAGTGGAGGTGTGGGATGTGGACGAGATGCGTTGGAGGGCATCTTTAACCACGTGGGAAGGGAAACTGCAGTCTCTAAAGAAGGAGGCCATCTGGTGTGTTCTGTGGTGGAACTAGTCCTCCTGGGAGCAGATACGGTGGAGACGGAGGAATTGGGAATACGGGATGGCATTTCTGCAGGAGGTAGGGTAGGAAGAGGTGTAATCCAGGTAGCTGTGGGAGTCGGTGGGTTTGTAAAGAAATGTCGGTGTCAAGTCAGTCGTCATTAATGGAGATGGAGATGGAGAGGTCCAGGAAGGGGAGGGAGGTGTCAGAGATGGTCCAGGTAAATTTAAGTTCAGGGTGGAATGTGTTGGTGAAGTTGAGGAATTGCTCATCACCTTCATCCCCACCCCCACTCACCTATTGTACTCTATGCTACTTTCTCCCCAACCCCACTCTCCTCTCATTTATCTATCTACCCTTCAGGTACTCTGCCTCTATTCCTGATGAAGGGCTTTTGCCCAAAACGTCGATTTTTCTGCACCTCGGATGCTGCCTAAACTGCTGTGCTTTTCCAGAGCACTCTAATCCAGAATCTGGTTTCCAGCATCTGCAGTCATTGTTTTTACCTAATTTTGTTAATTGCCTGGTCTACAATTCTATCAATAAATCTCGAAGTAACCAAGCCCTAACTAATAAGTCCGTTTCATAGCTTTTAAAACTTTCCTTTTGTTTAATTCTAGGGGCTAAGTCAAACTTCAAAAAATGAGAATGCTGTTTTAGGTATTTGAACACTTTCCAAAAAGGATTTCATTTTACAATAAGGACAGAGACATTAAATGAATCACAACTGTTTAAAGTCAGAAGTCATATGACATTGGGTTATAGTCCAACAAGTTTATTTGAAATCACTTTCAAAGTCTAACATGTTTGATTTTAACCTCGTGTCATGTGACTTTGTTCAAAACAGTCCAACATTGGCACCTCTACAACATAGCTGTTTGTCATTGCTTGCAACACAAACAACTTGGAGAAAAAGATAAAATCATGTTAACAGCAGATTGAGTCATAAAGTCATAGAGTTACACAGCACAGAAACAGAGCCATCGGTCCAATTCATCAATTCCGACTAGGCATCCCAATCTGACCTAGTCCCATTTGCCAGCATTTGGCCTATATCCCTCTAAACCGTTCCTATTTGTACACCCATGCCTTTTAAATATTGTAATTATACTGGCCTCCTCTTCCAGCACTGGCAACTCAATCCGTACACACACCACACTCTGCATGAAAAGGTTGCCCTGCAGGTCCTTTCTTAAATCTTTCCCCTCTCACCTAAAACCTGTACCATCTAGTTTTGGTCTCTCTTACCCTCGGAACCCTCTCTTACCCTCTTAACCTCATGACTTTATAAACCTCTATAAAGGTCACCCCTCAGCCTTTCGATACTCCAAGGAAAAAAGCTCCAACCTATTCAGCCTTTCCCTTTAGCTCAAACCCTCTTGTCCCACCATTATCCTCAGCTGGAAATTAACAGACAAAAATCTTAGAACCTTGAAGTGACAACATGAAATGATAAACAAAAATGTAAAGAATTACTTGTATTGCAAAGTACCTGAGGGAGTGCTATTCTTAATGCTAAACTAATAGATGAAAGAAAGCAGTTAAGGGAACATTTATCTAGAAGGATTATTGATTAATGAACACACATTAATTAGCTAACAACTCCTGAAAAGCTCTGAGGGAGTTAGTGAGGGAGGGGAGGCGGGTTTCAGTGTCTTTCTGGGATACCAGACTAGATTTTCAGGCAAAATCAAATCTAACCACAAACAACAAGCACACTTTTTTTTTAAGAAACCTCTTCACCTATGTTGCAACACAGCTTCATGGCAGGTAAGACTTCAACTTTGACCTTCTGGTGCAGAATTCAGGACACTACTCACTAGACCATTTCTCAAGGTGCATTTCAATGGCAATAATGGTCTGCATCCTTTGTTCATGTAGCTTGGCTTTAGAGATGCATCGGCCCCACCATATCCCCATGGCATATCTCAAACTCGTTCAGAATACAGTTCACCACTTAACACTTTAAGTGGGACCACACCAAACCTTACAATGCTTTCTGGCCACTTGGCGCATAGGAACAGGCACCCATCTCACCCATCCAAACATGGGTCATCTTAGCCCTCAGCTTGTTGTCTTAGTGTTCACTTACACTACGAATGGACTATTTTATTGTCACTCATATCTGGGGAAGATAGCGAAAAAAGTGTTTTAGCACGATAATGTGGCCATTTTGAGTTACAAGAAAAATAAAAGTAAATTACTTGAATAGAATTTATCTACTGTTCAAATAGGGTCTTAATCACAGCTCCAGGCCTACTGCAAAGTCTCTCAGGTCTCAAGCTGTCCCCACTCTGGGTGCAACAATGACACTGATAGCCCAGGAAAACCAGACTCTGTTGCTGTCACCTCCTCACCAACACTGCCAAGAATCCCTACTCCAGGCCTACTCCAGCCAGAAGTCCTCACTCTGGCCTGCATCGCAGCATTGCCTTCTGTTTTTACGCATTGCATAGAGACCTCACAGCCTCACAGTGTTGTCTTGCCTTTTAGGGCAGATACAAAACCAGATAGCTTGTCACGTCCACCAGCAGCGATCAGTCAAGGGGATGGGGAGAGGTCGCTGTGAGGCACTGTGCTACATCAATGTCACACCCGAAGTCTGTACCAGCACTTTATCAGCAAACACGATGAATGTGCATCAACCAAATGGCCATGTTGAAAATGTTTACAAGGACCAGGGGAATGATCGTTAGTTAGGAGGTACTGCCAGAGTCAGTCAAGACCCAATTTCAGTACAGGGGCTTAGACACTGTCAATCATCCACTTGAGAAGGTCAAACTCAGGAGTTCTGTATCATTACGATTCAGAGAGTGGGTCACAATCAATTCTACTCATGTCCATGCAACCACTTGCAGAGTAGCAGTATGTACATCAGGGTAAATGTGAGAAAGGATAGTGCACTGGGGGACATGGTTATTGCAGGAGTGGCAGGGGAATTGATGGAAACCATATACCTGGGAAGGAAAGATGAATAATGATGACGAGTATCAATAAACAGCAGGTGTAAGGCTCTGGGGTAATGTTAGGAAGCAAAGAGATGATCTATATGATGAAATGGGAGTTAAATGGGAACATGCTGAATGTAAATGTTGACTGTTCACATTACTATGGAACTGTTCTGTTGCTGATATTCCCCACACAGGGTTCATTGGCACCATGATCAATAATCCAGCACTGCAAGGGTTATCGTCACTGTAGCTACAGAGAAATGGAGGAGGAACAGATGCTTCAGTAGGCCTGGGAGCAGCAGTAACCTCAGGGGCCTCCATATGAAAAGGTCATAGCTGAAGGTCCCCTTGCAATGTGGATGTGGTACAGGAAGCCTAGAGTCTATCATCCTCAATGCCATTTCCTCCATATTGCCACTCAAGACTGAGAATATCCTCGGAAACGATTATTGAAATATGCAATCTGCTAGAGCAGGATTGTAACCTGAAAGGATGGGTAGACATCAAGGTGAGAGCTGAGGTATATACACACTACTGATTGCTTCCAGACGCACAACCATTACCACCTGGAAGGACAAGGGCAGCAGAGTAGCCATACAAATTGTTCCGTAGTGTCCAGGGATGTGCTGGTTCAGTGGATTAGTCATGGTAAATACAGGGATAGGGTGGACTGCTCATTGGAGAGTCAGTGTAGACTCAAGGGGCCAAGTGGCCTCTTCCTACACTGTGGGAATTTTATGATTTTAACAATTAATCAAAGCTATAAAGCGGGCAGCTTGGTGGCACAGTGATTAGCACTGCTGCCTCACTGCGCCAGGGACCTGGGTTTGATTCCAGCCTTGGGTGACTGTCTGTGTGGAATTCCCACACCATATCTATAAGCATTTGTCATTTGTATAACTGATGAGTTCTTGGTTTCAGGAGAAAGTGAGGACTGCAGCCGCTGGAGATCAGAGTTGAAGAGTATGGTGCTGGAAAAGCACTGCCGAACAGGCAACATCCGAGGAGCATGAGAATCAACATTTCGAGCATAAGCCCTTCATCAGGAATGAGTTCTTGGTTTCAACCAAGATTACATTCAATTTATATCTGAAGCATAATGAATCTGCAGCTACATTACAATTGTATGGCTTGGTGTAAATATTCAGATTCATCTTCTGACAAAAAAAAATCTTGCTAGTTGAAGTCATAGCTGAGCAACAGAGTGAACCAGGGAATTCACTTCGAACAGATAGGCTGATGTGAATTTTCAGCCTTATTTCTGTAGGGATAGCAAAAATAAATTGTTGAGTCAGACTAACAACAGCATGCAGTGCACAGCATGCATTTTTATGTGCAGTCTTCGTGTCAACCCCAAGAGGTTATATCCCATTGGGATCAGTTTGATGTGAGAGGAATGTAATTTTATTAGAGTTTCAGCATAAATCGATGAGGAGACAGGAATAGTATGACGATCCCATTATTTCAAATCTGTTCCCTTCATGGTAGCTTTGCCTTAGATTCATAGAGTAATGGCTATCTCCATAAGTTGTCAGAGATTCCCATTAACTGAAAGTTGATTTGAATTCTTTGGACCCCTCTGGGTAGGATAGTGGGCACTTTTCTCACTTTGCCCAAACAATGCCAGGTCCCTTCCCTCCTACCAAGGCCTGCCAGCCTGGCCCCAGCAAGAACACTGATGTACCTTGAAGTTTGGGTTCCACACCCTCCTCTTCAGGAGACTTTGCAGTGGCTACTGTTCCTCGTGGTATTGCTGACCAGCATGCTGATTTGATGAGCTGGTAGTGCACAAAGATGGGGCTTCCTCCCAATTTGGAGTGAAAGACTTAACTTTTCTATTCACTCATGGGACATGGATAGTGTTAGCTGGGCCAGCAGTTATTGTCTGTTACTAGTTACCCTTGCAAAGGTGGTGGTGAGCTGCCATCTTGAAATACTTCAGTCAATCTGCTGTAGGTATGGTCACATTGTCCTTAGGAAGGGAATTCCAGTACTTTGACCAAATGACAGTGAAGAAATGGTGATATATTTCCAAGTCAAGATGGTGAGTGGCTTGGAAGGGAACTTGCAGGCGGTGTGGATCTGCTACCTTCGTCCTTCTCGATGGAAGTTGTTGAGGGCTTGAAAGGTGTTGAGGATCTTTGCTGAATTTCTGCAGTGCATCTTGTAGATAGTACACACTGCTGCTACTGAGCGACAGTGGTAGAGGGAGTGGATGCTTGTGAATGTAGTGCCTACCAAAAGGTCTGCTTTTGTCCAGGATGGTGTCAAGCTTAGAGTGTTGTTGGAGCTGCACTGCAAATGACAGATTGTGACAGCCTATGCAAAGTGGATGGAATGAATAGCATTGACGATGTGGTAATGCTGTCAGAGTCCCAGCGCTAAGTAATGGAAATGGAAAAAGAGCAGCTGAACCTCTAAACCTGCATGATTATGGTCCAGACTCTGTGGTATCTATGTAGGTAGAGACTGGACATACCCTGTATGATGTGTATTGGGACCTCTGGGGTAATTGTAAGAAGCTTGTAAGAAGGCCTATGGTGTATTAGGGTTCATTAGCAGAGGGATTAAATTCAAGAGTCGTGAGGTGATATTGCAGCTGTATAGGACCTTGGTAAGGCCACATTTGGAGTACTGTGTGCAGTTCTGGTCGCCTCATTTTAGGAAAGATGTGGAAGCTTTGGAGAGGGTGCAGAGGAGATTTACCAGGATGTTGCCTGGAATGGCGAATAGGTCGTATGAGGATAGGTTGAGAATGCTAGGCCTTTTCTCATTGGAATGGCGAAGGATGAGGGGTGACTTGATAGAGGTTTATAAGATGATCGGGGAATAGATAGAGTAGACAGTAAGAGACTTTTTTTCCCTGGGTACAACAGAGTGTTACAAGGGGACATAAATTAAAGGTGAAGGGTGGAAGGTATGGGGGGATGTCAGGGGTAGGTTCTTTACCCAGAGAGTGGTGGGGGCATGGAGTGCACTGCCTGTGGGAGTGGCAGAGTCAGAATCATTGGTGATCTTTGACCGACAATTGGATAGGTGCTTAAGCTAGGACAAATGTTCGGCACAACGTCGTGGGCCGAAGGGCCTGTTCTGTGCTGTATTGTTCTATGTTCTATGTTCCATGCACCCATCTCGACAAGTTGAAGAGCTCCATCACACCCCTGACTTGTACCTTGTAGATAGTGGACATGCTTTGGGGAGTCAGGAGGGGAATTACTCGTTTCTAGCCTTTGATCCACTCTTGTGGCCACTGTATTTATGTAGAGTGTCCAGTTTAATTTCTGGTAAATGGTAACGCCCAGGATGTTGATAGTGGGGATTTGGTGATTATAACACCATTGAATGTCAAGGCGTGGTGATTAGATTGTCTCTTATTGGAGATGTTCGTAGCCTGGTATTTGTGTGGTGTGAGTGTTACTTGCCACTTGTCAACCCAAGCCTGGATATTGTCCAGAACTTGTTGTATCTGAGGAGTGACAAATGGTGCTGAACACTGTGCAATCAGTAAACATCTCCACATGGCTTTCTCATTCTAACTTCCGGAATTCAGCTCTCTTGTCCATGGTTTTGCTGGGGCTCCTTGATGCCACACTCAGTCAAATGCAGTCTTGATATCAAGGGCTGTCACTCTCACCTCACCTCTGGAATTCAGCTCTTTTGTCCATGTTTGAACAAAGGCTGTAATGAGGTCAGGAGTTGAGTGGCCCTAGCAGAACCCAAATTGAGCAGATTATTGCTGAGCAGGTGCTACTCGATAGCACTGTTGATGACACCTTGCATCACTTTACAAATGATCAAGGTATACTCTTGGGGCAGAAATTGACTGGACTGGATTGGCCTTGCTTTTTGTGCACAGGATATGCCACAGGTTCTGGAGGGCAAGTCTTCAGCACTATTGCCAGAATATTGTCAAGGCTCATAAACTTTGCAATATCCCGTGCCTCCAACCATTTCTTGATGTCATGGGAGTGAATGGAATTGGCTGAATACTGGTATCTGCGATGTTGAGGATCACTGGAGGCGGAGACAATGGTTCATCCACTTAAGAAAACCAGGGTGGCATGGTGGCTCAGTGGTTAGCACTGCTGCCTCACAACACCAGGAACCATCGCTCGATTCCAGCCTCAGGCGATTGTCAGTGTGCAGTTTGCACATTCTTCCCATGTCTGCATAGGTTTCCTCTGGGTGCTCCAGTTACGTCCCACAGTACAAATATGTGCAGGTCAGATGAATTGGCTATGCTAAATTGCCCATAGCATTCAGGGATGTGTGGGTTAGGTGCATTAGTCAGGGGAAATGTAGGGTAATAGGATAAGGGAATGACTCTGGGTGGGATACTGTTCGGAGGGTCGGTGTAGACTTATTGGGCTAAATGGCCTGCTTCCAAACAGTAAGGATTCTATGGAGAAAGTGAGGACTGCAGACGCTGGAGATCAGAGTCGGGAGTGTGGTGCTAGAAAAGCACAGACGGTCAGGCAGCATCTGAGGAGCAGGAGAATCGATATTTCAAGCATAAATACTTCACCAGGAATGAAGCTTGTGACTCAAGGGGGCTGAGAGATAAATGGGCTGGGGCTGGGGGAAGGTAGCTGAGAATGCTGATATAAGAGAAGGTGGGTTTGAAAGTGATAGATTGGAGAGGCTGGAATGGATGGGTGGGAAGGAAGATGGACAGGTAGGACAGTTCAACAGGGTGATGCTGAGTTGGAATGTTAGAGCTGGGATAGGGTGGGAGGGGAAGGGGAGAGGAGAGGAGGAAACATTGATCCTGTGTAATTGGAGAGTTCCAAGGCAGAAGATGAGGTATTCCTCCTCCAGGCGTCAGGGGGTTAGAGTTTGGCAGTGCCCAGGACTTGCATATCCTTGGCAGAGTGGGAGTGGGAGTTAAAGGGTTCCGCCTCGAGGTGGCAGCAACATTTAGTGTGTGCGCCTCACAGATGTTTTCTGAAACGTTCCGCAAGTTGGCATCCTGTCTCCCCAGTGTAGAGGAGGCCACATTGGGAGCAACAGACACAGTAGATGACTTGTGTGGAAGTACAGGTAAACAAACCTCTGACAGATGTGGAAGGATTGGAAGTATAGTACTTCTACCCTAATTATGTCCAAGCTCTCCACCAACACACCCTCCTACTCCTGGCACCTTTCCTTGCCACCACAAGGCGTGCTAAACCTGCACCCACACCTCCCCCTTTCCTCCATCCAAGGCTCCAAGGACCCTTCCATATCTGATAGAGATTTACCTGTACTTCCACACGTGTCATCTACTGTGTCAGGTGCTCTAAACAATCCCACTATCCATCTTTCTTCTTAGCTATCTGCTCCACCCTATCACCGTCACTCCCACCTTCATTTACCTATCACATTCCCAGCTACCTTACCCCCAGCCCCAGCTCCAACACCATCTCCCATTTATCTTTCAGCCCCCTTGGGCCACAAGCCTCATTCCTGATGTAGGGCTTATGCTCAAAATATCGATTCTCCTGCTCCTCAGATGCTACCTGACCGGCTGTGCTTTTCCAGCACCACACACTTCGACTCTAAGGATTCTATAAAAACTAATGGCCTGATAGTTGTTAAATACGTATGGGCCATGCCAACTAACCAGAGCCAGGATCACTCCAACATTTATATTTGGAAGGCCCTTTATTTCAAGTTCCTGTCAAAATACAGAATTTAACCCATTGCATAAGAACTCAGCAGATGGTGTGTCCAAAATTCTCCCTGACATTGACACAGCAAATGGCCTGTTGTGTCCCTGAGATGTCAGCCACGTTTAGATGTTGGGAGTGACTGAGAGGCTGGTATCATTGAGGAATATTGAGGTCTATGATCTGCTGTAATAAGAGGGAGGTCAGGCAACATATAAAATCATTCTCTCCTCATCCTGTAGGAATAGAAGACACAGGACAGTCACAAGATGATTGAATAGTGGTGATGGTGTTGTGAGTATTATAACAATAGCGTCTTAATTCTGTCATTAAATGGATTGACATCTCTACTAAAATAAATGTTAAATAATAAATGTGAAGTGGTCTTTCACAAACATCATTTGAAGTTTTTTCTAATCTTGTATAAAAATAGTCTAACTAGCAATTTTAAAACTTCTAATTATTTCAGATTGAATGGATGCAATTTGATACCTCCTTTCTAACATAGTCATTCATCATTCTTTTGTAATAGAAGTTTAATTATTTGTGAATTTTTTACATCTAAGATGATCTGCCAGGGTTGAAGAATTTTAAAATTGAGTCTAAATCCAGCAAGTCTTTGAATCTTATACCAAATAAGATTCTGCTGCTGCTGAAATGACCCAATTTTGACAAAGAGATAGACATGGAAGTGTATGTTGAGATTAGAGTGGTGCTGGAAAAGCACAGCAGGTCAGGCAGCATCCGAGGAGCAGAAAAATCAATGTTTCAGGCATCAGGAAGGGCTTTTGCCTGAAACGTTGATTTTCCTGTTCCTCGAATGCTGCCTGACCTACTGTGCTTTTCCAGCACCACTCTAACCTTGACTCTGATCTCCAGCATCTGCAGTCCTCACATTGACCTATGAAAGTGTATGTTGTCCAGCAGCCTTAAAATTCCCATCAGCACGCGGAGCTTTGATGATTTTCATAAATCCATCCAGATTCCTGAAGCCAGAGTTTTTGCTGAGATTTTTCAGTGACTACACATTTTAAACTCCCACATTTCTGCATTACAACATCTAGCAAGAATAAGATCATAAATCATTGTAGTAACAAGTTTGGACAAGAGAGCCACAATGCAACAGTGTTGCCAGACATTTGGTTTCAAATAAGTCTCTCTCTGAATGTCAATGCAAAGTTAGTTAAACACTTATTTATATATTCAGGGTTATCATGTCCTGGGGCTGAAGTAGTGATAATGTCTTACATTTACATTTGAAATTTGCCAACACTGTACATCACAAGGAAAGAATATTTCCCAGTTTTGCTTTTTCCAAAAAAAAACTATTGTGGCAACACAGAATTAGAATGCATTGCTAAGCCGAGGAAACTAGATAGAGTTTTTTTCATAACTTGGTTTGAGTTTTATGATGTGTTCTCAGTCAGATTTTTCATTTTGCAATACTAAAGGTGGGGTTCATCGTTCAGTTTTGCCCATGTCTTTATTTTATTTTGTGTTGTTTAGCAGATGAAAGCATAGTTGCTTCTAACAGAACAGAGTACAAGGGAAATAAATAATTTAAATAATCACTTACACCACAATCCCTAACCCCTCCATCAGTGACACCACTAACTCAAGTCTATTATATATTTCTGCTGGGAGGAAGATTTTCTTGATAAGGAACAATAGATTTGAAATTATTATTATTTAATTAAGTGAATTCCCTATTTTCAGCACCAGATTTTCAAAACATTGAAGAAAATGGAGACAACCACAGCATTTCTATTTAACATTTAGACACATTTTCTTTCAATTGATTTTAATTAAATGATATTGATATTTTTCTCTCGAAAAACATTTGTAAGATGTATTGTCAATCAATCTACTCAGCAGCCACCTTTGAATACAATGATTAAATACATTGGTCATTTGCAAATCTTCCCTAATTGATTAAAAATCCATTAAGATCATTAACATTAATATACAAAAATACAAGATTAACCACTTTTCATGAAATATTCACAGAATGAAAATTTTGAGTAGGCACATTGTTGAAAGGATCAACTGTCTTCTGAAGAAAAATGATCAAAAAAGATTGAAATGTGATTGTGATGCTCATTTTGCATGCTTGATATTTTCAGATGTGATATTTATATTCATCACAACTTTCCATTCATTTTAAAACTGATGGTCTGATAAAATAGGATAAAGACAAAAAATGCTGGGAATATTCAGCAAGTCAATGCAACATCTCTGGAGAGAGAAACAGGTTTAATGTTTCAGGTCAATTTTTATTTTAAATCAGCACTGGATTCTGATAAGTAGTTTATTTCATATTTCAAGCATTTGCATTATTTGGTTTTGTTCAAGACTCAATTTTTAATGCTATTACGAGGGGGCATAGCTTTAAATTAAGGGGTGGTAGGTATAGGACAGATGTTAGGGGTGGATTCTTTACTCAGCGAGTCGTGAGTTCATGGAATGCCCTGCCAGTAGCAGTGGTGGACTCTCCCTCTTTATGGGCATTTAAACGGGCATTGGATAGGCATATGGAGGATAGTGGGCTAGTGTAGGTTAGGTGGGCTTGGATCGGCGCAACATCGAGGGCCAAAGGGCCTGTACTTTGCTGTATTTTTCTACGTTCTATGAAAACCTTATAGGTTAGTGACTCTTGCCTTGTAATTACATTGCAATACTATCAAGCAACATTTTGAGATGCTATATTCCTTGATGGGAAATGTCAGGTTACTTCACTGAAAATTACAAATAAAAAAAATGACAAAACTAAATGCATGATACTGCCTTCAGTCTCATGACAGTTTTGTGAACTGTTCAAACAAATTTTTTTCGCATGTCAATTTTTTCCCACAGAATAAGAAACCAGATGTTAGTTTCAATAAGTATTTTAGCTAAACACAGGCACTTCTGACTTGTCTTTCTCTATAAAAGACTGCTCAATCTTCACTTCTCAACTTCATTTGACAACCTAATCAAGATCAAGGGCTCACAGCAGAGAGAGAATGTGGATATACAGGCATAAAGGAGTATTTTTATACTTCCAATCACTTCCCATTAATAGTTATACTTTCAAACAGTTATAACATGTTGCATCTTATAGCGGTAGACAAGAAATCCTGCAAGATACTTCACGTTCAGATAAAAAGGCCCTCACGCTCCCCCCAACCTGCTGAACCCCATTTAAAGCTTCTTTTCTGCACTACAGCCTTTGCATATTACATCATAGAAATTGCAAATGCTCTCATATTAAGTCTGGAATTGGGTGGAGGCATGTTTCTGGATTTGTGCGTATGCCCAATTGTGGGTTTCAGCAGACATTGCCTTTCAACTAACCTTGCTGCAAGGCAAATCAGAGCAGGACTTAGACACTTAGTGGGAAAGTCCTCAGGAGTGTTGCCAAACAAACAGACCCTGGAGTGCAGGTTCACTGTTCCTTGAAAGTGGATTTGCAGGTAGATAGGATAGCAAAGGCAGCATTTTGGTCAGAGTATTGAGTATAGGAGTTGGGAGTTCATGTTGCAGCTGTACAGGACATTGGTTAGGCCACTGTTGGGATATTACGTGCAATTCTGGTCTCCTTCCTAACAGAAGGATGTTGTGAAACTCGAAAGGGTTCAGAGAAGATTTACAAGGGTGTTGCCAATGTTGAAGAATTTGAGCTGTAGGGAGAGGCTGAATAGACTGGGGCTGTTTGTCCTGGGGTGTCAGAGGCTGTGGGGTGACCTTATAGAGGTTTATAAAATCATGAGGGGCATGGATAGGGTAAGTAGGCAAGGTCTTTTCATTGGAGTGGGGGAGTCCAGAACTAGAGGGCATAGGTTTAGAGTGAGAGGGGAAAGATTTAAAAGGGACCGGAGGGGCAACGTTTTCACGCAGTGGGTGGTGCATGTATGGAATGAGCTGCCAAAGGAAATGGTGGAGGCTGATACAATTACAGCATTTAAAAGGGATCTGGATGGGTACATGAACAGGAAAGGTTTAGAGGGATATGGGCAAAGTGCTGGTAAATGGGAATAGATAAAGTTAAGATATCTGGTTGGCATGGACGAGTTGGATTGAAGGGTCTGTTTCTGTGCTGTTCATCTCTATGATTCTATGACTAACTGAGGCAATGGGCGAAAAAAGGAGAGTCAATACATCTCTCCTCACCCAGGAGCTTAATGATTTGGGATATTCTGTCTGAAACCATTATAATGTGGGAACTTCATCCAGGGGCCGGGTGTAACCCCTCCAAAAGCAAGCAGTTGAGTATGGTATGATTACATCATTAAAACTAAATCTGAACATCAGAATTCATGTTTCCAAGTAATGCTTACATAGATTTGGTCTCTTTTTGCATTAAATATTTGCATGAGCAGATATAGGAGAGTACTTGGTGATACTCTGATATCCAACTGCTTTGTCACTATTATCCAGAATTCGCCTTCAGAAACATGGTTGGAGAAGGTATTTGTAAAAGCCTCGAATAACTTTTGCAGTTTTTGTTTCAGGACAAATTGTATAACATAAAACATCCTTTTAATGTATTTCTTTTTGCTTGATAGAGCTCAAACAGCCCAAATGAGTCTTTGGTCATTCGGGTATAAAACCATAGATAAATGCTGAAATCTCATTAGGGGAAGAAATTCAAGGCTGCACCGTGAACCGCCTGCTAATTTGTTTCCAATCAGGGATCACACATAGATGGTCAATGATCAATTAATCATGAGTACATGATAGTCAATTACCACATTTCATATCAGGGACTGGAATACAAAAGAGTATCAGTCATGCTTCAACTGTACAAAGCCTACGTTAGGCCAAACTTGGTTTCCAGGTCACATTCACCATTTGATTCTTTTAGAAAAGCAATTTCTTTTGCTTTAGCAAAATGATATAAGTTTCAAGGGTTAAACTTACAAGGAGACATGACACAAGGAAGGGAATTTGAATTAGAATTCCTACAGTGTGGAAACAGGCCTTCAGCCCAACAAATCCACACCGACCCTCCAAAGAGTAACCCAGCCAAACCCTACTGTATATTTACCCCTAACTAATGCACCGGACCTACACATCCCTGAACAATTTAGCACAGCCAATTCATCTAATTCCGGTTTCACCCGGAGCACCCAGAGGAAACCCATGCAGATACTGGGAGAATGTGCAAACTCCACATAGACTGTCACCCGAGGCTGGAATTGAACCCAGGTCCCTGGCGCTGTGAGGCAGCAGTGCTAACCACTGAGCCACAGTGCCACCCCAATTTAGAACTCCTGGGAATTGAGACGTATTCAGGGACGCCCCATTACAGACTAGATAGAACATCGATAGACAATATAAAACAGAGGGTATAACCACAAAGAGGATGCAGGAGCAGAAGGACCTATTTAAGTGATTAAAGGTGGCAGGACAAGTTGGAAAAAAAAAGTTTAAAAAGCATACAATATCCTGGGTTTATTAATGGAGGCATAGAGGACAAGGTTATGTTAAAACTTGTATATCAGTTTAAGGATTGTGTTCAATTCTGGCATCACACTTCATAAATGACGTGTAGACATTGGAGACAAATACAAAAAAGGTTAATGAGAATGCTTTTGAGAATAAGGCCATTTAGATATGAAGATGGACTGAAAAAGTTGGGGCTATTTTCCTTGGAGGAGAGAAAGCAGAGAGGAGATCGGATTGGAATATTCAAAACCAAGAGAAGTGTGGACTGAGTAAATAGGGGGGAAAACAAGTTACCACTCACAAAAGGAATGAAAACAAAAGGACACAGAATTAAAAACAAATTATTAAAAGCAGCAATGAAAAGCCATCATACAAAAGGAAAAACGCTTTCCTGCGACAAGTGGTTCATGTTTGAAATGCATTGCTCGAGTGTATGGTGGAGGCACACTTATCAAAGGCTTTCAAAAGGGAATTAGATGACTATCTGAAAAGGAACAAAATGTATGGGGGGAAGGCAGGAGATTGACACTGGGTGGAGTGTTCATTTAGAAGGTCAGAGAGCACAAGATGGGCCAAATAGTTAACTTCTGCACTGCAACTACTCAGATTTGGAGAGTGCAATTAGAAAGCACTCCTACACACAAAAGTTGGTTGAAGCTTTGAAAGTCTCTTCCATGAATGGCAATCACAAAATTTTAAATTTGACGTTGATAAGCTTTTATTAACCAGAGGTACCAAGGGCATGGGATAAAGGCTGGGATATGATGTTTATGGATCAGCCATGATACAACTGAATGGAGGAATACATTCAAACAGCCTTAAATCTTGCTGCTTGTTCCAATGTTACTCTGACAGAAAGATTCTTTCAGCCAAGCAAAAGTAAAATACTAATGATCTTGGATTACATTGAAAAATAAAGGAATATTTCTTGAAACGCTTCATCAAAAAACTGAGCAAACTATGCAATGCTAAACTAACACAGACAGGTCATCTATTGGTATATCATTTGACTGCTGCATTATGTTCCTCCCAGGCAGGTAAAAGGTCGGAACCCTTATTAGGAGTCTCACCATGGTAAAGAAGCATTAGTGAGAAATCTACACGCTGGGTGGACAAATACAACATGCAATTTTCACAGCACATCTTTAAGGCAGTGACAGAATCCCAGAATCCATCTTAATAATGATGATGACGTACCTTAGCTTCTGTCCATGTTGCAGAATAAATCTGCTGGTTTTATCAATTGCATGGCCCAGCTTCTGAACACAAAAAGATAATAATATACTTTTTGTCCTTTCCTAAGCAGCTCCCAAGTAAACCTGAACATTTTCAGCCATGAATATTTAACCTTTGAATAGCTGCTTCATATCCAAAAGCAAGTATTTCTGTATTTCAAAATGAAGATATGATGCATTTCAAATGGAAGAACAAAGACACTGAACATCATAGAGCATTCCAAAACTGTTCAGAGACAAAAACAGATGCTGAGGCAAAGAATTAGAGGAGGTGATTAATGAAACATTCAAACAGATTGCGATTAATGAACTTCTTCAAAACAATGAAGCAAAGGAATGCACTGGGGTGTTTGGAGTTTATTCTCAAATCTATGGCTGAGAGCTAAACGTGGACTATAATATTGTGTGCTGCAAAGTAGGTCAGGGTCAGATAATGAATGACAGTATTTGATGAGCAGTCAGAAAGCATAATGACTGTGATAAAGTTGACAGTAATTTTAGAATAGAGCTGGTCATCTTTACGATGCTGATGGAAAACCATCACTTGTTTCTAGGTAATGTCTACATGACATGCCCTGGTGACAAGAAGGTGCAAGAGATTTTGGATTGACCTGAAGGTGGCTTCTTTACAGAATTGTACAGTATTCAAAAAGTCTGCTGAATGGGTACAAAAGAAAATTCAGGGCTGAGATGGACAGCTGTTTAGGCTTTAATCAGTCAGGAACCAAGGGTTATGAGGAATTGGGAAGAAAGTGAAGTTGAGGATTTTCATTAAATGGTGGAGCAGATTTGATAGATCAAATTCTGTTTCCACCATTTTATGGTCTAATATTAGACAACCTGAACAAAAGAAAGATGAAAGAGCAAAAAAGATACTCTGGATACCTATAAATATATGGTGCAATATCCAATATTTAATTTGTATCAATGATTAGTTAAGCTCCTGTGGCATTACCATAGTGCTACTATGTATAATCTTAAAGAAAACCAACTTTAGAGTGCAATGGCTAGTTGGATGAGTAAGCAAATGTCATTTCAGTTCCACTTTAATGTTAGAATTTAGCCCACGGAAGGGGTGAATAATGGAATTATAACCAAGCAGGTTACACGCAGCTTATTTTTAATTCCTAAAATATAAACTATTTTTGCACTTTTGCATGAAAATATAAAATATTTTAGTAGATGTAGAAATTAGTAAAACTACTATAAGACTTTTAATTTATCAGAAAGCTATTATAATCTAGTTATTGAGAAATGTTTCAACAGGACATTAACAATGCACACAGCTATTGCCATTAAGCAACTGGTAATAAGCAGCCTTTCAGAAGCTCCCAGAAGGTCAATCAATTATTTTGTCTTAAAGTGATAAGCTTGCTTTCTGCATATATGATTGCAACTGGTCATGTCGTCAGAGTGTCCTCAGGCTAGGAGAAATATTCCAAAGAATTCTGAAAGAGGATGTTAGTCTGATGGCCATGTTAAGCAGCAAGTAGCATGATATTTAACAGGCGGAAGTGGGTACTGCAGATGCTGGAGATCAGAATCAAGATTAGAGTGGTGCTGGAAAAGCACAGCAGGTCAGGCAGCATCTGAGGAGCAAGAAAATCAACATTTCAGGCAAAAGCCTTTAATCAGGAATATTTAAAAGGCATTCTCCTCACATTCCAGGAAAATTAAATGAAACTAACTTCATTCATATGCTTTTATTTCAGTTTCCAATTCAACAGTTGGTTTAATGCTTCCTCCCACACCACACCCCCACAACACACATGTAAAACACTCCTTGAATTTAAGCAGAGGTGTTTATTAAAACATAAGAAAGAAACATAAGTAGAAAATATTATTTGAATGGAAAGGTCCCTTCTACATATTCAATGCTCAAGTTCTCATGTTAACAGAAGAGCCATTCCCAATGAAGAAATATTTATATTTATATATGGGGGGAGGGGGGGAAGACGAGAGAGAGAGAGAGAGAGAGAGAGAGAGAGAGAGAAAAGAGAGGAGTGGAGAGGAGAGGAGAGGAGAGAAAAGAGAAAAGAGAAGAGAAGAGAGAAGAGAAGAAAAGAGAAGAAAGAAAGAGAAGAGAGAAAGAGCAGAAGAGAGAGAGATGGGGAGAAGGGGGGAGAGAAGAGAGAGAGGGGGAGAAGAGAGAGAGGGGGGAGAAAAGAGAGGGGGGAAGAAGAGGGGGGGAGAAGAGAGAGGGGGGGAGAAGAGAGAGGGGGGGAGAAGGGGGGGGGAGAAGAGGGGGGGAGAAGAGAGAGGGGTGGAGAAGAGAGAAGGGAGAGAAGAGAGAGGGGAGAGAAGAGAGAGGGGGGGGAGAAGAGAGAGGGGGGGAGAAGAGAGAGGGGGGGAGAAGAGAGAGGGGGGGAGAAGAGAGAGGGGGGGAGAAGAGAGAGGGGGGAGAAGAGAGAGGGGCGGAGAAGAGAGAGGAGCGGAGAAGAGAGAGGGGGGAGAGGAGGGGGGGGGAGAAGAGAGAGGGGCGGAGAAGAGAGAGGGGCGGAGAAGAGAGAGGGGGAGAAGGGGGGGAGAAGAGAGAGGGGGAGAAGAGAGAGGGGGGAGAAGAGAGAGGGGCGGAGAAGAGAGAGGGGGGAGAAGAGAGAGGGGCGGAGAAGAGAGAGGGGGGAGAAGAGGGGGGGGGAGAAGAGAGAGGGGCGGAGAAGAGAGAGGGGCGGAGAAGAGAGAGGGGCGGAGAAGAGAGAGGGGCGGAGAAGAGAGAGGGGGGAGAAGAGAGGGGGGGAGAAGAGAGAGGGGGGGAGAAGAGAGAGGGGGGGAGAAGAGAGAGGGGGGAGAAGAGAGGGGGGGGAGAAGAGAGAGGGGGAGAAGTGGGGGGGAGAAGAGAGAGAGGGGGAGAAGAGGTTGGGGGGAAGGGGGGAGAAGAGAGGGGGGGAGAAGAGAGGGGGGAGAAGAGAGGGGGGGAGAAGAGAGGGGGGTAGAAGGGGGTAGAAGGGGGGTAGAAGGAGGGGAGAAGAGAGAGGGGGGATAAGAGAGAGAGGGGGAGAAGAGGGGGGGGGAGAAGAGAGAGGGGGGAAGAGAAGGGGGGAGAAGAGAGAGGGGGGGAGAAGAGGGGGGGGAGAAGAGAGAGGGGGAGAAGAGAGAGGGGGAGAAGTGGGGGGGAGAAGAGAGAGAGGGGGAGAAGAGGTGGGGGGAAGGGGGGAGAAGTGAGGGGGGGAGAAGAGAGCGGGAAGAGAGGGGGAGAAGAGAGGGGGGTAGAAGGGGGTAGAAGGGGGGTAGAAGGAGGGGAGAAGAGAGAGGGGGGAGAAGAGAGAGAGGGGGAGAAGAGGGGGGGGAGAAGAGGGGGGGGGAGAAGAGAGAGGGGGGAAGAGAGGGGGGGGAGAAGAGAGAGGGGGGAGAAGAGAGAGGGGGGGAGAAGAGAGAGGGGGAGAAGTGGGGGGGAGAAGAGAGAGAGGGGGAGAAGAGGTGGGGGGAAGGGGGAAGAAGAGAGGGGGGGAGAAGAGAGGGGGAAGAGAGGGGGGAGAAGAGAGGGGGGTAGAAGGGGGTAGAAGGGGGGTAGAAGGAGGGGAGAAGAGAGAGGGGGGATAAGAGAGAGAGGGGGAGAAGAGGGGGGGGGAGAAGAGAGAGGGGGGAAGAGAGGGGGGGAGAAGAGAGAGGGGGGGAGAAGAGAGAGGGGGGGAGAAGAGAGAGGGGGAGAAGTGGGGGGGAGAAGAGAGAGAGGGGGAGAAGAGGTGGGGGGAAGGGGGGAGAAGAGAGGGGGGGAGAAGAGAGGGGGAAGAGAGGGGGGAGAAGAGAGGGGGGTAGAAGGGGGTAGAAGGGGGTAGAAGGAGGGGAGAAGAGAGAGGGGGGAGAAGAGAGAGAGGGGGAGAAGAGGGGGGGGAGAAGAGAGAGGGGGGAAGAGAGGGGGGGAGAAGAGAGAGGGGGGAGAAGAGAGAGGGGGGAGAAGAGAGTGGGGGGAGGAGAGAGTGGGGGGAGAAGATGGGAAGAGAGGGGGAGAAGAGGAGGGGGGAAGGGGGGAGAAGAGAGGGGGGAGAAGAGGAGGGGGAGAAGAGAGAGAGGGGGAGAAGAGAGGAGGGGGAGAAGAGAGGAGGGGAGAAAAGAGGAGGGGGAGAAGAGAGAGAGGGGGAGAAGAGAGAGAGGGGGAGAAGAGGAGGGGGGAAGGGGGGGAGAAGAGAGGGGGGGGAGAAGAGGGGGGGAGAAGAGAGGGGGGAGAAGAGAGGGGGGAGAAGAGAGGGGGGAGAAGAGAGGGGGGAGAAGAGAGGTAGAAGGAGGGGAGAAGAGAGAGGGGGGAGAAGAGAGAGAGGGGGAGAAGAGAGGGGGGGGAGAAGAGAGAGGGGGGAAGAGAGGGGGGGAGAAGAGAGAGGGGGGAGAAGAGAGAGGGGGGAGAAGAGAGTGGGGGGAGAAGAGAGTGGGGGGAGAAGAGAGTGGGGGGAGAAGATGGGGGGAAGAGAGGGGAGAAGAGGAGGGGGGAAGGGGGAGAAGAGAGGGGGGAGAAGGGGGGGGAGAAGAGAGAGAGGGGGAGAAGAGAGGAGGGGGAGAAGAGAGGAGGGGAGAAAAGAGGAGGGGGAGAAGAGAGAGAGGGGGAGAAGAGGAGGGGGGAAGGGGGGGAGAAGAGAGGGGGGGAGAAGAGAGGGGGAAGAAGAGAGGGGGGAGAAGAGAGGGGGGAGAAGAGAGGGGGGAGAAGAGAGGGGGGAGAAGAGAGGGGGGAGAAGAGGAGGGGGGAGAAGAGAGGGAAGAAGAGAGGAGGGAGAATAGAGGGGGAGAAGAGAGGGGGGAGAAGAGAGAGGGGGGAGAAGAGAGGAAGAAGAGAGGAGGGAGAATAGAGGGGGAGAAGAGAGGGGGGAGAAGAGAGAGGGGGGAGAAGAGAGAGGGGGGAGAAGAGAGAGGGGGGAGAGGAGAGAGAGGGGGAGAGGAGAGAGAGGCGGAGAAGGGGGGGAGAAGAGAGAGAGGGGAGAAGAGAGAGGGGGGAGAAGAGAGAGGGGCGGAGAAGAGAGAGGGGGGAGAAGAGAGGGGGGGAAGAGAGGGGGGAGAAGAGAGAGGGGTGGAGAAGAGAGAGGGGGGAGAAGAGAGAGGGGGGAGAAGAGAGAGGGGGAGAAGTGAGTGGGGGGAGAAGAGAGTGGGGGGAGAAGAGAGTGGGGGGAGAAGAGAGTGGGGGGAGAAGAGAGAGGGGGGAGAAGAGAGGGGGGGGAGAAGAGAGGGGGGGAGAAGAGAGGGGGGGAGAAGAGAGGGGGGGGAGAAGAGAGGGGGGGGGGGAGAAGAGAGGGGGAGAGGAGAGAGAGGCGGAGAAGGGGGGGAGAAGAGAGAGAGGGGGAGAAGAGGAGGGGGGAAGGGGGGGAGAACGGGGGGGGAGAAGAGAGGGGGGTAGAAGGGGGGAGAAGGGGGGGAGAAGGGGGGGGAGAAGGGAGAGGGGGGGAGAAGAGAGAGGGGGGAGAAGGGGGGGAGAAGAGAGAGAGGGGGAGAAGAGGAGGGGGAAGGGGGGAGAACAGAGGGGGGGAGAAGAGAGGGGGGAGAAGAGAGGGGGAGAGAAGAGAGGGGGAGAGAAGAAAGAGGAGGGGAGAAGAGAGAGAGGGGGAGAAGAGAGAGAGGGGGGAGAAGAGAGAGAGGGGGGAGAAGAGAGAGGGGGGGGAGAAGAGAGAGGGGGGAGAAGAGAGAGGTGGGGCGAAGAGAGGTGGGGAGAAGAGAGGGGGGGAGAAGAGAGGGGGGGAGAAGAGAGGGGGGGAGAAGAGGGGGGGGAGAAGAGGGGGGGAGAAGAGAGGAGGGGGAGAAGAGAGGGGGGAGTGAAGGGGGGTGTGAAGAGAGGTGGAGAAGAGAGGTGGAGAAGAGAGAGAAGAGGGCAAGAATAACTGGTTTGTTCAATGTAGATTACGAGAGAGGAAGGAAACACTATACATTTAGATTATAGCAAATATCAAATTGCAGTGGATAAAAATTTAAAATTCAGATACAGACAATTGCATTTATATGTTGACAGCATGTATGATTTTCATCCTGATATCACACTTAGATTTGGCTATTCTTTGTAGAATTAATTCAGTACATTTATTTCTGAGGTAAACCCAATCACAGGACTATAACATAAGATGATACAACATGGGATTCAAAGATGTACTGGTCCTTATTATCACACAGGCAGTGTTATCACTTTACAAGGCACACAGGCAATTTGAGGTTCGTATGGTGTCAGAATGTTATTTTGCTCAAACTCCATCTACTGCTGCTGGGAAATGAGTATTACATCATTTTAGATGGAACACAGATTTTTTGGGAGGGAAAAGAAATGTGTTCCATCTAAAATGATGTAATACCCATTTTAAAAAAAATCTAGGGTGGTTGAGGGAGAACAATGGAACGTAACCCTTTAAGTATCCACTACTATCTTGACTGTGTCACTATTACAGACTGGTTCACTGATATCAGACAGTCTGCTGCTTTTAAGGCATTGGTCATTATGTAATCAGACAACAGTATAATTGAGAAGGAAGAATCTGGAAACCAATTCTGGTCTCCAAGAGGGAAATGACCAAAATCCAAATTTAAATGAAGTGATTAGAAGTGTAAAGTATTCTCTGTAATCACTCCTCCAACCTTCAACAGTGAACTAGGTGGGGGGTGGGGGGGGGGGGAGAACATGCTGGAACATGTAGCTTTATTCAAGAAAAGATGCATTTGTGTTGTAAACCGTACCAAGTGAAATGTGCAGAAAAGACACAGATTTTGTACTTGTGTAGAAAATACATATCATGAAATATTTAGAACAACCATAAACTGCACAAAACAAAAAAGTGAAATTACTGGAGAAACCCAGCAGTTCTGGAATCATCTGTGGAGAGTGAAATAGTTAACAGTTTCACATCCAATAACCCTTCAGAACTTACTTCATGAAATGCATATCTTCATTATTTCTAAACATTCTTTAAATAATTTCAAATGTTTAAATTTACCACAAACATGACTATACTTTAAACAGTATCCACATCAAGTACTGTGACAGATGTCCAATCTAAATAATCAGTTATGTTTTCCATCCATGTTAAAATATTGGCTCCTATCTTCTGTGGCTAAACCATTTAAGCAACGGCATTGACTGTCTAATTACATTATGCTATGCATTTCAGGAGTCTCTTGACTATAGGAATGCCAGACTGAGAATACCAAGTTCTAATCAATTTAGGACAGTTGTGTTTTAACATTTTTTAAAATTGTTAAAACATACTTTATTCACATACATTGTGTGTTAACATGCGAGCACAGAATCTTAGAGAAATGCAACTGTAGAAGGAAAAGGAAAATTGTCACATTTCAGATAAAGACAGGTATCTGGCAGTTTAGAGAGTGATTTATAATTGCTTTATAATATAATCAAATAATTGTATACATTGTTGCAATTTCCCGAGGAACGAGAAAAGGTCAATAATTTGCTTGAACAGAATGCGTACATTTTCAAATTACTGATGCAAATCTCAACATTTCAACTCAAAGGATTTTCATAAAATTACTTGAACACAGTTCAGAAATGATAGTCAGATAATGTGTGATGTGATTGGTAGAGAAGCAACTACAGTGCACAGACTAGTCATTTAAAAACTATTCTGAGGTAATTTGAATACAGTGGCTCATGCACATGACAGACATAACGGGGATTATTTTAAAATCAAGAAAATGTATGCAAACGACCAGTTCATTCCCAGGAGACAAGTCCTCATTTAAGATTCTTAATGAGGTGATAAGTCTAAATTTTTTTCTATTTTCTGTCTTTTACTCTGGCTTGTTTGATGTCAACCATTAAAGGGAAGTGGGAACTGCTACATGGAAGAGTTTAAGGCCCTTCCAACACTGTCTGTGGGTAAGAAGCAGGGCGAGTTCCCTCAGCTCAAAAATGTGCTCCCCACTGAAATATGATTGGACATCCACCTCACATGATCTCTGCCCTCCCTGTATCATAAAATCAAGGGATGTTTACAGACAGGACGCTATTTGGACCATCCTGTCCATGCTGCCTCTCGATAAGAATACCTTGGCTAGTTCCACACTCACATCCTTTCTTATAGCCCGCATTTGTTTTTAATCTTCAGATAATTATCTAATTCCCTTTGAAAGCAATGAAAATCATTCTGCCTCATTCTACTTTTGGATTCTTATTTCCAGATCATAGCTTGATGTTATATGAAAAAGCTTTTCCTCATGTCACTTTTGGGCCTTTTATCATTTACGTTAAATTATTTACTTGTTCTCCACCCTTCTTACCATCTGTTCTGTTCACATCAATCATGGTTCTGAACATGATCAAATCAGCTCTAAAGCTTCTCTTCAAGGAGAATAGGACCAGCTTATTGGATCTGTCCATGCAAGTCGCTCAACTGTGCAATATTGTTAAATATTTACCCCACTTACTTCCTAAAGGAGGGAGGATTGGAGAGTATGATTAATGGTTCTGCAAATTTGATTCATACTTTCCTCCATACCACTGGGCCTTGGTGACCTGACTGCCATTAAATATACCAGTGTTTTTAATACCTTGTCTTTATGATGTCTCAGCTCTTTCTGTGTCTCAAATATCTCCTATTTCAAGATGACCTCGGCAGCATTTGCTTCCTTTGCAAAGACAGATTCAAACTACTCACTTAGAACTCAGTCATAACCTTTAGCTCCATGCAAGAATCCCCAACCCCCATTTCGCTATTTATGTCTACAAACAACATTTGTATTTCCTTTGATAACTGTCAGTCTCTTGTCCCAGTCTCTCTCTCTCTCTCTCTCTCTCTCTCTCCTGAGATTTCTTTGCTCACTTCCCCTCTGAATTCTATATTCAGCTCTCACCAACTTCCTCCCCACCAACACCACATCCCTAACTCTGCCTCCAAACTTTCTCCAGCTCTTCCACTCTATCACTTTCTTACCTCATTGGTAGAGGTTCCTTTAGCCATTTAGATTCCTTATTCTTGAATTTTCCTGCTTAAGATCTCTAATTCCCTCTTGTCCATTAAGACCTTCCCAAACCCACCTCAACCAAGCTTTCAGCCAGACATCCAAACATTTCCTTCTTTAGTTTTTGTCCATTTTTGTTTGAAAACTCCTCTAAAGTACTTTGTACTATGTTTCTACATTAAAGATGCCGTATAAATGCAAGCTGCTGTATTTGTTAATCTGTGTCAAGTGTGGTGCTGGAAAAGCACAGCAGATGAGGCAGCATCCGAGGAGCAGGAGAATCGACGTTTCGGGCATAAACCCTTCATCTGGAATGCAGTTTTCACTTTCTCCTATTTGTTAATCTGCACAACATAACCAATGTTTTTATTAATCAAAACTGATGGATGAGAGGATATTAACATTTCATAAAACAAGTCTTAAATCATTCCACGAGTGAAACTCTTGAAATCAAGGCTGTAATTATTGTAGCGCATCAAAGGATCAAAGTGAACTTATTTTATATTGATCTCCACTTAAATATCAGATCTGTAGTAAATCTGATCAATGAGCAATCTCTTTTTAATTTCAATTAAAATTCCTTTTAAACTCACTAACCAAGTGCGCTTTGAAATGTTACTGAAAGAATTTCTTCCAAAACTTAGGAGAACTCTTCCTGGGATTACACCAAAAGCAGCTTTCATTAATATATTTCTTTTACAAAATCCCAAAAGACTTGGGCTGGATTTAATATGCAGGAACATGGGAGCTTGGGAGTGGGTGGGGAATTAAATGCCAGAAAACTGACTGCACATCAACAAACTGGCTGGAACCCACCAACTCCCACATTTAACTGCAACTCATTAGTCTGCGTGCAAACAACACGCTCGGGAGAGGCAGGTTGTCAATTTCAATATGTTAATCATTTAATTACAGTAGTATTAACATAGATTTTTATCTAATTTAACTGTAGATCCATGGATTGCCCAGGCCTCCAGGAGTTTGCCAGTTAAAGCAAAACAAAAGCACAAATACAATTGAGGTGACTGAATAGAGGAAAGCAAGTTATGACAATAGGTATTATAACTTCAAAGTTGCCTTTCTGCTCCATGTGTAAAATATTTTTTCCACAGTGCTTGTGCTGAGGGATTATGGAATTGACAATTATGGAAGCATATACATCCAGTCTCTACACTGGAGCTCTGATTGATCCCATCAGCATGCTACCACTTACACTGTTTTCCTTTCAATCTCAGAATGAGGACCAACTGGATCAGAGGTTGCAGGAGCAGGAACATACTTTTCCTTACGGACCTGCAGCTCCAAGGGGACAGGGGAATGACACAAAGGTACAACTCACAGGAGGCAATCTCACAACACAGGGAGTACCAGAGGACACTTTTTCTCAACATGTTGGAATACCATTATTTTTGTATGCTGAGGTTATGTGCAGATGTTTGCAACCAATTGGAACAAGACCTGGTGGCCAAGTAGAACTGGTGGCCATGCATTTCTAGGAAGTGTTAGTCAGTCACAAACAACATCTACCCCTTGTTATCCAGCCCCTTCCAGAGCGCTGCCAATTGATTTACAATTGGTAGCACATGATGAATAACCAATGACTGCTTTCCCAGTGCAGGCATTTCCACCAAATTGGCCACTGGTGATTTTAATCAATTCGGAAGGATACCTGTGCATGTGCAGCTCAGGGAAGAAGCATCACCAACTACAAAGTATATGACCATCCAAGAGTCTTTGCCAACATCTATGATTTTCATTTCACATCAATGTCTAACTATGTGCAGCTACACGGAGATATTTATCTCTGTGTGCATAGCCATGATGTTTCCATTTTGGGACAGGCCACCCTCTCTATTCACTTCTCACCTGGAAGCAGACCCATCGGCTGTGATACCTCAGGGGATTCAGCACAAATGAGGCCCAGGACTGATGCAATGACAAACCACATGAAAACCCAGGTACATCTTTCAGCAGGCTGACAACATGCTGAAGATGCACCAGATGCCTGGACAGATCTGGAGGAAGCCTTTCAGCACAGAATCCTTTCCTTCCTTCCATAGCAACCAGGGCCTCCAAAATGGCGGTAGCATACTGCACTCTGCATGGCATTCCATGGTACCAAGGCATACACCTATAGGAAGATGTTGAGAGTGTGGTGCTGGATAAACACAGCAGGTCAGGCAGCATCTGAAGAGCAGGAGAATTCACGTTTCAGGCGTAAGCCCTTCATCAGAAGTGAAGGTTTTGTACCTGAAATGTCGATTCTCCTGCTGCTCAGATGCTGTCTGTGCTTTTCCAGCACCACATTTTCAACGCTGATCTGCAGTCCTCACTTTCACCTATAGGAAGCTCAAAAGGACAGAGCATGGAGCTTCTTCAGACATGTCCAAGGAGCAGGAACCAAGCCGTGATGCAGTGAATGTGCTGGAGGTTGCAAACACTGATGCCAGGGAGTGACTTCATTTGCAAGGTTCACTTAGATTCCATCAACCCACCCAACTCCAAAAGGCTCCCCCCTCCCATGCAGCACATCAGGCTGTGCCAAAGGGGACGGGAGATGGAATGGCATCCACAGGATGGCTTTTGGGCTGGCATGCTAGTGGTGTCACAGAACTGAATTTCACACCCACAGGCTCAAGCATATTTGAGCAAAATTCAGCTGGACCACAATCACAATCAGGCTATTAAGTAAACAACAAACATTTTTTGAAAAAGTTTAGGAAAAGTTGCAATACCTTTCATGACCTCACTGGCAGTCTCCCCGCTCCCCCAACCACCCCATATTTCAGCAGCTGAACTCCAGCCACTTGATTCAGAAGCAGTGGTTTATCAGAGAGAGAGGGGAGAACGGAGAGCTGACAGTTGCAATGTAAAAGTCATGCTACATTAGGTTTCACAAAGTTAAGCTGAAATATTTGCTTGCCTCCTCAGTGTCAATGACTTGCAAGGCTGCATTCACGTCCAGAGAACACAAACAGAGCAGGTAGAACTCCAGACAGCCCAGAAAGCATCTAAAACAGGTATTAGGTTATTCATAAATGCCAAGAAGACCCCTGTTTTACACATTGGGTGACCTTTAGGCAGCCTTGGATACAACAATAACATTCATTCATTTTGTTCCAGTGATGGAGAATTCCTATTCCTACCTTTTTTATTTAGATTTGGAGAGGCCTAGCTGATCTGGCTCAAGATTTTAATCTGAGTCAATTATAAACACAGAAATCATTTTCTTATTGAACAACAGATGAATAGAAACTAGGAGCAGGAGTAGGCCATTTGGCCCTTCGAGTCTGCTCTGCCATTCAATATAATTATGGCTGGTCACCCTGTTCCTGCTTTTGTCTCAGCCCTTTAGCCCTAAGAATTATATCTATCTCCTCCTCGGTTGGCCTCAAGCTGGTTCTATGGCAGAGAATTCCACAGGCTCACCACCTTCTGGTTGAAGAGATTTCTGCTGATCTCAATCCAATAAAGAAAACATGAGATTGAGATATTGCGCCAGAGGAGTTAGAGATAATTTTATGTTTATCTTTATTTGCGGTTTTAAGAGCCTTGGCTTCGATTTCATTTTGCCTGATATCTGTGTGAAAACTTTATTACTTGACTCCAGCAGCAGATATTAAAAAGGAATAATATTGCTTAAATGAAAGTTTTATGCTAACCTAAAAGGATATTAATTAAAATTATCCAAAACCTTAAATAAGGACAGGAAAATGTATATTTGTTCAAGTGCTTTGACTGTCATTGCACCAATACAGTCAGTTCTGCTATAACTCATGTTTGTTCAACGCAAATTGGCTTTAACACAATCGAAAACTTAGACCCTTATTTGTAGAATGTGAACTTTCCTTACCTGTATTGGCTATAAGATTCTGGCCCCATTAGTTTGAATGGCGCAACCATTGTGCGATTTTCTTATAACGTATCATCGCATGAGAATGGAACTATCACGTTTTATCAGAACCAAAAGATCCCACAACAGTAGATTTGTGGCCACTGCAGTGCAAAGGTGAGGAATAATTTTGATTTCAGCACCCATGCAGGACAGACTCTTTGAGAGAATGGGATTTGTGCACTTTCAATTACAGTAGAATCTGCTAAACTTAATCCACGCATCAATTAGTCATGGACAACCAGGCAGGTTAACTCCAGTGACTTCTCAGATCTTCCACCTCCATGAAACTTCCAATGCTGATACATGCTGTGACAGACACATTTACATTGCCTATTTGAAAATTCTAAAGCACAACACAGCATACCATACTGAACCAAAGGAAACAAAATCATAAAATATTCCCAACTCATGAAAATAATGGCTTCTCAACAACATTCCTTTTTTTTATAAATTAGCAGCTGACAATCAAACTTGAACCTTGATAGCATCTCCTTTTAGTTGCTATGGAGACCATAAAATGTCTGTGTGATTTATTTTCCTCTCTAAAGTGGCTTTGTCACCTTGACACATTTAACAATTAATTGTGGGATGCAGAAGTTGCCATGGTTGCAACAGATCCCACGTTGCTTTCGTAATGTTTTAGGCCTACAGAAAAAGTTGTACTTGTCGAAGAACCTGTTCATGTGCACAACCAGCAGAACAGTAGATTAGCACAAATCACATCTCTACAAAAAATAAACATTGAAGAAAGTGTAGTTAAACAAAAGACATTTGTTGAAGTTGTGTGTGTTGTACTAATCAGAAGAATCCAGAAACAAGCTATTTTGAAAAAATTGCAACAATGGGCTTAGACTTATACTTACCATTAATCTTTAACTCCTAGGAATACTATCGTGGACAGATGCAATTGCAATAGATAGACTGGAGAGAATGAAGCCAAGCAGGCTTTTCCCATTTGTTCCTTCATCACAAATTATGGGCACCGGTATGACAGATGCATCCTTAAGAGTTTGACCATCACTGTCAATAATCATGCTACTAAATCACTTTTGCTGATGGGTATTGGAGGCCCACCTGTTCTTCCTATGGTCTTACTATCTTCAGTTTTTCTTCTATGTGGTCTACTCTTGATTATCAATACAGTGAAGAAAGGCATCGTCAACAATAAAGAGCCCTGACTCATTAGTGATGGTAATCAGCAAGAATTTCCCTCGCTCACTTTTTACCTGATACGGAGAGATTTCATGGGGTCAGTGTCAATCTTGAGTATTCCCCCTGGCTGTTTATCACTGTGCTGTACTTTGAGGTCCAACTTTCCACAAGAATGCTGGTGGAGTAAAAGGACCTTCAATGTAAAATAGAACTCCACTAGGCTGTTCACAAGTCAGAGCTCCAAATCTTGGCACAAGGTCCCTGAAGGATTTCACTGGGCTGCTCAGGAGTGTTTCCCATTGGATTAGTGGTGCTGGAAGAGCACAGCAGTTCAGGCAGCATCCAACGAGCAGCGCTGCTCGTTGGATGCTGCCTGAACTGCTGTGCTCTTCCAGCACCACTAATCCAGTATTTGGTTTTCAGCATCTGCAGTCATTGTTTTTACCTCAGTGTTTCCCATTGTCAATTCTGGTGCTTGGAGCAAGATAGGTAACCAAGCAAATTTTATTCCTTCTCTACTTTTCTATAGTTGTTTGGTAAAAATGAGCAATTTGTTAGGCCGTTTGAGGGTGCAGTTGAAAGTCAACCACATCGCTGCGGGTTTGGAGTTACATGTAGGCCAGACCGGGCGATAGCAGCAGAATTCATTCCCTAAAGGACATTAGTGAACCAGCTGGGCTTGTGTCACAATGCTGAGGTTTTGTGATCGCTTTAAAAAATGTATCAATTCATTGAACTAAAATTCCAGTGACCAGGGTGGGATCTGAACTTGTGTCTCTAGAACAAGAGTTGGGGGCCTCTGAATTATTGATTCCATTTATTGGTGCAATGGATTAGCATGTCGCACTTTATGACTGTTTTGAGACTTGTTTAAAACAATTCTCTACAACTCCTCCCAAAACATTCATGGAGCTTCAAACAGTAATGCATTATTCTTCAACTTAGTGAATAAAAAGGTTGTCTCATATGTTACTGCATGCCTGGGGAAATCATATGCAAGGAGCTTAAATTTGAAAAACATTCAACACAGCATTGTAGCCCTTCAACTCCACTTTAACTGCTCAGTATAGGATCAAGGAACCCGCTCTGGATTGAGGTCTATATTTTTGAAGCTACATCAGGGAAAACTACTGAAGTTGGAATCCATATAAAACCAGCCAAAAACATTAAGAGGTTGAGATTTTAAAAAGCAGTCTTCAATTCCTTGTCTATCCACTTATGTGCTAATTAAATAATTCTGATTTGTTTAATTATAGGATGTATTGTTCCTTCAGCTTGTCAATTACACTATAAACTTATATTGATTCAAGGTGGCTTTAATGTTGCATGAAATCTGTCGTACAATTGCAGTTTAAAGCAACCAGCCTGAAAACAAATAACTCAGACGTGATTTTGAGACTATCCGTTAGAAGGTAGCCTCACACCATTTCAGCTTTGCCATGACTGGAATACAACATGTAAGCAGATAAGTCAACAATTATGAGCCAATCCAATTGGAAACCCAGCATGAACTGTGCCATTTTGACAAGTCACTCATCACGTTTACGCTGGGTTATAATCCGAGTGTGCTGACTTTGAGAACTTGAACACAATTTCAGCACCCAAAGGCTTGAGCCAAATTCAAATTCCAATAATGGTGTACCTATCAGAATTGCCAGTCCATTAAAATTGATAGCCTCTTGAGCTACCCTACCATTCAACCATATCATAGCCAACTGTCTACCTCAATACCATTTTCCTGCACTTTCCCCAAATCCCTTGATATATTTAATACTCTATCTGGAAAGATGTGACAGAAATTAACAATCTCCACTCACTTAAAGTGAAAATGATATTGCCATTATAAATTTTCCCAGAGGACTGAATCTTATTTACCTTACTTTGCCCTGAATTCAGTTAATAATGTTATTAATTAAGATCTGCAGCTTTGGAGAATTAAAAAAAAGTTAGTTGCTGATGCTCTAAGGGACTTGATACAGCTATCTGCATTAAGAGCTATGCTGGAATCTTCAGTGAGAGGTAGAATTTCCTCCCTGTCACAGGGCCCTGTCAATTTTTTTCCCTTCAGAAAGATAGAATCTTTTACAATACTGGCTTTGAACAATTATCTGTTGCCATATATAACCATTTCAGAACTCAAGATTCTTCAAAATCAACACTTCTTTTCATGCTATTTATGATGCTGATTTTGCAAACCTAAATAATAAAAAGGGAATGCTGCTTGTCACAGAATAATGAACACTTCATATTAAACAAATTTGGTCTCTGATTTAAAATGCAGATGGTCATTAACATGTGTTTCAATTGTAAAGATATCCATTGTTCCCACTTGGGAAATACATTTGGAAAAAACCCACAGAGCATGAAATGAAACCCTTCTCCAGACACAGAAGCAATGAAAGAATACAATAAATAAATAATGCAACACATACTTCACGCTGACACTTCCTGAAGCACAGATACTAAACTTTGTTCCTCAGTGTATAAGAACCTGAAATTGATAAAATATTCTTTCCTTTCAGCATTTCAAAACTGATTCCATCCAATATACTATTCACAACAAAGGCTCCATTAAGTGACTAAAAGGTGATTGGTGACCTTTCTCTACTCAAACCAAATGAGGTGGATAAGATTTAAGAATATATGAACCAAGTTTGTCGCCTTTATAATATGGTTGATTTTTTTCAAAAAAGTCTGCTGATTATGAAGAACCGTGCACATTTCAAAACATTTTCATAATCAAATACAAGAATGTAGCCCCTGCTACAATATAGGGATCATGTCAGACAATTTTGCATTCAAATGAACCAAATCCCCATGAACAACATGTAAATGACCAGAGAGGCTGTTTTTCTGTGGTGTTGATTGAATATCAAAATAATAGCCAGCACAACAGGAATAATCCTATTGTTCTTCTTTATAGTGCCTTATGATCTTTTATATGTACCAAGCTACCAATGGGCCTTGATTTACTACCTCAGCTGAGAAGCAACATCACCAGCAATGACAATGGCACCATAATAGGAGTATGCCTCGAGTCAGCTCAGTCATTCAATAGGATCATGGCTGATCCTATATTCCTCATTTCTACTTTCCTGCCTTTTACCTGTATCTCTGGGTTCTCCTACTGATTTTATAAAAAATCTACTTCAGCCTTAAAATATACACAAAGACTCTGCACTTACTGCTCCCTGCGGCAAGTAATTCCAAGCACTTATTAGCCTCAGACATGAGAAAATCCTCCTCATTTCCCCCTTTGACCTAGACTTTCCCGTGAAGGGTAACATCCTCTGAACATTTCCCTGGTCAACCCCCTTAATAGTCTTACAACTTTCAGCGAGATCACCTTCTGTTCTTCTAAACTCCACTGAGTAGAGACCCAGCCTGTTCAGTCTTTGCTCATAAGGAAATCCCTTCATATCAGGGATCACAGTCGTGAGCCTTCCCTGACCTGCCTCCAATGAAATGGTATCCTTCCTTAAATAAGGGGAACAAAATTGCTCACAGTACTCCATATGTAGTCTCACCATTACCTTGTACAGTTGCAGAAAGACTTCCCGAATCTTGCATTCCAAGCCCTTTGAAAAAGGCTCATGTTCCATTAACCTTCCTGATTACCTGCTGTAACCGTGTGCTAGCTTTCTGTGTTTTGTGTACAAGTACTCCCAAGCCTCTTTGTGTTGCAGCTTTCTGCAGTTTTTCTCCATTTAAATAATGTTGTTCTTTCATTTTCCTTTCCACATTGTCCCACGTTGTCCCACATTATATTCCATTTGCCAACTTTTGCCCAATTACTTAACCTAACAATTTAACTGTTCATATCCCTCTTGCAATCTATTTTTCTGCCTACTTTTGTGTTGTCTGGAAATTTGATTACAGTAAGTTCACTTCCTTCCTCCAAGTTGTGTACATAGTTGTGATCCCAAAACTAATCCCTGTGGAACACAATGGGACATTGGTTGCCAACCTGAAAAAATGTTATCTCCACTCATGAGCCAATGCTTTAACCATACCGATATACTACCTCCAACACTGTGGGCTCTTATATTATCACTTGACTTTTTGTGATGTGCTTTGTTGAACACCTTCTGGAAGTCCAAATCTGACACATCTATTGGTTTCCCCTCTATCTGTTCTGATCGAGGCTTCCTGGAAAAAATTTTAACAAACTAATCATACAAGTTTTCCCTTTCATGAAGTCATGCTGACAAGACTTGATTAGATTAGGATGTTCCAAATATTCTCCAATACTTCCTCAATAATTGATCTCAACTCTTTTCCAATAATATATGATAGGCTGATCAGCCTATAGTCATAGAAACGTACAGCATGGAAACAGACCCTTCGGTCCAACTCGTCTATGCTGACCAGAAATCCCAACCTAATCTATTCCCATTTGCCAGCACATAGCCCATATCGCTCTAAACCCTTCCTATTCATATAAAAGGCATCTGGATGGGTATATGCTGCAATTGTACTAGCCTCCACCACTCCCTCTGGCAGCTCATTCCATACACACACCACCCTCTGCATGAAAAGTTGCCCCTTACGTTCCTTTTATATCTTTCCCTTCTCACCCTAAACCTATGTTCTCTAGTTCTGGACTGCTCTACTCCAGGCAAAATACTATCCATGCCACTCATTGTGCCCACTTTTTGCCTCCCTCCCTTTTTGAAGAGGGATACCACAATAGCAGTTTTCCAAAACCTCTCCAGAATCAAAGGATTTGTGGAAAATTACAACCAATACATCCACTATCTCTGTAGCTAGCCATCTCTTTTAGGATCCTCGGAAGCAAGCCATCAGGACCAGGGGAATAATCTTCTTTAGCCCCATTGGTTTGTCTGGTACTTAGTGCAGTTTACCTTTAGCACTGCATTAATTTAGCTTTGATTTGCACACACAAATTTTGAAGTGGGATTTGAACCTGAAACTTTGTGGAATGAAAAAGACTGAACAAATCCTAATTTTTAGCACTGACAACACAACTCTATTCGTTTACTTCAATTTTTCATTGTTCTACGCATAGTGTCCACTTCATAATTTATTTACATCATCCTATTGCTGCAAAATACGCAATGGGTATGGATGTGAAAATGAAAATCATGATGGTTCTGGAATGGTCAATGAAATAGCAAGGTCAGTTTTATATCCAGTCAGAAAATGTAAAATCTACCTCTGTCACAAGACAAGGGCAAACATTTTTTTGTAAAATGCTTAAAAACCACTATATTTTGGAATTATTTCCAAGAGGATAACTCTAGCCAAGGAGACAGAATGATGCTAACAGCAACTCATAACAGTTAAGAAAAATATAAAAAGCATAACAGTGGACTATTTGGCATCCTACTTAGAAAATAGATAAATATCAAAAAATGTAACAAAATATACCACTAAATCTGTACAATAGAGCTTTCAGGTTTCTGCCTGCTGAGACATAATGATACAAAGTTTGTCGAAAGAAAATACACAGCAATGATGCATAGTTAGTGGCATGAAAAATAATCAGCAATTTCAGGGAAATAAGAAGTGAGAAATGAAGAATATTCAGAACCTGCTGGTTGATCTACCTGCTCCAGTATTTCTGAACATCATCTCACCCTTAGTCTATCTTCTCTACCCCCCCAAAATTTGTTGCATTTGTGCATAATTTTGACTTTACTGGGTAATTAAAGTAGAGTAATGGATAGTACATGTACTCTTTTGAATGATATGATCATTTTAATAATTGCAATCAACTTCCCCAGTGCTGAAAACTAGGGATTTAAACTTTTAAGTCCCATTCCTTCTGACAGAAAATTGTTGTTGGAGATCTTAAAAATGTTTTATTCCTTTTGTCTGCTTCACTCCTAATCTAATTACTCATTCCAGTTGGAAGCATACTCAACTTTGGAATCAGACGCTGCTGGGTTCAAGGGCGAAGTACAAAGATCCAGCTTGACACTTAAATACAGTAAGGTAAAAACAATGACTGCAGATGCTGAAAATCAAATACTGGATTAGTGGTGCTGGAAGAGCACAGCAGTTCAGGCAGCATCCAATGAGCAGCGAAATCAACGTTTCGGGCAAAAGCCCTTCATCAGGAATAAAGGCAGTGAGCCTGAAGCATGGAGAGATAAGCTAGAGGAGGGTGGGGGTGGGGAGAGAGTAGCATAGAGTACAATGGGTGAGTGGGGGAGGAGATGAAGGTGATAGGTCAAGGAGGAGAGGGTGGAGTGGATAGGTGGAAAAGGAGATAGGCAGGTCGGACAAGTCAAGGAGGCAGTAACTGAGCTGGAAGTTTGAAACTAGGATGAGGTGGGGGAAGGGGAAATGAGGAAGCTGTTGAAGTCCACATTGATGCCCTGGGGTTGAAGTGTTCCGAGGCGGAAGATGAGGCGTTCTTCCTCCAGGCGTCTGGTGGTGTGGGAGCGGCGATGAAGGAGGCCCAGGACCTCCATGTCCTCGGCAGAGTGGGAGGGGGAGTTGAAATGTTGGGCCACGGGGCGGTTTGGTTGATTGGTACGGGTGTCTCGGTGAGGTTCCCTAAAGCGCTCTGCTAGGAGGCGCCCAGTCTCCCCAATGTAGAGGAGACCGCATCGGGAGCAACGGATACAATAAATGATATTGGTGGATGTGCAGGTGAAACTTTGATGGATGTGGAAGGCTCCTTTAGGGCCTTGGATAGAGGTGAGGGAGGAGGTGTGGGCACAGGTTTTACAGTTCCTGCGGTGGCAGGGGAAAGTGCCAGAATGGGAGGGTGGGTCGTCGGGGGGTGTGGACCTGCCCGAAACGTTGATTTCGCTGCTCGTTGGATGCTGCCTGAACTGCTGTGCTCTTCCAGCACCACTAATCCAGTACTTAAATACAGTATACGGCCGCTCTGTTAGAGGTGCCGCCTTACCTACGAAATGTTAAATGAGGCTTCAGCTGTTTACTTGGGTAATTATAAAAGATGCAATTTAAAGAACATGAAACATTTATCCTTCAATTAATGTTACAAATACAGATTAAAAACTGAAAGAACTGCAGATGCTGGAAATCCGAAACAAAAACAAAATTAAGGTTTCAAAACATTAACTCTGATTTATTTCTTTTGATGCTGCCAGACTTGCTGAGAGTTTCCAGCAATTTCAGGTTTTTTTGTTACAAAGACAGGTTCTGGCCTTTGCTGTTTACAGGAATTTACTACGTGCAAAATGTCTCCGACATCACAACAGTAACTACATGTCAAAAGTACTTAACTGGCTGTAAAATGCTGTCAGACATCACGTGATTGTGAAATGCACTACTTAAATGCAAATCTTTGTTCCTTTCAGTCTTTCCACACCTGATTTGAATCTAATTCACCCTGTTCTCAGTTGTTTCCTTGTTAAATTTTCAATACTATTTTATTAGTGAAGGAGGGATACTGTTCCAGATTGCCATAACATCATCGGCTCACACTTCCAAAAATTTAGGGTATAAAGCTGAAGGCTACAGGAAATAAATCTAATAAATTTATATTGTAATTAATATTGAAGTCAAATGTGAATTATGTATAATTTCTACGAAGCAAAACAAACAGGTAAAGCTAACATAAAACACAATGACGATTCTTGTATTTCCTAACAGTATAGAAATCTAAGATAATATTTTAACAATAACAAATATCTACAGGAGATTTATATTGGCAGGTGTGGAAAGTAAATCTGATCTATGGAGAAAATACTGTGGAAATAATTACTTCAGCGCAAGTAATGTATTAAAGGCTAATTGCACCTCCTGGTGGAAAAGATGGGTACTATTGAACAGTCGGGCTATAATGTATATTTGTCAAGGTTAAACAGAAATGCAGAAATTAATAATGCAGAATGATTTCAAAATTTCCAAAGTATGCTAATTCTTAAACAAAATAGTGTTACTTGAATAAAAGTTCAATTTATCATGTAATAAGTCAAAGTGGCAATGACATACAGTCCATATTAGATTTCCATCTAGAGTCTGCCAAATATCACTGTCATTATTCAAAAATCAAACTACTTGTGATGGCAGTATCTGGTTTAAAAAAAAGATGGCTAGAAAGAGGATCACTGCAACTTTCAAGAAGAGACTGATCAATATTTTCAATGATGGAAAATGCCTCAAATGTATGAGGATTTCTGACTTATATTGAAGTTTCATTTCAGTTACATCCTGTTTGCCAGTTATTTTGATGCATTACATCTATTGGGCAGCATGCAGTCATCATGTCACAACTAAAAAGAGTCACATCTTAGGCTAACACACTCCTACAGGGCAAAAATGGTGATTCATTCTAATACTCTGGTTGCTAAGCACCATATGCATGATGCAAGAAAAAATACATACAAATCATTTTCGTCTTGTGTCACAGCAATTTTTGAACAAAGGTATTCAAATACGCAGTGTCTTCTTTGGAGGTCAAACTCACTTCATTTTATTCTAACATTTTAAACACTAACCTTCGGCTTTCTGCCTAATTCACAGTTTATTTTGGAAATTTATCATTTTGGGACAGTAAAGGAACTTTAAATGATCAAGAATACATTGTACTGAAATTCCATGTAGACTGTGCATGTTCAGGTCTTCGCCAAAGGCCCAAAAACCTCTAAGTAAGCAAGCCACTTTATTTCAAACACCTCATAATCTGAGGTCCAAATAAACTGCATGGATTCAACACATTAACTAGGATCACCTTTAATCAGCAACAGGATAAAGTGAATTTAATGTGAATTGTTGAATCTAGCTGGATCCAATGTAAATTATGTTGATATGCTTGCGGACATCAACACTCTAATGATGATACAACAAAACAAAGAACTGCAAATGCTGGAGATCTGAAACAAAAACAGAAATTACTGGAGAAACTCTGCAGGTCTGGCAGCTTCTGTGGGAAGAAATCAGAGTCAATGTTTTGAGCCTGATAGCTCTTCAGGAAGTGATGATTGCTGACTGCATGTGCTTAATGATGATTATTTACAATTGCGCATGCTTAAGCTTATGATCTTAAAAAAATCTATTTTGTTTAACATTTTATTTTTCTTACAGACACACTTTTATTATTCGCCAATATATTCAGTAATCCTAATCATGCAATTACTGGTGACTAATAACAAGACCATTTTTTAAAAAGATGTGAACCTAATTATAATAACATTCTAAATTGTGTCATAAACGTTGGCATAAAGATTGCTACAAGTATAATCCAGTAATAATTCACAGGAAGTATTCTGCAATAATTCCAGTTAGACTTTATTAGTCTTACACAATCCAATTAAAATATACATAATATTGCAGATTTTAAAATAACCAGAGATTTTTTGGCAAGCAATTACATCCAACTCATATTTTCATAGTTTTGACCATGACTTGTATGTTTTTGCAGCTTTCTCCTGATACAAATAGTGTAGCGTCCTTACAGTCACACTCAATTTACTCACATTTTAGATCCAATTGTGAAAAAGATATGCTGGAATTAAGAGTGAGTTAAACTGCAAGTCACAAGATTTGAAAAAGAGTGAACAGAAGTAAGCTTTTGGAATCTTTGTGCAACATTCAATGTGGTTTTCTGATTTTATAGCTGCAGAGGTTAATTTCTTCAAAATTCTTCAATCTTTTTATCAGGATGAATTGTTTCGTAGAAAGGCATAGACTAATCGAGCTTAGTCAGCATGGATTTATGAAACAAAAATCTTGTCCTGACTAACTTTGAATCATAGAGTGAAGGAGTAGAGCATTCAGCCCATCGAGTCCACATCAACCCTCCGAACAGCATCCCATCCAGACTCACCCTGTAACCCTGCATTTCCCTTGGCAATCTACCTAGCCTGCACATCCCTGGGGATACTATGGGCAATTTTAGCATGGCCAATTCACCTAACCTGCACATTTTTGGGCTGTGGGAGGAAACCTGAGCACCTGGAAGAAACCCACGCAGGTATAGGGAAAATATGAAACTCCATACACACATTTGCCAGAGAGTGGAATCGAACCCAGGTCCCTGGTGCAGCACTGAGCCACTACGCAGTCATGGGTTATGAATTTCAGAAGAGTTTCAACAATGTCCCACATGGTACAGTGGTTAAAAAATAAAAGCCCACAGGATCCAGGGGAATAGATCAGTTTGGCTTCAGTAGCAGGAATTAAAGGATAATTATCAATTAGTATTTTGCAACTTAAAGGCAGTTTCCAGTGGGGTTCGACTCTAATCAATACTGGCTCCTCTGCTTCTGTGGTATACGTTAAATGTTTTGGACGCAAATATAGTGAGGATGAACAAGACATTTGCAGACAGAACAAAAGTTGGCCGTAAGGTTGACTGTGAGGATGGAAGCCGTAGACTGCAGCAAGCATTTTTTAAAAACTCATGCACGGGATGACAGTATCACTGGCTCGGCCAGCATTTTTATTGAATTTGAATCCCATCCTCTGCTGTGGCAGCATTTGAATTAGAGTTCCAGAACATTACCTGGATTTCTAGGACTGCTAGGCCATCGCCTCCCTGCATGATATTAATAAACTGGTCAGGTGGGCAGGAAAATGGCAAAAGGAGTTTAACCGAGAGATCGTGAGGTAATGTATTTGGGGACAGCAAAGGAAGTACACAAATAATGAAAGAATATGGAGAGATAGACAGGATATGAGAGACCTTGGAGCGAATGTTCACAGGTCCTAGGAGGTCGCAGTACAGATCGATCAACTGGTTCACGCACATAGAATCCTTTCCTTTACTAACCAAGGTATGTAATACAAGAGTAGGGTGGCTATGCTGGAATATATAAATATCACTAGTTAGGCCACAGTTTGAGTACTATGTGTAATTCTAGAATTTAAATTATAGGAAAGTTGTGATTGCACTAGGAAGAGTACATAAGTGATTCACAAGAATGTTGTCAAAAGGGTAAAAACGCAGCAATGAATCAGGGTTGGACAGACTGGGGTTGTTTGCCATGGAGCTGATGAGAGATTTGATTAAGATGCAAAAATTAGAGAAAGGCCTGGTTACAATTGATAGGGAGGGCCTATTTACCTTAGTAGAGGAGTCAATGACTGGGAGAGCACAAATTTAAAGTGATCGGTAGAAAGATTAGAGGGGAGATAAGGAAAACCACTTTCATCCAGATTGATAGGGATCTGGAATGAGCCACGTGACAAAGAGTAGTGGAGGCATAAACCCTCAACTTGTTAACAAGGCCTAGATTATAGTGGTGCTGGAAAAGCACAGCAGGTCAGGCAGCATCCGAGGAGCAGGAAAATCGATGTTTCAGGCAAAAGCCCTTCATCAGGAATACAGGCAGGGTGCCTGCAGAGTGGAGAGATAAATGAGAGGGGGGTGGGGGTGTGGATGCTCCGCGGATGCTGCCTGACCTGCTGTGCTTTTCCAGCACCACTATAATCTAGACTCTGGTTTCCAGCATCTGCAGTCCTTGTTTTTACCTTGTTAACAAGGTGTCTGGTAATACACCTTACATGCTGTAACCTGCAGGGCTACAGAACAAATGCCGGAGAGGAGGAGGAGGCTGGAATGACTTGCATTTTGCTGGCACAGCTGCAATAGGCCATGTGGCCTCTTTCTGTGTTACAAATGTGCTATGGTCTCACCAATCCTGATATGGTAGTGAATAAGGGTGCGAGTATAGAATACAGAACCATATATTTATTTCCACTTTTTTTTTGCCTGTGTAAACCAAGAGACCTTAAATACAATTTTGAGCAAAGTTGATATGATTAATGGTTACCTCTTGCCGAATGCCATTGAGGCAGGGAACAAGCAACTCTAGCCTGCAGTTCAGCACAAAACAGGCCACTGCCTAGCTGCACGCTCAGCATGGGGGAAATGCAGGATTAGTGGTGCTGGAAGAGCACAGCAGTTCAGGCAGCATCCAACGAGCAGCGAAATCAACGTTTCGGGCAAAAGCCCTTCATCAGGAATCAATGCAGTTTGAGTACAAGCACACATTTCAGCCACCACACATCTTAAATACAGACTCCACACCAGCCTTCCACAATCCCAAATTACCAATAATGGTAGCAGTGATATTGTTAAAGATCTTCCAGTCAGCAGCAGACTGGATGCACCCATCACTGCCTCATTTCAACTGACCACTTAACAATCTTCAAGCAGAGCTTTTGTATCTTCCCAGTCCCAGCTTCAATTTGAATCCAGAAAGAGTGAGAAGGCCAAGTGGCATTTCCCATGAAGAAACACCCCTTTTGTTTATATTCAGTTAATTGATTTTCATTACTTTTGTAGTGGACTTGTCAATCACAGAAACAGCACAGTCCAACTCCACTTACCTTGACCATCCTGGTAGGGTCATCGAACCTCTTATAGTAATGTGGCTAGGTCCTTGGGACCAGATTTCAGGAACTGACCTTGCCTGACAATGTACTCCAATTATCTTCTCCAGTTGTACTTTCAAGATCTCCTGGCACTCCGCAAAAACATTGCTTCCCTTCTCTTTTCCACCTTTGATACTAATGCCTCCATCCAGTACCTCCATCAGAATGCTTACAATTCGTCTATTTTTCCTGGTGCACTATTTCCCATGCCTCACATTACAACCAATTCCTTCAATCTGGATTACTTTCTGTAAATTAGCCTGAATCTTCAGATATAGGGAGTGGCAAACATCTACATGTAGGTTGCTAACACACCTGCCAATGCATGGGATTGCCCTGTACTTATGTAAAAGTTTAAATTTATGATTGCTGGTTTGACCCTGCTGAGGTTACATCTTCATATGACACCCAGGAACCACCATACCATCAGCGTCTCCTGTTTCTCAAGACATCATCCCCCAGTCATTCAACATCAGCAATCCTTGGGAATCCGGACTCATAGCTAATATTCAGCTACTTCATCACACCCTCTCACATCTTTGATTGTTTCCTGTCCCACATACCTCCAGTTAGTTGGCCATGCTAAAGATGAATATATAATTGGATCTACAAGCAGTGAGACACTGGACGTGGGTGGGTTGCAGGCAGGCAAAGGAAAGAATAGTTTGTGCGTCAACTCACAGAACAACAAGGTGACTAACAGGCTCTGTTTCAGAGGACTGAGATGAGGATTTAGAAAAGATCTCATGCAAGAGATATCAGGTGTCAAAGCACAATGAGATGCTTGGTGCATTTGTAGCCCTGAAGAACAGTATCGAGGTAGTTAAGATGATAAAGAAGAAAGGTTCCCCATGGGAGACTGATTAGCAAGGTTAGATCTCATGGAATACAGGGAGAACGAGCCATTTGGATACAGAACTGGCTCAAAGGTAGAAGACAGAAGGCAGTGGTGGAGGGCTGTTTTTCAGACTGGAGGCCTGTGACCAGTGGAGTGCCACAAGGATCAGTGCTGGGTCCACGGCTTATCATTTATATAAATGATTTGGATGTGAGCATAAGTTTATAGTTAGAACATTTGCAGATGACACCAAAATTGGAGACACAGTGACAGCGAAGAAGGTTACCTCAGATTACAACAGGCTCTTGATCAGATGGACCAATGGGCTGAGAAGTGGCAGATGGAGTTTAATTCAGATAAATGAGAGGTGCTGCATTTTGGGAAAGCAAATCTCTGGAGAACTTATACATTAATGGTAATGTCCTCAGCAGTCCTTTGCTGAACAAAGAGACCTTGGAATGCAGGTTCATAGCTCCTTGTAAGTGGAGTCGCAGCTAGATAGGATAGTGAAGGCAGCATTTGGTGTGCTTTCCTTTATCGGTCAGAGTATTGAGTACAGGAGTTCATGTACAGGACATTACTTAGGCCACTTTTGGAATATTGCATGCAATTTTGGTCTCCTTCCTATCAGAAAGATGTTGTGAAACTTGAAAGGGTTCATAAAAGGTTTACAAGGATGTTGCTAGGGTTGGAGGATTTGAGCTAAAGGGAGAGGCTGAACAGGCTGGGGCTGTTTTCCCTTGAGCGTTGGAGGCTGAGGTGTGACCATATAGAGGTTTATAAAATTATGAGGGGCATGGATAGGATAAATAGACGAAGTCTCTTCCCTGGGGTGGGGGAGTAGAGAAATAAAGGGCACAGGGTTTAGGGTGAGAGGGGAAAGAGATAAAAGAGACCTAAGAGGCAAGTTCTTCATACAGAGGGTGGTACGTGTATGGAATGAGCTGCCAGAGGATGTGGTGGAGGCTAGTACGATTACATTATTTAAAAGTCACCAGGATGGGTACATAAATCGGAAGGGTTTGGAAGAATATGGGCCGGATGCTGGCGGGTGGGACTAGATTGGGTTGGGATATCTAATCAGCATGGAAGAGTTGGACTGCAAGGTCTGTTTCTGTACTGTGCATCTCTCTGACTATGTTCAGGATACTTGCCTGCATTATTTCAGGGCATTGAGTATAAAAGTTGGCAAATCATGTTGCAGCTGTATAAAACTTTAGTTAGGTAACATTTGGAATACGGTGTGCAGTTCTAATCACCGCAGTGTAGGAAAGATGTGTAGGCTTTGGAGAAGGTGCAGAAGAAGTTTACTTGGATTGGAGTGTATTAGCCATCAAGATGTTGGCCAGACTTGAATTGTTTTCACTGGAGTGTCAGAGGCTGAAGGATAACCTGATAGAAGCATACAAAATTATGAGGGGCGTGGATAGGGTGGACAGTCAGAGTCTTTTTCTGAGTGGAAGTGTTAAATACTTGGCATTATAGACTTAAGGTAAGTGGGGGACAGGTTAAATGAGATGTGCAAGGCTTGTTTTTTTTAATATGCAGAGGGCGGTAGATGCCTGGAACACACTGCCAGGGGTGGTGGTAGAAACAGATATGATAGCAATTTTTAAAAAGACATTTAGATAGATTCATGAAGCAGAAAAGAGAGAGACATGGAATGTGCAGACAGATGGGATTACTATAGAATGGCATCATGGTCAGCCCAAGCATGATGGGCTGAAGGGCCTGTTCCTGTGTTGTAACGATCTACGTTCTAAAAAGTTGCAGCCATGGAGTTATCTGGTGGCCCGTGTCTCAGTTTCCATTTCAACACAGGTGGACCCAATGTCTTAGTGTTTTTAGTGAAAGTTCAGACTGACTTCATACAGTTTGTGTTTGCTACCACACAACATCAAACCTCATGGTTGCACCCAAAGAGAAAATGCTAGAAAATCTCAGCAGGTCTGGCAGCATCTGTAAGGAGAGAAAAGAGCTGACGTTTCGAGTCTAACTGACCCTTTGTCAAAGCCCTACTCCTGCCTTTAATTCATAGATTAGTGTGTAGAATTTGACATGGCAAACAGATTGAGATAAGGAATTGTAAATCAATGGTGATAGTGGAATGAAATCTTGCTCATGAACATCTTATCCTATATAAAGCAATGGGGTCGTGAATGCCACCTCTTACTCCTCTTCCTGCTGTGTGGCCTCCGATTCCTGGTGGCAACAGCTGTTCCCTCACAATAGCAATGGTTGTGGAGAATGCAGTTGACTACCACAAACTTTGACACCCAGTCCGAGAGAACTGGAATGCCCCCTATGTGCAATCCAGCCAACAACAAAAAAATTGCTTCGGGTACAGATGGTTTCCTGGTGCTTGCGTGGTTCATGTTGTCCTCACGGGGTCAAATGGAGGAGTGGAGTCTTGGACGAGGAGAATAGAGGACACCCCTTTCTCTCAAAATGGTCATCTCCATTTGAATGTGGTCACCTATTCACAGTACGAAAGGCTATCGATTTGAGAATGGTCCCAGGGTATGGGCATTTGTTACCACAATGCTCTGTGTACAGTCACATACCACTTCACTAGTTCCAGCATTAGACACACTACAGAATCAATTTTCCAATTTTAAAGCTTGTAAAAAAAAGGCAACACTGACTTTCCAGTGTTTAGCTATTACCATTTGGTTTCTTTCAAGGGTCTGTCACTAACTTTTCACTGAGCTTTGTAAGCAGTTTCGCTGACAGACGTGTATCTCATAAGCAGTCATTCCACACTGAAACACATCTCCAGCTGGTGAAAGGGCAATGTGACACATCTAATAAAGATTACAATTACAGGCTAAATACACATTCTTCAAAAGGATAATACCAGACAACTCGCTGAATTGCCAGGTTTTAAAATAGAGCAGCATAGAAAGAAGGAAGAAGGGTAACTACCACCTCTCTCAGATTCTAATCAATTACTGAGGGTGGCATTCATCTTAGGTCATAGTGCAAACTGGGTGATGGTGAATCCGCAGCCTGGTTTGTACTCCACCCACTGTTCTTTCCACTAATTTCAAGACTAATTTTCAGTCTCACTATACCAGAGGAAGGAATTTGAAAATATGGGTAGGTGATGACCTCGTGGTATTATCGCTGGACTTTTAATCCAGAAACCCAGGTAATGTTCTGGGGACCTGGGTTCGAATCCCACCACAGCAGATGGAGGAATTTGAATTCAATCATCATCTGGAATCAAGAGTCTAAGTGTAACCATGAATCCATTGGCAATTATCCGGGAAAAACCCAGCTGGTTCATTAAAGTCTTTTAGGGAAGGAAACTGCCACCCTTACCTGGTCTGGTCTATGTATGACTCCAGACACACAGTAATGTGGTTGACTCTTAGCTGCCCTCTGGGCAATAAATGCTGGCTGTGAATAATAAAAAAAAATCATGTTTTTCTTCAAAGTGCTAATTCCATATTTCCATTCTTATTTACAGACATCCTTTTATGTCTGAAAATGCAAATTATGTTGACATTTTACACATTAGATTTTGTGCTCCTTTTTAATAAGTCAGTGGGCAGTAAATATGATTTTAGGAAGAATGCAGAACAATCTTGATTGGCACCACATCCACAAACCTTCACTCCCTCTACCACTGAAATTCACCAAATGATCCTTAGCACCTTCTAAACCCATGACCACTTCCATCTAGAAGGACAAGGGTAACAAGTACATGGGAACACCATCACCTGCAAGTTCCCTTCAAAGGCCCTCTCCATCCTGACTTGGAAAGATATCACTGTTCCTTCATTATCACTGGGTCAAAATTCTGGAATTTCCTTCCGGATGCATTGTGGGTCTACCTACAGCAGGTGGACTGCAGCGGTTCAAGAAGGCAGCTCACCACCATCTTCTCAAGGGCAACTAGGGTTGGGCAATAAAAGCTAGCCAGCCATTGATGCTCACATCCCACAAATAAAGTCTATTCTGTCTCTTTAGCAGTGTTAGCCAGACCTAAAGTGAAGATAGTGGCAGAGTTGGTTGGTTTGAGAGATGAGAAACTTTGGGGAAATCTCTTCCATCTTCATTTCCAATCATATTTACCATTTAATTTTGCTGGTAAAGATGTGATTACCAAGCCTAGGAACTGATTGGTTTAAAATTGAATAAAACTTCCACCAAGCTTGGCACATGATATTGGGCCCACACTCAAGCACAGAATTGATGTAAACTTGCTTCCTAAGTTTTGGGAGCTCTAGTCAATAGGATGCAATGGTGACAATCAGCTCTGTGAATGAAAAGCTATTGACTAAATACCATTTAATAAAGTTTTCTGCAGTAACAGAAGATGGAGGCAAATGCAAAATCAGGCAGATGCTGAACAGTGTAGAATTTAAGACAGTTTTATGAATAAATGTGCTATGTAATAGACTAGAAGTTAATGTGAGAAAAACGTATAAGATAAATAGGTTCTACTGATCTTAGTCAAATGGCTAAAAGAACAATTTTGAGGAAATCAGCTTGTTGACTGAGAAAAAGATGCAATGTTATGTAGAAATGTGTAAACTGCCACATGGTGAAGGCAAGATAGGGAGCTTGAGAAAATTGAAAGCAGCAGATTCACATCTTCACCCACATCAATCATTATTGCAAAAGTACTCACTAAACATAATTTCACAGTTTAAGAATGCAAATCTACAATATGAACAAGATGTGATCATATCTGTGCAGCTTACCATCTGGGGATATTTTGGTAAGGAACTCATGTCATAAAAGATACAAAATGCAGCAAACTGTAATGAGATTTGGATTTGCAAGCTTTGATCAAACAGAATGCTGAACTCCATATTCTAATATGCTGGAGTCCCCATCCTTCAGATGCATTGCAATACATTTTGAAATATATGCCTCAGTAATGTTGCATGATTAAAAAACATGGGCATTTAACCACAACAATTAAACTTTTGAATTTGAGAAACAGATAGAACAGCTATTCATACTTTGAAAAGCATCTTGTAACACGCAAAAAATTTATTTGAATGCCGTATGTGCAATTTTAAGCACAGCTAAAAAAACAATTAGTGCATTGGAATGACACTGTAAAGCAGTGTATAAATTAGTTGCAAGTACATATGTACAATACACTTTGTAGCTCGCCATTGACTATAGTATGACATATTACAATCGTAAACAAGAACAAACCACTGGTCCCATTTCATTGTTTTGTTCAATGCATCACAATGCATACATGAGAACAAAAGAAATAGGAGTAACTTATGCAGCGCTGAAAGCCCACTCTGCCAATCGCTATGACCAAAGCTCATCTTCTGTGACAACCCCCATTTTTCCAAACCGCCCTGCAACTCTTACTGTTTTAATAGGAGCCAAATCTCAGTATTGAACATATTCAATAAACTGAACCTCTGCAGCCCTTGGGGGCAGCAAATTCCAAACATCCATGACCCTGCGTGAAGGAAGTCCTCTTCAGCTCAATTCTAAATGGTGCATCTTTATTCTGAGCCAATGTCTTCTGTTTCCAGTCCCTCCAAGCCAGGGAAAAAGATCCTTCTTAAATACTCAGCCATTACACCTAGAGTTACAAAAGCACCAGGAGAGGCAAAAGAACAAACAAACAACAAGCCCAATTATGGAAGGGGAATGATTATGTGAAATTGCTCTCTTATCCCCTTAGGTTATCAAAATTAATCTAACCAATCCAATCCAGTTTATCTCAACTTACATTATATCTACCTACCTCTAATAAGTAATTTGTGTAAAAACTGCACATTTACAAATATATTTTTAGAAAGTATACGAATTCCATAAATACAACTTATAACATTTGCTTCAAGCTGAATAAAGACTTTGAGCTTGCCCAATCTTGTTCTGGTCAGTTTTCCAGTTCGACAAGTTAACAGTATATTGGTTGACAATTGCGTCACAAATTGAAATCTTACTGGACATGCCTGCTTTCGTACCACATACGATTTTCTAATCCATTGATAAGTGAAATTAAGTCAATTGAATATCCAAAAATTAAAAAAAGTAAAGTCTATCATCTTGAACAAGTTAATTTTTGTAAAGAAATTATAGCACACTTAAAGCTCGTTAGCTCATTTCCCCATAGTATTTCTTCTTGTTACTGTGTTATTTTCCAAAAGAGCATGGAGATTAAATGGTTTGTGGTGCTTCTAGTTCCTTGAAAAGGATATAGTTAGAAAAGTAGGTCCTGCCAACAGTTTTGTAATAATCTGCTTCCTTCACAAGATGTAACAGTCGTTTAATGAACTATCATTGCTACAGTGATTCATTAGCTTAGTATTATTCCCACTTTCTTCCGTCAAATTCTTTAAACTGCATATTGGTAGCATGGGAACAAAAAGAGAGATTCTGTCTTTTGTTAAACAAAGGCCACTGCCGTGTTGAACGAATCTGAACAGTGAGCAGAATGGTTTGCAATGACCAAATGCTTTCAACAAAAGAAACGCTGATGCTGTGAAAGCAGATTGGGAAATGGTGATTGGAATTATTCCAAAATGGTGATTGTGTTGCAGGAAAACAGAAGTTAGTGACAAAGCCATTATTGAACTTAATCTGCAACAAGTTACTGAGCTGAATTTTACCAGAAATCAGCTAAGGCGTTAGCTTTGAAGAGTTTCTCTCGGTGGGTCCTAGCAGGATTTCTCAATGTCTTCCAGAACACACCTGCTTACCTAACACACAAGTCGGTCTCACCACAGGAGGAAGTACTTGCTAATGTCAGGAGCCACCAGTGCTATGTTAAAAACGCAGCCATGCACCAGATCAAATGCTGTCATTGCAGGGTTGCGCAATACAGTTTGTGAACTTTGCCCAGGAAACAGCCCCTGCTCAGCTGACAGGGACCTGGACATCCTGAAAGATGGTGAGGTGCAGAGAATAGCTGGCCTCTCCTCTGTACATTGAGCAGACAGCATTTAGGTTAGAAAAAGGTCATTCAGATTGCTTCAGGATTTGATTTCCAGGGTTTCTCTGAGATGACTTTCGTTTCCCATGTGAAAAGAAATTCCAAGTAACAATTCCAAGGAATTCCACTTTTAAAAAGCATTTGAGTGCTGGGAATAAATACTCTAATATTAAAGTAACAAGAAAAGGTGATGGCCCAGTGGTATTATTGCTAGATTATTCATACAGAGATCCAGGTTCAAATCTCAGATGGTGGAATTTGAATTCAATAAAAAACACCTATCTGGTTCACTAGTGTCCTTCAGGGAAGGAAATCTGCAATCCTCACCTGATCTGGCCTACATGTGACTCCAGACCCACAGTAATGTGGTTTACTCTCAATTGCCCTCTGAAAAGACCTAACAAGCCATTCAATTGTATCTATCACTACAAAGTCTCAAAGAAATGAACCTGGATGGGTCACCAGGCATCAACCTAGGCAGAAAACACAATGGCAGAAACAGCCCGGTCAACCCTGCAAAAGTCCTACTCGTTAACATCTGAGGACTATTGCCAAAATTGGGAGAGCTGTCTCACAGACTAGTCAATCAAGTGCTTGACATTGTCTGTAAGGTATGATTCCGTGAGTATGACCATGTCCCAGACACCCCTATCACCATCCCTGGATATGGCATGTCTCACCAGCAGGATAGACCCAGCAGAGGTGGCAGCACAGTGGTGTGAAGTTGGGATGGAGTTGCCCTGGGAGTCCACAACATTGACTCTGGACCCCATCAAACCTCATGGCTTCAGGTTAAACACAGGCAAGGAAACCTGCTGCTGATTACCACATATGACCTCCCTCAGCTGATGATTCAGTACTCCATGTTGAACAGCACTTGGAGGAAGCACTGAGGCAAGGGCACAAAATGTACTCTGGGTGGGGAATTTCAAATGTTCACTACCAAGAGTGGCTCGGCAGCAGCACGACTGATCGAGCTGGTCAGGTCCTAAAGGACTGGATCTGTGGTAGCTGGTGAAGAAACCAACAAGAGGGAAAAACATATGCCTCATCCTTACAAATCTTCCAGCTGCAGATGCATCTGTCCATGATAAAATCAGTAAGAGTGACCACGACACAGTCCTTGTGGAGATGAAATCCTGCCTTCACATTGAGAATAACGTCCCTCATGTTGAGTGGCACGATCATTGTTCCAAATGGGACAGCCTTCAAACTCAAGACTGAGCATCCATGAGGCCATTAACAGCAGCAAAATTGTACTCCAGCACAATCTGTAACCTTATGGCCCAGCATATCCCCCACTCAACCATTACCATCAAGCCAGGGAATCAATCCTGGTTCAATGGAGAGTGTAGGAGGGCCTGCCCCCAGAGCAGCACCAGCTATACCTGAAAATGAGGTGCCAACCCTCCTTGGTGAAACTATCAAATACTTGCATGCCAAACAGCAAGAGCACTAAGTGATAGACAGAACTTAGCAATCTCACAACCAATGGATCAGATCTAAGCTCTCCAGTCCTGTCACATCCAGTCATATGTGGTATAACTCATTGGAGGAGGAGACTTCACAAATATCCCAATCCACAATGGTGGAAGAGCCAAGCTCATCAGTGCAAATGATAAGGCTGAAGCTTTTGCAGCAATCTTCAGTCAGAAGGGCCAAGTGGATGGTCCATCTCGGCCTCCTCCAGTGGTCACAAGCATGAGAAATTCCAGTCTTCAACCAATTCGATTCACTCCACGTGATACCAAGAAATGGTTGGAGGCACTGGATACTGCAAAGGCTACAGGCCCTGACAACATTGCAGCAATAGTACTGAAGACTTGCATTCCAGAACTTGCTGCTCCTCTAGCCAAGCTCTTCCAGTACATTACAACACTGGCATCTACCCAGCAATGTGTACAATTGCCCAAATACATCCTGTATATTAAAAAAAGGACAAATCCAACCCAGCTAATTATCACCCCATCAGTCTACTGTCATATTAGTAATGTGATGGAAGGTGTCACCAGCAGTGCTATCAAGCAGCACCTGCTCAGCAGTGATGCCCATTTTGGGTCCTGCCAGCACCACTCAGCTCCTGACCTCATTACAGCCTTGGTTCAAACATGGAAAAAAAATCTGAATTCCAGAGGTGAGGAGAGAGTGACAGCCCTTGACATCAAGGCTGCATTTGATCCAGTGTTGCATCAAGGAGCTCTAGCAAAACTAGAATCAATGAGTATCAGGGGCAAAGTGTCCAGTGGTTTGATCCATACTTGATGCACCAGGAAGATAGACGTCATTGTTGGAGGTCAGTCATCTTAGCTCCAGGACATCTCTGCAGGAGTTCCTCAGGGTAGTGATCTAGGCTCAACCATCTTCAGTTGCTTCATTAATGACCTTCCCTTCATCATAAGGTCAGAAGTGGGATGTTCACCAATGATAGCAGTGTTCAGCACCATTTACGACTCCTCAGATACTGAAGCAGTCCGTGTCCAAATGTAACCAGATCTGGACAGTTTCCAGGCTGGGCCGGTCAGTGGCAAGTAACAATCATGCCATAAAAATGCCAGGCTATGACCATCACCAGTAAGAGAAAACTTAACCACCATTCCTTGACATTCAACTGTATTATCGCTGCCGAATCCCCCAATTTCAACATCCTGGGAATGATCATTGATCCGAAACTCAATTGACCTCACCACATAAATGCAGTAGCTACAACAGCAGGTTAGAGGCTAGGAATACTGCGAGTAACTCACCTCGTGTCTCGTGAAAACCTGTCCACCATCTACAAGGCCCAAGTCAGGAGTGTGAATGAATACTCCCCACTTCCCTCAATCAGTGCAGCCCCAACAACAGTCGAGCAGCTTGACACCACCCAGGACAAAGCAACCGCTTAACTGGCATCTACAAGCATCCAGTCCCTCCACCACCAATGCTCAGTAGCAGCAGTGTGTACTATCTTCAAGATGCACTGCAGAAATTCACTGAAGATCCTCAGATAAACACCTTCCAACCCCATGACACTTCCATTTAGAAGGACAGGGGCAGCAAATGTATGAGAACACCACCAACCCTCAAGTTCCACTTCAAGCCAATCATCATTCTGACTTAGAACTGTTCCTTCGCTGTCGCTGGATGAAAATTCTGGAATTCCATTCCTAAGGGAGTTTTGGGTCAACTCACAGCAGGTTCAAGGCGGCAACTTAGCACCACCTTCTCAAAGACAACTAGGGACGGGGAATAAATGCTGGTCAACCAGCAACACTCACATCCCATTAAAAAATGAATAAATGGAAAAAAAAATTGCATGAGCAGACAGAATCAATGTCAAATCAACTGTTAGTGAAGCTCCTTTTTTAAGCTTTAATAAGTCACTGCAGACATCACTCGACATCAAACATTTAAGCATGCATTCAAATAAATCATTTCTGTCTCTTTTTATCTTTACATGTGGCTTTAATGAAACTGATCTCTGCATTTACTATTATTTAGAATGTAAGAAATCTGCATGTAAAACATGATTTTTATCCAAGCACGAAACACCTGAGCAAGAGGGCAATCAGAGGTTGAAGCACTCCAATCTCTGGCCTTTCAGCCAATGAGGGAGAAGGACTGATCTCAGGAAGGATGGGAGACGAGAATACATTAGAGTTAGACAATTGTAGGAAGACATGCCATGTGTTCATGATAAACTTTTGCTTCTTTTCCTCTATCATGTTGTACTCTTATGCTTAGAAATAAGATTATAAATCTCCCAGATCACTGCTTTTATGTTGACTTACATTTGAATTCTCATCAGGGCAAGGCTGTCAATTCTCATCTTCTAAATGTGTCTGAGGAGGCCACTATGCACTGGATATAGTCAGCACTTCACAGTGTATTTAAGTGGCAAAACTCCTGCAAATTAAAAGTGTGCAATCCTTTCTTGTTGACATAGGTTGGGGGATTGAAATATGGAGCACATAAACTCACTGAGGTACAATCCAGACCATCCAGCCTTGATGAGGTTTTTGGGAGGGCTGAAATTTGCATCATTGTTTTTTTTTTAAAAAACGAACCGAGTCATTCAAAGCCTCTACATCAGACAGATTTAAATATCTGAATACGTATAAACTATAATATTTAAATTGTTTATTTTGTTGAGATTTAGGTCTGCATTTCAAAAGCAATTTTCTCAGTTTTTTTCTACATCATACAAGTCAGTAGGAACTATAGACTAAGAATGGCTTGGTAACACAAAGGTCAGTCACCAGTTCAAGTCCGTTGAATTTTATGGCTGAAAACAAATCAAATCGGCAAAGATGATTGTAGAATTTAAAACACAAGCTACACTAAAGGGTAAAATCAAGGTTCTGCAACTTATAACACTGTTTGACAAATATCAAGCTGCAATTAGTCACGAAACTGTCCATGCCTGAGATTTAAATAATGAGCCTGGAGAGTTTCTACGAATCACATTTGCTTAACAAAACCTTCAATGGAACTCATTTTGTTTGGCACTTAGGAATCAGTCGGTATGTTTTAAAAGATTTTAGCAAGTTTTTTTTTGGAAAAGGCAATTAAAAAATACTGATGTACACCAATGATTGGCTCAGTAAAAGTTTGATTAGAATCATTTTGACTTTACAGATGGAAAATGAAACATTCTTAAGATTTTTTTTAAAGCAATAAACTATTTGCACTTGCATTACTAAAATGGTAACAAGCTACCACTCAAATACATCATGATCTGAGTTCTAAAAACAATTTGATAATCCACTGACAGCACTGGCTCATGGACAGTTCTGCAATTGTGATTCTGTCAATGTGTTTGGATGAAAATGTAAAGGAAAAATTCCCTTTTGAAAAGCAGCAGAATTTTAAACACAGGTTTTCTCCAAACTGGGAATTCTAACCCTGGGAATGACTTTAAAGACAGTGAGGTCAAATTTTTGAGTGTGATTCTGAGGTAAACATTATTTTATAATAAAGTATTAAATAAATGGAACAGACAGCCAGTAATCTATACCAAGGTAGACAAGCGGGAAGAAGGGTTACACTGAAATGTTGACTTTTCCATCTTCTGATGCTGCTTGGCTTGCTGTATTCTTCCAGTCTCCTGCTTGTCTACCTTGGATTCCAGCATCTGCAGTTTTTTTTTGTCTCTTACCAAGGGATCTATATCACAATAGAAGCAACAACTTTAGCTCAAAATAATTACAACACTTGCTAATAGCAGTTTCTGCATTACAAACTACAGATTAATAAATATGTCACCAACTACTATTACTTTTTTAAAAAATGATTTATTGGTCCTCTTCTTGAAGTAGGTTGTAACAGCAAACATGCAAGAGATGTGCAAATGTCATTAAGTGCCAGTCTCCCTCTGCTTGTGCATTATTCCACAATTTATGAGAAAACAACTATACCTGACTGTGGAATACTCTGCATCCTTTATGTAGTCATATATTGGAGAGTAACATTTCATAATTTTGACTAATACAAGAATATGTACTACTGGAAGAACTGTTACAATCAGGTGAGAGGAGGTAGAATGTCAAAGTTATACTTGTACGTTCAGTGAGTGTTTCCACACTGTAACAGACACATGGACAGGTCTACCTATGACTATAGAAGCAGGCATAGGTGAAAACGACCCCTTGAATCTGCTCTGCCATTCAGCATGATCATGGCGATTGGATAGTGGCCTCACCACATTCCTGCTTACATTTGTTAGTCAAGAATCTATCAAGGAGTCAAAGGCTACATAACACTGCTTTAAAAATATCCTATAAATGCCCCAACCATTCAAGAGTTCAAAAAAAAAGTCACGACTCACAGAGAAAGATGTTCTCTTAAGTCTTAAATGGAACACCCCTTATTTTTAAACAGTTCATTTCCTCTGCCTTTTGTGGGAGAAACTAGAATTAATGTTTTTCAGTATCTATCCTGACAAGTTCTCTCTGGACCTTACATGTTTCAATAAGATCACCTTTCATTCTTCCAACGTCCAGTGGATACAGACCCTACTTGTCCAAACACACCTCATAAGTTGACACCCCAACCCAAGTACCAATCAGGTAAATCTTCTCTGATCTGCTTCTAATACTAGATCTTTTCTTAAATAAGGAGATCAAACTACACTCAGTACTCCATCTGTAGTCTCCAATGCACCTTACGACTGTAGTAAAGCATCTATACTTTCATAATCGATTCACCTCGTAATCAATCGAGAGTGTGGTGCTTGAAAAGCATAGCAGGTCAGACAGCATCTGAGGAGCAGGAGAATCAATGTTTTGGGCATAAGCCCTTCCAATCAGGAACCACAGTCTCAACTCTGATCTCCAGCATCTGCAGTCCTCACCTTTCTACTACCTTGTAATAAATTACAACATTTATTTTCCTAATCACTTGTTGTGCCTCTATAATAACTTTACAGGACTCATGCATGAACACCCAGATTCCTCTATTCACCAACCTCTCGCCATTAAGTAACATACTGTTTTCCTATCCTCCGAAAGAAAAGTGAAGTAGTTCACAGTTTCCTACATTATAGTCTGTATAGTCCTATTGCATGTTCTCAAGAAAAAAAAACCTTTATTGTTCCTGGTCTAAAATAATAAAAGTGACCCAACTTTCACACACATTCACACTCGTCTCTTAGTTGCAGTTTCTCCAAGAAACCTTAAAACATCGCCTGCAACTCGAGAATAGTCAATCAGCAGATGGAGCTCAAACCTGTGCTATAGAGATAGGGGACCACCGAGCGGGTCTTATTGCTGCCCTCCCTTTGTATTGTGACTTGTGTTCAAAACTAAACAAAAAAGGTTTCTTTATCACAGGAGAAAGCTTGCTGGCTTCTCACATGATTTCCTTTCTGAACCGACCAGTTATCTAAATATGGGAATGGTAGTGGATTCCAGGTGCTTGGATTGGATTATGGCTGACTGATATGGCAGTTGTGACTGTATTAGTGCCCCTACCTCTGAACCAGGAGGCCTACCTACTCCAGAAATGTGTAATATCTCTCAGCATGTTGATTAGAAAATATCTATGGCTGGGTGAATTTCTTTCACAGCCAGAGATGTCATTGTCTGATATGATTTGTTTACGCCTAATCCATAGTTTGCATCTTGGTGAATGTTTTGATGTTCTCTGAATAGATTAGGAGCTGATCCCATTCACACATCCTCAAGGTAATGTCTCTGCTGCGGTTTATGCCATTTTAATGGCTTTGGAATGCATTAGGTACAGTTGTGTAAATGTTCAAACCATCATAGAAACTGCTATTTCCAATCAATGGATTGCAGATTCAGGTTTTAAAAGCTCAGTGGCTAACTTTATAAAGTTACATTGATATTAAGTATTAGAAGAAACTGGACAATATTGAAGTGCATGGCGTCAAACTGGGACAAACTGGTAAGTTTATTTACTTAGGACAAATGATTAAGAAGACAGTGCGTGCAAAGCTGAAGTCAAAACAACAATAGAGATAGTCAGAAACAACTTCTTTTTGGAAGGTGAAGGTTGTCTAAATAAGAAAACTCAAACTTAAAAAAGGAGACAGAACTTCTAAGATGCCATATTTTGTCCACTTTCCTGTCTTCCCCAGAAACCTGGACAATAAATAAAGATCTGTGGCAGAAGTAGAGGCCTTTGAAACGTAAATGCTAAGGCAGGTAAAGTGAATGAAGAGGTGCTGAAAATTGCAAGAGAAATAAGAAATTTTTTTCCACTAATAAGAACTCGGTGAATTCCAGAAAAAAAAAGAAAAAAGGCAATATTTCAGCCATTTGATCAGAGCTGAAGAACTTCAGAGATTGTTTCTGAGAATAGACAGCAGCAGAGAGAAAAAAAAGAGTTGACCTCAGTGCATTGGATGCCGGGTGTCACAGGGTGGTTGCCATTGGATAGGAAAGGATTCCACCCAACAGAAGAACATGATAAGGCATCAGATCTGGGAAGATGAGCTACAGGTAAGAAAGGGCAAGCCTCTTGCACATTTTTTCCACTCCCACTCCCATTGCCCTCACACTTTCATGGTCTAAAAATAAAAGTGCTTCTAACTTGTGGGTACTAATCTCCCTTTAAAATCAGCTGCCTACTTCATATCCATTGCATGGCTATGCCTCCATTTTGACATTTACTAGATCATTTATTGTATTTGCAGACGACACAAAAATAGGTGGAAAGGCAAGTAGCAAGAGGAATATAAATAGTTTACAGAGAGATATTGATAGGTTGCGGGCAAAAAGAATTGACAAATGGAGCATAATGTGGAAAAAGGTGAAGTTGTTATTTTGAAAGGGAGAACAAAAGAACAGAATATTATTTAAGATGGAGAAAAAGTGCAGCAAGTTACAACACAAAGGAACTTGGGGATATTAGTGCGTGAAACCCAGAAAGCTAGCACACAGGTGCAGCAGGTAATCGGGAAGGCTAATGGAACGTTGGCCCTTATTTCAAGGGGGTTGGAATAAATGAGTAGGGAAGTTGTACTCCAACTGTACAAGGTGCTGGTCCGACCACATCTATGAGCAGTTTTTTTATCTGCTTAGTTAAAGGAAATATATCATTTCATTTAGGGCAGTTTAGAGAATGTTCACTAGGATAATCCTTGGAGGGATTGTCTTATGAGCAATTGGCTGAACAGGCTGGGTCTCTACTCAATGAAGTTTAGAAGAATGAGAGATGACCTTATTGAAACGTGTAAGATTCTTAAGGGGCTTGACAGAGTAAATGCTGAAAGGATGTTTCCCTCATAAGAGAGAGTCCAGAATTAGTGAGCATAGTCTCAGAATAAAAGAATGCCAATTTAAGACTGAGACAGGAGGAATTTCTTCTCTCAGAGGGTTGAGTGTCTCTCAAACACCTGGCTATAGAGAGCTGTTGGGGGGGGCAGGGGGGAGCAGAGTCCTTGTGTAGATTTAAGATTGAGATAGATAGATTCTTGATCAGTAGGGGAAATAGAGAGTAATGAGGAAATTGCAGGAGAGTGGATATATGAGGAATAGCGGCTCTACCACGATCCAATTGAGGTTTGAGGAGCCGGATGGCCTACTCCTGTTCCTATTTCTTTTATGGTCTTGATATTACGGTCTATTCCTTCTATATTTCCAATGAGTAGGTGATACACTTGCAATTCTTGAATCCACAGTGTCATTTTTGATGTATCTTAATGGGTGCCACTTGTGCTAAAATTCAAGTTTGAAATGGAACATAAGATCAGGAGAAGATATTCAGTCTATTGAGTTTGTCTTGCTGTTCAATATGATCATGGCCAATTGCACAATTCAGGACTAAATAAGGCTTACCCTATCCCCATAACCCTGCATACCACATACTCAAAGGCTGAGCTTCCACAGCCCTCTGTAGTAGTGAATTGCAAAGATTTGCAACTCTCAGTTTAACAACAAATTCTCCAAGCGACTCAGTGCTTAGCACTGCAGCCTCAGTGCCAGGGACCCAGGCTCGATTTCAGCCTCGGGTGACTGTGTGTGGGGAGTTTGCACATTCACCCTGCGTTTGCATGGGTTTCCTCCAGGTGCTCCAGTTTCCTCCCACAATCCAAAGATGTGCAGGTTAGGTGAATTGGCCATGCTAAATTGCCCATAGTGTCGGTTATTAGTCAGGGGTGAATATAGGTTAGGGGAATGGGTCTGGGTAGGTTACTCTTTGAAGGGTTGGTGCAGAGTTATTGGACTGAAGGGCCTATATTTCCACACGGTAGGGATTCGAATTCTATGTGACATCCTCTTATTTTGAGATTGTTTCCTAGTTCTATACTCCCTAGTCAGGGGAGGAACTTTATCTATCCTGTTTTTCCCTTAAAGTATTTTGTAAGTTTCAAAGAGGTCACTGCTCATTCTTTGAAACTCTGGAGAATACAGGTCCAATTCAGCCAATCTTTCTTTGTAGGACAGTCCCACTATCTTGGGAACAGTCAAATTAATTCCTTTTCCTTGAAGTCCCAGTTGTGAATATCAGCCAAGGATTTCTCTACTACTGTCTACCTTTACTGGCCTTACCAGCAAGCTTGTAATTCGATCCTGGACAATTTGCTCACATGCCATCTTGATGCTGGATCAAGCACATCAAGGCCTGATTCAGGCTAACAACTGTCCAATCAGATTGCTTCTTGTTGCATATCATTGCAAATTCATGAAAGGGTCTCAAGGATGTCACTCTTGACCCTGCAAAATTTTCATTCTACCTCAGATTATGCTGGAAGCTAAGGTATCCCAAATGTTTGAGCAATATATGAAGCTAGCACAACTGGTGCTCGCCACTAAAAGGACGTGTAACATAGTACATGAATTGCAGTGTCAGTGAGATGTCCGGTATGAAGGCTAAATGTCCCAAAGACCAGCAAATCACATCAAATCCTTATGGCTGTTCATAAATAAGCACAGTAATAACCATACCCAACCAGTGTGCACTTGTCAAGCTCATACCAGAGTGTCTAACATCAGATGTGATTCTGCAATTGGACAACATTTGCAGAATGTGAAATGAATTACACTGACAAACAATTTAGTTTTATCAATCAGGGTCAGAGTGTGGTGCACATGTGTACTGGAAGCTACATAGATTAGTACATAGGGCTCTGGGGAGACAGAAAGAACATATACATGCTCAACAAAACAGGCAATAGCCATTCACTGATTAATTTCTTAATACACAGCCCTGACAAACTCAGAGAGCCAATCTGCCTGGTTTAAAATTTAACCAGCCCAGAAGTTAACCATCAGTAAATGGTGCCTTCACAATGGCAACACCTTTACCAGAGTTCAAGACTAATCAACCAACCCTCTCCTCTCACACTCTAGGAATGTGGGTATTGATATTCTTGTCAATTGTCCTCATGAGTACAAGATAAAAACCTCCAACAAACCATCTTTGTTCAATAATAGTCAAGTGTGGAGTGCTAGAAAAGCACAGCAGGTCAGGCAGCATCCAAGGAGCAAGAGAATCAATGTTTCGGGTGTAAGCCCTTCATCAGGAATGGAGAGCACATTCTGAAGAAGGGCTCTTGTCCAAAATATCAATTCTCCTGCTTCTCGGATACTGCCTGACCTGCTGTGCTTTTCCAGCGCTACACTCTCGACTCTGATCTGCAGTCCTCACCTTGTTCTTTGTTCATTAATACTCAAGTTCTATACTACCAAATGACTAGTGGCTCATTCCTTGAAAATATCTTGCTGTGCTTCAAACTTCCATCCAGAAAAAAGCAATATTCTTCAACATTCTACAAAACTTGCAATTAAACAAACCATAAAATCCTAAGGCAATAAGAAACAGGAACAGGAATAGGCTGTTCTGCTTCTTGAGCCTGCTCCACCATTCAATAGGATCATGGCGAACTCAACATTCCTTACATTCACTTTCCTCTGTTTTCCCCATAATCCTCAGTTTCCCTACAGATCAAGAATCCATTGTAGTCTTAAAATATACACATGGACCCTCCACCAACAGCTCTCGTTGGCTAGGAGTTCCAAAGACTCTCAACCCTCAGAAAAAAATCTCGCCTCATCTCAGTTTTAAATTAGCGCCCCTTCATTCTGAGACTATGCCCTCAGGTCTTCGACTGTCCCATGAGGGGGAAACATCCACCAGCATTTAAACTGTCAAGCCACTAAGAATGCTATTTGTTTCAATGAGGTCAGCTCGCATTTTTCTAAACTCCAGTGAATCATATCCCAACCTGTTTATCCTTTGCTTAGAAGACAATCCATGGATCATCCCACTGAACTTTTTCTGAACTGCCTCTAATGAAATGATATTTTTCCTTAAGGAAGTAGATCAAAACCACTTGCTGTACTCCAGATGTGGTTTCACCAGCACTTTGTACAGTTGCAATAAGAATTCCCTATTCATATACACCAACCCAAAGATGTGCAGGTTAGGTAGTTTGGCCATAGGAAATGCAGGGTTATGGGTTGGGTCTAGTTGGGATGCTTTTTAGGAGGACAGTGTGGACTCGATGGGCTGAGTAGCCTGTTTCCACACTGTAGGGATATTATGATTCTATGAACCTGACAATTAACGATGTCATTCAGGATTTAGGCAGCACTGGCAAAGTTGCATTTATTACCCATTCCTAATTCTACTGAGAAGCTAGTGACGTAAACCTAAATGACTCAATAAGCTTGCTCCACCTCTGCTTCAACTCCATTTCACTCTTCCTCATAGACCTCAATTTCCTGAGGAAGCATAAACCTCTGTCTATTTGCCTTAAATATATTCACTGAATAAGCATTCACAATCCATTTCAATTATGTACAATCATCCACTTGGTCAGCCAACTACAGCTCTCTGGAGTAGAGAATTTCAAAGGTTCAGATCATATCACAGATCTAAATAGTGAACCTCTGATTCTGAGATGTTGTGGCTCAGTGTTCTAGATTCCTATCCTGGGAGACCCAACCTCTCAGTGTCTACATAACCAGCCCCTTCAGAATTTATTCTTCTAGATTCCAAACAGCATAGATCTAATTTGCATTTTCTACTATCATAAGTCAACCTCTCATCCCAGGTCTTGGTAGTAAGCTGGTCTTTGAGTCAATCCCACAAGATATCTTGGGGTTCAGGTCCATAGCTTCCTGAAAGTGCCTACATAAATAGATAAGGTGTGGCAAAGGTGATGTATGGCATGCCTGACGTTATTGGTCAGGGAACTGAGCACTAGAGTCAGGACGTCATGTTGCAGCTTTAAAAGACTTTAGTTAGACCACACTTAGAGTACTATGTTCAGTTCTAGTCGTCACATTACAGATGTGGAGGCTTTGGTGACGGTGCAGAAGAGTTTTACCAGGATGCTGCCAGAAATAGACAATTTGAGCTATAAAGGGAGACCAGAAAGACCCGGGTTGTTTTCTCTGGAGTGGCAGAGGCTGAGGAGAGACTTAATAGAAGTCTAAAATGTTATGAGATGCGCAGACAATGTTGATGGTCAGAATCTTTTTCCTAGAGTTGAAATGCCTAATATATGGGGCATGCATTTAAGGTGAGAGAGGGAAGGTTCAAGGGAGACGTGAGGGGCAAGTTTTTTGTTTAGAAGCACAGAGTGGTAGGAGTCAGGAAAGTGCTGCCAGGGTTGGCGGCGGAGGCAGATATGATAGGGGCGTTTAAGGGACTTTTAGATAAACACAAGAATATGCAAGGAATGGAGGGATATAGTCCATACTCAGGCTGATTGGATTAATTTAATTTGACTTCACGTTTGGAACATCGTGGCTGAAGGGCCTATTACTGTGCTGTACATTCTATGTTCAGCATCGGGATCTTAATTGCAAGTATTTACAGGATGTCCAGAACAGCCAACTACAATTTAAGGCTGTAATCAGTTTTAATTTCAAGTTCTAAAATCTTTAACCTGGACATTGATGTCACAAGACAATAAAATATTGAACTGAGTAAAAATCAGTAATTTATTGACATCAACAAGAAAGACATTAGTAATAAACTTGAAATGCAAATCAAAACACAGTCCTTCAAAAGGAAAGTTCCTTTGTACAAGTTGTTCAGATTATTGGTCACAAGCATCTATAAAATATAGAATCATTAAACAAATAAAGCAAAGACAAACATACTTTTTGGACAACCTGAATACTTAGTAAACATGAAATACCCTGAACTTAGCATGATCAAATTATTTCTAAATTATGTCATTACTAATGGCACATTTTGTGCATGGATCTATAACTCTAACCAAACAGCCAAAAAATAAGAGAAGCATATATCTTCAGGTCAAAAAACTCATTTGCCAAATTCTTATGGACAGCTAAGAAAAAGTGCTATAGAAAAGAAAAATGCAAAGAAAAGAAAGAAATCAAAATAAAACAAAGTTCCTGTTCATTCGGAGTTTTGTTCCTACTTACTTAGGCAAACTTTTAAAGAGTGACATTTCTTCAAATAGGACATGATCTTATTTTCCATGTACTCTCTCATGCTCCGCAAACTCACTGTTCAAACCGACACCAAGAAAACAAGCAAGACTATAATCACATGACCTCAACGAGTGCATCTTTTCACAATGAATAATAAGTGTATCCAGAACCTGCAACCATTAACACCAACCAGATATAATAGAATGCCTATCAAATTGTAAATGTGGAATGTGCAATGGGGACCAAAAGTTAAATTGAGTATCAAACAAATGTAATCTTTTCGTACACACCTACAGTTAATATCATATCTCTGTATTTTGTCTTGCACACCTCCAGAAGAAATCTGGTGCCTGCCGTGCCAGGACTTTTTCATAAATAAATGCTCATTACACGTTTAGGTTTCTTGTTTATTCACTACCAGTTAAAGAAACTGCACGTTCAGGTTAAAGTCATCTCCTGATTTGAATTTCAAGCTGCCAGTGTTTGCAATGTTGTTATTGAAGCATCAGATTTTTACTTTATTTTGAAAGTTAACTCAAGAAAGGTCAACTAAATATTAAAGTTAATCAATATAGTCAAAAGTTAGACTGAAAATATTTAATTGTTCATTTGCCATACATTCTAAAAACTGTAGTCCAAAAGGACTCAACCATAAATGGAGACTAGAAATTACTAAAAAGTCAGAAGATTCGTTTCATGGCAATTTGATAACATTTGCCGAAGGGAACAGAAATCAATGTTATCAATACACAGGTCATGCAGAATGAAAGAGGGTCTTTTCAACAGGAAAACAGATGACAGAAGGGAAAGCAGCTCATTAAGACTGCCACTTTCACCAGTCTACTTTTACGTAACTAGATCAACACTATAAATGTACTTAGCTTCGGGTAGAAAATATAAAATGCTATATTAGATAAAATGCAATTCATTTAAATTAAAATAAAAACAATGCATTGGATTGTCATGAAGATTCAAAAGAAGAATTGTTTCAAAGCAACTACAGAGTAAACTTACTTAAATAATAATAGTTTCTTCACATTAAGAACCACTTTCCCCACAGTGTGTGTTTGGAGCATTTTGTAATATTGACATCTTGCAAGGTTCAGGTTTGCAGGCTCTGACATGATAATGGGGAGTCCTGGCACAGGACTGAGTGAGCATTTATAAAACAGCCGAAAGGATTTTGAACAAAATTTGAAGATACATTCCCCGAAAGTTTAAGCGAATGAGGATTTCACAGGTTGTAGGTATTTCTCACTTTTGATTCATGTTACTAGCAGAAGTGTAGATTGATATATGTCTACATATAATATCCTTGACATACACACATATATACAAACATCTAGATCTTTCTTGCTGAACTGTTTATTATAGAATGGACAATGTATTGTGTTACAAGTTACAAAAGCATTCTATCATGTAACACTGTATATATTGTTAAGGAGAAAATCGCTTGTACTGATAAGGATAAGATATTTATCTTCTGTAAGTAAACATAGCACTGGATTAAAGTTTGATATAGATGCGATATTTAGGATATTAAATATGATAGATCTTTTATTCCCATCCATTACATGACTTTCTTGTGAAATCAGGGGTAGGTGAGTAATGGTGTCTGGGTGCAGGCAGGAAAAACACTTCTGTTTCTCTCAACTCCATATTCAGGCAAGTAAAAACATCAAGTTTTAAGGACCATTGTTTGGCTGCCATGTGCTTGATCAAACAGGCCAGAGCATGAACGGCAAGTGTTGTGATCAGTTACAAGCCAAATTCACAAGACCATCTAAAATGCACGTTAACTCAAAGACTCAATGACAATCTCCTTAAGTTATGCAAATAAAAGTACCTAGTACTAGATTCATGAGGGCAATATTACTAATAACTTGTGGCACCCTTCTAATACAAGCTTAATGCATACACATTGCTCATAGTACTAGATTCCACAGGACCTATTTATTACCTAAAATATGGATGCTGCACTATCAAAGGGATTACAAAGGTTGTTTGATTAAACTATTTACATTTTTAATATTGCACCCTAATAGCTGAAAAACTATGATAAATTAAAATTAAAGCTAACATATTTTCAAATATCCATAAATTTATAGTTTTTAGGAGCAGGTATTCGTGAAAGATATCATAACTAAATATAGATCAGATGACACTTATTATGAGAATAAATGCTTTATAGTCCAACAGTCATTGAACAATTATGTTTAATTACAGTGCTTCAGATCAGCATGGACGAGTTGGTCTGTTTCTGTGCTGGACATCTCTATGACGCTATGTGTCAATGCAATTGTGCCGTATGTCAGAACCATTAGTTGGATTATAAATTTCACAATTTAGCATGGCTACCCAAGGCTAGAAACACTCACAGCAAAGAATAACAACCAATGTCAAGGAAAAAAACAATAATGCTCAAGGCCTGGTCTTCAAAATGAACGTTCTGCTTTGAACTTCTGCACACATGACAACGAACCACAATTGTTGTTAGCAGAGCACTAAGCAATTTTTGGATAAGGCCTTATTTGTTCATAACATTTAATCTATGGCAAAAAAAAGCTAATTGATTAAAAAAAATGTGAGAAATAATGACGTTAGTCACAATTAAAGCAATAGGTACTCTTTTTAATTCAAAGATTCAAACCCATAAGTTTAATCTTTGAGCCATTTGTTGTGTTAGGGAATAAGTTTTAAAATCTTGTGCAACAGTTTTCTTTCTGATGGCATTGTGGAAATTAGTTTAGTTTTGTAAAGTTAAAATTGGTCTCTATAAGAATCATATAACCAAAGTGTAGATCCCATAACTGAAGTTAAAAAATTATTTACAATGAAAATCACATTTCAACATGATAGCTGCAGACAATAATCAACACTGCTGGGGAAATGGTTAGAATTTTTAAACTCAAGGGCAGCATTAGGGGTTCGAACTGCTGCAATAATAGAGAACCCAGACGTTCCCAGCCTGCATTCCTATCCCCATCTCTATGGATTACAGGATCTTCTGATTAATATCAAAATTTACACCTTTTTCTGGTATGTCCCATTTTAAAAAGCCTATACTACAACACTTCTTTTCACAAATGCTTCAGCAAGTAATAGTACATTAATTTGGTGCCAAAAAGGTGCCAACAAAATGCTCGCAAAGTTATAAAAGCTGATAAACAGCTCCTAAAATTCTGACACAGAATTATTTTTTAAAAACTGAGTTCAAAAAACAAGATACAATTGAACAAAACTACTGCTTCCTGAGATTGTTATACATTTTTGCTTGGCTTTTGGAATACAGCTTTGGTGCATCTTAATGACTGTGACTTGCTTGGCAAACCCACCCACAGGCAAGTGTGATTAGGCGGACGTGTGGACTGCAGATCCAGTAGATTAGAGTGATGCTGGAAAAGCACAGTAGGTCAGGCAGCATCCGAGGTGCAGGGAAATCAGTGTTTCGTGCAAAAGACCTTCATCAGGAAAGTGTGAGATAAGTGTGATTAGCTCAGTTAAGTATCTAAAATGGAAGATTCAAGGGCTCTTACAGCATAGTGACAATGCACCTATCTCTGGGTCAGAAGGCCTGAGTTCCAGTTCTACCTGAGGTTCTAGAGGTGCACTGTAACATGCCTGAATGGGTTATTTGAAAATATCTAAAGAATCTTATTTGCTCAAGACAAGGTTAAACTATTTTGTGGTCGGATTCACATGCCTTCGACCAGTGCTAAGAAAAGTAGAATATTGTCTTGCAAAGCAACAGATTCTCTGTCAAAAATCAGGAAATAGCATATCTTTAGTACAGGGTTTACTGCCCAGTTTTGGAAGTTCAAGTAGGAACAGCTGCACTGACAGGTAGGGAACTGCAATACTGGGCTGGAACACATAGGGATGAGCAAAGGAACAAAATAATGGTCATGAATGGTGCTGAAAATTCCCTTTATTCTGTTGTGTCATCCAGGTATTCAATATCCCATTTATGGAGCCTCTTCCTCAATAACAGAAGTTAGGAGAAGATGACAGACCCAGACACAATGGAGAAGCATCATCACTCCATAAAATCAGGAAAGTGATTAAATTACACCAAATACTGCTGTTTTCCAGTCTTGCTGCTTCTTGGTCTAATTTTTAAAAAAAAAATCACTTTATTCTCATTATTTTTATTTATTCAATGTCAACCAGTTGATAAGCAATCTATCAATTTCTTAGTAAAAGGTCTCCACTGCCTAAAGATAAGATCTCTTTACTTATTTGTTCCATCACCTTCAGGACAGAAGATGTCTGCAGCATATCTTAGAATGTATTTGAGAGATCATGATCAGTTTATGGGAAATCATCGACTATGATACAAAATGCTAGACTACAAATAAACCATACTAAAATGGTCCATGCTACAGATATCCTTCTGAGCTTTTACTTTTATTCCTCCTTATGCATCATTTCATTTCATCTAGAGGGTTTCTTCCATATTTCCATATTTCCAACGTCAACAATCTTACCCATCAAAGTTTGGGAGAAGATTTGTAGCTCGGGTGCTCGTTGTTGTGGTTCTGTTCGCTGAGCTGGGAATTTGTCTTGCAAACGTTTCGGCCCCTGTCTAGGTGACATGCTCAGTGCTTGGGAGCCTCCTGTGAAGTGCTTCTGTGCTGTTTCTTCTGGCATTTATACTGGCCCGTCTCTGCCGCTTCCGGTTGTCAGTTCGAGCTGTCCGCTGTAGTGGCCGGTATATTGGGTCCAGGTCAATGTGTTTGTTGATAGAGTCTGTGGATGAGTGCCATGCCTCTAGGAATTCCCTGGCTGTTCTCTGTTTGGCTTGCCCTATAATGGTAGTGTTGTCCCAGTCGAATTCATGTTGCTTGTCGTCTGTGTGTGTGGCTACTAAGGATAGCTGGTCGTGTCGTTTCGTGGCTAGTTGGTGTTCATGTATACGGAGCGTTAACTGTCTTCCTGTTTGTCCGATGTAGTGTTTTGTGCAGTCCTTGCAACGACACGACCAGCTATCCTTAGTAGCCACACACACACAGACGACAAGCAACATGAATTCGACTGGGACATCACTACCATTATAGGGCAAGCCAAACAGAGAACAGCCAGGGAATTCCTAGAGGCATGGCATTCATCCACAGACTCTATCAACAAACACATCGACCTGGACCCAATATACCGGCCACTACAGCGGACAGCTCGAACTGACAACCGGAAGCGGCAGAGACGGGCCACTATAAATGCCGAAAGAAACAGCACAGAAGCACTTCACAGGAGGCTCCCAAGCACTGAGGATGTCACCTAGACAGGGGACGAGACATTTGCAAGGCAAATTCCCAGCTCGGCGAACAGAACCACAACAATCTTACCCATCACTGCTCTCATTGAAAAGTTCAGAGTTGTTTTCACTGTCTTGTGCTTTGATACAACTCATGGTCACCATCTTTAGATTAGCTGCACTGCAGATATTTACTGTCCTTGTGAGTTGCCAGAATGTACATGCATGCTGATGAATGTAGAGCAGTGTTATTTAGACAAGGCCAGGACATATTAAGACATTCCAGATTAGTATGCTGCGTCAAGCGTCACAAGTTCCTTGAGAGGTTATGATTTTGTTCAATGGCAATTTCTATTCATGATGTGGAGACGCTGGTGTTGGACTGAGGTAGACAAAAGGTAAAAATCTCACAACACCAGGTTATAGTCCAACAAGTTTATGTGGAAGTACAAGCTTTCAGAGTGCTGCTCCTTCATTGGGTAGCCAGTGGGGCAAGATCATAGGACACAGAATTTATAGTAAAAGATTAAAGTGTCATATAACACTGCATCAGTTATATGACACTTTGATCTTTTACTATAAATTCTGAGTCCTATGATTTTGCCCCACTAGTTACCCGATGAAGGAGCAGCACTCTGAAAACTAGTACTTCCAAATAACCTTGCTGGACTGTAACTTGGTGTTGTGAGATTTTCAAATTTCAAATCAGACTGTTCAAGCAAATGCATAACAAGTTCACCTAAAAAGACAGGATTTACAACTGATTGGAATGCAGCACCTACTTTTCCTCTTGAAAAGATACCTCACCTTTGTCTGACCTTTATACAGCACAACAGAATATGGTTTACGGCAGAGGGGTTGAAAGGATAATGTTTGGTTAACAAAAGGCAAACGAAAATTGAAATAAAAACTGAATAAGCATAATTTTTAAAACAAATTCGTACAAGCATTTTTAACTGATTATTGAAGTGTGGTTAATAGATGTAATGAGCCTATTCGTTAGCTAAATGGCAGCACAGAATATTAACCGTAACATACCAGAATTGGTATTGATGGTTTAAATTTTTTATATATTAAGGTTTATAAAGATAATTCAGTCAAGGCTTGTGATGTTTGAGTGGTAAACAAAGATAAACCAACATAAAACAGTGACTAACAGCAATTACATCATGGCATACATGATTAGCATCATCATGGTCAATTAAAAAAGCAATAATCTGTATTTTCACATTAGGATTAGAAATGACCAATTAAATATCTAACTTTAGTTAGTGCACAGTTAATTCGGTGTTACTGCAGATGCATCAAAACACAAAGGTACCCAAGAGAGCTGAAACTACAATCTGCACATCAAAACAATGTTGCTTGTTACTCTTTGGAACTGTGGTGCAATTTGAATTGAGCTGTTGCCTGGAGATGTCAAGACAGGCCAGCCTTTTCTTGGTTGACTTCACCAGTTTCCTCATTTCCCCTCCCCCACCTTACTCCAGTTCGTACCTTCCAGTTCAGCACCCCCCTCATGACCTGTCCTACCTGCCAATCTTTGTTCCCACCTATCCGCTCCACCCTCCACTCTATCACCTTCATCCCCACCCCCATCCTATTGTACTCTTTACTACCTTCTGATCAGCCCCACATCCCCCTCCCATTTATTTCTCCAGCCTGGAGACTCCCTGTCTTCATTCCTGATTAAGGGCTTTTGCCCAAAACATCGATTTTCCTGCTCCTCGGATGCTGCCTGACCTGCTGTGCTTTTCCAGCACCACTCTAATCTAGACTCTGATTTCCAGCATCTGCAGTCCTCACTTTTGCCCAGCCTTTGTTTTACAAAGTTGAGGGCTACAAGAAGTGCAAGGGAAAGGTTGTCCAGAACTAGAAAAGGGCTTTCTCACAGTGATGTAAATAAGTAAGATAGAAATGTATGCAGCACAACTTAGACACTTCCTCACTGACACAGACCAAATTCAGAATTGCAATCAAGAGACCATTTGTAATGTGAAGTGGTACGAATGCTGGCCTCATAGCTTCAAAGCAGAGATGTCAGCCACGTTTGGTCTGCAGCACACTTGCATTGGGTTGTGGGGTAAAGTCCCTCTCCAGTATCTGAGCATAAAAATCAAGCAGAAACTCCATTGAGGTACTGAGGGAGTGCTGCTAATATTCCAATGAGACATCTACCTAATTGGGTGGATGTAAAAGATCTCGTGGCAGTATTTCAAAAAAGACCGGGGGACAATCAGAAGTGTTTTGTCCAATAATTATCCATCAATCAAAATCACAAACAAAAAACAAATTTGTTGATCACCACCACATGAGGGTTTCTGGAAGTTGCTGTGCACAAATTGATTCCCACATTTTCTACAGTGCTTCAAAGGGATTCAATTTTCTTTCAAGAGCTTTGAGACATCCAGTGCTCGTGAAAGGCGTTATAATCAATAAAGTATTTACTTATAGAAAAAACCCTATCTCTGGGCAGTTGATGCAGTTTTGAAAAATTCCTTGTGAAGTCTAAATATTGGTGTCCACCAATCAAGACCCAAAGTGACACAATCATTTGGGGTGCATTTCTTTACATTAGTGTTGATCAATTAGAGATTGACACAGTGTGCAATTTGTATATCTATTGAAAGAAAGTCTATCTGGTATGTTGGTTTGGCGAATTGCTGAACCACAGCAAGAACTCTTTACACATATTGAACAACTAGATGGAATCATTCAGTGAATTACTTTCAAAAATAAGTTAATCTTATGATAATGAGAGATCTATTAAAAAGTGTATGGTATGGACTGGTCATAGGAAGGAGCACAAAAGACAGTTCTATTTTCCCTTGCCAATATTCCCCCTCCCCCACCTCTTCAAAAGAAAAAGATCCAAAACCCATGCTTACATATGTAAATAAACTGGAGAGAAAGCTGAAATGGCGCAAGCACACAAAGCAGAAAGGCATCAGACAGAGAGATGACATCAGAAAGAGAGCTAAATGGCTAATTCCAAAGGACTACTTATTTTTTAAAAATGACAAGAAAGTTATAACAATTCCACTTCATGTTTGGGCATAGGGAAAACTAAAGTTCCAAAATCATAAGAGAGTAATTTCCATTGGATCAGAAAAAGAGAGTCATAACCCATTTCAGATAGTCATTCATGCACAACACTGGTTAGTCACAACCAAAGATCAATATCAATAAGAACCAAATCACCAACCACTCAACTTACACAAACTCCCAAATATTGCTACTTGCTACACACACGCTACATGATAACCTGACAGTAAAAGTTGTTAACTTATCAGCTAAATATTGTTAAAATTACATCCAAATCAGCTGTAATCAGCTGATTATAGTTCATATGACCTTTGCTATTAGTTATGATGTGAAATTCCATAAATTAGCAATTTGCTACTCAACTCTTATGCAATGGTGATTACTTATAGATACATTTTATTAAAATGTTGTGCAGCTAACTTAAATTGTGAATTGTAGCCAATATATGGTATTTAATGCACAACTTACAATTTGGTTCTTCCTTGATGAATTGGTAAGAATTATTTCTCTCTGCAGATCGAAGGAGAAAGTGAAGACTGTAGATGCTGGAGACCAGAGTCGAGAGCGTGTTGCTGGAAAAGCACAGCAGGTCAGGCAGCATCCAAGGAACAGGAGAATTGACGTTTTGAGCATAAGTCCTTCATCAGGGATTCATCATTCCCCTCAGTCCTGATGAAGGGCTTATGCCTGAAACATCAATTCTCCTGCTCCTCGGATGCTGCCTGACCTGCTGCGCTTTTCCAGTACAACAATCTCGACTTGAAGCCCCTGAATCCAGAGTACCTCATGTGTCCTTACCACACACACAGGCCTTCCTCTTGGTAGTGTTCAACTAGGAGGAATACTGAATCATCAGCCAAGGAGTTATGTGTATAATTCCTCCACATGCTTGACCTGATGCCATGAGACTTCACTGGGTCCAGAGTCATGTTGTGGCTTCTCAGGTCATCTTTCTCCCAACTGTATAGCACTGTGCCACCACCTCCTGTCTCTCCTGCCTATGTCTTGGAAGGACATACTCAAGGATGATGATCATGGTTTCTGGGACACAGTCATTACTCGAGGAATATTTTCTTACAGACAATGACAGACTTTTGCATGACTCAATGGGACAGCTTGCTCAATACTAGCACAAACCCCAGATGGTGATGAGGAGAACATTGCTGGGTCAGTGGATCTGTGGTTTGCCATTATTGTTTCAGATTTATATGTTGATGCCAAATGGTCTATCTGGAGTACTGTCAGAGACTTTCAGGTAAGTCATTTAACTCAAACCTGTCTACCCATTCCGATGGGTACAAAAGATTCCATGACACTGTGGAAGGCTGCATTGAAGAGCCCTCCCAGCATTTATCAATATCATCAAGAAAAACAACTGGCTGGCAAATTATCCAGATGCTGTTTATGGACTTTGCTGCATTTCCCTGCATTATAAAGTCATTTACACTTCAAAAAAAGCTAATGAAGGTGCTATATAAATGCTTGTTTGTTCTTTCCTTCTGCAGATGTCATGGCCTCCTGCAGCTCCTTAAATAAAAATCATTGTGGTTAGAGGTGGGAAGAAGTTCCCATTAATCCCATTTCAGTTACTCCAGTCTGAGCTGAGTGGGCAAAACTTCAAAGATCCTGCTTTCAGTAGGTCTTAAGCTGCCTGAGCCTCTATCTGCTGAAAATGGAGGAAGACAGACAGGGTAGCAATTCTTTGTTTACTTACTTCCCCGTGAAAATATACTTAATACACCCAGGAAATCCTCAGGAATGAACATACACCAAGGGTCAAAAGCTTGATGTAATGGATACTTCCTTTCTGTTTTGCTAGTATTTGGAATCGGTTTCACAGGAGCAAAACCAAATTTGGGCGGCACGGTGGCACAGTGGTTAGCACTGCTGCCTCACAGCACTAGAGACCCGGGTTTGATTCCTGCCTCAGGCAACTCCCCGTGACTGCGTGGGTTTCCTCCGGGTGCTCCGCTTTTCTCCCACAGTCCAAAAATGTGCAGGTTAGATGAATTAGCCATGCTAAATTGCCCGTAGTGTTAGGTGAAGGGGTAAATGTAGGGAAATAGGTCTGGGTGGGTTGCTCTTCGGAGGGTTGGTGTGGGCTTGTTGGGTCGAAGGGCCTATTTCCATACTGTAAGTAATCTAATCTTAAAAAAAAAATCAGCAGTGTGTCACTCACCTAAATAATTTAGAAAAATAATAATACATTTGTCCTTTTCCTTACAGGATTGCTAGTGGTTTCGGTGGTGCCCTGTTTGTTTACTTCCACAGGAAGATAGTGGCAATCATGAGAAAACAAAAAACCATGAACAAGTTTTTGATGAAAAAGTAAGTATTAAATACTGTGATGTTTCTTAAATTATTAAGGCTTGTTTACACTCTCTATGTAACTTTAATTTTCCCCTCTTGGTATTGACACCCGTGCTGGCTGTATTAACAAACACAATTTCCTGGGTACAGATAGTAAGGATGTGTCAATGGTGCTGCCCAGGATTTATATTTGTTTCTTCAAACCTCTTTTCTCAGTCAGATGCCATCAGCATTGCCAAGGAAAGTGTTTTAACATCAAATCACATCATTTTGGACTATTTTTCTCTCCTTTTAACCTATAACGACATTTCAGGTAAAAAAAAATTTAAAGCCCATAAGTAATTATTTGAGCTAAAAAGTGGATTTTATTTTTAAAGTTCCAGTTACATTTACTCTTTTTCAATGCAGTGAGAATCCTGTTGCTCCAGACGTCATAACTGTGAAGAACTGACACATAATTTAAACAGTTCTTGTGTTTTTTTTAAAACAAGAGCTAGCTCCAAAATAGTCCACAATCCAATTCAATTATCAGTTGGAATAAATTACCAAAGACATATTTAAATTTAAATATACATTTACCAATTCCAGATGGAAATAAAAATCTATTTAGCACGTTTGTGCAAATTAACTCTGAGCTGAATTGAACTGTTATTTAAAAATAAATCTTGCCAGTGAAATGGCACGTTTACATGTTTGTCATATATACCTTTTGTACTGTCTGTCCAATATAACCAACCTGCAGCTTTGACAGCCATCAATACATGGTCAATGTGTATCTTGTATTTTCATCCTATGTTAGTTCAAGAATAAATTGAATCAAATGACTAAAGGAAGAATGGAACAAGATTGTCCATCAATTATAAACTTAGTTCCTATCATTGTCTCTGATAGCCATATTAAAAAGTCTTCAAACCAATTTGGAATCGATGGAATGGTTGAATTGTTTTGCACCAGTGCAGATCTTTTGAACATGACCTGGTCCAAGTCAGCTCACAAAGCTGCAGTGACACCTAAAATCATTGCTACACATATCCGAATGATGTACGAATTCCTGTGAAAGGCACTCGCAATCTGATTTTTCACATAAAGTTTACTCAATTCATTACAGATGTTTGTTTTGGAGGGTAAGGTAAACAAAAACTGAAGTCAGCCCTGAAGAAGGGTCATTTTGCACTTGAGACCTTAACTCTGATTCTCTCTCCACGGATGCTGCCAGAGCTGTTGAGTTTCTCCAGGACCTGATGGTTAATAGAAACAAATATGCTGACTGCTCTGACAGATCCTCAAGATATGCTATTAACTGAATTGAGTCTCAATTATAAACATTTGGTGCAGACCGTCAAGAATTTGGGAGAGAGATAGTGGATTTGGATGCTTTTGGATAAAATATGGGCCAACAGGCCGAGGTGTGGCAGATAGAATTTAATTTAGATAAATATAAAGGTGTTGCATTTTGGAAAGACAAATTAGTGCAGGACTTATATACTCAATGATAATGTCCTGGGGAGTGTTGCTGAACAAAGAGATTTTGGAGTGCAGGTTCATAGTTCCTTGAAAGTGGAGTCACAGATAGATAGGATAGTGGAGAAGGCGTTTGGTATGCTTTTCTTTATTGACCAATGCATTGAGTATAGGAGTTGGGAGGTCATGTTGCGACTGTACAAGACATTGGTTAGGCCATTTTTTGAATATTGCAGACAATCTTAATTACCCTCCGAGTGGAAGATGTTGTGAAACTTGACAGGGTTCAGAAAAGATTTGCAAGAATTTATCAAGATTTGGAGGGTTTGCCCTATGGGAGAGGCTGAATAGGCTGAGGGGTGGCCTTATAGGGTTTTATAAAATCATGAGGGACATGGATAGGGCAAGTAGACAAGGTTTTTTCCCTGGGTTGGAGGAGTCCAGAACTGGAGGGCATAGGTTTAGGATGAGAGGGGAAAGATATAAAAGGGACCTAACCTTTTCACTCAGAGTGGTGCATGTATAGAATGAGCTGCCAGAGGAATTGATGGAGGCTGGTACAATTACAACATTTATAAAGGCATCTGGATGGGTACATGAATAGGAAGGGTTTAGAGGGATATGGGCCAAGTGCTGGTTAATGGAACTAGATTGATTTAGGATATCTGGTTGGAATGGACAAGTGGGACTGAAGGGTGTGTTTCCATGCTATACATCTCTATGACTCTAAATGAACAGAGCTTAGGGTGTACATTGAAGTAGACACGCGCAACTCTGTGGTTCTTGATACAAGACAAGTGTAAACGTTCATTATTAGTCTGTACAGGGAAGCATATTGCTCCAAAAATAGCCCAGTATTAGACCAGGATCAACAATACCCTTAATAAACTGCCAGCAAAGGTGATAAGCTTTTATCAAGATACATTTTATCCATTTAAAAGACAGCTGCAACTTGGTATACCATGTATAAAACTAAAATAGGATTATGATCACTGATTTACTATCAATTGCATGACAAAGTGAGGAGGTCACCTTTTATTCTTACAGTACTTAACAATACTAGAAATAGGCTTTTCTAAAAAACAGTATGCAGATTTGTAATCAACTGGATATCATTGAATGGCTGATAATATAAAACCATTCATACCTCAAAAGATGAAGAAAATAGCAATAAAATAGCAGGGTTATTTTCTTTTGTACTCATGCACTGAACATACACAGATAGTACAGCATCTTCAATATTGACACTGGACCTAATGAAGTTTTGAGCATCGGGTCAAACATGGGCAAGGAAACCTCCTTGTTACCAGTGACTGCCTCCCCTCCAACAATTAACTAGATCTCCTCAATGTCATACACCAGTACGGAAGGCAAGGGCACAGGATGTACTCAGGATAGGAGACTTAAATGCCCATCAAGAGAAGTGGTTGAACTCACTGATGTAGGAAGGATATTCTCCTCAGGCTCAGTTTGTGGCAAACGGTGAGGGAACCAAAGTCAGAGACAAAATCCTATTTAACTTCAGCCTCACCAATGTAGATGTTGCAGACAATACTAGTTCATGACAATACTGGTAGGAATGACCACTACTCAAAGTTCCTTCTTCACTTTGAGGATATTGCGATACAATACGAAGGGTACTACCATGTCAAGTGAGCTCCATTCAGAAAATATCTAGCAGCTCTAAACTGGTCATCCCCAAGGTGCTGAAGATGTCCATCTTCAGCCATTTCAATTCACTGCATGTGACAAGAAATGGCTGACGGCATTGGATACTGCAAAGACCATGGGGCCTACTAATATCTTAGCAGTAGTATAGATGATTTGTGCTCCAGAACTACACACACCAACTACTCTTGTACAGCTACAATACTGGTCCTGTCCATAAAAATTACAACAATATCAACGCAGCCAATTATTGCCTCATCATTCTGCTCTCAGCTCCACAGTGAAGTGATGGAAGGTGATGCTGAGAGCGATATCAAGAGGCACTTACTCTGTTTGGGTCCCACCAAGATGATTTCATCAATGAGCTTACCTATATCGTAAAGGTCAGTTATAAGAATCTTCATGGATGGTTACATAGTCTACTACCCCATTCAACCTCAGCTATAAAGTGTCAAATAACATTTTTACTACACAAATCAGGAATCTGATGCAATACTCTGCACTTGCTTGGATGAGCAGAGCTCATTTGACACCTTTTAAGACAAAGCATCACACTTGATCAGCACCTCATCCACCATCAACATTCACACCAGCTCCCACCAGCACACATGGAAAGTAACGCATTCCATCTATAAAATGCACTGCAACAGCTCCTTCAAGAATTGTTCCACTTGTGCAAACTACAAGATCCAGAAGAACAACAACAGCAGATTTTTATTAAAAAATACTTACTCTGGAAATGTGGGCTTTACTGGACGGCCTAGAGTTTATTCACAATAATTGCCCTGGAGAAGGTCGAAGTGAACCATTGCAGTCCATTTGGTTATAGGTATGCCCACAGTGCTGTTTAGAAGGGGCTCCAAGATTTTGATTCAGCGATGTTGAAGGAACTGCAATATATTTCGAAGACAGTTTGTAGGCAACTTGGAGAGGAACTGCAGGTGGTGGCATTCCAATTCATCTGTAGCTCTTGTCCTTCTAGATGATGGTGCTGGTGGGTTGAGAGGGTGCTGTCTAAAGATTGTTAGTGAATTTCTGCCTTGTATCTCCTAGGTACTGAGTGTCAGTGGTGAATGTTTGAGGATGTGGTGCCAACCAAGTGGCTGTTTTGTCTTGATGTTCCAGTTTTGAAAGAGTGTTGCTGAAGCTGTATTCATCTAGGCAATTGGTAAGTATTCCATCACACTCCTGACCTGTGCCTTGTGGAGCCTAAACCAGGCTTTGGGGAGTCAAATTCCTAGCCTATGATTGGCTCTCATGGCCATAGTACTTATGTGGCTAATCCAATTCAGCTTCTGGTCAATCATAACTCCCAGGATATGGATAGTGGGGATTCACAATATCAACACTTGAATATCAAGGATTGCTGGTTGGATTCACTGTTGTTGGAACGGTCATTGCCCGGCACTTGTGTGGCATGAATGTTATGTATCAATTGTCAGTCCAAGTCTGGGTGTTGTTCGGGCCTTGCTGCACTTGGACTTGGAATGCCTCAGGATCTAAGAAGTGACAAATTATCAGTGAATATTCTCACTTCTGACCTTATGGTCAAGGGAAGGCCATGGATTAAGCAGTTGACAAAAGAATGGGCCTAGGACACTACCCTGAGGAACTACTGCCAAGATTCTTGGGGCTAATATGGCTGACCTACAACCACCACCATCTTCCTTTGTATAAGTTATAATCCAACCAACAAGCTTGCCCACTCCTCCCCAATTTCCATTAGTTTTGCTATGGTTTGTCGATGTCACATGCAATTAAATGTGATTCTGCTCATAAGATCGATTGTGTTAGGCTGCTGCTTGGCTCGTTTAAAATATAGCTCTCAAGTAGGTATTTACAACAAATTGACAATGGTTTCATGAATTTCATCATCAAACTTTGATTTCAGATTTTATTTGAATTCAAGTTCCATCATTCGCCATGGAAGGATTTGACTGCAGTTTCCCAAAACATTATCTGGTTCTCTGCATTAGTCCGGTAACAATGCTACTGTGCCATGGAAACGGCCCTGCCGCAAACTCCACTTCAGATTACACACCACCCTGGCAATACCTAATTATTCCTTCACAGTAGCTGGTGCACTACAAAGACAGCTGTCATTCCACAAACTTGCTCTTCATTACCTTTAAGGCAATGTGAAATGGGCAAAAAGTGAGGGCTTTCCCAGGGACCCTCATTCCATGAATGAGTAAAAATTATACGTCAATGTTGTTTATCTCCTTGTATATTCTGTATTTTAAACACTAAGAATAATGTTGCAAATATTTTAGATCTGAAAGCACAAAGGGCTATCTTGTGATGTTATGTAATACTGCTATAATAATAGTCAGCCAGAAGGTGGCAGGATGTACACAGCTTTAACAAAAAGGATTCAGTTTACCAAAAGCAAACATTAGTTTAGTGAATAAGGACAGTGAATTCACACAGTTTCTCTTTTAATCAGGCAACATAAAGATGGTCCTGTACTGTTACGGAAGGAGGAGGAGGATGAGCATTTTCAAAACAAAGCACCATCAAGCATTGACTTCAATTTTTAAAAAAAAGTTAAAAAGTACCAGTAAGAATGGTTGCTTTGGGAACCTGTGGAAAATGAGAAATCTTACAATGACTCCTTCACAATTAAAGCTACAAAACACATCGATTTAATTTTTATATTTAACCCATTTTTTTCTAAATCAACCTTTTCAGGGGTGTTATACACACCTCTGGAGCAGGAGGGACTTAAACCTGGCCCTCCCAATCCAGGGAGAGGGACACCAAAAATAAAAAGAGTAGAAAGACTAACGGAGAGCAATATTACTCTGTTCTTCAAAAGAAGGGAACACAAGAAAAATTAGCAGTGGGGAAAATGCAAACCCATCTTGCAAGACACAATTACTATTACCTGATAGTTGAAGTCAATTCCAATACCTCTTGCTTTAGTAATCTGTTGGACATGCCAGAGGACAACTGAAAGTATTGATCAAAGCCATCAAATGCAGATAATTATTTGCTGATAAGCCAGGTTAGTTAACTAATTTCTAAATGAAAGACATTTGACTTGGGATTCCAAGTATAAACAAGCTATTGTAAATTTAGTATCTGTGAAATCTCCATTGGAATCTTAAAGGGACAATCACTGCATGTCCTCCTTGACCCTCAGCTGTCTTTGGCATATTCAACAATTCTGCCCATTCCTTCCACTGCCTCAGTCGTATTTCTATTGTTCATTTCCACTCCCACCAATCCCGTTGTAGTGATCTCAAGCAATGGGCTGTCTCTTCCTAGATCTGTACTTTTAACTTTAAAGGACACCAAAAGGTGACAGATGATGTGGCTTTTGTCTTCAAGTTTAAACGAACAAAGTTAAGACTTAGCAAGACACAAAAGCAGAAAAGTAATTAAGCAGAGGTTGAGAGAGATAAAGCCATATATTATTGATTTACGTTTAGAATTTGCCAGCATGATTTTGGAAGAAGTCATCAAAAAACAACAAAAATGAGGAAGGATGGGATCAAGCTTACTGCCACAGATTTCATCACCTTTCTAGAGACTGTCTTAGTTTGAATCAGATGATGCGCATTGTCAATATTCTAACTGACTCATTAGATTTTTGTCACTATATCTTCTCCATTATTTTCTGCCTCTGATTACCTGTCTCTGCCCAGTCTTAATTCACCTAATGTTGAAACTCTTACACAGCTTCATCAACTTTGGGTTCACTTATTCCAATACTGTCCTAGTTGCCTTCCCATCCAAAACCCTGCTGCTCAAATTTCACTTAACAGCAAATTATTGTTGGTCATTCATCCTAGTCCTTGCTGATACCCTGCTCTCCTCCTATTTCAAAATTCAAATCGTTCTTTCTTTTAACTTTCCTTAGCTGATAACACATTCCATTTCTGGTACCGTCAGGTCAGACCAATGTCTCATTCCCAAGACACTAGACTGTTGTGCATTCTGACGGTGTTCCCATTGCTTTAGCTTCTTATACATATGCCCTGGGATTCACAACACAAACCCTTCAGCCTACCCACATCTCTAAAACCCTCTTTCAAGCCAAGCTTTTTTGACTAACCCTCACAATTATTACTTTTTGACTCTGCATGCAGATCCTTGCTCCATGCTGAAGGATATTTTAGTAATAGGTAAGTGTAGGTTGATGCTGCTATCGATAGTTTGGTCTTAGCAATTCATTTCAGCCCAGAAAATGCTGAAATTCATTAGTTATTTTAAAAGCTAAATGGCTGGGCCATGATACCACCTCTCACAGTGACAGGTTACCATGTCTGAGACCTGGGAGCATTTGTTTTCTTTGGAAAAATTCAACTTACTCAGGTGCCTCAGCTTCTCTATACAACCACCGCCACATTGAAAGTCAAGCAAACACCAGTTTCATGCTCCACATATTTAAAATCAGAGAAACATACCACTATGTTCAGTAACTACCACATGCAGGCATGGGACTTGGTAATATTGAAATATCAAACCTCTTTGGTAATGAGGACTGCAATGTGACTGGAATTGACAAACCCACCATCATGCACAGTGCAGAATGCAACAATGCATCCAAAGAGAAGCAGCATTCAGATTGAAAAGCCAATTTCATTTTTGCTGTGTTTCCTTGCGAGTTGAGTAGAGCAACAGTGTCACTGCAAGGTCCACATCCAAACCTTGAGCTTCCCTTAATTGAGTTAAATTCTGGTCACCCTGCCATTGGAAGGATGTTATTAAGCTAGAAAGGGTGCAAAAAAGATTTACAAGGATGTTACTGAGACTGGAGAGCTTGAGTTAAGGAGGTTGGATAGGCTGAGACTTTTCTTCTCTGGAGGTTGATGGGTGACCTTGTAGAGGTTTATAAAATCGTGAGGAGCATAGATAAAAATGGTGAACGGCAAGGGTCTTTTCCCCAGAGTAGGTCAGTCCAAAACTGGGGGGGAGTCATAGGTTTAAGGTGTGAAGGGAAAGATTTAAGAGAGTCCTGACTTTTTCGTGCAGAGGGTTGTGTGTATGGAACAAGCTGCCAAAGGAAGTGGTAGCAATGAGTACAATTACAACATTTAAAAGAAGTTTGGACAGGAGCATGGATAGGAAGGGTTTAGAGGGATATATACCAAATGCTGGCAAATGGGGGCAATTCGGTTTAGGAAACCTGCTCGACATGGACAAGTTGGGTCTAAGGATCTATTTTTGTGCTGTATGACTAAGAATTCCCCTTTTCATTCCCACACATTTTTACCTCTCCCCAGCAGCAATCTCCTGCTTTATAATCATTGAAGCAAGGCCCCAATATTGATATCTCTGAGATCTATAAAGCAAACTTTCCCTCATGCACTCCACCCAATGTTAAAGTCAGATCATAAGCTTCAGAAGGTCAAATTACTCATTGTATCTTGCAGCACTTTGATTCTTATCTGCATGCTCTGTACACACACAGTATGGCTTATCTTGACGGGTATGAGAAACAGCATGTCTGAGTGCATGTGAAAATGTTGGACATTGCAGATGAGCGATACATTATTTTACAAATGCTAAGTCTACTTTCCTTTAAATATTCACAGATGATTTCCTATTCCACCTTGAACAAGAGTCAAAGTTATCATACCGGATTATTTTGATTATCACTCAAAATAAATTTGAAACTGATGCACTATTTGCAACCCAAATTGGATCTGTTAATAAACACTTCAGCACACATCCATGTCCTGCTACATGGCCTGAGGAGACAAACAGTTGGAGTTCCCACATGCTGGGCATGTCAAAGAATGAAGGCTACTTTACAATAGATCATTAGACAATCCAGATTCAATCTGCCTCTTCTGTGCAGCATACCTTGCATACCTGAGAAATGCACTAAAACTATCCTTAGACAATCCCTCAGAATCAAGAGAAATCTAATTTGATGGGTTTGGACACAACTGATGAATCCAATGCACAGTTTGTAGACTCAGCCACGTTCAGGTCAGTTTGGGAGGGGTGAACAGATAAATTGTTTGGGAGGTTTGTGCACTCAGTCAGAAACCTCAAACTGGCCTCAGTATTTATCCATGGTAGATTTTCTTTCAGAAAAGGTTTCCTCCATTTATGTCAGTAAGGAATCTTGATTCAGCAGAGACAGTTGACCTAATCTACAATACTATGATTTCATTTTTATTTTATTTTCACAGATACTCAAATCCAAAAGTTGAGGAGTACAGTGAAAAGAGTATAATGTCACCTCACAATCTTAGGTGCAAGTACCTTGTTGCTATGAGAATATCCCGAAGGCATTTCTTCCTGGGGGGGGGGGGGGGAGGGGTCTCCTACCATGACAGAGTTCTGTGAAGAACATTTGCTTTGAGAGTCTAGTGTTAAATATTCAAATGGCATATCTGTCTCAATGTTAGGAATGTTGGTGGAAGATCTTGTGAAGTCCACTGATGGATGGTACTTAGAGTCATAGTCATAGAGATGTACAGCATGGAAACAGACCCTTCGGTCCAACCCGTCCATGCCGACCAGATATCCCAACCCAATCCAGTCCCACCTGCCAGCACCTGGCCCATATCCCTCCAAACCCTTCCTATTCATTTACCTATCCAAATGCCTCTTAAATGTTGCAATTGTACCAGCCTCCACCACTTCCTCTGGTAGCTCATTCCATTCACATACCACCCTGTGTGTGAAAAAGTTGCCCCTTAGGTCTTTTTTATATCTTTCCCCTCTCACCCAAAACCTATGCCGTCTAGTTCTGGACTCCCCGACCCCAGGGAAAAGACTTTGCCTATTTATCCTATCCATGCCCCTCAATTTTGTAAACCTCTATAAGATCAACCCTCAGCCTCTGATGTTCCAGGGAAAACAGCCCCAGCTTGTTCAACCTCTCCTTATAGCTCAAATCCCCCAACCCTGGCAGTAAAGACAAGATCTTTTGACTGGGTTGGGCGAGTCCAGAACTAGAAGGCATAGGTTTAAGGTGAGGGGAAAGATTTTAAAAGGGATCTAAGGGGCAACTTTTTCCACAGAAGGTGGTGCATATATGGAATGAGCTGCCAGACAAAGTGGTGGAGGCTGGTAGTTACAACATTTAAAAAGGCATCTGGATGGGTATATGAATAGGAAGGGTTTAGAGGACCATGTGCCAAATGCTAGCAAATGGGACTAGATTTGTTTAGAAAATCTGATCAACATGGACGAGTTGGACTGAAAGGTCCGTTTTCGTGCTGTATATCTCTTATGACTCTACGTCTGCTTTCACTGAGATGAGATCTCAAGGTATGGAAAATGATTCACATTCTCCAGGATACCATCATTGAGATGTGGAGAGCTAGTTGGAAGGAGGATTTTGTTTTGCTTGGTATTTAGTCTAAGACTCATTTTCTCATTAGAGCGAAGTGATGCCCTAGTGGTATTATTGCTTGATTGTTAATCCAGAGACTCAGGTAATGTTCTGGCAACTTCAGTTCAGTTTCTGACATGGGAGATGGTGAAATTTGAATTCAATAAAAACAAAATCTGGAATTAAGAGTCAAATGATGACCATGACTCCTTTGTCAATTGTCAGAAAAACCCATATGGAGTACTAGTGTCCTTTTTTGGTGGGAAACAGTCAGCCTTACTTGGTCTGGCCTACACGTGACTTCAGATCCACAGCAACGTGGTTGACTCTTGTGTGGTCTGGGCAATAGGGAAAGGCAATAAGTGCTGACCTAGCCAGCAATGCCCTCATCCCATGATCAAATTTTTAAAAATGCTTTAGAGAAGACTTCTGCAAATGACATGGAGCTTCGATTCAAAATGAAAATGCACACACACATACAAACATAATATACCTGTTGGAATCCAAAATTAAAGTCATATTGGTTTTGGAAGAAGGCAATGTAGATTGCTCAACACCAAAAATATTACAACACAGTGAGCGGCACGGTGGCACAGTGGTTAGCACTGCTGCCTCACAGCGCCAGAGACCTGGGTTCAATTCCCGTCTCAGGCAACTGTCTGTATGGAGTTTGCGCATTCTCCCAGTGTCTGCGTGGGTTTCCTCTAGGTGCTCTGGTTTCCTCCCACAGTCCAAAAATGTGCTGGTTAGGTGAATTGGTCATGCTAAATTGTCCGTAGTGTTAGGTGAAGGGGAATGGGACTGGGGGGGATTGCTCTTCAGAGGGTCGGTGTGGGCTTGTTGGGCCGAAGGGCCTATTTCCACACTGTAATTAATCTAATCTAATCAAAACTCAAAGACAGAAGCACCTGTAAAAGACCCACTGTCACATCAAATCTGGTAAATGCATTTTGTCTGGTCAGAAGAATGTGTTAATAACTTGTAAAAGTTATTCAGAATACAGTTAATTTGAAGACTATGATGTAGATTCTAAGGAAATAACTGTGGAACAGGTGACATCATGGAGTTTTAAACTTGACTTTGAAAAATGCTTAGGATTCTCAAGAATGCAAGACAAATCTATGACTAGTACACCATGTTACAAATGTTGCAAGCAAATGTTTTGGCACACGTTCTGGGAACTGTGGTCGAGGAGTTTAAAAAAATTTAAACAATCATCGATAACCAAGCAACGCAATGAACAGTAAATTCGGTAACAATTACTTTTACCAGTTAGATAGGTGTTTGCACAGTATGATGCAGAACACATCATCTGAAGTGTTGAGCAATTAAAATGCACACAGAAATCAATAAAAAAAATTGCAATGACCTACCTTCCTCCACTGCTTCACGCAATTTTAAAATGAAAATTCCTCATGTATCAGCTTCTTCCAGCCACATAATTAAACTATTGCCTTGATTTCTGTATGTGAAGTGCTTTGGTGACCTTTTTGCAATAAGCTGAGTTCTCATGTATTTGCTTAGGTTTTTAAAAATTTGTTCATGAGATGAGGACATTGCTGCCTTGGCCAGCAGTTACTTGCTCATCCCTAATTACCCTGGGGAGTGTGGTAATGAGCTGCCTTGTTGCAACTGCTGCAGTTCTAGTTCTCTCTAAATCAGCGGGTGTGGGGGTTAGCAAGGAGTTTGAAAATTTTTATGCAATTTAGTTCCTGGTCAGGATGGTGCGTGACTTTGATGGGAACTTGCAGGTAATGATTTCCTTGTGCATCTGCTGCCTTACCCTTTCGAGATGTTAAAGAGCACAGTAATGAAAGGCACGAAAGGAGTTTGGTGAGTTACTAACATGGATATTATAGCTGGCACACTTTGCTGCCACTGCAGATCAGTGGTGAAGGGAATCAATGTGAAGGTCATGCGAGTCAAGCTTTAAGAGATATTGGAGCTGCACTAACCTGCACAAGTGGACAGTATTCTGTGACCCTGATCTGTGCCTTGTCGATGGTGGACAGGCACAGCGATGACAGAAGGACAGTTAAGTTTCACAGATTTCCTGTGTCTGACCTACTCTTGTTGCCACATGATAGTCAGCCCATTCTTCATTCTTGTCTTTTGGATCGAAGTGCTGGGCTTCCTGATTAAGATGGGGATAATTGTGGAGCTGCCGCCTCCAGTGTACTGTTTAATTATGCACCATTCATGGATGGTGTGACAAGAAATCTGTTCCAATGGTAGTGGGATTTCATAGCCCTATCCATTGTATTCTATTTCCACTGTTTTGCATGAAGTAGACCTGAGTGATAGCTGCAACAGGTTACCAGTGCTTTTTTTTGAAAAAAATTATGCCTAGACTGTTCCTGGCACGCCCTCCTGCCCTCTTCATTAAACCAGGGTTGGCCCCATGGTTTGATGGTAATAGCAGAATGCGAGATACGGAGGTCGAATGAAACACTGAGGCCACTGATGGCCCACAGTGCCTCATGGATACCCAGCCTGAAGTTGCTAAATGTTGTTGAATGTCTGTCCCATTTTGCACAGTAATAGTGCCTCACATAATGAAGGCCATCCTCAAAATGTGAAGACAAGACTTGCTTGTCACAATGACAGTATCAGCAGGAGTGACTATTGAACAGTCACAGACACATCACCAACAGGTAGATTGGGGAGGACATTTCCCTTCTTTTTGATGCCCTTAGTGCCTGCCACAAACCCAATCAAGTAGCTATATCCTATTGGATGTGACCACCTTGGTCAGTATCAAGCCAATTCTTGTGTAGAATATTGAAGTGGACTAAACAGAGCACATTCTCTATCCTTGCCAGCCTCATTGCTTCCTCTAAATGAGGTACAACATGAAGGAGTACTGCTTCAAGATGGCAGGGGTAGTGGGGGAGGGGGTGGGGTACTGGTAGCAGTATGTGGTAAATAGCAAGACCCGTGGAACAGAATACATTCAAAGACAGAGTTCCTAATTTCAGTACAAACCCCTACATCAATAAAGAAGAATTCTGTTATTGCCAGTGCCAAGGTCAAAGCCAAAAGCCAAATGGATTTCTTTTTTTAAAACTTTATAGTTGTATCATTCAATGGAGTGCCTTGTTGGACCATTTCTAAGGGCACTTAGAGTCATCCTCTTGGACTGAAGTGACATAGAGGCCCAGAGCTTGCAAGAATGTCACCCTACACCTCTCATGGATGAGAGAGGGAGCTCACAGCACCTTTCCAAAACAAAAGCCTGTATTATGCTGGGAGAAAAGTGATGCTGGAGATCAGAGGAGAGAGTGTGGTGCTGGAAAAGTACAGCAGGTCGGGCAGCATCAAGGGACCAGGAGCAGGAGAATTGACGTTTCAAGCATAAGCTCTTTATCAGGATTCTTGGTGAAGGGCTTATGACCGAAACCTCGATTCTCCTGCTCCTCAGATGCTGCCTGATCTGTTGTGCTTTTCCACCACCACACTCTCAACTCTCTATTGTGCTGCCTGATATCTATCACTTAATCATCACAAAATCATCTGATCGTCATGACAACACTGTTTGTTGCAAATACTGTCCGAATACTATACGACAACGGTGACTACACTTCAAAAAGTGTTTCTTTGGCTAGAATGTACTTTGACATTCACAATGGTTATATATATATATATTATATATATATATATATATATATATATATGTATATATATATATATATATATATATAGACCTCAATTTCATTTTCCTGCATTATTCCCATATCCATTCATTCACACTGATTAAAAACCTATTTTCACAGCTTTGAACACTCAACAACACAGCGTTGACAGCCCTCTGGGGTAAAGAATTCCATAGATTCATGACCCTCAGAAAAGATTCTTCCTCAGTCTTAAATGGATGAACCCTTTATTCTGAGATTATACCTCTCATTCTCTCACAAGTGGAAACAAGTTCTCAGCATTCACTCTGTCAAGCTCCTAGGAATATTACCTTCCAGTGAGGTCAGTTCTCATTCGTCAAAACTCCATTGAGCATAAGCCCAACATACTTAACGTCTGTCCCCAACTGCATGGGCTCTTAAGTGTAGTACCTTTTGGAAACACAAATAAATGATGTCTTTTAAGCCTGCTTGTTCCCTCCTCAAAGAACTGTAATAAAATTTGTCAGACATGGTTTCTTCTTCGTGAAGCCACACTGACTCTGTTTGATTATATTATATATTTCTAAATGCTCTACCACTACATCCTTATAACTGACTTAAATTTTCCCAATGACATACATTAACTGCCTTATAGTTAGCTGTTTATGTCTCTATTCTTTTTCAAAGAGTGTGTTACATTTGGCAGATTTCCAGTACTCAATGACTTGTCTAGAATCTAAGGATTCTTGAAAGATTTTTACCAATGCATCCACTATCTCTGCTTCTACTTCTTTAAAAATCTTAGGATGCAGCCCATCAGGTCTAGGGGACTTGCCTTTAGACCCATTAGTTTCCCTAATGCTTTTCCTCTAGTGATAGCTATTGTGTTCATTTCCAATCCCCACTTCAGACCAAGCAGTCATCTCTAACATGCCTGTCCAAGTTGTAGACTAGACTGTGTCTTGACAGCTGTCTGGAAACAGAGTACAGACTTGCACAATCACTCTGTTTTGGTCACATTCAAGATGCACTTTAATCAAGAGATGTTACTTAAAGTTTACAAAATCTCCTGGCTAATCTGGAGATTAACAGATTAAACCATGAGTGTAGTCATAGAAACAAAGAAGCAGAAGACAGGAGTAGACCTTTGTCCCTGAGCCTGCTCCACCATTCAAGATGATGATGGCTGATCATTGAGCTCATGCACTCATCGCACCTTCTTCCCATATCCCTTTAGCCACAAGAACTATATCTACACTCTTCTTAAAAAAACATTTTGGCCTCAATTGTTTTTTTTGAGATAGGCGAAGAAATGTCTCCTCCTAAAATGTTTATCTTGTATTTTTAAACTATAAGCCCTGGTCTGGAGTCCCCTGCCATCAGGAACATCTTTCCAGCATCTAACCTGCCTAGTCTTGTGAGAATTTTATAGATTTCTACATCAGTTTTCACAGTGGAAGACACCAGCAGCATAGCAGAACTTCCAGAGAGCCAGGGGCGGATGTGACCTTACTGGCCATCACGGAGGAGGTGGTGTTGGGAAAGCTGAAAGGTCTGAAGGTGATAAATCACTGGACCAGAAGAATTACACTGCAGAGTTTTGAAGGACATAGCGGAGGAGATTGTCTAGGCATTTGTGGTGATCATTCAGGAGTAATGGACAATCACAGAGGATGAGAAAGTGGCTACTATAAGACCCACGTTTAAGACAGAAAACTAAAGGCTAGTTAGCCTGACCTCAGTTATTGGTAAAATTTGAGTCTATTATTAGAGATGAAATTGCAGAATATCATAGAATCAGACTTCCTGCAGTGTGGAAAAAGGCCATTCTGCCCATCAAGTCCGCACCAACTCTCCAAAGAGCATCTCAACCAGCCCCACACCCTGTCCCTGTAACTCCACTACGGACAATTTCACACAGACAATCCACCTAATTTGCACATCCTTGGAATGTGGGCAGAAACCAAAGTACACGGAGGAAACCCATGCAGACACAGGCAGAACCTGCAAACTCCACACAGACAGTCACCAGAGGGTGAATTAAACCCAGGTCCCTAGTGCTGTAGGACAACAGCACTAACCACTGAGGCTGCCGTGCCACACAACTTAGAAGTGCATGGTAAAATAGGGCTGTGTCAACATGGCTTCATCAGGGGAAGTCATACCTGACAAATCTGTTAGAATTGTTTAAGGGGGAGGTAATGAGCAAGTCAAGCAAAGTGGACATGGTCTGTTCAGATTTCTAGAAAGTCTTCGACAAGATGCCACATGGGAGACCTGCTAAATAAAATAGGAGCCCATGGTGTTAGGGACAAGATACTGGGATGGATAGAGGATTGGCTGATTGAAAGAAGGCAGAGAGTGGGAACAAAGGGGTCTTTTTCAAGACGGCAGCCAGTCACTTGTGGAGTTCAGCAGGGGTTAATGTTGGGATCACAACAATTCACATTATACATTAATGATCTGAATGAAGGAGGGCATTGCTGCTAAATTTGCAGATGACAAAGTTGGGTGGAGGGACAGGTCATGTTGAAGCAGCAGGGATGCTGCAGAAGGACATGGAGTCATGGAGACATACAGCACGGAAACAGACCCTTCAGTCAAACTCTTCCATGCCGACCAAATATCCTAAATTAATCTAGTCCCATTTGATCACTTTTGGCCTATAGCCCTCTAAACCCTTCTTATTCATACATCCATCCAGATGCCTTTTAAAATGTTGGAATTGTACTAGCCTCCACCACCTCCTCTGGCAGCTCATTCCATACACGCACCACCCTCTGTGTGAAAAAGTTGCCCCTCAGGTCCTTTTTAAAATCTTTCACTGCTCACCTTAAACGTATGCCCTCTAGCTTTGGACTCCCTGCAGCTGAGGAAAAAGACCTTGGCTATTTATCTTACTTATGCCCCTCATGATTTTATAAACTTCTATAACCTCAGCCTCTGACCCCACAGAGAAAACAGCCCCAGCCTCTTCTCCCTCTCTCTCCCTCCCTCTCTATAGTTCAACCCCTCCCCTCCAACCCTGGCAACATCCTTGCATATCTTTCCTGAACCCTTAAGTTTCACAACATCCTTTCTATAGCAAGGAGACCAAACTGAATGCAGTATTCTAAAAGTGGCCTAACCAATATCCTGTACAGCTGCAACATGACCTCCCAACTCCTAAGCTGACCAATAAAGGAAAGCATACACACCTTCTTCACTACCTTGTCTATCTATGACTCTACTTCCAAGGAACTATGACCCTACACTCCAAGGTTTCTTTGTTCGGCAACACTTCCCAGAACCTGACCATTAACTGCATATGTCCTGCCCTGATTTGCCTTTCCAAAATACAGCACCTTGCATTTATCTAAATTAAACTCCATCTGCCGCTCCTCGGCCCATTAGACCACCTGATCAAGGTACTGCTGTACTCTGAGGTAACTTTCTTCACTGTCCACTATACTTTCAATTTTGGGGTCACGAACACCTAGAAAAGTGCATAAAGATGTAGCAGATGGAAAACAACATGTGACAGTGAAAAGTTATGCACTTCAGTGGAAGAAGAGGTATTGACTAATTTCTAAATAGAAAAGGCTTCGGAAATCTGAAGCACAAACAGGATTTGGGAGTTCTAGATCAGGATTCTCTTAAAAGGTTAAGATGGAGGTTCAGTTGGCAGCTCAAAAAGCAAATGCAATGTTAGCATTCATTTCACTGCTGAGGCTGTACAAGGCTCTGACCACATTTGGAATACTGACAGCAGTTTTGGACACCTTATTGAAGAAAAACTGTGCTAGCCTTGGAGGCAGTTCATAGGGCTTTTGCAAGAATTACCCTAGGGATGAAGAGCTTATCATATGAGGAGAAACTGAGGATTCTGGGTCTGTACTCAGGGGAGGATCTCATTGAAATTTACAGAATACAGAGAGACCTGGATAGAACAGAGATGGAGAAGATGTTTCCACTGAGAGAGATAAGCTTCCAAGGGCACAACCTCAGAGTGAAGAAGGAATTTCTTCAGCCAGAGGGTGGTTTATCTATAGAATGTATTGCCGCTGAAGACTGTGAAAACCAAGTCAGTAAGATAGAAATATGTAAGTCAGAGATAGATAGGTTCTTGGATTAATAAGGGATCAAGGGTTATGGGAAAAGCAGCAAAAGAATGGGCTTGAGAAACTTATCAGCCATAATTGAATGGCGGAGTAGACTTGATGGGCTGAATGGTCTAATTCTGCTCCTATTTCTTATTTTGGATTTCCCCATCATTCTTCGAAATACCAGTGAATACCATTCTAACCAACTCAATCTCTACTCACATGTCAGTTCTGCCATCCCAGGAATCAACTTGCTGCACTCCCTTAATAGCAAGGCCATCCTTCCTCAAATGAGGAGATCAAAACTGCATACAATATTTCAGCCGTGGCTTCACCAATGCCCTGGACAACAGGAGCAAAGCATCCTTGTTCCTGTACTTGAATCCTTTCAGTGAAGGCTAACATACAATTTGTCTTCTTAACTGCCTGCTGTACATGCAGGCTTACTTTCAGTGAGGAGTCCACAAGGACACCCAGGTCTGTTGAATATACCCCTCCCTTAATTTACAGCCAAATAATTATCTGCCTTCTTGTTTTTGCTACCAAAGTGAATAACTTCACATATTCACATTATACTGCATCCGCCATGCATTTGGTCATTCATTCAGCCTGTCCAAATCACACTGCACCATCTCTGCATCCTCCTCAAAGCTCAGCCGTCTGCCCAGTTTGGTGTCATTTGCAAATTTTGTGATATCACATTTAGAACCGTCATCTAAAATCATTAATATATCATTTATTCCTTCGCTTTGTTACTTGTCTGTTAATCAATTTTCTATTCATCTCAATACATCACCCAATCCCACACACTTTAATTTTACACATTGTTCTCTTATGTCAAACTTTTGACTTTGTCAATAGCCTTCTGAAAACTCAAATGATATCCACTGGCTCCACTAGAAGATTAACTCTACTAGTTACATCTTCAAAATAATTCCAGTGATCAAGAACATCCAGCCATTGATGAGAATCAAAAGCGTTCTCATTTTGAATCAAATCACTTTGATCAAAAGCGCACTGGTCACCTTTGACACACCTTCGAATGGTCACCTAAAAGCTGAGCGACACTTTCCCCATTATCCTGAATGGAAATAATTCAGGACAGCTGTCTCCTTTACAATTTATAGGCTCAATAGGAGGCTGTGGAGATCAGAAACAACCTGCCTTGATACATTAGACAAATCTAGGAAAATCACTCTGGCCTACAAACACTTTCAATTAGAGAATCATAAGAATTTACTGTACAGTAGGAAGTCATTTGATCATGTCTGCACTAGCTCTCAAAAGACAACACGACCAGTCCCACTATCTAGCCCAATTTCCATAGTACTCTAACCTCATCCATTTCAAATAGATGTCCAGCTCTCTTTTGTAACCTCCTATGGAATCCACCTCCACCACTCTCTCAGGCAGTGCATTCCAAATCCTAACAACTAAGTGAAGAAGTTCTACCTCATCTCACAATGAATCTTGAAACTGTGACCTCTAATTAATGACATACCAACTAGTGGAAACAGAATGCCCTTCTTTACTCTGTCAAATTTGTTGATAATTTTGAACACCTCAATAAGGTCACCTTCTTACCTTCTCTGCTACAAGGAGAATAAGCCCAATCTTTCCAATCTTTTCTTGTATCTTAAATCCTTCATTCCTGACATATTTCTAGTAAACTGGCTAAGGCCCGATAGTTGGACCCTCATCAGCTGCTTTCTCACAAGTCCAGCAGTATTTCTTCCCTCAAATGGAGGAACTCTACTTCTGTTGCTATCACTGCTCTCCATCCTACCCCTGCTTCACCCAGTAGAGTGCAGTAAGAGGAGGATCCATCATGAGTTAGTCTGTACAAGTAAGCAACATAGGGTCAAACAAGTGAGCAATATTTTAAAAAGTGACAAATCACTCCAACAAACTCACTGCCAAATACATGCCAATGACACCAGTGTCTTGAATAATGACCCCTTTAAATCACGCAGCATGCTGTATTAAGAGTAAAATCCTTTAGGTTTTACCAAATGAATTGGGTGATTGGCCAGACTGCTGATTCTCAGTTAATAGCATCTTGTAGTTTTGTCAATGCTGCGAGATCCTCAGCCACTGGAAAGCTGAAACAATGCCAATTACTAACTGAGCAGCAACAAAAAACACAGCTATGTTTAGCCCCTACAACCTGAAGGTTTAGTAATCCCCAGCAGTCCTCCATTGTCTCTCACACCCTGCTGTGTGTAGACACAGACATCAATGTTAAAAAGTTGACCAAAAGGCAAACCCAAAGGATCATTCTCTGAACTAAAACAGCAAGCTCTTCACTTATAATCTGTGCATGGCAACAAGATCACTTTTCAATTTTTATACTAAGTACTGTAAAAGAAAAAGGTTACTTTGTCTTCAAACCACTTCACTTGAAAATGAGGGAACATCAATATAGCAGCAAATGGTTATGTAGCTTGTTTAAAACCAGATGATTACTCAGATGGTGGATTAAACATTGTCTCAAAATACTCATTGTGACATTTTCAGCTGTATTAACAAAACTGTGCCTTGTTACCATTCAAGCAGGTCTCTGAATCTTTCCCAAGTACCGTATACCTTTTTAAATTCTGTAATAAAATGCTGCCCGATTACAAGTTGTATGTTTAGAGGTTGATTTGTAAATGAGTTTGAGCAAAATCAAGAAAAATCCCTCCTCAAAGCTGGTGTAATTGTGACTGCAATTTACATCCCGATTACAACAGAGACTCTACTCTGACACTTTAAAGGACTGGAAACATCTGATAAAATATAAAATAAAAAGACTTCTCTAAATGTTAAAGTATACCTTGCTTTCTTACTTTCAGACTGCCTATTGCACCCAAAGTCAAACCTTGAATGCTCATTTTCAATCTTATCTGCGAACCAGGTTATTGTACAGCAGTTTCAGGCAGAACTCACTGAACTAAAATCTGAATATTGTGGAAAGCACCCAAGGTGTAGATTGTTAATACAAAGGTATTAAAAAATTCAAAGTTTTACTTTTAAAGTTTCAAGTGTCAAGAGTAACAAATGATAGAGAGGTCCCATTTTTAAAAAAGGCTTAACAAGCAATATAACCATCATTGTGGAGGCAAAAACTTATCCCCTCACAGGGATTTGTCTCATCCTTCCTGCTTGGATTTCTGATTATCAATTAACTTTCTCATAGGATCAATAAAATCACTTTCCTTCCTTTCCCATTTCCCTTTTGCAAACAAAGTGGTCCATGGCCAGATTAAACAACAAATAGTTTCTCTCCCCCTACTGCCAAGCAAACCCATTAATATTCCATCACAAGATTTTTCAAAACATCACTTCTTTTTGGTTTAGGACAGATTTAAGTTATTGATGATAACAAGGATACGCTTAGAAACAGGACAAGTGGTCCTCCAGTAAACATTTACCTCAATGCATTAAAAGATCAGGTAAGACATACAATCTGCCTAGGAGATACTTGGAGTTCTTCATGACGGCATCATGAGCAAAAGATCAATGCTAGCAGACATCAAGTCAAAAACAATTTACTGCCCAAACACCAAGTCCTCATCTGATGAAAACATATAACAAATCAAACTTTGTCTATAGTGTCCTTGCACATTAAATATTCGACAAGTCAATGAAACCATTATTGCCCAATCCACTTACAATTTAGATCATGGAAATGGTGTTTCAATTTAATAGCTTTCTTTAAATTACATTGTTGCCAGTCAAATAACCTATGCCAAATATTAATATTCGCTGCTACATTTTAGTTATACCATCGCACAGCCACATATATATTGTTTAAAAATGACTTACTTCTACATTTAGAACAGCGGCTCCGATCATATTCTATTAGCTCAGCACGCTTAACATGATCTCTCGAAAATATTCTCGTATGGTCCTTTTCTTGACGCAAACGAGCTGCTTCTTCTTTGGCAAATACACCCAAGTCTTGGGTATATCTGCCATACATCTGACAAGAAAATGGAAAAATAGAATCAAGTAAAAAATAAACATTGTTAACATGAAAGTAATGAAGGGTCACATTCTCATCCCAAATTCAAACTTCTATTTATCTTCATCACCTCTGTTGATTTGGTAAGCATTCAACCAAGTCAACTCTCTGCTACAACGGAACCAACTACAGACAGATTTTCCAAAGAAGGATGTCTAGAATTATTGCATTTGCTGTTGACAGATGTTGCTGAGATGCATGATTATAGTTACTTCACCACTGCACTTTTGGCACATTTTGTGGAGTGAAATTATCACTTTTTGTGACAAAACACCAGTTAGCTACAAGGACAAACCCAGTTTTAATTCTCATTTAGTCGATAAAAATGCATACCCTAGCTATTATGAATAAACAAGTTAATGGGTGGGAACTACAAATAATAAAATGGTTTTATAGAGGCGGAGAGGGCTCAGCACACAAGAAAAGTATTATGCTGTAATCAATGCCAGACAATGTGAGGAGGGGAAGCAGAGGGGACTACTGCTTATACTCACAATACTAATGTACATTGACCCTGTGTTAACAATCCTGATCTGGGACACAAAGTCACGGGTTCCCATTTCCAGATAATGAAGAAACAGACAATCTCGGCCATTACAGATTACCTTTCACTCAGCACTGTGCAGCTTGTGGAATCTTGATACATGAAGATTGGCTACTGCAATGCCCTACACTAAAACCATGATGACACTTTCTGACAGCACTATTTCAAAGAAATACTCGATGCATTTTGGAAAGTCTCAAGCATTTGAAAATCAGGATAGAAATGCAAACACTTTCTTTTCGAGAGAAGGTACACAACAGATTTATCTGATTGCTGGACTCAAGGTAGGTTTTTTTAAAGTGGGATTTTGTTTCTTTTAAAGATTACTGTCTTGGCTGTGAGAATGGGGGAAAATGGGAGAATGGAACAGCAGGTTATTTTCAATCCTATGATGTCACATGTAACATTTCCACTGGATAATAATATGGTTCAATGGGATCTGCACCATCATGTTAGAGCATTAAGACAAGTTTAGCAAAAGTAGAATCAAAGGCTGTTTCCATTAGTTAGTTGCACAAACTTAAGATTTTGGTCAACAGACACTGGGTGGGATGTGAGGAAGTTTTTTTTAAGCCAGCAAGTGGCAATGATCTGGAACTCTTTGCCTCCCAAGGTGGACAAAAGAAGAGACAATTAATGATTTCAAAGGAAATTGGATGGATACTAGAGGGAAAAACCTCATAGGGCTTTGGGGTTACTACTGGGTTACTCCTGTACTCAGAGTGGGTAAGGGCTTGGTGCACTGAATGGTGCCATTCTATGTTGTAATGACTAACTGAATGAAGATTTGCTGAAAAATTCTGAAAGAAAATGCAAATTGATATTGAGAAATGGACATTTTGGTCAGAACAGTGACTTGAACCCCCCAAAAAATCACTTTTCAAAATAAACTGCATTATGTCTGGCACGGTAAACTGTCCCAGTTTATCTCTAGATCTTTTCTTGGAATGGGCATAATCAAAAACAAGATGTGTAGAATGATAACTTTCTGTATTTACCATCCATTCTTGCTGAACTGGAATGAAGTTAAAAATCGCACAACACCAGGTTATAGTCCTACAGGTTTATTTGATAGTTAGCTACCTGACGAAGGAGCAACGCTCCAAAAGCTTGTACTTGCACTAAATCACTGGACTATAACCTGGTGTGATTTTTAACTTTGTCCACCCCAGTCCAACACCAACATCTCCACATCAGAAATGGAACGAGGAAGAGCAGAGGCCTATTGAACATTCCATTTCAAACTCCTGAATAGCTTGCTTGTGTCAAGAGGGACTCAAGATCAATTTGACTTCTTGTGTCATGTGATGGGTTTGTTTTGAAGGTCAAAACAGACTAGACTGAAAGACCTTCCAAATGATATCCAGAAGCATGGGAGCTTTCTGCTCAATTCTCAAATTCAGCAGAATGAAGTAGGAATTCAACTATCTCTCCTGTTGGAAGTTGCTGGCTGTAAACTAAGAACTACAGGCAGAACAGTCTTCTAACCCTCATTTAAAAATCACACAATTAAGATCAACTGTCCAAATCTCTCTGGGATACCCCTGGAAAATCAACATTCAAGAAAATGGTTAAGTCAACTCTTCCTCGTCAACCAATCTTTCATTAAGACTGCAGGTTAGAAAGCTGGGATACCACTGTGTGGCCTCTAAGGGTGAGAAGGGGGGATAAAAGGGATAATAGAGATAGCCATGAAGTCCTCTATTAAAGGTAGAATACTGTCTGTAGGATAATTCATTACTGGATTTAACTATGTTCCATCAAATTAGATTGCCCTTGCCTAGAGATATAACTCCTTTTCCTGGCTAACATTAAACAAACATCAGCAGTGTCAACCACGGTTCAGTGGTAGGGCCTCTCACCTCAGCATCAGCAGGCTGAGGTTTCAATTTCCGCCGCACAGACCAGAGCTCTCAAACCTGAGCTGACAAGCTCATGCAGTACTGAGACAGCAGTGTGCAAAATTGACTGCTGCTTTTCCTGTATTACAATAGTGGCAACATATCAGAACTATAAAGCGCTTTGAGACTCCTGCATGTGAAAAGGCACTTTCCAAACGCAAGCCCTTAATAGTTTGCACTCTTGATAATTCTACTGAAGCAAGTAGATACATGTTTTAAAACAAAATCCATGTGACAAACCATTCTACCAAATCACATGACTCTCAAAAACAAGTTGAAACTCCCCTTCCCTGAGAAATAATGAAGCAGCTTTAAAAACGAATAATTATGAAATAGATAAAGCAGGAGACAATGTCCACTCATTCACGATTCAAAGATCTGTCCATCATAAAAAGAACCTCAAATCGGTTTAATTGTACAAGTTAAAAATATATTTTTAAAAAGCTATGACATAGTGCTTTACACAGCCAAACAAATCAAAGAGCTTTCCAACCAATGAAGTGTAATCTGCATGGTACTGTAGGAGACACAGCATCACAAGCTCCTGCAAACAGCAAATTGATAATCAGGTAATCTGATTTTATGATATGGATAAATATTATCCAGGCACCAGTGATAACTCAGATTCTTTGAAATAGTGCCATTGGATCTTTTAAATTCACTGAAGCAAACAGATGTTATCACGGTTTAAAACCTCACCCAAAATATGGCATCTTTAACCGTGCAGTTCTCCATCAATGGAGTGTGACACTTGATATTTTGTCATATCCCTCTGAAGATGTACTTGAACTTTTAACCTGATGACTTGAGGGCAAGAGTGTGACCAACTGCGCCATGGCTGACAATTATCCACCAATTGACATTTTTCTGGGCAAGAGAACACTTATCCAAAAAAAAAGGCCAGTAGGTAAGACAAAATGGATCTATCAGGCATCATACCTGCTGATCTGCAACTCCACATCAATGGAGTTCACAGGTACCATTTGTGATACATTTAATGAATGAAGATTAATTTAGACTCCACTACCTTGTAAGTTTCAAAAACATAGACAGATGTTTAATCAAGTCTCAAACTACTGTGCATCACTTTTCTAGCTTGTTTGGTTGACTAGTGATCAAGTCATACACTTAACCTCAGAATGATACCATACCATTTCTGAAATAGTTGCATGGACAACATGGTGTTAAAGTATTTACTTACTAATGTTAAGGAGAGACAAACATAATTATCCAGGATAACTGCACAAGCATACTCAACATATCATGCCTCAACACCTTCATGCACATTAAAATGATGCATTACAATCAAATTGTAACAGCAGTGATTTAAAATACATTCCAGGTGATCTTGCTCAAAAGACCACTCCGTACTAATCAATTAATAGTGTTTGGCTGCTCTTCAAACTGTAGCTTGATATGAAAGATTGTATTTTAAACATGTAATTGAAATTTATGGCACATATGTCATTAGAACATACACTTTCAAAGGAGGATATATTACACAGTCAGTGGCCTGTGCCTAAAAAAGGGTCATTACTTTCACTTCTCTTATAACTCAAAACTTCTCAAAATACTGCAAAATGCTGAAAATCTGAAAATTAAAAAAACAGTGTTAGAAATACTTCTCGGGTGAGGCAGCACCTACAAAGTGAGAAACGTGGTTAATGCTTCACATTTGATTACTTTTCACCAAAACCCATTCAATAGACCTCCTCAGTGCTTTAAAAATCTCCATCTTGCCATCCATATGCCCAATGAGGATGTATAGACTGTTAACAAAGGAAACATTTCTCATTCAGCTTGAAAATTAGCAATACTGAAGCTACAGTACAGATCATGAAAACAATCAGATACTCCTCACAAACATGCTATGAGGAAACCAGTGATCCTCAAATGATTAGAGAAGGAGAGAAGGAACTGCTAAGATTCAGCAAAAGCAGCAGACTAGATACTGGGCCACAATAACTGAGTTGAGGAGAAATTAGAACAGAGTTGAGGAGAAACTTCTTCACCCAGAGAGTGGTGGGTGTGTGGAATGCTCTGCCCCAGAAGGCTGTGGAGGCCAAGTCTCTGGATACTTTCAAGAAAGAGTTGGATAGAGCTCTTAAGGATAGTGGAATCAAGGATTATGGGGATAAGGCAGGAACAGGATATTGATTGAGGATGATCAGCCATGATCATAATGAATGGTGGTTCTGGCTCGAAGGGCAGAATGGCCTACTCCTGCACCTATTGTCTATTGTCTAATTGTTGAATTCAGTTGCCTTGACCTTCTAGGGTATACCTTTCTATGATAACTTATTCAGTATAAAAACCCAAATGTATACACTGAAGTAAAATGACTTACTTCTTGACTATACCCAGACTATTGTCCTCCAACCCACACAAAAGAGCTTTTTTTTAAAATCCTACCCCCTTCCCTCTTCACAGAATTAAAATTTGTTTGGTTCTACCTTTTGTCAGTTCTGATGAGCAGTCACTTGGACAGTTGTGTTTCTCCTACATGCATGCTGCTTGACTTGCTGAGTTTTGTCAGCAGTTTTTGTTTTTATTTTACATTTCCAGCATTTGCAATATTTGCTTTTGATTCATTGTACATTATTAATGTGTTCCAGATTACATAAACACAAGAATATTATTCTCTAACCATTTATGTTGCAAACCAACTCAAACTTTTCCTCTTAACCCATCCATTCTTTCAATTGTTCGAATTAGCAGCCAATAAAATCAAGGTTAAAAAGGAAATAAACTAGGAGTAATTATTTACTTCACAATATGGAGTTTAAAAATAAATTGTTAAAACAATAAATATTCTTTCATGTTTATGTACTAGAATGGTAGACTATGCTCAATGCTGTTAAATGCCAGATAAATTATTCAAAGTAATCCTGCAATAGTTTCAAACAGAATACTACATACGCATTCAGAAGACAGAAAAGATTTTGCTAACTATGAAGAATGCGTGACTATAACATGTTTTGTCTAATCCAAATAGAAAATTAACTTGACTCCAAGGTATTTCAAATACCTTGTCACCAAATGAAAATGTTTTGACTGTTATCAATTATATGGACTAGAATCATTAAAAACATTCGTTGAGCATATAACATCACAAAATAAAGATGGCATTGTCACCACATGTGACTTACAAATGAACATTGTTAGTAACTTAAGTGGATCGCTCCTTGATTTCCCAGATTTAGACAATAATGGATTTCTTGGATAGCACCTTTCACAATACACCTTTCTAGTTATTTTCTCTTGCCATTACTTACCCTCTTTACACTCACTGCTGGCAGTGACTTGTTGACAACCACATCCCAGAAAACCATATATCCTAAATAATTCAGTCCACATATCTTATTACACGCTACAAAGTCACTGCAGAGAGCCAACAAGGCAAACTATGTGGCGGAGGGAGAAAACCACCATGGTTAATAGAATACATTTACAACAGTAAGGACAACATAAGGGATTTCCAACCACGAACAGTTTGAATTACTATTATGTTTAAATGATTAACAAATCAAACCTAGACGGCAATGTATTTGGTTACTTCCTGTAGATAGTGCGCGAGCAATGATGATCACTAATCTCATTTCCTAGTGCACGTTTATAATTCTAAATGAAATACAGCCTTTTGTATGGAGCAATTTACTTTGGCCCAAGAACAATGAAGGTACATTTGGTCCCCAGGGCAATATATTTATCTGGAACTTAGGCCCTGATTTGAAAAGCTTTGGCTTAAATAATAAAAGACTCCAGAGATCAGAAAAAAGGTCCACCCACAATTAACCTACTGGCCTGTATTATACAGCATGAGCAAAAATAAAACAATTATGGTTACTTAGCATAACATTTTTCTGAAGGTTTCTTAAAAGTATAATCATATCTGGATGAAGAGGCAGACATTTTTCTCACACACTCCAGAGTTTCCCTTCTCCTCCCCAACCACCCGCACCCGCCCCCCCCCCCCCCCCCCCCGCATTAGCTTAACATGTAAGGTCATAAATGTAAAAGCATTGATGTCCAGGAGGTACATTGACCATGGAAGATTCACAGGTGTGTTTACAGTTTAGGAAGAGGCCATCTGGACTCAATGCTGGCTCTCCGTGAAGCAATCTGGTCAGACCCATTCTCCATAATCCCACAAGTTTTCATAATCTAAATAACCATCTGATTTCCTTCTGAAACCATTTCCAATTTCACCCCGCTCCCCCACACCCCATCTCATGGGTAGCGTTCTCTAGATCATTCCTATATGCGAAGAGTTTCGTCCTCACATTTATTCTGCATCACTTGCTCAAAGTCTTAAGTCTGTAATACCCATCAGTGAATGGAAACTGGTTTCCCCACCCCCGCCCCCCCCCGCCCCCTCCAACCAAGGTCTAACTTATCCATAACTGTTATCATATTTCAAATTTCCCCTCTATCTACTTTGCTCTAAGGAAACCAACCTAAGTTCTCCCAATCTATCCTTGTGACTAAAATCTACTTTTCCTATTGCCTCCCTTGTTAAGGAACATCACATCTTTCCTAAAGTATGTTGATAAGAATTAGATGTAATGCACTAGTTATGGTGTTGCCAGATATTTATGTAGGTTCAGAATATTCTCCTTGCATTTGTACTGAATGCCTCTATTTATGAAGTCCAAGATTCCATATAATTCAATAACTACACACTCAGTATGCCCAACCACCTTCAATGACCATATATCCCCAGGTCCCTGTGATCCTGAACACTCTTTAGAATGGTGACATAAAGTCTACATTGACCCCACTTATCCCTTCTGTCAAAATGCATCATCTCACATTGTCCTGAATTGAGGTCCATTTGTCATTCGGCTGTGCATTCTGCTCACCTAAGCCCTGTCACTAAGGCGATATATGTAAACTTGAAATTCTTTAAGAATAATAAAGTGATATCAAATTCTTCTCTACATTGTTCCAGATTCATTTTTCATTTCAATTGTAGGGAATATAAAGGAAAAAACAAACTGACTGATAAATAGCAAAATGGAAATAAGCGATTAGAAATGTCAGCAGAACACAATATAAATGCAATTTTATTCTGTATCAGTTTTAAATCCAAATCCTCAAGTTATCCCACAATGCTTTAGCACTATTGAAATTTTTTGATCAAATGTAATGATGAAGTAACAAAAGCACACGCGCGCACGCACGCACACACGAACCTGTCCACAAAAGGAAGAACAAATCTTATTCAGCCAAACTACCAATACATAAGCCTGTTCTAGATCAGCCAAAACGACGAGAAAGTTGACAGTTCCATGAAGTAACACTTAGTCACCAAACATCTGCTCGTTCACCCCCAGTCTGAGTTTCAGCAAGATCACTCTGATCCAGGTCAGAATCTGTCTTGGTCCAAATGTGAACAAAACAGCAGAATTGCAGATGCAATGCAAGTGATTAACTTTGATTTCAAGGCAGCATTTGACAGGATCTGGCATCAAAGAGCCCTAGCAATACTGAAGTCCATTGGAATCATGGAAGACTCCACACTGGTTTGTACCTAACAAAAAGTAAGATGGTTATGGTTGGACGTCAACAATTTCAGCCCAAAATAGGGCTGCAGGAGTGCCTCACGGAAGTTTCCTAGGCCCAAACATCTTTACCTGCTTCTATGATCTTCCCTCCATAACCTCAGATGTGGTGATAGTTGTTTAGTGCACAGTAGTATCGAGTACATTTACAACTCCTCAGTGACTGAAATAATCAATGTCCCCATGTAGCACAACCCGAACAACATTCAAGCCTGGGTTGTGAAGTGGGAAGTAACAGACGTGCTACAACTGCAATTCGCCAACAAAACAAACCAACCAACTCTAGCATCAATGAAACACCCAATATCAGCAGAGAAGCAAATTGATCTGCAATTTACCTTCAGCAGCTATATAAAAACTGTGGCTGCAAGACTGAGGCTGAGGCTGGCATCTGTAGCAAACAACTCACCTCCTGACACCCAAAGCCTCTCCTCCATCCTCAAGACATAAGTTAAAAGAGTGACTGACTACTCTTGACATGTTTGGAAGACTGCAGTCCAAAAATGAAGATCTTACACTCTCCAGGACAAAGTAACCCAATTGATTAACACCCTACTCACAGTGAACATTCATTGCTTCCATCACAAGCACACAGTAGTAGCAGTGTATACCATCTACTTGATGTACCGCAACTACTCCCCAAGTCTCTTAACATCACCTTCCAAACCAATGAACTCTAGGATCTAGAGAAATGAGGACAACAATTGAAATGACAACTTAAAGTGCTCGAGAAACCCAGTAGGTGTGGCAGCATCTGTGGAGAGAGAAACAGAGATAACATTTTGAGTCCAATGTGACTCTTTTTCAGAATGTCTCTTTAAAATGGCAGCAGACACATGAACCCTTCCAAGTCAGACATCATTATGGCTTAGAGACATTTCATGACTCCTTCCTCATTGCTGGGTCCAAATACTGGATCTACTTCTTCACCAGCACATCACAGACTCAGAAGATTCAAGAAAGTGGTACACACTCAGTTGCTCAAACTTAGACATGCTGGATGACTAAAGAAATTGAGGGTTTGGTTAAGAAAAAGAAGGAAGCATATGTCAGGTACAGACAGGATAGATCGAGTGAATCCTTAGAAGAGTATAAAGAAAGTAGGAGAATACTTAAGAGGGAAGTCAGGAGGGCAAAACAGGGACATGAGATAGCTTTGGCAAATAGAATTAAGGAGATCCAAAGGGGTTTTACACATATATTAAGGACAAAAGGGAGAGAATAGGGCCCCTCAAAGATCAGCAAGGCGGCCTTTGTGTGGAGCCACAGAAAACGGGGGAGATACTAAATGAATATTTTGCATCAGTATTTACTGTGGAAAAGGATATGGAAGATATAGACTGTAGGGAAATGGATGGTGACATCTTGCAAAATGTCCAGATTACAGAGGAGGAAGTGCTGGATATCTTGAAATGGTTAAAGGTGGATAAATCCCCGGGACCTGATCAGGTGTACCTGAGAACTCTGTGGGAAGCTAGAGAAGTGATTGCTCGGCCTCTTGCTGAGATATTTGTATCATCGATAATCACAGGTGAGGTGCCGGAAGACTGGAGGTTGGCTAATGTGGTGCCACTGTTTAAGAAGGGTGGTAAGGACAAGCCAGGGAACAATAGATCAGTGAGCCTGACCTCGGTGGTGGGCAACTTGTTGGAGGGAATCCTAAGGGACAGGATGTACATGTATTTGGAAAGGCATGGACTGATTAGGGATAGTCATCATGGCTATCATGGGAAGTCATGTCTCACAAACTTGATTGAGTTTTTTGATGAAGCAACAAAGAAGATTGATGAAGGCAGAGCAGTAGATGTGATCTATATGGACTTCAGTAAGGCCTTCGACAAGGTTCCCCATGGGAGACTGATTAGCAAGGTTAGATCTCATGGAATACAGGGAGAACTTGCCATTTGAATACAGAACTGGCTCAAAGGTAGAAGACGGAGGGTGGTGGTGGAGGGCTGTTTTTCAGTCTGGAGGCCTGTGACCAGTGGAGTGCCATAAGGATCTGTGCTGGGCCCTATACTTTTTGTCATTTACATAAATGATTTGGATGTGAGCATAAGAAGTATAGTTAGTAAGTTTGCACATGACACCAAAATTGGAGGTGTAGTGGACAGCAAAGAGGGTTACCTCAGATTACAACAGGATCTGGACCAGATGGGCCAATGGGCTGAGAAGTGGCAGATGGAGTTTAATTCAGATAAATGTGAGGTGCGGCATTTTGGGAAAGCAAATCTTAGCAGGACTTATACACTTAATGGTAAGGTTTTAGGGAGTGTTGCTGAACAAAGAGACCTTGGAGTGCAGGTTCATACCTCCTTGAAAGTGGAGTTGCAGGTAGATAGGATAGTGAAGAAGGCGTTTGGTATGCTTTCCTTTATTGGTCAGAGTACTGAGTACAGGCGTTGGGAGGTCATGTTGTGGCTGTACAGGACATTGGTTAGGCCACTGTTGGAATATTGTGTGCAATTCTGGTCTCCTTCCTATCGGAAAGATGTTGTGAAACTTGAAAGGGTTCAGAAAAGATTTACAAGGATGTTGCCAGGATTGTAGGATCTGAGCTACAGGGAGAGGCTGAACAGGCTGAGGCTGTTTTCCCTGGAGCGTCGGAGGCCAAGGGGTGACCTTATAGAGGTTTACAAAATTATGAGGGGCATGCATAGGATAAATAGGCAAAGTCTTTTCCCTAGGGTTGCGGAGTCCAGAACTAGAGGACATAGGTCTCTTTTATATCTTTCCCCTCTCACCCTAAACCTAAGGGGCAACTTTTTCACGCAGAGGGTGGTACGTGTATGGAGTGAGCTGCCACAGGATGTGGTGGAGGCTGGTAAAATTGCAACATTTAAGAGGCATTTGGATGGGTATATGAATAGGAAGGGTTTGGAGGGATATGGTCCGGGTGCTGGCAGGTGGGACTAGATTGGGTTGGGATATTTGGTCGGCATGGACAGGTTGGACTGAAGGGTCTGTTTCTATGCTGTACATCTCTATGACTCTGTAACTCTAAATACTGGCCCAGCCAATAACAATGAAAAGGATGACTGACTACAAAAATACCATGAATAAATGTTGGAAAGCCAAGACCCAAAAGAAAAATCTCAAGGGTACATTTTCCCAATGCTCCTTTCTGAGCCTCAATCAAAGTAATAGTTAATTCTGTCTAAATCATGGACCTCATAAAATAAAAGGAGACTATACATTGGCCTCTTCGTAGGATATGTGGAACAGTCCATCTTCCGCAGCTACACTGGCACCACCCCCCACCTTTTCCTCCACTACATCAATGACTGTATCGGCACTGCCTTGTGCTCCCATGAGGAGGTTGAACAATTCATCCACTTTACCAACACCTTCCACCCTGACCTCAAATTTAGCTGGACCATCTTAGACTTCTCCCTCCCCTCCTAGACCTCTCCATTTCTATCTCGGGCGACGGAATCAACAAGGACATTTACGATAAACTGACTGACTCCCACAGCTACCTAGACTACACTTCCTCCCACCCTGCCCCCTGTAAAAACGCCATCCCATATTCCCAATTCCTTCGTCTCCACCGCATCTGCTCCCAGGAGGACCAGTTCCAATATCGAACAACCCAGATGGCGGTCTCCTTCAAAGACTGCAATTTCCCCCCCAGACGTGATCGACGATGCTCTCTACCACATCTCCTCCAGTTCCCGCTCCTCCGCCCTTGAGCCCTGCCCCTCTAGTCGCCACCAGGACAGAACCCCACTGGTCCTCACCTACCACCCCACAAACCTCCACATACATCATATCATCCGTCGTCATTCCCGCCACCTCCAAATGGACCCCACCACCAAGGATATATTTCCCTCCCCTCCCCTATCAGCATTCTGAAAAGACCACTCCCTCTGTGACTCCCTTGTCAGGTTCACACACCCCACCAACCCAACATCCATTCCCGGCACCTTCCCCTGCAACCGCAAGAAATGCAAAACTTGCGCCCACACCTCCCCCCTTACTTCCCTCCAAGGCCCCAAGGGATCCTTCCATATCTGCCACAAATTCACCTGCACCTCCACACACGTCATTTACAGCATCCGCTGCACCCGATGTGGCCTCCTCTATATCGGGGAGACAGGCCGCCTACTTGCGGAATGTTTCAGAGAACACCTCTGGGACATCCAGACCAACCAACCCACCACCCTGTGGCTCAACACTTCAACTCCCCATCCCACTCCACCAAGGACATGCAGGTCCTTGGACTCCTCCATCACCAGACCATAGCAACATGACAGCTAGAGGAAGAGTGCCTCATCTTCCACATAGAAACCCTCCAACCACAAGGGATGGACTCAGATTTCTCCAGTTTCCTCATTTCCCCTCCCCCCAACTTGTCTCAGTCCAACCCTCGAACTCAGCACCACCTTCCTAACCTGCAATGTTCTTCCTGACCTCTCCGCCCCCACCCCCACTCCGGCCTATTACCCTCACCTTAACCTCCTTCCACCTATTGCATTTCCAACGCCCCCCCCCACCCCCCCCAAGTCCCTCCTTCCTATCTTTTATCTTAGCCTGCTTGGCACACTCTCCTCATTCCTGAAGAAGGGCTCATGCCCGAAACATCGATTCTCCTGCTCCTTGGATGCTGCCTGACCTGCTGCACTTTTCCAGCAACACATTTTCAGCTGTATACATTGACCATGTCAAGCATTCATCTTCAAGAGCACTTCGGGTTAGAAATTCTACACCAGTCCCTCAATGATAAACATTCACGTCAGTAGCTGAGAAATAAAACGTTGCAGTAAAACTCGGAGGTATCTACTTCTGAACACATTCTTGAGATTTCTGGCTGGGCATAGCTAACGGTGCAGGTTTGATGCTCGGTGGCACAAGTCTCATTGAGCTTCTAAAAACAAATTAAGTGAATCGATAGCTTTCCAGTCACACAATTTCAGTGGGACGTTTCACCAGCATTAATTTGGCAAACACTTCTGTATAAACAGGAGCATGGTGCCACTCAATAAACACAAGGTCATTGGAATGGATTTCCTAGTCCAAAGCTGTATCTGCCTAGGTTTGGTGAGTACCTTGCTCATGCAATTTTCGGGTTCTTTTGTTTTATTTTACTTTGAGACTGGCATTATTTGAAATTGTTTTACTTTTATCGAATATTTACTTTTCTCCCTACCTACCAGTCAGAGGTCCTTCACAGCGATTTGCAGTAGTTAATGTTGATAGGATACATATTCTAGAAACTGCAAGAATAATGAGGATGAACGACAACTATTCAGAGTTCAGCTCGCACATCTATAGTTAAAAAAAAACTATTCTTAAATATGGAAATCGCAGCTGGTCAGGCAGCAGCCATGGAGAGAGAGCAAGCTAACGCAGAAGCTAGATGACTCCTCATCAGGTGCCAAACCGGATGTGTTATCCGGCATTTTTTTATTTTCAGTACAGATTCAAGCATCTGAAGTAATTTGCTCCTATTTTCGAAATAGGTTGTTTCAAAGATCCAGCTACTGCTCACTGGGCATATCAGAAGAGAGCAGCATTCCATCCCCTAATGTTGATCCTCAAAGAGCATGTATTGACCAGAATAAAAGGCATCATTGCATCATTTTCACGAATGTCACCTTTACAACTTGTACTTTGTATTTCGTGAAAGTCATCCCTCAAGTCATTACAGTACACAAGCAATGTACAACATTATTGGGGAGAAATTCCAAAACGTGAAAGTCCAGCTACTCCATGTCAGTATTAAAGCAAAACTTTGCAGATGCTGGAAATAAAGTCTAGTCATAGAGATGTACAGCACGGAAACAGACCCTTCAGTCCAACTCATCCCTGCCAACCAGATATCCTAAAATAATCTAGTCCCATTTTCCCCATATTTCTATCAACCCTTCCCATTCTTGTACTCAACCAGATGCCTTTTAAATGTTGTAATTGTACCAACATCCACCACTTCCTGACAGCTCATTGCATACATGCACCATGCTTTGCATGAAAAAGGTGTCCCTTAACTCCCTTTAAATCTTTCCCCCCCTCACCTTAAACCTATGCCTTTTAGTTCTGGACTCGCCCAACCCAGTCAAAACATGGCCCCCATGATTTTATAAACGTCTATAAAGGTCATCCCTCAGCCTCTGACACTCCAGGGAAAACAGCCCCAACCTATTCAGCCTTTCCCTATAGCTCAAACCTCCAACCCTGGCAACATCCTTGTAAATCTTTTCTGAACCCTTTCAAGTTTCACAACATTCTTCCTATAGGAGGGAGACCAGAATTGCACCCAACATTCCAAAAGTAGCCTAACCAATGTTCTGTACAGCTGCAACATGACCACCGAACTCTTTGTAAAATGTAAAATAAGAACAAAAACCACTGGGAAATCTCAGAAGATCAGGCAGCATTTATGGAAAGAAATAGAGTTAACAATTCAGGTCGATGAACTTACATTTCTGTTCTCTTCAGTTCTGAAAAAAGAGAGTTTTTCAGCCAGTGAAAAGGGGAGGGGTATTAGAAGGACAATGGGAGAGATGTGTAATAGGGTGGAGGCCAAGGGAGATTAAATGACAAAATATTTCACAATGGCACAGCCAAAGAGACAGATAATAGATACAATGAAGAAACAAAGTTTGTGTCCAAATGAGATGCGAATTGCTACAAATAAACCATCTGAATGCGTTGTGGAGGGATTATGTACACGAAAGCAACTAGACAAGATCAAAACCAGTGAAACTTAAAATAAAAAGGGAACAAACACCACAACAAGCAAGATCAAGGCAGAGATAACTATCTAAAGTTAGTTAATTTGTAATATTGATCAAGGTGAACAATACAGGGCAGTATTTCACCTATAGAAGCATAAGAGAGGGTGGGGGATGGGTGCTAATACACCAAATATGGGGGAGGTTGCTGTTGGATCTGTACTTGGGGGTGGGTGGACATGGTGGGAATGGTACAGGAAGCAACCATCAGCTCCGGACAGTCCTCCTGAGTACGTGACAGTCCCATGAATTTTGTGATAGTTGCTCACTCTCAAGCAAAGTTCAAAGGGCTGCAAGTTGTCAACTCAAACAAGGTAACAGAAAAAGGTGCTGCTCATTGAGCTTTACTGGAAAATTGTGACAGATTGTGGACAGAAATGGTCAGCAGGAGACCAAGTTAGACAATCATACTGAAAACCAAACAGGAGCTGAGCAGAGGTATGGAGGTGCTCCACAAAGCAGTTACCCAATTAGTGTTTGGTGCCAAAAGTGTAGGAAGGACCAGATTGTGAGCAGCAAAAGATTATATATTAAATTGAAACAAGTACCTGAAAGTAGTGACTAAAACAAAAAACAAAATGGAGAAACTCAGCACGGCTGGCTGCACCTGAAGGGTCACTAGATTTCAAACGTTAATTCTGCTTTCTCTCTACAAATGCTGCCAAACTTGCTGAGTTCTTGCAGCAATTTCAATTTTTATTTATGACTTACAGCATCCACAGTTCTTTGCCTTGTTTTATATAGGTCACTATTACATTGGAATCTTTGCAGTCTTTGATAGGGAGTTTGGAGGAGGAGATGAGACAACCTCTTATGCTACCATGGAAAACTGGCTTGGGGAGAGAGTGTTAATGGTGACTGAGGAGTTGGCTACATTCTCATGGAGGAAATAGTAGCTGTGGAGAGGACACTGAATGATGTGTTTGATAGTGGCATCATGCTGGATGTGACAGAAGTGGTGGTGGCTGATCTATTGAATAAAGAGGATGTTGGGCTGGAAGCAAGGACAAGGAAAACCTTAATGAGGTCCTGAGAGGGAGTGGAAGAGTGAGAGCAGAGCTGCTTGAAATGGATTGGATGGTGTTGGTGGTGGAGGGGTTGGGGGGTGGGGGGGGTGGGGGGAACCTGTCCACTACAATGGGTTGGGGATCCATAGCTGGGGGTAAGGGGAAGATGTCACTTCATCAGAAAAAGAGACAACAGTTGAGAAACAGAGAAGGAAATGGAGACCTTACAGGTAGCAGAGTGAGAGGAAGTGCAGTGGAGCGAACTTGAGTGTCCATGAATTTGTATTGAACATGGTCTCCTTTTTTAGATATAGATGATTTACCAAAGAAGTCAAAGAAGGAAAGAGACAAGCCAGGGTTTGACCAGGTGAAGGTGTGGGAGGGGTGGAAATTGGATAAACATTAATGAAATTTTCCAGTTCACAGCAAAAGCAGTAGGGAGCACCAGAGAGTCAATGTAATGACAAAAAGGAGGCAGGGGAGAGTAGACCTGGATGTCCCACATATTGCAAGAAAGGCAGGTGACAGAGTCCCCAAAGCCTTGGTAAGAAGTGGAGTTAAAACAAACAAACAGTCAGACTGAGGACAGGCATAGGGTGGTGGTGGGGGATGGGAACTGTTCGGGTCTCCATTTAAGGAAGAACCAGACAGCTTCAAGAGCATCGTGGTGAGTGATGGAGAATTGGACATTCGTAATGAAGAGTAAGAGTTTAGAGGCAGGAAATTGGAAATTGATAAAAGTGCCATCAGAAGAATCATGGATGTCGGTAGGAAAAGACTGGACAAGGGAGGAACAAAAGGAAGAAATATGCTCAGTGGAACAGGAAAGGCTGAAACCATGGATCAACTACAGTAATCTTACTTATTCTGGGAGAAAGTAGACAAATAAACTGCTTGAGGTGATATTTTCTTATTTAATCCCCCCTGACCTCCAGCCAAAAATAGACCTCTATCTTCCTGTCCCTCCCCCTGTCATTCTACTTCACTTTAGCTCTGACAAAATAAAGACATTGATTTTAAATGTTAGCTATTCCTCTCCACGAATACTGCCTAACCTACTGTTTTTCCAGCACATCCTGTTCTTGCGCTATGTTAAGATTTACTGTGAACCTAATGGCCAAATAACCACCCAGTTCATATTTCTCAATGTCTTGCCCTACCTTCAAACTTGTATCTAAAGCACTGTTAAAATATTCAGCTAGTCTATGCCTCAAATCATTACATCAAGTAAAACATGCAACAAAATTCTTTGTCGATAATCTGTTCAATTTTAGAGGGAGCAGAGGCTTTTTCACAAGGGGAAGTTGAGCTTAGGAAGCAGCTGTGTAACCCCAACAGCAGCAGATAGGAACAATGGGCTGGATTTTATTTGATCCCCCAATCTTTAAACGCACCAACAGGTGCAAAACCCAGCCCTCGGCTATACTGCTCTCTCCAAAGTGCTTATATTTAATCTTACAATCATATCCCCGGGAACAGGGTGGCACGGTGGCTCAGTGGTTAGCACTCACAGTGCCAGTAACCTGGGTTCGGTTCCAGTGTTGGGCGACTGTGTGGAGTTTGCACATTCTCCCAGCGTCTGCATGGGTTTCCTCTAGGTGCTCCAGTTTCTTCCCACAGTCCAAAGATGTGCAGGTTAGGTGAATTGGCCATGCTAAAATTGTCCATAGTGTTCAGGGATGTGTAGGTTAGGTGCATTAGTCTGGGGGAAAATGTAGAGTAATAGGGGAATGGGTAACTCGGAGGGTCAGTGTGGGCTTACTGGGCCAAAGGGCCTGTTTCCACACTGTAGGAATTCTAACTAACTGTTTTTCTGTAACCTGTCTCATTCTCAAACCACCATTTCCTGCTCTCTGCTGTCGTAAAAACCATCCAATTATTTCCATATTTGTATTTCTTCATGCCAGGTTAATCCAGCAAACCTGTGCTGTTTCTCTGTACTGCTTCAATATCTGTCCTTTATTGTGGAGATGGGAACTACAGAATTTATTTCTGGTCTTACTAAAAATGTTATATATAGATTTTTTAAGAAAACATTAATCCTTGGCATTGACATCACTGGCACTGCCAGTATTTATTGCCCATCCCCAGTTGGTCAAGGTGACTTTGAATCACCTTCACGGCAGTTCAAGTGGTGTAGGTACACCCACAATGACTTTTCTATGGTAGCTTCATAAATCGAAGCCAGTTGTAAAAGTCAAACGTATTACTATGGATCCAAAGTTACTGGCAAGAGTGGAAGGTTTTTATACCCTGAAGGAGATTTGTTAAAAAAGTATTTTCAGGTGGTGGCAAGCCTTGTGCCTCGGAAGAATGGTTAACACTGTGGTGGTTGACTCTGTGTTAAGCTCAGGAGTCCTAGCATTGCAATCTCTGCTACTTAAAAAGGACAAAGTTTTGTTTCTAATCTAGAATTGCTGGTCTCTTGCTTTCAATAGGACTTCTTCTCAACTGGTTGAGTTTTTCATTTCTGTTCACCCATCCAAATGGTGCCTGCAGAGATCACAGCCATCAGCAACCATCTCCTAGTTGGTCAATATTAGTGTCTTCCATCTGTGTATTTCATTTTCTTGCCTTGTAGAGAGATATGGCTGTCCAGGAGGTCATGACTCGGGTCACCATAGTAAAGGTCTTTGCTTATATAGCTGTCATCAATCTGAAAAATGTGACTGAACCATACAAATATCATTGGGTTAGCAATTAGTTTCTGATGGAATGAATATAATTCAGGCCCTATGAGCTGAGGAAACATCTGAGAGCGCAAATGTGGAAACTCTTCAGTCTTTTCCCTTGCCCAGGTCTCACTGCTGTAGAATGGTACACTGTGGATGCAAGCTTGGTAGTCTCACAGTTGGTGCTTTCAGTCTTGTAGTCTTTACCCATCTTGGAAATAACAGCTATAGCTTTTGTGATGTGTGTGTGTAAATTCTGCATCAAGTGAAAGATTGCTGGCGTTTGTGGACCCTAAATATTGAAGCTTTCAACAACCTCCAATGTCACATTATTAATATTGATAGATTGTAGTACGACCAACCCCATTCTCAACCTTGTAATATTTTATAGTTTTATGATTATTAATGAGGCTAACATTCTAGTCTGGAGTTTTATGAAATGAATTGAAATTCTCTCAAATGGCCTCTAATAAAAAATGCTCATATTTTAACTCAGTAATAAAAAGGGAACAAGTTAAAATTGGGTCACAAAGCACTATTCACAGAATCATAGAATCCTCACACCAACCCTCCAAAGAGTAACCTACTCAGACCCATTCCCCTACATTTAACCCCTGACTAATGCATCCCACCTACACATCCCTGAACACTGGACAATTTAGCACAGCCAATTCACTTAACCTGCACATCTTTGGGTTGTGGGAGGAAACCAGAGCACCCAGAGGAAATCCACACAGACACAGGGACAATGTGCAAACTCCACACAGACAGACAGTCGCCCAAGGCTGGAATCGAACCCAGTGCTAACCACCGAGCCACCGTGCCTAACACGAACAGATCAGGTGGTTATTCATCTCGGTTTGTGGAACGTCCCTGTGCAAAACTGGCTGCCGCATTTTCCTAGATAAATGGTGATTGCACTTTAAAATATCATTAGCTGTGAATGAAAAACCTGTCCTGGAACATGCAAGTTTGTTCTTTGGTCACTAGGAAACAAGATATAGACCCCAAATACTATTCAAATTTCAGCGACATCAGGTTTGGCTTTTCCCATACTAACTTTCTTAACATCATTTTATTGCCAAATAATGGACAATTGTATGCTGTGATCACACTTTAATAAAATTGAAGGGACACGAAGAGGAGTAAATAATAACAAAATCCTTAAAATAATACTCATTCAATTCAAAATGCTTTTGCTGCAGAGCCGGACCAGGCTATTAAGCAAAGCCTATTACAACACAAGTGCATTTGCAGGAATTAACTCATCAGCTCGTAAAGTTCTCCTGCAAACATAGGCATCAGGAAATGCTCAATTGTTTTTAAAAGAGTATACCTACCCAAGCGACCTTTAACATATTACAGTAACACAATAGATCATTGTCAGAAATTACTCCACCACAAGTTAACAAAAAATGTAAGGAACTTATTTGCTTAAAGTTTTAAACTTAGTGCAAACAACTTGCCAAATAATATTCAACAAGGACATATCTAGAAGCAGAAATATTAAAGAGCAATTCTGTGGTTGTGGCAGGAAATTGAAATATGTCATGTTGATAAGTATACCTCCAGCAGCAAGACTCTGGTAATGGGTATGAACCAAGTGAGTGAGTATTACCACAGTATTACCAGCTGTTATTTCCAAGATGGCTAAAGACTACATAACTTGAAAATAAAGGAGTGAAAAAATAACAGCATACTTCCTCAGAAGAAGCACAACTAAAGCATATGATTTTAGTGGATGACATTAACTAGAAAATGGGCTTTGGTAATCTAGCATTACAGCCAACGATACTCTGCATTAATATTACTAACTATCCAAGAGCACTCCATTCCGTGTATGCAGGCTGAGACAAATATTAATTGCGCCCAGAGGACCATGAACACAGTGAAAGATGCTCTTTGGTCTGCCCAAAACTTGGTCTACCAGAGCAAGGAGTTGACCTTGACTGAGTGTTAGGAGAAAGTGAGGACTGCAGATGCTGGAGACCAGAGTTGAAAAGTGTGGTGCTGGAAAAGCACAGCAGGCCAGGCAGCATTCGAGGAGCAGGAGAATCGAGGCTTCGGGCATAAGCCCTTCTTCCTTACGCCCAAAACGTCGATTCTCCTGCTCCTCGGATGCTGCTTGGCCTGCTTGACTGAGTGTTGCAAATTTCAAAGGTTTAGGATTGTGTGCTGAGGGACCTACTAAAGCTTGGGGAAGCTCCAGACAAGGGACAAGACTACCATTGGTCTTTCTACTGGAGTTAATTGCAGTGTCTGTTCAGTTATCAGGACCTCCCAATGCCTCAAACATATGTAAATATAGTCTTGTATAAGAAAGAAATGCCTTTGGTTTGTTGGGTAGAGTCAAACTCCAAATGTTTGTTTGTTTCTCCATATGCTACTGTACTGAACCAAACTGCTTGAGTGGCTATGTCCATAAATATCTTTTATGAATAGATTTTTGAAATATAAAAAACATTGGTCTGCTCAATGCAAGACTGCCTGCTGAGGGCACACTAAAACTTGGGGTAGCTATGGTCGGGTAAAGAACACCACTTGAGGTGTTACAGCCAAAGTACAACGGAGGTCCATTTAGTTATCAGATCCTCCCAGTGCCTCAAATATAAGTACATACAGTCTAATATAAGAAAGAAATGCTTTGGATTTTTTTTTGTCAACACATGTAAAGACTGTAAGGAACTGAACTGCTCAAATGACTATCTATAAAAATATTTTTACAGATAAAGTATAGTTTTGATATTAAAAAGTGTTTGTATCACTCTACAGAGAGCTTGAAAATCTGCACCTTTATGTTTAACTTGTAGTGCCAACTGACCATGCAGACAAGAATACACAAACCATGGGAAAATACATTGAATTGGAAGTACAAGCATTCAGGACAAAAGGCATAATTGTTAAAAAGGAAAGTTTGCAATTACTTGGTGAGATCTAATTATTCCCCTCTCTCTAATCTCACTCCACCCAAAGTATGCACATGGTCTTGACTTCCTGGATACAATGCTTGGATAATCAAACAGCATCTTATTTTTAAAAATCTTACATATGCAAACATATACAGTAAACTTTTTAATGAATACCCATGATCACAGTTAGAATAGAAAACCCTTAAATAAATTTATAACATTCTAATTACATTCTTCCTCTCCCACCCAATGTAGATATTTTAGTCTCGTCACTAGTGAAACAGTTCAAGTACACTGTTCAGTTTACATAAGCAATTTCCACAATGTCCAAGGAGTTAAGAATTTATAATGAGAAGGAAGCAGGATGTATATGTGGATGAGAACTTAAAAAGTTATTGACCTGGATTCTACAGTAGAAATTACATTCAGGTTATCAGTGACCATCATTATTAAAGTTGCATCTTCTAGCAACTTCTTGTACAAACTTAAACATGGAAATCAGCAAGTTACTGTCAGAGTCGCTTGACTGCTTCAGAAACTTTGCTATACCATCATCCTCAAGCAAAAAGTGTGGTACTGGATGAGCACAGCCAGTCAGGCAGCATCCAAGGAGCTGGAGAGTTAACATTGAGCATAAGCTCTTCACCAGGAATGTCATCCGCTCCCCCCCACAACCCCCCCTACAGGCCGACTCTGATCTCCGGGCATCTGCAGTCCTCACTTTCTCCTCTACCATCATCTTGATGAGCATGTAACATTGAAACACATTAGAAGGGTGTGAAGCTTCTATACTGGCATATTAGGTACACAGTAAACTCACCAGAAAATGTCAGGGTTTCTGCACTTGGGTGTAAGGAAACATTTAAGCATTATTGACAAACAACCTCTCAAGCACTGAAATTTACTTTGACAAAGTGGAATTCCATTTCTGTGGATTTTAGAGATTTTTATAGAATTAATATTTTATTATTCTTTTCGATCTCACATCCCTCTCAAACCAATTTTTTATTTCCTTCTTTTTGTTATTGGTTTGAATTAAAATATTGTAATTTGCACTTTGTCATCCAGAACCTGAGGACAGAATTTCATCTCCAGTTTACCAATCTTGCTGTGTGTAGTGATTGCAACAAGGTCAGCCAGCTGGCCCTCAGAATAGGAATTCCTTTATTGGAGTTGTTAATCGGATTCTGACACTGAGGCTGTACCAGAGGTTAAGGACTCTACACGCGTAAATAAAGGGCGACTTGGTTACACGATACTGGCCTCGGAGGAGTTATTTCACCATGAGATGAATTCCAGGGTCAGGATCCTGGAAGAGGGAACAGTGATGATGTAATGACTGCAAAGAACAGGCAATTACATGTACTTATCTCAAGAATGGTCAGCTAAATGGTCAAGGACCGGTTATGATTATGGACCGCTCCGCAAGAAGAGTAAGTACTTTCCAGAAGAATGTAGAGTAAAAAATTAAACCCTGAAACCAGAACTAGTTCAGATTTCCGATCCCATCCTTTCTTGAATCTAGCAAAGTTACGCTTTATTTAGAGAAAGCGAAGAACATTTTCAAATTGTAGGTGATAGGACACTAAGCAGCATCAAAGGAGCAGGAGAATCGATATTTCGGGCATAAGCCCTTCTTCAGGAATGAGGAGGGTGTGCCAAGCAGGCTAAGATAAAAGGTAGGGAGGAGGGACTTGGGGAGGGGCGTTGGGAATGATCTCCAGCATCTGCAGTCCTCACTTTCTTGATAGGACACTAAGCTCAATTAACTTGCTTCCTCCTCACACAGGGAGAAGACTATGCTCAAAATTCAAAAAGTCAAGAACTTCAAAGTTTGGGAGAAGATTTGTAGCTGGGGTGCTCGTTGTGGTTCTGTTCGCCGAGCTGGGAATTTGTGTTGCAGACGTTTCGTCCCCTGTCTAGGTGACATCCTCAGTGCTTGGGAGTCTCCTGTGAAGCCTTCACAGGAGGCTCCCAAGCACTGAGGATGTCACCTAGACAGGGGACGAAACGTCTGCAACACAAATTCCCAGCTTGGTGAACAGAACCACAATAGGTCAAGAACTTCAAAGATAAACACCAATAACAGTAAAAAGAGAGAGGTTGCACCACAGACATCATAAAATTTTCTTTTTACTGCGACAAAAATGGTGTTGCTCTTTTATGTGCCTTCGTTATGTGTAACATTAGTGACAGTTAAACCATATCCCATCTGATCCAAATAAAAGTTTAAAGACGTCATTACTTAAAAGGGAAATTACATTCAAACAGCCCAGGAGACAATTATTCACTCTGCATTGTCTGTTTAATACTCAAAAGGGTTAAAGATCATGTGTCAGAGATTTCCAGTTTGCATGCCAGAGCACAGAATTTACAAAACATTCATATATGCTGACATTAGGGCTCACCATGCATCAAAAGAAATCAGAGCAGAGAAATCAACGTGAAAGTCCCAACGGAGTCAATTTATCTGTTGCTTTTGATAATAAATTGACAGATCTAAGCATGAATGGCATTCAACTGGTACACACACTTCCTGATTATAAATCAGATTGCACAGGGGAGTGAGAGATGCATGGATCCATTTCCCAGAACACACTTTCAAAATTTTAAAGGATAAAAGGGATAATCATCCAATGAAAAGTCTTATTGGATTATGACACACAAACAGGTAAATTTGCACTATGAGATCGTATAAAATGGGTGATAGTAAATTACCTCTTCCAATTGCCTTTTTTAATTAAATCAAGGAAGGAGTGGTGTTAAAAATGGCTGTTAATTTGCTGTGGTATATTTTGGACCATTGCACAAAATCTACTCCAATATGTGTAACAGCTTGTCAACTCAAACAGAAAAATGCTAGTCTTTCAAACAGATAGCCTAAAATTTCAGCCACTGCAATTAATGTTTACTTATCACTTACATGATATGTGCACAAGATGGGATTAAAACAAAGGATAAGAAAATGTCAATATTCATTGATGCAAACCCTGACCTAACAAGGCTAAGGGAATTACATTTCTCAGAATATGCATTACACAAACAGTGCATTTGGCCCAAGTAGTTCATACCAGTGTTTATATGCCACACAAAGTCTTCTCTCATTCAATCCACCTTACCCTATCCTTTCAGCTGAGAAACAATAGAGAAACTGGTCAGAGTCAGGGCAACGTAATGAAGAATTCCTAAAACCTTTTGCTTTGAAACACTACACAGTTGCCAGTGTGAAGAGGGAATTTTTTAAAATGCACCTTTGGTCATTATTGCCTGTAAATCTGAAACAGGAACAACTTATTTCTCAACTAATGAGGTACTTTAAAGCTCAACAACTGTCTAATAACTGATGGTGGGAAGATCTCCAACAGTTAATTTGGAAGCAAGAATGGACACCCGCAATTCTCCAAAAAGGTGTTATTCATTTAGGATTTCTGAAATGCAAATAACTTTGCTCCATGGTAATTTAGTAAATTTCACAATTTAGTATTCTCAGGAACTAAGCCCAGAACTTAAAACCATCAATGCAAAAGCCAACATATTAATCCATTGATCAAGATTTTACCTATCAAGTTAGAAAGGAAAAATATAAAAAATATAATTGATTCTTTCAGAAGTTTCACTCGACTAATACTTGAGAATGTGGAAGTGAGTTTATGTCAGGAGGAAAGGTTGCACAGGCATGGCCTGTATCCGGGAGTTGAGATGAATGAGAAGTGAAGTGATCTTATTGAGATGTACAAGATCCTGAGAGGACATGACAGGGTGGATGATGAAAGGATGTTTCATCTCGTGGCACACACTAACAGTCAGGTAATCTCCCACTTAAACGAGGAGGAGGAATTCTCTTTTAGCATCTTCAGAACTCACTTCCTCAGAGTGATGGGAAAAATGTCAAAGTCATCAAACATTTTTAAAGACAGAGGTAGATATAGATTATTGACTAATAAAGGGAGCCAGACTGAGGGTGGAATATGGAGTTGAAACAACAATCAGATCAGCGAGGATTTTACTGTTGGCAGACCAGGTTAGGTGGGACAAGTGGTCTACTCTTGCTCTTAATTCATATGTTTTCATGTTTACAAATCTAATTGAATGCTAGTGAAGGATTGAATGTAAACCCGCTTGTACTAGTGTAGCCATCCCTTCAATTCTGTTGAAAGTTACTTACTCTTGGGGGGGTGGGGGGAAAGAGTCAGACCTGCAAGGAGTCAGATTACAAGTGGTTTCGGCTAAGTTTGAACAAAAGCCGAAATGATATCATGGAAAAGTCAGGAGTTGGTTGGTTAAGTCACTCCTCGTGTGGATTGTGCTTTGACTCAAAATATCAATTTCTAAACTGGCACAGTTTATAAGCACAGGAGAAGGTTTGATTTGTGAGTAAGAGCAAAGAATTTGTATCTTATATTCATCTCCAGCTTACAGTGAGAAGTACAAGAGTAAATTTAAACTAAGCAAAGTTAAACTAAGCACAAAAACTTAAAGGGTGGCTCAGTGGCTAGCACAGCTGCATCACAGTGCCTGGGACCTGGATTTAATTCCAGCCTTGAGTGAACATCTATGTGGGGTTTGCCCGTTTTCCCACTTCTGTGGGAGTTTCCTCCAGGTGCCCTGGTTTCCTCCCAAAGATGTGCAGCTTAGGTGGATTGACCATAGGAAATGCAAGGTTACAGGGATAGGTTAGAGGGGTGGGTCTGGGTGGGATGCTCCTTGGAGGGCTGGTGTGGACTCAATGGGCCAAATGACCTGCTTCCACACCTTTGGGATTCTATGATTTATGCAAAGCACAAAGTATAGTTAATAAGGTTGGAGAGAGAGTTATAGACACAGATCGTCTTGTGGCAATGAGACATCATTTAAAGGGCTGATCTATGTGTTAAGTATTCTTGATGGAAAGGTGTTCAGAAGAAAAGATAGGAGGAAGTACAAATAAAAGAAGGAAGGGTGGCCTTCTTTGGTTAAGAATTGCATTGCTGTACTACAAAAAGAAGAATGTTCCAAGATATTAAAGACATAATTGGTTGAGGCCAGAACTAAGGAATAAAGAGGATGCAATTATATCGCTTGGTTAGACCACCAGCTAGTTAGAAGGATATTGAGGAACAAATCTGCAAGGAAATTTCAGAGATGAGTAAACATCAACTTAATTACAACACAGAACATAAATTACTATTATAGACTGGGATAGCAGTAGTAATGGTAGAGATAAAGGCAAAGGCAATGAGGAATAAGCATTTCTAGATGTGTTTTGGAGAATTTCCTGCAACATTAAATGTCCAATCTAACCAACTTATATAAATTATTTGGATGTATAAGGTATTGTGAGTAAGTTTGCAAATTATACCAAAATTGGAGGTGTAGTGGACAGCGAAGGTTACCTCAAGAATACAACAGGATCTTGATCAGATGGGCCAATGGGCTGTGGAGTGGCAGATGGGAGTTGAATGGAGATAAATGTGAGGTGCTGAATTTTAGAAAAGCAAATCAGTAGAACTTATGCACTTAATGGCAAGGTCCTGGGGAGTGTTGCTGAACAACAAGACCTTGAAGTGCAGGTTCATAGTTCCTTGAAAGTAGAGTCACAGGTAGATAGGATAGTGAAGAAGCCGTTTGATGTGCTTTCCTATATTGGTCAGGGCTTTGAGCATTGGAGTTGGGAAGTCGTGTTGAACTGTACAGGACATTGGTTAGGCCATATTTGGAATATTGTGTGCAATTCTGGTCTCCTTCCTATCGGAAGTTGTGAAACTTGACAGGGTTCAGAAAAAAATTTACAAGAATGTTGCCAGGATTGGAGGATTTGGGAAGAGGCTGGGGTTGTTTTCCCTGGAGTATCAGAGGTTGAGGGCTGACCTTACAGGAGGTTTGTAAAATCATGAGGGGCTTGGTTAGGATAAATAGACAAGATCTTTTCCCTGGAGTAGGGGTGTCCAGAACTATAGGTTTAGAATGAGAGGGGAAAAAGTTAAAATGGACCTAAGGGACAATTTTTTAAACATGGAGGGTGGTGTATATATGGAATAAGCTGCAAAAGGAAGTGGGGGCTTGTACAACAACAACAACAACAACATTGAAAAGGCCTCTGGATGAGTATAAGAATAAGAAAGGTTTAGAGGGATATGGGCAAAGTGCTGGCAAATGGGACTAGATTAGGTTAGGATCTCTGGTCAGCTTGAAGGGTTTGTTTCTGTGCTGTTCATCTCTATGACTTTAAGAAAGGAGACACTGTCATACCTGGTTCTTGGGGATGTGGAGCTCCAAATGCTCAAGTGACAATGGGAAACATTTATGGGACATTAATGGTGCAAAGACCAATGTTCCAGATAATAGTGAAAATGAGATTGGTCAATCCACAGAATGAACATCAGTGGGGCACTATCAGAGTTGGGCTGGGTAGATGGAACCAAAAGGTTAATAGGAAAAACAGTAGCTGAACATGGAGTCATCTTCAAGGAAGAGATGGTGTGAGCACAGTGAAGTTATAACCCCTCAAAAATGAAAGGGGAGATAATTCAGAGCTGATTGGATGACAAAGGAGAAAGAAATTAAGTTAAAAGAAGAAAAATAAAGGTGTGCTTACAGCAGATAGCAGGCACTAAACACAACTGAAAGCTAAGCTATATACAGAAGGTTCAGATGGGAGATGAAAAGCAAATGTGAAAAGCAAAGAGGGATGATGAAAAAACACTAGCAGTTAACAAAAAAGAAATCCAAAAGCCTTCTATAAGCATCTCAACAGTAAAAAGGTGATAAAAGGAGGGCTAGGGCCAATTAGAAACTCAGGAGATTCACTCAGAGGCAAGAAGCAGAGCTGAAGCAGTTAAAGACAGAGACAAAATATTCTTTTAACTACAAGGAGATGCTGCTTAGACCATGGTGACACAGGGGGAAAGTCAGTCATTAGAAGCATTTAAACTTTAAAAAGAAACTGGATTGGATAAGCTTTGGAACATAAAAGTTGATAAAGCCAGATGAGGTGCATCCAAGGATAGTGAAGTAAGAGAGAGTGAAAATATCTAAGTCGATGGCAATAATCTTCCATCTTCGTTATATTTGAGATGTGCTGCAGGATTGGAAAATTGCAAACATTTTGCCCTTGTTCAAAAACAAAGGTTGTAAAGATCAATTCAGCAATTACAGTCTATTTAGCTTTAGTGTTGGGAAGGCCTTAAGAAACTATTATTCAGGATAGAATTAATAGTCGTTTGGAAAAATATGGGTTGATTTGGAAGAATCAATATGGTTTTGTTAGGGGAAAATTGTGTCCATTTAACTTGGAGATTTTTGAAGAGGTGACAAAGAAGGTTGAAGTGGGCAAGGCTGTTTAATGTGGTGTGCATTATACAATGTCACACAACAGATGTGAGAGAAAGTTATAGGTCATGGGATAAAAGGGACAGTAGTAATTCCAGTACAAATTGGATGAGGGATAGGAAACAGTTATGTTTAATGGGCATTTTGTTTTAGATTGAAAGATACTTTGTAGCGACATTCCCTAGGGATCCGTACTGAGGTTGTTGCTTTTCTTGATATACATAAATGATCTAGATCTTGGTTTGCAGATGACATTTCAAAATTTGCAGTTAACTCAAAACTTGGGAGAATTGTAAATGAGAGACAGTGTAGAACTTCAAACATTGATTGACCAGTTGGTGGAGTGAGCAGATAGAAAGTAGATGAAGTACAAATGTGGTGAAGGGAGAGGTCATTCTCCATGTTCTTGGTTCTAATGAACATGCTTGAGCAGAGAGAGGTCATTAAATGTGGCAGGGGCAAACAGGGCAACAGCAGGGCAGTGGGGATGATGAACTTTTGGGAGACTGGTTAGATTTCAACTGGAGCAGTGTGTACTTATCTGTGTTCCACACAATAGGAAGATTGTGAACGTAGTAGAGAGAATATGGAGGGTGGTTTACAAGACTAATTCCAGAGGTCAAACACTTCAGTTAAAAGAAAAGACTGATGAAGTTCAGACTATTTTCCTTGGAGAAGATTAATAGGAAAATTGATAGAAGTTTTCAGATCATAAATGGTTTAGAACGAGTAAAGAGGAAAAATGTTCCCGCTCAGAAACAGAGCAAGAACTAGATGGTACAGTTTTAAAGTGTTCTGCAAAAGAAGCAAATGTGAGCTGAGAAAAAAATACTTTTTCACACAGATTAGTAAGGGTCTGAAATGTACTCCCTGGAAGTGTAGTGTAGGCAGCTCGATTAAAGCATTAACAGATCACTTAAATAGAAACAACGTGCAGGGTTATGGGGGGAAAAAGAAACAGGAGATTGACATTAAATTGAAATGCTCAGTGAACAGGTGCAGACAAGATGGACTGAATAGCCACCTCCTGCACCATAACAATTCTGTGATTCTGTTTCCCCCGTCCTATTTTTGTGAATCCATGTGGAAAACTGGGAACAAAAAATTTGGCAAATTTATTTTAAAAAGTGGCAGTTACACCTCTCACAATGTAAACCAATTTCATGACATGGTTGTTAATGCTGCAACCACATAAAACGCAAAAGTATTCTGAGGAAACAAGTTTACTTTTTGACAAATGTCAGTTTGACATACATTCCACTGTCTGCAACATTTCTGTACTTGTTTGAAGGCTGGTACAGTCTGATGATGCCCATGGAATTTAGGTTCTAAAAGTCTCTGTCTTGTTAATTACCTCATGCATTAAGGGATTTAGGTGTCTACTTTCAGACAAGTTCAGTCTTTTATTCATGTCTGATTTGATTTACTGTGCAAGGGTTCCACATCAGCATTCTTGTGTAGGAACATAATCAACCCTAAATGAGACTCAGCGAATAAAATGGGGTGGGGGAGGGAGCATTTTGATGCCTTGCATTGTATTTAGAGTAGATTAGATTCCCTACAGTATGGAAAGAGGCCCTTCAGCCCAATAAGTCCACACCTACTGTCTGAAGAGTAACCCACCCAGACCCATTCCCCTACCCTACATTTCCCTCTGACTAATGCACCTAACACTACAGGCAATTTAGCATGGCCAATTCACCTAACGTGCACATCTTTGGATTGTGGGAGGAAACTGGAGCACCCGGAGGAAATCCACGCAGACACGGGGAGAATGTGCAAATTCCCTATAGACAGACAGTCACCCAATGTGGGAATTGAACTCGGGTCCCTGGTGCTGTGAGGCAGCAGTGCTAACCACTGAGCCACCATGCAGCCCTGGCTATTCTATTAGAGAGTCAGAAGGTTGGTGTGGACTTGTTGGGCTGAAGGGCCTGTTTCCACACTGTAAATAATCTAATCTAATCTAATTTGCTCCAAGGCTCTAACTGCTGAACATTTGTCCCCTGGTATTGTTGTAACTGGGGGTTGGGGTGGGCACTCATGACTGTGGGGCCAAATTTCATCCAAACTTACATCTATTAGGTTTGGTGATGACAGCACTGTTGCAGGCTGGATATCAAACAATGATGAGGCAGAATACAGGAAAGAGATAGAGTGCTTGGTGGCATGGTGAAAAGGTAACAATCTCTCCCTCAATGTCAAAGAAAATAAAAGAGCTGATCGATTTCAGGAAGCAAGGAGGGCACGCCCCATCTAAATTACTGGAGCTCAAGTAGAGATGGTCAAGAGCATCAGATTGGTGATCATCTGAGGAACCTGTCCTGTCCATCCACATTGATCTGATGGTCAAGGGGGCACAATAATGCCTCTTCTCCAGCAGGCTAAGGAAATTCAGCATGTCCATCAGGACTCTCAGCAACCTTTATAGAATGTTTTCTATGGTGCATCTATCTGGATGCATCATGGTTTGGTACGGCAACTGGTCTGCCCAGCAACATAAACTACAGAGAGCTGTGAACACAGCCCAGTCCATCACACATGCCAACCTTCCATAATTCAGCAAAATCCTGAGAGACAAGTTTTATTCTTATGGCATAAAAGTACTATGAATAGGAATAGAGCTTGGTTGAAATGAAGCCCAACTCTTTTTAACCCACATTTATTCCATTTACATTCATAGTCTCAATCAATAAAAACGACTCTCATTAGATCTTCCACCAAGTTTTGGGAGAAAGAATTCTTGATTTCTACCATCCCATGTGAAGTAGTGAATCCTAATTTCACTCCTGAATGGCCTGAGTCTAACTGTAATATTATAGTGGGCAGTCATGAACAAGAAGCTAACGTCTAACTCTATATTATTGACTCCTTAAATCATTTGAAACATTTGATTGCATAATCCCTTAAAATGTTCAATACACAAGAATACAACACTACTCTATGCAAACTGTCCTCATAAATTAACAACTTAATTTCTGATATAATTCTGAAGAATCTACGTTGCAATCCCTCAAAGATCAATATATCTTTTCTGAGACACAATCCTCACATCTGAGCACATTAGTATAATTCACAACTTACAATAACAACTGCCATCAGTTTATATGCTAACCCCCTTGAGATAAAGGCCAGAAGTTGCTGGTTTAGTTATTTTTGAGCTTTTCCTCATGTATTTGGCAAAACACAAATAGGCAACCAAGTCTTTCTGCTCCTCTCTAGTTTACATATCTCTCTGACTTTGGGTATTGTCAACACTTTGTCAAAATTAGAAATCTCTATTTAGATGTGCAAGTGTCATAATTTGGCATCATAGTGGTAGAGTTGGAACCTAGATTTCCTCAAAGTGGCAAACAAAATGCTTTCACTTCGGTTTGACCCAACAGTGACCCATATAGGAAAGTAAGTAAGAGGAGGCATAGAGTGGACCTGCCAGAGGCTATGACATCGCAAGCTGTCAAACAGCCTCAGATAATTTTAAGCTACCAGTTCAAATGTGATATGACACACCTCTGGAGCAGGTGGGACTTGCACCTAGGTCTCTGTTTCAGGAGGTAGGGACACTATTACTATGCCACAAGAACCCTAAACAAGGTTGACCAGATGCACCTTGTTGAAAGATATTATTGTGCAATCCTGGAGTATGTGTGACTTGATTCTGGCTCTCCTGTTTCAGAGGTAGGAACATTTACACTGCACCAAAAGCACCCCTTTGACGTACGTTCTGTAAACCTGCCGAAAATCACTTTTAGCTGCACATGATTCACTCCTGAAGGAACCACCTTCAATGCCATTATTTGAAGATTCAGTTTTTTTAAATACACTAACTCTTGCGAAGTTTGTGGTGGAACTTTGTAGGAGTTCTCAGGTGACAATGGATTTTGAAGACAATGTTGCTGCATTCTGAGAGGAAGGTCGGGGTATTTGTTTGAAGAAGGGCTCTTTGAAGACTATTCTAAGTAGAACATTATGCAGAGAGACGTTCTCCCTCAGAACACAACTTTTTCTATTTCTGCAGTTTGGTCTCTTTGCCTTTGTGTTACAGTAATGGGCCTGGGGGTTCAGTCCTTCTGTGTATGCCACAAAGTTCCTCTGATCTTCCTGTCAGAATGCAGCAGCACTCTCTCCAAAATTCATTGTGCCTAGAAACCTCTGCAAAAACACAGCACAACACAACCCAATAACTAAAGCAGGAGCAATCCCCAAGGCACCTGCAATTCACCAAAGAGGATGTAGTCACTGAACTGTGGCACTTGCTTCAACAGGACCTGGGCATCGGGGTAACGCCAGGGCTGTCATGGTCATCATCATTCTCAACTAATAACCAGACAGATGTTAACTAACCTCTGTGGTGGTATCGCGGAACTCCAGGTTATAGCTCTGGGGACATGGGTTTGAATTCTACCATGGCAGCTGGCGAAATTTCAATTAACTAAAAATCTGTAACCGTTAAATGATTTTTAAAAACCCATCTGGTTCAGTAATGCCCTTTCGGAAAGGAAATCTGTTGTCCTTATCAGATCTGATCTACATGAAAATCCAGACCAGTAGCAACGTGGTTGAATCTTAACATTTTGGGATGGACAATAAATGCTGATCCATATCCAGTGAACAAATATCAAACACTTCTACACAAATCAGATCATCTCGCGTGGAAGATCACAGGCAACATTTTTGGCATCGCTTAAAGGCCCTATGTGCCAGGAGAGGAGAATTCATCATCTTCTCTCGAGTCAGGAAGAGACAGAAGTGAAGAAGTGAATTTGTCAGGATAATGGGATTCCCTATGGTGCAGGAATCCATTAACTACACCCTGTGGACTCTACTGGCAAATGGGGAGATGTACCTGAATCAGAAGGGCTATTGATTCATTACTGTTCAACTGGAGTGATCATTATATCAGTGAGTACCTGCTCATCTGACTGTAGCCACATAGTCTTCGTCCACTTCAAAGGCAGTACGTTCCTCCTGCTGTTGTTAGGTCATCATGATAAACTAGAGGATGTCTGATTAGACTGGAGGGGTCCTTCTTCTCTACTCCTTACTTATGAGCCATTTCTTCCACCTGGCTGAATGAGGATTCAAAATCTATAAACAGGGTCTTAGAGCTCACCACCATCTTTTTCAGGCAATGGCTCCATGCTCCAGACTGCTCAGGTGACTCCCAGGATACTGGCTGGAGCATGATCATTAAATTCATTGGGACCTGTTGCATTCTCCCGCACATGTGAACATGTAGAATAGCAGTACAGACTCAAAAGGGCCGAATGGACTATTTCTGTTCCTATTTTCAAAATTGAAGGAATTGGCCTTCCGCATTATGCAATGTTGGCTTTTGATTGTCCGGGTTTCCCCACATCCCAGTGGCTGCTGGCCTGTAGTAGAGGGAACCGTGGAAAGCCTTGCACGTTGAACTCATGCTGCTCTGAGCCCTGCTCCAGTCTCCCCTACCATGTAATAGGCTGCAGCAGGCTGCCAGGCAACTGCAAGGACCCTGGGGATTATGGCAGTGACTGGAGAATAAATGCACCACTCTAAGAGAGGACAGCGATTTCTTGCAACACACAACCATTGGTACCATAGCAATCCGAGCAACATGTGAGAGAAGTGAGTCAACATGCTCCTTCAAGCACCAAGATTCACAACCCATGATAGCACAGCTCTGAGTCTATATGCAGCAACTGGAAATCCCCATCTCAATGGCCATGAGGAGTATCCACTGGAGCACTGGGGTCCTTCCAGGTGCTGCAACACAATCTAACAGACCGCCAAACACTGCATCACAGGGGTTTGGTCTACTATGCTCTCGTGAAGTTGAACATCAGTTCACAGGGGAAAGGTTGGGCTCCAGACTCTGCAGGACATCTTACATATTGCTGGAACCAGACTTTTCCAAGTGACCTGGCAATGGCTGGTCATGAAGCTGGTCAATTGGTACCTGAAAGTAGAAATCACAAGGAAAAGGTCAGGATGAGGGAAGGTGTTGTGGTGTAATGCAAGAGGTCCATGGTCACACAATGGGCAGCTTGTACTTCATGGTGGATGGTGGTTATAGGGTGAGGCGTGATTAGAGAAAAGTTATTAACATTGCAATGGTTTTGTTGAAGGCTGGATCACTGATGAACAATTTCCACAATATAGCTTGGGTGATATAGGAATGTCTATCCACTTTTCCTCCCCTTTCAGGTTCTGTTCTGTTCCCAGTAGTTAACAAGGAGAGGATAATAATGTGTTTGCTATGTCTGTTTACAGCTGAATAGCTGGGGTTAACTTGAGGTCATGGAAGCATTTGTGAGGCTGGCAGCCTCAGTGGTTATGCAAGAGTGAGGCGGAGTATCTGAATGTCAGGCTCGAGTTTTGATGGTTACAGATTGACAACGGACAATTGGTGTGTGTTAAGGCATATTGAGCAGTTGGTGGTTGAGTGGGAAGGGAATGTCATGTGATCATGTATTCACTGAATGTGATCACAGAGGCCAAAAACTTTCATCTGGCATTGCAGAGGAGAGTCTGGGATTCTACCTCCCGAGCCTTCCTTCTTTGAGAATACTCCCATGTACATGTGACATCACTCCTCCAGACACTTCCTTGGATGACAGCTGTCCAGCACCACTCCCAGGAACCTAGAAGGCTCATCATTCCTTTCATTGTCGCTCCTGGTGTTTGCCATCTCCACCTATTATTTACTCCTTGCCCTTCCCCAGCATTCCATCTTCTGCATATATACAAACCTTTTCCGAGCAACAATCAGTACTGAAGAAGAGACATTGAACAGAAAATATTAACTGTTTTCCCTCCAAAAATGCTGCCTGACTTGCCAAGTTTTTCCAGCAATTTCTGTTTTTGTTCCAGATTTCTAGCATCCGCAGTTCTTTGTTTTTTTTTATTTAGTCTGGAAGACCCCACTGTTTAGTAGTTAGTTCCATCTAGTGTTCTTGTCCTTATAGCCAGATAGCAGTAGCTTGCTTTGAACAACAGAAGTCTCCACTTTAGCAGGGACAGGCTGCATTTGCAACATTGACTGCTGGAACACATGCTCGCCACACCACACATGATTCAGGGCCTTGTGCAGGAGTTGTCAGTCAGTCAAGAGTGTATATCATGCTCAACTAAATACTACAATCAAAGGAGGAGGGAGAATAAAAATTTGTCTTGAGAGAGTAATAACTATGACCATCATTCTTCATGAAGGTGAAGAATCTAATTTTTATTCTTTTTTCATATTAAGCAAGACTGTAATAATACTCAAAAGACCACAGGGAGCAATTGTATTGGTATCCAATAGAGGGAGCTTGTCATTGAGCAACTGTAACCTTTCTTTCAAGCAAATCTTGGCTGACAGATCAACGCTGACTACATTCTGCTACAGTAATGAGCATCTTTCAGGTTATAATGTCTCATTTAAATTATTCAGAATTAAACCCCTTTGCAAACTTCTGCAGATGCATTTATGATTTTTCTCCTGTTTTTCACATTACCCATACCTAAATAAATTGGAGGGTGGATGGTGTATCCGTTAGGGTAAAACAAAATGCCAGAGTTAATTACATTTAAATTAGAGACATTAGAACAACATTATCAAGCCTTAAATGAGACACAATTAACATGTTCTTTGTTTACATGGTGCCTTAACCTTAAAGCAGTATTCAGTTAGTTAAAGAGATGAAAGCGAATATGTCACTGAACCAAAGAAAATAAAATTGAGCCAGTGAATAAAAATTTATTTAAAAGAAGCAGGTTTTAAGAATACTTTACTTGGAAGAAAGTAAAGTGAAGATGTGTAGGGAGAGCGTAGAGCCTGAGCAACTGAAGGCAGTCACCAAATAAATTCTGACTCCAGTTAGACAAATAGTTGAAATGTCTAATTAACGTCCATCAGAGTAGCCTACTGTAAATCTATTCTTTTAAAAAATATATAAATTTGTGTAAAATTTGTGCAAGATCTGAATTAGATTGAAGTAGAAATGAAGCTGATCAGATGTTCTTTTAAATCTTTTAAATACCTGATGTCATGGAAAATAACTATTACTTTCATTTCTGCAAAGTTGGGTTGATAGCCTGACAGTTTCACAACATTGTGCTGGTGATCAGGGAGCAGTTACTGCTGCCTTTATTCATTTTTGTAGTTTTTTTCTGTGCCTAGTCATCTCACTCAGGAGATGAAATAAGTTGAGAACAAGTACAAATTAAAAACAAATCGGTTTTGAACATGTCCAATGGCACAAATACATTGAATAATGCCACATTTTTATATAGTCATTTTCTACAGACACAGCTGTTTTGATTTTAAGTATTTTCCAAATTCTACACCACATTCCCCAGACTGCATAATGTGATGATACCCAAGACTTTATGACATAAAACTATTTCCACAAGCTCTAGAGTGATATTTTAAGTTTACAATCAACACTGAATACCGTTCAAGTTTCCGCTATTTAGAGAACAACAGGATTGTCAAGAGAAGGTATTACCTCAGATCAAATTAATCAACATCTTACTTTCAAATGTATTGTTGAATTACAAGTATGGCCAACATTAAGCATTGATCAGAAATGTAAACATGGGACAAATAGACAGTGAAATAAATGCTAAATTAGACTTGTTACTTCCCAAACTCATGCCATTTTGTACATTCTCTTAAGATAAAACTAAGTCTTTGTGGAAGCATGTACTTATCAGTTCAAGTACTTTTAATAATTGCAATTAGTATTGCTCCTCCAACCCCCAAAATGGTTGGTAGGCATTTCTGAACACAGGGTTACAAATAGTGAAGCACTGAGGGCAGAATTTACCATTTTTCTGGCAGTGTGGGGACAGATATCTCCCTGTTTTACCAGTGAGGAAACCCATCAGATGAAGTGGTGACAGGCACTTGGAAGACCCAGCAGGCATCTTAGCTAAACAGGTCTACCTGAAGTTACTGGCCAGGAGGAGCTGATAGCTGGCATCAGCAGCACTGGCCTAACTAGGGCCAGGAAAAGGCAATTTTTTTCCCTCCCCAGTTGAAAAGGTGGTGAGTCTCAGGTTGATTGAGGTACTTGGTATTTTGTTAATTAACCACTTTAAGGGGTTAAATTGATGGTGGGTCAATAACCATCCCGACTCAGATGGAATAGCTAAAGGTGATAAAAAAAGGTCATGTGTTTCCCTAGTGCAAATTCACCTGATTATTTGCCTTATCCTACCACAATGAGAGGGAAATTTTGCCCTCCTATTTTAGCATTTTGCCTGCACAGATGTGTACTGTATTGTATTATCAGATCACTGCAAACAGCATCAAATTTGGACTCTTTTACTTGAAAAATGCAATAACTGCACATGTTATGAATAATGTAGGTTAAGAAAATACTTTCTGGAAACTTGCGCTAACTAAAGAAAATAAATATTGCAGTAGTCTTGTCCTGATTAAAAAGGTGTTCATATGTTTAGTTTTGAATGAGGGAATCATTATATTGCAAGCATTTAATAAGTCAAACAGTCAAATCAAATCAATATTCAGAAATTGAGCCAGTTTCAGCCTTCTGGGATTTAAATGCACAGCCCAGCTACACGTTTAAAAATAAACAGAAATTACATAAGGGAACAAATTTGCCAATAACAGTTTGAAATCAATTTGGTATCCTGTCAAATAATATACCTTTCCAAAAGATTATAATACATATCTGAGCTGCTGCAACAATAGTTGCTCAGAGTCCCAGTAGGTAGAATAAAAGGAGAGCTCTGATAAACTAACAGGACACGGCATTAATCCCTGGTGGTACAGGGGAAAAAGATGCTTCTCTGTTCAACCACTAACCTTACTCAGCCTCTTAATGGAGGTTCACAGCCTGGTGAATAAACTCTGCAGCCCAATTCGCATTGGCCTTCTAAATATTAGTCAGAAGACCTCAAACCAGAAATATCTATGCTATCTATATGCATGTATCATCTCAGAAATGGAGAACGTTTCAGGCAAGTTCTGTCAGCTTAAAAAGATGTGGGTTTCTTTTGCCATGCTGCTGCAATCATACTTACAGCCATGTATTATTATTGTGCAATTCCTAGTGTGGAAGCAGGCTATTCAGCCCATCAAGTCTACACTGACCCATGGAAGAGCATTCCACACCACACTATAACCCTACATTCACCATGGCTAACCCACCTAACCTACACATTCCTGGATACTAGGGGCAATTTTGCATGGCCAATCCACTTCACCTGCATATCAAGGGAACCAGAGCACCTGGAGGAAACCCAGGGAGAATATGCAAACTCCACACAGACAGACAGTCGCCAGAGGGTGGAATCGAACCCAAGTCCTTGGGGCTGTGAGGCAGCCGTATTAATCACTGAGCCACCAAGCTACCCATGCTCTAGAGTTCATACCTCAAATTGCTCCACCTGTCTATCATATTCTCTAAAACACAACCTAGGAACTACCATCTGCTCGAATATTTCTTCACATGGCTGGATTTGAAACTTTGATAATGCTCCAGCTATCAGTCTCGATTAAGATGCTTTATTGCAATAGGTACACATCACCAGGTTATAGTCCAACAGCTGAAAATGTGTTGCTGGAAAAGCATAGCAGGTCAGGCAGCATCCAAGGAGCAGGAGAATCGACGTTTCAAGAAGAAGGCTCATGCCCGAAACGTCGATTCTCCTGCTCCTTGGATGCTGCCTGACCTGCTGCGCTTTTCCAGCAACACATTTTCAGCTCTGATCTACAGCATCTGCAGTCCTCAGTTTCTCCTACAGTCCAACAGGTTTATTTGGAAGTACAAGCTTTCGAAGCAGTGCTCCAAAGCATGTACTTCCAAACAAACCTGTTAGATGATAACCTGGTGTTGTGTGAATTTTAACTTTGTCCACCCTAGACCAACACTAGCACCTCTAAAACATAAGTTAGTAAATGCAAACTTGTTTATCAGTGTTTTCCTTGAAGAGGGCAGTTAAATGCATGAGCTAGGATGAATGCCTTTATTGAGCTTGTTCTGATCCTTGGGTAATGCTAGATACATCAGTGGTAATAATTATGAACAATTCTCTCACCTTCCTCCTCACCCTACAGAGTAGGGTTATATAGGAGATATAAAAATGAATATATCCACAAAAATAAAAGTAACCTCAGTAACGCTTATGGCTGAGGAACTCCAATAGTGCTTCTGCCATTCTCATTTACCCAGAAAGTAAAAAGGAGAAAAAAAAATTTAATGATTCAATTACGAAATAGCTATGAACAGATCAATCTCTAAATCTATTCAGTACACATGTGAAATAAAGATCGCATTGTGTCAAAAAGGAAATGGCAAAGCCAACTTTAATAGATGGAATCTCAAAATTGTTTGCTTATAGAAAAGGCAGGACACAAACTTGTACAACTGGTTTCACTCAAACCCCCAGTGACCAGTTCATTTTAGTCCAACTTACAAATATAAAAGACCAGACAACTTTTCAACAATTACCTCCCAAATTTTTCAACAGGCCTTCAGACTATTTTAAAGATAGCTAGTGATGTCAACAGGCTTCCTTTTACACATTCACGGAAAGTGTGGGAGAGACAGAGGAGGGAAGGGGAGAGGAAAGAGGGATGAGGGAAAAGTGAGTGACAGGAATAGAGAGGAAACAGCAAAGGCCAAGAAAGCACATTACTATGAACATGTCATCCATATGGATTTGAGACGAGTTTTTCAGGGACTTTAGTATGTAAAAGATTTGCAGATTTAATTAGTGTAATAAGTGTTTACAAAATACATTACAATAAAAAGGTAAAAACAAAGTGAAGGGAGTCATCCTTCATGCAAGTCCTTTCAACAGTCAGCTTCCTAATTTTGGTTTTCTATGAATTTTATTGTAAAATCTGGAGGAAGGTAGAGGTGGTCTGATTAGCAAGTTTGCAGATGACAGTAAGGTTGGTGGAGTAGCAGATAGTCAAGGGGACTGTCAGAGAATACAGTAGAATATAGATAGATTGGAGAGTTGGGCAGAGAATTGGCAGATGGAGTTCAATCTGGGCAAATGAGAGGTGACACATTTTGGAAGCTCCAATTCAAGAGCTAACTGTACGGTAAATGGAAAAGCCCTAGGGAAAATTGATGTACAGAGAGATCTGGATATTCAGGTCGATTGTACCCTGAAAGTGGCAACGCAGGTCAATAGAGTGGTCAAGAAGGCATGCAACCTGCTTTCCTTCATTGGATGGGGTATTGAGTACAGGAGTTGCCAGGTCATGTTATAGTTGCAACAGACATTGGTTCGGCCATTTTTGGAATACCGCGTATAGTTCTGGTCGCCACATTACCAAAAAGGATGTGGATGCTTTGGAGAGGGTGCAGAGGTTCATTAGGATGTTGCCTGGTATGGAGGGCGCTAGTTAGATTAGGATTATTTTCATTAGAAAGATAGGGGTTGAAAGGGGGACCTGATTGAGGTCTACAAAGTCACGAGAGGTATAGACAGGGTGGACAGCAAGAAGCTTTATCCCCAGAGTGGGGGACCCAATACAAAGGGGTCACAGGTTCAAGGTGAGAGGGGAAAAGTTTAAGGGAGATATGAGTGGAAAATTCTTTACACAGGAGGGTGGTGGATGACTGGAACGCATTGCTAGCAGAGGTGGTAGAGGCAGGCATGATAGCGTCATTTAAGGTGTATCAAGACAGATACATGAATGGGCAGGGAGCAGAGGGATACAGACCCTTGGAAAATAGGCAGCAGGTTTAGATAGAGGTTCTGGATCAGTGCAAGCTTGGAGGGCCGATATAAATTTCTTTAAATTTATGGAGATTAGGCTGGTGGTAGGGAACATCTCACTGCTGGCTTTCACTTTGTTGGGGTTAGAGCTCACCATAGACTGTTGTCTTCTTTCTGACTCAAATCTCAGCAGAAGTGTTAAAAAAAAGTGACTATAGCCAATAGCAAGATCCAAGCCAAGGGGTGCTTGGCTCAGGGTTTAATTTCAAAGGAGAATCTCAAAGAGGTGAACAGCCAGAAGACCTGACATTCTGACCTCACCGTTTTCCAGGTAAGAGTGAAAATGCACTCAAAAAGCAGGAGATACACTAACATTTTCCTAAAAAAAGGTACATACAAAAACTCTTGGGATCAACAGGTTGAAAGAAGATGACAGCATGTTAACTTTTTGACAGGTTAATATACTAAAAATTGGTCACTTGACAGTACAGAACTTGGAGTGGAGTTGAGTTTCACTTTTACGTTGATGAAGCTTTTAGTCTGACAGGACAATATGGCCACACAAACTAAAACAGAACATAGCAGAGATAGTCCTTACCCATTGTTGGCAAGAACCTGGTCATTGGATATGGGGCATTCTGTCACTTGACATGATGCAGGTCTGTGTCATATTCCACTCCAATGCATGCTTAGCATAAACATTGGCGTGAAAAGGATGTTAATGCATGTGGGTGTGTCAGGGATGAGGGAACATTGTTTTAAAATTCCACATTGCTCTTTCAGGACAGAGATGAGATTTTCTTTCTCTGAAGACTGTACAACTGTGGAACTCTCTGACAGTATCTCCACTGCCTTCTAAGGCAATGCCTATTTTTAAAGACAGAAAAAGAGAATATTTTCATTGGACAAGTTAATTATAAAAGGTTATCAGAGACAGATGAAAATGTGGAGACAAATAGATCAGCTATGATCTTATTGAATGGCAGAGCAGACTGGAAGAGCTAACGATGAAGGGCTTATGCCTGAAACGTCAATTGTCCTGCTCCTCAGATGCTGCCTGACCTGCTGTGCTTTTCCAACCCCACACTGTCCACTCTGATCTCCAGCTTCTGCTGTACTCACTTTCACCTGGAAAAGCGAATGACCTATTCCTGTCCCTAATTCATATGTTCAAATATCCTGCAGCAAGTGAATCACCTCCATCAGATTCCACTTAAATCAAAAATAGACCATGCCTGCAGGGATATCTTGCATAGATCTCTAAAGGAGAGAAATTACATACTCAATGCTGTTCTCATCTGGAGTCATTTGGGTGAAACGGTATCAACCGTAGCAAAAACCCTTGTGCATCAACCATTTATTGTTACTTTGAGCTGAGGTTCTGTTTGAAGGATGGTTCTAGTCAGCTTACTGCAGAATGCTGCAGTCAGTTGAACTGCACTGTCTGTCTGTTTGTGAAACTCCATGCAGAAAAATATCTTGGACGACAAGTCCATCAGACCACGATTCACCGGAAAAAGGAGGAGATGGTTTCCTTGGCAGAGCAGAGCATCAAAAGACATTTGTCAGAATGCTCCATCAGCAAACCTTTCAAACAAGCACCAAGATATAGTCAATAGATGTGAAGCTGGAAAGATAGATGTGAAGCAGACAAGAAAATCAACGTTTTGGGCTGAATCCCTTCGATGTGTTG